>NC_140709.1:5485000-6805000 GCF_050655825.1 Lonchura striata | reverse complement strand
CCTCTATTGTGCAGAAATTATCCCATTTTCCTATGTTTAATTTTTCCAACTTCATTAGTAAACACTGAGATCTCCTGTCAATTATTGGCAAAGTATTGCTGGTTGTCATCAAATCACTCAAATAATGGAGTGCAGGAAAATCTGAACTCTTCTTTCCTTTAATTCTGTTACATTGATCAAGTATTTGGTACCTGAAAAGCAAATTCTAGACGTTTTGTGCTACCTTAAGCTGCTCTTTCTCTGTACCTTGGGGGCAGAGCCTGTGCATGGTAGTAACAGTGTGTGATGGTGGAGGGGATTTTCAGTATTATTCTCTTTTTAGCAGTGAGGGGGTGGGTGACATTGCTCCACCATGCATTCTTCCTTACACCTTACAGGGAAGGGTTCCCAATCCTTGTTTTGCAGGGAAAGTGGCTGGACAAAGACTTTGCTTTCTTTAATCTGATGTAAATGCACACAAGCATAATTAGTTCTAAAAATTTATGTCTTGAGCCTTGGAAGTTATGCCAGACTGAACTAGCTAGTTAATTCCTCCTTTCTCTGAAAGGCTCAACTCCTTAAATCTTAAAGAGAGAATTAGTGCCAGGAGTGTTCTCTCCCATTGCTACTGGGAGTGACTGTTTCTCTGGCTTCTGAAGTGGCTATAACAAATCCAAAGTAAATTGATAACCTTGATACTCAGTGCTTGGGTTTGACTCCCCTGTGTTCCTGCACTTGGAACAGCAACATTGGTGTTGCCATAGTTCAGGCATTGTGTTCTTTGACAACACCTCTAAAATTTCTTAGCTGTCCCGTGGTGCAGGTCCCTGTGGGAAGGGACAAACGGGAGAGAAGGCACTGGAGTGTGTCCTGGGGGCCCTTCCTTGGGAGAACCCTGGTTCTTTGCCTGTATGCAAGAGCCAGAGCTTTGATGGCAGTGGTGTAGAAATTGCATGGGTTCCCACTGAGCTTTGTGGAACAGCACTAAATTTGAACCTTAATAATCTCCAGAGACTCTTGTGTTTTCGGGGACCAGGCTCTGCTTCCTTGGGAAGAGAGGCAGATGGGTGCATTTTTGGATGCAAATTTTTACATGCTACAAGTGCAGTGTGACAGCTGGGTTGGCCTGCCTGTGGCCCCACCCTTTGAGACGTGAGCCATGGAGAAACACTGGCTACCCCTAGAGTCATGGACAGGGCTGTGTCTTCAGCTGCTGAGATTTAAGCCCCAAATCCTGAGGAGACCTGCAGTAACAGCAAGTGCCTGGCAGGCTGCTTGCACTGCAATGGGTCCTTACTGATCTCAGAAAGGAAGGCTGTAGCCTTTAAACCAGCAAAGCTCTTACACTAAATAATGAAGCAAAGTGTGACCCTGCTCACTGAGTAACTCAGTCTTATGAAAAAAAAAAAAAAAAACAACCAGTTTTCAGGATTTCACATTCTTTCCCCTTGTTACATTGGATACCTGTAATTAGGCACCTGGATTTTGGTGTGAAAATCTCTGATGTCATCACGTTAAGATATATGCAAAATTAGACTTGTTTCTAGGCTGCTCCACCACACTGGCTCAGCCAAGCAACCCAAGGCTCCCCAGATTAACACAGGGCTTGGTTTGGCTGTGCTGGGCCCTGAGCTCTGCTGCAAGCACAGCTCTGATTCAACTGAAATACCTTTGTTGCAAGTGCTGGCCTTAAACTGACACCTCATTCTTGAAGTCTGGTTAAACAAAAGCAAAAATGTGCTTTCACATTTGGATTAAAAACTCAGGTTCAAGTTTTACAAACCTCTAATGACTGTTTTGAGTGTAATTAACTGGATTAAACATGACAAATCGCAAATAACTGGTAACCTTAATATTGGAGAACCCTAACAAGAGATGTTTTGCTTGTAAACTGTGCATAAGAAGGGGGGTTTGTAATGCTGACCTTTCTTTAATTAATTATATACTCTAGAGCATTCCCATTCTTTCCTTGCTTATGACTCTCATCTCAGTTTCATTTCATGCTAAATAAACCCTCATATTTACTTTGCAGCTTTGTTGAAGAATCTACCTTAATCTGAGAAGAATTAGTACACATCATGGAATTACGTACATCCCACTAGAGCTCACATGCCCAGGCTCCTGCCTTTATTCTGCAAGGTACTTTAACGTGAAGATACTTTAACGTGATGTTGCCATGGATGTCTGGCATGAGCACCAAGTGATATTCCTCAAAAAAGGACTGTTAACTGCTTGAACTTTGAAGATTACTGTGATGTTAGGATTACTCTTATACTGGCATATTGTTCTGTCATTGTTATGTGACATTATACCTACAGAAACCATTAATAAAGAATTTTGCTAGAAATACTGATTTCTCTTTGCTTTTATAAAGTTTAGACAACTCTCTGAAGTCAGGAGGCTGATGACTACTGGAATAAAATAAAGTTTGAAAGCTATTTAAGTAACTAAGATGTTCAGCACTCTGAGGAAAGTTGGATTGATAATGTTCACATTACATCAGAGCTGACACTGACGTCAGTGTCTTGGATTCTTGAGAGCCCAGCTCTGAACAGTTGTAGGGCTGAGTTTTAGTGCCTCTCTTCCTGGAGCCTGGGTGCTCACAAAGTCTAAAGATTTACCCCATTTCGATAGGAAGAAGCCAAATCAACAAAAGGACATTCTAACTACTAATATCTGCTTTTTTTGCTTTATTAATACTTAATAATGCTTTTTAGATTTTGTTTAATTTTGTTAGTAGTAGCTAGTTCTGCTAAGTGTAAAGACCATTGGAATGCAGAGGGGCTCTGTTCTGTCATCCAGTCACAGATAGTGCTCACTCCAGTGGTCAGAGAAACACTTCATGTTTTCAGTGATACCAGCACCCCATGGGGACGGTAAGGAAGAGAGAGCCAGACTCTGCAGTGTAGCAGTGACAGGACAAGGGACAACAGGACCACTTGACCTGTCGGATAGACTTCAAACATAAAATCACTTTTCCATGAGGGGGTTAAAGACTGGAGCATGTTGCCTGGAGTGGCTGTGGAGTGTCCATCCATAGTCAGACTCAAAGTCAGTGGGACAAGGGCCTGAGCAACCTGCTTCAGTCAGCCCTGCTCTGAGCAGTGGGGCTGGACCAGAACATCTCCAGAGCTCCTTCCTACCTCAAACTTCTGGGACCTGAAAGTGCCCATAAAATGCACTATTTCATTTAAAACAGGCAGTCCCAGGGTTTAGGGATAATTATCTAAATAATTCTCTAGATAATGATGAAATCATTATCTAAGTATCTTGTGGGGGTACAGGGCCTCAGGAACACAGGGCTGATCAATGTATGTAAAAAACTTACTCACCAGCTAGAGACTGAAGTGCCCATCCAGTTAAACAAAAGGGCCCAGATGACTGAATAAAAGCCTCAGTACCTCTCATGCCAGTAGATTGTCTGAGGTTCCTGTGGGATCCTCACACCCATTACTCATCTCCAAAGTTTCAGAGCTCTCTGCCCATAGCTCTTTCCATAGGGTTTTACAGACATTCCAGCTTACCTGGCCTGTTTCTTGCCAGTGATGGTGACTTTATTTTCCCTTTAAGTCTCTCCAAATACAACACAACGTGGCCTTGTGTTCACAGTGAAGGACAGGCAGTGCAGAGCAGGTACTCTTTAATCACTGCTGCCTCATAACAGACTCCTTGAACACGACTGCTCCTCAGAATTTCTGCTGTCACACAAAGTCCAGTTCCTTCTGGTCTTTTCTCCACAACTGAAAATCTTTTCCATGGAAAATAAACACTCATTTGGCAAGAGCTGTGAAAAATTCACTGTCCTCCTTTCACAAAGGGATGGTCCAGCAACTGCAGAGCAGAAGGCCGTTGGTGCTGATCTCTGCATTGAAGGTTCCACAAATCAGTATATAAAATTAATATGTATGCCTGTGATGTAATTGTAAAATCTTAATTGCAAAATTAGCCTTTATTATTATTTATCCATTCACTACTCACTTTTAGGGTTTTTTTTTAATAAAGTTGATAGAAAGGAAGGGAGGCTTGGAGGGAAAAGACTGTTGGAATTTAATTACAAAATTGAAATATTTTATTATTAAAGAAATCATTACTTATTCCCCTGAATTCCTTCCTGATTTGGCTATTTTAGTTGCACCAAAAATGTATTTAAGAAAGGTGATAATTATCTGCTTGAGCCTCTGTCAATCACGTTGTCCTCTCCTCTCCAATCAATGTCATGAATTTTTAGAAGCCCATGGCTTTAAAACCAAGCAAATATCACAAAAATAATTCTTATGTGTGAATGCCAGTGGTTTGGGTTTTTACAGAGAGAACTTCATGTTTCTAGTAACTATTATGTTTCAAACAAGTTTCCTGGACTGGCAGTGATAATAAATTTTTCCACTGCAGAAGACAATAATTAAGTGAAATTTCTTCCATTTAGAATACTGTCCTTAAGACAATTTGTCTGACATAGACCAAACTCAAACAATGCTGCAACAGCAAAGCACATCAAAGAAATTTATCAAATGTTTTGTTCAAAACTCAACGGTGCCATGTTTCTGCATGAAAATTACAGGGAAAGTAAATTACGAGTATAAGGCCTACAAAAAGAGAATCTTTGAGGGCTTTTTTATACCATTATGAAGAGTAAAGCTCTTTTATATATACTTTTATCTAAAGGCTCTCCTGAAATGCTGAAAAGCCTATGTATTTACAATAAAGTCATATGTCCCATAACCTAAGGTCCCATGAGCCACCTCCAGAACACAAACCAGCTGCATCCTCCCTTTCCCGCTGCAGTTCAGCGCTCCGTACCTGGTTAAGCAGGCGCGCACAAACTCCACGGCAGCGCTGGAGAAGCGCTCGGGCAGGGCCGGCATCAGCCCCCGGTGCGCCCCGATGTAGAACATGGCCGCCACCCTGCCCATGGAGGCCAGAGGGGGTTTGCCTGTGGCCATCTCGAACACGGTGCAGCCGACGCTCCAGATGTCCGATTTCCTGCCATAGCCGGAGTCGGTGATGACCTCCGGAGCCATCCAGTAGGGAGTGCCGTGCACGGAGCGGAGCAGCTCGCTGCCCGTGCCGTTGAGGCTGGCCCGGGCCAGGCGCCGGGCACAGCCAAAGTCAATCAGCTTGATTACCCCGGTGGGCATGAGCATCACGTTATTGCCTTTGATGTCTCTGTGGACCACACAGTTGTCGTGTAAGTATGCAACCCCTTGTAGAATTTGCTTGGTGTATTTACGCAGGACAACTTCTGGCAACGGGCCGAAGCGATTCAGAATACTGGAAATGGAGCCACCAGGAACAAACTCCATGAATATGCTTAAAATGTTGTCTTCCAGGCAAGTTCCTAAATAAGTTACAATATTTGCATGCTTCAATGTCTTCAAAAGATCAACTTCCTCATGGAACTTCTGATACTCCTTTTCTGTAGTGAGTTGATCTGATGTCTCCAAAACCATCTGTTTTACAGCTATTAACTGTCCCTGGCTTGTCAGACCACAGTACACCTACAGTGAAACCAGCACTTATCAAAACAAGACACGAGACTAAACTTGTGTATTTACTTATTTTAAATAGAATCTTTGTGCTTGTCATGTTTCATATCTCCCTGTATAATCTAAAATATTTACCCATTTGTTGAATAGGACAACAGCTATTTTTGAGATAAAGTGTAGCTCAATGACAATCAACACATCTCAACATATTCACACATTAACTTACCGTGCCATAGGCTCCCTTTCCAAGGACTTCTCCTCTTGTCCAAATGATAGGATCTTTGGTAGCTAAACTGCTTCTTGGGAATTTAGTAGATTCATCGAAGTTCAGAAGGCCATTTTCTTCATTTGAAGCCAAAAAAGCCTTACTGCAATTCTGCTTGAAAGATGATGGTCAGTGTGGGGAGAAAGCAGAGAGGAAAAGACAGGCTTCATTTGGTCCCCCATTTTTTCATAAGGAGCCATTTTTCCTGCCATGACTTTACTTGATAGATTTATATATATATATATATAAATAGCCCAGGCCATTGATAGAATTGCTATACTAGGTAAAAGTGTATAAATATTTTCAAGTATAAATCACAACAGTGCATAACCACAACATCTTCTTCCATTGGCACCAAGACAGAAGAGCACTTAAAAGAGCAGGATACACTCTCTTTTTTGGTCTCATAGGTACAGTTTACTAAGCTGAAGGGTGAATATGGCTATCATCATGCTCTAAGTAACACATGTTACACAATTCTGATGAAAATAACATGCCATCACTTCCCAGGAAGAAGAGACTGCTTCAGAAAGATGGCAATAGTCATCCTATCTAGTTATGGGTTTCCTTGGGAAGAAGTGAGAACAGAGCTCTAATTGGCATCTGTGTCTGCAGAAGAACAAGGGAGTGTATCAATATGTAGTGAAAGACATTTCCTTACAAATTTGTAATTTATATGGACAGAGAGCTAACAGGACCAAGAAGAAGCAGTACTGGTAGAGAAACACCTGAGTAGGTGAAGGCATGCAGCTGAATTTGGGGCCAAAATCTGAGCCTTCTGAGCTTGAAGTTTTGATTAAGCATCAATTAAAGTGAAAAAGTCTGTCTGATAAACAAATACTTATGGTTCATATCTATAAAAGTATCTAGTTGCACTCAGAGACTCAAGGTAATTGCCCTTCTGGATATGCAAGACTATTTGTAGTCTTTTCATATTCCTGTCCAGTTCTCCAGCTCTTGCCTTGCTCAAAACCTTTTTATACAAGGTCTTCAGTTAAAACAGCTTATTCTCTTTATTCACTACAATTTTTCAATCTATATAAGCTTTGGCAGCTATTCCCATCATGTCCTAGTACCTTCTGGCTTGTGTCCTGACATGCAGCCTTTAACACAGATATATTCAACAGAGCACTGGAAAAATCAGTGGGCAGCTGGCCCAAGGAAAGGAGACTTGATAAATCTCTTTAATAAGCATATATTTCCCATTTTTCATCCAAACTTGTGTGAAGCATCACTCAAATTATTTAGCAAGTTATAAGAAGAAATTACTTTTACCTTCTCTAGAGCACTATTTATTATTGCTCCAGCTCCATTCATCATATTCTCCTCTTCTTCACTCTGTGTGTTTTGTATTTTAGAACATGTATTTTTTGTTCTTGAAGAGTTTATGTCTTTTTCTTCAAGCATTAGCAATTCTTTGGCCAGGCAACAAAGCAACTCATCAGTCACATCCTTAGTATCTGACCAGGAAGAAATGTTTTGACTTGTCTTGGAACTGGAGCTTTTGGCATTTTTTCTCCAAATCACTGAAGCCTGAGTCAATTCATTTGCCAAACTACTGTTTTGAGGTGTGTTTGCACAACTGTGATCTAATATTTTTGTAGAGGACTGACATTCCAGTCCATCTGAAAAGAGTAACTCACTTTTATTGACAGACTTGGAGTGCTGGTGTGATTCCCAGCCTTTGCCACCATCCCCCCTGCACTGGGGCACACAGATGTTCTGCTCTGCTGTTACCAGACTGCCACTTGGAGCAACACATTCTTTGCAGTCTTGATCACTGAACTGAAGGAGATCCTGGCTGCAGGCAGCAGCTCTCTGATGGCTGGATTTATCCTGGCTGTCTAACAACTGCTCCAAAGAAACTTCTTTAATAGTTGAAAGGTTTGAATTTGTAAATATTTCATTTTGCTTAGTTGCCTGTGAAAGCTTGTCTAAAAATGTGAGCTGATCGGTGTTTCCGTGAAATAATGTTGTGCTACTCAAGGTGTGTGTTTGAAAATCCAAGTCAGAAGCTGTTGTGTTATCTTGCTCTGTGTTGCTGTCACTCAACTTGGTCCTTCTGTCCTTGGTGATTAAATCTTTCTGCTTTTGTTTAGGACCAGCTATGGTCTTCTTTGGCTTAGAATGTGTTTTCTTTTGAGTGTTTCTGACTCTGCTGCTTTCTCTTCCTTTACTGCTGGTAGATCTGCAGGTGCATCTTCCTGGTGGAACAGAATAAACACCTTTATAAAACCTGCCCTCATGCTGGTCAAGGTCTCTCATGTGGGAATAGACAGGAGTTCCAAACATTTCATAAATACCTGGGCCTTGGTCATCTGAATTTATTATTTGGAACATGTCAGTGTAGTTCAGATCTACAAAATCTGAAGCAGAGGGTGCATGTGGCAGACAAAGCGAAGTACCATGTTTCTTTAAGACAGCAGAACTTTTGCAACTGCAGGAGCAACTTTGCTTTTTAATTTTCTGAGTACTCTGAGGAACATGGCCTTTGTGTCCTTGAGTAGTTTTTTTCTGACACTTCATGGAAGCCTCAGATTTCACTTTTGTCGGTTCCAAAGATGGAAAAAACTGACTCTTGGCATTTGATTTTGTGGTAACCTCACCAGAAGCAATTAAGTCTTCAGATACTTTTATCTTATTAATTTTAGATTTTGATGAATATTTATTTCTATTCATCTTTATTTTATTGTTGTAATTTTCTTTGTCAGCAACACCATTGAGGTTCTGAGGAACATGAGGAGGTAGGGTACAGACCCCACCCTTTTTTGTGGCAGGTTGTTCAGCAATGTGTGTTTCCCTGGCTGGCCCTTGTTCAGAGAGTGTAACATGAGCAACAGCTACAAGCTCACTTTGGTCCTCTGAAGTTGCTTCTGACATTGCTTCTTTTTCTATTTCAGATTCAGAGACACAGACTTGATTGTCTGACTGTTTTCCAGAGGGATCTTGAACTTCTACTCTGGGAATTACTGCAACTACAGAATTATCTTCCAAGGCTTCGTAGGCCTCTATTACTTCATTTTTATAGGAAGAATCTAAATCCTGATTGCAAAGCACAAGGTTGGCACTCTCAGCATCTTCCTGTGGTTTATAATCTAGCATCAACTCTGTAGCATTTTCTTCTTCCAGACCAGTGCTACAGCAATTCTCTGCTCTGTTTTGCTTGTTGCCAGCTCTTGAGGCATTGCTGTAGCTGGACACTGTAAATGCTGTCTGGGCTGTAAACATGCCACAGCTCACCAGAGCATTGCCTGAACCCAAGAGAGAATGACTCTGATCCCAGAACCTGGCTTGGGTCAGAAGATCGATATTCTCACAAACCACTGAACACTGGAATTTCACCTGGTTCTTCCCAGTGTGGATTGGTACATCAGCTTCCCTCCATTTTAAATGGCTTTGGATTTCTTCCTTCTTGTTGGGGTACTTATCACAGTTGTTAATGCTGAAGTAGTACAGATCCTTCACTGGAGTGAACTTATCAGAAACTGTGGCCATGATCAATTCTGATGACTTTTCCCCGAGCCCGTTTAATAAGTTGTCTAACTGATACTGATAAAATTTAGTAACTGGTTTTATAGGCTGAGGAATAGAGTTCATAATATTGAAAATATTTTTGATGTTTCTGCTTTCATTGACATCCTTTAGAGGAGCAAGATGAATTTTTCTTACAGGCTGATATGTCACTGGTGGCAAATGAAACTGTAATTTCCATAAAAAACCATTAATAATCTGCTACACCACAGATACAGGTAAAAACTAATCTCTAAGAGCCAAGTAGTCTTAGGAAAAATAAAACTGGGAAAATATTATTCTTTTATATATTCCTATATTAAACCTATTATGAAGTATAATATCAGACTCCTAAGAAAATACATTGTTTTTCTCACATTACTTGCATTAATTTTCTCAGACCCAGAACTATGTCTAAGTATTTCTTAGTTCAAAATTTGGGATCTTTTGCTTTAAGGCACAAGTAATTCGCCATGATTTAGAACCAGAAAGTTTTGTCCACATGTACAAATCCTCTTGTCAGTTATTAACTCTGTCTAATGTCACTTCACATGTTTGCTCCAGGAATTCAAAGGCTGGGCAATGGTTTAATGTGCCAGAGCTCCTCTCCTGCTGTGCACTCTCTCTGAATGAGAGCACCACTCTAATGGTGATGTTTAAAGTCTTTTTATGTAACCCTCCAACATGTGCTGACACCATTAATTATATTCCCAATGGAACTAGAGCTCATGTAAGCAATTTTTCAAAAGGAAAACTAGACCATTATAACTAATGTGATTGCATCCCTGGAGAAAACAATTTGAACAAGTTATTTATAGACTTTAAGGTACATTGCATTAAATCTGAACATATAGATCCATAAACCATGCTAAATGGCCACAGATTTAGCTCACAGTTTTAGGTACACTGGAAGACAGCACAGTCTGCACTCAATTTGCAGTGAAGTGAAATGGATAAAACCAAAGGCAGCTGACACAGAAGCCTGTTGGGTCAGGGATGTGTTTTACTATTCCTCCCTTCGCCCCATCACATTTGTTGAAAGGTACCATGTATATTTGAGGGAGTACAGATCAGAGAAAGTGAGTACTTTGTTTGGACTATTCAGATGAACAGTGAGAATGACTTTCTGAAAATAGCATTTCTGTTCTTTATTTCATAGGAAATGAATATTTTTATGCAAATGAATGCAATAGAAATAATCACACAGTCATCTGCTCCAAGTGCTCATTTGCATGTCTATATTCAACATCAGTTTGCAATCTGCAGGAAATTTTTGTTTGCATTCCAAGGGCAAACTGAGGTTTTAACATGCCAGGAAAAGCAATGTGTTGGTTTGAAATGGACAGTTCTGAAGGTTTTGCCCAGCCTGCATGGCATTAATATGAATGCTCAGTTTATCCCAAAGGACACACTCTAAAAATCACCAGACCCCAAGACATGAAATAAAGCTGCATTAAATCACACCAAGGCCAGCTCAATCATTCTTCTTAAATATTTCCCTCCCTTTTAAATGTTTTTGGTTTTTTTTTTCATAACCTTTTTTATAATCCTTTGTCAGAACTCTTGCTCCTACTTCTCAACACTTCAATTTTTTCCTGTGATCAGTTGTATTCTGTGATGGGTTCACTGCAGTTTACATCTGTTTCAATGAGTTGAGTCTTTTTTAAAAAAGGCTATTAATTAATATAAATGAAGGCCAAATTCTCTTTTATTCTAAATACATATTTAAAGTATATTTAAAGTGGTGTGAAGTATTGAGATGTAAAATTGTGAGCGTGTTTCTAGGCACAAAACTTTTGTGCAATTCCTATTTACACTTTTCATAAAATCTCATGTCAAGTATGTTTAATTCTAGAAGACTATTTTTTATTTGCTAACACAGTAAATTTCATCAATCATCTAATATCAAGACTATTTTAGAATTCAACTTCAATTTTAAATTACCATTTAAAAGAAGTGTTGGGGGTTTTGGCAAAACTAGACATCTAATTTAACAAACAGGATGCACATTTTAATTAATTTATATATTTCTAAAGGTTTTATATATTTTTGAACTTTCAACCTTTTATCTCCAGAAGTCCCTGATGTAACATCTTACTGATAATTTGTTGATATACACCTCAAGATTTGCTGATACACCTATATATAAAATAAATGTAGAAATATTTCACATTGTTAAAAAAAAACCCAACAACACCTGAGACTAAGCAAACTACCTACACTACTTCAGTAGTGTAATTCAGTAGGATTTTGAAAGGATAGAATACTTTTGCCAGTGATCTTTTTATACATAATGTCCTCTTACCTCAGATGTCTTGTTCCTGGTTTTTAGCATTGTTATAGTTAACCCTTAAGAATCAAAACAAATGAAATATTAATTTGATGTTCTTAAATGGACTACAATTCAGATTCATAAATTAATTTCAAATTGTAGTTTGCAGGATTGTGCTTTAAATCTGCAGTGCAGAAAAAAAGTAGGTTGAAATTTAATTGTGGTACTAAACTTCACAATTCCATTTTCCATAGAAAACAATAAAATACTATAATTTTAAAATATTTTAACACTAATAATTTAAAGAAATACTTCTCAATTGTAGATGTTTGCTAACTACAGTATGTAGCTAATCAGTGTTGCCACTGTGAAGGAGAAAGATGTCATCACTCCAGGCACAGAGAATTACACTCCACATTTTTGGCTCAGTTTCACTACACAGACTACCAGGAATGGTGAAATTTGTCATTGCCTCTCTTTATCTCCTTCATCCTGCAAACACACACAAACTTTTAATTAAAGAAGTGTATTGACATGGGTGAAGTCTCCCTAAAGACAGCAAAAGACATAAAGGGAATATGATAACCAATCTATAACTTTATATAAAATTTGTGACTTGTAAAATTGAACTTACTTTGTTGTATTTGTGCTTTTATTATCTGGAAAGTATCTAAATCCATAAATGATGTTGAAATGTTAGATTCTGGGCATGAGGTCTGTAGCAGAAAGCTGAAGTCAAAGCCATATCCCATGTCCTCTTTCTTTGAGGAGAAAGGTAAAGAAGTGTGATGCCTCTTGGGTAATGCTATCTGATTTTTACTTGGAAGACATGCCACTTGTTGGTCTGGCCATGCTCTGGATGTTGGCGCAATTTGCCTAAAAGGTAAAACAAAAATAACCAAAGTACAGAACAAAAATAAGTGGAAGGAGCCAGTTCAAACAATCATATGGCTGGAATAACGTGACCAAGAGGTTTGTAAGATCCCAGAATGCCAAAGTGTCTTGTCTTTATTTATCTGTGGGGTTGTGACTCTCCCTGGAAATAGCAGACTGCAATGCAGAGGTTGACTACAAGTGAGATTGAATGACAAACAATGTTAACCAAGCAACAGGAGAGATGTAAAAACATACTGTTCACCTTCTCCTTCTTGACAAAAATTCATTGCTTCCAGTGTGTAGTTTTTATGAATCGTCAGGAGAGTGTCTCAGAAGAATTCTGAAGACCAGATGTGCCTTTTTTACTTACAAAATATGCTACAGCCTGCCTGAAAAAACAGAGGCTGTGTATACAAACCTTAGTTTTCTGCCACCTGTTTTCTGAAGAATGAAAAATGTGGAAAAAGATAAATACTTTGACTGAGAAGAGGTACAAAAGTAGAGTATAAATTATCCTTAAAGCTGTATGCAAGATAATTGTCTGGGTTTAATAAGTCAAACAACCACATACCATATTTTTTTAATTTTACCAAATAATTTGTTTACCTAATGCAATATCCTCCCTCCAGAAGAGGCCAATAATTAATATTACAACATAGAGCTGTAAATAATGTCTAGGAAATATTTTTCTTATTCAGGCTACAAACTTTCTTTGTTGCCATTTTTGCACACCCAAGTGCCAATTAAATACTGATGCTTCTTACCTCGTTTCTCCTAGAGCTTTGTCTGACTGATGCATTTTTTCCACTATATTGTCTGCATTCTGAAAAGCAACAACACTTCCACAACCTGCAGTAATACATCAATATTTGCAAAAAAGCAGATTAATTCCAGTAACACATGGCAAATGCAGTTATTTTGGGGCATTAAAACAGCATTATAAAGAAGTATCAGGAAAATAAACAAGAGTAAGTTGCATTTCACTAATTTTTGTAATTCATTGATATGTTAATGTATAATTTTGAATTATTTTTATTTCTTTGGTAAGTTTATTAATTCAATGAGCTGCAAAAGCAAAGAACATCTTAAAAAATCAGTTACAGCTCCAATCTCAGATGAACAGAAATAGAAGACAAATATTGACAGAAACTACACAGAAGTAGAGCATTTAAAAATACTAAAACCAAAGCAAAACTTAGGTCTTTACAGAGGTTCAAATAACTCCTTGATTTTGTATTTTTTATGGCTACTAAGTTTTGACAAATACCCAGATTTCAAGTTGTTACTGCCCTTTTCCAGCTTCAGATCTACATTTTACAATTTAAACACACAAGCTTTGGAGACTACCTTTTTTGTTTCTCCTCTTATTTTGTTTGTTGTCAGACATACTGTCCTTAAATGTATTCATGCCCAGAAACCTGAAAAGAAAACTGTTAATTGATTTCCAATTCACATAATCAAAGTGTTCCATTATATTTCATTATTTAAGAGACAAAAGTAAGACAAAAACATTTTAAAAGTACTTGAAATTATTCAAAGCACTGTAATTTAGTATCTAATCCCTTTCCTGTGAATGCACAGAACCAAAGAGCTCAGAAAGTTTTTAGAGGTAAAAAAACCCCAACATATGCTATGTTGAATTTGACTTGAAAGGGCTTTGCTCTTAATTAGAAGATTGTAATCTACTTTTGCTATGACTAATCAGCAGTAACTGTGGGAAAGGAGCTGGCTGTCACCCTCCTGGTCAGTACAGCTGTGTGTGGGTAATACTGACCCTGACACAGTCACTTGGTGTGGAGAGTGTGCTGGGAGGTGCTTCTTAATTCTAAAAACACCAACCCTCTTTTCCAAGATTAAACTCTAACAATACCACAGGATGACATTGGTATAAACAACATAGAACAAACCCAAAGTGCAGACTGGTAAAGAAGAAACATGAGAGGGTTAAGTCAAAGGATTGGGAGTTTTGAAATTCTAGAAAACTAATTCTTAAAAGAAAATGAATCCCAGTTCATAGTTTTGATGGATTTGGGAGTCTTCCTGAAAAACATAGTGAACTTCAGTTTTTCAAGTGGCAAGAATACAAATCAAAGACAGTGAAATTAGCTATAGAGGTAGCTATAGAAGCCAGCACTCTTCATGTCTCATGCTAAAGGCCAGAAAATCCATTACAACGTTCATCCCATTATGTTCGCTTGTTAAGAGTCAGATGATGAACTTCCTACAAACTTCCCTTTTTTTAATTTTTTTTGATACACAAAAAACGCCTTTAAAATAATAACTGAGAATATTCTGTAAAAAGCCAGACTCTTACAAATCTTACCTGGCTCTTCAGCAGCGAAAAGTGAAAGAGGCACATCAATCCAAAGGGAAATTAGAGAGCATTTTCAGCTCGCAGCTGCCTTCCTTTGCTGGCCAGCGAGGAATTCGACAGCAATTAGACACGCTTTGATTTTATTTTCGGCTGTTTCCCTGAGTGCGGAGCACACAGGAGCCATTCCCGAGGCTCCCAAGGCTCTGCAGCTCCGCGGGGCTGCTGAGTTTACACCACGTCGCCCAGGTAACCGGGGACCTCGGCTTGTTTAATGACCTACGAAAACAAACACAGCCGCGCTAAACGGCAGCACTTCAGGCTCTAACCACACATTCTCCCAGCACACAAACCAAACCGTATTTCTATTCTATATTTACCTCCGCTTATGTTTTTAGTACCTGGTATGTTTCCACGTAATTTTTGCTTCGCACTCAGTCCCCTCATCAGTATTTGTAATCTCCTTTCTAGCAGCAGTTTTTAAGGGTATATATATATATATATATATATATATATATATATACATATATATACACACACACACATATATATATATATATTTTTTTTTTTTTTTTTAAGTAACAGACTGTGCTAAGGGGCAAGACACGATCAAAGAGGCGTTTAAGGGAACTGCTTTGGTCAATGCCAGAAAGATTTCGCCGTTCCCCGGGTGACACAAGCGACGGGGAAAGCTTTGGATGGGGCGGGGACAGGGACACCAGTCCCGGGGGACACCTCAGCGCCCGGCTGCATACAAGGGCTGTGTTACTCGTACAGCTGAGGGAGCCCTTCTGGACTCTCGCTGACGCAGCCGGACAATCTGTGGAGCAGCCCCGCTTCAGCTTCGCCCGGCGTGAAGCGACGGCGCCCGCGGGCGTCCCCGTGAGGGGCTGCGGCCGGCCGGGAAGGAGAGACGCGCGGCGGGGAGGCAGGAGCCGGGCTGTGCCGGGAGCCCCGCCGGGACAGGCGACACAACCCGGGAAGAAAGCGCTCTGAGAAGAAACCGGGCTGCGAGGGAGCGCAGGAGCGCCGGGCTGCGAGGGAGGGCCGGGCTGTGAGGAGGCACCGCCCTCCACCGCGTTCCCGGCAGCCTCCGCCGCGGGGCCGGCAGCGGCGCAAGATGGCGGCGGACAGCGAAGTGAGTGTCTGTGCCGCGCCTCCCGCTCCCCGCCCGCTCCCCGACTCTCCTTCCCTGCTCCCTCTGCTCTCTCCGCTCACCGCCTCTCCCGCTCTCTCCCCGCAGCCCGAGTCGGAGGTGTTCGAGATCACGGACTTCACCACCGCCTCCGAGTGGGAGAGGTAGGTGCTGCCGCGCCCCTCGCTCGGCGGCGGTGACGCGGCCGCTCCTGCCGGGGCAGCCGGACCCTGCGGCGGGACCGCTGCCTCCGGCCGGGAGCGCCCGGAGCCCTGCCCGGAGCCCTGCCCGGAGCCGTGTCCGGAGCCGTGCCCGGAGCCGTGCCCGGAGCCCTGTCCGGAGCCCTGCCCGGAGCCCTGCCCGGAGCCGTGCCCGGAGCCGTGCCCGGAGCCCTGTCCGGAGCCCTGCCCGGAGCCCTGTCCGGAGCCGTGCCCGGAGCCGTGCCCGGAGCCGTGCCCGGAGCCCTGCCCGGAGCCGTGCCCGGAGCCGTGTCCGGAGCCGTGCCCGGAGCCCTGTCCGGAGCAGTGCCCGGAGCCCTGTCCGGAGCCGTGCCCGGAGCCGTGCCCGGAGCCCTGTCCGGAGCCCTGCCCGGAGCCCTGTCCGGAGCCCTGCCCGGAGCCCTGCCCGGAGCCGTGCCCGGAGCCGTGCCCGGAGCCCTGCCCGGAGCCGTGCCCGGAGCCCTGTCCGGAGCCGTGTCCGGAGCCCTGCCCGGAGCCGTGCCCGGAGCCCTGTCCGGAGCCGTGCCCGGAGCCGTGCCCGGAGCCCTGTCCGGAGCCGTGCCCGGAGCCGTGCCCGGAGCCCTGTCCGGAGCCGTGCCCGGAGCCCTGTCCGGAGCCGTGCCCGGAGCCGTGCCCGGAGCCCTGTCCGGAGCCGTGCCCGGAGCCCTGCCCGGAGCCGTGTCCGGAGCCCTGTCCGGAGCCCTGCCCGGAGCCGTGTCCGGAGCCCTGTCCGGAGCCGTGCCCGGAGCCGTGTCCGGAGCCGTGTCCGGAGCCCTGCCCGGAGCCGTGCCCGGAGCCGTGCCCGGAGCCCTGTCCGGAGCCCTGTCCGGAGCCGTGCCCGGAGCCCTGTCCGGAGCCCTGCCCGCTGTTCCGCCGTAGGCTCAGGCCGCGGCCGAGGAGCGTGTTAAGAGGCTCTAGTTGAGCTGCTTCTGAACTTAGTGAAAGGTCCGGTTTAATACCTGTTTGCAAGGGATTACACTATACATGCAGAAGGCTTATGTGTTTTCGAAGCAGCTGTCTGATTGTTAACACAGTCACCTCATAGCCGAAGCCTTTAAAAGTTAGTAGAACAGTGTACGAAGAAATTTAAGGCGAAGAATGCTCTTGCCCTGTGAATCTATTATTTTTTAAAATACTTTTTTCTAATAGTGATAACGTTTATGGCAGGAGACAAGAGGTTTCAAGTGCTGTGCTTTAAATCCGAATTTAGTGATAATTTTGTCTTAAATGCTTATCTATCTGTGAACAACGAAACGGGAGTTAAATGTTAGGCACTGCTGTACCAGGTAAAGAAAAAGGTGAGATTCTTAAAACAGTCAAAATATGCTCATAGCTAAAAGTAAGTATCATGTAAAATGTAAGCATAGAAAGACTGTTCTGGCTTTTTTCTGGCTTTTCTGTGATACTTGGTGTGGTGCTTGTTTGTTTGTTCTTGGGGCTTTTATAAGGAATAACATTGTAGAACAACATACTGCCTGCTTTGAGGTGGCTGAGTTATAATACAGGTTTAGTGTTCAGCAAATATTAATGCCTTTTTCCCTCCCTAATAGATTTATTTCAAAAATAGAAGAAGTACTGAATGACTGGAAGCTTATTGGGATTTCTTCAGGCAAACCTCTAGAGAAGGTCAGTTACTTCTAAATTTTCCTGTAGAATTTGAATTGCTAATTAGTAATATAATAATCCATACATGTATTTCATCTATTGCTGTTTTCTTAGGTGTGGCAGATAATGACTTTATTGGGGAATTTCACTTGTAGACGTGTCAATTTGACAAACAATTACTGTAAATTCATTGGTAGGTCATCTGCCAAACAGGCTGTTTCCCTGACAAAGAGGGATCTTTGTGTAGATTCGTTTTTTAATTCTCAGTTTGAATCTGGAAACATGTTTGAAGCTGCTCTAAATACTTAAGGACTCTTTCTGTCCTACCTTGTGTCTTTGTCACACCTCATGTACTTATGGCTGAGGTTTGCACAGTGCTACTTGTGACTCAGTGTGTTTCATAGATGGGAGAGATTTTTGCAGAGTCTAATTAGAGCCTTTGTGATGCTTTCTCAGTCCTGTGAAATGCAGAGGAAATTGATGAGCTCTTCTGCATAGTAATGCAGATAAACTCAGCTGGTTTGTGTGGAATGGCTGCTGTGTTTCCAGGGGAATCTCATTGCTTTTCATTCTAGTCAAGTAGAGAGTATTTGGAATAAAACTTATGTTATCTAATTAACTGCACCTTAGCTATCCCTGTACTCCTGCATGTCTTCTTTTCTAGACCAGAGCTCTCTTCCTAACACCTTGAAAGATCAAAATACTGTCCAATTTGCTTTTAGTAGGAGAAGCGGTGCTGATTTTTTAGACATTCCCAGGCTGTACTTTTATTTAAAAATTATTCTTACACAAGTTTTGTAAGTTGTCGATAAAAATAACCATTTGTTGGTAAAAGTAAATATCAAGGTAATGTTTACACAGAATGGTTTATATATAGATAAAATCCCAGGTGGGAAATTTCTGTCTCTGTGCAAAGTTGAGGGTGCATATCTTCAGATGTATAGTTGCATATGGGAGGATGCAAATCTTTATTGCCATATAGTTCTGAAGATGCAAGATGATATTGAATTTTTGGAATGAACATGATTATTGGCAACATGGATTTTAGCAGCCAGCTACATTTATAATGAAGAGCTTTGAGAATTGCTTATTGAAATTAAATCATGCTGAGCCATTAGGCAGTAGAAAAATGTGAATCAACATTATTGATCACATAGGCAATATATTTTTAAAGACTAATGAACATTAACCTAAATTTATGAGATATTATATTCTTTTTTTATATGCAGGGTATATTTACCACAGGAACATGGGAGGAGAAATCAGATGAAATTTCATTTGCAGACTTCAAATTCTCAGTTACCCATCATTATCTTCTGCAAGAACTCAGTGACAAAGATGGGAAAGAAGAGCTGGGAGAAGGTACCCGATAGTTCCCTTCCATAGCTGTAAGGATAATGACAAAAGACAGTGTCAGAATGTGGAGTCCACAGTGTGCTGTTTTGCATCTGTGTGGGATTTTCTGGGGTCTCATGAGTGTGATCTGACATTTCTGTTTTTAGTTTGCTTTGCATTCACAGAGTGCTAAAACAAGGCAATTGTAAGTGAGCTGGCTGGATGTGATGATACATTGATTATGGATCAATTTTTGTCACAGATGCCCTTCCTCTGCCAATGCAGGACTTGCTGTGCATGAACAATGACTTTCCTCCTCGAGCCCACTGTCTGGTGAGATGGTATGTGTGCTGCCTCTCATCTCTACAGCAAATGTACATAGCAGCTGGAAAGTCTGGCACAATCAGTTGTATATTTGTTTTTTCAATTAAAAGTAAAGCCTAAGTAAAATGATTCTTTGTACTAGACACAAGAAAGGAATGCAAAAAAAGCCCACTATAGTGGGCCTATCTTGAATTTGGTTTTTTTCCCCCCCTTAATATTTGTCTCAATTTCATACATTAACCAGTCTTTTATATATGTAATATCTTGGTACATTCTTATAAAGGAAAGCTGCACCACCTTAACAAACAACAATTATATTCTTAGTAATGCAAATCTTGGGCACATAATAGGATTGGTTCTAGAGAGATTGATTTTATGTTTAAACAGTTTCAGTCATTATTAACATAAACTGGAAAACCTCCGGACTGCTAGACCTGGATGTCCTCCCAGTCAAACACATTATAGTGTTGTAATGCTGTTACACTCAGGTAGTTTGTGAGTTCAGGATCTGCAGCACTCCATGCCCACTCAGTTCTTGACCTCTCTAAAGATAAAGAGGTACTTGCATCAAATGAACAGATTTCACGATCTGTTGGTGACAATTAGGTTCTCCAGGGCACAATATTTTTTAAGAATCGTGTTTCAGCTGGCTTGTCAGGGACTAGAAATGTACTTTTTTCTCTTTGTCTCTCAAGGTATGGCTTACGTGAGTTTGTAGTGATTGCTCCGGCTGCGAATAACGATGCTGTTATTAGTGAATCCAAGTGTAACCTCTTGCTGAGTTCCATTTCCATTGCACTGGGCAACACTGGCTGGTATGTGAAAGCATAAACCTTTGTACATGTCCAGGTAAAACTCCAGCATACTGCATTTGTGAGGAAAAAGTATTAAATTGTTAGCAAAGTACATTCAGAGGTTTTTGTTTATTTGCACTGTAATATTGTTAGAGAAGGATTGAAGAAATCCCCATATGTAAAGACTGAATCAATGTTTTGTTTATTTTTATTATTGTTTAAAAACCTTTAGGGCTGTTAAAAGCTACTAGAAGTTGTAGGAATAATATGTAATTGATAAAACATCACTTTTGCAAGAGGATTTCTTCCCTATGTGTAGTAACAGTAACTTCCTAATCTTCCTCAAAAATTATATATACTGAAAATGAGATAAGTGAAGTCATGGAGTGGGCTGTGATTATGGCATGGCAATTTGTTGGGCATTCTGTTTAATGATGACATTAACACTGATTTTCTGTGATTCCTGTGAAGTGTTTCAAAGTGTCTAAGAGGAAATATATTTTAAAGGATGAAATTATGTTGAAATTGTGCTAGAATTTTCAGCTGGTTTTAGAGACCACAAGACAGCAGGACACTTAATCTGAAGTATTCCTGTTTTGTAGTCAGGTGCCACTGTTTGTGCAGATCCATCACAAGTGGCGCCGCATGTACGTCGGCGAGTGCCAGGGCCCGGGCGTTCGCACGGACTTCGAGATGGTTCATCTGCGCAAGGTGCCCAGCCAGTACACCCATTTAGCAGGGCTGCTGGACATCTTCAAAACCAAGATTGTAAGTGTCAAACTGATGTTATAGATAATTTCTGTTCAACCCCTAGAGTGTTTGAGAGGATTTGCTCTTCACATGGAATTTGTTCTCTGTTTTGAAGGGCTGCCCTTTAACACCTCTGC
This sequence comes from Lonchura striata, assembly GCF_050655825.1. Taxonomy (NCBI): domain Eukaryota; kingdom Metazoa; phylum Chordata; class Aves; order Passeriformes; family Estrildidae; genus Lonchura; species Lonchura striata. The sequence goes on along the minus strand of NC_140709.1, from coordinate 6,784,006 downwards.
CTCCAGTTAGCATGGCTATTCGCCTTACCTTTGTGCTCCAGGACTGGCAGCAGTACTTCTGGCCACAGCAGCCACCAGGTAGGAGACTTGTGTCCTCAGAATAATTTGTTTTCAGACAGCCAGTCAATGCTAAAGAAAATATTTGTCTATCTTACCAGAAGAATTCTAACATTTTCTGCTGTGCCAGGAAAGGCTTTAGTCTAATCCCACTCTGTATGATAGATGAGCCAGCTTAAAGATGCTCTCAGGTTGTAGCTTGTGACTGGACAGGTGTTTTGGCTCCAGGGCTGTGCCTGGAAACGTGGGCTAGTCAGCATTTAGAAATACAATGATGTTTCATAAATAGTGGTATCTTATGTGGAATGAAAAGGGTGACGGAATCTGTGAAGAATTCTGCCCTGGATTTCTTAGGGAAGTGTTTAGATTCATCTAGCATCTAGAAGATGCTAATTCTTTGTGGGAGTTTTTGTCAATTGTTTCCATAAATTACTTTATTTTGGTACTTCACTATCTAAATGTATGAACAGTGGGAAAAGCAGAAAATATTATATGGACCTCACTTGAGGTAAAGGTTTGGATTTTTATTATTGTTGACACAGTACTAAATTTAGTGCAGGAGGAATTGCTGAAAAAGTCTTTTGTTATAGTAACCTTGCATGAAGGGAAGAAATAATGTATAGTCCTAAATTTAGAGTGTATAGAGCAGACTTGATAAGTTTATGCCATAGTGATGCTGTTTAGGAAAAACAGAGGTAGTTGTAGTCTCAAAATTATCTTTTATTCCTGATGGTGGTGCTGTCTTTCTTGAGTATTGAGGATTTGGTTTTAATGGACCTATTTTTATATAGGTAGCAGCAGAAAATAAATTATTAAACTTCTCAAAGGTAAACAAACCCATAAGAAAAAGGTAGATATTAGTTCTTCCTTAACAGCCGTTTTATTAGTGATGTGATGTTTTAGGTACAAGGTGCTGGAACAGTTAAAATGCCCAAGTTCTTTCCTTGACTTGGTAGCAGTTTTACATAACAAGCTTGAGGTATCTAGGGTACATTTGGAGAGACAGAACTCATGTGCCCTTGGTTATCTAAGTATTGTGGTTAAGGGTGTCAAAGTGTGTTGCAGAAACTGGAGATGGAGAGCATCAGTTTTACTGCTATTGCTACATGCAGTTGTGGCTTATATTCACTGGGAAGAACTAGACCTGTAACTTATATACTATCACTCAGTTAGCTCTTCTCAAATAAAACCAAAGAATTTAAATGTCTTTTATCTTCTCTGCAGAAGAAACTATGTAATTAAGTTATTCAGCTACTTCATCTGTGCTAATACCTCACTTGTTTTGTTTGTAAACAGTTTGCCAGATGCAGTTAAAATTGCAGATCAGATGCTGTAACAGCATTATTATAATGGCATTACAATACATTATTATTGCCCAATTTAATTTTTGTTCAGTGGAGGCTGTCTGGTTGTGATTTATGTATTTGAAGGCTGTAACATGGGAAGTGCCTGAGGGTGCTGGGAGGCATCTTTGAGTACCTGGGACTATGGGAATCTCCAAGATTATTTTATTAAGTCCTCTTTCAATAAAATTGTCAACTTTTAAAAGTAGTTGTTTTTTCACTCTGCAGAGTTGCTCTTCCAGAGTCTTCCTTATCTGCTTGGAACTGATTTCCTGCCCAAATGTTTTTATGGCGCTTTTGTGTCTGTTTGTGTGCCAACGTTGAATCTTTAGGACTGTCTTTATAGCTATCATCACTGCCTGTATGAAGGGAATAACCTTCCCTCAATATGAATGACAAGAATTTTATTTGTCCCTTTGAATGTCCTGTTTCATGGTTACTTCCCAGTTTCTGTTGGAGGCAGTTTCTTTGTATGTTAGGCTTGTGTTCTCCTAGCTCAGTTGCCTTAGCTGCTCAGCTCTTCTGTGGTCATCCTGCAAGTGTTCCACAAACTCTTTATGAAGAATGTGTTGATTTTTCTCCAGATATAGATGCTCTAGTTGGGGGAGAAGTTGGAGGCCTGGAATTTGGGAAGTTACCATTTGGTGCCTGTGAAGATCCTATTAGGTAAGAGAAGACTTCAGAAAACTGTTTTATAACTTCCTTAATGGAGGACTTAAGGGTGTTATTTCCTACCACTTAGCATGTCCAACAGATACTTAATTATTCAAGTGCATCAGAAGCATCTGTGAAGGGAAATGGTTTAATGGCAAATAAGACCATTTGTAAAATTGTCTGATGATATTCAGAGTTCAGGCTCATGTGGCTTTTACTGTAAACTTCTGCAGTACCCCATTTATCTCTGAAATTATTATCTTGAAATATACCTCAAGAGAAACCTTAAAAATTATGTGCTTTTATGCAAGGGTTGGACTTGCTCTCATGTGTGTAGTGAGAAAACTTACTGGAGAACAAAGAGGCAATCAAATATGAACTATCAAAAATACCTTTCAAAACATTAACTGTGATGGAGGGAACACTTCCTGCTATCACTGGAAGACTGAACTCTTGTTTTGTTTCAGTGAGCTGCATTTAGCTACAACATGGCCTCACCTGGCAGAAGGGATAATTGTTGACAACGATGTTTATTCGTAAGTATCTTGTCTGAGGTGCAAATAAGTGTGGTTTTTTTTGCTCACTGCTGCATCTTAGTGTAATTTCAAACACTGTGTGGCTTTACATGTGAAAAAGAACCCATTTTGAGGAATGCTAATGTCAGCTGATAGAACATCTAATTTGGGAAAACACCTTTTGAAGTGCATTTCTGTGAGAAAATATTATTGTGTTGTAATCTGAACAGAACACGGACTCCTGGTTTTGAACATATTCTCATGCTAGACTTGAGAATTTTGTGTATCTTGGGAAAGATGATAGTGGAGCATGGAAGGTAAAATGAATTCAGTGCTTGATATCCCTCTCCCAAAAACTATCATCCAGATTTTCTGCTAAAGAGGAAGAAGTATTTCTTGTTCATGTCATGCATGCATGAGAATAGGGACTCTTGCTCGTTTGTCATGTTCTCCTGTGTAATGTTGTGACCTCACTGGTTATGACATTTATTGAGAATTTAATACTAATCTTTCCAATACTTACAGTGGCATTTGGTTTTCTTTTTTTTTTCTTTTTCTTCTTTTTTCTTTTTCTTTTTTAAAACTTTTTTTTCCCCCAAGTGACCTGGATCCACTTCAAGCACCCCAGTGGTCTGTGAGAGTTAGAAAAGCAGATAACCCTCAGTGTCTATTGGGTAAGACATCTGAATTTCCTGTCTTCTCTTGCAGCTTTTACACTAAAACTACCAAGTTATGAAGTTAGGGTTGAGTTGTTGATTACCTGATGGCCTGTTTGATCACTTCCCTCATTTTTTTTTTTGAGTGAACAGTATTTTGGGTTTCTTTTTCAAGAACACAAGCTTTGCAAATACATAAGTTCCTGTTGTAGTTTATTCTGTGTCTGTGTATGGTGAAATTCATTGCTGTTCTTATTTCACCAGATTCCAGAGAATAAGAATTTTCTCTGTGTTCTGTGAAAATGTAGATTTCCTAGAATCTTCCCATTTTATTAAGTGTGTTTTGCATGTATCCATCTCCTTAGTTCAACCAACCTTGCGGCAGGGAGGATTAATACTTGTGGAGAGCTGTACTCCTCTATCTGTCCTTGCCTTTAAGCTTGTGGGGAAAAGGGCTTCAGAACTCTCCAAGTTTCATCTTGCTTTGGGTGAATTAAAGTGCAGGCAGAGCTGCGCTCTGGAGAGGTGGCCAACAGCTGCCTGGGTGTGCATTTACCTAAGCTTTAATTATGTGGGTTTTGTGCTTCAGATAATTTAATTATGTGAATGTTGTGCATAAGATATTTGTGCTTCAAAACAAATTATCAGAAGTTCTTTCAGAAGAAAAGATAAAAAATTACTGTCCTTGGGGCAGAATTTTGAGTGTTGCTCATTGTTCAGTGAGATTTTTGGCTGAGTTCAGGAGCTTTGTTCCTCTTCCAGGTGACTTCCTTACTGAATTCTTCAAGCTTTGCCGTCGGAAGGAGTCGACAGATGAGATACTTGGAAGGTCTGCATTTGATGAGGAAGGAAAAGGTAAAACTAAAATCCAGTTGATTTGTGGTATTTGTATTTAATTGTTTTGTGTTAGTTACCTTCCCTGTACCCTTATCTTGACTGGTATTTATAACTCTTACACATACTCCTGAGAATTTTCTGGCCAGGGCTTCATGGTGAAATTTCTCATGAATTCTAGACAAGTTTAGCTCCCAGAGTCCCAGAGGGACAATTGCCTCTATTAATGTTGTGGCTGTTTCTTTTTACACGAATATAAAAGCTTAAAATTTGACTAGAGTGTACGTAAGTTGGTTATAGGGCATGTCAGATTTGTCTGTATAGTTTTATGTACTTATTCTTTTTCCACTTCTTTCTTCTTTTTATTGTACTCTGTAGTACATGTTAACAGCCAGTTTAAAGAGTCTTTAATCTGTTTGAAAGGCTTTGGTCTCATCCTCTCCATTTTAAGGACTTTAAGAAAATTAAAACTTCCCAAATGATCTTTACCAGCAAGTCAGGCTTTATCCCAACTATATAAGTACTGCCATCTTTTTGATGTCTCTGTCCCTCTCTTTGGCTTTCCTTGCTGTATACAGTGAAAATTCCCTTCCTTCCTGCTGCTTGTTACCTGTTCTTCCCTCCAAATATGGCCTGTGTCAATGTATTTTCCTTGGTTGACTTGATCTTAGTTTTGAAGGAGCTTGCTAGTGAGCTTAAAAATGTGTTAGACTGAGGAGGAGGGGTGGGTATTACTCATAGTGCTTGACATACAGTTCCTTTATCCCTTCTTTGCTCTAGGCTTGCCAAGATGGGCTTTTTCAGGCTGCTTCTAATTATTCACTTAAATTTGTCAGCTGTCCTTATAACAATGTTAATTCAGTTTATTGTAAGAGACATTCCAGAGTTTATCAGCAGCAGCTCTGAAAAAGACCCAGTCTTTTGATTTGAGAAGTTTACCTAAGGACTCTAAACCAGAATTGTGCTTATACTATGTGAGGCCAATGATTAATATGGGATTTATTTAATTTTGATCTAAAACTTTAGTATATGCTGGAACAGTCTTTGCTACCTGCAGTGTATTTATTGCTATGATGTTTAAACAAGGTTTAAATACTGAGTTTTCAGCAGGCTTTTGGCATACTTTGTTGGTAACTCTGCAGCAGTGCTGCTACAGCAGGCACTACTTGCAGCCAGCTCAGTCTGGACTTTATTTGGTGAATTAAATCAAGGACAGTCTGTGACTCATTTGAGCCTCCTTCTGCTGCCTGTATTTGCTAAGAACAATGAATGTCAGGCACGGAACCTGGCAGCAGAGGTGTAGCTCTGGTTCACAAGGGGCTAAATATCAGTATAAGATAAATAGGCTGATGAACAGGTGAACTTTTGAAGAGACATGTTCTAGTGTTCGGGGTTTTATTTTATTTTGTTCTAATTGGTTTTATTTTATTTGTTAGAGGTTGCTGATATCACCCACGCGCTGTCGAAGCTCACGGAGCCAGCACCAGTCCCGATCCCCAAATTATCAGTCACAAATATGGTTCACAGTGCCAAGAAGAAGATCCGCAAGCACAGAGGTGTGGATGAGTCTCCTCTGAACAATGATGTGCTCAACACCATTCTCCTGGTGAGTGAGCTGTCCCTGCATGTGGATTCAGATTCACGTGGACTTCAGGCACTGATGCATCTGGTTTAGAGCCTACAGCAGATTTAAAGATACCCGATGTCAATTCTAGTATTTGAATTGCATTTATCAGCTTCTTGGAACAGCCCAAGTTGTTACAAGTCTGTGTACTATAAGTGGGCTAAACCTAATCTCTGAACTCTGCTGACAGTTTTAATTGTAGGGATGCTGGTATGAAGCCAGCAGTAGCTTTATGGAGAAAGTGGGAAAAGCAGGAAGACCATACTGATGGAAGGTTTAATTTTTTTTTCTTCAAGTTCTTATTTCCTGATGCTGCTGACAAACTTGCAGATGTATTTGAAAACAGAGCCAGCACTTCAGCAGGAAACAATCCTCCTCCAGAGACTGAAGATTATGTAAGTTTTGTTGAGTGACACAAGAGAGAAAGCAATTTTGAGAGTATGTTTATACAGACTTTGCTGTGCTTGCCCTATATTTTGTAATATTCAGCTTTTGGAAAGATGAATTTACCTTTGTGGAATCTCTGAGTAGAAATAGTGATGATTCCTGTTTCCTTCTAATTTCTTTTTTATTTCAAAGACTGTAGTTTTTGGTATCTCTAAGCTTAAAATGTTGCTTAGCCACTTATATTGACAAACAGGAAAGAGATCACATGGTTTTGGAAAACAACGCCATTGTTTCTGTATTTCTTGCTTTCTTTTATTTCTTCCCTAGAATCTCTTCAGTCAGTTTAAGTCTGCTCCATCTGACAGTCTGACATACAAATTAGCTTTATGTCTTTGTATGATAAACTTCTACCATGGAGGAGTCAAAGGAGTGGCACATCTTTGGCAAGAGTTTGTGCTGGAAATGCGTTACAGATGGGAGAACAACTACCTTATTCCAGGGTGAGACTTGTTGTTGCTCCTTGGTCATAGAAAATGGTCTTTGTTCCAGGAGCTGAGTGGGGTCACTGTGACTTTGAGATAGGGTAATTAAACAGAGATAGTATTTGCAATTTAAAAAACAAAAACTATCTATTTCCTTAATGCAAGAAAGGGCAGGGAGTAGGGAAAAGCATCTGTGCCCTCCTTTGAAAACTTTGGGGTGCCTGGGGAAGCTCAACTTAGACATTCACTCCACTGTGTGATTTGAGGGTGGGGAAAAAAATCTTACTGTGGTGTAGTTTCACCTGTCTTCTAAGGGAGCTGTTCCAAGGTCCTGCTGGTTTGGGGTTTTTTGTTGATGTAACAGACTGGCTATTTAGTCACTAGTTTGTACTTTGAAATGGTTACACTAGCAGATAAAATAGAAGATCAGATATATAGCAAGGACTCCACTGTATCATTGCAGTTTTAAAAGTACAGTCAAAGATGCTTAATTCCTGTTGGAAAGCACTTATCTTTTAAACTTCCATTTGGAAAACTGACCAGGAATGCAGGGTGTTTCCTGAGCTCCTGAAATGACCTCTGGGAAATGTATGGACTTTAAATTTCTGGACTTGTCTACTGAGACAATAGAAGAGCTGTGTAGTTAAAATAGTGGGGGTGGGTTCAATGTGGGTATTTGTCCCCGTTTTAGATTTCATGTGATTTAAGACCACATGGGTGTGAAAGGTTCAACTTAATAATGGTTACCCTTCTACCTTTTGTTAGATTAGCTAATGGCTCTCCAGATCTGCGATGTTGTTTACTGCACCAGAAACTTCAGGTAAAATATCCCAAATTTAAGAATGATTTTTCCCCTAAGGAAACTGTCAAAATGATAGCAATGACTAGCTAAATATATTGGTCTTGTAGATTTAGTTGTGCTTGTGTTTTTGGTTGTGGAATTAATTTCTTGAAAAAAATTTTGTTATAGCAACAAGTTCAGTGAAATTTTTATCTTTAGAATTGTAAGACCTTTTCAGTGGCTCTACAGGTTTTTCTGTATGATTGTCTCCATGTGGGAAATAATACCTGAACAATTATTTTTTGTTCCTTTAACTTGTTAAATTAGATGCTAAATTGTTGCATCGAAAGGAAGAAAGCAAGAGATGAGGGGAAAAGGGGGAGCATGTCTGATCGTTCACCTGGTGGTGCTTCTGGTGATGGTGCCAAAGGAGGAGACCACTCTGTAGATAACCCTGACAAGGAAAAAGAATTTGGCAAGTCTTGGGAATCGTGGAGTGACAGTGAAGAGGAATTTTTTGAATGTCTCAGTGACACAGAAGATCTTAAAGGAAATGGACAGGAAAATGGCAAGAAAGGAGCAAAAGAGTCCGTAAACTTAAAACCAGAAGGTCGTTTGCACCCACATGGAAAACTGATGCTGCTGCATCCAGGAGAACCTCTCTACGTTCCCATAACACAGGTGAGGGAGCAGCAGCTGACCAGATGTGCAGTAGAATACACAGAACGTGCTTCATACCTGGGATTGTGAAACTGCAAATAGTTTGCAGGTTGCAGCCTCGTCTGTTGTTAAATTGCTGAGTGTTTTTGACCTAATACCTTGTTTTTAATTTTTAAAACTTAATGAGGCTGCTAATCTCACATATTCTTTGTTTTATTTGAGAGTGAGTGTCCATATCAAATTTCACTTCAAACAGTATATTCAAACAATAATTAAACTTCCTTGCCTACCTTTAATTTGGGGTTCTTTTTATTTCCAGTTCTTGAGGCATCTTCCATCCCCTCCTTACTTTCTTTCCTATAAAATAGGAACTGCTGTGGTCCTTGCACTACATAGATCTCTGCCTGACTTTGCACAGTACTGGATCAGTTTTGCTGCTGTATTTGGTTTTTTCATAATTTCTCATCTCACATCTAAAAGGCCATAGTCATTAGGTTTGATGCCATTCTCTACGGCTGGTTTATCATCAAACAACTAGAAATGTTACCTGACATCAACAGGCTTTCCTGCAGAGTGACCAGGGATGAAATACAAAGTGGTGCTGCCACAGAAAGTAGTTTGAAATCAGCCATGCATGAAGAATACAGTGGTTTTCATTCTCTTGAGAGAAATTATTTCTAATTAGTGTTCTTTGCTTGGATAAAATGTATGAGCAGAGAGTAGTCAGGCAAAATGTTCTCAATTAATTATGTACTGACAGTATCAACAGCAAAAATTCTGCATTGCTTTGGGTAGATTTTCATCCATCTCAGCAAATTGTACCAGTCAAACATTTCCAGGATTTCATTAGGATTTTGGCATTTTAGCAATATATCCTTATATTGGTACTTCATTTCCAGGGTATTTTCTGTTTAGTTTTTGTTAGTGTCCTCTTGAGATACACAGCTTGAGGCTGAACTGTTTAAATTGTAGAAAGTTGTGATAATTTCCTCTGAGTACAAACAAATCAGAGTGAACTTGGGGCGAGAAGGAGCTTCTTGCTCCTCCTGCCTTGCCCCGGGCTGACTGCAGGAGGGGCTGTGAGTAACGCTGTGTTTGCTGTGGCAGGAGCCAGCCCCCATGACTGAAGACCTGCTGGAGGAGCAGTCGGAGGTGCTGGCCAAGCTGGGGACGTCCGCAGAGGGTGCGCACCTGCGGGCGCGCATGCAGAGCGCCTGCCTGCTCTCAGACATGGAGTCCTTCAAGGTAGCACTGCTGTGAAACTAGATTGCTTTCTTCCTCAGCAAACTCTCCCTCTTGCTCATGTTGGACACTTCTGAAGGTTTCTAAGTTTTTTTCTCCACAAAACCGTTTCCAGTTAGTTTCAAGTTGAAAATTAAAACCTATTGGGAAAACTCTTGGCACGTTTCAAAGTCTATGAGGATGTGATCTGTTATGCTCTAACGTCCCAGTAAATTTACACGATGTCTGTGGGTAGGGAAAAAATACATCAAACATACAGTTCATCAATTGTGAATTAAAACAGACATTCATCAGGTTGAGACTGCACTAACTGTGGGTTTGAGTTTCATTTCTTGTCTGAGCTCTGCAGAGGGAGCTAAGAGCACATCCACTGCTGTCATCATAGGAGCTCAACACTAAAAAGGCTGGAGATTCTGTAAAGAAGTAGCAATATATATATATGTTTTAAATTTTTGCAGTCTTTATGGTAAAAGGATATAATGTGCTGTACAATTGGAGTATTTATAATACAACAGTATATTAACAGTGACTCATGACATATTGGATATATATATATAAGTTTTATTTATATGGTGCAAGTAGTCTAAAATCTCAAAGTAAAAACAGAGAACTATAATTGGAAGCACAAGTACACTCTTCATAGGTACATCAAATTGAAAACTGGGATTCCTTTTATGTTCTGGATCTATAGGTGTAGTTAATTATGGTGATACTCCGTTTATGAAAAATGAAGTTATTTTTGTTTGGGAAGATTTTTTTTAAGTTCCTTTTGAAAAGAAGAAATGGTGAATTTTGTCACTGGAGTGTTAAAAGATGGAAAATCAGTGCTGAAAACATACTTAGGCAGCCAGTTGATTCTTTTAGTCTTTAATGGGATAAGCTTAGTGAAAATTCCTATTTATTGCATGTGGCTGGTGCCAGGTAGAATCTTAGCAGCATAATTTTGTGCTTGCCTGAAATAATTGATGAATGTAATGAATGTACATGTAGTGGGTAATTGAGAAGGTGATTTTTTCTACTTGTGTCTGATGTGGGTTTCACCCCATGCCATTGTGTTAGTTTATGCTTTATTCCCTCTGTCCTAGTGTACAGTTTGTTGGCTGTGGACAAAAGAATTTCCTGAGTTTTGTCTGTACTCTGTGCTCTACCCACTAAGCCATGTTGCCCTCCTACCCAGGCTGTCATGTTTTTATAATATTTTTCAGGAACAAATTTTCTGTCCTCTCCTCCCTGCAGGCAGCTAATCCTGGCTGTTGTCTGGAGGATTTTGTGAGGTGGTACTCACCTCGGGACTACATCGAGGAGGAAGTGATTGATGAGAAGGGGAATAAAGTCATTCGGGGCGAGCTGAGTGCCCGGATGAAGATTCCCAGCAACATGTGGGTGGAGGCCTGGGAGACAGCAAAGCCAGTCCCAGCTCGGAGGCAGAAGAGGCTTTTTGATGACACCAGGGAGGCTGAGAAGGTGAAAGCTTTGGGGCTGGTGCCAGTCTGGACTCCCTACAGCCCTTCCATCTCCTGCAGCATTTAAACACTGACAGGCCCCTGCACTGTGTCCTCAGAGTTACAGAACTATTTAGTGCATGGCTTAGGGTTGATTGGAAATTCCTGCTGCTGTACAGGAGTGTGTTTGATTTACCTAAAAGTATGCAATGTTACTGAGGTATTTCTTTAAATTATTAGTAAATAAACCAGATTTTTACCTGCACATGCATTAGGAACATTTTAGTTTCCTAATGCAGTTATTTTTAGTTTCATTCTAACCTGTTGGGCAGATTCATGTAAAACTGCCTCTCAAGTCTTACAGTGGTGTTCCATTCTTGTGAATTCACATCTTTCCAAGGTAGCCTTATCTTTGGGAAGTAGATTTGATCACTAAAATATTAAATTTTCTAATGTTGCAGGTACTTCATTACCTTGCAGTTCAGAAACCAGCTGACCTTGCAAGGCATCTCCTGCCTTGTATCATCCATGCAGCTGTACTCAAGGTAAAGGAAGAAGGTAAATAATGTTAAATTATTAAGATATTTAAGTAGAAACAGTGATGCAGTAAGTAATTACAACTTTGTTTCTTTCCTTATAATAGAAGCAGTAGAAGATATATCTTCAGTTAAGAAGATTATTAAGCAGATAATATCCCATTCCAGCAAAGTGCTACGGTTTCCTAGTCCAGAGGACAAGAAATTGGAAGTAAGGCTTTTATAGTGGCTGGGGCTGAAAACCTGACTGACTTTTTGCACTGTTCGTGGCAATGTTAAAAGAACATCTTTTTCATTTTCCCGATTATTAAACTCTTGCAGGAAATCATTGCTCAGATTATGAGTGTGGAAGCCATCATTGCCAGGGCAAGGTCTCTAAAAGCAAAATTTGGGGTAGAGAAATGTGAAAATGAAGAGGAGAAAGAAGACCTACAAAGGTGACTGGTTTTTTTTGAATTCTTATTTTTCACTGTGTTGTTTTGTTTTTCCTCTGATGCCCTTGTCTGTACTTTCAAAACTTGGGACAATGGTGACAATAAAGAAGTACTTGGGAATGATATTTGGGTATCCCTGACACTAGACTGTCCAGAGATGATGTGTGTGGGTACCCTCAGTGCTCCTCCAATTAAGTATCTCTTTGGAGAAATTTGATCCAGATTTTTTTAATAGAATTTGATAGTAGCTTGACAGTCCTGGGGACTAATATTTTCTATTTGTATATAAAAGGTATATTTGATGAACTCTGTTACCACAGCAGTAAAATTTAGACTAGAAATTTATTATTTTTTATAACTATTATGGAATGAAATAGCCCCTTCCACAGTTGTTTTCTTATTCTTGTCTCCTTGCTGATGTGAAACATCACTGAGTGGCTCTGGATGGAAAGTGACAAGGACTGTTTCCTTCCATCACTACCTGCTGTCAGGTTATTTACTTGCTGCTCAAGATGACTAATATGTTATAAAACCCAAGTTAACTTCTTGCTGCTGTGCTGGGAGGGAGAAATGACATTTGTGCAGAACATGTTGGGAGTTCAGAGATGTGTCTGACCAAAATAATGTCTGTGTGCTAAAGAAAATTGCCACATTGTGAATAGTTCTGCATGGCCAACACCATGGAAGCTTTCCTGTAGATTTTATGCATGTGCTTTAGGAGCCTGGGTTTCATTCTTAGATAACTGAGAGGAGAATTTTGTCCTTAAACTTTTAGAATAGAGAACCAAGAGAGTCTGCCAGGTCTCAGTCTGAGCAAATTATGCTTGGTGAAGGCCTTGGCACAGGAAACAGCTTGTTTAAGTCAGCGCACTGGATCTGGCCAAGGATTAACCATTCCTTTTTCCTTTTGAATAATTTTTTTCCATCAGATTTGTAAACAGTCTCCTGGAGCAGCCAGAGGTGTCAGTTGTTGGTGCAGGAAGAGGACCTGCTGGCAGCATCATTCACAAGCTGTTTGTGAATGCTCAGAGGGTAAGGGAGTGCTCTGGGTTGTGCTGCAGACACTTCTGATTGAACCAGAATGAGCCAATGAGTTACCATACGGTGCCAGTGTATTTTGTCTGCATATCTGCATGTGTTGTCATATATGTGCTTGAGGTGTTTTCTGTGATGTTCAACACGATTTTGGCAGTAACAGAACCTTGCAAGACCAAGGAAGACTGAGCGAGCTGGGATGTTAAACAGTTGAAGCCAGCTGGGTAGACAGAGGTGTCAGTAATGCTTTATGTACTGCAAATGGTAACATCAGTGATGCTATTAAGGCAAGACAAATTTCTGCCTTAACACAGCAAAGTCAAGTGTTGACTGTTTCACAGAGGAATGCAGAGAAACAGGCCATAATACTAGATATTTTAGAAGGGGTAACTTCTTAAACTGAGGCTTACGCTTGGAATACATGAGATTTTTTTCTGTGGAAACCAGTATGCTTAGGAAGTTTCAGTTCTTTTTCAGTTTACCTATTGCCAGTGTTGCATCTATTTTCTGGAGATCCTTCTCTTACTGATATTGATATAAATGTTGCCGTTTTCTCTTAAGCAGTCTTTGGAATAATTAGTCTGAAAGTATTGGTTTCCAAACATCATGGGCTGCAGTCAGCCTTCAGTTTCTATCAGAATTACCTGTTCATAGCATCAGATTTTCTAACTCAATTTAACTACAGTGGTAATAACAAGGTAGCAGCCTGAAATCCCATTTGGAAATAATTGCTGGAAAAATGTTGTGATTGGGTGTTAAACACTTTAAAGGGATCAATGCTTTTGTAATAATCTGTATTTTGCAACTTAGCATAAAAAGGACCATTCTGAAAACAGACCATGGTTATTCTGAGGAGTGAAAATCAGGACTTCTTTTATTCTTCTAGTTGCTAGGGAAATTGTGTTTGCAAACTTGAACCTGCTAACCAGCCACCTTTAAAGCCCAAGACTGTGCCCTGTAAGTGATGCATACATATGCACTTGCCTCTTTAAGAGAGGCAGTGAGTTTTCAAATCTAAGTTTCTACCCTTAGGATATGTACAAATTTCTAGGGTTTTGTTTTGAAACACCACTAACTAAAGCAAGGTTACAGGTATTTCCCACTAGTAGCTGGTCAGTGTTAAATTAAATTTTCTTAGTGGGACAGGAACCAACTTGCTACAAACCCCACTTTGTGTTTAACCTGCCATGAGTTATTTCAGTAGAGAGCTGTTTGGTAAATAGAAGTGAAATTAGTTCCTTGTTCATTACCTTTTGAATCTGGACTCCTCTCTGAGCTGTGTATAATGTGTTCTGTTCTTGAGTTTTCTCAGGAAAATTCTGATAGCCAGTGCATGTTCTTGGAGTGCATGATGTCTCTTAAACCTACAGTCTCCTCCTAACCTCTTGTAAGTCACCTCTGACTTGCCTTTGTTTCTGTCTTTCATTACTGGTTCTTTTCTCATCCCTTTCCAAGCTGACTGAATCTTCTGATGAGGTAACCGACTTTGTCCCTCCTTTCCCTCTCATCTTCTCTACACAGAGCTGAACCTTCTGGTGGATATAGTGCAGCAGCCAGATTTAGTTTGTACTGGTGTTCACATGTTGAGCATAAAAGTAATTTTGTGTTTCCAGAATGGTTTCCCTGCATTCACACTTTATTTTCAGAGCCTAATAATGCATATTATAGAGAAATGTTTTTTAAACAAAACTGAAAAAAACCCTCTCAAAAAAAACAAACAAAAATATTTATTCAAGTGAGTATTAATGTTTTCTGATGCTGAAGTATGTGGCCATGCCTTTATATTCTTTGTTGCCACCACTGTTTGTTGATGTTTTGGGGGAAGGAGGTGATGAACAATTAGCTGGATGCTGCATTCCCAACACTAGTGCTTCCTGAAGCTATGGAACTTTCTAGACATAAATATTTGGGAAAGAAGCAGAATAACTGTGTTGAGTGTAGCACAGGGAAGATCTTCTCTGTTGGTTTCCTCAAGCTGTTATTGTGGGAACATGTGGCACTTGTCCCTGGTGGGTTCTGTGGCACAGCCTGCAGAGCCAAGCAGGGCTGGCTGCCCTCACTCCTGGGGGAGGGCTGGGAGCAGAGGGGCAGCAGATAAGGATCACAGGGGGCAGCCAGTGGCTTCTACCACACTCAGTGATGGTGCCAGTGTGGAGTTGTACATGTTTGAATTAGGAAGGACCCCATTAGGGTATTGGTGGGGGTGTGTGTATCCATAGGTATATGTTATTAGGGAATGGTTATTGGGCATGTCAGCCCTTCCTGCTGCCTGGCTCTGAGGCAGTGAGCAGCCCTTGGGGTTGTGCAGGGGCTCGCTCACTCTGCAGAGGAATTTCAGCAAGGCTCTCTGGCCATGAAAAGCCCATCCTGCAATAGTGTTGGAGGCTGAAAGGCAGGTCACTGTCAGGACTGCAGTAGTAGCACTGATGATTTTGAAGTGGAGGCTGCCTTGGCCTTCTGTAGCTGCAGGGAGCTGAGGAGAGCACCCTGTCTGAGAAGGGGCCATTTCCTCCAGTCACAACCCTTGCTTCACACTGCCACATCAGAACTTCAGCTGGGCAGTTTCACCATCCACACGAGAGTTCTTTCATCTGGTTACTTTGCTTTATTTCCTAGCATGCCATTAGTGCTTTGCTCTGTGTCCACATAAAGCCTCTAGTTGTGTTCCCCATTTCTAACCTCCCTCCGAGAGCAGTTTTCCGAATGCCAGTGTTAGGCAGCAGCCTGCCCTGTCGCTGTGCTCTGTCGCAGGTCCCCGGGGTGCCGCCGCTGGAGGAGGAGCTGCGGCGCTCGGGCTCGCAGGAGGAGCGCAGGCAGGGGGTGCAGTCGGAGTTCCCCCCGCCGGCGGGCCGGGAGGTGATCCTGCGCGCCTCGCTGCCCCGGCCCGCCCCCTACTCCAAGGCGCTGCCGCAGCGCATGTACAGCGTGCTGACCCGCGAGGATTTCCGCCTGGCCGGCGCCTTCTCGGCGGACACCACCTTCTTCTGACAGCCCGTGCGGCCGGGGAGCGCTGCAGAGGCACTGGCGTGCGCTGCTTCCCAAGGACTGGGACTGGCCGCCGCGAGAGGGGGCTGGAGCAACTCATCTCCGAGGTTTGGAATGGCTTCAGGAGTGGTTTCAACCTCTCTGTCCCAAGGGAGCGTATTTTCCTTTCCTTGCGTTAGCTTAATTACGGACCTGAATGGGCTGTGTGCAAATATCCATGTTGAAATTCATGCAGAATGTGCTGCTTTACACTTCAGGGTCAGACTTTATCAAGTGACATTAGCCTACTTAAATTGATATATATAAACATTAAGTGATTTATATTTATTACTAATCATAATCACAGAGCCCAGTATTTTTTGGTTAATCACTGTTTCAAGTGCTTCTGAAATAGCCTTATTTTTATTTAAAGTGTACAGTTCATACTCTAGTTTGTGCTAAACTCTCCTGGTTGTCCAGATCTCATCACTTCTCCCAGACAGACCTAAGTGGACAGGGAGTCTGACTGAGAACCTGCAGTGGATCCCTGAGGGGTTGGGATACTTTATATCCTTCTGTTTGTGCAAGGGCCAAAGCTGGATGGAAATGACACCCTGGAGGTGTTTCACTGTGAGCAGCTCACTGCTGTTTAGCGAGGCTATTTGTCTGCACTCCCTGTCATCCATGGGAGAGGAGGGGACAGCTCTGTCACCTCTGGCTCCTCACCTGTGCCAATGTTGCTTTACAGTGACCTTCATCTGTTTGAATGAGAATCAGCAGATCAGCGTTACTTTACAAATGTACAAACAGCTACAGTATTGTGGACGTTACTCAATAAATATGAACGTACTGTTGGCTCTCAGTATTCCCATGCTTTTCCATGTCCTCCTTTCACACTCTGAGCCAAGAAGGACATTGTGGCTACATTGAGTTGAGTTCTGCTATTAGTAACAGGATCCCACGTGTTAACCTAAAACTTTTTTGAGGGGGACAGGAATCAGAGTCTTTCTCCTCACATAAAGTTCTATGAAGTAGAAATATGTCTTTCAGGATGAAGGAAAGTTAATAGGTAAAATCTTGTCACAGACTTTGCTTTCCAGGTTGTGTGTTCCCTCAGACAGTGGGGTAAGTATGATAAAGACCTGTATCTGCTCTTTAACTGTGTGGCTTCTTTAAAATTAATTACACCGGCCAATTCCTGATTTACTGGTAACTAAAATTTAGGTTAAGCTTCTTCCCCAGAAGGAAACCCTTCAGTAATACTACACTGCAGTGGCCTCTTGTAAAGGCTGCAGAAACTTGAAAATCTCTCATACTTGGTTATCAGGTAATTCCTGATAACCTGGTCATAACCAGGTCCTGATAACCTGGTCACAACCTTTAAGTAACTTGGTCATTTAAGTGCTGGAGAGGTGATTCCTTTATCATACTGTGACATCACAAACATCATTAATGCAGGTAAAGTTAGTTTGACTGTAGAAAATAGTGCACTCATGTAACTATCTTGTCTTAAACAGTCTTTTTCTCTGTTCAAAAGTTATAACTTCAAGGATTCTTCTCACAAGGGTAACTCTGCTTATTTTAAGTAGTTGTAATTGAAATTGCAGGCCTGCATGTAATATGATGTGTTGTGCTCAACTCTGCTTTATGAGCTTACAGCTCAGCATTCGAGCAGGAGGTGGACAGAGCAATAAAAGAAATACAGGAGAAAGAGCTGTATTTATTTAAAGTAACTGTAAAGCAAGCCAGGTAAGCAGTCCAAAATGACCAGTATCTCTGCAATCTCATTAAGGAGTGTTTGACTGTAGCATTTCCCAGAAATGACCTTTGATGAAATAATTGCTAATATTTAATGTTTCCTATCCTGAGTAACATTTCAATACAAGCTGGTTTAACTAAAACCAGAATTCAACTGACATCAATTCTAAATGCCAAAATCCTGCAAGTCAGGCCCATGCCAGGAGTCAGCCTTCTGTGGGTGAGCAGCACTAGAGGAAACAAATCACTTGTGCTAGTTTTTGTCGTAATTGCTGTATTTTATTCTGTAGTTTTGGTATGTGAGCAACAAAAAGAATTAAAACTAAGACATCTTCTAGGTCCATGAAGTTCCCAATACAATTGAACTCTGTAGTACCACCAGCAGGTTCAACAGAACTTCCTTAAATTCTTGCAGTGCTAACTACCCTGCAAGAGGAAACCATAATGCTTCAAAATGGCATTAAAGTTGCACACAGAAATTGAGCTTTAAACCAGAGCCATTAAAAAACATTATGATCAAGTACTTTGGATGTTACAGATAATTTCTTTGGTTTACTTCCTTACTTTCTTCTCTCTACCAACAGCATGATAACAGCAATTTTGTTGAATCAGTGCAAGAGGAAAACTCTTAACTATATTGGTTTCACAGTTAGGATGTACCTGAATGTATTGTGCGTTTTACTTCTTCACCAGAAATTTGGTGATATCACAGGCATACTTTGTAGCTAAAGATCTTCTCTTCAGCTGGCTTCTTTCCTTGGCCTGTTTTGCAGTTCTCTGCAAAAGAGAGAGGTTGGTTCAGTGAGTATTGATACTTGGAAACATGTCCAGCAGAAAGCATTAGCCCCCAGTTAAAGTCCACTCTGTTTTTGCAGTAGACAGCATGTTGAAATGCAAATGTTTATTAAGACAACATTTTCCCAAATCCAGAGGAAACTGTCATATTGTAATAGTTTAATGCTGCCTTTCCACCTCGGCTGTCTGGGAGGGAGAGGCTGTGAGCACTGGGGTTCTGAGCAGGAGGGAGCAGAGCTCAGGAGGTGCCTAAGTGCACTTTCCCCCTGAGAGGGCCAGGATTCCTGGCTCCATGCACTGACCTCTCTGTGGCAGGCTGTGCACAGGGTCTGAAGGTTCTCCAGGGAGCATTGTCCTCCTCCACTGTACACAGGCTGGATGTGGTCCACCTGCCAGAACTGCCCCTCTGCCGGGCTCCTGATCATCTCATTCAGCTGCAGCACAAAAAGGACAGGGCAGGGGTGAGACACTCCTCAACTATGTGGACATTCTACTGTAGGAACAAAGAAATTCTGGGAAGTAGCTAGCTATAGTTTTCATCAAGATAAAGAAAGCCAGCCTTGGCATTTTTGAGTTACTCCCACTGGACAAGCAACAACTCTTAAGTAGCTGGCATGTTTTCAGCCAGCCCTGGTATGTGCACATCCCTACAGAATCAGAGCTCTGATGCCTGTGCCTTTTAGAGGTGTTAGAAGACAATAGGATTTAGTTAATTTTAAGAGGATTTTATTTTCTTGTTCTGTTGTTGGTGCTAGGTTACCTTTCTATCTTAAATCTGTAAGAGCATTTTTGGCTGTCTCTGAACTCTATACGCAGACCAGCTGTTACTGCTGAAACCCCAGAACATCACCTGCCCAAGGGGAAGGTGAGACATCCAAGAGCTCTCCAGAAGCTGCTTCCTCTGACTCCTGGGTGCATCCCTGACGCTGAGATAAAGCTCCTGGGCGTTGTGCTGGCAGCACTGGCACACGCCGTGCTCGATCTGGAACACCTTGGAGCGGAGGTAGCTCTGGCTGGAGCGGATGGAGAAGTCCTCCTGGCAGGCGTGGCAGCAGAAGCGCGTGTCCCAGGCCGGGCAGCCGGGCGGGGGCTGAGCTGTTGGCTGCTGGCAGCTCAGACACAGCGGGGTCCCCTGCTTGTCCAGGGCCTGCAGATACCCTTTGGACAGGGAGGAGTCTGCAGCATCAGTCTGCCCTGGAGGAAGGGCTGAGGGATCATTTCCGGTTTCTGAAAGCAGTCTGATGGCAGAGAACAAAGTACAGCTCTGGATAAATTATGTATTCAGCAGCCCAGTTCATGGGGGGTTTATGTACTGTGTAACATTTTATGTTCTGAAAAATCATTTTAGCTGAAATAATACCTTGCTCAGATTGATACATGCACAGTGCAAATCCTTTAGTTGGTTTACCCTTCCATTTAAACAAAATTTGGCAATATTACAAGGCAGATTTTTCTTCTGCACATCTTACTACACTCAATATTAGCTGAAATAATGCTGTATTTATAAAGACATGCTGATTTCTATCAGGGATGCACACATACAAAAGTAAAATGTTTCAGCCCCCTCTTTAACAGAAGTAAAAGTCAAAGGAAAGATCTTGGTTTCTCTTTACAATCTCTATAGCTGCCTATGAATTTCCTACTCAAAACAAAGTAGGATACACTGTGCTTGTTCATGAGAAAATATTAAAAGCGTAACTCCTGTTTGGAATTTTCACTTCTTTGTTCCCATTTTTTTAAAATTCTGAGGCAAAATAGGAGCAAATTTGGTGTCCTCAATTTGATGTTGACCTCACAGGAGGGCTGAGCTAACATTGTTTTCTCTTACTGAATCACATAACTATTCTCTTGTTTTATGTTAGTCACACTCAGTTAATTAGCAACTCTGTCAGCAGACAACACATGAAATTGTTTCTTCTAAATTGTTAGAAGAATAAAGCAGAGCTCATTAGCACTACAGCAAGTTTCTTATCTAACTACTGTACTTCAGCAAAGCAGACACTCATAGCAAATAATTTTACTACCATTAAAAAAAATGCAGCAAAAGAACTTAATCATCCTCTTGCATTAATGAACCTACTTTGTGGATGGTTTAGGAGAAGCACCTTTGTCCAGAGAAGCCCCCATTTCTTTGGAGATGAGGCGAACGCTGCCCCCGCTGCTGCTGGCCTTGGAGAGCGAGGCTGCTGCCACATCCTCCCTGGTCACATACCTGAGAGAGTGACAAATCCTGTCAGCAAAGGGAGCAGCACTCTGGGCTGCAGCAGGATTGGTACAGCACATTCTCTTCGAACATTCCTCATTTTCTGGATGAGAAATGAAGAAAGCTTGGGAAAACATGCTTTATATACTTCCATATTAAAAACCTTTTTCTAAAACTGAATTCTAATCAGTGAACAGGTAACTTGGTTTGTGTATAACAATTAAAAAATGACTGCAGTTTGATACTGCCTACCAGTGAAACCTGAAAGGCATTTTGTTCAGTTAGGTGATGTCTCAGTGACACTGGATAATCCAGGAAGCTTTACAAGCTCTGGAGGACTCCTTGCTCCATTAGTTACGTTTGATCTCCCTGCTTTATTTTCATGTGAAACCCTGTAAAACACAACTGCTCTTAGTTAAAAACTTAAAATTGTTTCACAGAAACCACTATTCAGACAACTTCTGAGGATATCTCTGTACTGAACATCTGCCAAACCCTACAACTCACCCTACAAGGCTGCTGAGGGTCCTGGTAGGTTTTCTAGCACCATTCACAGATTTTTCCTATACTTCATGGAAGAACACAATCAGGCAAGAGGTTAACAAACACATATTACCCTCTGCTTCTGATACTACTGGAATTACAAACTATTTATTTACTACATTCTTATCTACAGCCAAAATAGTCACCCTGAGGAATTTAATAGTGGGGATTGAGAGAAATAAGATTTTAGATGGTTTGCATGATATGTTCTGTGCAGAGCAATGACAACACTGAGGCTACAAATATCTGTCAAAGAAGACCACATCAAAAAAAGGAAAGAAAGGGAATCAAAGGTACATTTAGGTTTTAACACCAGGGATCAAACACCAGCCCTTTTCAGTGACACTCAGCAAAGAGAGCCACAGTTTTGAGAAACGTCATCCACAGGGAACTGCTTAAAGAAAAAACAAGAACTGGAAAGGGTTAGAGTTGGCTGTGAATTATGAGTAAAACATTATCACACTGATGGCAAGTAATAATTTCTTTCTGCATCCAGGTGGGGAGAACAAGATGCTCTGACCTTACTTTTCTGTTGTGGCCCTGAGGTCAGGGTTTTTCCTTTAAAAACATCTGGCAAGTTCCAGATGTTGAAACGTGCAGTGCAGCAGAGCCAGTGCAGCTGCTGAATGGGGCACAGAGCTGGGCAGGGAAAGAGACACTTCCAGCAGATTCATCAACATGCCTGGCTGCCTCTGTCACTGTAACAAGCAGTCACTGAAAAGTCCAGACTTAGCATCATTCCACTGGAGGCCACATTAAATAAATCAAGCTTTCTGCAGTAATTGGTAAGAGGAATTAAAACCAGACTCCACATACCTCTTTGTACTGCTGCCCACCGACTGCTTTTTAGACAGCTCTTCTGCAGCATGAATGGTACTACAGAATATCTGACCACTTTTTCTGACAATCTTCTGTTTCATTGCTGTTAGATGAGTCCATTCTTTCACAAACCTCAGGATCTGTCAGAGAACACAACAGTCAGCAGCAGGACAGGCTTTGCACAGAGCTAATTACAGCAAAACAGTGCCATGGATTAGTGCATTCTACACTGGCTGGAAACAGCTCCTACAACCAGAAATGGTGCTTTCAAGTAACTCTTCACAGCCCCCATCTGTGGGACCCACTCAGTAGCTGCTTCACACAACAGCTGGGTCAATCAGTCAGGTATCCCCATTACAAATTTAAATTCCTACCTTGCAGGAGAACCAACAGAAAGAATCAGTTTTATTCCTGCATGATAGTTTTCTGTTTGGAAAATCAGATTTTAAGTTAAGCAGATAATATTTCCCATCTAGTTTTAATCTGGATTTCCTTACTTGAGTACTTGTGTTTGCAGTGTTCTCCTCAAACCCCACTATGAATGGGATCTTTATTCCTAAATTAACTGAATGTCTCTGTGGAGCTGTGCCTGACAGTGCTTTGAAAACTTAGTAGACCAAAGGGAGAGTGAGAATGAAGGCCTGCTCAGGCCTGCAGCTCTCATACAATCTAGAACATTATTATTTAGAGTGTGGCTCTATTTAATTCAGATCCTTAAAGAAGTTATTTTGTTGACTTATGAAAGTTAGTAACTAATCCTGTAAATGAGAAATGAAATGATGTCTGGTTAATTTCTGCTACTGCAATGTGAACAGAAGGCACAATAATTTGCCAGAGTAACAGAATCCATAATTAATTATTCACATCAACATCTGTAAGATTGCTTTGATGAAACTCTGCCTATATCCCAAGGCCTGGCAGTATTCTGCATTTATTTCTGTAAAAGTAAGTAATCTTCTTCTGCATTAAATATTATATTGCTGTGCCAGTAGAACTTGTTCTTACCAATGCACGATTTTTTTTGTTCTGGAAAGTCTCTGGTAAATCTTCCCAGTTATCCAGCTGTATGTCCAGTGGAATGAAATTATGATTCAGTGGTTCACCATCCTAGACAAGCAAACAGTTTTGTTTACAGTGTAGCACAATGTAGAAAAAGTAATCTGTTTCCAGTGAATTTTCCTCCCTTCCTACTAAATTTAGTTCCTCAAGGTCAAGTTTTTGCAGAATTAACAATAAGGCACAGAGATAACAGCAAAAATACAAGAAAGATTATTCATATTAATCTACCTAAAAGTAACAAGGCTGAACATTTTAACTTTTAATAGATCTGATTTTTTTTGCAAATAGTTCAGACACACAAACTGCCTTTTATTAAACTGAAATTACAATCCTCTTGACTGAATTCTAAGGGAAATGAATGATTGGAGATAGGAGATTGTCACTTCATTACAATTTAAAAAAAGAATTCTTGAATATTGTTTATCATACTTTAATGTCTGAAAAAGTTCTCCAGTTAATTTTTAAAGGAATAAGTTGTCCCAGTGGGTACATCTGGCCAAGAAATTTATTGACGATTCATAATCATTTGAGAGAAGGTGTCAAAGCAGAATTCTCTGGGGTCTCACCACT
Source organism: Lonchura striata (assembly GCF_050655825.1). Classification (NCBI taxonomy): domain Eukaryota; kingdom Metazoa; phylum Chordata; class Aves; order Passeriformes; family Estrildidae; genus Lonchura; species Lonchura striata. The sequence goes on along the minus strand of NC_140709.1, from coordinate 6,760,613 downwards.
GAATTTTGTGCAGTATCTGGCACAATGAATCTCTAATCCCAGCAAAACCAAAACCAGACAATTGCCCAAAACCCACCCAAAATGCATCTTTGTCTGAATAAGACGTGTGAAGCTAGGCAGCAGCATACACTGCAAGTACACAGAACAAGTTTTCAGATACAAGAGGACTTTGGGACTCATTCTGACTTTCCCAGCTACATAAGCCTCATAGAAATGTCCTATTCCAAAGGCTTGCCCTCAGTTATCTGTGCTGCTTCACTCAGTGAATTTGAAGAAATCTTCCCACTGAACTTTGATATCACTTGAAAGAAAAAATTGGTATGTCCTGACCTCCCCTTGAATAATGACTTGGAAAATTCCCAGCTGCTGGTTGCTGCATCCAATCACCACTGCAGATTAATGATAATGGGCTTTATTCAGGAAATTACTGACTTACACATAGCACCAATGTTGAGTTTTCTGAAAATGTGGTGGCAATATTTTATTTACTTGGTGTGTTAGGATGTACTGTCATTTTTTATTTGAATGTTACTCTATTCAAGTTGTTTTGTGGTAAGACACTAATAATACAAAAGAAATTTTAAACAACTGTCACTAGAAATCATTCTATTCCAGATGATTTAGCCCAATTCTGTAAGCCAGGAGAAGTGTTGGAAGTTGTGTATATAAGGAATTATTACTTAATTCCACTGAGAAAAAGAACTAGAATGATAAACTACCTAATTTTTGTACTTTTCAGTTAATACAAAAATATTAATGCTTTTACATCAAACAGAACAAAGGAGAGCATACAGAAACATTTCATAGGGCAGCGTTCTCCTTTGCAATTTTAAAATGACAATGACAATGCATATTTCAGGTTTACCTTTGTATAGAGGTGGATTCTGTCAGTATTCTTGCTTGCACAAAACATAAGCCCATCATATATTTGGAATGTGTCTGAATTATCTACAACAGAAAAAATACTGGTATTAAAGATTTTTATTCATTCATTCTACTCTGACATTAAAATAATATTTAACACGTATTTAATTCCAGAACAACATAAGGTGCAGAGTTCAAGCAGCAAACTCTAAAGGTATTTGTGTATTTTATTTTTCTGTTTCTCTTGGATGACCCATCATCTGTTTGCCTGTCTCTCCTGAGTTCCAGTACAACCACCCACATTCCCAGCTGCTGGTTTGTCACAATCCTGAAGTCAGTCAGCTCTGGTTTGCTCCAGGAGCTGTTTGGAAAGGCTGGGCTTATCCAGCATCCAAATTCAACACATGGCCCAGGCCAAAATGAGAAAGTCTCATGCTGATGCTTGTACTTCTGTGTTTTGGAGATGTACAGTTTTATTTAAAAGCCATTTTTTCATGCCAGAGGCATTTAATCCAGTTTCACAATCGGATAGAATTGTTCTTTCCGAGTCCTACTTTACCTTCTCCAGGTTCTTTTTCGCTTTCTTCCTTTTCAGTGCCAACAGCTTGCTGTTCTCTGATTTCAAGAGATTTCTGGGCCCCCAATTCCCCCAGATTTCCTCTTCTGGCTTCAGCACTGCCTTCTGCTCTCTCTCCATCTCTCCTGAGCTCCTCTGACACTCCTTCCTCCATCTGGCTCCTGGGAGTGTCACCATTTCTCTCACCTAAAGACAAAGAAAGAAGCAAAGCAATGATTTGTGTTACCTGACGGGTACCTAATAACACACCTGAGACAGGAACACATCACTGAAATACCAAAGCCATGGCACTGCATTCTCTAGTATTATAATGGTGCAACCACTTAGCAAGTTAGACCTAACTTTAACGGTAAGAGAACAAACACATGGAACAAAGCTTTTAATTTATGTAATCCCCTGCAGCCAGATTAATGTCAAAATATATACGTAATAAACAATGCAGCTAGAAATTCTATATTACAGTTATTATATACCATAAGCACACAAAGTAGTTTTCCAAGGCATTGATTTGTAGCTGTGAAACTCAGAAGTTGTCCTTATTTGAACAAACCCAGAGATTTAAATAAATGAAAAAGGAAGCAAAAAGAACCCTACCCATGGCTTTGCAACTGAAATGACAAATAGTGGCATGTATTTATAAAAATGTTTCATTAATTTTCCAGATAACTTAAATAAATTTAGTAAAAGAAATCTGCTGTGAGCTGGTGGAGAAAGAAAAGACATATTTTCCAGATAATGTCTCTCATGACAAATACACAATGCTCAAGTTAATAAAACTCCAACACCCCACTGCTTTGAAAGGTAAAAGTTTTGCTGTTTGATTATATTCAGAATAACCATAAACCTCAAGGAAGATGAGAGGGATATTTGCTGCAAACAAAACAAAGGATATATTCTTCCTTATGGAATTTATATCTATGGGCATTTTTCACTTGTTTCAAGTTAGACTCATGTAAAAGATCCTTGGGGAAAGCAAGACTAAGGAGTATCATATTTTCCTGACTTCTGTGTAGTCATAGGTTTAAAAAAATTGTTTTTTCTGAGCCTGACCACAACTGAAATGAAAAATGCATCTTTCCCTCTGCAGTGCCCCTTACTCACCATCCCTGCCCTGGGGGCAATGGCACATCTCACAGTAAGGCAGCAGAGCATTGTTAATATAAGTGCAAGCACTGCAATGCCAAACTTTATTTAAATCTGTACTTTCACTTGAAGTATTTAAGCCACAAGGACGGAGTTGACTGTTTTTTTCTGAAAACAAAGAAGGCTTTTTTCCAGTCAGAGATGTTTTCTTTTTATTACTGGAGCTGACTGGGGTTGATCCACTTATGCTCTTTGCTCTTTTGGCTTCATGTTCACAAATATCTTCATCACAAATTGCCTCCACCTCACTTATCCTTGAGGAATCCAAGTTTTCATCACTCTTCTCTGCATCCTCTTCTATTGTGACTGCAGAAGAATCTGAATCATTTTGTAACAATTCATCACCAGAAAATCTTTTGCGTTTCTTCTCCGTGGAGGATTTGGGGGAAAAAAAGGAACGTATGTCATGCTGTCTGTCCTTTTCAAACTAGGGAAGAGGAAAGGAATACAGAATCACAGAATCATTTAGGTTGGAAAAGACCTCTAAACCTCACTTATGACTGCATCAGAAACTGCTAAACAAAAGATATCTTTAACAAAAGATAACTTCAAGAACACTGAGCAGAAAAAGCAATTCAACATTCCTGATTTCCGAAAAGCATTTTCAATATTCTCCTGGAAATTCTGAAATGGCACTACCAGAAAAGAGATACACAGAACTGATAAGCTGTATGCCTTTTTTGAAGATCTTCATTACAAGGAAAGGCTTTCAAACACTGTTTAAAATATTAGTCCAATTAATTCAGCACAATTAGCAAAGATGTCATTTGAACAGAAATTACTTTGTCTTATCTGACTCTGACAATGGCTCAGTCATCGAAACAAAACATAAGGACCCATCAGAAGATGTAGATGACATTTATTCCCCACAAAGCACTTTTCCCAACTAAGTTTTAAAATGGAATTTACATTACTTTTTCCTACTTTTTTGGTCTTTCTCCATTAGTAATGTCTGAAGTGCACAGAAAGGTGAAGTAAATGGCTGCTACAACTTTTTTAAATGAAAGGAAACAGAAAAAACAAAGTTTGAAGTCTTACATGTGTAAATAAAAGTTCATTTTGGGGAACTTCTAGACTTTCATTTGGGGTCCAGGTTTCAGCAAAACTCAAAAAATCCCATTTGTCCTTATCACCTTCTTCAGCCTGCATTTTCTCTTTCTTGCCATTCAAGGTGCTGCCTGTGACTTTGGCCTGCAGGAACACAGTAATAGTAAGTGCTCTATTTAGCACACTGCAAACAGTGAAGCTGTACACAAAATGTCATTATTTATTGAAGATAAAAGAGAATATATACACTGTGTACATCCTCTAACAGCCTTAACATTTTTTGCTTGGCATGTGGAGACAAATACAGAATTATTCTGTTACAGAACTTGTAAAATAAATTGTTGTTGAATTACTGAGCCCCATCTCTGCCATGTTTAAGGAGACTCATAATGCACCAGGCAGGATGAGCTTTAAGGACCTTTCCAACCTAAACCATTCCATGATTCTCCAACTGCTAACAACAATTGCATGATACTTGTGGAAAATGGCAACAGAAGAAAAGATTAGTGTAATCTTGGATCTACTGAAAAAGTATTATCTGAAAATGCCTCTTCCTCTCAGAAAGGAAGCTTAGTTAAGGAACAGCATTCATTCAATTAAAAAAAAAACAACCCACAACAAATTCTAGCTGTTATGAGTGAGTAGAATGTCTGAATGCCTTAAAATTGTAAATTGAGAAACAACAGTAATAAAGAGCTAGAAGATAAAACAACCATCTCGTGTGGATATGAACCATCGCGTTCCCCTTGGCAAAGACTCATTATCTTTGCACCTTGAATGAAGAGCAGAAAGCTAGGAAAGACTAAATCAGAACAAACATGGACATTTTGCTGATACGCAATGGTAGGTGTATCAGTTTGTCTGTGTTCCAGATACACAGGACTGCTGTGGCACTGGAGTGCAGCCCCAGGCACAGCCAGCTCCGATGCCTCGGCCCCGCTGCACACCCACCTTGCGGTTGAGCATTGCCCACATGAGGGTGTCCATGGTTCCTTTGGCAATCAGGAAGTGAATGTTCACCGAGCTGCACTGCCCAATGCGGTGTGCTCTGTCTTCTGCTTGTTTAATGTGGCCTGGATCCCAGTATAATTCAGCAAACACAACGTGAGTGGCAGCAGTGAATGTTAAACCCTAAGCAGAGTAAGTAGATGCATTCTTTAAAAAAAAGGTACCACACACAAAAACTGATTATCTGATTATCTTTAGCTTTAACAAACTACATGTTGTACAGGACATTTTAATATGGAAATAAGAGGGTGGTCAAGGTGGTCCTCAACAGCAGATGGATTTATTTTCCCGATTCTTCCCTGGGCCTCAGGTTCAAAAAATACTTTAATATTGTGCAAGGACTGCACACTACTTTTCATTATGGAATAACATCTATTTCCCCTTAATCTAGTGCTTTTAGAGAGATGGAGTTTTTCTAATTATTCAAGAATGAGATACTGCTGCTTATCATAATTTAGCTCAAATAAATGCAATAGAGGCTTAGAACAGTTAACATGATTAGTGCAAAGAAATTAACACAGGTTCTACAAAAGGACAAATTGCACGAAGACAAATTGCCTTCAGTAGACCACTTCAGTCATCAACGATTTCAGTAGCTATATTCTTCAAGTGTATTAGTTCTCATATTTTCTGTTCTGCCCTACCTGACCAGCTGCCTGAATACTCAAAATAGCAACGCGGGTTTCGGGGTCCTTCTGGAACTGATTGACGAGGTGAATCCTCTCTGCAGAGGGAACACTCCCATCTATTCGGATGTAGCGAGCCTGTAACATCAGAACAGAGACTAAATTACATCATCACTGCCTGTTTTCAGACACAATCCCTCCCTGTCCCCCAGCAAAAATAGGAAAAGAACTGTTCTATTCCTGTCATGGGGATCAGGATACACCAGCACTCTTTTGCCCTTTGATTTAAAATTAAGGCTCTCTCTAGAGAAGTGTAGGCTCTGTTTGCAAAAGCAGAAGATAGAATGAATGTGGGATCTTAAAATGGAATATTTCACAGAAGAATCTGGAATTAACCTGACACCATTTTTTAAAATTCCAAACAGCTAAAAAGAATAAAAATACAAAATAACAAAGTTAGCCACCATTTCCAAGCAATACTTAAGAGTCCATAATCAAAATAAGGTGAAAGCTGTTTGCAAACATTTTTACTGCTTTGAATTAAGCATTCAGGTAAGATGATAGTGTGTAGTTAAAACCCCTCAAAAATAGACAGAAGCATACTAGTAGAAAAATTTGGGAAACAATTGCCTACAGCACTGATTTAATAATAATAATAATAAAGTCAAAGCACATACAAGTGTGTTTACATCATCCTTAAACACAAAGCAGTTCTTCAGAACCCCATGATCCCTTTTAATCCAGTGGCACTGATCCATATACACATAAATCCTTCCACTGCTGTGCTTGTGTGCAGTTCTGCTGAATTCAAACACAGCTCACAGCCATTTGTGTAAGTGAAGGTAAATTTGTGTGCACATTTGTTAAGGCTTTACCTTGCTCTCTATCACTGCCTCTGTGCAGGCTTGCAGCATGCTCAGGTGATGGGCAAAGACAAGGAACTTCAGTTTGTCATTGTCAAGCATCATTTTGATGTAGTCCTTGACTGCTCCTGCCTGCAGTGAGCAAGTGTTTTCATTAGTGAGACACACAAAATATTCAAAAAGACAGGTTTTATTTTCATGTCTTTCAATTCTTTATAACATGAAAAGGTAAATTTCCATATCTTTTGTTATCTATGTAACACTTTATCAAACACTGACATTGCTAAGAATCAAATAATTCAGATTATTTTGTTTAAAAAATATCACAACTTGATGGCTTTGAGAAAACTAACTTACTCATTCAGAGGGAGCAAACCCACACAAATTTATCCTCAAAAGATTATAAAATTAAATGGCACTTCTTCCAGATTTAAGATGTAGATAAACCTCCTTTTAATTCAGACATGATTATCTGATGTTTTAATCCATATTCGAGAAAAACATATTTCAAACAGACAAGATAGTATTTAATCAGAACTTCTGTATCCACACACACAAAGCCATATATCAAAACTGAAAGAATAAATCTGATATGTTCATGATACCATAATAATAAAATACTGCTCTATTTAACCATTCATACAATTCTTTTGTGTCAAATGTAATTTTCAGTATCTTTTGCAAAAGCCATTAAGGCAATGATGACAGTTAATAACAAAATTTATCAGTGATCAACAGTTAATGCAATACACGTTGCAGGGTCTTCAGATTTCTTTTTTCATTGTAATGGGGTTTTGCCTATTCCATAAACATACAGGGAAACAGAGAGTGTTTCTCCATGTCATGATTATAAAATAAACCAAATAACCTCATCTCGTATTCTGGCCAATAAAACCAATTTTATGAGGTTAAAAACACATACTGGATATTTTAGGGATATTAAGGAAAGACTTGCAGGCTCACCTTGGCAATGGCTGTTTCCTTGTACATGCGTGTGATCAGATTCATGACTTGAGAAAAGTGGCTTTCAGAGGCATCTGAACTCAGACTTCTCATTAATTTCTCCCACTCTGCAAAAGTGGCATTCAGATTCTAATTGGCAGAAGAGACCAGTGGTTAGACACAGAGTACACAGTACAGGTATGTTTTAAGTGTGAAATGTTTAGGAACTTTGGAGAACTCTATCAAAACTGGCTAAAAGTAAATGAAGGATTCAAAATCTATGGGAAAAGAAGACAGAAAATAAGATTGTACTAGAATTAGAACAAATTTTATCATTGATGAAAAAAAGAATTGCTGTATTAGTGTTCTTTGTGTTATATTTTAAAAACAGTAAGAGATACTCTGCTTTATATTCACACAATCTTTGTAACTACATATAATACACATGCATACATAAAAATACATATCAATACATAGATATTTCCATTAATGTATTACAAATAATGTAATTTCCCTAATGTATTACAAATATATATACCTATTCATTGTATTTATTAATGTTTATACAAATGTATTTTTAGCAGAAGTGGAAAATCTACCTTTGCTGCAGCTTTTGGGAGGTCAAATGGAATACGCTGCCTGACTTTGGGAGGCAATTGAGTTAGAACATCATTCTTCAGTCTTCTGATCATTATTTCACTTAAAAGTTGATGTAGTTCCTCTAAGTTTGAAGCTCCTCTACAATCCCATTGCCTTCTTTTACCAAAAAACCTGAAAATGATTAATTAATACAGAGTGTAAACATGAGATTTTCCAAATTCAATAGAAATCTTCAGTACATAATAAATTTTAAAGCACACTACTGGATATGAAAGTGTGCTTCAACTCCTCAAGAGCCACCACTGCCTGCAGGAGTCACTGCCCATCACCTCCACACAATCCTCTGTCTATTCCCAGCTTCTCATACTTCACTGTCCACAGGAAACAGAAGTTTCAGGTTTAATTTTGGAACTCCTGATTCAGTGGACTAATGAGAAGAATATACCACCATGAGAATAATCTTTATTATATTACAGACAGGAAAGCCATCATGAAAACTGCAAATATCACCATCGATATTCCTTTTTTCCCCCTCCCTAAGAATTCCTTCTTAGTTACTGCCAGAGACAGGATTTAAAGCTCATGCTATCATCTTTAAAGGTTAGAGGAAGAAGGTCTAACATTAAGAAGCTAAAGGCTGAAAAGAGAACAAATTTATTTAACTCCATCTTCCTTATTCTTTCCTTGCTTTGTTGTTTTTGAGGAAGGGTTGCAGCAGGAACAGCAGCTTTTCTCTGTCAGCATCACCAGGAGACAATAAAATAATGAACATGACAGATTTGGAGAAAAGCCCAGGTAGCATTTTCCAGGGCCAGAAGAATGTGTTAAAAGCATGTAATTTTTATTAAAAGAGCAAACAAACAGCCACAAAACCCCCACAACCATTTAGAGATTTTAAAGCCTTATTGACTTTATCAACAGTGTTCCAATTAGCTGAATTAGCTGAATATAATCATTTGGGAAAGGGGCTGAGGGAGTCACTTCTGCACTGGTGAAGTGGGAATGGCACAGATGGAAGACAGCAACATCTTTTGCTCATATCCCTTCCTTGGTCTATTTATATCTGTCCTTATAAAGGCTTCCTTCCTCCACCCTCAGCATTGGGGATAAGACAGAAATGGCAGGCTAAACCTCACAGAAATAATTTGGAGTTCATCTTTAAAACAGGTGCCTATGGACACCTAAGGAAAAACCACCCAAATTTTCACAGGAAGTGCTGCATAAAATAATCCTATCAAGTTTATTACCACAGGCTGTTTTGTTCCAGCCAAGTCATGAAGAAAAAGTTATTCACTGAAAGCTTGCCAAATCCTGAACTTGATTTTTATTACATTTATGGTATTCCAAAAATAAGATAATCATCTATGATTGAGTAGCTAACCATGCTGTACCCACGCGCACTTGTGGTGTGAAAATTACAGATGCATTCAGTCAAAACACCATGGAAAAAATAGCATTTCTCTGTCTGAAAATTAGACAGTCATCTTCCATGTTATTTGAAGTTAAATACTGATAAAGTGCATATGATGGAGGGAGAAAAACAAGTTTTATGAAAATGAAACCATGTAATTATTATTGTAAAAATTAAATCTAAATGCTTGCCAATTTAGCTGACAAAAATCTGTTATTCTGAATACATGCAAAATTGTAGATATTAAATTCTTAGCTAAGACAGTCAGCCTGTGAAATACAGAGACAAATACTGGACTTTTTTTCCAACCCAAATGTGGTGAGGTCACCAGAAACCTGGATCCCATAATAAAGAGAGATATAATTTATTATATGACTATGAGCTTAAGACTGAGAGTCAAAAACTCCAGTTCTGAAGGTAAAACCTCCACAGCTCATACTAACAATAGTAAATGTATAAATAAATTTACTTAACAGAATGCTTCAAACTTATTTCAAACTTGAACAGCATTTATGAATTAATTTAATCAGTATCATCCTTTTCTCAATGCTCCTTGATGGAGGAGGTGGTTGTGGACCCTGGGTTTCAAGGCAAGATGGTGTGATAGAGCAATAGAGAGAACTGATTCTCTCACTTGGCATGACAAGAAAAGTCAGAGATGCTCCTAAGAATGTAAATAAGCAAAGGCTGTAATACCTGACACGAGCATCACAGTATTTTTTAGCATATTCATTCCAAGTTCCAAACCTTCTTGGAAACAGTGCCTCAATCTGCATGAAGAGCTGTATAAAAAATAAAACAGCAACAGTGAAAAATTTAAAATTGCCTGTGAATGGAAGACTAATAAAAAATAATCAATATATGGTTCTTGTGCTAAGTTTATATTTAATATGTGCACAAAAACCACACTGCTTGGCCTGCATGCAAAAGAAATTCCACAGGATGCAGGAGTCTTCAGAGAGGACAGTTGTGGGAAGCCCTCAAAGAACAGAGCACTCAGACCTGTAACAGCACTGAGAGCTTGGAAAAGGTTCACATTCAACAAGAAAACATGGATGAGATTAAGTTATTCCTAAAAATACAGTTTTTATCATTTGCCAGGTACATGGGCTTCTGCAAAGCTTCAGGGCAGGTATTGCATGAGTGGACCGCTTCCTAAAATACATGAAAAACCTTCTCAATTCTTAAGTTTTTTTTCAAAAAATGGACAGTATCAATGCAGACCAAAATTTTCACAACTTTTTTTACCTGCTGAGTAGCAGGAGGTAAATATCAGTTTAGATTACTTTAACCAGGAAGAATCCTGCTTTACAAGCTGCTATACTGTCAAAGCTTCCTGGCTTCTGAGATAATTCTCTATACATTTAAAGACTTTGTACAAAGATTCTGCTTATGACACAAAACTGATTAAAGACATTTAATGCTTTTTATACTCTGCCTTCTGAGCCACTGAAGAACATCAGTATCACTAAAAAAAAAAAGTATCTCAAATTATTTTCTATTTGGTCATGAATTTTGATCCTATTGCTGTGGTCAAGGACAGATTTGTATGGAATTTCCTTTATAGACCTTTAACAATGATACTGGTCTCAGTATCCATGTACTATATAAAGTTAGAACACTTTCTAACTTTAATTCTGCATCCAGGGTTGGTTGCAATGTCTTTGTACAGGAAGTTTTAGTAATTATCCACACCCATAAACAGAAATATTCATACTAAATTTTTAGCTAAGTACTCATGATATACCAAGCTCTTTTCCATATCACAGACATCTTCTTCAAGTTATGAATTCTTTGAACAAATTAAATTCATAAAAGGTCTTGGCCTAAGTTCTATTTACATAGTGAGGAATTCTGAAGCATAAAATACTATTTATATAACTCTGTAGACCCCTCCACCCAGGAGAAACAAGCAGTTTTCTGCTTAGGCTCTTTATTTTTTATTTCACCCAATAATAAGTTGTTACATAGAAGATTAATTTCTTACAAAAACCACTATCTCGAGTCACCTGTGCACAAGCTTGAAACAAGTTTGAAAATCAACTCAAACAAAATTGGTTTAGATCATTATAACTGTCCTTCCTGATGCAGCCAGTACAATTTTTGATGTCATAATGCATGTAATTGAATATATTCAGCGAAATTACAAAACTGAAAATTTATTACTGATACTATCTGCAAAAAAAAAAAAAAACCAAAAACCCAACCAAACAAAACCAAATATAAGAACAAATATAAGACAACATGTCAAATACCTCTTCAGGTCTTCCTAGAGCAGGAGTTCCAGTAAGGAGAACAGCTCTGAGAGCGTTCTGAACAATTGGCAGTAAAATCTTGCTACGGGTGGCATTTCTGGATTTCATATAGTGCGATTCATCAATCACAACCACCTTAAACTTCTGCCTGTACAAAGTGTCTACCAAAGTCTGTGCATCAGATGTCAACAGCCCATACCCCAGAATTGTTACTTTGCTTGTTGATATTCCCCTGAAAGAGAAAATCCACAAGTTTTCTTAGTAAATTTTTACTGTAGGACAATTAATATAGCAGAGAGATTGTAAAAAATTAATCTCAGAAGGTATGTGTGTCTCCTTTCGGATTGATTGACACGTGGGCTGTCAGGCTAACAACAACAGCTTTTGGTGTTTAAAACATCTCACACTTCTCAACCACACACATTTCATAACTATTTTCAGAAGGCACACATTGCATTTCAAAGGAATTTCATTTAACTGGATCCATTGCTTCACCCTGTGCTCCTTTCTGGGGGCACCCCATTGGAAAAATCCACTTTGTGGACAAAAAGTTACACACAAGCCAAGATCTTACTTAGCACCCAAACACCTGAAGTAATTATTACTTCAGTTATGTCTCTGTGCAAGCTTTCTACTGCTCTGGGTACAGAGATTCCCCTCACCAGCAGTCTGAGAGGATTAAGCAGACTGCCCCTGAGTATTTGGGCACTGTGACAGTACAGACTGGGCTGAACCTCACCACCTGGAAAAACCATTCCTGTCAGAGCTGTTTTCCAGCTTTTTTGCTTAAATAGAACAAGAAGAAAACAAAAAAAACCTGGAAGCACAGAGTCAACATGGCACAAGATGAAAAAATGGTATTTAATTGAAAATGAACTTTTAATAACGAATTTCAAGACGTATACAGGTCCATGGCATGAACTGATTTTCACATCACTAGAGAGCACTGTGGTCCTTCAGGAGCAGCACAGGAACTCAAAGCTGTTAGACACACAAGTCATCAGGATGGGGTCATAGCTGGTCTACCCATCTGTCACACAGCACTGCCCTGCTGGCATCATTTCTGTTTGTTCTTCAGTAGCAAGAGATCAAGACACCAAGCAAGCTAAAGTTTGCTTGAGGATTTAAGAGGAAGAAAGTAAATGCAGCTACACATTCATGCTCCTGGATATGGAAGGTGCAGTGGTTTGAGCACTGGCACTGTGGGCACTGCAAACTCTGGCTGTCACTGAACAGATAAATGCAGCAACCAGGAAAGCAGAAATTTCCCTTACCCTTTCTGAAGGGTACAGAAAAAAAATTACAAATAAACTTATTTATTTTAGTGGAACCAGTTTATTCAAGAAAACTCCATTTTCATATTTGGCCAGAAATTACAAACCTAAACTGATCCCTAAGTTTATTTTAACCTGTTTTAATCAAGAAGTAAACACTCAAGCAGTAAACTTAGTTCTTGAAGTTTTTAAAAAAAGCCAAGTATTAAACTGAGAGAAATCAAAGCTTAACATATGGAAACAGAATTTAATGAAATGCTAAACCAAATTTGGCAGCTGTATTTTTACATTTTCTTACACATGCATGAAAGACTTTTTAATGTTAAAATATTAATTAGTTCAACAGTAACATCACTTATAGCTAGGAAGCCTTCTGGGAGTTAAATGAGCAGAAACCCAAGCTTTCATCTTTCCTTGTTTTTGAATAAAAATACGTAATAATAGTTAAGGTAAGTAGTTAAGCTACTCTTTAAAAAAAAGAATCTTAAAATGAACAGAATTTCATCTGCCATTTAACTTTCCCATCATTTTGCCTAGTCCACATTTCCCCTTTATGCATCCAGCACTATAAGCACCAAGTACCTTTCAGATAAATACCTTTAGAAAAAAAAGCTAATTTTACTTTCCATTTCCTGTAATGAACTTTAATTTTGACTAGCAGTAGGAATTACCCTTTGATGAAGCTTTCAAAATATATTTTTAGTTGGATTTCTGTGGTTACCAGGAAGATTCCAAACAGCACGTCTTGGCAGTCAAGTCACTCTCTGATATTCCCAGAAAACATGAAGATCAGTCTCCCTCACACCAAAGTTTTAGAACATCATCTAAATATTAGTATAAAATCAACCAAGTCATTTACAGTAAAGCAGACAAAAACCACCCTTGCAATTCAGGGTAATAGGAGAGTTATTCTAATAACACCCAAGACATAGCCTCTCTGATGAATTCATGCTATTAAATCTAAAGATAGAAAGTGTAGGTCATGATGACCTTTTCAGTTATTTAGGGATTACTTATTCAAACTTTCAAATTTTCTCAGTGTGCTAAATGGAATTCTAACAGTAATTACTTCCTTATTTTGTAATGTACACCAGAAGTTCTCCCAAAATGTTTTACAGAAGCTAATGAGTTCATCAGAGTTGAGAAATAACTGTGTATGTTCAATTTGAGACACACTGAAGTAATCTAATTTTCAGAAGACAAGCATTTGCTACTTTGCAAAAAGCAGATGCCTCAACTTCAATGCAAATGAGTAACTACTATAATACAAGAACAGAAAACTGGGAGGAGTGGCTGATAGCCCAGAGGGTGTTTCTGATAGCCTAGAGGGTAGCCCTGAGCAGGGGGTGGTGAGCAAGCCGCTCTAGAGAAGAACAAAGTGTACTCACCCAATATCGGTTTTGTTCTGAATGATGCTAATGTCATCTGGAGAAAGTTCTGGAATCCACTTCTCTATCTCATCCACCCAAGGGTATCTCAGAGAGGAAGGCACTACAATTAAGAGAGGCCATTCATTTTTATAGTAATATGAAATGGCAATTGCTTGAATTGTTTTTCCTAGTCCCATCTGGGAAAATAAAAGAAAAAAACAATATTAAAACCAGAAGTCTCTGCTCAGAAAGCATATTCCATTCAGAAGAGCCCAAAAGATTTTGCAAAGACAGAACCAAATAAAGGAAACCCAGTCAAAGAGCTGCTTATGTAGATGTATTTAATTATTACTTTGTTACCACAGATCATCCTTATGAAACAAGATTTTCCTAGCTGAATGTATTAATACATGTATTATATCTGGTTAGCTCATCAAAGTCAGAAGAACTATTTCCATTCATCTCAGAACATTTTCAGTTCAGAGTCCTAATAGGAGAGACTAAAAAAAAAAAAAAATCAAACTTTTTAATTTGTTAAGCTACCAAAAACATTTTTAAAATACTATGCAAAGGAAAGAAAAATTTAGGATGCCTTCTTACAATAACAACTTTGTCCTCAACTGCATAGGCAAGTGAAGAACAAAGAGCTTTGGGTTTGACCCAGTGAGGCAACAAAAAGCAACTACTGCTCTGATTCACCAGGGCTGATGGTTTCTCCTTGGCCTGCACCACAGATGAGAAAGTGAGAATTCAGATGTACAGACAAGGGGAAGAGTCAAAAGATTTACATTTAACAGGAAAGTACATATTGCCAAGGTGGGAATGCTCCCATCTGTGAATAATCATGGCAACAGATGATTATGAGATTCAGAATTTAGGGCTTTGTTTAAAAGATATCACACACTTTCCCTCCTCCTCCCCAGATTTTATCAAAGAATACAGCTATTTTCTCTGCTTGTTCACATGGCAAGAGACAGTTCCAAACTCCTGTGAAACACCAAAGCAGAGATGGGCCTTAAAATGCTCTGGGCAGGTTTTCCATGGAGTCCAGTGGAGATTTGAGTGGATTTGCTGCTATCTAGCTACTTACAGCAGTGAGACGTAAAACAACAACTTACATCTCCAGTACTGAGTCTAAATGGACCGACTTAATGATGTAATAAAGAGATTTCCCAAGTACAAAAGAAAACAATGCATTTTTCTACTATTACTAGAAAGAAAACAATAGGAAAGCTATTGTGATACTCAGTTTCCAGTCAAAATTCCAAGTTTTCATTAAAATCTTCCTGCAAGTCCCCCTTGTGTTACCAGGAGTACTTAGGTCATCTGAAAATAATTCCAAGTGAAAAAAAAACCCAATAAAATAACGTTAACTTTTAGTTTCCTGCCACGGCTGTGTCTCTAACTCAGGCTGTGCAGGCCCTGGTGATAATCCAGGCACTGGGTTGAAATGAATATGGAATAAAAGCAAGGCTTTTATCATCAGCACACCCAGGGCTGGATGCAGATCCCACAGAACTGAGCAGCAGGTAGGTAACAATGTGAGAGATTAGAAAAACTGGAGAAAATATTATGGTCTTGAGTTTTGATATAAACCCATCTTTAACCCGCATGGAAATGAATGACACTGAAATTTTGGGGGAAAAATGTTGCCTCCCCCCACTCTAAGAAGAAATAGAAACATATTTGTAGTTCACCTTTCAAAAAATACTGGTTTTATCTTACTTTAATCCTTACACAGCCCAGGGATGAGTAGAGTAATTCTCTGACCTTGAGTTTTCTCCCATAATTTCTTTTTACATACAAGCTCACAATACTGATACTTAATTTTACCAACATTTTCTTATTTAGAGATATGTCAAAAAGCACATACATGTCAAAAAGCATACACACCAGTGCACAATACTTCCTCCAGTGCCACACCTATTGTCATTACAAAATAGACAATCTTTATTTTGGAATAAATGTACCTTCCAGGACTTTTTATTGCTAACATAATTATGCACAGCTCATTTTCTAGTTCAAGGAGGGAAATAAACTGTTTTAATAAGAAAATAGCTACTGCTGATATTTTGATTTTTCCCAAGCTTCCCTTTTCCCCTGAATACTTTTGTATTCTCCACAGCTCCTAGATATTTTGCATTCTATGCCAAGATAGTTTATCTCCAGATGTAATGAGATTTTTATGGTACGAGGAGATGCTTAAATCCCAGTAACTCATCTCCCTCTCCCTCCTAGTGTGTCAAGAAAACCCAAATTAGAATTGTGAGACTACAGCAATTCTCTTTTTGAGAAAGGTTTTATACTGAACAATTCAAGAACATTATTACAAAAATGTTTTATCTGGGGGACGAAATGCTCAACTCCTATTTCCCTGATATGGAATACAACATATATTTTTAAATGTATGGACAATGAATTTTACTATTACTACTTGATTAGAGCAGTTTAAAAAAATCATCTTTGGAAACCATATCTGTTAAAAATCTCTTTGGGCCAGGAATGTCTAATAATGCACTAAAAGTAACTTGCTATGCAATTATAAAGCACTTCAAAAAAATTAACTGAGTCAGTGTTTTTAAAATTTAACTGTACAGGAGATTTAACCTATAATTAAAAGTAACCTTTTAAGTTTTCTCAAGGATTCTTCTAAACTTATGTCAAGTTTCAATTTTTGCCTCACTTAGGTATTTTCAGGATATCTGCTGATATCTATCACACAAATTAGGATTCTTTTATTACCAGCCTTTCTGCCCACACCTCTCAGACAAAAAAAGTCACATCTGCACAAAGTGCATTAAGACAGTGTTAGAGGAACAGGAACATCACTTACCTCATCAGCAACCATACATCTAAGTAAGAAACAAAAACAGGGAAGAAAAGCAAAAATTAATACAAAATATAATACATAAATGAATACTTACAAATTGTTTACTATAAATTTAAATTCTGGATTAACAGAACCAATTAAAGGAAAAAAAAGGTGATTTAATTCCTCCAGATATCATCTACAAAAAGTGACTTTGGTATGAACTGAAAATAAATACAACAATTATTCAAAAAAGGTTTATTCGGTTTGCAGGCATTACTGCAGAACTTGCAATTGCAAAACAGAATTTCTGCTTAGGTCCAGGGACAGAATAATTGTAATCATAAGAGACACTTCCAAAGCAAGAAGTGTATCTTCAATTTTCTCTTGTCTTTCAGAAACAGCAATGCTTTTGATGCTTCATGATTGAGGATTATTTATATTTCAGATTGATTTTAAAAATGTGCTTTCCAGAACTGTCACATTTGTTTTGAAACAGAAGCAGACACTCCCTCTCCCCCACCAATTCTACCAGCTAAAGTATTAGCAAATGAATTTGATTTTTTGCCCATTTTGGAGTCACTTGGCAATGCCACTCTGTGTAAAGACAATGACAACTCCGAGTCCCCTGTCATAAATAGCAGATTCTGTTCAGCATATTTATGTTCTGTAAACATTAAATGCCATCTTTGAGATGAATTTCTTAAAGGTATTTTAATCACTCCGGGATTCCGTATGTACCCATTGCACTGTGTAACTTAAATATAGTGCTCCTTCTGTGAAAAAATGGGAAAGATCTTCCAGGTCTTAGTGTCTTTAACAAAATCTAACACAACAAGATATAAACATTCTGTATTTTGATCCAGAAAAATCTTTCCAAGTAATACAGAACTGCTTTTTTAGTGGTAGTTACTCTGAAGTTAGTGTAGCTGGCCAAAAAAAATAAAATGTTTGATACTTTCAGAACTACAATAAAGTGGTGTTTGCTCACTCTACCTGCCAGTATAAGTTCCAGTGTCTACTAATTTCTGCAGTTTCTTTCAACTGGGGTAAAAAAATAATTCAAAATTAATTCTTCTACAACTTCATTTTTGTAAGCAACAAACTATCTATTTGTAATTGCTTTGCAACTTCCCCTCCCAGCTGTTAGGGATGGAGCAAAGACAACAGAGGAAGAAAATATAACAAAACAAAGTCTCCAAGTCTGCACAGACTTACAAAAGAATAAAAAGGCAGGAAGATAATTATTTTTAGTGGCAACTCATGATTGTGGGGCCTTAATGTCTGTGATTTGCAGCTGGGCAAAGACATTTCTTTGCAGACAACGAACACACAATTCTAATTTAAATATAATGTCAGTTTTTGCTCAAAGACTGTTTTTTTTTTTCCATTCAATACTCATTGTTAATTGCTTGAAGTAAAGTTTACAAAACAAGTCTTTCTTTTTTGCAGATTCTTTGAGGCCAACTGCTTTCAGTACATTAGTCATGTTTTTAAAACAGTTTGAGGCCTGAAATCAATTGGAATGCACAATAACCTACTGTTGCAGTAGTACTTACACAAATGCAGCAAATGAGTAAGACTACAACTAACAGCTACAGAGCAGAGACAGCTCAAGAATAAACCACAGACCTTCTTCAACAATAAAGATGACTTATTGTAAGACTATCAGAGATGAACTACAAATATAGCAATAACCAAGTTGCATCTGGTAGCAAGAAAATGTGGTAAAGAGGACAGGAATAAACGTATTCCTTGCCAACTTCTGCTGCAAATACAGTATTTCTCAGCAAATCAACTTAAATTTTAGTAAAATTGCATAAATAGTGAAATATTAATTATGCCAGTTCAGACAAACAGAAAAAGTGAGAATAGGTACAATCCTATTTAACTTTCCTTTGGCATAGGTGAACTATTTGGATGCTCCTCCTTCCCTTCAGGATAACAACCAAAAATGAACAAATTCAGACTGATTTACAAATGGCTCTGACAATAAGAAACTGAATAGCAAAGAAAAAACTACCAACTTTAAAAGTATGTCAACCACAGGAGCATGTTTTCCATAAAGCTAGATTTCTTCATTAGAGTGAAATGAAGCCACTTAAACATTGATGACTTTATCTGCTGACAAATAAGAAATTGTTCTGCTTTGCTTTTTGCATTCATTTTCAGACTGTACTCATAAAATCTTTGCTGCTATAGACTATCTCCTGTTTTCATGTCATAACTTCCACTGATTATCTCCTTAAGTTAAACTTCTTAGGTAGCAGCAACAAAGTTGATGACTTCAAAATATTTATAGACATAAACTCATCATTTTGTTGGTGGTAAATGAAGGAAAGTACAAAGTAGCTGCCATCATAAAAATAACAATAATAATTTACCCATAATAACTCTGCAAACAGAGGTAACATAAATGATCAACATAGTTTTATCTTCCTCATTTCTGCAGTACCAATAGAAACAGAGCCACAGAAACACCCCTATGCTTAAAGTTGGATATCTCTGGTGATATTTTGCTACTAAGTATTCACTCTCTTCTCCTACCCAATGATGAAATTGCTTTGTCATAAGTAGTTGGGATTTTCTTCCTGTACTTGCAACCCATCCACTTTTCAGCATTTAAAATTTGACCAGATTGAGGTCAATCAAGTGCACTACATTGGTTTTAAAGTTCCAGTTAGTTATCTGAACGTGTCAAGTCCTCTGTGATTATACCGTTAGCAACATGAATCACTGCTTGGATTCACATTGCTCAGACTCAAATTCCTCAAGTGCTACAGTTTTTTAATTGCTAATTATGCCAATTAATTAACATTATTTGACACTCACACTTGACAAAATTTAAACACGGCACACAAGATTGAGTTTATTATACAGGTAGGAGTTAATGGAAGTGGAAATGGAGGATATTCAATTTATTTTATGACATAATGCATTTGAAAGCATTCATCTGTGTAGCTTTCACAGTTTTAATATAAGAATTCTAAAGATGTCTGCCTAATGTAGTTACAAAACATAAGAAGTCCAAATTATTTTCACTGGATTCTAGGGCAAAGAAAAGCAGCTTATAGAGGAGAAGAAAATCATGAAATGTCTCCAGTTTATAATCACAACAATTAGATTTGAAGTGTAAAGAACTTCCCCATCTTTATAGTCCACATCACACAGAACTTATAAGATAGTTAGTTGCACTAAGCTGCTAAAAAGCAATACTTTACATAATCTTCAAAATATGCAGCGTCTATTTAAAACAAACTTCAGTATGTTCTACATTATTGCAGTCAGACAAGCTGCCAACATGGACATAAAGGTTCCATGCTGTCAAAAGCAGAAGAAACAGACCTTCAGCTACACTGAAGGGACAAATACGTATTTTTGTTTTACATATTTTGACTGCAAGAAGACAGACTTCTTGTTCTCTGAAGTTCAATTAGTCATTTCCTCTCAACTGGTAGTTACCCAATCTGAGCTTCATCATTCATGTCCCATCTGTTCATATGACACCTTAATAATAGCTCTATCCAAGAATATAAATCAGAGCTATGATACGCAGATTCATATCCTGTTAGAAGCTCAGCCCACATGGTCAAAAGTTTCAGAAAAGGGTGGAAAAAAATCATTTGAGATGTCTCAGTTGCACTTACTTTCAGCAGCAAAGTCCAACCATGCAAAAAGCACCAGTCAATGGCAAATTCTTTCAGATCCTTTTGCATTTAATCTTTAAATGTTCCCCTTCTTCAGAGTGAATCCTGTGGCTTGTGTGTGAATCTCTGTCCATTCATCAAGGAAACCTGCTATTTTTTTCCTAGCAGAAAGCAGCAGAATCTCATTGGGATGCAGTGCACATGCTGCTACAACCTTGCTACTATTCATAACCCCTCTGCAGTGTAGGGTTAGCGATGGCCCTTGGGCACAGTAGGATCTTTCACAAATAAGAGGGAACCATAGTTTGGCCCTCCACTAGACCGTAACAGCCCCAGCACTTTGAGGCGTATTAGCCTGAAAATAAAATATTTTTCTTTTATCAAGCAAACACAAAGAGCATGGATTGAGGATGCACCCTGGTGAGTGAACATGCCTGCAGAGAGCAAGGTCTGCTGTGCTGGTGCACCTCAGGTGCACACACATCCTGCTCTCCACTGAAGAGAACAATGCAAGCACCTGAGGCTGTACACAAACCCAGCTTTCTCCTGGATGTAGAGAATCCCACAGCTGAAGAGACCACCCGAAGCTGGATGAGTCAGAAGCCCAGAACCAGACTTGGCTTGGTACTTGATACCTTGTAAAGGTAACAAGCACCAGGCAAAGGTGCATTTATACATTCTTAAAACAGCAAACCTTCAAGTGAAACCTGAAGCAAGCAAAAAAACAGGGGAAGGAGCTAAGGAAGAAACCCAGAACTCCTGACAGAGCCCTCTGAAAGCTCTATCAGGAAAGCTCTGCCTCTAAAAAGATAGAAAGAATAATTTTTCAAACCTCAAAAAACACAGAAAGAGTTCCTGGTTGTGCTGATGTCAAGAAGATTGGAATCAGCTTGGCAAAGCAGAAGGCCAAGCAGATCTTAAAAATTTTATGCAGATGAGTTCACTGGAGAAGCATAAGGAAACTGAGGCTAAGCTCATGTGGCATATGCCATAGAGCCATACAAAAATAGTCTGCATCAGAAGGTTAATGCTAACACAGTTTCATAAAATGAGTTTCAGGGAAGAACAAACATTTAAATGAAAATAATTTCTATTTCTGCGCTTCTGGGTTACATTTGGGTCACCCCTTTTGAAATGTCAGCAGCACTATTACCCTGCAAACAATACAGCTAAAGTTTATTCTATTAATTATGGCTACTGCAGTAAGGTATTTTTGTAAAGAGAAAATCTCATTTTGAACTTTACTCTTGGAGGAATATTGATTAACAACACACTGGAATTAAGGTCTCTACAACCAAGGATCCTACCAATTCAAACAGCTGGTGTTAGAGGTTTCGTGTAACTACAGAAATATTTGCAATAATATTCTCTTTAGAGAGTTGTGTTTCCTTACATGGTAGACTAAAAACTAAAGGGATACAGCAATCCAATACATCTGTTGCTTGCTTGTAAGGATAATTTAACTTCCTGATTGATTTTCAGCAGCTATTTATCCGGGAAAAACCACAAAGAACTGCAGGTAGCTTTTTCAGAACAAACTCCTTCCCTTTTAAATGCATTTTCCAAGGCAAACAGTCAAAGCTGCAGCACTTCATTTTTTAAAACAGTGAAAAATTTTGTTACTACTCAGGCAAATTAAAGCTGTTTTTTGTTAATGCAGGCTTTGGAACATGTTGTACAGAGGAAGCTTCAGTCTTTCTTTCACTGGTGTGGGTGTCCTGATATTCTTGGGATTCTCACCTACTCATGTGAGTCAGTTTTATATAACACTACAACATATAATTTACCTCCTACTCACAAGCCAACACTTCAGCACTAGCATCTCAACCAAGGGTTATTTAAGGAATCTGAACTTAGAACATTTTTATATAAAACTGCGCAAGCAAGTTTTATATACATATATATTACATTTGTGTGTCAGTAATCACAGCACGCAGTCCTAAAACTAGAACAAAGAGAGCTGACTCCCTTGCAACAATAATCAAGGGTGTTGCATCAAAAATAATGCTCCAGAAATGTAAAATCAATCTTACCCTTGCTCCTGAACTACACAAGGCATTTAGAAACCCCTAAGTAATAAAACCCCAAATTTTGATTTAACATAAGGTGCACTAAATTGCTACATCTGCATTGTTAATGGTTCTGAAAAGGAATGTTGAGGAGAATCATGCTGTCTTATGCTTTTCTCCAACACTCCTCTACATGTGACTGAAAAACCCACCTGAAATGTTTTATTAGTATTTCAAAGCTCTCAGACATGTGTTCTGGTATTTAAGCTTTGGCAAAGATGTGTGAAACAACACACAACAAAGTGGTCAAGTTGAAGGTTATAAGCTCAGACATGTCAATAGGTTTTGAGAATATATTAATGGAACAGTTAGGTTAGAAAAACTTTCAGCCAAGAAGACACCCAACAATGACAGTGAAAGCTCCTCATCTATTCAGTCACTGGCTTCAGAGACAAATGGTTCAGCAGCTGACTCAATGCAAGAAAACAGAATAGCTTCTACTATTTTCAGCTACTGATAATCGAGGCTGCAAATGTTTGTTAACCTTGCTGTTAACTGGCATGGCTGAAATACCTGTGAGCAGCAGTAGAAGCCTTCCTTAGTGTGCAGCCTACTGGCTTTCAATGAAATGGAGATACTTATCACTACTTTCCCAATAAACTCTGGTGATCTGGGGTACTTTTCCCTTGTGCCTATATTCTTCCTCTCCTTCCAACTTGCATTAAGTCAGTCAGAATGTGACTCACACTCATTTAAAACCTTATTTCTATTCACTCCCCTTAAAGTAACTTGCCTCACATTCAGAACTGCTCCCTCCCCTTTGTCCTGCAAACCTTCCCTGCACACTGCTAACACCAATTCATTTCCCCTTCCCCCTCCTTTTATCACTGTTGACAACATACTACCCACACTTGTAATCTTTATCTATCTTGGTTCTCCTCTTCCATTCTAACAAATTGTGCCCCACATTTCTAAAATCTGCATTTTCTTCTCTATTCATGCTGTTACAAGTCCAGGGTTTAAACCCAGGTAAATTCTCACATTTCTACCACTGGGCTTTTTCTGTTCTTAAATCTTTTTTTCTTTTTCGCCCCACATAGTTCCTCTCCTGAATTATATCCTAGATTCACTTACTGACAATGCATTTTTTGTTCTATTTGAATTGCTTCCCAGTTCCTCCAGCATCACTTCCAAACAAGCTTCCCTGGCTACGAAAGCTCTGCAGAATTTGGCTCAGTCTCTCATTCATACTTCCTGCATCTGAACCTCATTCTGTGAGCTAGCATCTTCATTTATTCATCCCTCTCTTCCTTGGCACTTCTGAAATGTGAGATGTACTCTGAATCATTACAAACCAGCATCTTTAAAAAAATGAAATCTTTCTTCAACCCTCAGAGCTGAAATGTATTAACTGTTTGATCCTTTCCATATTCACTAAATAGTAATCCCATTCTTGTTCACCAGAGATTACTTCTGTGCTTTGTTCTCTAAGACTGGAGATAACTCACCTGTTATCATGCAGGTTTAAGGACCCACAATTTATCACAAAATTGTAATAATTTTATACATCTGAGTTGCTGAATATATTGGAATAAAAATGATTTCTTTCTTACTCTAGCAAGAGACTTATGCCTTGTTTCAAACAGCTTTTTCAGGCTATCTAACTACAAACCACTGAGACTAGAGACAGGGGAAAAAAAAAGTTACAATTATTTTTCTTCCAGTCTGATCTCTGCTGTCAAGTTATAGAAATAATGGAGACTCGTTGATGGCACTTGATGCTGCAAGCCACCAAAAACAAATTAAAAGGTAGCATTTGAAGAAATACTCATATTAAAAAAAAAGTGAAGGTAATTTCTTTTTCTAACATGCAAATTTAAGTAATTTGGCTTTTATTGTAGTAACTGTAACTGGGAAAAGTTCAACAGTAGTCTGTAAAATATTTTTGTAAGTGTTCCTTTAAACCATAGAGCTGATTCTGAAAAAAATATCAGACAATGGTAAAAAGCAGTTGGCCTTGCATTTAATCACAACATCAACTTGCAGAAACCTATGACCTTTCAAACAAAGGACAGAAAAATTAGATATAGACAGTAAGAGATATATAGATATGCAACCAGGCTTAGTGCTTCCAAATGGAATTGAAAGGCAAATCTATTCTTTAATTCATAGCTACTGTCAAAGACAAGAAACTGAAGAACAGAAATACACTGAAAGAGCAAATCAATCAGCAATCCTGGATCAAAAATAGCAAAGATAAAAGCAAAGTAAAACAAAAGCTCTGCTAACTTAAAAAGGCAATACAAGACAGAAAGCAACAATTGCATTGGACAGAAGGTGAAAGGAAGATTAATAGACAACATAAAACCCAAAAGCAAACTCAGTAATGATGACAAAAATAACAGTGAAAGTGAAAAATAGTTATAGGAAACTGTAAAACAAAAGGGTCTACTGCTCTAGCACAAACTGCATTGGAGTGCATGGACTGAACATATTTTCTCTTTCTGGTGGATGATTCTGATGGAATCATTAGCTTCCAAAATCCAAAACTATAGCTTCCTTAGACACCCAACTCAAATAAAATTATACCTTTCATACTACTCAATGGATAATACATCCTAGAAAGTTAAAGAAATATGTGTAGAAATTTGCATAAGAATTTAAATGGGACTTTTATCAGAAATTCCTCACCCTACAAAGGGCTGGGCCTGGGAATTCCAAGCATTTCTATTTGCTTCCTGCCCAAGAGCTGCCATTTCTATGGCCCAGCTGCTAAACCCTCAGCAGATTGTGTATGCTGTGCCTTTCTAGTGAAGCATCTTTCAGGAAATTATGATTTGAACCTTTGGTGTTTTGGTCAACTTTGAAGATGGGAGAGAGGGAACTAATTTCTACAAAGCCTTGTAATTTTTGAAGTAAAAGTCTGTTTTAATTAATAAAGAGATAATTATGTATTCTCCCTGTGTAACTTGATAGAGATCAGAGACACTGTGAATGGGAAAAAAAACTATTTTGAAGTGTATGCAACTGACTCAATATTGTAACAGAGGACATTCCCATTTTCTCTAATGTTTTCACTGCCATAATGGTTCTCTGTAGCCCATTATCCAAAAAAGTTAAACACTATAAAACGTTTTCTTGCTCTAGATAGGGACTACCTAATAAAACAATTTCCCTTGCATTAAAACTGATGCATGAAAACATCTGTTCTTAATGGCAGATGTGAACTCTGCACAACCTGATATTGCCATCCATGGTAATTTTCTTTTTTTACTGTGTCTAACAGCATTAGACCAGCATGTATGGGAGATTAAAAATCATATGCTCCTGAATATATATAAGTGAATGTATTACCTCTCAAACTTACAGAGGAAACAAGACCATTCTGGTAAAATAGTTTGAGCATACAATTATAATGGAACTGCTTGTTACATGGGTGGTAAATATCTCCAAGTCCTCTTTTGCATCCAGTTTAAACAAATTGTTCTGCCAACATGCCTAGAAAGAAATATATCTGTGTGTCTGAAGGCATCTTTTACAGATACCATCTACAAGACAAGCAATGCTAAATAATGATGCTTGCAAATCACATGCTGACAGTTTTTATTACAAAACTTGATAAAGCATTTAGTGATATTCAGTAGCATGAGACCTAAATTTCAAATAACAGTATGCCTCTTTTACAGTGTATTCAGGTGAATAAACACTTCTGTAAAGAGAGGATGTAAAACAAGAATAGACTGTAAAAATAATTGTGACTTTCCAAGTATGGACAAACAGCAGCTGCAAAAATCAGTAATATTCAAAGAGAGATGAGAGATCAAATGAGACTGAATACCATTCTTATCAACACCATTAAGTCAATTGCCCAAGTATCTCTGTATGCTGCATATTTTACCCAAACTTCCACCACATTTTCCAGAACATTGTGCTTCAACACTGCCACCTCTACACTAACACCTGGTGACCCCACAGTGCTACCCTGACTTCTTAGGAAGTGGGGATTTGTCCACATCTGCCCAAACATGACTAAGAAGCAGCAGAGAGCAGAGAATTGCTCACTTCCACCTCCCAACAGCACACACACATCTGACCCAAACAACCCTCAGTTTTTCCTAAGCCTATTGCTAACGGGTCACATTCCTGGAAGGGACAAGTTGGTTGGTTTTTATGTAAAAGAGACAGTTCAAAGCACACACAAATAAATAAATACATATCATTGCTGTTTTTAAAAGTAACTTACACCTTCACTGAAAGAAAATCACAAAAATGAAACACTTTTCATGGATGTAAGTTGTGTGCACCCAGGTTTTCTGCACATTAATGTTTGGGGCTACAGACAATGACTATAAATTGTATCCATCCCTAGGCAGCCATTCCAAAGTGCATGTCTGAAGAATAATCTCTAGTAAGGAATAAGCAGCCAGTCAGTTATTCACCTTTAAGGCATGTTTTTGAGATAAAAGGTGTGTTAACTTACGCTGAAGCACACACTGTCTTTTTGGGTCTAGAATTGTAATTTCCTAGGAAAGTGCTAGGCAGTCTCTGTTAGATGAGATAATGCCTTTGGAGCATCTACTGGAAAAGCCCTTGATTCATTTACCAATGAATCAAAAATACAAATCACAACAGTATATTTATTTTATGCTTTGGGAATTAATAGCTTGCTCCCAGCCCCTTCCATGCAAAAAATAAGAATTTGTGCTAATAATAAGTCCCTTTTTTATGCTGGGTTCTTGTCTAATCTAAGATGATATTAATTGAATCTCTTCAGCCAACACTTGCTCTACACTAGTTTCCTACCACTCCAGGAAAGCATGGATTAAGTGATGCCTGTGAAGGGAGTGCATAGCCTGGGGGAAGAAGAATGATGGGCAGAGATGCACATATTGCTCACTTCAAGCCCTATGCTTACATATTTTTTAAAATTAGAAAAGACACTTCTACAGAAAATATACCACTGGGAATACTGAAAGAAGGTTTAAATCATTATGGAGTACACAAAAGGGAAAGACTTCTGTGAGGCAAGGGCTGACAAACTAATAAGAAAATTCAGCTACAACCACCAGAGGCTCTTGTTCTCTGTTTTGGGACAGGAAGAGATATAGATCTCTTGCATAAGCAAGGGACACATTTACAAAATACTCCTTGGGAAAGTTTGACTTAAAACACTTTATATAGAAGCTGGCTGAGAGTGTGCATACAATTCCTCAATGTGACCCAGCTTACATATAGAATTTACTGTGCCAAGCAGCAAGATTTCTTGCAGTCATGATGAACATTTTTTCATATGCATGTCACATGAAAACCACCACTGCTGGGTTATGCAAAACTCTTGTTAGTGAAATCCTTAAAGGAAAAAACCCAACACAAACCCATAACCCTAATGAAAAAAATAGAATTCCTTCCATGACAGAGAGTCATTAGACTAGGTATTTCAAACCTTTCTGAATACTTACTGCAGGCAATTGTTACTACTTCAACAAAAAGAAGAAGCATCTGATAAAAATTTATCCAGTCCTACAGTTAAGCTGCTTCCCAAGGAACCTCTATATTACAGAATAGCTTGCAGAAGATTATGCCACTTTCAAATACATCCATTAGCCTACACTAATTAAATGTGTCGTTTTTAAAATTTTAATAGCTGCTGTTATTTCACTATTTGTATACACAAATATATACCTCAATTGCATTCTATGGCAGCCAAGGGCTTTGCATTTATTAAATTCTCTAACACATTTATTAAAAACTCTAACACAGGCTTTGCTATTCTACCAAAGTCTTAGCTATCTATTAAAATTATATCCACCCATTCTCAGGCTGTGCAGCAAGCAAGTGCCTGATATGGCTGGTGATCACAAGCAGTTCATGCCAATTCAGCACAAAGCATATCAAATCTCAGGCTCTCTTGTGAAGGGCTGGACTCATCCTTCTGTTCTGTCCCTGAAACCAGCAGCATAAAACAGATGGTTTGGTCATTCCCTGAGACAGCACTGCTAAAGGGTTTTGGCCAAAGGAAAATAATCAAAGAGAAAAAAATGAAGAGATTTTAATTGATTAAAAGTTCCATGTAATTCTAAGAACTGCTGATAAAATTTTCCTTTCTAATTTTTCACTTTTAGAGGGAAAGATGCACATTTCTTTTCCCCTGAGAACAGTCACAAACATTAGCAAACAACCCCTTTAGGCCTTAAGTCTCTCCTTCTCAGCAAGATGCTGAAATAATCAGGAACTAATTTCATCCATCTTTCCCACACAGGCTACAGTAATTCTATTTGTGCCAGACCTGCCCAACACCATTCCTTTCCAAAACAACAGCATACAGTGGTTTCACAGCTTTAGGCTGCAATTGCTCACATTTCCTAAAATTTATTAATGTGGAAATAGCATTTCCCCCTTTTCTTTTTGACCCTGTAACTCACTAACAGGCTCTTACTCAGCAAAATATTTCCAGCCTCTGCAGCATAAACTGTGTTTTTTTATTTGCCAGGTACTTAGTTGTTGAATGCCTACTCCATCAGCTGCTGCACTGGCTAACCCAGCATTCTGCAAGGCTTCTCCTGCTCTGCTGCTGCAGCTCAGTGAGCTCCAGAACACCCTGATTACACTCCAAAATTGTATCAAATTTAAAATAGAAAACCACACAGATGCATCAGGATCTGTTAGTCATTCCCTTTACAGCTCTACAATGCCATTAAAAACTAAAGAATCAAATGTGAATTAACTTATTTTAGGAATTCTCTATTAACATAACAAAAATGATGGTCCTACTGATATCAACCTCCTTCCACATGAGAACTTTGATACTACAATTCTTTTGCGTAATGCATTATTAAACCTCTTCATCCTCTGTGGAAAAAAACCCCACAACTCATTTTAAACCATGTTACAGTTTATGAAAGATTCTGCAATGTAACTCACCTAGGACTGCTGGTATTGAATAACCTTTGTAAAAAATGTTTACCTAAAGTAATTATTTTTAGCATAATATTCTTACTTACAACTATAGAAACATAAATTTATTATTTTTCTACTTAATGTCTGCATACTTTATTTTCACATAAATTTTTAGCATGTGATACACTAAGTTGAATACAATAATCTTACCTGCCACTTCTCTGAAGTGCAAATATGATGCCCTTTTCCTGAAAAGGAAGCAGCTTCCTTCTCAGTCTTTCAGGTAGGAAGGACAGCTTAGCATCAACATCCTCTAACTGAGAGGCTTCGAGTGAAGGTGTTTCCTGGAGAGCACTGGCCATGCTGAACCAGAGGGAAACAAAAGAGAAAGAAGATATCTTACCTACATGGCAGAAGAGAGGATAAAGCTTGATGGAATAATCAATATCTACACAACATTCCTTGAGTTTTGAGACTTGTCTCTGGAAAGCATAAAGTTGTGCAGATGTTGGAAGAAGATTCCCTCACCTCAGTATCCATAAAATATTCTAACTATTCCAGGAGGAAGAGGATAGCATGTGCCTCTTCCTTTACACTATGAAATAATTATTGTAGTAAACACCTTATTCATGAAAGGAAGTTATTTGCCATTCAAATCGAGCTTACTCATGGACACTGAAATATAACTCTTCTAGTAACATTTTGCAGAAGAGTTCCAGGAAAAAAAAATTATTACTTAACTTCTGATGATGGAACTAACAGTCCTTTAAATTTTTAACCCTAAAAAGTTAAATCAGAAAAAAAATGAGAAAATATGCCCACTTAGGGAGAAGTGGAAAAAAAGAAGAAAAATAAAAGAAAAAATAGTTAAGAACTTTATTTCCCTAAGAAAGAAACAATCTTAAACCACAAAACTAATCAATAAAAATTCTCATAGTGTGCTTAAAGATGAAAAATTTTGATTCTTCATTCATTTTTGTTCAAGGGACAGTGTCAGAGCAGAAATATTCACTTTTGCTCTCTTTTAGCTTCAACAGACTTAAAGCAAACAAAAGCTTATATAGCTCAGTAGCAGTGCACTAACTGAACACAAAGAAAGAAACAAACCTTTGCAACAAAATAGTACCTAATTATTTTGGATTCATGGCCTGTGTCAGGAGCAGGATTACCACAGGAACAAAGAATGTCACCCAAAATAGGCTGCCTGGACTCTTAGCAGCACCACCAGGTTTGACAGCAAAATTCTGAACTTGGAGCACTCAGGTTTTTTGATAGTGACCTATTTCTGAAGCAATCTGGAGGAAGTCAGATGTGATGCAAGGCATGAGCTATCATATTGACAAGAGGGATGTGCTGAGCTCTGTGGTCACTCACACCAAGGACCCACAGTAACCTGCTTTTTGACACTCCCTGCTTACAAGGTGAGATAGACCTGGAAACAGTGTAAATGGTTGAAGTAAGCAGTATTAGAAAATAGGATCAGCAGTTTGCAACACATTCCTTCCATGGAGTCCAGGTGAGGAGGCAGAACAGGCAGATGGATTCAGGTGAAACCACAGTCACAGTGAAAGAACTGCACCTCTGTTCCTAAGGAATTCTGCTTATGAAGCTTTGGCTACAAAACCTGGTGGACACTATTCTGACATGCTGTGGGATCACTGAGCCCCCTGCTCTGAATGCCTCACAGGCAATACTGTCTTAAAATCAGGGATATATAAAGGAAAAGAACAGAGGACTAGAAAGCACAGCAAATATAAATTATCAGGAACTTGTCACATCTGGAGGAAAAAAAAAGTAGCTGTCAGTACCGCTGTCAGGGAAAGGACAGAGAACAGGAACCGAATGTTCTGAAAATCCACAAAACTCTTGTGCAATTCCAGAAAAATTAGGATTTTGGGGGATCTGTCAGTGCCATTGCTAGTCAGGCTAATGACATTTAGGCAGAGAGAAAATGATTAAGTGCTTTTTCGGTTACAGGTTGAATTACAGGCACATCTACCAGGATACACATCAGGCATTCAGGGAAACGAAAAGAAAATGCTGTGGATGAGCCTCCAGGCCAGTTCCATGACATTCTCATTGTGGAAGAACTGAACAGGGAAACACTGGAACTTCCAGGCATTCCTTCTTGGGCCTCCACTACCACTTCTACAAGGAAGGGATGTTCAACCACAACCATGCTGACATAGCATTCTGCTGGGCAATGAGGAAAGAATAGTGAATTTAAATGTATAAAACTGATCAACACACAAATGTTGGGACATGAGCATTGCATTGACCGTGGCAATTTTTTCCCCTGTTTTTCTAAGTGGAATCTTTGGTACAGCTTTACAGAAAAAATATTCCTATTCCTTGCGCCTCTGGAACACTCAGCAGCAGATACAAGTACTGTGATGAGTACCAGGCTCTTTCATGCATGTCCACCACAGAGCTTAACTTAACAGAAGATGGAAAGCCCCTCTGTGCCCAAGACAAGCATTTCCCAGAAAAAAATTCATAAAGCTTCAATAAATAAATACCTGCTTCCACTCTCACTTGAGCAAACAGGAATGTTTCCATTCTAAATGTTGGGAAAATAACAATAATCACTTCAGTATTATCACAACATTTTCCACTGCATATCTTTTTCCTTTAAAAGTTAATTAAGGTATGATACTTAAGACTGCTGGCAAACAAACAAAAATTAATTCTTTTTGTAGAGCCACACGTCAACAATGCTGCAGGATTTGTGGGCCCAACAAAGCTGTTCAACACTCAGTTGAGATTCGCCTCTGAAGAAATTTGTGACTCATTTTCTCTGATAATTTTCCATTCTATAAATGCAGAGATAATAATGTACTTGTGATCAGCCCCCTATATAGCTTATTGTGAGTGACAATATGAGAATTAAATGTTAACATAATTAACTTTCTGTTGAACAAGATCATGACAAGATCTTTTCACTGAAACACTGAATAGGAACCATACAGTTTCAGAAGCATAGATCTGAATTACAGGAGGCACATGAGTCAGTATATAGCAATACTACCCTGCAAAATGTTTCTGCATCAGTCATTAACAAGGTTAAAACTGACTTTGCAGATCTTAGAAAGCAGCAAAACAGAAAGCACTAACTTCCAGATATGTACCAGTTTTTGTTTAGTTTTTTTTTTTTCTCCAGGTGAGTGATTGGATAAATGAATGGTGAATACTTACAGACTAGGTGAATAATTAAAGAACTCCACATGTGGTGAACAATGGCTATTAAAACATATACAATGATCGTGGCAATGGTGATCATGTATGTTCTGAAACAGAGTACTTATGTACACACTGTAATAATGTCAAGAAATAAAAATAGTCTATTTAAGAAATAATTTAGTCGGTATAGCAGAAGAGCAATTTGTATCTGTTGTTCTAGTCACTGCAGATTTAGAAGATATAAGGGGAGAGGGAAAACCAGTGCATATATTCTCTAACTACAACTTTTCACAATTTTTTCTGTGTCCTTAATGTGCTGTAATTCAGATCACATCAACCTTCCCACATCCCCAGATCACCAGTTCTGGAGCTTCATATTTTTTCAGACAAAATAGACCTAAAAGGTTTTGTGTGGGGACCTATCTTTTCATTCAGAGACTTCATACAGCTGCACAAACTTCACTAGTTAAAAAACTCAAACGCTAGAGTATTTAATAAAGCCTTTTAATGGAAATCAGGGATGAAATAGTTAAATTACTAAACTGAGTAACTATTAATTTATTGCTTAAGTATCTCAGGACTAGATAGTGGTAAATGACCCCAGCTTTTAAAAGGGATGAGGAAGATTCATGGATCTACAACACAATTCTTTCATTGGACATAAAAAAACCAGTAAAAAATTATGAAATGCAGAACCCATAAACCCCAGGATAAATGATTTTATTTGATGGGAGTCACCATGTGTTTTGTAAAAGTGATTCCCATTTTTCCACTCTGATGAAGTTTTTCTGAAAGGGCTCTACAACAATGTACTTATAAACTATTCAATGCAGTCCAATTCCCACTGCTTTTCAAAACTGAATTAAAACAGTAAATTTTATAAACATATTTGTATAGTAACTATAATTTCCATGAAAACTTTTGAAGAAGTCTCTCAAACTTCCAAGAAAGCCAAGCTGCCATATAAAAATTATTGCACTGAAACTTTTTTTAAATTCAAGCAAGTAAACAGCTCATACATGAGAGAAACAACATCAGCAGTATTTCCAGGTAATCTGCTCCAACTTCTATCATGTTCAATCAATCATAAATCATCTGGAAAAGTAAGTAGCTACTGAGGGATAAGCACAATGCAAACAATAAAATAAAATTTGAAAAAAACCAATGTTGAATTTCTTTCTAATCAGTGCTACTGCTATACTGCATTTCACTATAGGCCCTTATCCTTCCAGAGGCAGCAACTGAGACCCAGCTTTTTGAGGATATTACCCCTGGGGCTGTTTATTGGAAAGATTGATGCAAAACTGATGACAAGTTCAAGGACAACTTTTAAGTTTTTCAATAGCTGTTTGTCAACACAAGCTGATTACATAATTTAAACCCACTGCTTATTTTTACAGGCCACTAAGTATAGCCCTTTAATGCAGCTCAGCAGCACATGTCTAAGACAAATCAGTCTTTTCACTAAGGATTTTGCTTCATAAATTTCCTCTTGATGGACTTAACTGCTCCATGACTGCATGTTCAATAAAACTTAATAGGGAATTCAAGGCTCTAAGAACATCTTGGCTGATTGATTAATCAACTGTTTCACAGAATCAGAGAATTGTTTGGGTTAGAATGGACCTCTGGAGCTCATCCAGACCCCCTGCCAAGGCAGGGTCACCTGGAGCAGGTGACACAGGAATGCATCTAGGTGGCTTTGGAATGTCTCCAGAGAGGGAAAATCCACGAGCTCCCTGGGCAGCTGCTCCAGTGCTCTGCCATCTCACTAAAGAAGTCTTCCCTCATGCTGAGGTGGAACTTCTGTCTCATTTTATGGCTGCTGCTCCTCAATCTGCTGATGGGCACCACTACAGTCTGTCACCATCCTATTGGCATCTGTCTTTGAGATATTAATGTGCATTAATGAGATCCCCTCTCAGTCTTATCTTCTCCAGACTAAGCAGGAGAAGACGAAACATCTCCCAGACTAAACATCTCCCCGTAAGATGCTCCAGACCCCTCATCACCTTGTGGCCCCCGCTGGACTCTCTCTAGCAGCTCTTGTCTTTCTTGCTCTGAGAAGCCTCCAGTGGGATAACATAGAATTGAAAGTCTATTCATCAGAACACAGCATCTTAAAGAACACTACACGAGAAAGCAATCAAACGGAGCAAAAGACACCACAGAGTTCTTGAGCAGAGAACAGTTTTTCCACAGGCCGCTGTACCGTGCTGGAGGGAAGCGCACACCTCAACACCTGCCTGGGGGCACGTTTTTTATTTTACTTACGCAAGTCCCTGCAGCTGCAATCGCAGAAACACCTGAGCGCACAATGCGACGAGGCAGCGGGAGCAACCGCAAGAAGTGAAACCTGCGACAAACACGGGCTGGGGACAAGCAGCAGGCACCCGGCAGCTGGTCCCCGCCTGGCCCCGACGCCGAGCGCGCCCCTCCCCGGGCAGCCCTCACGGCCGCGGGCTCCGCGCTCGAACGGCCGCCGGGAAGTGACGCATGGCCAGGGGTCACGGACGGGAAGCGCTTTTGGGCCCGGGGACCGCTTTCTCTTTATTTTTTTTCTGCTTTTTCCACTCTTCTTGCCCCTGGGCCTCGCTTCCGCAGGAGCGAGTTAAAAATCATCTTCCTCCCGGGCCGTGCCTTGTGCTGGACGCTGGTCCGCTGGGGCGGGCGGGCTGAGGGAGCCGGAGGGGCGGGAAGGAGGAAGCGGGGCTGGGAACGGAGGGAAGGCGAGGATGGCGCTCTAAGGGCCGGGCTGGACCGGGCAGTGCCGCCGGCTCTCGGGGTTGGGAAGAACGATGAAGGCCAGAACGGGGCGAGGAGCCGGGGGAGCGAGAGGTTGCGCCCCCGACTACAGATCCCAGCCTGCCCCGCCAGCGTGCGGTCGCCGTGCGGCTGCGGGAGCGCTGGCGCGGGGACCCAGCGGAACCGGGGAGGTGCTGCTCGGGATACACCTCAGGCCCGGGACCAGGGGAACAGCGCAGGTGAAGTGAAATCAGCCAGAGCACGAAGCGAAGGCCGCTCACACCCCGCACTGCCACAGCCGCGGGATCGCTCCGTGCGCCCGCGGCCATGGGCTGCACGCAGGGGGCGGGCCTTGCGGTGCCGGTGCGCCGCTCCTATTGGTGCTCGCGTTTGTCTGTCAAGGCGGCCGTGCCCTCCGATTGGCCGCCGCCTTCCGGGCGGGCTCGGCTTCGCGTAAGCGCCGAGCGGCACCACTCCGCGGCAGCGCCGGGGGGAGGGCGCCGTGACGTTTATTTGTCGGAGGGGCTGTCAATCAGTAGCGTCCCGCGCAGCCATTGGTGGAGACAGCCCGGGGGCGGGGCCTCTCTCCCCGCCGCGGCAGCAGCAGCAGGAGGAACCCGAGCGGTGCTCGGCGCTGGGCTCGGCGCCCCTCGTGTGTGAGGAGCCGCCACCCACCGGGCGCGGTGTCCCGGGAAGGAGCCCGGCTACGAGCCCGGGAAGGAGCGCTCCGCCCCGGTGAGGAGCCCGGGGTGCCGCCGGGGAAGGCGCTTCGGCGGGCGGGGGTCGCAGTGCGCTGAGGGAGGAGGGGGGCCGCGCCCGCAGTGCGCAGCGCGGGGGCAGCGCTGAGGGAGGGGGGTGCGGCCGCGGGGCCGTGGGTGCAGCCCGGCCGGGGGTCACGGTCCGGCGGGGCCAGCCCGGCCCTTCCCCTTCCCTAATATAGCCAGGGCTGGCTGGAGTGGGACACAGGGCTCTTCGTCTATTATGTTTTCATTTTCTTAAAATTTCTGCCGCACGTTGGATAATTTTGCATGTGGGTATATCTACCATATTGTAGTGTAAAGTGTAAGTGGACTTGAGAGCAAGCTACGTCACGGCCTGTTTTTTTACCATCTCTTTATAATACGTTTTGAAATGAGTTTTCAGCACCGAAGAAGGGTTCACTTTATGAGGAAGATGGAACGAGATAGAAAAAGAAGTGAGGAATACTTGTTTTTTACCTGGGGTCTAATTATTCAAATTATTCACGTGAAGAGATTTGTAGACAACCTACATGTTGATGGATTTGTGTGATGTCCATAGAAAGCTGGATTAGAAGGAAAACAAAAAGAGTGGTGCACGCTTTGCTTAGGGTGCATTGCCACATAGTACAGTCTGCCTTAATAACAAACATTTAATGTTTGTTATCTTGCAGTGGTTTTGCTAATAGTCTTTAATTTTAAATTTTGATGCTCCCTTCTCATTTACCTGAAACTGAAGAGATCTTGTGTGCCCAAAGCAGAATAGGGAATGTGTTGGGTTTTTTCTCTTGCAGTGTATGCCACTGGCCTTTTTCTACTGAGTTATTAACCTGCAATTTTTAATGGGGTTGCTTTCTCATGTCTTGTCTTCCACAAGGAGTAATGTATTTGAGACATGCTCTTTGGCTGAATATTAAGCAGCAGTTTTACAGGGCAGTATGACTTGTGAATGTTAGATTAAGAATATATGTTTACTGTTGAAGTGAAAGGTAAATTGATGTTCTGATTATTTTTCAAAATGTTTTTTTTTCAAATAATTTGCTATTCAGGAGAAAGAAATGGCAATGGAAACACATTTTCTTTGACGGTCTTCCATTGGCTTGGCATGCAGCTGATATTAAGCCTTTGTTTTGCAGTAAGTACTGTGATGTGAAGGGTTTGAGTATTTTGTAGAAATTAAGTCATTTATTGCTTGTACTCCTCAATTTACTGAAATCCCAATGGCAAAAATAATGCTAAGGCTCATGACCATTTAAATCTTGGAAGATCAAAAATGTAGTACTTGTAACTGCACTTCTTGGCCACTCTTTATTTTGGAAAACTGTAACTTGCTATCGAGATCAACTAGTACTTTTCTTGTGAATATCAGTAATTTTGAGGAGTGTGCAGTGTACCGGATTAAGTTTGTCAGTAGTGCTCCAGAAACTATTTCTTAAAGATTTGGGAATGGTCAGTCACTAAATTTGCTGCAGTAGTTGTCTGTATTTTAATTTTTTGTGTCTGTTAAGAGGAATAAAGGAAAAGTTGAGGAGACTGGTACTACTGCTTTGCTCTGTCTCCTCTTAAACACAATTCTGCCTCTGCCTTTTTTCTTCTTTTAACTTAGGTTTAGCTTTTTGCTTTAGTTTCTTCTCCTATTTCAGTATATTTACCTTACACCATAGGCTGTATTTTGTATTGCTTGGTTAAAGTCTGTCCGTGAAGCTGCTTCAAACCAGCTGAATGGTTTAGGACAAATGCTCTGGGCTCAGCTCTGGGTACAACGCAAATGCCATGGATTTGGGGTTTACTTAAAAGTCAGTTTGCTGCAGTGGCCTCTATTAATTCAACTTCAGGTCTTTGTATTGCCATTTTCACAAATCTACTTCTTCCCAGAGTTAATTTGACTAAGAGATGTAGCAACCGCATCTTTTTAAATACCTTTATGTGTTTAAAGTTTCAAGGTACTGTATTCCAGGCTTTTAAAAGTAACTGATACAGTTGCTTTTTTTTTTTTTTTTCTTTGACACTTTGGGGAAAATCGGCTTTTTGACACATTGTTCTCTGTGACCGAGTCGTTAGGTAATGGAGCAACGTAAACTTTGTATTGGCTAACACGTGGCATACAGTCCATTTTATAAAAATCTTTTCAATATATTGACAGCATGGTTCAGATTCGGTGAGCTAGATGACTATGCTCTAACTTTTACTACCTGGATGAAAATACGAACCACCTTGGATTAGCTGAAATGATTTGCATCTGAAATTTTTCAGCGTGCTCAACTTCTCATTTCAAAGATACAAAGAGAGTTAAGCAGCAGCCTGTAAATACGAAGTGCTGTAATTCATGGGTGTGACATCTAAGGAGATTTCGATAGGAGTGGGGGAGTATCTGTAATCCTGGCATCACTGGGCTCAAGGGCTGCAGAGGTGTTGAGCCCAGTCAGGCTTTTGGTGGCAGTTTTCCCCTGTCCATCCCACCTAAAGAGTGATTCAGGGGGGTTTGTTAAGCTGCATTCCACATGGAACCTTTTAGTGATGGAAAGAGGAGTCGTTTGGCAGTGCAAGACCTGAATAATGAGGTCGTTCACACCGTATTCTTTAGGGGAGAAGAATCAATGTGAGTGCCTCGCTGTGGTGCTTACTCTGGCTGATAGGTAGTATATGTGCCATTAAAGTTGGGGTGGTTATGTTGTTCTTGGTGTATCCTCCTTCACTTTTCTTTGAGGTGGTGGACGAATGTGCTGTATAATAATGGCAGAAGATTTTGGAAAGCAGTGTTGGAAAGCTCTTTCTGGGAGATGGTAAGTCAGCAACAGATTATGATTAAATATTGTTGGGAAAATAGCACTTTGGGCCTGCCTGTAATCTTATTTTGATTTCATAACCTGTTGAAGGAGTGTTTTAGAAGAAATAATGTCTAGAAGCAGATTTATGAAGGGCAGCAGCCTTAAATACAGAACAGTCTGCACTGCTACTCCTGTGCATAAGTTCGTCTCCTGCAGTTTAATGTATGTATTATGAGAATCCTGTCAACGTGTCATTTTTTGATATGCACTTTTCTCCAATCTATAGAATTATGCTTCCAAAAATATTAGATTATTGCTTGTTCAGATCCAGTCTGCTGAAGCAAAATGTAGATTTGGGATGGCTGTGGGATGCTTATTCCAGGGTTTCTTTTCAACTCCTTATCTTGGATCTCTGTAAGGAAATGGGACATTACCTCTGAGCAGCCATTGGTTTCTGCATTGTTCACTTGTGTTTTTTCTCTGCTGCTGAATTTTTGTTCTTTACTTTCCTTCCCAACGTCAGTTCTTATTATTCTTTAATTTGTAACTTGAATTTGTGTGTAAAATGGAATTCTGTCCCTTATTTAGCACTCTTAAATTTTCTGCCCCCTCTTCAGGTTTTTTAGCAAGTGTGCCCTGCCGTGTATGAAAGATCTTTGTCCAGTTGTGTATGGAATGGTCTGAAGGCTGAAGCTTGTCAGAACAAGTGCCATAAATGTATTTAAAGCTGTGACTACATAGCACAGCAGAGTTGCTCCTTCTTTTTGAAAGTATAGTTTTGGGTAGCTTGCATCTCTGAGTCAAAAAATAACCTCTAAAAGACATAACCTACCACAGTCGTTGAAAGAATTGTTCCCAGACAAGTGAGGTGTGATCCTTTGCTGTAGGTAAAGCATTTTAATTTATGTTAAGTGAAGCAAGACATAAATAGATGCAGTCCTTGCAATACCTGCTGCTGTGAAAGAGGCCATCGTGGTGCCATATCCTTGGCTTTTTGTTCCTGCCCTCTGCCACCTCCTCTGCACTGTTGAATGAGCTGTTACCAGGAGTATTTCCTGAACTTTTATCTGTGTAAGATGAAGGTCTCTTATTCTATCAAATTGAAGCATCTATTGGGAGACTTGGAGGAGCAGTTTAACTGGCAGATGGAGGAAATGGTGACTGGAAGTGAGATCAGTGACTTCTTCAGTGCAGCTGAATCTGGAAAAGGCTGTTGGTGTGCAGCTGGTGAGTAAGGTTCAAGCTAATTCGAGTCTTCTGCCAACAGCAGATTGAGGAGTGTTCTCACAGTCCTTTCTCCTGTCAGAGCTTTGGGCATCAAAACCTCCTGCTGGTGCTGAGAAGCTGGGAGCGGTTGCATCATTGACCAATGTGGATCCACAGGCAGATTTCCATCTGTTTTCATGTTCTAAGTGAACTTGGAAGAATTTGGTATATACTTGTGGAGATGCAGCAGGAGTTTTGAGAGGCATTGGAAAATTGCTGGCTTAGATCAAATGTTGAGGTTTTGTACCCTAACGAGGCAGTAGCAAAATGAATAAATCAGTTCGTGGAGAATTCTTGTTCATGTTATCACAGCATGATTTGAAGTATTTCAACAGAAGGTATAGAAAAAAGCCTTTTTCCTTTAAAGCATTGTTAATCCCTTGATCTTTTGGATGAAGAGCTCCGTTTCAGGTTCAGTGTGCTCTGTAGGTGTTTAAACAGAGTACAACTTGCTGCTAGGATTAGAATCCTTTTCTCCCTTTCTTTTGTAATCCACTAAATCTGTTCCATAACTTAAAGCAGGAACCGAGCCCTCACCAGTTTGTCTCCCTTCAGATGTGGCTGGATTGGTTAGCAAAGCTACACACATTGGCTCTGCTTAGACTCAAAATAAAACCTGGTTTGCCTTTTTCAGTTGATGGGTGCTTATCCTTCTTCTGATCAAGAACTTTTGCCTAATGGCTTTCTAAGGTAAAACCAAGGGAAACTGAATAATTTTCTTGTGTTAGTCATTGTTGCATATGCTTTAGTGGCAGAAACTGGTAAAATGACAATTAGATACTCAAAGTATCTGCTGATAGTATTTTTACTGTTAGAATTGACAGTAATTAGTCCTTAATTTTTACTTCTAATGGAGATGACATGTTATTAGTCTCTTAGTTTAGGTGTTGTGGTTTCTTCTTTGTTTCAAGCACATCAAAGTGATCTTTTATGCATTTTCATTGCACTTAATCTCTAAAAAGGCTTCTAGCTGCTAGTTTGGTTGCACGTTGCATTATTGTCATGGAAAAAGAAACTGCTTTTTCAAGGGTTTAAAGTTGTACCACAAAGCAGTGCCAGTATTGCACTGAGATGTCATCCTTCTGGTGTGGATTGGAGGAGGAAAAGGACTCCCAGTACTTGCCAAGCTGTTAAGTGACTTTATGGAAGCTGCTGTAGGAATACTACTGCAGTCTGGTTAGACTTGTGGTCTAACAAAAGGATGTGAATCTTTCACACAAACTGTTTTGTTAACTTATAAAAATGTTATGATGTTCATCCTAATACTTCATGTGGGGATGCTTTGTTTCCGTCTAGTTTCAAATATTGGCTTCTGGAGAGAAACACTTGTTTTTATGTGAACATTCCTTTTACTGGGAGAAGGAACCGAGTCCAGACTGAGCTTATCTACTAATGAATTAAATACAAACAATAAATAATACCAGGTTTTGAGGAAGACTTCTGAGCTTCAAATGGTACCATTAGACTAAATTCTTAAAGCAGCAATATGAAAAGAATAAATGGTGTTACTGGGCTAGTTCAGTTAATGCAATATTCCAACAGTTGGCTGTTCATCATTGACCGTGATAACATGCCATTAGTTGCTACATAATCTTGTATTTCCTGACACTGCAAAGTTTGATTTGAAAAGCACAAAGAGCACAAAGCACAAAGACCTACATATCAGAATAGTAGTGGAAGCTGTCCCAACTCAGAACAACTGGGTTTGTGTCTGTCTTCCTTGGTCTATAGCAGTGTGAAGGCTTTAAACTATAATATTCCATAAAGATCAAGAATTACAGATGTGTAAATATTCTTTCAGTAACTCTTTTTGTTGTCCTGTTTCCCAGTATGCAATGCAATGTAGACTACTTTTAAGCAAGAGACAGTTTAGCTTATTTTTAACATGTGGAATAATTGGGAATGGGAGACCTTGAGAAGATTTTTCAGCTCTGGTCAGACAATGTGTGAATTCAGGCATGGTTTAGATCAGTGGTGATGATTCTAAAGCTGTGGCTTGACTGAGATCACAGGGATCTGCTGGGGCTCTTTGCTGTCCATCTAAATATTTTGTGTCTGCATGCTGCAGAAGGGCAGCAGAGTGTCCTGCAGGTCTGTATCAAACCCTGCCCAGCCTGGGGGTGTGTGTATGATGAACCCACTGCTCTTGATACGAACAGTAAGAAAGTCCTGGTGCACGACATGAACAGGCTCAGCTCTAATCCTGCTCATAACTTATTAACCTTGGAACTCTGCTGTTTGCAGTATCAGGAGTTGGTTTCTGTGTCCTTATTTTATTCATGTCTGCAGTTACCTGCTTATAGTGGCAGTGACTAAAACTTCTGAAATATGTTTGACATATACAGGTTAGATGCAGGCACAGCTTCTATAAGGAAGATGGATTCTCACATGTGTTTGATGTTGTAAGACAGACTCCCATATAAAACATGGGAGGACATAAAATTGATTTTAAATTATTCTTTGAAATCTTCAGAAATAAAATACAAATAAATGGACTTCTTCCAGTTCCTTCCATTCTTAAGGAAAAATTCTTGATCCTGAGAAAGCTTCTTAACAGGCTTTTGAAAGTAAAGTCTGATGAAAAAAAAAATTCCAGTTGTTTCCCACTGAATCTAGGCCACCAAGGTACCTTGGTATTTAATGGCAGTAATTATCAGTAAAATAATGAAATGTTTCTGGAAAGGATGCAACTCATTGCATTATGCACTGCTTCAATATGCCTGAAGGAGAGACTCTGGGTCATTTAGTCCAGTCCCTTCTTCTTACAGAAAATAATGCTTTCATAACTGTGTCAAACTTTATTTAATGTTAATTAAATTACTAGTTATCTTGTTGCATGCTGAACAGCAGTTGTAAAATCTGGCTCTGATATCTACTGGCCTCCAGCCTTGCTGACTGTGGAAAACTTAGACACATGAGTTTGTGGTAAAGTTTTCCTCTAGATTAAGTAGCTCTTCTACCTATCTGTTATCTACTGCAACCACATGAAATTAAATTTTCCGTACAAACTTTTATTAGTGCAAATA
Source organism: Lonchura striata (assembly GCF_050655825.1). Lineage (NCBI taxonomy): Eukaryota > Metazoa > Chordata > Aves > Passeriformes > Estrildidae > Lonchura > Lonchura striata. The sequence continues at coordinate 6,717,549 of NC_140709.1, read as the reverse complement.
CCATTTTCCATATAAGGCCGTACCAGGGCTTTATTAGAAACTTTTCTTTAGCTTTTCTGAGAATAAATTGAATGGTAATTACATCTTTAAAACTTGAATTTTCTTAATCTTCATTGTGTCTGCTTTATCAGTTTCCTCTATAATACTACATGTAATTTAAATAGATTAGGCCTCCTTCATTTATTTTTCCTAGGAGCTATTACTTTATTAAATAGAGTTGTTTGGCACAATCTCTGCTACAATGTTTTTCTATCGACTGATTTTCTATTGACTTTGGTGCCTGTAATTCATTGTTTCCTTTAGAATTTGTTTAGAAGTCAGGTATACAGTTATTTTTTCCTTATATTTAGTTCTGTGCTTTTTGTTCCAACACCAAATGATACCATCATGTATTTTATACTGTTGAAAAAAATCTCTTCTTTGGGACTTGTGATTTGATGAGAGGCTTCTAATTTTTTGTAGTTAGTGTCTTTAGCACTTACTTTCTGAATCTTATTTTTCCTTTGAATATATTCTTTCAAATTCAGTTTCAGATGTGCTGTAGTGGGTTTTTTGTGTACTTGTTCTTTTTCTCTTTATATGGATAATAAATCTTTCGTTAGAAAGTTCTGACTCAGGGTGGAACTTGTTTCTGACTTCCAAGGCTTACCTTTTGGTTGGTCAGCATATTTTGGAGTGGATTTTATTTTTTGCTTTGTATGTTTCTGAGTTTTGTTTGATTGTTTTGGGGTTTTTTTCCTTCCTCTGCATTTAATCTTCTAGCTAAATTTGTGGTTATTAATATTAAAGGGCTTTCTTCCCTTCTCAGCCTCGTTTCCATGTGCCTTAGGGAGAGCAAGTTCCATAGGTATTTTACAGATGACTCTTTACACACATAACATTGTTAAATGCTACAAAATATACATTAAAACATGTCAATAAATTCTAACATAACTGTGTGTTGTATATCTTTACAAGGAAATGATAAGTCAAGGACAACCTGATTATCCTCAATCCCTGGATTGATTGTTGTAGCCTAAGACTATGTCAAAGTCCCTGTCCTGAATTGCCTGCAAAGCAAAGCCTTTTGGTCAGAGAAATGCAGGATTCTAATAATTATTAATAGATATTCTATTAATTATTAATAATCCTTTGCTTAATTTAAATATTCTGACTTTATGAATAAGATTCTTTGGGATTGACTTGTTCAGTAGTAGAGCAGTGTTAAAATTGCTATCTCTTTAAACCTTCCCCTTTCCTTACCCCATCTTTGGTTCCCCAGAGAATGGCTGTAGCCCTGACCTTCTGGTCTGCTCACACTTCAGAATTTGTTGGGCAAAGCATAATACAGGCTGTAGATGAACACTCTCCAAATGTAAAAAATCTGATCTCCAGAAAGATTTTCTTTCCTGTTTTTTTAAGCTTTCAAAACCTCTCTGCTCCCAGAATTGGGTGTTAGTGCCTGTGTTAAGCTTGGGAACAGTGTATTTGGAATTTGCATTTTGAGGGTGAGTATTTTTTCTCCTGTCTCCTGCTTGGGCATGTAACCTTTGAAGTATTTTTCAGGAAAACAATGGTGCTTATTTTTTAATTTCCTCATGCCTTTATACTTGTCAAAAAACCATCTTTCAAGAAAATTTCTCAAAGAAATTCACTAAGTTCTAATGCTGTATTAGTTTCTCATCTAAATTCTGAGTTACAAAAATCCTTCAGAATATAAACTTAGTGGTGGCAGTATTAGCCCTATGTTTACACTTTTTAAATTAAAACTCATCATACTGTAAAACAAATCTTCATTAAGTTAGGTTTTCCTTCCCCCATCCCCTCTAAGGAGCGATCCAGTTTGGTTCAGGTAAGTTTCTTGTTTCAGTGATCATGCCATGAGAAAGGAGCCTGTGTCCTCACAAAAACTGGTGCTCAGTGTAAATGCTAGCATTGCTTGCTTACTGACCACACTGCTGGCTGCTTAAGAAGATGAAATATCTTTGCAAGGCATGAGTTGCATGGTGATGCTGCCTGTTTTTTTCAGCTGGGGAAAGGAGGAATCAGTTCTCTGTCTCCCTTTTGCCTGGGTCCAGGCACTTAAGCTTCTGATCTGATGATGATGATGATGTAATTTCAGAAGTGTTCATAAGGCAATAACAAGATGCTCGTTTTATTCTACTTTGCCTTGTTGCCAGGGTCCTCAGTTTTGAGATCTAAGATGATGCTTAAGCAGCTGTTCCATGAGGCATCATATTAGTGAGGCAATTGTGCTCTTACCCTCCTCTGACCAGAAAGTGAAACAAAGGAATTTACAGGATTCAACTGCAATGCAGGGAACTGCTCAGCACTGGTTGTTAAACCTGTTTAGAATGAAGCTGCTGAAGAGGACAGAAGCTCATTTATAAACAATGCAGGAAGCCCAGCTGTAAGAATCCAATACTTTAATCTTCTGTGAGTTCAGCTGTCTCCACTGGACATTCTGCTGGAATTGCTTTAGCTGTAGCCTCATTCAAGAAGCTTTGCTGGCATGGAAGCCTTTGGTAAAACTTGGCCAGGTGTCAGATGGTGAGATTTCACTGGATGAACTTAGTATAAAACCTTATTCTAGGTGTCTGTGGGGTCTGTACAGCTGTCACACATGATGACCACACAATTTAACATGTTAATTTGTTCCAGGCCTTGTCCTCAGTTTCATGTACATTATTTGAAAATCAGATAAACTGAAACTATCTCATACAGTAAATAACAGAATCATGGAATAATTTAAGTTGGAAAAGAGCCCTAAGACCATAGAGTCCAACCTTTCCCTCAGCACTGCCAAGCACACCACTAAACCATGGCCTCAAGGGCCACATCTGCATGTCTTTTAAATCCCTCCAGAGATGGTGACTCTACCACTTTCCCAGTCAGCCTGTTCCAGTGCTTGACACTTTCCATGAAGAAATTGTTCCTAATGTCCATCCCAGCAGCTTGGGGCTGCTTCCTCTTTTCTTGTTACCTGGGAGAAGAGGCTGGCCCTCCCTGTACCACAGCTTTCTGTTGGGGAGTTAGAGGGTGATAAAGCCTCTCCTGAGCCTCCTCCAGTCTAAACACCCCCTGCTCCCTCAGCCATTGCTCTCAGGACTTGTGCTCCAGACCCTTCCCAGCTCTGTTCCTTCTCTGGATGCACACCAATACCTTGATGTCTTTCTCATTAGGGGCTTCATGGAGAATTAAAAGTATTTATCAAATGATATCAAATAACTAGATTATCCATTTTTTACTGTGTTTTTAAAGTTTTTCTGATAATGTCAGCTATTTGTAAAAGAGCTCTGTAGTTTATTATGAACATATACAGTTATCTTGTGGCATGTGAATTTGTATCTCAATATATAGGCTTTGTTAATCTCTAAAAACTGGGAACTTTACTGAAAATAACTACAAATCTTACTGTGTAGACCAAGTTTGTGATTTTTGCATATATTACAGTGTCTCAGGGAACTCACAGGGAGAAACAGTTCAGTCTTAGAACAAGTTAAAATACTTCTTTTCTATCATATTCAGCAAAAGAATAATGTTACAGCTGGCCTTGTCCAGATACCCAAACCTTTACTGTCCAGTTAATCAGAAACTTAGAAAGCTAGGTGATGGAATTTGTTAGTAATGGTTAGTAATATAATGACTTAGTTGAGTTGAAGGTATTAAACTAAGAAAAATTTTGCCATATCTTGCTGCCATTGCTTTTCCAGTGCCTAGACTCTAGACTACCCATTAGACTTCTTCTTGTAACATTTTATATCTGGAAAAACTCCTGGAAGCATGTCCAGTTCTCTTCTGTTAGTCCTGGTCCTTACTTCTTAATTGCCAAGATTTGTTCCTGTCCCTCTGGAATTAGAGAATCTGTACAAGGAGCATCTTGAATAGAAAGTTAGAATTAGTTTTGGATTAGAAAAACTGGTTTTTTACATTGTGTAGTTTATGTAAAATAACTGATTTTGCTTCTTTATGCTAGAGGTGTGAGACTAGTGATCTTGCCTTACATAGCATGTTAAAACAAAAAATGCATGTCTAGAACTTTAATAAATATTCTAGACAAGGTATGTAGTGTTCGCATTTGTGGTTCTGGAATAAGGCTATTGCTCTTCAAAATCTCACTATTCTGGATGACATATAAATAATTCAGTCAGGAATCAAATATCTTTGTATATTGCCACCTGCTCATTATTCAGAAATTCTTGTTACAGTCTGCTGTTGCCCTAGCAACATTCTGAAAATTAGTGTTGCATCTATGAAAAAGCTTTTGTTTATCTAGCAAAGCTCACTATCCAATCTGTATTATTGCATGCTGCATCTCAAGTGATGACTCCAGGCCCCAGCCCTAAATGTTTAAAAAAATAATGATTTCCTTTTATGTAACATTTATTGAAAATTATTATCTTCCTTTTATTTTTTTTCCCCTACATAGTCATAGATAATTAAACATGATGCCGATTTTGTTTGAAGTCCCTTTAGGGTCTGATGGTGCCATTATATCATCCGAGTGGAGATGCTTGACTGTAGAGATATGCAAGAAAGTAAAAAATCACATGTTGACTCCTCATGTTCTTAGGAGCTCCTCTCTCTCCTCCCATCTGTCTCTTCTCTCTCCTTTCTCCTACCCTCTGTTGAATTCTATATTAAAAGTCAGATCTTGTTTAACCTTAAGCACTTTGGGATTTAAAAAGATTTTGCTTATGAAGTTGACATTAGGCAAGTTTGGGGCAGGAGTAAGGGTGGTGTTAACAAAGTCCTTGAAAGTGCCAATGCCATAGCTAACACAAGTCTCAACTGCAGCACTCACTGCTTTAGGTTGAACATGTTTATCTCAGAAGATTTACTTTTAGAACAAAATTGAGTAAGAAGACTGGTAAGCTAAATCTTACTTTTCCCAGAGACAAAAATTAGTTAAAAAAACAACATTAAAAATACTGTTCCTTCCAAATCCCTTCTCTTGTCATGAAGCAAGGGTAAAGCTCCCCTCTGTTCTGTGTGTTCACATCCTGCTTGGCAGTCAAGCCTGCAGTTACTGTCATTCCCTCCTGTGGGTGGAAGGTAAGACAAACCTGCTCTGAGAAAATCTGCCTTATCTCTTGTCTTACTTAACCTGTTGGTTTTCAGATTCAGAATTCCAGAGGGGAATGAAGACTTCTGGTAAATTGATGAGCTGTAGTCCAACTTCCTTTGAAAAATACAGATTTGTTGAGACTCTCACATCTCCCTTGGTTTAAACCAGAGTTCTTTAGTCTTTTGCCTCTGGGTTACTTAAGGATTGGAATTGAATTGTGGGATTACAACTGAATTGCTCATTGTGATTTCAGCTGAATTCTCTCCTCTCCTCTTGTCTTGCTTTTAGGCACCTGGCACTGAAGCCCTGTTCCCATGCTCTAATTGTTTAGAACTTTTGGGATGATAAAACAACTTGTGATACCCAAACATGGAATTTTGTAAACATGAGTGAAGTCTTATTGTTTGGGTTTTTTGTTATTCCGGGGGTAGACTTTATTATTTGGGAACTTGTATTTCTGCTGTCCCTTTGCAGAAAATAACTCTGGTTTAGTATAAACAGGTCCTTACAGTTCTCTAGTCTCATTTTCTTGTTCACAAAACTACTGGTCATTCTTTGCTGGAATAGACAAACCCTTTGCTTTTTTTGGTTGCTTGATAATGTCTGTAGCGAAAAAGGAATTGATTTCACATCCCCTCGACATTCCCATCCCCTGCTAAGTGTGACAGATTTTCTTGTGGGGAGGAAAAAATAGTGGGAGAAAACCAGAAAAAATAGATCCAGTGAAACAACACAAGTTTGTTCTGACTGTTGGTTCTAAGGCAGATCTGTGGTTTTAAAGAATTTCTGTTCAGCATGTGGGACCTACATATGCCTGGCTCATGGTGTCAGTCCACTTATGGGGTCACTTATGGAGAAGCTTGGAGGAAGTTTTTCAGGGATATTATTTTGTGTTCAAGCAGTTGCTTTTACGTTAAAAAACCAAAGCATAATGAATCTCGTGGGTGAGAGGATATTGCAGCTTTTGCTTTCAGACAGTGAGGATGACCTTAAACTCCAGCCTCTGAGTAGCTTAATTTTCTGCTTATCTAATGCCTGGCATTTAGATGAGACTGTATAAAACAGAAGGTCTAGAACAGTCTGAATTTAAACTGCCTCTCAGGAAAAAGTTAATATCACTATTTTAATGCAAAACTAGGCATGGTGTGTTCGTTAGGTGCGCATGAATTTTTCATCTTGAGACTAAACTTACAATCACTTAATTTTCTTTTATTTTTGTTCACAGCAAAGTACGAATGTGGTGAAAATGGGAAGGTTCTTGAAAGTGTTACATATCCAGTTTTTAGATGTAAGAGTGAATGAAAATACTTAGTACTAGGAACAACTGGAGGTGGAAGGGCAGAACTTGCAGTGATAAAACATCTTCATTCAGGACAGTCCAGTCTTTTCTACTCTGAGTCAGCCACTAGTTTGCAGACACTTGATGGTGCACTTTTGCCTGTTACTGGGTTGTGTAAGTTTGTTATGAGACTAAAAAATAAAAGATTCCTTTTCATCATTTATATACTGCAGTTTTAAGTACAACTATGACAGAGGGTATTGTTTTGTCAGGAAAATGGTTTTGAAGAGGTGGTGTTGCATATATTCACTTTTTTTCTTAGGTCTAGAATTCCTTCTCCTTTGGCAAGCATCTGATTGCTTTCTATACTGTTTTTCTTTTATCTCTTGAATACCTGGCTTGTATATTTGATCTGTGGTATGGCTTTGAAATTTAAATTGAATTTCTATTTCCTCATCTGTTTTTGAGCTTACGATGCCTGTTCTGTTAGATGGTATTTCAGCAAATGTAGTTGTGTGTATTTGATAATGGAAGTTTTCAGTTAACTTAGCCAAGTCAGGGTTGCAGTTGTAAATTAGCCCTGGGTGCTCCAACTCCTCTTTCCTATAAAGGAGGCTGTAAGTTTTTACTGCTCTTAAGCATGTTAATTATGTATCTTGACTAATTCAAGGAGGAAATTACAGCATTATTTTTGTGATATTTCATTCAAATTATTTTCCTGTTTCACATACATTAGCATGTTATGCCTATGTTCATTTGCACATGGCACAATCTTTGTATAAAGGCAGCCAAAGAGCTGAACACACAACATCAGATGGACATTTATACAGTACATTTCTGATACAGGAACATTTCAGGTAATGAATGCTATTCCAATTTCTAATCCATCACCTAGAGCAGACCAATACATGTGTGTAGGGGATAAAAAGGTTTTGCTTATGAGAAAGTAAACCCAGACCAGTCTATCCTCTCCTTTAGGGTGAGTCTCTAGGATAGGAGTTAGAGAAGCCCTAACTCTTCATAATGTGTGTTTGAGTTTTAGAAAAATTAAGAAGAATGTTCCTAGGGACAGTGCAGAGTATAACAATTGGACATTGCTCAGTTCTTTCTCCATTGGGTACTACTTTATTTCCTATTTGAGGCTAGTTGCATCTTGTTACTGATCTTCCTGATTATAAAAACTCCTAGGTGCTCTGCCGTGGTGTGTGTGAATACCAAATCTGATTATAACACTAGCCAGACATGCACAGCAGACACATTTTCCTAGAGTCGTGTGAGGAGACTGCTTAAAAGATTAACATTAATGTAATCTGTATAATGTGTTCAGAAACTGAAAACTATTCTCTTTGGCAGCATTCTATGGACCCTACAGTAAATGGCTTGTGCACATAGGTGATCACCTATTTGGAATTCATTATACAATTAGGAAAATAAAAGTAATTTTCTTCTATAGCATCCTGCTGAGGAAGCTTTTTTTATGGGAAATAATGCTTCCATTGCAGACCAGCTGGAACCTCTGCAAAAATAGCAAGGGCCTCCCAGAATTAGGCCTTTTGTGTGTATTTTCCTCCAGTTTGGGGTGGGATCTCAGGGATGGTGGGGGTGTGTGCTGTGGTGGGCAGGAAGCTGGTGTGTAGAGGAGGGGCATAGCCAGCAGTTACACTGACCTCAGTGCACAAGAGAAAAGCAGGGAATCCAACAACTGCTGTCTTCAGCTAAATAAAAAAGATTGACTCCCCCCCCAGCATGATGTTGCTGCTCAAGGACGACAGCCAAGATGTGTGGAGTGTGTGACACTGCCATGTGTGGGCAGAAAGAGTGGAGGCTTTAAAGATGGATCACAGAGGTGGCAGAAGAGGGGAATAGCAAGCATAGAAAGATTAAGATCTGTTGCAAACTGCAGCAGACTCAATAGCAAATGATGTTTTTATATATATTTATTTGATTTATTTATTTATAAAAATCTATTTTAGTACTGAGACTGCTGCAGTCTGTGACAAATCTAAATCTTTCCACGGTTGATTTAGATTTTTTTATTTCCTATGTTTGTTACATTGTAGAAGTGAGTCTGTCTATATATATGTGTATGTTTTTTAATCTTGTCACTTAAATATATAGGATACTGATCTCCTGTTTGTCAGGAATTGCAGCCTACCAAGATTGTAGTTCCCCTCTCTGGAGCCTGCAGCTTAAAAATACTGCCCCATTCTCCTTCCAGCCTAACTTGGTGTGCAGGATCCCTCGGAGAGGTCTCTGGAGAGTCCAGGGAGGGGATTGTGATTATCAGTGTGCAGCAGTGCTGCTGAGCAGGGGGTGATGCTGCAGCTAGGTTTAGAGGTTTCTCACAAGCAACAAAACTGCAGACTGCTGGTCTGGGCACTGCTTTTGGAAGTATGATAATTATCATATAACTGGCTTTTTTTTTACCCCTCTGTTGTAGACAACGTTTTTCTTCCATATTTGGGTTCTGGTAGTGGGTATGTGCCAGTCCAGAAAATTATCATAGCATTCATTCTGCCAGTGACAAGTGTGTTTATCTGCTGGCACTGAGGACTATCTTACTGATGACTTTTTGTGTTGTGTTCACAATGCCAAAGTGAGAAATAAAACTGTCTAGGGAGGAAATTTATATCTTTACAGTATGAACGTTTTTGCCCTGCTTCTTTGTCACATCAAAATTGTCCCAGTGTGGTGTAAACTAATTTTAGAGTAGCCTGACTTAATGGAGAAAGTGGTTAAAATGTGTCCAGCCATTTTCTAGCAGCCGGAGAGCATGGGGCGGTTGTGAATTGCCGAGGAGGAGCTCCCTGGGTGGCGGTGCAGGGTGACAGTGACAGTGCCAGTGCCAGCGCGGCTCCCAGCTGTGGCTCCCCATTGTCTCCGCGGCCTCGGGCAGCGCCGCCGCAGCGCGGAGCGGCCGCTGAGCCCCGGCGGGGGATGGAGAGCACACCCCGGGGCTGAATGATGGAGCAAAATGCCGAGAGCATGCAGGTATGTGAGCCCTGGAACAGGGCATCCAAACGCTGCCCGAGAGGAGAATAAAATGGCTCGAGACAAATTGCAGTTTGCCTTTGGTTTCCCTTTTCCCACAAAAGGCATTCTAGGCCTAATCAGTTAGCAGAGATCATTAGCATCCCTAAATCTCTTCCGTCTTTAAACATTGACTTGAAAAAGACTTTTCTTTCATCTTACTTAGTAATGGCATTCTTGCTAATTTTTATTTACTGAGTGCTTTATTTGTGGTATGGTTGGAAAACCATAACAAATATCTCTGCTAAAAGAATTTCCCAAGGTGGCAGAAATGGGGGAGATGCCTAATTTTTTTTTTAAGTGTTAATGTTATCTCAATTCCAATGAGGAAGTACAAGTAAGCTTTTATTTTATTTTTTTTTGTAAAGATAATTTTTGAACTGAAAAATAGGTTTCAAACCTAAACAGCAACAGTATTTATAGTAGGCTATGTGAAAATGTTTGGTTTTTTTTTTTTCTTATGCAGTTGATGACTGTCTTATGTTGTGGACCAAATGTCTTTTTGTTGAGATAAGAAGTAATTTTGGATGGCTGTTAAATTGATGACATTTGATTCCGTGAAGATCAGTCATTTAGTTTTTATCAAATTTCTGCACTATCAGAACTGCTGACATCAGACCTGTTGTGGTTTTGTTACAAATGAAGCAAAAATACACTGCTAGAGGATTAAAGTTTGTAGGGTAGACAGTTTTGAAATTCTGATTTGTTTTTACCTGATGTCTGTAATCATCAGATTTTGAAGCAGCCAGACGCTGTTTGTGTGTATGGTGATGTGGTGTGGTATTTGTGAAGCTGTGGTAAAAGGACATAGGTAAGAGCATGGATAGTGCCCCAGTGGAAGTTCTGTCATGTTCCTCTGGTTTGTTTTGATGATTTTTGTCTTCATTTTATGCGGAGATGGCACAGTTAGTGAATTTTGTTATAAGATGGAAAGGGCCTATTAGGGTTGGAGCTTTTGCTTCTTAACTTTTTGAAAAGTAACTCCTGTGCATAATCTCAAATATCCTAGTGTCCTAAGCAGAATCTTTAACCTGGCCTGGTAACTCCAGGAGTCTGTTCCTATCATCCACTATTGAAATTTGTGTCAGTTTTAGAGACACTTTTTCATGTTACTGGTGGAAATATGATGGTTGGCTTAGATATTCTAAGAATAAAACCTGATTTATTTACAGAAAATTGTTAGCTGATGTATGCAGTTATGGATGGTGGTTTTCTAAATGAAATGGAGATTTGTGTCTTAAGAAAGCTATATGGAGGATCTCCACTAGAAATAATCACAGGCAATGCTTCAGTTCATTTACTTAAAATAACTGGGGAAAAAATCAATCTTTGACTATTTTGAGGTTTTAGTTTGCTACTGCATCATCTGGGGACTTGTAGATGGCATGACTTTTTTTGATCTTATGTGTTTTCTGTGGAGTGTTTTGAGTAGCAAGATGATTTCTTTACATCATCTGAACTTAAAATGTTCTCTTACTTCTGGACAGTTTGTAACATACCAAAATTAAGCAATGCTGAGCTTAAAAGGTTCTTGAAGATACCTTTGGTTAGTTTACAGTTGGGTAATATAAAACAGGTTTCCAGGGTTTTTTTTTTTTTTGTATTTAAAAGTCTTTTAAAGCAACTGTAAACAGCTCAGGCTATACTTGTATTTAATTGTGCTATAAAACCTCTGACCTTCAGCAAGCATCAACAGCCTCATAAAGAGAAAATCAAGTATTTTTTCCCAAGTGATTGATTTCCAATTGACACCAAAAAAAAGCATATTGTTACTCTTCTTATTCCATTTGAAGGCCTTGACACTAGAAATGAGGCTTCAGAGAATGATGTAATAACAGATGACTCTTCTTCAATTTTTAAGGATTGTTTTTAATAAGACAGCTGTTGCTATTTGATAGTTGAAAACAGATAGATAGTTTGGGTTTGGGCCTGTGATCTCACTGACTTTATGACTTAAAGGTATTTTAAATAGATACATACAGATAAATATTAAACAGATTATATGGTGATTAAGACTTTTGTGCTATGTGTGCATTTCCTGGAATTGTTGGAAACTTTACAAAGGTATAGTTAAAAGTGAGTGAAATATTTGTGCAAAAAAAAATGTGAAAGATGTCAAAAAAAGCTGATAAACGATGATGGGTGACCATGCAATATGAACAAGGTGAGGGTAGCAAGGGCAGGTTAGGGATTGTTCAAAGGAAAAAATAGCTGGAAGCTGTGGGAGGGTGCTGGTGTGAGCACATGGACTCAGAATTTTCTGAATATCAGCCCTAGAGACAGCTCAAGAGCTGGGAGGAGTTTTTGTGCTGTCAGTTGGGTTTCTCTGAATGATGAAAACTAAGCCAACAAAATCTTCGTCAGCATAGTTGTTTCTACAGATCTTTTGCTGGTACAGCAATGTCATGTGAGAAGGGCATTCATTTTTCCCCTCCCAAGCCAACAGAACTATGCTAGCAAAAACTAAAGATATGTCATGCTGTATTTCATAAGAATTTCTAAATAGTTCTTTCCTCATGCCTTTGGACAGACGTGTTCTTTGGGGGATGAGAGGTTTAGCCATTCAACAGATGGATTTTCCACTAACCTAATGCTCTGCTCTCTCTGAGGTATGGCATTTTGGAAAGGTTAATGCTCTAATAGTGTTCAAGCTGAAATGGCTTTTGTCTGCCAAGGTATGTTACTGTGTGCAGATGCTTGCCAGGAGACAATTATATAAAAAATAGTGTTCAGTGAATTGTTTTGATGTCTGTCTGGGAAATTTTTTTTCTTGTCTTTCTAAAGCTAAAAAAAAAAAAAAAAAAAAAGTGAGACTAGATCCTAATAGAGCTACAACTTTAAATAGTATATAAACCATTTCAGATTATTTTTGTTACCTTAATGAGAGTGGCCTAGCCACAGAGCTAAGTTTTATAATAGCAGTATGTGAATGTTAGCTAGGCTGGTTTCCATTCACCACAGATTGTTCAGTGTTAGAACTGTCATTTCATCAGAAACCCTGCAACTTAGACTTCCATTGTTCTTCATCTTGGGTAACTCCTCTACTCAAAACAAGGACTGTGGTGGGATTTTTTTTTTCCCTTAGGTAGTAGCCTAGTATGCCCAACCTCTTCCTTCTCTAAATGGTAAAAAGAACAGTGCCTGTAGTCTGCCAAATTTAATAGTGGGCTGGAAGCACCTTATAAGAACCCCTTTGTTATGTTCCACTGGTGCAGGAGCTACATCCAGAGAACTGTTTCATTTTCCAGGAGGGAGCCAAAGGTGTTTACTTCCTTTGATGTACCTGTATCAAAGGTGAAGTACAAGAAGGGGAACTAAGAGGAGAGAATGACATTCCTTTGTGCAGAATGGAGCAGCTGAGCCTCCTGGGGACCAGAGCACTCTGAAGAAGTACTGGGTAGTGGCAGAGTTTTTTCGGGGTACATTTCAAGTTTTATTTTTTGAGTTCATGGATAACATATCAACAAATTCCTGATTTCCACAGGTATTTGGGTACTGCAGTTTCCTCTCAATATATAGAATAAAAGATGGCCCTAGTCTTGCTTGTCATTAAATATCTTATTCTCATTTATGCATCTACATTCTGAAGGAATTATTTTGTTATTCTTTGTCACTGTCAGCTCAAGTTTCTATTGCATTCAGGAGTGAATTCACAGGAGAAGGTGAGGCAGGATTAAAGAGCCTTAGAGTATTGCTCAGAATGTAAAATATAAAAGGGGGGGGAGGGATAGTTGCTAATAATACACCTTGGCTTCTCACATGCCTATTCCTGTGAAAGGTGTCCTCTTTAAAAGCCTGTCAACTGTCTTATGAGCAGTGGTAGTGTCCTATCTGAGGCCCTGAGTGTGAAAAAGAAGGGCACTATATTGCTCTGTAAGAGAGGTGTAGCATTCAAAATGTCCCAGAAAACAAAAGAAGGTATTAAAGAAGACTGGGGGCAAGTTTCAGGTTTTGTTTCTAATGTCCAGCATTACTGTTGTCCAAATGACACCCTGTGTACTGAGGTGTGTGTATGTCTGAGTGGATGTTTGACAGGTGTGTTCTGGTGCTTTAAGGTTGCGTCTGTCTTTCCTTCCACTCTGCAGGCTGTGCCAGTGAGGGAAGGTGGGGTGGTGGTGCCTTGGTCCCAGGGGTGTCCAGCCCTGCCCCGGGCAGGCAGTGCCAGGCCCTGGGAGCTCAGGGAGGGAGGGAGTGTAACCCTGTGCTCTGCTGCTGCTGGAGCAGCACTTCTGACAGAGGGGCAGGACAGTAAACAGGAGAGCAGATCACTTTTGTAAAATTCCAGCAATATGAATGGGAGCAAGACCTGGGACAGCCTTTTATTGGACTCACTTTTGGGGGGTTTTCCTTCCAAAGTGGAGGAAACTTTGTCGAGAAAGTCTGCAAATGGCTTCTGGTGCATTTGGTTCTATTTCTGTCCAGTTAATATTTTAATGATGTCTACACTTGGTAGTAGTACATAACGTGCACAGACAGTGAGATGCATTCAGTCCCTAATTAATTTTGGAGGAGGTAGAATAGCTGCACATTATACTTTTGTATTCCGATTTATTATACTCTTTCTTTGAAAATCTGATTACTAAGAACCTTGGTAAATTGAATCAAATAAGAAGTATCTTCTAATACTAATGGAGTAAATAACATTTAGTTGTTAACTGATTAATGTAGAACTTCAAAAATCTGTGTAAATAGCATCACCAAGAAAAGCATAAATCTTTGATTTAAGTGTATTTAAATCATTGCAGCATGGATTCACTTGTATAGCATTTTTCAGTAAAAAGGACTAGGGAATTTTTCACATTCATGCTTCAAAAGTGGACCAATTTCCCATTTGTTTGTTTCTAATAATTGTTTTAATTAAGGTCAGACCTGCACAATATCAGTGTTCAGTAGCCAAGCCAGGACTCTTTGCTCCCTAGTTGGTCATTTAATGGGTCTCAAACTTTAGCCATGACTTGCAGAAAGCAGGAGTTTGTTGACTTTTCTGGAAACAGGGAACAGCTGCCTCTGCATAATTCCAGTTTATATTTCTGATAATTGTACAAAGCTGCTTTGATTTTTTTGTTAAATTAATGGCAGTCCTAGTATCAGCTACTACATTTTTACAGGTGCTGTGTAGTATATTTATACAGTCTGGGCCACTGAGGTACTAGTTACTAGGGAGAGCAAAATTGCAGAACCTAGCATATGGTTCTTGGAGCATCCATGAGCACAGCCTGGTCTGTTTGTGGGCAGGAGAACTGTTGCTCCCTCTGGAATCCTCCCTTGCTCTCCAAGTCAGGATTTTCAAGGTTGTGTGGGGTTGTTTTGGTTTTTTTTTTCTCCTTTCCTCTCCTTCATCACCGTGGGCACTTTTCTCCAGTCCTTTTCCCACCTCTGCATTAACAGAAGTTTCCCAGGGGGAACTAATTTGTTCCAAATATAGATGTTTGTCAGGTTGCCCACCTTCTATCTCAGGATTCATCTCCAGGCTCTCAGTTACTAGATAATGACATTAATCTGCACCTTCCTGTTGCTTTATTTGAGTTGGGCTGGTGCTGGAACTACTGGGGCATTGCTGAAAGTCACCCCTGCAGAAGAGCTGTGCAGCTGCTGCTGTTCTTCCTGGGGCTTTGTTCCTGCTGCCCAGGGCTCCCACAAATGTCCTGAGCAACCCCATAGCTCGTTAGCCCACCAGAACCTGCCCTAGCCAAAGAGCTTCATGGATCACTTCTCAGGGAATCACACCATGGAAAAGCAAACACCAGAGCTGCTGGAAAGGTGGAGGTGGAACCCTGAAGTAATGATGTAGATTTGTTTATATAACTGAGGTGAAAAACAGCTGGAAAAATCTCTTGTTATGCAGTCTCTTATATGAATCTTTAAAGATCCATTTTCTAGGAAAGGTCATGACTTTTCTCAAAACAAAAATTAAGCACTTCCACATCCAAGGAAGGTTTCTACTACTGTTATGTCAGGGGTAAAGCAAAACTTTTCCCACAGAGTTTGGAGGATTCTTCCATCGCTTCTTCCACTTGAAGGAGTTGCTGTACAAAGCTGCTGGGGAAGCTGTGGGAAGAGGCCAGTGTTTGTTGGTTGCAGGAATTTTGTTGATTTATCAGTCAGCAAAAGCTTGTTTAAGAAATAAATTTTCACTTTACCTTTCCATGTTCCTTTTCCACATTACCTTTCCAAAGTATGTCCACTTTGCATGTTGAACATAGATTTTTTTCACCCCCACCTTTCTAATCCAATTTTCTGCCCTGAGTTTGATTGATACAAGTTATTTTGATTGTAATTCCTGGGGTCTTTTGACAACAATAATATCAATAATTAAAGAAAAAAAGTCACCTTCTTTTACCAGAAGAAAAAGAATGGATTTCTTCTGTCATAAGCAGTGCAAAGCTTCCTATCTCCATCTGCACTGCCAACAAGAAGGAGCTGGAACTCTTGATGCTTCTTAGAGAAATTGGATTAAGTGGAGTAGATCCTATTCCCAGAAATATCTCTGCTCATTACAAGTCATTTAAGTGGGTTTACATTTGGTAATTTTCAAGTCAGATCCTGAAATGAGGGACCCAGTGGTTTCTCATGTATCAAGATTCAAGAGGCTGCCATCATAAAATTCAGGAATGACTTTGCTTGATCTATTGGGTTTTTTAATGACTTATACTCTAGGCTGTGCAAAAGAAAGCAGTTAAGAGTGCAGCACTGACTGATTTTCTGATCTGCTGGCTGCAAAGCTCGTGTCTGTGCAGTACTGGACATCATCTCACAGCTGATAATAACACTTTCCTCTGAAAGGAAAGAGGAGCTGCATGGACAAAGTGGTGACCACTCGTTGGAAAGAGGATTACCAGATTTTAGGATGAATATTGGGGTATAATGTTGCTAATATGACAAAGAAGAATGTACATTCCAGTACTGAGTATTTAGATGGGGACAGCAGTCCTGGGTGAACTACATAGGTATGACATTTATCCTCCACTCTTACATACAAGTCCTTTTCCTTCCTGTCTACTAAAGTAGGTGTCTATTTTTGTCACCTATAAAAGATACTAGAATGGGTAGGTTTTCTTTCATGAGATGTGTTGGAAGCTGTTTGAGCTTTTAATTGCAAAATTTCCCCTAATATTCAGTTTTTTCAACTGTTTATATAATTTTAGGGCAGAACCTAATTTGTGTCCCTCCTGTTAAAATCTGCAAATACTATGTTGGTCTGTATTGCAATCCAGTGTAAAGCCAGTGCTGGGATTTTGTTTCAATTAATCAGTTTGCTTACCAGACCCAATTTTCTCCCCAAAGAACAGAGCAGCTCCTAAGGACTACTTCCTGCTTTTTTTTCTCCTTTTACCTTTACCATGAGACACAAGAAATTAACATCCAACTGTGTGGAGACGTGAAAGAGGTGGGATTCATAAGGATGGGCTGTGGTTTGCTCCCCCACTCAGTCTGCAGCACATGAAATTCCTTAAATCTTTTTTAAATCCAGTCTGTGGAAGTTTAGAAACTAGAACCAGATTATCTCAGCTATGAAAATTTGCTGAATTAGAGGAAACTTCAGGAGTGGACTCTTACTCAAGTATTTAAACTCACAGGTGTGGATTACAAGCACAAGGCTGCATTACCAATCTCAAGGAATTTATGACTGGTATTATTAAAAAATAATCAGGTAAGCAAAGATTCATCTTTCTATTCTGTATGCTTTGCTGCTAGTATGAAGCACAGGGTTTAGCATTTACTCGTAGATGTACATATGGTGATTCCAGTTGACTCAAAATAGCTCCATTCTATGAACCCAAAGCTGAGATATTTTTTTGTGTGAATTGGAGCTCCACAGCTTTTCCTCAGTTCTGTCTCTTTGACTGTAGGATACATACCACCAAATCTGCAGGCTTTAAATCTATCTGCAGGGAAAAATCTGTTCAGAAAAAGTTACAAACTAATTTGCACTTAGTTTGTCATAGGAAATATAAAGACTTTTCTTGTGCATTAGTTTCCTGGATTGACCTAGGCAAGCAAAGATATTTGCAGACTGTGTTTTAGTAACTGAGTATGCTGTTATGTGTTTTTAAAATAGTGTTACAAATGGACAGGCGCTTGTAGTGTATTTGATAGAATTAAAGAAAAACTTGAAGATGTTGATTATCATTACTATTTTGTGATTTGTGTAGGAAGTAGTAATCAAATTACATCTACTTTGCAGTATTATATTTGCAACTGGACATAAATGTTTTGGGTTTTGTTTTGCTGTCTTCAGCCTGTAATGTTTTTTAACATTTATCTAAATACTGTACAAATCACATGTCAGTCAACAAAATGAAACAGTATCTCTATTCAAATTTTGTTTACTGCAAAGGTTCTGAGCTTCTTAATACATTTTATATCAGCATCTGGATTGTCTGGAAAAAACATCTCAATAACCAGTAATCCTGGATATCCTTTGTTGCATTTTTGCATCTTTTTATTTCCAATTTGTTCTTTCATCTGTAATCCTTTCCACTCCATTAGATTCAGTAAATAGGATCTCTTACAGATCTGGACCATAGCCCATCTTTTATCTTTCTTTTCCAAGCTTTGCAGCAAATTTCAGTACTCCAGATGTGTGTAGTACCTCATCTCTCACCAAACAGTGTTTTTCAGCTCTGGAGCGAGCAGTGGTTGTAGGCAGGCTTTAATCTCCCATGCGAGGGAGCGGGAGGGAGCTGGGCACCACCAGGTGTTTCAGGGCTTCACTGGCTCTGCTCTCAGAGCTCTGCCTGGCTTCCAAATGCTTCCTGGGCCTGGTGCTGTTACTTACTCTCAACTCTGAAAAAGAGGGAAGATGGAAAATCATCAGTTTTGCAAAAATGTGTAAATCCTCATTCCAGGGCAATTATTTTCTTGAATAAAGTAAAGCTATCTTCTGTGATTCCAGTAGCCCAAAATAGGGCTTATGGGTTGTACTCATACATGATTAACTCCAACAAAGAGAAAAACAGTTCTGCTGACAGCCATTTGTGAGCTTTCATGGCCTATTACTCCTCCACACCTGCTGGGCTGCATATTTCAGACTCTTTGGGAAAGATACCTGCTTGTTTATAGAAACAGGAATGCCAACAAAATGTTTATTATGACTACTTGTTAACTCTGTAATGCAGAAATGTCTTGGATGTCCAATGAAACTGTTCCTGCTGCTAGATAGAGCGAGCAGGATGGATATAACAAATGCCGATTTCTTTGTTTTTTTTTTTTTTTTCTCTCCTTAAAATGACTATTTAAGTTTTTAGGTGTCATCATGGTCCATCTCCCCTTCCGCAGCAAATAAAGTATAATAAGTATAATAAGTATAATGCATTTCCTCTGTTGATTTTTCAGGCATTCAAAAGGCATGTTCTTGCTGATTCAAGATCAAACAGTTCTGTCCAGGACTCTACACTGGGGATAAGGACATGGGACTCCTGCCAGATTCCAGCTGGTTCATCACAACTGACATCTTGGCTGACAACTGTGAAAAGGATCTTCGGATCTTCCTATTTTATTTTTGTGGGAGACCACAATCCCCAAACTCTAGGACATATCAGGTACTAAATCAAACACTAAGCTTTTCCATAACATTATTGGATTGTTACTTGTTTCTTATGAAGGAGTTTAGGCATTCAGATCTTACTTTTTATTTCTTAGAGGAAATGGAAAATCTTTGGTTTTACATCTTGCAGTAGCTGAGTAATGACAAGAAGTTGTATTTCTTATTTCCTATGGAAAATTTGGAGTTTAGTTATTAGTTGTCTTTACATAGTATTTTAAATTATCATTATAAATTGTAATTGTTGATTATTACTGTAATTGCTGTGGTTATTAACCTAATTACCAAATTGTTTCTTTCTTTCATCATTGCTGTTTTTGAGAATGCTTAATTTTATTAAGACTAAATTCCTGCATTCAGAACTTGTCCAGTTATTACCTGTCAACAAGGAAACTTTAAAAGTTCATGAAATTTATGAATGTTAGCACACTTGGGGGTTATGATTCATCTATTTACTTCCAACCCTTTTAAGATAAATCTATATGTAATTTTCTTTTCCTTTGAGAAAATCATGCCTTGTTTCTCTTGGAGCCTGGTTTGATTTAGAGTATCTGAATGTTCAGGTGTTTATTTTTAAAATGTGGAAGAGAGAATCTGTGAGCATTATCTAAGAGTTTAGCTCTCAATTCTTGTTTGTGTGGATGTCTGCTGTTTCACACCACTGATAAAAGTGATTAAAAAGAAATTACTCCTTCTATTACAAAACAGAAAAAGTGTTATAGCAGAGGGGGATCCTTTTGCAGAAAAATCATATTTATTTTGGGTAGCTGTTTAGGTATGGGTAGCTTTTTAATTAATTTTAAATTACTCAATAATTTACTTCTTCTTTGTCCTTAAGGTTCCATATTTCGTGTAGAATTTTAAAATAACCTTTTCTAATGAGGATGTCTGATATTCTTACTGTAAAAGATGAAACTGATGCAATGAAGGGTTCAGAAGCTGAATTTAAAGACACAGACCCAGTTGAAAACCTAAAAAAATCAGGAAGTCAGGAGGAGATTCAAGTGGAAAAGGATGAAAATTGTCCTGATAACAAAAACAATATGCCGGTAAGCAGCTTTTCACTTTATTTTTCACTAGTATATCATGTTAAATAAGTCTGTGTCTTGTTGTTTTCCATTCTCTTGATCCTCTTATGTTTCTTTAGTACAGTGAGAAAAACTTGGTTGGTTTTAGGGAAGCAAATATGATGATTATTGCTTCCTCTCTCCTCCTTTGCCCCACTTATCTGTACTCATGTAAATATGACTCAGTCATTTTTAATTCTGTGAAGCAGATGAGGGGTTTTGCTGGGAAGTGGACAATTTACCTGTGTTTGTTTCCCTGAGTGCATATGTGAAGTCTTCCACTGTAGAAGAGCAAGGAACAAACTCAGGTTGGCTTTTGCTGCTGCTGAATCCTGACAAGAGTTTGGAGCTGGGCTGTGTGTGTGCTGTGTTGCTGCTTTGAACATGGTGCTGCAGCTCAGCCAAGCCTGTCTGCCTTGGGCAGGGGTGGCCAGCTCAGGGCTTTTGAGCTGTTGCACTTTACAGGTGGCTGAGGTGTAGATTTTCCAGCAGATCTGTTCAGCATAAGGCTGAAGTAATCCAAATCCCCAGGAGGCAGAGGGATCCAGAGCTCCTAAGGCCAGCAGGTCTGGGTGCTGCCCCTGCACCTGCAGAATGAGCTGGGGAGCATCATCCTGCCTTGGTGAGCAGCAGATACTCCCTGCAATTTTTCTTCTCTGATCTTCACTGCTTGACAGCTTTGGTAGGTGACTTCTAGGTAGGAAAGCTGAGGCAGTTCCTTGTGCACACACTGAAAAGCTGAGGCATATAAATGGATGGCTTTTGGAGGTGGGAGAAGTGAAGTACCTGTAAGGAAGCCATGGCATCACATTTCAAGAGAGGAGGCAAAGCAAATAGTGTGAAAATACTTTGTATCTATGGATAACACACTTATAAGGAAGGGTTAGGAATTTGTGGCCACACATATTATCTAATCTAAGATTTAGGTATGGGACAAGAGAGCTCACTCCTGGCTGAGGCTGCCCACGTGGTCACTGAGGACTAAGCAGCTCACATAAGGGGAGGAGTTTAGGAAAGCAACTGAAAATTTCTGACACAATCTACAGAACAGGCCAGATTTGTAAAAGGAAAAATAGAATCTTATGTTTATCAAAAGCTATAGATGTCTACAGGAATTTTGTTTCTGTGGGTTAATACTAAACAATTTTTTCTATAAATCCTGATTGGGATCTGAGGGATCTCTTGTGGATTGCAAAAACAGGACAGTAGCTTATTAGATTCTCGTTATTGAGATTTGAGTAAAAGGTTCTTTGGGGAGTAGTTTTGTTCAAGACTAACAATTCAATATTCCACTGAGTGAAGTAAGCTTTATCTGCTGTGTTAAATTGCTTCCAGATAAATCTTGTAGACCACTGCAATAACAATAGTTTTACACTTTAATATCTGCTGGCTTTATTAAGGTTGGCATCAGTGTAAATAGATAATTTTATGGAAAAAATAAATCCTTGAAATGAAATATTTCTCCTGTAACTGAGAAATAACTGCTTCTGAAAAGCTGGGAGATATTATAGCTGAGCTGGTATTTTCTTTAATTTACAGAATATTCTAGTACTGAGCCTTAAAAATTCATCTACGATTTAGTTATTTTTATACAGTTCAATAATGGAAAAATCTCATTCACATTTCCTCATTTAACAATTTTTAGTGTGGAAATCTCTGTGAGTCTCAAGTGGCAAATAAGAAATAAGCCTTCCTGCAAACAACTGCTGCTGTCTCATCAGAGTGCAGAGGAAAGAACCTCCCAGTGCTGGCAGAGGCTGTGGCTGGCATGGGGTTCATTGCTTGGCTGGGTGCTTGTTCAGGGGTGAGAGCTGGTGGTTGAAATTATTATCTCACATCCACAAAATGGACTGGACACTGTGTGGTGAAGGCTGTTGGATAGAAACAGCTCTGCTGTCAGTGCATTTAGTGTGGTGTCCTGGAGTCTCCATCACAATCAGAACATTGCTGTTACATGAGCAGTTTAATTAAAAACTGAGGCCGAGGATGCAGATTTCCAGAGTGGCAGGAAGACAGAAAGTTAACAAATGGAACCTGGCTACTGTGAGCAAGCCCCTTGCAACAGCTGAAATCAGCAGAAGTTAATGTCATTTGTTCTGTGGAGGCTGCCAGTGCAAATACATGTCTCATATTTGAGGATTTCCCATTTAAAGCATGTTTTATGCTAAAATACAAAACAAAAATTTGGGGTTGTCCATAGTAAAAAAATCCTTGTGGAACAGTAGCAGTTAGCAAGTTTTTGTCTACTGGATGGGTAAGCAGTTTGAAATTTCAGTGGACGTAGTACTTGTCATTAAGTGCAGGTTAAATGTTACTGTGGTGGTGGGGAAAAGAGCAAAGAATTTGCTCAGAAATATTAGAAAAGATTATCAGAAACTTACTGGAATTTGTTGTGTACTTCTGTTTACTATCTGAGTGCTTCAGAGGATGGGTTGGTCATGGGGGTTGCATGGGGGCTGGATTTGGCTCTCCTCCCCGGTGGCAGAATCGGTTTGGTACCTACTGACAAACTACAGTCACACTCCTTAGTGACTTCATCACTTTGACTACTTTAAGCCAAGGAAGAAACTTAAGTGATTTATCTTCTGTCTAAACTTGACATTCCATCAATGGAATGCTCAGTGATGAATTGAATGCTCAATTTATGAAGTAGATCATCTAACCATGTCCCATCATCAACTTTGATCTTAGCTACACCTTCCTCCCATGGCTGTATGCTCTTATGAATGGATTCTGAACTATCAGGTTCATGCAACACATTCAATTCAGGCATGTTTCTGGAACAGCACAGTTCAGAAATTGGTGGTTATATTTTGAAATGTAACTGTGGTTGTAAATTCCAGATTATTTGGAGGTTGTGCATTAATAACTGATTGGCTGCTATATCTATTGTTGGAGATACAATGTGAATGAGAAAAATACCTAATTATTGTACATGGCCAGCACTCCCAATTTCTTGAAGCAGAGCAAAAGTAGAGATACTGATACAGAGAACATTTTTTGAACTGTCATATTTGCAGTGAGGTTCAAGTGCCATTTGAAAAGTTCTTTCACAAAGGTCATGGGCACATCAGCGCTATGGTGGGTTTTGTGATCAAAAGGGTTTTGGTTCACCAGTCACTGTTGTCTCCCACCTGTTCATCTTACCCAGGCCAGGTGACAACCAAAGAATTCAGAATTAGCTGTAATACAGGGTGTGTGTTGCCTCTGTCTCTGGGTGGTGAGACAGGCAGTGTCATCCACTGTAAGGACAAAGCTGCAGGAAATACTGACAACAAATTAAAGATCCTGGATTTATCCTGCAAGATAGTCCCTTATGTTTATTATTAGGAAGATCTCTGTTTTAAAACCCAAAAAGCCTTATGGCATGAGTGCAGGGTTGTACCCATCTGCTGTATGATAAAGGCAAGGCAAATGTTGTGTTGAGTATAATTCTGATTTTGTTTTATGCTAATTAAGAAGATATTCATGTCCTTTGGGGAACTAGATTTTTTTTTTTTTTACTTAGCAAACTGATATCTCTCTTCCTGCAAGTATCTTCCTTCCATACTAGCACAACCCTTGAGCTTCTCTCTCTGTTTCACAGCTGAAATTCTCCAAAGTCTTTCCTTGCCTCTTCCCAAGCTGTTTTGGTCTTGTCAGGATTTACCTGTCTTTGTCTCCAAGATATGGGATGTCATAATTTTGAATAGATAAATGATTGGGCAGATTCTCTTATTCTTCAGCTGCCTCCATGTCCAAGGGTGAGACTATTTTTCCATCAATCATCCTTTACTGTATCATGGAAAATTGCTGTCACTGCTCACTAATGCAGGACAGCAAGTAACCATGGACCACACTGTTCTTTCCCTCAGCATTACAAAGCTATCCATGGTTCTTGGGACTGGAGCATTTGACTGGATTTAAAATTGAGACCTAATTTTACAGAAAGGTAAAAAACTGAATGTCCTTAGAACACTGTTTGTCCAGGTTTGTCATGTTGTGCCTATCCTCAGAAATGCCCAAATGGTACTTCAGAAATAAAACCTCTTCTCACAAAACCTTTCACACGTCTGAGTTTGCCATCTTGTGCCTGACCTGTTTTTATCCAGCTTGTTTAGACAGCACAGTGATGATAGAGGAAGGCATGTAACAGCTCCAGATCTTTACTTTGCATTTAGTATATGTGATCTGGTGAGGTACTTAGAAGAAAATAAAGTAGGCAAATACTCCTACTGAAAACCTGGTTATTTATGTTTTTGATAAAGGCTGTCTTACTTCCCTTTTTATTTTGCAGTTGGAAATGTAACATAGTAGCTGGTCTTAAAAGTTGTGTTGGTGGGGTTTTATCAAAGGCAAGAACCTAATCATTATTTTCATTATGCAATTATTTGGAATGCTTGCTTTTAAACACTGTCTTGAAATCCTGCCCATAATGACTATAAATAGGGCTTTCATTAACACAGTGTTTTCTTAAGGCAATGAAATCTTTGAGAGCTGCAAATATAAAGAAATTGCCTAATTTGCACTCACCAAGGATTGCATATTCTAAATGAGCTAGAAATTATTTTTCACAAATGGGGAACATAAAGATGTTCTGTAGGAGCAAAACTTCATGAATGCAGAGAAATTAGGATAGAGATAAAATTCACAGGCCTGAAAAGAGAAAAAATGTGCTTTAATAGCTACAATGTGCATTGGCTACCTGCTGTTCTGGAATTCAGTGGAAGTGGTATCATCCATCCTCTGTCAGTGTGGTTGTGTCCAAGAAAGGAATCCCTGGATTGTACCCACCCATCTCCAAGCTCTGGGAGTGCAGTTGCTGGTGGTGTCAGAGGACTTTGGGGTTTGTACTTGCAGGCCAGACTTTGCACCACTGGGTTGTTCCTGTGGTCTGGCCCCACCAGCTGTGTTCCAGTGCTTCTCACCTGACATGTGTGTGGTGCTTACTGCTCACAGTCACAGCTGGGTCTTGGGGACTGGGATTTTGTGCTTTGGCATCCTTAAAGTCACACAGGGAAGCCAGGAGTCCATGCCTATCCATGGACAGGGTAGTTGTTTCTAGATGAGAAGTTTGAATACGATAGGTGGAGTTTTACTTTCTCATCTATGAAGGAAAACCTCCCTCCTACAGTGGCTCCCCAGCTCTCCCCATTATTACTGGTGTTTAGTCCCAGCAACCATTTCTTCCTCTTTTTTTTTTAATCCCTCTTAAAAATAACTGAAATATGTGTGACTTACCTAATTAGTGAGCAGTAACTCAATGTCCTGTATAACTGAATTCCCTCTTGTGCCCTATCAAATCTGGATCTGGGGTGTTTGCTTCCATATATTCTTTTGGCTTATGTACTGGCTTCAAAGTTTGCAAAATTTTGCAAAACATAAACAATTGCCTGAGTATAGATTCTTTTGCCTCTTGACAGTGAGTTGAGGACTCCACTGACAGTCCTGATGTGACTTTAGATTTGCAGTGCTTGATTTGAACACACCTAAGCTGATGGAGGCTGCAGTAATTGATAGGAGCTTGGGAAATCATCCAGTTTTTGAAATTTAGTAGCTTGGTGTAACAAAAACTTTGCAAGGGATATACAGGGCCAGCTTTCAGAATGCAAGGAATGCTTTCAGAGGAGACAAGGGAAGGGAAAACATAATTTGCATGTAACAGAAAAACTCAAAGTCTCTATGTGGTTCCAGGTATGGAAACAGCAAAACTCAGAGTCTGAATGGTTCCAGGTATGAAAGCATTTGAACTGTCTTTGCTTCTCAAAATCTCAGCAAGCTTCCTTTAAAAATCTGTTGGTGAGTTCAGTTAGTTTTCAGTGCAGCTATTTAAAATTCTGTTACATAGTGAAATGAGCTCCCCTTCTGCTTGCTCCTCAGCTAAGCTGGTGCAACATCCAAAATAGACATGTGTCACTTGA
Source organism: Lonchura striata (assembly GCF_050655825.1). Classification (NCBI taxonomy): domain Eukaryota; kingdom Metazoa; phylum Chordata; class Aves; order Passeriformes; family Estrildidae; genus Lonchura; species Lonchura striata. Next base: position 6,691,682 of record NC_140709.1, on the reverse strand, counting down.
GGAAAATGAGAGAAAAAGCAGTTCTGCCTTTACATGGCAGAGCTCTTTGCTGTAGGTGAGGTTTCTTTTTAGTGATGTTGTATGCCCTGCTAAGAAGTTCAGTCACTTGATAGACATCTCCTGTGAGCTAAGGCAAAGAGAGCTGCATTCATGGAGTTTTCCAGGGAAGTTTCTGTTCAGTTTCCTTTTTAAAGGAGGAAATATTGTCCATTAAACATTTGAAATTGCATTACTGATGTTAATTTTTCCTTACAAATATTCGGCCTGTGCTCACTAAAACCTGTTCTGTTAAAAGCTCGTCTAATCATCAGGTTTAGTTCTCCAGGGAAACCAGTATTTAAATTATGTGATGCCACTCTAAATGTTTCTATTCTTGTGCTACTGGCACTGAGGGTTGAGTTAGTTTTAACTGTGCAGTTAACAAATCATTAAATGCTTTTGTTGATTTAAATGTACCTTTCAGCTGTGCATACTGTAAAAGCCTGGTAATTTTTTTAAGGAAGAATTGTAGTAGAAGAAGGGCTTTGGGAAGAAAAAGCAAATTATTGCATAATAAGTTACTCAAATGGCTCTGGGAGGAGAAAAAGCATATTAATTCATAGTAATTTGCTAAATGAAAGAATTAAAAAAAAGATCAGTACCCCATTTTAAAATATACTTGCATAGGTCCCAAGATTAAATGAAAAAAACTCCATGTGTTTCAAGCTGCTTATGACAGGTTATCATCTGTTATCTGTTCTCTTGGTAGAGGTAATGCTTTTCATTTTTTAATACCACTCTTCGAGGTAGGTTTCAGGAACTGGGAGAAAATTTATAAAAACCATGTCACGTTGCCAAGGAAATTAGGAAACAAGAACTGAAAGTGTAGGAGCTGGCTGAGAGCGTAAACTGCTTGGATGCCAGTGAACAAGGATAATACTTGGTTCCTGTAAAAGTGCTCTGATACCTATTGTTGATAAATGAAGAAGGGAAATCAAGGACAAGCCTGATGAAAGTGGGAGAGTGCTGAATCCATCAGCCCAAAGCACCTGCTGTTCCTTCCACAGATCTGCCCGTGTCAGTGCTAACTGTCAAAGCTTTCTCTTGTACAGACTCTTGCATTAACACTTGTGCCCCTGAGCTAATGTAACCCTTCTCTGTTGTGCCCGTCGCCAGCGGCCAGCGCAGTCCTTTGGGCAGACGGCCAAAAGGTCCAAGGTACGGTAGCCCGGTGTGCTGGCATGCGAAGGGAGCCCTTCATGCTTGGTGCAGCTTCGTTACTTTGTGGAAAGTGCCTTTAGTTTTATTTTTTGGCATTGTAGCTGTGTTTTATTCTGTTGGATTTTTGTCTTGCCTAGTTGTTTGCTTTTGTGATTTTGGTGGCTTTTCTATTTTTGGTGGCTTTTTATTGTTATGGAGAGAAACACTTTCCCAATATTTTATTTACTTTTCTTTAGATGTGCTCTGTTGTTCTGGTAGTGCCTTCAAAAGCTGCAATTGCTTGGGTATTTTCATCCTAAAGGGAATTATTTATTCTATTGAAAACATGAAAAATGCCGTTTTCAGCCATTTTGTTTTTCATATAATGAATGAAAAAAATAACGGCTTGTGGTATATTTATATTATCTTTTATAAGCCATAGATTTTAATTTTACATACTTTCCTTTAGTCAAACACAAAGTTAAAGTTAGTTCGGAGCCTTGCTGTATGTGAAGAATATCCACCACCTCCCACAGCTGAAATATCCCAGGACCTCCAGGTAAAAATCACCTTACTGAAGTTTCTGGAACAATTTCAAGTAACTTCTTGTTCAAAAAAAGTCTGTTGGGTATTCTTTAAATATGTGGATTCTATCTGGTTTTAATTTTTTTTTTTTTTTTTTACTACTGATCTAATAGAGGTGATAATATCAGTTGAAGAATTTGCTGCTTTGTTTTTCTGAGCTATACTAGTTGATATCTGTGGGCAGAAAGAGGGGGTTTGTCAGTTCTTTTAACTTATTAGTCCAACAGTACACTTGAGGGACTCTTAAACTGCTTAAGTGCTGTCTGTAATTAGTAAGACAGAAACATTTTGATTAGTATGGAACCTAATTTATTGTCTTTTTACATTTTGAAAATGGAAACAGTTGTAATTTTTGGTGTAACTGAATTTCTGCATGTTAGTTCCCAGGTGCTAGTAGCTCTGTAATACCTGCCTGAAGTATATTTGAATTAATCTGTTAAAATTATAGAATACACGTACAGAAGTTCCTACATGCTGAACAAAAAATGTAAAATTACTTCAGAGAATTTAAACAAAATCCATGTTTCCTGACTTTACCTTCATGCCAGTCTGTATTTTCAGAGCAAAACCCTACTGCTGGCTTTGTTTCTGTGCATGAGTGAGGACCATCAAAATGCTGGGTTTGTTCATGCCTATCAAAACAGAAATGGGCCTTTGCTGTTATTGAAAAGCTTCTAAACTGTGCTTTTGTGAAAAGACTCCCTTTGGTTAAGAAGGAAGCAGTAGAAAGCAGGATGTGAAGGGGTTTTGCTGAAGAGGTGGTAATTCAGTTCTGAGGAAAGATGGACATTGAGAGCTCATGTAGGTTTTTGTCAAGCTAATTAAAATTTTTTGAGACTGAAACAGTAGGTATGGACTGAAACCCTCCAGGTTTGCGGGGGTTTTGTTCCTTTGGAAAAATAAGGAAATAGTATTTTTTTGGGCTTTGGCTAATATATCAGAGTTTGAAGTGCTGACTAGAGGAATTCAGAAACTCAGCCTGCTACCATGATGAAAATCTAAGTCATAGTTTGGAATAGATGCAGAGTAAAGGATTAAAAGCCAACAGAAGAGTTATTGATGTTTATAATGATTTACAGTTCTTTTGCAATGTTTCCCATAAGATAACAAAATAGATTGAAAGGTCTGGTCAGGCTGAGTTGTTCAATCTGAAGCAGTGGGGTTTAACTTTGTCAGTCACTGTAGCAAATTAGAAGACAGAAACCTGATTTGGTGGACTAATCATCCATAGTGTATTTCCAACATAAGAGGCATTAGGAATTTCCAACCTCCTGCACTACACAAGACCATGTGTCGAATGGTTTGAAGTCAGACATTTATAAGGTAGTTCTTGTGGCCAAGTCCTCTGGGAATCTGTCCCTAGCTCTGTGCTGCCAGGTGGCCCTTGAAAAGAGTCCTTGCAGCAGCAGGAGGGATGTCAAGGCTGGTTCTGCAGAATGAATTGGATTGTGTGATAATTTAAGTTTGTACAAAAGAAATACCAGAAAGCAGATTGCTTTAAGAACAAAATTAGAGCTAGCTGTGAGTTTTCTTTGGAAGCAGTAATGTAGAAGAAATGGTTTATGAATCCCAATAGCTGTGCAGAGAATGATTGCAAGAACAAATTTAGTTCTTCCCTGGAGGGTGGAGAAATGTGTTGGAGAGTTAGAAGTGGGAATCTGTTACAAATTCTGATGCTGGAGTGCAATCCTGTGGGGCACTCCCATGGCCCTCTGTAACAACTCACACAGGCAATTTCTTTGCCCATTTTGCCTCCTTTCCCAAACTATCTTTGGGAAAGGATGGAAGAGCTCTTCATATGTGCCAATCAGCTGCTGTAATTGGGACTAATAATGCCTCCAGCCCCATACTCTGAAGCATTAATTGTGCTTGGGATGTGTGGGAGGTCCAGTGGCTCAGGAAAGGATGAGTCTACCTTGCACAGGTGTCTCTGGCAGCAGAAGAATCACCTCTGATACTTCACCTTCTTGGAAGAGTCGCTGCTCCATTGTATCCATGATTGCAACTAAAAAGTGGCTTCCAGTTTAGTTTTAAGAAACAGGACAAATTAAATTCAGGATAATCTTGCTGGTGATATTTGAAGAATCACAATTTTCAATTATTAGACAGCGTTAGGCTTGATAGGATGAAAAATACATGTACTTAACTAGGGAGTGGTGAGAGTTTGGGGATGACTCCATGGTCTTGTCTGTGACTGTTCATCAGTCGCCCCTTCACACCAGCAGCTCCAGCAGGGTGAAATTCCTGACACAGGGGGGTGCAGGAGGCACTTAGCAAGGCACCACTGGCTGCTTCTCAGAAGGCTGCAATGGAAGAGGGTGACAGACCAAAGAAATTGTCTCAAGCAGATGAATTTATATTCTGATATAGGTTTCTATTTTCAGTTGCAACATGAAGCAAGATACTGCTTCTCCCTGAGAAACCCAGATAAGAGCTTTGCATATTTTTGTTACTTTTTAAAAAGCACTGGCAGCTCTTTACTAAAAGGTACTGTGAAAGTATGAGCTTAAAATTTATTGTGAGAGGAAGAACATAACTGTGATATGTTTGATCTTTTATCTTTGTAACACTAACTCTATATTCTCTTGCCATCATTTGTGTAAACATCAGGTTGTTCTGACTCTATGTTCTAATACAAAGTACAAGCACTTGCAAAGGGTGATGCAGTTCAGCCCTTTTTAAGGAAGAGCTGTTTTCATATGAATGACAGTTGTTATTATGAGTAACAACTAAATAAATCTTCAAAAAGTTGAACTTTCTAAGCAAAGTAAAATAACCCAATGGAGAGGGAGTGGGAGGAGAAGGCAAGGGGCTGTAACGTTAGTTTCTATTGATTATGTTGGTTTTTCTGATAGGAAGCCCAGCCTCAGTGTGTAGGTCTTTGAGAAATATTCTTACCTTTTTCCCAAATGTATTAATCAGATTTTGATGGTTTGGGGCATTTCCTGTTTGTTCAGCTTTTTCTTGTTTAATCAAAATTTGGTGACAATTTCCTCTTCTACAATGATGGCTTGGGATGGGTGATCAGAGTTAGGGCTAGGAGTCTGCTCAGTCCAAATGCCAGCAGAGACCTGCTGCAAACAGGGTGGGATTAAGAGAGTTTTACAGGGGAAGAGAAGTTAAAAGATTTTTCAGCAGCTTTCCAGTCAAGTGGGTCATATTTAATTAGATGCTACAGTTTTTATAGCATGAAATCACAAGAAAGTGCCCTTTGGTACCCAGTTCTGGTATATCACACTTTGAAGTAGAGCTGGTGGTAGTAGCAGAACTGGCTGTTCAGATGGTGATTCCTTTTTTTAGCTCTTGTTGGGGAAGGAAGTATGAAAATGATTGCTTGCTGAGATCCTTTGACTAAACTATTGCTGTGTGCATTACTTGGAATGAGTTTAGAAGTTGCAGTCACTTTTCTAGTGAAGAAACATCAGACTATTAAAATTTCCTTAATTTAATGATAGTTTGTAGAGTGTTACTGTAACGTGGAGGATAACACATTGGTGAATCCAAGTCAGGAACAATTTCTTAATAGGACAGAAACATTTCTTTCTCAAATAAAGTTTGCACAGCTACTTGGTGACAAATTAATTGCTCATTTGAATTGCACACAGATTTATGAGGCAAGGAATACAAAGACTTGTTCTGGACTCCTTAAGGTGAATTCTCAAGACTAGGAAAGAATCAGATGAGAGAGTTCCTTGCTGGTGACTGGGGATGGTATTTATCAGATGTGGTTATAGATCCTGTCCAAAGCTGAGAAGGCTTCATTGACACCGAGTTGTTGTTTAGTGGGTGTTCATGAATTAGGAAGTTTAATTGGAACATTTATTGTGGGGAAAAGTCATAATGAAAGGGAAAGCTGGTAAAACTATCAGTGACAGTTTTCCCCTCATTTGAAAAAGTTGTTGCCCCAAAGCTCAGATAGGAACGCCTGCTGGGCAAAGCCTGGGTGGTGCAGGGCTGGGCATGTGAACAGGCTCCAGCCTGGTGGATCCTGGCTAAATTTAACTCTGGCTGCATTCCACGGGTGAGATCAAGGCTGTGCAATGACACAAGAGCAGAGCTTAGAGCAAGAGCCTGGATGTGGGTAAGAAGGGGTTTGAGGGAGGAGTGAGGACTTGTGTGGGAAAGCATTAAGGTGGAGAGCAGAAGAGGGATAGGCAAGCGTGTGTGAGGGGCAGTTTCTGGATTGGGAAGGCTTAGATGTTGTCAGGAATGTGGAGGTGACAGCAGGGACTCCCATGGCATCTAGGGGACCAGAACTATCATTTGAGGGATTAAAAGGTGACAGGGGAGTCTGGCTCTGGCAGGACCTGGCCACTGCCCCTGTGGGAATCCCTCAGGCACGGTGAGTCCATTGCTCCAGAGCTTCTTGGTTCTGGCTGTCTGAAATGTGTTCTTCCTCCACTGACAGCCTCCTGAAACAGTAAAGGGGCATGGAAAACAAACTGCAGTCTTGCACTGTTCAGGGTATTTAGGGGACCATTATGCCAGTAATTTCAGAGGGAAACTTTTTGCTGTATTTGAGAAACAGGTTTTATAATAGCTCACCTACTGGTATAAAACCATGGATTTTGAGGTGATTGCACATAAAGCTACTCTATCAAAATACACAGGAAGTTATGAAACTAAGCCTTGATGACAAGTCTGCAAACTTTGCTTTGATATATTGTACTGTAAATATTTCCCTTTTTTGTGGATCTGGAAATGCTGGTCTTAGACATTTTTGTTTTGTTTTTTCTTTGTATGAACCAAATGAAAACTTGAAACAAGCTTTTACAGTAAAGAACTGTGAAAAATGGGGAGGAAAAAGCATTGTGGATGAGATATGACTTAAAAATATAGAGGCTGTATAAAATTTATACATCTGAAAAACGGGAATATTTTCTTACATGTATGGAGCAAGATACTTTGAATTAATTTTACAATAGCATTCAGGGCCTGGAAGTGTGTGTAAAATTCTAAAATGTCTGTGATCCTTTCTGTGCCTTCTCTGTACACTCTGATTTACTGATAAATAATTTTGTTGTGTGGCCACATGGAGCACATGTGGAATCAGAAGGAATATGTAAACAATTTTTTTGTTGTTTCTTCATTATTTTGCAGGTAATATAGTACAGAAAAGTTCTCCTGCAGGTATTGTTTGAAATAATTTGTGTGGTGACTGATTTTTACTTTTTGACAGGAGAAAATTCAGATCCAGTTGTCACAGTCTTTTGAAAAAGAAGAAAAACCTGCAAAAGATGAATCAGAAAAGGAAAAATCCAGTGATAAACTGTCCAGAAAAATGTTATCAAGAGGTTTGCTCTCTCTCCTTGTGTTATTCAATATACTGTATAGATAAAGAACATGTGAAAATACAATTCTGCTTCTAGGTCTTCATTGCATAAACATTGCAGTTTTTTTTTAAATTTTATTTGCAAATTAAGCATAGAGATCAGACACCTTTGAGCTAGAGGAGAATTGGTCCCTGAGGAAAGAGAGCTTTAGAGACGTTGTCAAACACTTCAGCAAATGCTTTTCCTTTCTGTCCTGTCTGACTGTACAGAGCAGCATAAAAAGCAGCTGTGTTGTCTCACTTGTATCCAAGGGTTCTTTAAGATAATTTTACGAGTCAGTGGAAGCTCCTGTCTTGTGAAGCTGGAGTGGCACAGCTCCCTTTGTACTTTTTCATTCAACAGGCATCAGTGTTCTCCTTTGTTTATTTTACTTTTGATAGTATCTAGAATTTTTGCAGTAAAGTTTTGGAGTAAGGGTAGAACTACATAAATAAAAAGGACAAGCATTATGTTTTCACTTAAATATTTCTGCATTCTAGAGTTACAGTTTATGTGCTGAAAATCTTTGGGTTTTAATCTGAAAGAGAGCTGTGAAATCAATGCCATAAACTATCAGTTTATGTCCATGCCGCCTAATGCCTCCTACAGGTAGAAGACTTTATGTATTTAAGTTGGCAAATAATTTTACAGCTCTTGCTTTAAATATCCACAATGTTTACCTAAGTATCTTAGATCAGACAGATTATAGCAAATAGCTTTAGAGCTGGAATTCTTTTTGAGACAAGTGGCACTTGCCCATCTCATGTCCCACAATTCCATGAGGCATTCCTTGTTTGGAATTTCAGTGCAGCTTGTTCCAGCTGGCAGCCAGGTATTTGTGAAATAAAAAGCATTGGGATGGAGAACTTAACCTGCATTTATAAATCTCAGTCTTTGAAATGATGCTCTAAACACCATCCCTAAATACCCAACAGGTAATGATGGGGGTTGAGGGCAAAGTGACAAAATGCCTGTGGTAGAGGTGGCTGTTCTGAATCCAACCTCTCTCCTCTGAAGGTTAATTACTTCCCAGTGTAGGATATGCCAAAACAGAAAACTATGGAATCTTAGCATCAGTTCTAGTAATTCTAACTAAATCATTGCTCACTTGCAAATTAGAAAAATTGAAGTAATAAATATTGAATCTTGATTTTTTTTACCAGGGATAGCCTTTTTTTTGCCTTCTCTTCAGAATCAAAAGTAATTCCAAACCATAAATGCTCAGACTTGGTTGGTTTCATTTAAACTCTCTGGACAGCTGGAAGAGCTGGGACCTGGGCATAAGTCTGAGTTATGCCTAACTAAGTTGCTAGGTTAACTAGGTTAACACATAAGTAGTTCTTGGAAGACATCTAGTTCCAAAAATACTGTTCCAACACCTGTTGGTTTGATTCCTAGTACCTAGAACCCGAAGGTGCTCATGTAAGGGAAGATTTGGGGTTAAATCATTCCTTTCAGGGACAGATTTTAGGGGATAGTATGTAACTGAATAGTTTCCTTCACTGAAACCAGAAAGGAGGGGGAAGGTGAGACTTCTTTTGGTAACATCTAAACATGATGTTGTGCAAACAAAGCCCAACAGAACAAGGATTTTTATTAATGCAAAGCACCACCTTGTGAAGGCTAAACTGTTACATTCTGAATTACAAAATTTCTTTGGGCAACATCCAGTAGTTGAGTAGATGGGCTGCTGCTGCTCCACAGATGTGTACACACACTGCAATGTAGTATAGTGAGAAAATGTGGCAGGCTGGTGGAAATCAGGTCTCTCAAGGTGATTACCTGCTTCACAACATACAGCCAGTTGTTGTTGATAGTGGTGTTATTGAAACTTCAGCTTCTGCATTACCCTTGAATTAGGGAATAGTGGGTGGTGGTGGGTTTTCTGGTTTTTTTTTTTTGACTTGTGGACCTTTTTCCTGGAAACTGGAAGCATTTAATTTTGGCAGTAACGTACTTAATGGTTATATAGTATTGATCCATATATGATATGTTCAGCAATAATTGGAAAACAGATTCTTCAGAGTATAATTTTGCTCTCTTCCCCCTCACCCTTAGATTCCAGCCAGGAGTATACAGATTCCACTGGTATAGATCTTCATGAATTTTTAGTAAATACATTAAAAAACAATCCCAGGTAAGAATCAATAACGTCACCTTTCTTTATGCTTTTCTTTCTTCTTGTTGCCTGAGGCATTAAACTGCCTGGTTTTTTGTTTGTGGTTTTATTTTTTCTCCCTCTTAAATGTCCAACCCCCCATGTCAGTTATTCAGGGTGAGATTCTGTTGTACAGACTGTCTAAAACACCACTGTAATTAGTTTGCTTTTTGAGCAGAGGTTCAGGACACTGAAGTGGTTTAAATGCTTTTAATGCTTAATATGCAAATGATGTGTTCAGTCATGTGCAGTTCTCTCCCTGAATGGGCTTCAGTACATTGTCTCTAGACCTTGTACTGTCTTGGCACCTGCTTGTTAGAGACCAAACTGCCTTCTCTGACCCTAATCTGTCTTGCACTGAATTTATAGATAAAGGCATTTTTTTAAGCTGTAGCATATAACTGTAGTTAGAGATTTTCATTCTGCATATCAGAAACCAAATCTGACCTAATCCAAGTCCATAATTTGTTAGCAACAGAACTGACCTGGTTTTGTTTGCTCTGAGGTTTGCAGTCTGTCCCTGTCTTGTTTGTTCTTTCCCTCACTGGGGTTTTGTGCTGGCTTTGTGGCTGTAGTGCAAGGCAAGAAATTAACTTGGTGCAATTGTGCTCTGCCACAAAAGCAATTTCACTGCATTTGTTATTCATTCATATTATAGGTAGGACTTCCAGTGTGAGAACTTACTTGGTTTCCATTTTGTTCAGAATAAATGTGACATGAGCCATCATATGGCCAAAGCCATGGTCCTGTAGAGTAAAATTAGAAAGCACAGACCTCTGTGAGACTTAGTAGGTGGTTCCTATTTGAAGCCATGAAGCATCCCAGTGGAAATAAGGAATTGTAAATGAAGATCTCCATGTGTTTCCATGCACAGTGACTGGGAAGCTGGGTTATTAGATGTGCACAGATTATGAACTGTGCATCATTGGATATCATTGCATCTTAATAGTTTATTACAACTCGTGCAAGCAATTTCAGGAACAGTATTCCTTCCTACCATCTTGAGTTTTAGCTTTCCTGGGTTTCTAATATGTCAGCACATTGCCACATGTGCCAGCTTTAAACCCTTGGTTGTTGGTGATGTGCTCCATCACTTTCTCAGTGATCTCCTGATGTGCTTCACAATCCAAGGGCCAGCTGAGGCCTCTGCACGTTCCCTGCCCACACCAACCAACAAGGGACAACCTCAGCCCTGCTTTTCCTCCTGGAGCCTGTCTTCTCTCCATGACTGCACTTCCTGCAGAGCCTCCTGGGCAGGGACTTCTTGGAGGATCTGTGTACTCCGATATCTGATAGCAAAACAGCATGGTTCAATACAAAATAGCAAAAAAAGAATACTTTGTCCTAAAAATTCTGCATTTGACAATTGCTGGTCCTATTTCCAGTCTGCCATCATCCCTTGATCACAGCTCTGATCTGTGTATTCTTAAGATGAATACAGCTGCAGTTATTGGAGTGTCTCATATGTGAGTTGCTGTGTTTTTATTTTCAGGGACAGAATGATGCTGCTGAAATTAGAACAGGAAATTTTAGATTTCATTGGTAATAATGAGTAAGTACTGTACTCTCATAGGAAAAAAGAATTCAAGAGCGTTCCTGTTTATTTAATAAAGCTACTATTCCTTTCTTCCAGAGTACCAAGAAAAAAGTTTCCCCCAATGACATCTTACCATAGAATGCTGTTGCACAGGGTAGCTGCTTACTTTGGATTAGAGCACAACGTGGACCAGAGTGGGAAGTCAGTCATAGTAAATAAAACTAGCAGTACAAGAATGTAAGTGTCAAAGCCTTGAAAAACCCTTTTGATGTGTAGCTCTAACGCCTGGGATGTGTGAGGCAGTGATGCCATAGCAGTGAGCTCTGTCTCCTCACTGGGAGCAGGCATCAAGGAGAGGTAGTTGAGAGCTCTTTATGTTCTTGCTGTGTAATAATGTTATCTGTTTCATGTTTGAATTCTTTTGGGGAAAAAAGGGGTTATCTCTGAGTTAAGAATTTTTGTTGCTTTTCTGGCAGAGATGCATTGCTAATTTTGTTTCTGTGAAATACGAATTTATAGCAACTGTTTGTTTGTTTAAAGATTTACACCAGTAAAGTGTACAAAGTGCATTCTTTGTTTCTTTTGGATAGCAGAGCCAGCTCTTATCTTAGAACAGGGCCATTTCTGATTTGGTGAAGGGAGGAGACTTGCTCAGCTGTGGCTTTTGTATTGTAAAGTTCTACTGGGAAAATTCAGCTGTTAAGGTTCTGTTGGAATAGTGTTGCTTACAGACCTCTTATGGCCTTACAAATAAACATAACAGGGAAGACAGACATCAGTGGAAATGTCAACCAGGTTAACAAGCTGTGGTGTGCTGCTTTATTGTGAGGGCTGGGGAGTTCTTGGAGAAATCCCCAGGAAAATCCATATTGCAGAGAAGATAGCACTGGGGCCACAGCAACTCTGAAACCTGTGCAGAATTGAGGTTTTCATTCAAGGGACCCAGCTGTTCTCTCCATTCTCTGCACTTGTTCTGTCTCCTCATTCTTTCTCAAAAAGACAAAGGTCTAATGTGTTGACATATTTATGCCACCTAGTTTCTAGTTTTAACTTAGAACATTTGCCTGACACTGTTTTTTGTTGGTCTTGAACATGAAAACAGGAATTTACAGTGCCTGCATATCCTAATCTCAGTCTCTAGGTACACTCTTTGTAGCTTTGGGAGAAAAAAAGTAACTATCCACCCTGTTTTAGAGTCAGTAGGACTGAAATGATATGCCACACTGAAATTTCACTTAAGTAAATCATTTGTCCTCAGAAGTTTTAGAAATATATAGAGAGCCTAAATATATGTTGAATACTTGTATTATTTATGTATGTGGTTTTGCTTTGGCTGTACAATCTATATCTAAATTGACCTAGAAAGCCAGACATTTCAAATCTGTTGCCTTTGCATCTACCAGTATCTCTAGACTGAAGTTTCAGTCTACCACTTCAACTGTGGAATAAGAACTAATAAAACTAATAAAGGGTTATTTCATTTTCATGCTTTTTAAAAAAAATTTAGACCATATTTAAATAGCTTGTGGCCTCTGGAAGCCCCTGTAGGTGTAGTTACTAATTAGCAGGCATTTCATCTAACCTGCAGACATAAAGATTCTTGATGTTTTCAATATTCTTATTTTAAATCACTTTGGATACAAAATAAGAATTTAGAAAGAAAACCTTGGAGATCTGCTCCATGTGGAATAAAGCCAAACTTACCTTTTCCTCATAGGCAGGTTCGCGGCTCCCTCGCCGAGCAGGGATGTTACTGACATCAACCACCCAGTGCACACTGGCACGTCTCAGTGGAGTGGGAGTTGGTGATTGCAGGGCAGTAAATTCAGAGACCTTTAAAAGAAAGAGGTAAGACAGTCTAAAGGTTCTCTGAAATGCCTGCTAATTATGTTTGGGCAGCCAGTACCCAATAGGCAGGGCTGGCTGTTTCGTAGAAAAAGCTCCCCTCACTCCATCCAGAAGTCCTAGGTAATGATAAATAACAGAAATAGAGAAGAGCATACATTTATTTTGTCCTCTATTAGACAAATATTTCCTGATTTTCTGAGCTCTTCTCTTATGATAGCAGTAGTTTTATTATTCAGGTACTTGGTATCTCTCTTCCATAAAAAGGATTTGCAAAATACCACTTTTTCTTTCACAAAGTAGATAAAATACCAAAGCAATATTTCTAATCTGTTGCTTCACTCTCTCCCTATGACTGTGTGAAGCTCTTGCTTGCCTGCATTATACTGTTCTTCTCTTACTCATTTCTACTTAATTTTGTTTTAGAAGTTTCTAAGTTTCAGTGATTTCTCTTCTACCTTCTTTCTTCTGTTTTCCCTTGAAATGAACTCTGAGGTATTGCGGCTCTAGCGGCAAACACCTGTCTTCACTTCCATGCATGCCCAATTTCCATTGCATGGCACCAGTTGGGATTCAAAAGCACTTCTGATTCCCCAAGGGCGTGTGGTTTGCTTCCCACCTTAACTGGAAGTTGCAGCAAAAGCTTTGAAGGAGGAAGAGGTTTTTAAAAACAGGTTTGTTATGCCTCAGGACAGGACTTGTCAGGAGTGCACCTCATCTTTTCTGTTGCCCAGACAGCCAAAATCTATTATTTCAATTAGAATATTAAGTATGTTTTAAATTGCTCTTGAATATATTTCAGTTTGTTCCACTGTGTGTACAGTATGCTTACAAAACCATAAATGTTTTCTTTGTAACAACTTTTCTCAGACCTGACCAAAAGTTTTGTGAGCATATAAAGGATGAGAAGAGCGATGACTTCCAGAAGCGGTACATCCTTAAGAGAGATAACTCTAGTTTAGACAAAGATGACAACCAGGTAAAGCACACATGGCTTATTCCTTCCACTTGCTGCGTTTGACTGTGCATTCTTTGACTGCTTTCCTCTGTAAAATAACACTGTACCACTTAATTTAGATGAGAATACGATTAAAAGATGACAGAAGAAGTAAATCCATAGAAGAACGTGAAGAAGAATATCAGAGAGCTAGAGAAAGGATATTTGCACAAGATGTATGTATCAAAACTAGTCTGGCACTTTTTTCTGTGAGCCCTTCATACACATACATGCACAGGTGGCTTTCCAGGAAGCTTCTGTTTCTGAATCACACTGAGCAGATAAGAGAATGTGGCCTGAGTGAGTTTTAAATGATATTGCAGTTCGTGAGAAATCTTCTGTTTTCTCTAATCACTGCTGTATGAAACTCAAACAACCCAAGAATTATTGAGGAGTGTTCTCTAGCATTACCCACTGCAAAGCGTTCCCCCACTTTGCATTGTTTTACCCTTCACTGCAATTTAAGTTACAGAGTTTTGGTACTGCAATCATTTGCTCAGAGCAATAATTAAAAGAAGAAAAAAACTCCAAGCAAATTAAAAAACAAAAAAACTCTTTTCTCGCTTGTATCTATAGCAACCACATTATGAGTGGTGACAGTAAAATGATTTGAGGTCCCATATGTGAAATTCCTGTCAGGAATCTAGCAGTCTGATCTGACTGGAGATACTCGGCAGGATGACATTACAGGCTACAATTCAATTGCAAATAGTGATTATATTGAGTTAAACAGAACAAATATGTTTCTAAAAAATGCGTGTTTCCTTTAATAATCCACTTCTGACATTTATCTATAACTCTTGCACATCCAAAACCAGATTCCAAAGAGAGTAATGAGCTCTTGAGAGGCTAATTCTTTCTTTGTTCACTTTAGTTACACACAAGAAGAATGGACTTTTGGATATAAAATTACGTTTTTCTTTTGCATCTTAATTTACTATGTATTACACCCTTAGAAGCTTTGTGCCAGATGTTGGGAGTCACAGTCAAGGACATAATTTCAATCAGGAGCAGCCTTTCTGGTTCTGTTCCGTGTGCTCTGTAGCTTACCCAGACTCGTACCCAGGGCATTGAGCAGTTACTGCAGCAGCAGTGGCCTTTCCCCCTCCACCCTTCCCAGAAGATAAGGCAGCTGAGGTGCTGTGACAGCCCTGGGAATCACACACCAGCTGCAAGTGACAGAAGGCACCAAAGGTCCAATGAAAGAACTGTAACTTCAAAAAAAGTCTGATAGAATCCAACTGAGCAGCACTGTAACTATCCTCATGCTGACTTTGATTTCCTGCACATGAGCCTTTTTATATTGTCTTGTTTCCTCATGGAAATTATCCACCAACAGGTAAAGTTTTTCAGGCAGCTTAATTTAAAGAGGGTGCTGTAGAAGTCTGTGTATAATGCATAAGACTCCAGATTGCTGTGTGTTTGTGTAGTAGGGGTTCTAGATGCCATTCGTATTAATTTCTGCACTTCTTTGCCCCTCAGTCCCTGTGTTCCCAAGAGAATTATTTCATTGATAAAAGGTAAGAAAATTTGCTGTTTAATTCTGCTTTGTCTTCCTATTTTCTTAATAAATATTAAGCTATCTTATTAAAATGTCAACAGAATCCAGGAGGAAGAAACTAATAGTACACAACAAAGACGACAGATACTTAGGTATTTGATGCTTTCTTTTAAAAAACAAAACCCAAAGTATTCTGCATGCATTTACCTCTTCTTTCTTGGTTTTTTGTGGGTTTTTTTTTTTTTTGTTTTTCTTTTCCCTTCATTTCCAAGCACTGCTTGTGCTAACAGTTCAGTTTGTACCTCGCAGAATCAATAAGGAGGCATCGGGGAGATCGGCCAACAGCCACCAGAGCAGCACGGAGACGGAGCCGCGGCCCTGGAGCAGCACCGACTCCGACAGCTCCCTGCGCAACCTGAAGCCCGCGGTCACCAAGGCCAGCAGCTTCAGCGGCATCTCGGTGCTGAGCCGCGGGGACAGCTCTGGCAGCAGCAAGAGCACGGGCAGGCTGTCCAAGACAGGTACAGCAGCCTGGGGCAGGCTCTGGGGCTGAGCCGGGTGGGCGTGGCTGGTGTTGCCGGTGGGGAGGCTCCGTGCATCCCATTCCCTCGGGATACAGGGGCTGCAATGACCCTGGACATCGACAGACCCAGCCCTAGAGCCCAATGTGACAAATGCGGTGAACACTTCCAGCGTTGGAAGGAGAATTTTCAAGTAGATGGTTTGAAGTTCAAAACCTTCTCTCTCATGCAAAGGGTTTGAAAACATTTTTTACCAGAAATATTTTAGTATAAAATATTTGGGGTTCGGGTCTCCATTTCCAGTGTGGTAAAACTGCATTGCACCATCTTAGGAAACTCTGCACTGCTATCCTACTAGCTCAGATAAAACAGCATTAAAGCCTGTGAATTGGTAGTTATTTTTGTGTTCTCTTTCTTTTGTTAAATCAAAATGAATATGGCTCAAATGCTTATTTAATTTTGAGACTGCTGAGAAATGAGGTCAGTGGAATGAAGTTCACTGTTTAGTTTTCAAATTCAAAAATGCTGGGGAAAAAGAAGAGTCAGGATTTCAAAGGGGGTTAACTTGTAATTAATGCGAAAACAAAATCTCAGAAAATATGGGTATGAATCTTCTGTGGGTCAAAATGAAATTTAGTAAATATTTGCATTTCAAATGCCAACATAATTTGTTCCAGTTGCTAATCTCTGGAGAATTTTCAGGCTTGTAATACTTGGGTGCGTTATATGTGGCTGCTTCAGAATTTGAAACAGAACTATCAAAAAGCAGAATATAATTGCCTACCTTATTAGTACTGGCTTTGATCTTATTTATAAAGCTGGTTTCTAAAGAGGATCTATTTAAATTTTTTCCTTTTCCTTAAAGCACTACTACCTTTTAGGTATATGGCCACACTGCTATATATTAATGCAGTGAAATAGTAACAAATTCTGTTTGTCCATTGTATACTTGTATTAAAAAAGATGAAAAACAGTTCAAGGTACTTCTGCTGTAAAATTGTGCCATCATATGGAGTTACTCCATTTAGCAGTAGTGATGCTATTTGGCACAGCTTGAAAAGAAATTGCAGCCTGACAATAAACACATTCTTAGAAATCTTTGTTGGCTAAATATCAAGAACATAAACGGACTCTTAAAATTTCTGCTGGAGTCTTTATTTTGGCATTCTGAGAATTTGGACATTCCAGGCTGGGAATGCCCGCCTTGATGGTTGTTGCTTCATGCAGTTCCAGGTTGTGGTGACTGGCACATGCTGAGCTTGGGTTTGTTCATGTTCAGGGATTCAGCCTCACTTCCCTGCATAATCTAGGAGTGAACACACTTGGAAATTAATCCAAGTAACTCTGCCCAGGCAATTATGGTTTTACTGAGCTGGGATATGCTGTCTCACGCAGTTTACAGTTAATAGCTTTGATTTCTCTTCATTCAGCAATAAAAAAGGCCAATGCTTCAAGCTATGCTCTCTTCATAAACACAAATTGAAAGGTTACAATTAGCAAATTTTATAAGGGATTGCAAAGTAACTTCAAGCAGTACATAAATGCCATCAGAGTGCTTTTTGAGTCTTTTTCTTCTAGATTCTATAGAGGCTGCTAATGGGGAGTTTGTAAATTTAAACAACTATATTCTGTTTCCAAGTATCATACACTTCTTAAAAAGTCTTTGCTAAATGGTATACCTAAAGCTCCAGGTGTCAGGTGATCTGGGAACAGCAGTTCCACAGACCTCTCCATGCTGAACTTTTGGAATATTTCTTTTAGCTGCATGCCTTGGCTTTCAGGAAGCTCAGGGTCTGGTTCTCCACTGCCTTGCAATGTTTATAGTAATTAATATCTGTAAAATGTGTACTGATTTCAATTGGGTATTTCATCCTCCTTTGAAATTTGAATTGTTGCATAAAGCCAGGCTAAAGCTACCATCTTACCCTAATTTCATTTTTTCTAGCTGTATTCTTGATTTCAGCTTGCAAATTGTCAAAGGAGGAAACAAACAGTGTTGAGGGTTTCAGTGTAGTGCAAATTGTCCAGCAGGTGAGGCAGAGAAGATCTGACCCCCAGCAGTGGAAAGAAAGTGGTCCTTGTTTGCATGCAGGCAGCGTGTGCGGGGCATGAACCGGGACAGCGGGGCCCTGCAGCTGCATTCCCTGCACAGCTGCAGGAGCTGGAGCTGGGAGTTCACTGCCTCAGTGCATCCACTCCACCATTTTGCAGTAATGACCAATCACTTCCATGAATTCTGGAGGTACAGATATGCATTTTCTGACCAGAAAACCAAGCTAGATATGAAAGCCTTACTTTGCAGTGCAAAGCAGTGCTGAATTGACCCTTGGTTCACACAAGGGACCTTGTAATGGTATTCCAGGGGAGACGGAGGGGGAGTCCATTGACAAGGCTGCTGTGAATAATGTGCTTAATGCTGAGCTTTCAGGGTGAGCACTTAGAAGTGTGTATTTTAAAGTGAGCTTGATGTTACTGTCTCCAGGTAAAACCAATTTCTCATTACTCCTTTCCTAGGTTCAGAGTCTTCTAGTAGTGTAGGGTCCTCCACGGGTTCTCTCTCTCACAGCCAGCAGCCTCTTCCAGTGCCAGCTCTAAGCCAGCCCTCCCCTGGCACGCCTGCCGTGTATCCAACTGTCAGCTCTAGTAACTCTCTTTCCTTTGACGGTGGCATGAGCGGGCAAGTGGCACCTGCTGCTAGCAGTAGCTTCTTTCTGCTTCCCTTGGAAGCAGCGGGCATCCCGCCTGGCAGTGTGCTGGTCAACCCTCAAACAGGTTGGTACATGCTTGGGGGGGTCTCTGTTACACTGGGGAACTTGGAAAAAAATGCATGAGTATTTGCATAAGACTTCATGTCATTATTGTCCTCTGTCCTTTATTTTTCTCTTTATTTTTTTTTAATGTGGTTGTGTTCATTCAATGCACTTAATTTAACAAGGAAGCATGACTGGAGGATCAAAGGAATGAGTAAACTCACATGATTTTCTCTAGAATAGTTTTAACTTACATGTAAAATTTTAATGAGTGTCTTGCAAAAAAATACAAAAATCATATGATTTACTATCCAGAACACAGAATAACTTAATTGTTTCATCTTTTTTCAGGAGAGGAAAACATCCTTTCCAGTGCTTCTATAACACAGTTTCAGTGAGGGGAGAGAGCCTGAGAAAGGATTTATACTGACTTGAAAGAATTTATCGTCCTTCTTTTTTTTTTTTTGATGCAACATACTCACATCTTTATGCTCAAGACTGAGTTAATACAAGTGAAAGAAGCGCAGAATGAAATGCTATTTCTAAATAGCACTTCTCCTTCTCACTTTAAAAGAGGATTAAATCAGTGTTGGTGTAATTGGCCAATACTGGTATTTTTTAGGAAGTAGTAGGAAATTCTTACTTCATGATGTATAGATGCAAGGAGAGCTGTAATAACTGGTCTGGATTAAATAACGAGTTAGCATTCTCTCGGCAAACTTTTAAGTAAAAATTAGGAAATCCTGAAAATACTCATTTACCTTTAATGTAAAAGATCATAATTTTAGGAAATTATATTTTTTAATTTTAGTATAATGTTTTCATTGTAGAAAAGAAAATACTTCAGGATATATTTACCATCATTCTGTAGACGGACTTACGTTTGAATATAACTGGACATGATGTTTGAAGCAAAATGTTTCTCATTGGGGTTGTTAAATATAGTAAATAATTTCTTTAACTAGAAGATATAACATTGAAATAAATAATTTCCTCTTTTTCCTTAATATGAATCAATTGCTAAAAATTTGGTTACAAATGAGTTGCTGTAGGACTTAATTTTTATAGATAGCCATTGGATTTGGAGAAGAATGTATTTGTCATAGAGCTAAGTTCATTAGTAGTCTTCCATAATTATGTTAATGTCTAATGAGCTTCTAGTAGAAGATGAAGAACCCTTTGAGAATAAGGAACATTTAGGTGCAGATAAACTTCGATTTCCAATGTACTCGAATCATCGTATTCTGTAATTGCTCCTCTGGCTTTACTGTTCCAGTGCCAGCCAGAACAGAGATTGGTTCCTCAGAGTTTCTGACAGAGGAGTCTGTGCCTTGGTAATTAGGAAAAGACTGCTCTTAGCCAGCCACGACAAGAAATAAGTGAGGCTCTGGTGATTAGCAGGAAGTAGTACAAGGAAATAAGAAAATCTGAGTCCCTGTTGATGTGAATATTCCCAATTTTTGAGTGTTGAAGAGAAATCTACTATGCTCAGTTGAGTATCACCTGATGAGCTGCAGTCCAGCTGCTGTAGCTTATGTTCATGCTCCCTCTGCCATGAATTCCTCAGTCCTTTCTTCAGTAACTGTTCCACTCTTTATGTTGGGCATGTTGCATTTAAGTATGATGGCACCAAGAAGTCTGGAGGAGCATTAGTCTGTTTTGACAGGGTGCAAAGACTTTAGGCTCAGTTTAAATCTTTCTGGAAATGATAAGAACATCTTTAAACCAGAGGAGAGAAAAATTTACATCAATGTTGGGCCCTTCAAGCATCACAATAAGCCAATGCAGGACACGTGTCAGTAACCAGGTAGGCACAGGTCCTTGCCAGCCAGGCTGTTGTTCCTTTGATTTGTTTTGGTTTTTTCCAATCCAGGCACAAAAAGGAATGACGGGGGTTTTATTTAATGCAGTTTATTTTTCAATTATCTTTCATTGGCCCATTGTTATAATATGTAATTTATTAAATAGGAGAATAATTAGAATAATTATTTTGAAAGCTAAAAGCCAATTAATCTAAGAATAGGGGAAGAGAGTCCTTTATCAGTAATCTCATTATCAGGCATGGAATACCAGGGCAGCTATTGCTTTATATAGTTTTCAAAAAATATTTGTCTTTAAGTTCTCCTGTGTTCTGAGTGGTTTTCAAACTGATTAAAGGAGGTAAATTTTTAAAAGATCCTTAAAACAGTATTTTAGTAGTTTTCCTTTATTACTCCTGTCATATTCAATCTGTTTGGTTAAAAATTGAGTTTCAAGATGAGTGGCATATAAGAAATTTTTATGGGTGTTCACTGCGTGAAGACTGGGGTATCTTTGTTTAGCTTCAATGCTTTGGGTTTTAGCTGCATGTAGTCATTGTTGTTATAGCTGTGGGCATTTGGCATGAATCTGTCATATAAACCAGTATGACTTCCCTTATTTTTCAATGTTATTACTGTATCCATTTTGCCTGCTGTAAGCATGTTTGTGTGCTTTCTCCCAGCCGAGGTGGTGCAGCTGGCTGTGTTTGTTGTGTTCCCTGGGCAGGTCAGCCGTTCCTCAATCCCGATGGCACTCCGGTTGTGTACAACCCTCCCCTGCCTCAGCAGCCTGTTAGGAGCCAAGTGCCTGGAGCTGCACCTCAGCCAGCCCTGCCCAGCCCCAGCCAGCACCAGCCTGGAGCAAGCCCCGTCCTCTCACAGGTGCACTTGTCAAACAC
This sequence comes from Lonchura striata, assembly GCF_050655825.1. Lineage (NCBI taxonomy): Eukaryota > Metazoa > Chordata > Aves > Passeriformes > Estrildidae > Lonchura > Lonchura striata. The sequence goes on along the minus strand of NC_140709.1, from coordinate 6,670,599 downwards.
GTGCTCAGCTCTGGGAACGGGGCGGGGGTTATTTATTCTTCTGCAGTGGATGTGAGAACAGGCACACAAATAAGCATAACTGGGCTTTTTCCCTCCCAGTCCTCAAAACTATCAGCTCTGCTCATACCTGAGCATGGTAGGCAGCCTTTTCTTAACATTACTGAGGAATTTTAGTATGAAAATGTTTTGTAGCCAAGAACAAGAGATTCTGCCTTCATCCCTGATTGCATTGTGGAGTTACCCAGGCATTAAAAGCAATATAGCTGGCAGCTGAGAAGAGCATTAATCCAACTGAAACCTTGGACTGCTTGAGGGTTGTTTCTCAGCCACATGAATTCCTGGGCTGTACAGCACAAGCAGGAGTCATGGCACAGTAGGAGTAGCTCAGAACTGGTCAGCATGAACATCTCACGAGAGATGAGCATATTCTGCTCACAAAACAACACACATAAGTACAGAATGTATTTTATCCTTGTCTTGTACAAGAGTTTAGTAAAATAGGCCAGATTGAAGACTGCCCCAGCCCTAGAAGGAGAAGAAAAGCAAAATGCATGGGCAGAAGGGAGGGTTCTCCCTTCCTGCAGCAGCTGTTTCAGGCACCAAGGTACTGGCTGTAGTCTCCTGTGGTATTTTCAGATGGTTAAATTTTATCAAAAAGTTATTTATAGAACTTCATCTAAACCTTTTACCTTTGTTTGTTTGTTTTCCCTGTTTAAACCTGTTCAGATAGCTGGGTATGTCACATTAGAGCTGGCCTGTTTTGAAAAAGGTCTCATTTGTACTCTTTCTAGTTCACAGAAGTGTGTATGTAATATTTGCTATTTTCCTCACAAATTCTGTATTAGTTCTCTGATTACCTTCTCAATGCATGCTGGAATTAAACCTGCCTGAAATATTATGAGCAATGATAACTATCTAGAGAAATTATTTTAGTACTGTTGAATAAATGAAGGTAGTTTGTTTGAATCCATGGTTAGTAGTAAATTCATTCTTTAAAGCCTTTAGATGCTTTAAAAGAGCTTGTGTTTAAAATGCGTGTGGAGCTTTTAGTCTCTCTGAAGGAAACAGTAAATGTTAAATAGAAGCAATTTACCAACATAGCTAATATAGTGTATAACAAATAAAGCAATGGATGTCTTTTGGGAGACTGAGATACTCAGAGTTACTTCTGTTTTCACTCTATGTAGTCTGAGGCTTAAGAAAAAAGAATTCTGTTTCTGAGATTGGAGCGAGTTGCTCTTCTGGAGCACAGTTGCTTTTCTCTGTTACAAAAGACTTGTTTTCACTTCTCTTACTCTGGTGTTAACCTTGTTCATAACCCTGTTATTTCTGCAGCCTCTGCGGGCTCTGCAGCCTTCCTCCCAGCCTGTCCAGTACTCTGCAGTGTCGTACCCACCCCCGCTCCTGCCAGCCTCCTCTGCACAGCAATACTCTGTGGTATTACACCTTCTCTTCTCTGCTCCTTGCACAGGCTCCTCTCTGGGGCTGCTGGTCTTTGCTGGCTGTTTGGGTGCTGTGTGACAGCAGGGTAGTGACTGGCTCTCAGTGACACAGCACCCGAGTGCCCGAGATGGGAGCATTTCATGTTCAGCAGAAATACCTGCAATTAAGGTTGTATCTATATATCTCTATATTTTGAGATGCATTATTTTCCTTTCCCTTTGTAAAGAAACTTTTTCAGTGCTGTTTCACTAGCCAGTCAGTACCTTTTTGTGTCTCTGGATTAACCTCTTTCCATTGCTTCTTATTGTTTCCTTGTCTGTTCACTCTTCAGCTGAACTTTAATACATTCTGAGGGATCAGCTGCTCTGATTTTTTCTTGTCGACTTTTTGTGGCTTCTTTGGTAGAACTTTCAACACTCCCACTTCTCTAGTATCCATTTTTTAATAAGTAAAAACTGGAAATAAGTATCTTAGTCTATCAAAAACCAGGAATAAAGAAGAAAAGTCACACAAAGTGAAACTGAAACTCCGTAAAGGAGAGTTGTTATCCAAGGGAGAATCGGAACTAGATTAAAGTGAACTAGGGAGATAAGAACAGGTCAAAATCTGCTCTGATACTTTCCTGAGTGCATGTTTGTGTTGAGTTTATGTGGCAAGGTTTTGGAGCAGGGAGCTGCAGGGATGGCTTCTGGGAGAACAGAATGAGTTGCCTCATTGGACAGAGCCCATTTCAGATAGCTCCAGGGCTGACCCTGCACAGCCCAAGCTGAGTCAGTCATTCACACTGGTGTCACCTCTGAGTGTGCTTGGAAAGGGTGTGAAGGAGAGGAGGGAGAAACAACTCCACAAATAATTGAGGCCAGAGGGAGGAAAGCAAGGAGGTGCTCCAGGTGCTGGAGCAAAGCCTGCAGCCTGGGGAGGAGTCTCTGGTGAAGCAGATTCTCCCCTTGAAGCCCGTGAAGGACCATGGTGGAGCAGATAGCCACCCTGCAGCCCTTGGAGCTTCCCATGGGTGCTCTGAAGGAAGCTGAAGCCTTCAGAGGCAGGTTTTCTGGTAGGACCCAAACTAGGGCACTCCCTTCCTAAGGACTTCAGCCTTTGGGAAGAACCCACATTGAAGAGGTTTGTGAAGGATTGTATCCGGTGGGTGGGACCCAGTGCTGCAGCAGAAGAGTGAGGAGAAAGCAGCAGTAGATACATGAGTGGGAACCAATCACAAGCCCCATTCTCCATCCCTTGTGATACTTGGAGGAGGAGGTAGAAGATTTGGGAGTGAAGTTGAGTCTGGGAAGAAGCAGTGGGGTTGAGGGAAGCTGGTTTTAGTTTTGGTTTTATTTCTACTCTCCTACTTTGCTATTAATTGACATCAATAACTTAATCTTCCTGTGGTGGTCATTGATAAATGATTTTCCTGTCCTTTTCTTGACCCATAAGCCTTTCATCATATTTTCTCCCCCTGTATTGCTAAGGATGAGAGGAAGGATGGAGTGACTTGGGGGCACTTAGGAGCCAGCCAAGGTTAACTCATCACAGTGTTGTACAGCAGCTAATTTTCAATATTAATCAGAAATGCCTTAAAATAAATAGGGTTTTAGCTGAATTCAATAGGGATGTTGCTTCTGAAGTTAATTGAGAGTTTGAACAGATGCGAAAGCAGAGAAGGAAACTCCTTGTTTATAGTAATTTCAGAGCATTTCACATTCAGGAAGTGGGTTCCAAGACTAAGTGCCCTGGCAGTTTCAGAAATTTATTCCTGCTGATGGTAATTTATGTAACATAATGAAAAGGATTGATGGTCTTGGATTGTATTCCAAGTGTAACACCTCTGTAGTTGGCACCAGGAGAGTGCTTTCTCCATTTATTGGGAATGCCATGTTCCAGGGCTGAATCCTGCTTGTACCATACCTGTCACTGCAGGACAAAGTGACCAGGTCAAACTTTACTTACACTGGTAGTGTAACAAATCAGTGTGGTATGGTTTGGGTTTATTCTTCAGACATATTTAGAGCCAAGATAAACTCATACGCAGTATCTCCTCTTCAAACTAAGGATTTGGAAAAGCAGAATGTAAAATCCAATGTAGAAAAGCATTATAGTTGCATTTAATAGGCATCATTAAGGAATGAAATGCCAGTCAGATTACTATGTAATGAAAATAAGGCTTTTTAAGATGTACTAAATACATATGTAAGGTGTGTTAAATTAGATTTTAGGTGCAAATTCATATTTCCGACAGCAATTAATAATATATTTAGCTTGTAAATGAAAAAATACCATAGTATCATAAAATGTGAATGTAGCTAATCAGTAAAAGATGGGGCTTATACTTACTTTTTCTTGATTAATTCCTGTCTTCAGAATTATTTAAGACCAAGTGGTCTTGAAATAGTTTTAATGCTCCTGCATGTTTGGAGAGTCTGCTTTCAAAGTATGAACCAAATCTTCCTGTTTAGCAAAAAACAAGCAATACTAGTTAGTGATCACTTCTAATTTTCAGGATGTTGCTAATTTGATGCTGAATTGCTTGCTAAGAAAAGGAGCTTGGGGTTACAGTGGAAGTTTCAGATTCCACAGGACTGCTGCAGTGCAGAGTGCAATCAGTGGCATCCTTTCAGATGTTAATAAAACACAGATAAAGAGTAGCCACTGGAACACATTTCTCCCTATTGTTACTTGATTTCAGATTAAAAGATAATTTATCTTTGCATGTAGGATAATAACTAAATTAGAGGAATGTACTTTTTAACTCAGAACTTCATTGTGTCAAACTCTCAAAAACAAAAATTTACTTCAGAATCCTAATGTATCCTGCTATTTTAACTGGGGTTGGTTAGATGTTTTCATTCAAGTTTTGGAGTCCAATCAGGAGATGTTAGTGACACAAATTCTGAACTTTCTTTTTGACAAATTAATTCTCACAATAAGTAGATAAAGGCAGATATAATCCAGAAGGCAAAATATTTCAGTGAAAAGAGTGAAGTCTGAACCTGGATGTTCTCTCCTGCTGTCAGCCCTGAAAATAATTTGCTAATGTTCCATCTTCTTTGCTGTCGTTCTTTGGCTGCTGTTGCTACTGCCCGGTAATGTGAGACGTGCTGTCTGACACTTCCCGAAGTATTTGGCCGTTTCATTTCTTTTTCCTTGAACGTGCATTTGCAAATGTAGTTTTTCCTGTTTTCCCCACGCCTGCAGCAAGACAACCTGGGATCGCAGTTCAGCTACCTGAGCCTGGCGCGGCAGCCGCCGGCCGAAGGCGCCGAGCCGGGCCCGGCGCTGTTCCAGCCCGGCGTGGTGCTGCAGCCGCCGCAGCCGCCGGGCTACATCCTGAGCGCCGCGCCCGCCGCAGCGCAGCCCCCGGCGCAGCCCTACTCGGGCCCCGGGCACGCCGTGGGCCAGCCCGTGCTCCCGCAGCAGGGATACGTGCAGCAGCCCGTGCCACAGGTACCGCGGCTCCTGCGAAAGCTGGGGGGAAACGACCCTGCTCTCCTGCTGCTCCTGCAGTCTGGGGCTCCCTGGGGAACTGCCGCTGTTCTGGGCTTGGGGTCTGTTCTGGGGATGTGTTTTGTAATTAATGACTTCAGTTTACTTGAGGAAAGTCAGCTTTCAACAAGGAAAGTAGAGAAATTGGCTGTTAAAGAGGGAATTTATGTAATATAAGGGATTTTTGAATCACTGAATTATTTAACGTTTGCTGCACCTTTTAATAAATTATCCTTCTTTGTTTTATGGATTTTTTTTGCCTTCTCAAAAGCTGCATGCAGGCAGTGACCCTGTGAGTGTTCCTTTGCAGATGCCACCGTGTTACTGTACCCCCAGCCAGTACCCGCACTCCAGCCAGCAGTACCGCCCTGTTTCTGTCCATTACAGCACGCAGCAGAGCCAGGCCCTGCCCCAGCCTGGCCAGCAGACAGGTTTGTTCAACTCTTCCAGCATTTCTTTAGAGCACTTTGGGTGGTTTTGCTCCTGCTTTTTCATTTTAAACTTACTTTGCTGTAAAATTTCAAATAAAGTAGAGGATCAAATGAAAAATACAAAGTGTAACTAACCTAAGGTGGAAATATTTGAGGCACTTGGGCATGAAACTTGGGGTTCAAGCCATTCCTTTGAATGGCTTATGCTGTAAATTTAATTACAGAGGTTTTAAAAGTAGAAGTTAATAGTTTTAAAAATTTGTAACTTAGTAGCTAATTACCTGATTAACTTGGCAAGTAAGATAAATTAGTACCTTTAAATGATGTAACATTAAAGAGATGTACCTTAACTGAAAGTTCTAAGCTAAAGATCCTAATCTTGGATGCTGTGGCATGAAAAGAGAGTGCTGTGCAGAAGATATTGGTGATACTGCTTTACTCTGTCTTTCTGTCCTATGATCAAAGGTGTCAGGGTATTGGATGGAATACATAATGTGGTTACCTATTTGAGCAAAGACTTTTCAGCTGAGTTATCCTTCTGTGAATGTTAGCAAGCTTCATTTCCATCTCCTTCCTTCTTGTCTTTTTTTCCCTTACAGATTTTAACTGTAGGCTACCATTATTCTCACAATCTACTTCTAAATACTGTTATGACTTCTTCTGTAAGATTTGTATTCCTGAAACAAATTTACTTCTCAGTAATATGGTCAAAACTTTCAGAAATGACTTGTGATGTTTGGAGGCAGAGATCCTTAAAGACCCAGGCTTTTATACCAGCTCTTAGTTGAATATGTAATATCCTTCTGAGTTACCTTCAGGAGGATCTTTTTAATTCCTTCCCCTGCCCCCTCTACATGTTGCTCTACAGAAACAGGATGGAAGATCAACTTTCACAAATATTAATTGGATTTATTTATGTCCTATGAAGCAGCATGTAAAGAGGCATGGCTCCTCTTCTGCGCTTCTTCCAGGAAGTGCTCCAATAGTAGCAACAATTGATGGAGTTATTCAGGGTTCAGTTCACAAAGATTTTTTTCAAAGGAGACCAAATTACTTGGTTTTGCAACTTCTGTTATCCACTGGTGTTAGAGATGTGTTACCCAACTGTATTTCACAACCTGCTTTCCTTCCTCAGCATTTTTAATACCTAGACTTCTTAACAGCAAAAAGTCTGAGGCTCAAGGGGGATTACTTCCCACTGTGGGGACACCCTGTGTGAGTAGCACACAAACTCCCCAAATCAGAGAGCTCAGTGTACATTTGTACCAAACAAACCAGTCTGAATTGGAAAGCATGGGGTGATAAGATGCAAAGGGATGAACTGATTTCTGTTAGGTAAGTTCCTTTCTTGTATGTTTTTAGCTCTTTATATTTTAACTGAATTTCACTGCCTGTGGGTGAAAAGTGTCAGCAGATAAAGTCCCTCTCTGTCCTGGAAGAAATAAAATAAGCAAGCTGTGCAGACAGCTGCTCTACTGCTTTGATTGTGTGCCCTGTACCTGCACTCTGACATCAAGGGATCATGTTTGGGTAGTATGGGGATGGTCCAGCCAATAATTCTATTCAGTGTTGGGTTATGGGATGTTTACCAGCACTAATGGGAGAAAGAAGGCTCTTACCAGAAACTGCATAATTAGTGTTTAAATGAAAATCTCTAAACTGCTCTCCAGCTATTGCTGGTTCTCATTTAATGCTTTATAGGCGAATTTGAATCAGCATTTTAGAAACTGATGGTTCCATGTCTTGTTATGTGTTCTGGAAATACTTCACCAAGATGGTATATTTGAAAATGCTCTCCCTTGTAATTTATTTTAAACCATTGATATTTGTATTAATTTGACACAAAGCTACACCTGAAGTGGTTGATGCTTATTAGCAGTGTGTGGTTTTGAGCCAAAGGCACCACGTTACTTGGCTCATACAGCAAAGTGGCTGGGCAAAAATGAGAGTTACAAATCTGGCATTACATAAAAGCCATGGAGGTTGTTCATCTCAGGAAGTGGTTACTAACTATAAAATAACTTTGCAAACACAAATTCAGATAAAAGATGGCAGCTTCTGAGATCATGGCAACTGCAGCCACTTCTGGTCTAATGCTGAGGAGTGGCCTGACTTCCTTGCTGAGCTGTTGGATTCGGGGCCGTAACACTGTCTGAGAGGTTTACATTTCTCACAGTGAACCGGTCTCTTTTTCAGCTGCTTCCTGGCTTCCTTTTTAAAGGGGTTTCAGGTGAAATATTTTGGGATGTTCCCTTTTAATAAAAATGCTTTTGTTGTCCAAATGATGTTGGGAGAAGAAAACTCTCCTTAAGAAAAGAAGCATTTCCAATTGCCATGTTAATGTGAGCCCAGTTACCATGAGGCCTAACTACAGGTTGTTTATAAATCTAGTCTAAACTCCAGTTCCTGTAGGAACATCAGCAGTTCAACTGGCTTCTGCTTCACAAGCCAGGGATAAAACTACTCCAGTTACAGTAACTGTAGCTGTAATAGTCATAACCAAGCTCATCAACTCCCAGCTCGTTAACCGAGTGCTTGTACTTGCTTTTCTGTTCTTCAATAAACACTGTTTCTTACCCCTAATGCATTATTCAAAAAATGTATTTCTATATTCTGTGAGTTAACTCTTCTTATATTAACTGTGACTTCTCTTGAATTATGTAAATATTAAGAGACCTGCTCCTATTTTTACCTCCAGTTTCAGAGTATTTCTGTGTAATGGGACAATCTGCTGTGGCAGGTGTGGGGTTTGTGCTGAGTGCTGCATTTCTGTCAGCCCACTCTGTGCAGAGGTGAAGCTGCAGCTAAAAATAGAGCATTCTTTGGAACGCTCTGGGGAACCTCCGTGGCAGCCAATTTGTATTGTTCCAGTCTGCTCTGCTTGCAGAATTGATTGTATCTGTCTCTGCAAGTGCCAGGAAAGGCTGCAGAACTGCTCACGGGTCCATTGCAATTTCTGGGACACGAGGGGTTCAGACTGCGGGTGCACTGTCACAGCACAACTTCCCATTCTGCTGCTTTTTAGGGGCCATAGATCATTTTATAGTAAAGTATGTTAAAGCATTTTGTATATTACAGATATGAAGGGCATTTTGTACACAGTTCAAACTTAAGTTTTTAAAAATTCTAAGTACTAATCCTACTTTTCAAGCATGTATTGTTCTGAAGTTTTGTCTAGTCCTCTGAAAATATTTATAGTGTTGTGTGTTTCTAATGAATAGCTGTCTTGGTTTTAACAAACAGAATCTTCTTCCCTTTAATTTTCTGAAGCAATATTTGATAATATTAACAGTCTTCTTTTAGTGTTCATTGTTGTAATTTCTATAGAGAGCCTGCTGAGGCTGTTGGTGCACAATGTTCATTGTACTGTGTGGACAAAATCAATGAACATCGGAGGGTGCTGCTCACAGAAAGGTGTTTTATGATAACTGGATTACTTTCAGAATAGACTGAGCCTTTTTTAGCACAGTTTAAAGAAAACCCAAGGGAGTTTTTGCAGCTAAATTTGCTCTATTATAGTTCCTTGCCAAGGTAGGGAGCATGTCAAGGTCAGTGGGCTGTGAATGTGTCCAACTCAAGCACAGACTCTTCTTGCCGTCAGTGCATCTTGACAAGCCCAGTTTTGTTATTCTGGAGGGATAACTGGCTTTGTCTCAGAAACACTGACTGTGTTGGGGTTTTGCTGATGTGGTAAGTAGTGCATACCTGTATGATGGAACATGAGAGAAAAAGAACTTGTGTTCTGCATGCCTTTGGGTCATGGTAGCCGCTACCTGCAAAATGCTTTTTAAAAAAAGAGGAAAGGAGGAGTTTAGGTTGGACTTTTATAAATGCATAAACTTCCTGTTTGGCACTTAATGCTTGGGGTGATTTGGTTTGGGCTTTTGGGGCAGGGTGGGGAGGGGTTTTTTAGGTAATTTTTGAAAGATAGGAGGGGATACTAGTTTAAGCAATAATAAATTGTTTTAGAGACACTATAGAAGGGTGAATATGAAAAATCTTAGTGTCCCTAAGATAACTTTGAATATAAAATATCTTACGCTGTGTACTAATACGGCTTGAACTTGGAAGAGTTTTCTCAGTACCCAGTTGGTTTTAGCATTACAGATTTCAGAAGAAATTGCCCCTATGGAAAGGATTTGCACACAGGCCTTATGCAAATTTTCCTGAAGTCTGATTTACTTTCGAATTGCAGTCAAGATGCTCTGACCCCTGGGGCACCTGAGGTCCAAGCTGAATTTTGCATATGTAGAATTTTCAAACCGGAGTTCCTGGAATGGCCTTGTTCACAGTACCAGACAATGAATTGGGTTTGACCCTGTCTAGCATGCTCTGTTCAAGTGCTTCCAGCTTTCACCTGTCAAATCAAGGTGTTAATGCATGTGAGCCAGTGTAAATGAATAGTGCACGCATGTGGGAAGCAGCATTGCAAACAGTATGGATAATATTTCATGCTGAATCCAAATTAGTAAATCTATTAATTTTAATGTTGGCTTCTTTTTATATGCATGATAAATTCACCTGTTGTGAAGCTGCCAGATTAAACAAGCCGTTGGAAAATGCTACATGTGTATTTTTGAATAGGTAACTATGTTTAAATGTGTTCATTATTTCGAAGTAAGATTTAAATGTATAATTTCAGGTTACCAGATTTTGCCCAACCAGCAGCAAAACTACCAGGGTTTAGTTGGAGTTCAGCAGTCTCAAAATCAAAACCTAGTCAGTGGCCAACACAACAACATTGGGAATCAAATTCAAGGTGTGATTGTTCCATATCCCTCAGTGCCATCTTACCAGGTGGGTAATGTATTCATAACTTTCCAATGACTCTTCTGTGGGTTTGAGTGTTGGGGTTTTCTTTAAATCCTTTGCTTTATGTTAGAAATGGTAGAAAGCTGCAAGCAGATGCCAGAGGTGACTTTGGGGACAGAAGCTAAAGATACAAACCCACAACTGAAGTAAGAAGAAATAAGAGCTTGTCACAAGTGCACAAGTTGTAGTGCTGTTGAAAGACAAGTGCTGCGTCAGTTGCAGTTCAGAGGGTGGGGAAGAAAAGCTTGGAAGGTTTCCTTCCCACCATCCCATTTTCTGTTGTAGAGAAAATATCTTGTTAATTCATGGAATTCATTGGAGCCAACATTTCTATTTGGGAGGAAGAAGATTTAAAGATTTTTTTTTTAATATGGTGTTGTTATTTTAGTTACTGTTACCACCATTGTTCTGGATTTAGAGAACTCCAGGTGATCTTTCAGTTTCTGGGGTTATTTTAAAATTCTTATATCAACTGGATGATGGTCAAGAGGCAGAAACATTGTCTGCAGGAGAAAATCTTACTGCGTGGCCCATTGCAGGTTTCGGTGCCTCAAGGTTCCCAAGCAGTGCCCCAGCAGACATATCAGCAGCCTGTTATAATTCCCAGTCAGTCCAGCCAAGGACTGCCCACCACAGGAATGCCAGTCTACTACAGTGTCATTCCATCAGGTCAGCAGAACAATCTAAGGTAAGTTGAACTGATACTTGATTTCTCAGCAGCTGGGCTTAGTGGCTTTGTAAGAACTGACCGGATCTGCTTTTAGTACTGCAGATAATAAAACTATTATTTTAAAAGCAGACTTACAGGCATTCTATTTATTTTTTGCTCTTACACAATTAAGTGAAACAAGCAGTACTGCTTTAACTGTGACATACTTGTTGGACTGGAAAACATTGTCTTCAGAGCACTTTCAGCAATACTTCACTGTAATTCCACCTCTTAAATTTTCTGCATTCCATTTCTTACCCATGAGACACCAGTGTGTTCAGCAGTTCAGTTCTTCTGCAGTAATATTTAAGATGACTATCCATATTCACTGATTTTGACAAAGATACTACATTAATAATGTGTGGAGGAAAAAGAACTTGAATCCCAGAAAAAGACTGACTTCTTTTTTGGAAATTTGCATAGAAAAGGTTTAGCTTGCTTTGTATTGTAGATGAGGCCTGCTGGCACCAAGCTGGATGTGAAACAAGTATAGAAACTTGGCTTTTGTTTGATAAATAACTTTTTTTTAACCTACCTTGGTAGCAGCGAGTTGGTCTGCATGTACAGGCCTCCCTGATTATACATCTGTGTCCCCAAAGCAGTCTATTTGAGAACAGATAGGCAAGTACCTGGGAGAATTCATTTGGATTCTTACAAATTCTTCTTTCTCGAGTTTTTTGAACTTACAAATGTGCAGCATTTTTATACCTGGGAGCTTTTAAACAAGCAGCAACAGTTTGAAGCTTGTCCATCCTTTTGAGAGTGCAGATCTCAGTAGTGTTTGTGTTATCGCTGCATGGTCTCATCTACTTAAATCTGGATTCTTGTTCTTTGTATCTGAAGGTTTTTTAATCTTTTTCTGTTTTGTATCTGAGATTCAGTGAAGTCGCAGGTAGGCATAATTCCAGACTTTTATTGAATTAAGTTTGGTTGCTTGATCTTTTGTGTAAATTAGAATGTCCCTCTCATTTATTAGGAATTCAGAGCAAACTAGCAGCCAATGACAGCATTTGCTTTCATCAGAATAGTCAATGCTGCAGCACTTGAACAAGGAAAGCTGAGTGCTGTTCTGCAGGAGCTGAGTGTCAAGCCTTCAGGTCACTGCTGAAAACTAGAATCAGTAGGCAGATCAGAAGATGTGTGAAAGCACCTGTGTTAGTTTTCACTTGGTTTTGTCTGCTTTAATGGAGGGGAATCTTTAAATTAAAATTATATAAGTGACCTATGGGACAAAGGATGGAACAAACTTTTGACAACATAGGTAAAAATAGTAGGTCCAAGAGGATTAAACCTAGTTTTTTTTTTCCCTCAATTTGAAGGAATTGTTTTATTCTAAGAATGGTTACCTATTAGGATTCTTTAGGCACTGTTCTGATTATGGTCCACCAACCTGATGTTCTGCCTGAGTATTAGTGGTAAATTAGTATCTAATTGTGTCTGTTACCTGGTTTTCCCCTGATTCCCCTGAAAAACTACCTGGCATAAATAAACTTTGGAAGTTATCCTTTTCCTGTGTTTTGCAAACAGGATTCTGAATGGCTGTTTATCCCCTGGAGTCCTGTTCCACCTCCCTCCCCCTCTGGGAAAGTGTCTCCTCTCTGGGCTGTGTCGGTGGGCGCTGGGGCAGAGCTGCTTTGCTGTGCTGCCCCAGCTGCCCAGGGCCAGCCCCAGCTGAGGGACTGCATCCCATATTCTTGTGGCAGGGGCTGTGGGATCTTGTAACCCAGACCTAGTTCTGCTTCAGTGAGCAAGACAAGAAGTTGTCTTTTTATTGTTATTATTCAGCCTGTCTTTATGCTGATATAGAGCTGTGGACACAAAAATAGAATATTAAAATAGGTGAATTAATACAGTTTCTCAGTGTAGGTAGGGCACGTGTTTTTGCTAAGGAAGAGGTGGGAAGCTTCAGTCTTCTGAAGAATGAATGAATTCGGGGCAGGTGGGACTATTGGTGATTTAAAATTAACAAAAGCTCAGTGATTTGCAGTACATGTACACAGCAAATGCAGAAGTCGTGATTAAATAAGTGGCATAAATGCCTGTTAGTCATGTTCCTTTTTTATTATTGCAGTTCATCTGTGGGATATTTGCAGCCTCCTGGATCAGAGCAGATACAGTTCCCTAGAACATCATCGCCATGCAACTCACAGCAGCTTCAAGGACAGCAGTGTGCAGGTTGGGAGAACAAAGTTTTTATTGATAAGCTTAAAAAATGTCTAGCTATTATGCAGGGTGATTGGATATGCTATTAAGGCTTTGATTTAGAATTAACTGTTGTATTCTGTTTCTTCTTTTGTTCATTTTTGAATTTATTTTCCAGTTTTAACCCTGAGGCAGATTAATTTGAAATCTCAAATTTTTTATCTTTGAAATATCTCAAGTTACTTTCTTAAAACCCAATACCATACATCTTAATACCTTGCACGTCTATGGGTGAGTTAAGGCAGACATGGGAGCCATACACTGGCAGCAGAATCACTTCCATCCTTTTCTGAACAGCCAGATGGGTCTGAAAACTTTGAGATTTGGGTTTCTCTCTGACAGAAGGAGTGAGGTACATTTTGGAAGCAGCATATTTGGCTCTTCTGCTCAAGAACCATTTTAGATTTCAGTTAACAGAGTAGGAGCAGTGATTTTCTTACAAGGTCTTGAAATCTGAGCATTGTGGGGTAGCTTTTCGACCTGCTGGAAAGCTGAAAGTACTTCAAAGCTGTGTGGGGTGTTTTATTTTTATGGCGGCCTTATTTATTTCTTTTACTTTCATAGTTTATAGCAACCATTCAAGTCAGAAGCCATCACCTCCTACATTATTGCCACCTTCATCCAAGTCAAAGCCACAGCAGGCTGCTTCCATTGTGCACTACAGCATAGTGTCTCCACCCTCATCGTGTAAAAGTTCACCCACTGGTCTTTCCATCATGCAGCCAAAAAAAGGTATATTTTATTGGGATTTTCATCTAAGCCATTCTGTCTAGAACATGCTGTAAATTTTCAGACTGGTTTCATGGCTAACTGCTAGAACAACTGCAGCTTGAGTGCCATCTCTGTTTTATTTTTTTTTAATTCTTCATCTGTGTTGCTCTTATTGTATCTTTTAAAATGATAAATTGGATTTAAGTGAAACAGTGGCTCATGGGGACAGCCTGGAGGCGACCCTCAGCAGGTAAATGTTACTCAGCAGAAACATTTAAGTCAGGTTCAGAAGATTTTGATGTACAGAATACTTGGGTAATTTTTAGAAAGTGTGTAAACAGAAACCTCCATGTGTTTGAAAGCAGTGCTGATGTAGATCTTGCCAATCCATGAAACCTTTATAAAAGTCAATATCCAAACACTTAAAACTCTGAAGGTCCAACCATAAAATTGATGATGGACTGGTCAGGAAAATAAGAGCACTAGGGTTAGCCACCAGACAAGAGATTACAGGACAGTCCTGTGACCACAGTGGCATGGTCTTTATTTACTGTAGGGTATTTGATCCATTAGAGGCTTGCTTGGTAAAAAAGGGATAATCTCAAATTCTGCTCTCTCAGTATTTTGCAAGCAAGCACTAGATTAAACAACCCTAGATCAATGACCTAGATTCTGCTACAGATGTGGTGTTTCTTACAAACATTTATCTTTAAAGTGTTTTTTGAACCTGTTTATTAGTAAATAGATAACATGCAGTTAAGTGGTAAGATAGCTGGATTAGCAGTTCATGGGCAGGTTTGGTTTGGTTTCCATTTTGTTTCAAGTTTGTTTGGCTTTAATTCTGGAGGACTGTAATTTCAGAATGGCTAAAAGGAGCCTTGCACTAGTTTGTTTTTCTGCCCTCCTATCTATGCTGGAAGTGCTGGTTTTGTGCAGTTTTGATGGCCTGGTTCAGACCTGTAAACTGGGGGTTAAGGAAGTTTCAGGAAGGAGAAAGCCCTCTATGGGGAGCAGATTCTGGGGAATAAATCAAAACTTGTTCTTTTCAGCAGGTGAAAGCATTGAGATGCTGAGTGAAGGCCTCTGAGGCAGGGCCAATGAGCAGGTCCACAGACAAGCAGCAGAGCTGTGTTACAGGGGACCACACTAAAGCTGGGGAGGCTTTGAAGGATTTCTGGGTTTCCTTTTTCATGGGATTTGACAGGTCATAAAGTGTCTGCAAACTGACTTATGCACTGTATGACATTTCATTGTGTCAGGATACTTGGTTAGGAAAAGAATTCCCTTTATTTTCATTTCTTGAAATGCTGGGGAATTAGAAGCAAAAGAAAACCCACAATTTTCTGAACGTATAAAGTTTTCTTTTGCAGTTTAAATTGCATTTTAGATTGACACTCTTTAGAGATGATGCTGTAGGTGTTTCTGAAAGATAAACATGGTTTTGTTGGGTGTTCCATTCTCAAAGAATAGGTAAGTCAGGAGTATGTTAGAGTGTTGCAGAGTGAAATACTGAATATAAACCAGTAAGCTGTAAGTTATTATAATTTATAAAATATTTATATGTATTCATATAGTATTAAAATGAAACCCATTTTTGTGTGCTAGACATAGTTTGTATTTAGGTATTTGGTATATCTCAGGTTTACATATAGGCACTACATAGGGACTAGATAAGTTTATGGCTTTACCAGTGGAAAATTGTTGTATATTATTCTGATTATGCAGTGGTCATAAACAGAGTTATGTTTTATTCTGTTATGCAATAAAACAGAAATATTCACAGTGTAGCTCCTGCAGGGGACTCCTTAATTTATATCCTCTGCTAAAGTTGGCCAGATACCTGATGCTTAGATTGCAATCTGTAAGTCCTGGGTAAAACTTTTTGCCATTAGAAAGAAAGTATAGCTGTGAAGACATTGTTAATTTAGTTACCCATGTAATAAATAATTCCAAATACAATTTACAAAAGCTGTTGTAGTTTTAATGTTATGCATTCCTTATTCTACATTGTTTGGTTTGATTTTTGAAGAAGTCTCTTTTTATGGAGCCCAGGGGTAGTGAAAACAACAGCCCATTATAAAATACACCAGATGAATGCATTTTATAATCTGTATCTTGATGCTATGACATGGCAGTAGTTTGAGAAGACTGCAGAATCCTGATTTCTGGATGATTAAATGATGTTTAAACTGTGTGTTTTAATCGTGGTTTCTGAAAAATGTTGTAGAAAGTGGGTAGAGCAGAGAAGGAAATTGCAAACAACCATTTACAAAGAAAAAGGGCATTATATAAATTACTTGGGGCAGAGGGGGGAGATGGTTTGTCTCTTGGGCAGCCTCTCCTTACAGCTCCTGGTGTGAAACCTTGTGCAGCAGTGCTGGATGTTGAGGTGTTCTCCCCTGACTCTGGACTTTCTGCGGCTACCACAGGACCCAAGTGGGACAGGGTGTGGGGATCAGTTTGCAGTATCTGCTCGAAAAGTATTCCAAAGAGAACTTGTGAGGGTAAGCTTGCCTAGGCTAAAGGTTCGTCCCAGGTCTTCCTGCTATATGCCATCCTATCAGACAAAACATTTTGAGTCTGCATTGCTGTACTTCATGTAAAACTAGGAAACTTCTATTTTTCAATGAAGCATATTTTCACTTAATTTCATATTCTCCAACACAGTGCTCTGACAGAAACTGCAGTGAATGTTGAATACTGTCAACTACTAATAAATAGAGTGATTCCTTCCAAAAATATTCTCAGCAGTGAGTTTCAGTGGCTCCACGATCTCGCTTTCTGGGAAGCCCTCTCTAAGTGAGCTGTTGCAGGTGTAGCTGGTAGTGGAAGTGTAATAGTACAGAAGAAACTGCCCCGGTTTTCCAGAATCAGCAGCCTGTTTAGCAGAAGGCGTCCCGCGCGCTCCTCGCCCTGTCCGCGGTGCCTGCCGGCGCGGGCCGCGCTGACCGCGCCTGTGCTCCTGTGTTGCAGTCGCGGCGCCCGCCGGCGGGGTGCTGATGATGCCGCTCAACGTGCCCGGCGCCGCGCCGCGCAACCCGGCACCGCCGCAGAGGAAAGCCGGCAAGTACTACTGTGAGCACCCCCGCGGGCACAAGGCCTCGGAACTCAGCACTTTAGACGGTGCTGCACAGGTAGGAGTGCTGGCTTGCTTCTCCAGAATGACTTAAAATGTGCTTCAATTCTGTCTTTTTTAAAAAGCTCTTTTGGGGGAATAAAAATCTTTCTCTGATTAGACTTAATAGAGCTATTTTAACTTCATTGAAATCTTTAAAGGCTGTGGGTGCTGTTCAGCTTGTTCAAGTAGTACTTTCTGAAACACTATGATGTTGTTTATTCCAGCTGCAGCATAGTCCTCAACTGGGCAGCCCTGCCACCTCACCGGCCCAATCACCAGCACCAGCCCAGCTGTCAAACATGAAGAACATCCGTCCCACACTGACACCTCTTTCTATTGTGTCCCAGTTTTCTAGACCTTTTGTCCCTGGACAAGGTATATTTTTAGTTAACTAAAATGTGTGTGTGGTTTCTATTTGAATATTTTAAAATACCAAGTTATATGAGGATTGTCTGATGAGTTGTGCCTCACTTTAGTAGTATTGCTGTTGAAGCAGAATCATCAAAATTATTCATTCAAAAATAATTTAAAATTTCATGGTATCACTCTGCACTGGTACTGGCCCCCATATCTTCAAAGGCTTTTCATCTCCTCATAATGTGCTTCTCTAGCACACTGGCCTTCTCATATTGTGACATTTCCCATTTCAGCATTGAAAATATTAATAAAATGTTTGCTAGAATTTAGCTTCAAGTCTTAACCATAAATCATTAGTTGATAATGCACTGAACTGCATCACTGCCTAAGCATGTATTATTCTTCATTCCTCTGTAGAACAACAAGCATGATGGGATGGAGCCTCTAGCCAGGACTGTACCTCAGTTAGTATTTCAGATAGGACCCACCCAAGGACACATAAAACTCCTTGTAGAAGAATTTCAATCTTCTGCTGCCATATCAACAGAAAAACAGAAAATAGGGAGTTTTCACTGAGTTGGGATAGTTGATAATACAATGATATAAACCCCTTTTGTCAGCGAGCAAAAGTATCCTGGTAAAATTCTCAAATTCAAAATTAACAAGTCCATTTTACAGAAAGATTTATTTTAAAGCAAAACCTACAGGAAAATCTGTATGTCTCATTTATAAAGAGAACCTTATTTTCTTGTCTTTGTCTTATTTGTTGCATAATCTTTGTCATTGCTTTGTATTCTGATGGTGTAAAAA
This sequence comes from Lonchura striata, assembly GCF_050655825.1. Lineage (NCBI taxonomy): Eukaryota > Metazoa > Chordata > Aves > Passeriformes > Estrildidae > Lonchura > Lonchura striata. The sequence goes on along the minus strand of NC_140709.1, from coordinate 6,652,526 downwards.
TTCCAGGTGGGCTGTTTGAAGCACGTATCTTAGCTCTCTTAATCTGCTGTGATTACTGAAATCTTCTAGTGCATTGTCTTTGTGCATCCTTGCAACAAATAGGAATCTAAAGATGGACCTGGCTCTAATCAGGGCTATAACCATGAAATGACTAAATTAGCATGCTGAGAGGAGCTTTAGCCTTATTAAGCTCATTTTGAAAAGAAAAGACTTATCTAAGACTGCAGTGAATAAAAACTTTTGAGTGTAATCCCTAAATAGCAGAAAGTTTGAACCTTTTCACCTTGGGATCAGGATGTGGCTGACACTGATGGAGTCAGGGCAGCTCTGAGTTTGCCAGCTCAGCCAGACACTCAGCTTTGTGCACAGCAGTTCTGCTGTCTCTTCTGTGTAACATATTCAGTGTGAGAGGGACTTGGAGGAAGATTTCCTGTAACAGAAAAACCTTCTAATTACCTTTCTCTTTAAGGAGATGCCAGATACCCATTGCTTGGCCAGCCCCTGCAATACAATCCATCTTTGTTACGTGGACAAGTAACAAGCCAACAGGTATTAAAAGAGAGCAATCTCATGAAACAATGAAAAAAAAACCAATTCAGGACTACCATTACAACCACCTAGAATAGGGGAATGTGTTATTGCACTTGGAGAGTAATTGAGTGGAAGGTGCTTGCTTTGCAATAAGTTTTATTCCATGTCAATACTCCCCATTGTTCTTGTTTGTTGTATTAAACAGTGAGAATGTTTATCTGAACTTTGATTTTTAGGCACAGTGTAGACAATGGATTTAATTTTAAGCAATTCACTAGCTAATTAAAAAATCTAAAGGGTTTAGACCCTTTGCTAAAACTATTTTCTTTTATTCAAGTAACCAGTTCTAAAAAAATACATGTGGGAGTTTTCAAACAAAGAGTGGGTTTGTTCCTTTTAAGAAAAACAAACCCAAAATATTTGTGTTAGCAAAGTTGAAAAGTCTTTCCCTCTATTTAATTTTTGGGACACACAAACCCCCTGCCTCTACCATGCTCAGTTCCACCCAATGCCAGCTAGAGGATGTGATGGCTGGGGCAGGGGGATGTTTTTCCAAGATGATTTAAAGTTATTTTTTTCCCCCATCATTGCCTCCCTTTCTTCTGTAGTGAAAGATTGAATGTGGCTGACTGTAGGATTGTCAAACTCAGTAATTAAAATTGGATGTGAAAATCTTCTCTGTCCCATGGTAGTGCAGGTTATTTTCCAGCCATTGCTCTGCACTGCTTTTCACTGAGCTGACTAGAAATTTTAAGGTACTGGTGGATTGTCATTGAAGTCCTCCCTTTATGTCAATCTTTCCAGTGTCAGCCTGGAAACAGACATGGAAACAGGGGAAAGAAACCAGCAAAGAAGGCTGCTTCAGCAGATCTTGGTGCAGGAGAACCAGGTATAGAATTGCTGACTGACACAGTCCTCCAGAAAAATGAATTATGGTGATGGGCTGGGAATGTGCAAGAAAAGCACAGGTGAGAAGGGCCAGAGCAAAGAAATTGGACAGAAATGGACATGGCAAACATAGGAAACATAAGGATGGAGAGGAAGACATGGAGAGAGGGGAAGAGGGAAGTTAAATGGGAAAAGTGGAGTTTGGAAGGCTGGAGAAAAGACCAGAGAAGTTTAGGATTGGAGAGTACTAAAAGAAAGAGCAAGTGTGTCAGTTTACTGGGCCGAAGTTCTATGATATTGTTACATTAAATATTAAATATACCCTGCTTCCTTTTACTGGCCTAACAAGTGAAATCAGACATAAACCACAAATTGGTTTGTGCTCTTTGGTTTGTTGGGGTTTTTTTTAGTTTTTCCCATTCTAGTATATTTAAGCACATGGATGTGGAAGACATACTAGGAGATCTACAGATTAGCTTGTTGGAATTGGTAAAGATGTCATCTTTTATGATGAAAATAAAATAAAATCTGATGGCATCTATCTTAATACCTTTACTGAGAATTTTTGCTACCTGCTGTCAACTATTCACAGAAAGTTCCAGAAAAATCAGCTTTTCTAACAATTTAATGGAAAGGATTTTTTTGAGGTAAGACAGACTAGTTTTTTGCCATGGTGAAGTGTGAAGCATTACCAGACAAGGCCAGTGAGATGCTATAGTGAGTTCTGAATCCTGCTGCAAAATGAGTTATTGATGATTTTATTATTTCCCCTCTTTGTTCTGAGGACCCTCTTTGTATTCCCAGCTTTTATTTGCACACTTGTACAAGTAAGCAAATTGTATTTGTAAGCAGCACTAAATGTTAGATCAAAGGCTTTCGAGTATCAAGGAGGCAAATCCTGTGGATTTGGTATCAGCCAACTGGAAATACAAGTATGAAATAAGTCATTTTCTATTTAGGATGTTGTATCATTAATGCAATAACCGACTTAGATTCATTGTTTTTCTTCTTTCAGTTGTGGGGAAAGTTCTAGAAATTACTGAGCTGCCGGAAGGCATAACTCGCGTGGAAGCAGAGAAACTCTTTGGAGAACTGTTGAAAGTGGGTGCCAAGATCCGGTGGCTGAGGGATTCCCAGTGCCTGCAGGCGCAGCAGCGGCGGCTCTGCGGGGACGGCGGTGGGGGCCCGGAGCCCTCGCGGGCCGGGGACTTGGCGTCCACCTACACGGTTCTGGCCACCTTCCCCAGCATGGCGGCCGCGCAGAGCGCGCTCAAGAGGCAGAGCGGCAAGTTCCGCCTGAGAACCAGCAGGAAGCACTACGACCTCCACGTCCTGGAGAGGGCCAGCTCTCAGTAGCACTCACACCGCTGGACACTCGGCCCGTACAACTTCCATGCCCTCCCTCCTCGATTGGTTTGATGTCACGGGGTTTCTGTTCTCTTCATAGAGACTCCTGGGATGTTTTGTCACATGACGTTTGCCATTGAAGAATAAATAACCCAGTGAATCCAGCAAGATGAAGAAAACAATTTACAGAGTTACTCCCAGACAATAGCAAGGAATAATCTTTGAGACAGGCAGCTTTCTGTAAGGAATGCTGCTGAAATGCCCCCTACTTTTATAGTAGTTTTGTTTTATATTTTTGAAATCTTGTATCAGATCCAAAGTTCTATTGTACAGCAGATGTTCATAAAAATCCATATGCAGATTTGTATTTTATAATCCCTTTTCACAGCCAGCACACAGCAGTCCATTCCAAGGCAGGAACCTGAGGATTGGTGGAGGGGAAAAGAGAACCATTCTCAAGGAATTACATTCATTTTCTAGCAAACTACCCAAGATCTTCAAGTTAACCTGTTCTTTGCCCCTTGTGTGTTTTTTCTTTTTTTCTTTCTTTTTTCCCCTCTTTTTTTTTCCTTTTTTCCCTTTTTCTTTTTCTGCTTTTCTTTAAGAAAAAAATAATATAATTTTTAGTAACTAACTCCTTAGGTCCTTGTCTTTTTCAATATAGTCAAACAATGTCAAAAGAAGTTACAAGTTTGTATCCTTGAAGAATTTACTTCTGATCCAGCAAGTTAAATAATTACTAGAAGGGGATTATGAATAGGTTACAAAGAGAATGTTCACTGAATCACATTTTAATATTTCTTTTTAACAAAAACATGAAGACACTTTATGTATCTTCATACAAGTGACAAAATGTTTGCACTTTAATTGTGTTTCCACCAGTATGGGTCTCTTTCTCTTCCTTTTCACGCTAAGATAATTGTGTTTGGTAAGTGCTGGAAACCTTTTTAATAGTTTAAGTTTTCATCATTTGCAGATGCTCACTGGACATTAAAGATTCATTGCACATAAATGAAACAAAACCTTTTTCAACTTGTGTAATTTGCAAGTCTGTACAATGTGTGCTGATGCAAGCCTTTTTCAGTTCAAAAGAATAAATGTTTACAAACACAAACTTTTTCAGTGCACTTGTTTAAGCTTCTAGAAGACTTCTGAAACCTGGATAAGCTGATATTAACGGCTGGAATCCTTTCAAATGTGAGAAAAGAACTTGAACCCACAAATATTGGAACCTCTTAAAAAACCACCTGCTGTTTCCTCTGGCATTCATGTTATCCAGCCCTTCACTTTTATAGAGAAACATTTATCAGATGCTGTAAGGGGCTGCTCCTGATTTTTCATTTTTAGCTCAGGAACTGATTTGGTGTGTAGACAAGCAACTACTTGGTCACTTCATAACGCTATAATTTTTTGCATTTGTGACTTCTGAAGGAGGAAACTCAAGGTAAACTTTGTGTTTAAAAACATTTTACAGGGGGTAAAGGTGAAGAATTAAGGTGCCTAAATCAGCATTAATTTTCATTGTTTATACAAATTATTCTATCCCTGAACACCCAAACAGTGATGAAGTACTTGGAGGAAAACTTAGAAAACTGACCTGTCTGGGAATAATGTAGCCTAATTAGTGTCTTTTATGGTACTGGATTCTGTGAAATGCTGCAGCAACAGTATTTACTAAAGGTCAGCTTCGATGCTCCCCTAAAACAAAAGGGAGAATGTTCACCTTCCAGTCCCCAGATAAAAGGCAAACCTACTCACTCCAGTCTGCTTTCTCAAAGGATGGTGCTTGGCTTGACTGAGGATGCATTTCTTGCTGCTCCTTGAGCTGGACTGCTGCAGTTTACTGCACCCAAACCCAAAGCTGGTAAAAGCCCCAGTTTATCAATGACCCCCCCTGAACAGCTCAGACAACATGACTACTGCCTGCATTCTGTCACTGCCTCCTGCTGACTGCCATGCTAGTTTAGGATTATGGTTTAATCCTGTACAAGTAGCTAAGAGATTAAAGGGCTGTAGGGACAGGTGTCTCAGCCCAGCAAGGCAGCTGCCTCCCATCATTAACTCATTCCACGAGAAGATTCTTTAGATGTAGAAGGGTAGGCAGTAGCTGAGAGCTTCCATCTATTCCAAATGACCCCAGCACTAAATTTGCATCAAATCAAACCCTTTCCAAAGGATGTTGCATGGCTTGCTGCATTTCATAAACTCTCCTCATAATAAAAGGAGGAGAAAAGGCAATGTGAGGTAAGCATGGAGAATGCAGCCCAAACAACAGAAAGGGAGGGATACACAGTTGGGAACAAGGTACAGAAGCGATTTCATTTTTATCAAAGAAGTTGTAAACTTGAATGCAAGTTGCCCTAGAAGAAAAATTAAAACATGTAAGAAGCCAGTTGTATTCTAATGCAGAAACGGACCCTTTCCAGTTAGGCCTGCCATCTTTTCTGAGTATATTTTACTCTGTGTAGTAAACAGGGACGGTTACGTTATTTTATCTGGATGTGTCGATAAGAGCCACACAGGTACAATTCACAGGACTCTGGCACTGCCAGAGGTTCTGATGTCTACAGTGGGCAGAGTATTAAAGTATTTCCACTTCACAGTTGTGTTTATTCCTGGGTTTGTGCTATTTCATGCTTTCTCTAGTAAACAAACAGGATGCAAACTCATATAACCAAGACAGGTTATACCCTTCTGCCCCTTTTGGTTCCATAAGCCACATAAACCCAGGCACTATCTGCAAAACCCCTGGAATTGCATTTGTTCCACAGATTTCGATCACGGTCTAGAAAGCAAATAAAAGCACTTCGTGCATGTAAATATATGCATGTAAAATACATTCTCATGTTCTCATCAAATCTTTTAATACTCCAGTGCATTTGAGCTGCCTCTTATTTACCATTAAAGCTATTTTTAAAGCAATTAGTGGCAAAAGGAATTAAGTGGGGACTTCCATTGCAGCAATATAATATGTTTTGTTTTACTTGAGAGCATGTATTAACTTTTAGAACTAAGGAAAAGCACTGGAAGAATAAGGAGAAAAGCTGAACAAATGTGGCCATTACCTACTCCACCAAAAGCTAGTATTTCTTGATTTTAATTACTGCACTTATATTGTAAAATTTCTCCCTGAACTGTGAACACTTCATATCATTTCTGCTGTTAGCCAAAGAAATAATTAAAACTTAAGAATAAAATTTTAAGCCCCATACTTTGAGGACTGTCCAAACTGCATGGGCATGATGCTGGAATTGGGTGGATCATTCCAGCATACCCTAGAAAATCCTCACAGCCCACATGTGCCTACCAGGCTGTGCCTGCTGTATTTTGGTAAGACAGGGTTGGTTGGAAACAAGCATCTTGCATCTCCCCTGACATTCCTCCCTGAGCACATGTCACCTGTTCTAATAGGAAATGTTTTTTGTTCACTCACATACACTTAGAAAACTGACATGAAAAGGAGCAGAATGTCTACAAAGACAGAAACTGTGCTTTGGTGTCGCAGGCTGTAGTGCTGGGGTGTCTCCAGCTGTAACCACCCCTAACCCTTTTGCAGGACAGGTGATGTTTGAAGATTGGGTGGTACAGGGCAGCTGTTTGCAGATGGGGTTCTATCAAAGCACCAGAAGAACTGTGCAGCTCAATGAATCCAGTAAAGTACCTGGGTACACAACACGCCTTTCACAGGGAGAACATTTTCCTATTTCCTATCTTCTTGCAAGCCAGTTCCCTCTCCAGGTGGAATGAGTAGTTGTATTCTCATCCTATGACACTCATTTGTGCCTTAAATCTTCACACCTGACTTCTTGTTATGAGTTAACCTTGTACTAGCTTGGATGCCTGAAAGGGAGTCAAAATTACAACTTTCTATAAATACTATTTAGCTCCATTATATATTTTTTCCACATAAAATTGATGCAGGCTTCAAGTATTCATCCCTGAAGCAAAAAATGTTTAGATAAAGCTTTGGAGAAAACTGACCAAAACACTTTTAAGCTACAGGTCATGAAAAATTACTCTAGCTGGATTTTTTTAATATATTTCTAACTATGAAAGAATTATTTCAATCCCTTCCATGTTTCTACAGCTTGGTTTTCATGAAGGTTGATGCACTGCCTCTTCTCAATGTCCTACTCCTATTCACATTTAAAACATTTTTGGTATTTTGGCTATTGATGTCAGTAAGTATAAAATTAAAGTGCACAATGTTAATGTGACTTCATTTTGGACACATCATTTCTTGGGTGTAGGCCAGCACCCTTAAAAGGGCCTGATTTTCAGAACAATCTGAAAATTAAGTCCCTGTAAATTACCGTATTCTAGAATCTAAGACCAAAGTCACCATTCACTCCAAAACCTTCAGTGTAAATTAAGCTGCCTCTTGGATTACTTGAAAATGTGTGCAATTATGTTCTTAACCACAATGTATATGAGCCTCCTCTTACTTCAGCATCTGCCTTGTGTCTTTAGACTTGTAGGGCTGGGGTTTGGCCCTGACTCAGTTCAGCAGCCCTCACTGCAAGGTTATGTTTTATCCCGCTTGCAACTCCTTGATGTTTCACAGTGTCTGTCAAAGTTTGTCGGGTTGAAAGCAGAATTTGCTGAAGACGTGATTAAGCATTAAAATTTGGTCCAGGACACAAACACTTCAGTGTTTGCTGCTATTTTTTCCTTCTCCAGTCTCACTGGTAAAGCTCATGCAGAGTCATTATATGGGATGCTTGCAGCTGAATGGACTGTGCCTGCACTTGGGAAAAGAAACTGGAATGTCAGATGAGCTTGGTGCTGTAAACCAAAGAGCTGTAGAGGACAACTTGTGTGTCGCTGGCAGTTGTATGCTTTTAAAACTGGAATAAGTTATAAAAATAAACTGTGTTGCTGTGGATAATGCTTAACAGTGAGATTTATTCTTAATTCAGCTCCTGTGTCCCAGTTAACTGGGCATGTGAATTACCTGGGGATTGATGATGAGCCACGGTGCTGACAGCAGTGGAATGTTTCAGACCCAGGTGAGCAGAGGTGGAAGGCATGCTCGACACTGGCGGGGGATGGACTGACTGCAACACCAGGGGATCTGTAACACTTGATCTCCCAAAACCAAAGAATATTTACAAGCAGTATTGCACATCATACTTCAATTACAGTGGCCTCAGTTTGAACTTGAGAGGGAGACATTGGCATTCTGCTTTTTCCTCATATCCTAATTTTTGCCCTAGTTGTAGGGTTAATTAGCTTCACCTTTCTTTGGTTTTCCAATGTAATTAGTAAGAAACATCATTAAGTTTGCTCTGATAGTCTCCACACTGATTTATACAATCTGGGAAATACACCAGGCCTTAACTCCAGTTGCTCAAATTCGCTGATTTTTTACTTGGCTTAAATTGATACCTTTGATTTGTTAATTAACTGCTGATTTTGGGTGAAGCAACAGTGCATTTTAAAACAGGAATTCTCTAATAAAGATACTTTCCATTTTAATCCAGATGGATGTGTTCTGGTTTTGGGGAGAAAAAATTATTCTTTTAGAATGCAAATTACTGCCTTGCATTGTTTCCTATGCCAATAACTGAAAACACAAGACATCCCCCTTCAAAGAACTGAATCCCAGGTAATGCTCCAGCTGTCAAACTACTTTTTCTCAATAAAATTTTCCATTTACTAGCTAGTTATCCTGTCTTTTTCTAGGCCTACAAACTGCAGACCACTGTTGTTTCCAGACACACCTGTGCTAAAGGCTCTCAATGAACAGCAAAGGCATATCCAACAAGTCAGTGACCCTACAGCTGGGAGAATGCCACTTCTAAAATTGCAGTTATTTGAGAATGTAATATAAATAATTCCTGAGGATGTAAGAGATTGTACACTGTCACAAAAATTACACTTCCAGTCAACTGTAAGCCCTTCTTTTTCTTCCTTGTTTCAAGTGGTATCAAAAAGTTTGAAAATCGTATTTGCAAAACAATTTTCAAAACATACAGTGTTAAACATTTCACTCACCTTTCTCATGAAATTTGGCTTCCAACTTAGGGTTCCAAATCAGATACAGTAAAATGCACACTACAGTTACTGGAAATGCCAAAAGAATTAGTGCAACATATCCAAATGTATTAGAGAATTCAAGATACACCTTACAACCTAACCTCCTCCTCTACATGCAGTTGTGTAACAGAGATGTCTCTTTGTTAATCTCCAAAAACAAATTTAGTTTGATACTATCCAACTTGGGCATTGCCCTTAAATCTGTTTTGTAGCTTTAGGAAAATACAAAAGTATCTGATTTCTTAAAAATCCATCTCAGAAACATGTTCTGATGGTATTTTTTTAAGAAAGGTATTTCTTTAAGAAACTTGAAGAGGCATGACACACAAGCAAAGCTTACCCAGTGAGGATTACTGTGACACAATTTCCACACGCATCTTGGGAGAGGTAAAGCAGATTTTGTGCACTGTTGTCAACACTGATTTGCTTCCTTTTCACTGTAAGTGTATAGGATTTTTTTTTTTAATTACCCAGTTACACAAGGTACAACAGGAAAATATTTCCAGACTGAGAGACTGTTTTTTGGCCTTTCAATATTTGAGTACCTGCCTCAGCAAGTTACCAGTACACACAGTCACAGTCCTAATGGTGTTTTAGAAAAGCTCAGGTGAAGTGTTCTGTCCAAAATGTTATCATCAGAGCACTTGACATCAACTGTCCTGTCCTCGTTGCTGTGAAATGTCTACTAAGGAGTCCTGCATTTCTGGCTGCGCTGTGCCAGTCCCTCACAAAGCCTGAGAGCACGGAGGATGTCCTGGCTTAACCTCCTGCTTCTCGTAGAGGAACTCTGCACACCATACTCTATTTCTGTTCTATTTAACAGAAGAACAAAACATAAGAACAAACATATGTTCCTCCATCGCTTTTCCCCCCAGTCACGCCCTTGTCTCCCCCAGGGTGGGCTGCGGCCGTCGGTCCTCCAGCCCCGGCTGCAGGAGGTTCCCCCTTTTCTGGCAGCTGCCTCACAGAATCATGGAATGTCAGGGTTGGAAGGGAGTTCTGGACATCACTTTGTCCAAACCCCTGCCTCGGCAGGGCCACCTGGAGCAGCAACACAGGAACGCGTCCAGGTGGGTTTGGAACATTTTCAGGGTGGGTGACCCCACACCCTCCCTGTCCCACCCCCAGTGGAAAGCTCTTCCTCTTGCTGAGGTGAAGTTCCTTGTACTTTAGTCTATGCCCACTGCTCCTCATCCTGTCACAGGGCACAACTGAAAAGATTCTGGCACCGTCCTCTTGGTACCTGACTTTGAGATGCTTATATTCTATCTGAGGCATTTATTCTGCATTACAGAAGTACACTGGTTTAGAAAAGACCTCTGAGATCATAGAGTTCAAACTGACCAAACACCACGTCAACCAGACCATGGCACTCAGTGCCACGTCCAGTTTTTCTTCAAAGACCGAGAGGAACCGTGACTGCACCACCTCCCTGGGCAGCCTGTTCCAATGTCGAGGCATCCTCTCTGAGAAGAGATTTTCCCTGATGTGTAACCTAAAGCTGCCCTGGAGCACCTTAAGGCTATGCCCTATCGTTGTGTCGCTGGCTCCGAGGGAAGAGCCTGACTCACACCAGGCTCCACCCTCCTCTAGTAGAAGCGTTAAGGTCCCCCGAGCCTCCTTTTCGCCAGGCTGAGATGCGCCCTCAGCCGCTCCTCACAGGACGTGCATAAACGAGATCCCCGCTCGGCCTTCCCCTCCCTAGGCTAAACAGGGCAGCTCCTCTCGCCTGTCCTGCCGCCCCGAGCCCGTTTCGCAGGGGATAGCACCAGAGGCGACCCCCGCCCGCCGAAAGCCGCGGCCCCTTTGCCCCAGCGCCAAGATGGCGCCGGGCTGAGGGGGGCGGGACCGGGCACCGCCCCCCGCGCGCCGCCGGGGCGGGGCGCGTGCCGCGCGCCGTGGCCAATCGCGGGGCGGCGGCGGCGGGCCGCGCGCGCAGGCGCGCGGGGGGCGGTTGGCGCGGCGGCGGCGCAGGCGCGGTGCGCGGTCGCGGAGGGCGGCGGGTGCCGGCGGTGGCGCGATGTGGTTCGGCGGCTCCGTGCCCGCCGCCATCGCCGCCGCCAAGGAGCGCAGCTCCGTCTTCGTCGTGTTCGTGGCAGGTACGGTACGTCCCGGGGCCGCCCGCTGCGCCCCGGGCAGGGCCCAGCAGCGCCCTGCCGGCGGTGTCCCGCCCGCCGAGCGGGATTTGTGCTGTGTCAGCTCCAGCCCGCGGTGTCGGTGTCCGGCCGCCGCCCGGCCGATGTGCCGCCTTCCCTCCCTCCGTTCCGCTCCTGTGCGCTGCGTTCTCGCCGGTGCAGCTCTCCGGGCTGCCTGGTGTGTTCTGTTTTTCCTCGTACCGACAGTGCGCGTTTCATAACGCTGTGTTTGGAACCTGTAGGAATTCACATCGTCTCGTGTACGCTGCCTTTCTCCATGAAAAAAGATTTCTCTATGAAAGAGGGAGACAGTGCTGAGCTGCGGCAGGGGAGGTTTAGGTCGGATCCTGGGAGGATTTGTTCCCAGAGCGTTGGAACGGGCTGTCCGGGAGGCGGTGAGTCCCTGGCAGTGTTTAGGGAAGGACTGGCATGGCACTCGGTGCCATGGTCTGCTTGACAAGGTGGTGTTTGGCCAGAGGTTGGACTCGATGGTCTCAGAGGGCTTTTCCAACACGATTGAAACTGTGGTATTCTGTGATCAGACAAGCTCGTTAACTTATTTTTGAGCTTTTGCATATCTCTGTGTGGTTTTTCTTAAGATTTTACTGTTGCCTTGCGTGCTTGTGTCTTGTAGTTTTTCAGGTGCCTCATGAAACAACAGCGTTGAATGTGTGAATTAGTGTTGTTCCCATAAGAACTGTTGAACTGTGGGACTCACGTGGCTTCAAAAAGTTCACTCCCAAAGGGGGTGTGAACAGAAAAGTGCAGTTAAATTCCTTTGCTGACAGAACTCTCCATGTACCTGGAGAACAACATTTTCTGTACTGATAAAAATCAGGGTCTTGTCAGACCACAGACTGGGCTGTGTTGTTGTTGGAGTAAGGGACAGGGTGGAGGAGTTCATGAAGAACCTCAGCCCTTGGGAAAGAGTCACATTGCACAATTTGGGAGGGACCCCAGGCTGGAAGAGTATGAGTAGTCCAACCCCTGAGGAGGAAGAAGCAGCAGAGACAAGGTGTGAGGAATTGACTGCAGGAAGGGTGGGAAGGAGATATGTTTTTATTTCCCATGATCCTGCTCTGATTTTTGATTAGTAATAAGTTAAATGAATTTTTCCCCAAGTCAAATCTATTTTGCCTGCAAAGATCACAGGTGAGTGATCTCCCTATGTCCTTATCTCTTCCCATGAATCTTCCATTACATTCTCTCCCCTGCCCAGCTGAGGACGGCAGTGACAGAGAGACTTTGGTGGGCCTCTGAGTCGTTTCAACTTGATACATGTATCAGGGAGAAATGCATGTTGTAACTTATGTCCAGCACTTTTTATGAAACAAAAGTTCTGCACAAAATGGAGCCCATTAGATTCTGATGTTGACTAGGTGAGTGTAGGAATATATAGATATACAGGGGAGATAAATTTATGGTTGCAGGGATGTAACCTAGTTTTGTCATTGTGTCTGCTGTGAGGATTTGTTTTGTTTTATGAGCCCTGGAAAAGGTGGAGCATGACTTCAGCCGGGCAGATCTCTGAAAGGGAAGAGTTGGAGAGTTCTGCTGCCATCTGGTCCACCCTGGGCACCGTGGGATCAGGGCAGCTGACCCGTCACAGAGCTGATCATGAAACTGTTCTGTTACCTGGGCTGGGAAAGGGAGCTGGGGAGCCCAAGAACTTTCTCACTGTGTGTGGAAGCAGCTGTTTTTGAAGGATGTGGAGTGCTAGAAGAATAGTCTGGTTTTGTGTTAGCAGAGATTGGGTTTGTTGTTTGGGTAGAAACACGTTTCAGACTGCACAGTGATGGTAACTTTGAGCCTTTACACTGCACACTTCCCACTGGAGACGGGCATTTGAAAGCACCTGGAGAACAGCCTTTCAGCAGTGTTTGGTTCTGTACACTTCATCCATTAATATCTATGGGAAAAAATAATGAGAGAAATTGAGAATGTAAGTTAGCTATTGTATTGGGGTGGCCATTGTGGAGGATAGCTATTAGGTACAGTTGACAAAAATTAGGAAATTCTAATTGAACAGATATGTCCATCTGTTTGTGGTTTCTGCCACCATCTGCCTGTCCCTCTCTCCCTTTCCTCTGCACTTCACTTACGTTTCCTCTAGAAAATGAAGAAGTGGATTATTCTTTCTGCTGCCAGAATATTTTCTAGTCAAGCAAGGAATAATGTGGTTATTTATCTTAAAAATTAGGTGGCATTTGTGATTGTAAGTGTACATTGTTCGAGCAGTTTTCTCCTAAAGTGTTTTTGCTTGCAGCCATAATCCCAGCATTTTTGAGCTCAGTGTTTAAAGCCCTCATGGCACATTCTGGTGACAGAGTGGTGTAAAGGTATTAAAGATCCCATTGAACTCATGGAAGGTTGCAATAAAAGGGATTGCTCCATTTTCCCCAGAGAGCTTGAGGTGAAGCAGGTCTGCCTAAGGAAACTGGTTTGAAATATTAAGATGAGATATTAGAGGCCTCTGGACACACCAGGTAAGGGGGTTGTGTTTGGGGAACACACGAGTTACTTTGTGGCATCAAATAATTGCCAGCAGCAGTTTCCCTGTGCTGCTGCACAGGGAGAGGAGTCCTGACAGTGAAACAGGTCTGCAACACAGGAGCCCCAGGGAATGGTGTGGAGTTGTGTCAAGGGAGGTGAGGGCTGGGTATCAGGAAAGGCTGCTGTCCCCAGAGGGTGTTGGGCAGTGAAACAGCCTCCTCAGGGAAGATGTCAGGGAGAATTTGGAAAACGCTCTCTCAAAAAGTACATGGGAGGATTCTTGGGGTGTCCTGTGCAGGGCCAGGAGTTGGACTTGATCATCTCTGTGGGTCCCTCCCAACCCAGGATATGTTATGATTCTTTGAACATATCTTGTTGGTAGCTGTTCTGCAGATGATTTTGTAGCCTACAGAGTTAATTGATCCTTTGAGTCACTAATATAAAGTTAATAGTTCATTTGATACAAAACCTCTTCTGTTTTGATGGCAGTGTTGCAGATTATTTTATATCTTTCAAAAAGTTAAGACATATTCTGATCAGGAAAATACCAGGCCACTCACAAAAAGTGCTTCTGAGTGAAAAAATGAAAGGCTATGTGTGTGACAATAAAAGGCTTTAAATTAAAATGTTTGTTTCTTTTTAATCATGTTAGTAGAAACCCTCCTCCTTTTGTTCATAACTTTATTATTTTAATAATTTTCGTACAAAATGGTGATGTGCAAACATGAGCTGTTTGTTAATCATTTGTAGCCAAGATATATCAAGGCACTTTGCAAGTTAAATAAGTGAAATGACACAGAGGAGGAGGAGGTGAATGGTTTAATGTGCTGCCTTCCTGGCATTTCCAGAATGGCAATCCTCTCTTAGTGAGTAGCTGTGAAATACTGGACATGGAAAAGTAAGTTGGGCTTATCTCTTCTTCTGAAAGGGAAACACTTCCTTGAGGACTGCATGCTGAGGGGAATTAAAGTCTTCTGACAACCTGTGATAGTTTTGAGTAAGTTCCTCATACAGGAAGTAAATTATTGCAGAAAAAGTCTTGTCCAGTATGTGAATGACTTGAGAAATTATCTGTGTTTTCTCTATGTAGATTTTCCTGATCAGATTTAAGAGATGAGTGAGTGGTTAACAGATTATTCCACTAAGTGCAATAGAGTGATGTTTTTGCTTGAGAAACAAGAAATCTGAGAGTTTTGGGATCTAGAATTATGAGGCTGTTATGCTGGCTCTATATTTAGCAGAATTATGAATTATGTCAAGTTCTGTTGCACTTGACCTCTTGACTTCTGATGTTTTTCCTGTGACCTGGCAGTTTTGATTTCAGAATATTACTATTACAAACTGTAATAAATGAACCCTAACCCCTAAATGAGAAAGGGTTATCAAAACAAAAAGATGTATGAGAATAAGCGATTGTTCAGTGGGTAGTCACAATATTAATCAGTGCATCATGGCACAGAGCTTTATAAAATGTGAGCTATCAGCATTTTCATTCAGTCATCTCTCAGATTGTAGTGTGAGCAGCCTCTGCTCTGTTTGTGTCTTTCAGCATTCTTTTTCGTCCAGCAGTTGGCTGTGTGGAAAAGTTAGCATTAGGCAAGTATTTGGATATTTTTAGTAGCCTAATCAGATGAGCAGATGTCCTTTTGAAACAGTGTGTGGTGAAGCAGCTGCCTGCCTGTGAGCATTTGGAAACAGGAGAGGAGACCGAGCTGCTCTGGGCACAACAGCTGCATTGACCACACTTGGAAGCACTGCACTTAACAAGAGGAAAGGTTCCCACGTAAAATAGCCTAAATATTTGCTTGCTTATGCAGAAGAATAATAATAGAGGTAGATACTTTCTTACTTGCTCCAGTAATTCCAGGGAAAAATTGAGACACGTGGTTGAAACCACTTTTCCAAAATTGTATTTTTGATATGTGCCTCTGTGAGAGGCCTTGTGACCAGATAGCAGCACTTCACTGGGAGATTCCACATGTAACTCCTGATCTTTAACAAGTCAAAAATATTGCTTGGAATGGCAGCTGGGATGAAACAAACAAGTGGTTTGTTGTTGTCACTGAATAATGGACTACTATACTTCTATACTTGTGACTCAGATTCTTCATCAAGACTGCAATCCATTCCAAGTTGCTAGGAAGTAATACAGATTGAAGATAAAGAAATGGTTGCAGGCCAGTGTACTTGTTGAAAAATAGTTAATATTCATCAGAATCTATAACCCACACCCTCACTAAACTGGTGTTTTAGGATGTAAATGTATGATTGATACATTTCATCTGATTAAAATAACACCTGTGAATCTTTGGCCCTTGAACACCTTTTCAGTTTCTCTTATCCAAGTAGCTCTTCTGCATTTGTTATTCTTGTTCTGTGTTCCTCACATCTTTTCCTCCCCTCCTACTGTTGCTGTTCATGTCAGGAAGTGGAATACAAAACTAAGTTATAAATAATCTGCAAATAAATGTTTCTTGGTTTGGGGATTTTTTTTTTTACACTGTCAAACTGTGAAACCTTACCTGCTGAATTATGTATTTACAGGGAGTGGAGAACATAGGTGTACCTACTAGCAGCTGATGTACTAATATGTAATTAAATTTATAATGAGGAGCAAGCAGAACATAGTTTTGACATATCAAAGGGGAGCAGCTGGAGTGAATTGCCTCCAGATCATAAAAAAAAATTATAAACTGACTTGAAAATAATTCACAGAGTATTTTACAAAGGTGATTCCAAGGGATTGAAGCAAGGCTAGAATCAGGGCAGAAACAGCAATTTGTGGTGGGTTTAACTCATGTGTGTGCTGTGTGCTGCAGGTGAAGATGAACAATCTACTGAGATGGCTGCAAGGTGGGAAGACGAGAAGGTGACTGAAGCTGCATCAGATGGTTTTGTTGCTATTAAAATTGACACCAAAAGGTTTGGTCCTATTCTAATTCTGTCTCTTATACAGTCTTTCACTGACGATGATGAAAGTAAGAGGCTTTTGAAGTCCTCACCCTGATTTGGAGGGTTCCAGAGCAGAAGCGAATTCAGTACTCCTGGAGTCCCTAAAGCCTGAGAAAATGTCAAAATTTATTGTGTTCTGCACATACTCATTGGGTATTTCAGACTGTATTCCAGTACTAGTAATAGAATGCTTGAGGTTGCTTTTTTCTCAACTGGAATAGACACAAAAATGCTATTAAAAATGATGTAATGAAAGATGCAAGTGCTAGAGGCAGTTCTTGGTTTGCGAAGTTACATAATGAATTAAAAACCTTTCATGAATTTAGAATCTGTAAAGCCCCAGAGAAAATGTTTGCCTCCATTGTAACAGATAGAATGAGAAACATTTAAGCTCCTGGGTAAATTACTCAGCTATTTTTGTTAAGTTTGTGTTCCACTCCATGTATACAAAGTGCACTGACATTTCCCCAAATGGTATTATTTTGAAATGCTCTATAGACATTTTATTAGATTTACTACATTATTTGTGCTCAATAGACTAGATTTCTTTTTCCTGACTTGCCTTAGCACTGCTTTCCTAATTTTTATGTAGTCAACTGTGATAACCAAGGATTGTCACCATGTCAACACTTTTGCAGAATGTTAATGATAAGATGCAATGCAAATTTGCTTTTAGTGTTCTCTCAAGTATTTAAATAGTTTTGTAGGACAGTTATTTTTATGATGAAAGACTGAAGTTGCTGCAAAATGATTGCTACTCATAAATGAATCTTTTCTTTTAAACAGTGAAGCATGCCTGCAGTTTTCTCAAATTTGTATCCTTTGAGATCTGTTTAGATGCTACATTATGATTACAGATAATTGCTTTTTACAAGTTAATACCCTTCTTAAGACAAATACTTACAAGCAATGCTATTGAAAATACTTATTTTGCTGCAAAACTTTGCAATAAACTGTAGTTAATAGTTACCATCTGTGTATGCAACTAGCTGTCAGTTATTAGAGAAAGTGAGCAAATTGTTTTTTTTATGTTAATCCTGTGTAATTCTGTAAATATAAAATCATCTAAAGCTTTATGTAGTCTAAATAACCTGTTGGTCCTACTAATCAACATTAGAAAACAAACAAAAAATGCTTTAAATTATGAGCTGGGACTCAGAGGTGCAGAGGAGGAGGAACAAGCAGTGGCTTGTGGGTTCTGTCACATACACAGGTGTGAAGTCAGGTAAACCCCTGCCTGCCTCAAGGAGGTCACTGCTTATGGTTCATTAATTCTATACCTTAACCTGGATTTCCTTCATGCTCTGGAGATTTCATTACTGTATACTTTAGATGTTGTCTGACACTAAAACAAAATATTCTCAAGTCAATGCATAATCAGTTCCCTGAAAAGTTGGGAGAAAAATACTTTAGCCTAAACCAGTAAAAAGAAAAGAAGAAAAGCTTACCAGTTGCATGAAATGTTTGCCAGCATCTTTCTTCCTCCCTTGACCCTGGCTGCTGGTGAGCAGTTGGAGATGAGAGCATTAGGCTAGAAGCTCCTGTAGGAAGGTCTGCTTTGCCCTGGAAAGTTACTCTGTGTCACCTCCTGTCATCCACCACCCTTAACTGTCGCTGTGCAGATCCTGTAGTGTGCGTCCCATCCAGTTTTTTTATAGGAGACAATGGAATCCCTTTGGAGGTTATTGCTGGCAGCGTTTCTGTGGAAGAGCTTGTTACCAGGATCCATAAAGTCAAACAGGTAATGCTGACAGGCTGGATCTTCCAGATGGAGCTGGTCATGCTCAGGACAGTGATGGCTCTGGCCCTTAGCTTGTGCCTTTGGGATGTTACTGGTGGAAGTAGAACCAGTGAGTTACTGGTTCTGTCCTTCAGCAATAAAATCTGCAACCTTGAGTTCAGTACACATGTTGGAAGCACTGTGCACGTGTGCTGCATTATTTTTTGTTTGGTTTAGATCACCTGTGTAAACCCACAGTACTGAAGTAATGTGTCAAGAACTTTGAACTGGAATGACAAAATGTGACAACTCACCTTTTAAGGGGATTACTCTTCAGCTTATAACGTGGTTGTTTAATATTGTTCTGTAATGTGTATTTATAAAGTTATACACAAGTGTAGATTGCTTTGTCACTGTGACTTCAAGTGCAAGACTAAAATTAGAAAAAAATATGAAATACAGGATTGTTCCATACTCAACAATACGTGGTAGTTCTAGTTTTGTATTTTCAATAGGGCTGATTCTTCAATAATAATTCAGTCTTGACCTTTTAACCTGTGAAAAATATTTGAACTTTCATAGGCTCTATTCTCTTTTCCCAATTTCTTAGATGCACACAGGGAAAGGGCGGCCTTTGGAAAACGGCAGTCAGGCCTGTGCTCCCTGCCCCTCCTCTCAGTCTGATGGTGCTCCAGAAAGTGCAGAATCTGGAGCAGGGGTTTGTGACTCTGAGACAACAGCCTTGTCTGCTGGTAATGGTTAGTGTCCTTGCCACCTCAAATTCCACCTCATTTGCTTTGGAAATGGTTTTTCTTAAGTTCTTACATGATGGTATATAAAAGGCCATATACTGAGCAGACTCACTTGAGGGAAAACTTGGGATATCCCAGAATGCCTTGTGCTAGTCTAGAGGGAAGGATAACTTGTCATGCTGCTTAGTTTTAATAAGGGAGGAATCTATGGTTTATAACTCAATAAAATTGTGTATGCTTTCCTGAAAAAGGATTCAATTAAAGCATTTTTTTGGCTTTGTAACTTGAAAACAAATTGTTGAGGGGGGAGTCTAAATAGCAGAACCGTATCTCCTTGAGATATCCCAATTGCTGCAAATTGTGGGTAGCAATGAGCTTAATAATTGTTATGATGAGAAACGCACCTTTTCTTTTTTTTTTATGCATTGCTTTCCTGTAAATCCCTTGAAGATGAAGCAAATTCAGGTCAAGCAAGCCAGGAAGCAACTAATTCTGCAGATGAGCAAGCAAATGATGCTCAGCCTGTGAACGATCTTACACTCAAAGTAGAAAGGCAAGTATATTTTTGCAGACTTCTTAATGTGTTGTATTTGTTTCTCATGAGGCAGTTTTGTTGGATTTTGGGTTCGTTTGGGGTTTTTTAACAAACAGATTTAATTACAGGATTTTGGTCCTTCATCTGTTGTCATCTGGCAAATATTTATGTGGTCTTACTTTCTATTACATGTCTCTGACAATACTAGGGCTGATACCAAACCAGGTTTTTAATTAATATAATTCCTCGTGTACTTTGAAAGAAAGAGGTAATCTGGAAACTGTAAGTGTTCACCTTTGACAGTAGAGGTGATATGTTTGCTGCAGATTCTTGAATTAATTGAAACATTGAACTCAAAGGACTGGAAACTGGTGTAATAAAATGCCAATTTGAGTCTTGTATAGAGTTGTCATCTTATTTCTTCTTGTTGATGACTGTTTGTAGTTTAGGGATATTGAAAAAGTCAGTGGAATCCTATTCTGAGACTCGTGTTTTCATCAGGGAACAGTAATGTCTTGAGTTCAGTTTTTTGAAGTATAGTGATCAGAAACACCTGGCTTAAAACATTATTAATTCATTATTCATTGTTTTTAAATACAGGATATTGTTTATAAACTTGTTTTTAGTAAGATTGATACTTCAAATAGCCTGTCTAAAACCATAACACATATTTAGATAATAGTAATATTTATAATGCTAAAATATACATTAATCTTTTTTCATGCTTATTTTAGTTTTCTTCCAAAGTTATTGGACAAGAGGTATATTTTTTACTTACCACTGATAAGACAATGCCGTTAGCGTTTTAATACTTATCAATATTGCTTTATAATTAATGCATCATTTATCTACAGCATTTTTTGCAAGAGGGACAAATAGGCCAAGCTCTGTGGTAATTACCACTTTCTTTTGAACAGTTACCCTACATTTTTCTGATTACGTGACTTTTCATATTGGGTCATGCCTGCCCTTTCCCCAGACTTCAAATATGTTGGGATTTTATTATCAATCTGTATTGAGAAATTCGCTTTGTTCTTTTAAGTCAGTCTTTATTCTGAGGCATTTTTCTGGATAGCTGAGACAGATGCATATGCATCTATGTCAGGGCTATATATTACTTGTGATCCATTTTAGGAGGTGATGTGCAGAAGAAACCAGATGGCTTAAAAAGAGATTGAGATTTAGTGCTTCTGTTACCACAGATCATAAATAGTATTTGCTTATTGTATATCTTCATAAGTTGGTTCAACAGTAAGAAAATATAGGATTCTTCATTTAATGAGTGGAAAAAGGACAAAAGGAATATGTTAGAACAACTCTAAAGTGAGAAGGGAGGTGGTGAAATCACCACTGCCCTTTGCCTGGATGGTGCACCAGCATAGGAATGAATCACTGCTGCTACAGCTCATTTTCATGTGTTCTTCTGGCTTTGCAAATGCTTCATTAACATTTGAACATACTGCAATGATAAGACTTTTCACTCTGTTCTTAAATTTAGGTTAACAAAAAAGCTTGAAGAGAGACGAGAAGAGAAAAGGAAAGAAGAAGAACAGGTAACACAAAAATGTAAAAACCCTTGGAGTTGCAGGTTTGTTTTTTAACCCTTATTTGAATAAATGTTTAATTCCTTCTTACATAAACATACTGCAGTCTTTTCTCTTGCCCAAGGCAATTTTGTGGTCCAATTTTTATATCTCTCTATTCAGAAAGAAATTAAGAAAGAAATTGAAAGAAGGAAAACTGGTAAAGAAATGTTGGAATACAAAAGACGACAGGAAGAAGAATTGACCAAACGTATGTTGGAAGAAAGGAGCAGAGAAAAGGCAGAAGAGAGAGCTGCTAGAGAGCGCATAAGGCAACAGATTGCAATGGTAAATTTTGCATTTTGGAAGAGAGTTTGCTGCTTGTCTCTCAGTGTACTAAAATGATACATTTTCTCATTTGCTGAGGCTTTGAAAGCTTGTTCGTTTTTCCATTTGGAGTCCTGTAGCCTTGTATAGTAATGATTTTTGTGTTTGGGGTTTATGTAGCATTTCCTGTGTATAAAAGGAAACTTCGGCTTTCATCTTCACAATTCTTTTCTATCTGAACAAACATTTCTGTCATATTGTTTGAGCCTAGTGGAGAATTATCCCATAAATGTAAAATTAATTGCAATTTAGGTATGGTACTAAAATACAAGCACAGGGCGTATTTAACTGTAGAACATACACAAGAACACTGCTCTCAAAATGGTGAGGATTATTTTCCAAGTTAGCATATATGTGTGTGTGCATATATGGATGTAAACAGTTGATAACAACTGAAATTCTTCCTCATTATTAGGTTTTGGTATAGAACACTCAGAATTGCAGTCGTGTAACTTGTAAGGTTTTTGCTTTTATCTTCCCTGGAGTGTTGAGCTTGCATGGGAAGATCATCTATTAACAACTGGTTGTGGGAAGTGACTCAGTGAGAAGTGTCATCTTGGCTAATGACATTGTGCAGTTTGGCACTAAATAATTTTTTTCAGTTCCACTATCTTTTCTCCATATGGTTTGTTTGTATCTGTGCAGTTGGTTCATGAGTATAGATCATAGCTGTCTGTTTTATTGAACCCTAAGCAGAAGTTATGTTAACAATTAAGCTTTCCCTTTGATCCTTCCATAGGATCGTGCCGAGAGGGCAGCTCGCTTTGCAAAATCGAAGGAAGAAGCAGAAGCTGCAAAAGCTGCAGCTCTTCAGGCTAAGCAGGCTGAAATAGAGGCCAGAAAAGAGGCAGCTCAAAGAGAGCGAAGGTGAGTTGCAGGAGAGACACAAGTGTGTATTTTGGGGGAGAGAGGTAAAGAAACTTTTTTAAGAGTTAATACATCTCATCTCTTGACCACATCTCATGTTGAGTTGTTTAAATAGTGACATTAAAGGTAGCTGTTTACATGAACATGATGCTCTTTGAGAGCTTTCATCCTTTTGACATTCATGATCATGAAACACTAACCACCTTTACTGGTGTGTTATTTGAGTTAGATAAGAGCGTTTTTGTGTCTGAGCTTTGATTTAAATACCAGTATAATGGAGTTTGGTAGGGTACTAGATAAGGTGAGAATGCCAAAGATTATGCTTGGACAGAATGACTGGAAAATGTCAGCACTGCTGGGGAGCAGATCCAGGGGCTGTGTGTGGATGGCTTGGATTCAGCAAGGCTGGGTTGGGGTCATCAGCTGCCCAGGCCAGAGCTGTCTCCTGCTTTGCCCAGCACTGCTGGTTTAAGAATTATCTGAACCTATGGGGACCTTATATGGATTATGGAAGAGATGCATTGTGAGAGATCAGCAGGTGATTTTCCACTATGAATTCAATCTTACACCGCCCTGGGCAGGATGACTGTCCCTCTCTGCCACATTTCAGTACTACCAAGCTAAAGGCCCAGGAGCTTTTGTCTGTAAGTGTTCATGTCCTGACTGACCCCAATGCCTCTCCCACAGTGCAATAGCCAGGATTCAGTTCCGCCTCCCCGATGGATCTTCTTTCACAAACCAGTTCCCATCTGAAGCACGGCTAGAAGAAGCCAGGCAGTTTGCTGCACAGGTAGTGTGGGCATTTTATTTCTCAGCTATGTGCTGATTACGATCCGGTGAGCATCAAGTAGTTATTGATGATGGTGGTGTTGTCATCAACTCCTTTCCTTATTGGGTATTTGAAAGGAGTTTTGGTAGCAGCCTTCTCTAGTGCCACCAACTTGCTGCAGTGTGTCATTAGTAAGATATAGAGAAAAATGAACGATATTTTATATCCTACTCTGAGGACAATTGATAGTTTGCTACAAAACTCTTGTTAATGTATACTCAGCCGGCAAATATGCAGGTGTTTGAGCAGTTATTAATAAAATGTTTTCTTTATGTGCTTCACAGACGGTTGGTAACACTTACGGCAATTTTTCACTGGCGACAATGTTTCCCAGGAGGGAGTTTACCAAAGAAGATTATGGAAAGAAGTTACTTGAACTCGAGTTAGCACCCAGTGCTTCAGTAGTGTTGCTGCCGGTAGGTGTTGGGTTTTGGTGTGTTTGATTTTTCAAACAGCAGTACAGCAGCTGGGTATTTGCTTTAAGACAGCCATTATAGTATTTGGTTTGAATTTGGCGATTTTCTTTGTCTAAACAGATTGCAAAATTACTCTAGTTAGTCAGGACTGATTTGGAGAAGTTTCTCTGAAGCAGATAAATGGTGACATAGATACTCGTCTAAGGTCTAACCAAGGTTGTTCCTTTCTGTCTGCCGAGCTGCTTACAAAGTATGTGTGAAATACTCTGTCTACAAGAGCACACTTTAATTCCTGACAGCTTTGCTTGTTTGTTCATGACAGGCGGGAAGACCTGCGACTTCTGTTGTTCAGGCTTCAGGCAGTGATCTGTGGAAGTTCTTGGGCACAATCCTTTACCCCCTCTTAGCGGTTTGGAGATTCATTAGCAACTTCCTGTTTACGAGCCCGCCCCCCTCTCAGCCCTCTGTGAGATCAGCTCATCAGCAAGACCACTCAGCTCCCTCAGCCTCGGGCAGCATCGAGCAAAGCAGGTAAGGCAAAGTGTTTAAGGCAGCTGTTTCCCAAGCTTCTTGCTGCAATTGCTTTAATCTTGTAGTGGGGAAAGGAATGTCCAATTACACAATAGGAAAAGTCTTGCAGTCATTTATGAATAGGGAATTCAGCTGTAACTACAAAGGTGAGCTTCACTTCAGCTGATACTGTTTGGAAGATAAAAATGTTAAAAATGAGATAATCAGATTGTTATGGAATGGTTGTCCAAGAAACAGAAGCAGCTTGAAGTCTGGTTTTGACAGGTTTTGTATTGCTTAGAGAATGAGATCTCCCATGTACCAGGAGAGCTGCTCAGCTGTTTCTGGTGAAGAAGCCACATATTGCTTCAATGACAGGGAAAATGAGAGTCTGCCACTCTGTCTGACCGCTAAGTGACAAATTTTCACCTGGGTATTGCTTCCCAAGGAAACAAAAGGCTGAAGAAAACTATTATTGAGGATAAGAGAAGGATGGATGATTTGTGTTTATTGCATCTGCTGCTTCTCTTGTGTAATTATTACTGAGCAAACTGTCAAACCTCACTGTTATTTGTGCCCTAGGCAAGCAGTCAGGAAACGAGTAGTGGAAAAGCGGGGGGAAGACTTCAAAAAAGAAGGCAAAATATATAGACTGAGGACTCAAGATGATGGAGAAGATGAGAACAATACTTGGAATGGAAATTCTACACAACAAATGTAGTTTTGAGTAACTGCAGTTACTATTTGGCTGTTTTTTTTTCTTTTTTTTTTTTTTTTCCTTATTTCATCTAAATCAACTAAAGCTTCTGGACAAGTGGGGCTTATTTTACACTGACTAAATTACTTAATTCTTATTCCTGGTGGATTATGGAATAAAGTCACCTATGTCAGAAAAATCAAGTTGGGGTAGGTGAAACCTAGTAAAAAGACTGAAAATCTCCATCAGCTTTCATAAATATTGCCCTATGCCATAGAAAGGCACTTTTTAATCTATACATGTTCTGCTACATAAATTTAAGGGCCAGATATATTCATATAAAGGTCATGGTAGACAATAACTGATTAAAATGAGGGTTTCAGAAGCACTATAAGTAGCAAATCAGATAACTAATTTATGTTTAACTTTTTTCTTGCTTCTGCAACTGCAAGCAAAACCTTGTAGTTTTTAATTCCCTAAGCACTCAATAAACTATTTTCCAGAAAACATGACTGTCTTGTGAAGTTCCTCTGATGTTCTGGTATCACAAGGAAGCAAGCAGGGTCGTGCTGAAATTTAAAATACAGCAGACAAACATTTTGTTGCAGTTTAAATTGCTTTACTTTACATGAAATAAAAGAAATGGGGGGTGAAAATCCAATCTATACAGTAGTGGCAGTGTAACAGTTTTGACCAGGAGAGACACTAATTTGTCTTGAAATTCTAAGTAGCAGGAGAACTTCCAGGGGTCCTTTCAGGACTGTTGATGATGCTGATGAAGCGAGGACAAATGCCAGCTGATGTTCAAAATCTTTATAGGCAGATGGGAACAAGCAATTTTACTTTGGTCTTTAAGAAATCAAATCAGTAATGCCAATGGACAAAAGAGTTAACACAGAAAAATAATTTTCCTCCCCCTTTTTAAATTGGAAAGCAAACAGCAAAATGCTGGGGAGCCATCTCTGAGGCAAGACAGAAAGCTGCAAGTAGTGGTGGCACAGACTTCTTTTTTAAGAAAAAACAATCATACTAACAGTTTATGAGGTGGAAATATTACAGTTTACTACTCTGTTCCATGTGTGATTGTTTATGGGATCTTTTGGATGATTTTCTGTATGTGTATGCGAAAAGAGCCAAGCCCAGTGCTCCAACTGCAGAAATAGCAAGAAGCACATAGAGTGCTACTTCTGCACCTTGGGATGTCAAATCCAATCCGAAAAAGCGCACGCTGCCAGCTGCTCCTGGAGTCGGCTCTGTTGGTGTCACTGAATGGGAAAACAATGACAAAGTGTTGGTGCAGAGCCTGGGGGAACTGTTCATGCAGCTGTGGGCACTGTTGCTCCCTGCCTCCACCAGGCTTTTAACTGTATTGTTCAATACTCTGGCAGGAGCTGTAATTCTGGGGATCAAGGATTGATACAATTCTAGCTCAGAGTGAAGGCACAGCTGAGGCTGAAAGTGCAATTCCTGATAGTACCAGGTGAGTGTTCTCATTCCCAAACCCCCACACTAACACTGGTTGCTTTTCATTGTACTACTCCAGTTGAGGAGACACAAATGACAACAAATTGGTATTTCCAAAGCCTTACCCAAAACAAGGATTTGTATAAAGTATTCAAAATTTTTTCTAGACAATCTTGTGGGAGTATTGCATGTGTGTGGTTTGGAAAACATCTTGGGCAATTCTGTTGGAGTAAAGTTGAATGGAATAACTTGCTACATTCTTAAGACAAGCATGTGTTGAGGTGCTCTTGCAAAAGGTTTGGTTGTTAAGTCTGGTTTTGCTTAGGGAAGTGACATTAACTGGAGTCTTTAAAGAAAATATTGCAGAAAATGGTGATGTCTCTAAAAACCTTAGGATTATGGAAGTCTTTTGGGATTAGGATTAGATGCAAACACACAAGCACCATTTCTGCTGTGTCACTTACCTTCTGGCTCCTGTTCCAGACAGGGATGAGGGCCTGTTGCTGGATCTGGAAAGCCATTGCAGTTTATGATCTGTGTGTAATACTTGGCTGAGGCCTTGGGGCGCCGTGGCAAGGCAGGGTCTGAGAAATTCACATAGTAGAGCCCAAACTTTTCCTCATAACCCATTGCCCACTCGAGGTTGTCCATCAGTGACCACGCAGTGTAGCCCTGTAGGTCGACACCGTCGAGCACAATGGCTGCAGGCAGGAGCAGAGAGAACAGGTCAGTGGTCACCCCTCTGCCAGCCAGGGCAGGAGGGTGCTGCAGAACATCTACACATGGCACACAGTGAAGTTACTGCCAACAAGCAGATTCTCTCAGTGCCCAGAACTGGACACTGCTTTTCTCTGCTCCAAAAATCAAAGCCTTTGTGCAAGAAACAAAGGTTTAGGAATAGAAAGGAAAACCCCTAAAATGTAACCATTGCCTAAACAAGTGTTTGTGGGGCCTTTACAAGGCAGTAAATGCCTGAACACCTGGCTGCTCCCAGTACATCAGAAAAGTAAACTGAAAAAGCCCTTTCCTGAAGTTGTTCGACCAATGCTGTAGCAGAAACCAGCTTGGGGGTTGGGTTTTTACTGTTGTTTTTAAAAAATATGCAGTTTTTAGACACAGCAGTAGTCAGACTAGAAGGAGTTTATCAGGTAGTAGTACTCTCTCACCAGGTGCAGCAAACCAAGGAACCTGCAGGTTACCCCACTAAACCCAGGGTTTGTTCTTCCTTTAGATCATCTTTCCTGGCACATTTGTGACTATCCATGAGCAGTTTTTCCAAACCCAAAGGCTCTTGGAAGTGGATTCAGTAAGTCCATGTAACTGTGTAACTTTCAAGTGTGATGGCAGTGGTCTTTCAGCTCTTTACAACTTGCTGTATACACATCAGTCTTGTGGCAAAGCCACTGCTGCTCTCTAGAGCTCTGGATGACCAGATGTCAGTAACCAATCTTACCTTTCAGTGCCTCATTAATGTAGGTCCGATAGTAATACATTCTCCAAGTGTCATTGAATTCAAAGGCTCCCCTTTCTGAGACCCCATTTTCAGTCACATAAATGGGAGGGTTGTTGTACTCTTCCTTTATCCACCTGAGGAGCTTTCTGAACCCAAAGGGTGTCATCTTCAGCCAGGCGGAACCAGAGCTCGGCCAGGTGCGGTCGGTCACTGTGCCTACGGCCCTGTGGAGGGGACACTGCTCAGGGCCACTCCCACGTGCCAGGCAGCTCCATGCCCAGGGCTGAGGTGCTGCTGGTGCTCACAAGCTTAAAAAAACACTTCTCAATTTTGATCTACAATAACACCCTGTGTAAATCAGCTGTGGCTGATGATGTGACTGTTCGTTCCAAATCTTTGCATACTGCAATGTAGTTTCTACTTTACAAGGCATAATGCAGTGCTTGAGCACACAAAATTGCTCTTTACATTACATGCAGGAATGTAATGAGCTCACTGTCTTAGAGGGTTAAACTATAAGGGGCTGGGATGTACCAGCAAAGTTATTTCAAATTTCATCTATTCCCTATGGAAACATTTTGGAAAGGAGACAATTTCACCCCCATGTGTGACCCCACCATTACCTGAATTCTCATTAGAAAAACTAGTAAGCTCCTATTGTTTACTTTTTGAAGTTGAGGAATGAAATTAGTATCTAAATAAAAAATCTTGACTTAACCATGAAGTGATGTAGCTATTTAGGCTTTGAACTTGCATATATCCAATGCAGTGAGGCACCTAACTCTGTTTAACAGCAAATGAATCAGTATCCATAAACCAGGATAACACCTCACAGTTTAAACTGCAGATTGAAGGCAGGAAATATGATAAACACTGTCTATCATCACTTCATATCTGTAAGAAAAAGGCTGTTGCTGGACTTCCGTGAAAATAACGGCACCTCAGACACTGCTTGTTTATAGTATCCCTAGTGTTGGTTTGTAACAGCTTAAAACACCTATCTCACAGCTTGATTTGCCATAAATTTATACTTGTCAGTTAACCCAGGCTCCAGCTGTTCAGATTTTACTTGACCAATAATTTACATTAATCTCTTACCTATCAGAGTCAAATGACATAACATCCTTAGGAAAGTTTAAGTTGTATGCTAAAACCGTGGTATAATGATTTAGACCAAAGTAGTCATATGTGCCTTTAATTCTTCGTTTTTCACTTTCAGTAAATTCTGGAAGTCTGCAAGAGAAAACAAAGAATGCACTTTGCACACACTCCACGGGTAATGCTGGGATCCTTGGTACCAGCACCACAAGCAGAAGGAGAGAAACTCTCAACTGGGAATGGAAAATAAGAATGTAACTGAGAGTGACCAATGAGTTCAGTCCGTAGTTTTAAGAAAAGTTAAACAAATTTACCACAGGCATCAGGTAAAGTACTGTGGCTAATGCAGAGTAGTTACTGTGTCACTGAGCTGACATTTTATTACCCCATAGATACATCAGTCAATTTAGTCTGCAAGAGAGGTAAAGACAGGGAATAGATAAAGCCCCCTGCCTAGATTGGAACTAAATGAACTTTAAGGTCCCTTCCAATACAAACCATTCTGTGATTCTCTAAAAATATACACTAGCATTTTTCTGTGAGGATACAATAAGCTTTTTTACAGTAACATGGGAATAGAATCATTGAAATGCATAATTTCTAGAAGAAAGCATGTTTCAGCACAGCCAGTGAAACAAAAGCAGGTGTGTGCCTGGGCTCTTACCGGGACTTGCTCAGGCCCTGAGCCAGACTTCGTTCCTGAATCCTTCTTTTCATCACTTCATTATAATCACCATTTTTGAAAATGGGGTGAGAAAACCAACCTAGAAAAAACTAAGCCAGGAAATAAGGGAGGATAAATCATGTTTCAAAACTAATTATTAGCAGTAAGTTTAATAGGCTTTTGTCACTGCAACCATATTTTGTCTCATTTCTGTTGGATTCTTGATCAGTCCACATAAAAGGGGGATACATTTCCTTGCAGTGATGCCTCTGCCTCACCATTTTATTTCAGTGAGATGCTGACCTGGGTCTGGCACATCCAGCACCCAAAGCAGGGGTGTCACCTGGAGCAGCAGGGAGAGCTGTGACCAGGGGTCTCTGTACCTCCATGAATCGTTTGGCAGCTTCAATGTCCTCCTGGCTGTGTGGGTTGCGTGGTTCTGCCCAGTCAGAGTTGATGGTGATGGAGA
Source organism: Lonchura striata (assembly GCF_050655825.1). Lineage (NCBI taxonomy): Eukaryota > Metazoa > Chordata > Aves > Passeriformes > Estrildidae > Lonchura > Lonchura striata. Next base: position 6,622,757 of record NC_140709.1, on the reverse strand, counting down.
TGAGCCCTCCCTGCTTGGCCCGGAAGGTCTCGTTGTAGAGGTGCCAGACCTCGGCGTGTGCCCTGATCATGTTGTGTCCCACCACGTAGGGAGCGTGCCCTGGCCGAGCCCAGATGCCTGCAGGGACAGGGACAAGCAGGGGCAGTGGAGCAGCACTTCCCAGCCCTAGCATGGCTGTTTCCCAGGTTAACACAGCCCCGGGGTACCCAGAACTGCCCCTGGTAAAGCAATACCTGGTGCCCCAAGCCCAGCCCTGGGCTGGAATCAGTGCTAGGCAGAGGCAGCTGAAGGAGCAGCTGCCATGGGAAGGCTATGCCAGGAGAACTCTGCATTGCCCCCTGCTCCCTCTGGAGTGGGACATGGGCTGCCAGCCCTGGCAACAGGCTGCTGCTGCCAGTTTGGAAAGCAGAAAGCTGTGTGTTCAGGTTGGCTTCCCTCTTTTGGTTCTACCCTGCTGCTGAGCTGGGACTTCCTTTAGCCCTATCCCTTCTCCACAGTTCCTTGAGCTGGTCTGGAAACAAGGTCTGCTCCAGGCAGCAAGTGTAATCCAGACTTTGAGGTGACAGGCAGAGTAAAAGAAGGACCTGTTCAGCACACCACAGCAATCCAAGCCCCATCTATCCACAGCACAGCAGCTTCCTCGTTCTACATTTGCAAGCCCAGGGAACTGCTCTGCTGCAGCATAAAACAATTGTGCTGACAGTGCATGCGGGCTCTGAGGTTATGCCCAGCAGTCTTACCTGGAGCAGCTGTACCAACGCCATAGCCAAGATAGGCAGCGGTGTAGGGTTCATTGAAGGTTATCCAAAATTTCACTTTATCCCCCAGCCTCTGGAAAAGGACCTCAGCATATTCCTTAAACCTCTGAATTACAGTATCATTCTCCCACCCACCAAGGTCCTGCAGCGGCTGTGGGAGGTCCCAGTGATAAAGAGTTACCTGTGGGGAAAGACAAGAGGACAAAGACTCAACCAGTCACTCTCACAGTAACTCAGATTCATTTATGACCACAAATGGACCGTGCTTTGATCTGCAGCTACCTGTTCCTAATGTAGTTTGATGTTGTAGTGGTCACTCATGCACTCAATAAAATACATTTTTGCCAGTTTCTTTAGGGACTGCCAATGGTAAAGGTGAAACTTTTTTTTTTGTTTTACCAAAAACCACCTTGTGACAATAAGAACTCATTAGTGAAGAACTGCTGCACCTGCACTGACTCTCAGGTGAAATACAATCCACTAGGACACCTGTCTGGGCTAGTACAGGACTATGAAGATAGCTCAGTGTCACTCAACAGTGTTGACAGAGCTGATTGATGGAGGGGTGAGGTCACTGTCCATTGTATGTGACAAATAACACTGACCAGTGGAGTTTCCGTACTCCCAGAAAAAGAATAAAGCTACATCCATCTCTAAGAAAGGCAAGAAGGAAGATCATGGGAACTGCATTAATCAGTCTCACCTCAGTGTCTGAAAGATTCCTGCATAGGTCCCTGTGGAATCTATTTCCAAGGTAAAGGGACAAGAAAACAATTGGAAACTGCCAACAAGTTTACTGTGGTCTTTCTGGGTAGTAATTCAATACATCCCTACATTCCAAGTTCATTGGCTTATGCAATACCCTATGTTTCTTATCAAAATGAAATGAAAAACAACTTCTGTGTGAAGCAGGGTATGGATGGAAACACACACGTTGCTCTGAGCATCAGATTTGGGTTTTGCTATTTTTTAGTAACCTGAAACTTACTGGCTGTACTTACCTGAGGCATAATGTTGGCTGCCAGAAGGGCATCGATCAGCCTTTCATAGTAGTTCAGTCCCTTTTCATTGATGTACCTGGTGGTCCCATCTGGGAGAACACGAGGCCAGGAGATTGAAAAGCGATAGTGAGACACCTTGAGGCTTTTCAGCATTTCCACATCCTCCTCAAGCCTGTGGTAGCTGTCACAAGCTACATCTCCAGTTGCGTCGTTGGCGATTTTCAAGGGAGTGTGGGAATATTTGTCCCAAATGCTAAGTCCTTTCCCATCTGCTCTCCATCCTCCCTCAATCTGTAATTGAAAATGCAGGAAGAACTATTAGCAAACCCAAATTTAGGTCTCATTCTAGCAAAGAATTCAGCCTGTTATTCTTTGTGGTGCCACGCAATGAATTAACTGTCCACAGATACTTCAGGAATCTGTCTCAGTTTCCTGACCTGGTAAGCTGCGCTTGCTGCACTCCACAGGAAGTTCTCTGGAAACTCTCCATATAAAAATTCATCTTCCTTGGGCAGTGGGATACCATTATTGCGGATGATTTCAGCATAGTACACAGCAGAGCGCTTTGGCGTCCTCGGCCTGTTGGGGTTGTCAAAATCAATCTGGTGCAATCCAAATCTTGGATCATAACCATCCACCCATTCAAAGTTATCCATCAGAGACCAAGCGTTGTATCCTTTCAGATTAACACCATCTACCTTGTAAGCTGAAAGATCAGAAAAAAAAAAACAGAGGAGCATTAATGGTATAACCACACACTAAATGAACCCTAAGGAATTCACATGCAAACACATACAGGCTCCTAGTTTCATACAGGTGGCACTGGTCAACTAAGATCATTGAGAGAATCTTCACAGCTGGAGGAAACAAAGTACAGCCATACAAAGAAGGTCATAAAAGCAAACACTATGTTTATATTGTATTCAGACTATTTAAAGACTGATATCAATCACTTTTAAAAAGTACTCTTCAGAGGAGTTAAGTAACCCGAAATCTAGAGAGGAGACACACACCACCAGATTGCAAAAGCAAATTATGGTACCTTTTAAAGCTTCATCAATGTATGTTTTGTAGTAAAATATCCTGGCATTGTCATCAACATCTGATTTGGCTTTTTTCCCCACGCCATTCTCAATGATATATATTGGGGGGTTTCCATATTCCTCTTTGATCCAGTTCAGTAGCCTCCTCAGACCCCAGGCCACAGGCCGATGGTCAGGGAGAGCTGAGGAAGGCCAGGAGCTGTCAACTGTTAGTGAAACTTCCTGATCATACTCGTAAGAGAAGGGTGTCAGAGGTGTTGTTGAGTACTTTACAATTTTGGTGGAGTATGTGTTGAAGCAGAAGACATCTGCCGTGCCCCGGATGTATTCCCGCTCCTCCGCTGTGAAAACCGGCAGGCGCGACGATGGCAGGTTCTGGAGCTCACTCCTGTTCCCAACTTTCCACTTCATGACCTCGGGGTAGTCCCCGTTTTTGAAAATCGGGTGTGTGAACCAACCCACCAAAAACTGCAGGTAACTGTCAGCAGCTTCAATGTCCCTGGGGTCACTCAGTGTCTTTGGCTCGGCCCAGCTAATGAAGGGGCACAGGGCAATGACCCCTCCCTGACTCGCTCTGTATTTGTCATCGTAGGTGTGGTAGACCCTGGCATGAGCTTTCAGTAAGATGTGGGCAACCCTGTAGGGAGCACTGCCAGGCTCCTTGACATTGGGTGGGAACAACCCTTTGCCGTAGCCCATCCAGGCAATGATGTTGGGTTCATTGATTGTAATCCAGAACTTCACCCTGTCCCCAAAGGTCTGGAAACAGAAGTCTGCAAAGCTGTTAAATAGGTCAATCAGCTCGTTGCTCTCCCAGCCACCAATGTCCTGGAGAGCTTGTGGTAGGTCCCAGTGGTAGAGAGTGACAATTGGAGTGATGTTGTTTGCAATCAGTCCATCAATGAGGTGGTTGTAGTATGTGACTCCATGGCTGTTGATTGAGTTGTTCCTTCCAGTGGGGAAAATTCGAGGCCAGGACAAGGAAAAACGATAGTTCTTTACACCTAAGGCTCTCAGCATGTAAATATCTTCCTCCACCCTGTTGTAGCTATCACAAGCTGTATCTCCAGTACTGTTATCGTTTACATTCCCTGGGACATGGGTGAAGTTATCCCAAATGCTGGGTCCTTTGCCATCAGCATCCCAACCTCCCTCTATCTGGTAGGCAGAGGAAGACACACCCCATGTAAAATCCTCTGGGAATGTCCCATAAAAATACATGTCTCTTTCAAAGGCAGTCTGGGATGAAAACTTCTGCCAAACGACTTTTGCCTTGGAGGGAACTTCTGATGCTGGTAAACTTGGCAGCTTTGATGGCACAGGTCGGTCAAACACCACTGGTGCAGATCTGCTCAAGGCTTGGGATGGAAAACCATTTTTCTCAATAAGACTGGAATAGAAGTAAGCAGATGCCTTGGGAGTCCTTTGTCTGTTGCTATCTTCAAAGTTCACATGATGCAGCCCAAATTTTAGGCTGTATCCCTCTGGGCCTTCAAAGCCATCAAGCAGGGATCGAGCAATGTAGGAGCGGACATCAACAGCATCCAGTTTCACCGCTGCCACAGAAAAAACGAGACATAGTTAATTACCCACCTGAACACAACTCAGCAAAACAGAAGCACCACAGCCAAGGATAGGTGTGACAAGCCAAATACTTACAAATTATTTTAAAGGCTAAAAAAAATTCCCAAACAATTAGGAGTATCTGGTAGGAAAAGCAGTCAGCACGGTAATAGGAACTAGTGAAATGCTTAGTGATAGAAATGTGTGAGAAAAGAAGCATTTGTCAAGAGGTGTCCTGAGTACAGGACACTGGTATTCCTTCCCCTGTGTTCTTATTTTCAAGCAGATTTCATCAATTTAGGTGTATGGCTCACTTTTAGATTTAACACTGTAATTAAACTGAAACCTTGCGGGTATTTAGTGCTTGCCTATATCCCCTGAGCATAGGAGAGCTTCTTTTAGCTGAACTGTCTACCCAATTCCAGCACAGGCAAGTCCAGCATCTCTCCTCACATTGCTTACAAAAAAGCATTAAATCTCTCTTATTCAAAAAACGTTCACTCCCTTCCTCTTTACTTCTGCTGAGACATAACAGCCTCAGCAGAAGTAAATGCTAAATTGTGTCTTCTGTAGCTTTCAACACTTCCAGCAGTATGTTGAGATCTAGGTCAAGCAGATCAAATGCTGTACACACTGATCACCAACATATTTAATACAGCATATTTAATGTTCTCCTGACAGTATTGTTTAGTCTATCTAGAGAGCATCAGTCAAATCTCTATTTGAAATCTCAGCTCTCTATGTTTGTCCAGAACTTGCCACTAATGCTATTTTTATGTCAAAAGATACACAGCTTGCAAAGATACAAGCATAACTTGAGCATTCTACAAGCATAACCTAAATATTCTCAAAATGGTTGAGGTAGAAATTTTAGGAAGATCTTTCCAGTGGTTACTACCAATTATATCTGATTAATTGGTAAAGGCAATTCTGCCCCAATTTATGAGAGGTCTACAGGCAACAGCCTGCAGGCCAGTCATCTCCAGGAGAACTGGAGTGTATGAACAGTGTTCTCACAGAGGGACTGACCTTAGGGTCCAGACTACATTAATCCATATATAAAAAAAGGCCTTCTAATACTTAAACAGAATGGAAAGCTCCATATCTGGACACCAGACCGGCTTAAGAATATAAAGTCACACTCATTACCTACACAACAGGAGGCTGACCTCACATCACCGTGCAAGTGGTGATGTTTTAAATTTAACCACCATGGAAGGGCTAGAGTAACCCCTTGCCATGATTAAAAAAGATAAAATAATTTGATTTCTCCATACCTTTCAGGGCCTCATCAATGTACCGGCGGAAATAATCCACTCGCAGAGTGTCATTGAGAAGATCCCCGGTGTCTCCTGTTGGCACACCATTCCCTGCTATGTATATTGGGATCTTTGACCCTGTGTATTCCTGGGATACAAACTTCAGCAGCCTTCTCAATCCCCATGGGACCACATGGATCCAAGAAGAGGCAGCCTGTGGCCAGGAAGGATCTACATGCAAGGAGAAGTTCCCAATGCTCTCGTAGCCTGGTGTACACATCTCGTTAGTCCTGGCACTGACCAGGCGGGAGGTGTAATGGGACAGGCCAAAGAAATCTGCAGTCCCTTTCACCAAGGACTTCTCCTCCTCTGTAAACACAGGCAGCTGTGCAACTTTCGTGGAGCACTGCTGGTTCACTTCCTGTATCTGAGCCTTCAGGATATCTGGGTAATCCCCATTAACAAATACGGGGTGAGCAAACCAGCCAAGCATGAACTGCAGGTACCTCTCAGCTGCCCTCACATCCTCAGAGCTGCTTGGAGTCTTGGGTTCAGCCCAGTCCGAGTTCAGCACCAGCCCCACCTTTCCCAGTTGCTGAGAACGGTATTTGTCATTATACAAATGCCAGACCTTGGCATGAGCCTTGAGAATTGTGTGAGCAACCTGGGAGCAGAAAGCAGAGGAAAATGTGTCACACTGCTTTGCACAAAAACTCTTAAGCATTTGGTTTATTGCCATGTGAAAATGTCCTCTCCATCCAAAAGAAAATACCTTGACAAAACAAATAATGATAGACAAGGAGTGTACTAGTTTTAGAATAAGCAAAAGAATCCGACTATTTATCCACATCAGCTTTCAGAATAGAAAAATAAAATAACAACACCTGGCCTCTCTTAACTAACCCATTTTTAACAAGTATCATAAATCCAGCAGTCAAATAGCTGTCTCAGAGGCCACATTAGGTTTGAACATAGTTAAAACACAGAACCATAATGGAAAACAACCCAACAAGAGTAGCTGCAGGATCCTAATTATTCCTGTGCCCTACCTTGTACGATGCTGCTCCTGGCTCAGTGATTCCTGGAGGATGCTCTCCGGTGCCATAGCCAGCATAGCTGATAACCCAGGGCTCATGGAACGTAACCCAGAGCTTGACCCGATCCCCAAACGTGGAAAAGCAGAAGTCTGCATAGCTCACAAAAGCATCTATGATACTTTCATTCTGCCAGCCACCAAGAGCCTGCAGAGCTTGGGGCAGGTCCCAGTGGAAGAGAGTCACCATGGGCTCAATGTCAGAGTCCAACAAGTTGTCAATTAAGTGGTTGTAATAATCAACACCCTTGGAATTGATGGTCTTCTTGGTGCCAGCAGGCAAAATTCTAGACCAGGATACAGAAAATTTGTACAGCTGGGGGTGAAGACCCCTGAGCAGGTAAATGTCATAGCTGGTTTTATAGTAGCTGTCACAGGCCACGTCTGCTGTTTGATTCAGGTGGACATGGCCCTCATGCCCAAACTGGTCCCAGATGCTCTCTCCCTTCCCATCTTCTGCCCAAGCTCCTTCGATGTTAAAGGCACCTGTGGATGTGCCCCAGAGGAACCCACTTGGGAAAACATCTTGCAGGAAAGAATCCCTCTCCGATTCAGACTGTTCAGCAAACATTTCCCAGACTGTTTGATAGGAGGACTGAGGGGCAAGAACAGCATCTGGGTTTTCCTGTAGAGTATTTGTTTCACTGGAAATACAATAAATAGAAGTTAAAATCTCCAAGGTGGACACCAGTGCCATAAAACTTGCAAACACGGAGTATAAAGGAAGTTTGCTTCCTGTTCAGGTCACATAAGCCACATATAGTTCCTCTGACATCTGACCAATCTAACCCTGCTCTCTCCCAGCTGGGACATGAAGGTGGAGGGCAGTGAGTAACTGCAGAACAGCTCTTTGCATGTAGAGTCTCATAATCCATTAGTTAGGTCAGAGGTGCGAACAACATCCTTGCAGTGAGCAGCAATTTCCCATGCTACAACTGCTTCCTGAGTTTCCTGCCATTGTAATCCTTAGCATCTCCCTGCACCATGACATCTCCCACAATTCCATAAGCTCAAATGGCTTCTCCCCTTGGAAAGCCTCTATTGGATTTGTTTATTTATAACCATTTTGCTCTTGAAAAAGCAGAAGGCTTGAAAAATGTACTTGTTACTATTGGCTTGAAGGTGCAATTTGGGTAACCAAGGATGAGAGAGTGGAAGAGGATTACATTACAGGATTAGTAGCAGGATGGTGGATTGCAAGTAATTGGAAGAGACTGGGCTCAGCAGAAAAACAGCCCTTTGCAGCCCTTTCAGCAACTAACAGCAGATTTTACCACTAAACTGTCTTGTCTCTCCCTGCACATAGGTTTCTAGAAGAAGCTGTTTTATTATTGTATCTTATTATAGTATTGCATGGTGTTACAACATTTTTATAGTACCTTAAAACATGAGGTACGTAGTCCAAGAACTCATTAATGTCACATCCAATCATATGTGCTTCTTTATTAATAGCTGCAAACAAATGGTAAGTGATGGATATAGTCTTAGATGCAATGGACTGCATGACACTACTTGTAACAAACAATTATATCTTGAAAGAAATTTTTCCTAATATTCAACTTAAACCTTCCCTTCTGTAATTTGAGGCCGATGAAAAGATCTGGGAAAGATTCCTGTTTTCCCTTCCTCAACACCCACCATCCATTCTTAACTTTCCAAGAATACTATAAAAAAACTGCAAATTATTTAATCTAATAGCAGGTGATTGCCTAGATTTGATGATTTTGAATTTCCTTTACAAGCTATCATGCAGATCTTAACTAAAAAACTCATCCTCTTCAAACATCACTCACTTGTGACAACAGCAGCTACTGGTATGAAAGGATGCTCTTCCATGGAGGCACAGTCAAGGGCTTTTAAATTAAAAACCAAGATGTCTTTGTCCTTCCAGACACTCTGCAAAGGAGAAATCGGGGAGTAGAGTGAAAAGAAGCATCAGCCACTTAGTAAAACCATGTTTTTTGTGTTCTTTGCATTTTACATGGGCAGCTCCTTATCCTGCTACCCAGATGCTGGATGTCTCTTTGCTTATGAATTTTAAGAATGCAGTTCACTACCAGAGATTTAATATAGGTTATAACAGGTACCAGGCTACAGCATCACTGATGTTGGTGCTGCCAGAAGATCTAATCCTTTAAATAAACTCACCCTCAGTAACATTTCCAGCACCACCCCTGCTGATAAGGAATGTGAAGTTTGGTAGCACTGCTGTAGAGCTCATGCTAGAGTTTAATATCTTTCAGTACTTAGGTATTGGCCTAACAGCTTATCAAACATCATGTGAGAGAGAAGGTTTTTCAGTCCCAGATAAAAGAATTCCACCATTCCAGTTGTTAATGCATCAATAATAAGCATTGACCAAAAGGATGCTTTCCAGCATTTTCCAACAACAGTTTTTAAGTCAGAATAACAACAGAGAAATGAGAATTTGCAGCTTCTTCTTAGTGTAGCTGCTGCCTCAGCTTTCACAGAAAATCACAACTCTTTAGACAAACATCCCAGCACATGAAATTCTGCTACTATTTTTGGTCTGTTGTTTGCTGCAACCATTTTAACCCTGTGCATAACTTTACTTGGGACTCATTCATTTTCTTGTAGAAATCTGTTTCATGTCCACAATGGTACTGAACGTCAAGAGACACGAAGTCTACTGAATTCTAGAAAAAAGAAAAGGAAAATAAATAATCATGCTGGAGAAAAATATTTTGGGTTTTTTTAACTATTACATTAAAAATACATAAAACTGTGTAAAGTTTGATACAGACATATTGCTGGACTAAGAAGCCATATGGGAGCACTGGACAATACAGAGAGCACAAACTGGATACTCTATGGGAAAATGTGTTTTGTATGTCTCTTTCTAAACAAAGTACAACTTAAACAACTAAATTAACTTATATTTTATTAATTTAATATTAGTAACTTACAGGTAATTTATTAATACCTGGTTATGATTTATCAGAGAAACCTTTATAAGTATGTGGTTCAGGTATATAAACTTATATAACTCTTGGTTGAAAGCCCACTTCAGAAATCTTTAATCATTCTTATCACAAGTGTTATCCCACTAGAAGTTATCAACCTCAAGGGAACAGATTATTCTCTTGTTAAGTTGGAAGAAAACTGATGAGCTTTCAGTTTGTTTATCAGTCCAAGGTTCTCTTCTAGTTCAGTCAGCTCATCTCAAACATCTTCTTTGCTTTCCCTACAAACCACACCTTGCTTAAATCCTTGCAATATCAAACCTACAACATTGCTTGACTTGGTTCTAAGTTTTGAAGGATTATGAATACAGCGAAAAAAACCTGCACTGTCATGTGTGCACTACAACCTACATCAACATCCTCTGGGTGAGGACAGCTATGAACAGGGAACTGGATCTTTAAGAAAGAATGTCATTGCCTTTGTAAAGGTTACATTCTCCTTGTGTTGTGCCATCCTTGTGCAACTACATCAGTTCTAGCAAAGCTCAGTTTGGATTTTAACATAATCAACAGATATTTTAAGTATCAGCTAATTAGGATAATGTATCAATATTTTGGTGGTGCATTAAGTACACCTGCAGAGAAAATGGTAACAGGTACACTTCTTGGAGACACCTTGTCATTTAGCAACTATATTGCTAACATTGCCAATTATAAGAGCAAATTTGTCTCCATGTAGCTTAATCAGTGCCTACCAGCCAAGAAAGGATGCTGAAACAATTTTTAAATTAGCAGTTTCACATAATCAGATTAATCAAATAATTGAAGCTTACAAAACTGGTCAACCTGCTAAAATCTTATTGAACTTCCAAGTAATTTGATCCCATACATAAAACCAAAGCTAAATCAAGGCAATTTTATATAATTTTGGAAATATTTCCTTAAGGTGTTACCTGAAAAGAAACTGCAAACAATTCTGATGAAACACTGTCAATAGACAGCTTTCCACCTTGAGAAAGAAAGAGGCAGTCTGTTGATAACATATCAAGGACAAATAAAAATTTCCATTTACTGCAGTTGTTTAAAACCAGTTTTAAATAGTTGAAGCTGTGAAACACCAGGCACTGCTCCAGGTAATTGATTTCAGGATACCCTTTGTGATTTCAATGGAGAACTGAAGAAGGTAGAAATTCAAAGGCACCATTCAAGGAGCCTCTGTAAATAAAAAGCCCTTCCACTCCCTGCATAAATAATAACTTTATTAATTTCCATGCCTTTGTGATGGTTCTACAATTTTTTTTTAATCCATTCTATGCCGAATGTTTTTGAGATGTTGGGGTGGCAGGAACTTGGAGGGACAGGAGGTGCAGGAGGGAATCTGAGCAACTTCTAAGTTGCACACCAGATAGTGAACTGTACAACAAAGTATTCCTGACAAATGCAAGAATTAAAAATAAATTAACTAATTAAATTAGGGAAAAGAAATAACAACTCGGCCAGCTCTACTGATTATTTGTCTGGGACAGAAAAACTCCAAGGCCAAAGAAGGCAGACCCAAGTGACATCTGCTTGGCAAATCCCAGCTACCCATCATGGAAGTGAAATTCTATTGCTGTAACACAGGCAGATTTGGGATTTAACTACTGTAAACCCCAGTGTCTGCAGTAAGGAAAGCCAAACAAAAGGTACTGCAGACTTCCTCACAGTCATCACATAGGAGACTTCCTGTGCCTTGACTCTTCATGCTTTCAGGTACGTTTCAGATAATTTTAGTCTTTCCTCTGTGGGTCAGGAAGAGGCACACAAAAATATCTACATAGAGACTGCACGTAGCAGTTGTCATTTAATGGAATCACAAAATATTTGTGAGTCATGTTGAAAATCTCTGCTCTCCTTACCTGCTGCTGAGATTTCCTCATGGAGCGCGGTGTAAAATCCCTCATGGGCAGCAGCCACGGCCTGGACTCGTTCCTGGGGCTCAGTGTAGGGCAGGCTTTGAAGGACCTCTGGCAGGTCACTGAAGGACAGCCACACATCCACCAGGTCCCCAAAGGCACGGAAGCTGAAATCTGCATACTCCACGAAGAGCTCAGAAAAAGGCCTGGCTCTCCTCCCGCCCGCCTGAGCAGCCACGGCGCCGGGGACGCGGCCGCGGTGCAGAACCAGCAGGGCTCGGAGCTCTGCGGCAGCCAGGGCCTCCAGCAGCTGCCGGTAGCAGGACACCTGGGCTCCATCTGCCTCCATGGCCCTGCCCTGGGGAAGAAGGCGTGCCCATGGCAGGAAGAGCTTGTAGTGTGTCACCCCGAGCTCACGGAGCTGCCCCAAGTACCGGGGCAGCTCGGAAGCCAAGAGCTCTGGCTGGCAAAGGGAACCCTGGGCTTCAGCCACGGCAGGGCCCTGCTGGTCCCTGGTCAGGATCTGGTCCTGCAGCCCCAGTCTCTCTGCCAGCTCACTGGGTAGAGGCCCAGCAATGGCGGGAAAATTCCAAGCAAATCTCCCATCTATGCAAAGGCTGAGAGAAACCAACAGAAAGATGACTGTCTTACAGACCAGGTCCATTTCTGAACCATGCTTCAGCAACTATTCCACACTACTTATACACCAGTAGAAGTAATATTTAACAGAAATTATCTGTTCCATAGATAAGTGTTCTCTGCATTACCTGACACTGGACTGGACTTTCACAGTAGATAAAAAGACATAGATAAACATAAAAACCGCTTTCACTCAGTTGGAGAAAGGTCATGAAAATGTGAAAACATTTTCTGAGATGCTTATGCTTCCCTTTATGTTTAAGTATCAGTTGACATTTGCTAATATTGCCTCCCATTTAGAGAAAGATGAAATAAGTAGACAAAGCTTCCCCCTCTTTTTGGCCTTTTCAGCTTTAGAAGAATCCCAGCACAGCTGTGGATGAAAAACCAACAAAAGCAGCGTTATCTGCATGGCTGGGGCTTAGTCCACCATGGCTTCAGGGCATGCAGGGCAGCATGAGACATGTTAGTGCTCTGATCCTGGGTGAATAAAGGAAATCTGATGTGTGGCACCTCACTCAGCTGGAAAAGTGACTCTGATATGAATCCAGGCAGTAGCAAGAGTGTGCTTTCTCCTGCCCAAAAACATCCAGGAACTTTAGTCTCTTTTTTTTTTTTTAAATTTTTTTTTTTTTTGTTTGTTTCCAAAGCTCTCCCTCCTTGAGCCCTGAAAACACTGCTCTCCCAGCAGGGTGGACACATTCAGGTTACCCCAGCTCTTCTGCATTCCAGTACAGCAAAACTGAAGGGCTGAGAACATTTTAAAACCAACTAAACACAAAATTCTACATATCTATGAAATGTTGGTTCTATTTCAGAGTTCATTTCCTTTAATAACCAAAATTTTGTCTAAAGCTCATCTGCAATCATGTGGGCAAGTTATTGCTGTCAATCAATATTATCTTTAAGTTACAGCTGAAGACATCCCTCAACATGTGCTGTTACTCAAACCTCATCAGGGATTGTAATTTGTGTACTTTGACTCCATTTGACTCTCAGATGATTTTTTTTTTTCAGTAAGTCCTAAAGAGCTCACTATATACATTGTGCTGAGTGCTCTGAAAAAGTTCCCCCGACTCTGCTGTGTGAATAGTAAGTTTAAAAATTAACTTTACAGCACCACCTGGTGCTTACTTTTCAGTAGAGCTGCACTAACTCAGAGAAAACCCCTCTCAACCTATAGAACTGGGGAAAGAAGAAGAAAAAAATGCTGGTATCCAGGCAACAGGACAAATATTCAGGTATATTTAATTCTTAATAGAGTATTCAATAATCCCATAGTTTACAGTAAAAAAATGAGAGCAGAAATTCAAGCAAAGTTTTCTTATAGAAAGATCTTCAATCAGGTTTACAAATATAGTCTTAAAAATCCCTCACAAATGGTGGCAGTTTTCAATTCACTTACAAGTTAAGCCATTCATCAAGGTTGATGTTTCTGCCCTGCTGACTTAAAGCCTTGCTTTGGGCTTGGCTATTTGCCATTTTCTACTTTACATATGCAACAGGAACCTGCACATCTTTAGTCCATCTAAAAAAAAAGAGAAGCATTCAGTTTCTCATTGTCTATCACAGGAAGTTTAAAAAACTTCTTTAAAAAGAGCATCTGTCATCCAGAAAATTTGGTCTTCCTAAAGACATTAAACATTTAGATCACTGTATTTTTCAGCCTCATATTACAGGCATAGAAAACAGTAATCTCACAACTGAGTAACAACAAACCCATTCCCAAATATTTAGTGAGCTTTTATTTATGTTAAGAAAAAGAGTAAAAACCTATAGCATAAAATGTCTACTAAAAAAGAACAATGTAAAATTAGTCTTATTTAAAACAGGAACGCCTACATAGCTTGATGATCAAAAAAGCTATTGGATGATTATCCTCTGCATCCAGATGATGGCACTGAAATTCAGAGCTAACAGTGGAACTAATATACATGTGTCATGTCTTTAAAAGCTTTCCAGGTATGCTCAATGAAAATGAGAAATCACATATTACTGACCACACTCTGGCACAGTCATAGGAATTTAAGGAATTAGCTACAGCAACCCCTGCATGAAAAGAATGCATTTTCCAGCTTGTGAGCAGCCAGCTCTAGAATGCCATTCTCAGCCCTCAGTCCTCCAGCAGATAGTTTGGGTTGACAACCAGGTATGGATCATCATCAAAAGCCTCCTCTTCTCTGGATCCTCTCAGTCCTGACTGGGACAGTTCAATCAGAATGTGGTCCTGCAACAAAGAGTTGTGTCAAAACAAGGACAGAGAGGTTTGTTTGTACTTTTTGAGAGGAAATTTTATATTGTTAGGACCTCTTATTAATTCTTAACCCTTTTAATTGTGAACTCCCTCTAAGAGATTCTTAAAAACAGCATTCAGTGGAAATCACTTCTATGTTGTATCCTTCCTGGGAACTTTCCACCTTAGTGCTTTCCAATCTAATGGTTTTGTGTCTTTAAAAGTGACAAGTATTTTATTTGGCCATACTTTTTTCTCCAAAATGCCCTTGTATCCCTCTGACTTATGGCTATCCATTGAATACAAGTGTTAATTGTATTTTTGTATCCTAATGTATAGTACTATAGAAATACAGAAGAACATCACACTTCTACAGTGACACAGTTGAACTTTTACTTATACGCATCTCTAATTTATTTCATAGTTTTTCCTGTAATTACTGTAGCAGGTGTTAAACAAAGAAGGCATTTATACTGCATCAATCAATGGAAGAACAAAACAGATTTCTCCAAATAGGAATGCATTCTATTAAAAATGAAACATTTTAATATGTAAGTTACAACCCTATACAAGTCAAAAACCCCTTTTTCACTACCCACACGTCTCTATACATACATAATGTGTAAGTCGGTGAATGACTCTCTCTATTATCTTCTTTTTATTTATTAGTTCTTCTTCAGATTCAATTTCAGATTCAATTTCCTTTAGATACCAATTAATAAGTTCACTCCTCTTTAGTGCTGCATCATCCTCTTCTGCAGAAAAAATAATTTCCATCAACACAGCAGCAGTAAACTACCACTCAAACCATAGAAGAAAAGGATTTACACATTAACATTCACAATGCTGAAGAGAGAAATAGGCTTTTTAAGATGTTTAGGAAAGGTCAGACTTAAGGGTTTTTTTCTTAAAGCACCGTATTTCGCACTGGAGGGTGCTGTGTCATGGTTTAATTGGAGCTAATTAGATTGAGAATGGAAGCTTTCAGTTCTATGCTTTCAAGTGGCTTCCAAATCCCATCAGCCTTTAGCTTCAAGAAGAACCAGTTGCAAGGACTAACGTACCTTTTCTTTAAGTGAGGGCTAAAGAAAAACTACTGTCACATAAAGCCAGAGGCGTCATCCTTCTACATGTACTCAGCATTTGAACAGATCCTGTCATCCCCACACCATTCCAAAAGCTTTGTAGCTTTACTATCTGCTATGAGACAACTACTGCATTTCACTGCAGAAATAGCCTCATTGCAACTGAAATATTTTAGCTTCTGAAAAACTAATCCAGCCATTTGCTTAAGACAGGCTGTGGTTGCTGGCATGCACTAAAGCTCCTGCTCCAGTTTTCACTGCTACAGACTCTTCTAGCTTAGTTACACTACTGTGTGCTACAAATCCTCTCCTGGCTCTACTCTGCTGACATGCTGCTCAACTTAATAGGTTTTATAACAAATGACTAAGGTAACAGAGCTAGAAACTCCAGGAAGTCCTATTTCCATCACCAGATGTAGTACTGTCATATGTGCATAGGTCTACACCTGACCTAACAAGTTTGTTGTCTAACAGGAGTGAAAAATCCCATGTACAATAGCAAGAGATGCACTGAACTCGGGGTCTGCCTTCTTTGCAGTAAAGAAATTCTTACCTTCCTCTGCTTTCCTGAGGTGCAGCACCAGGAGATTCGAAATCCGCCGGTACTCAGAGAAGCCCAGCCTGAGAGAAGCTTTGGGTGCAGCATCCTTGCTCACATCCTCAGAATGGCCATTGATCCCATTCACAAGACCATTGACCCCAGCTGGAGCTTCTGCCTCACCTGTTTGGACACATACCCATGTTTAAAGCTGCAATATCTTTTAGCTGTTTAATACTCTGAGCCACTGAAAAGCCTTGTGCTGACCAACTGGGTGAGTTGCTGAAGGAAGCTGAAGAAGCAAGAGTTAAGAACAGGAGCCCAGATTTCTAGAGCTCATTAGATGAGAAACAGGTGAGAAACTGAAGAGAAGCATATGCTCAATCAAGGTAAGCTGTAAAGAGTGGAAGGACTTTTCCCTTTGAAAAATTTCTCTGTAAGTAATTTACCATTGACTCCATCTTGGTCCTCTTGATCCTCCATTTGCTGTTCATCATCTTGGTCTAAATTGACATCAGGAGTCTCAACTCTAATGATGGACTTATTTAAAAGCCTGAAAGCTTCCTTCACATGTTTTGGGTGAACCTAAGGAAGTTTTGAAAAACCATATATTAAATAAGCACAGGGGTGCTTCTAGTTTTCAAACAGCTTCAGAAACTCATCTCTTACTCTGACAAAGGGATTTTCTACACATCTCAGCTGATTAATCCTAAACAGTAAATACTCTGCAAGTTAAATTATATCCCACTATAAGTATTCCAAGATCATGCAAGGTTACGGAGGGAAAAGCAGCCTGATCCCTTCAGGATTTAGCAATCATGTGGAGTCGATAAAATTTTTACTAAGCCAAGATCATTTGGGATAAAGATCAGCGGAGGAAGAAACATGAAAGAAATGGGTCTGAACAGAGACAACATGAAAGAGAGATATAACTAATGATATTCTCCTCCAGAACTGAAAAGCAAAAACTGGAAAAATAATCTATAGTTGAGCCATAACCTAAAAGCTATCTGTTTCTTTATAAGCTGAATTTAATTTAGAAGAATCCAAAGGGTATCCTTACACAAGCAGTGAGCAAGGTTCCATCCCTGCATGTGTCACATAACCTCTAATCAACATTTCAGAAGGCCTGCTGGGTTTGAAAGTGAGGACTAGAGGGGTAGTAATCACTCTACAATTAACAGCCAGAACATGTGCTTTCCAGCCATGGTTGACGTGAGCAGGAGCTCAGATCACACACAGAGCTACTCTTGGGGAGGTCCAGATAACTTTGGTAACTTTGGCTTTTCAGACTGCAAATAGAGAAGAAGAGAGCCAAGAGAGTACAGGAAAGAAACTGCCAACAGCCCTGACTGACAGTAGTAGGTGACTGTCATAATTTGACAGGTAGGAAGGAGGCTGAGAGTGCTGACACAGCTGTGACACAAAATCATGCAATCTCTCAGTTTGGACCAGCTGACATCAGTTTTACAAGTCATCCCTTAAAAACACTACTTCTGGCACACAGACTCAGACTGAGTACGACCACGATTCAAGCTCTCCTCCTCACCCACAGGAAAAGGTCCAATATCACAGTCAAACAGCAAATGCACAACTCCCACACATTTCCATGAAGATTTCCCCAGACCTCCATCACGCCCCTGATACCTCATCACAGCAGTGCATGCGGGCCATGGCCTCAGACAGGCGGATCATGCTCTCCAGCTGCCTCACTGTGATCCTCCAGGAGGACTTGGTCACTCCAGAGCCATCGCGCTGCCGCAGCCGCTTGTACTGCTCCACTATGAAGTCCTCAGACTCCTTGGATATCTGTGTGGCATCAAACAGAGTGCCAGGAGTTCCAGTGGTCAGAGTATTAAAGCTTTTTATTCTTGCATTAGATTGGCAGTGTACAGCCTTTGCTGTACTGGCTGCTGCTTTTATCTGAAATACTCTATGCCATACACATACTCTACGCAAGTATAATGGCAATCACATTATGCTGAAATTATGCTGTAATAATGATTACACTTATCAAAGATAATGACATTACAGTCATTAGGACATAGCACATAAGTACAGAGCTGCATTAATTATTTTACAGCATATTTTTTAATAATTTCTATTTGTATCTTCCACTGACTTGTTTCTAGACATAATTCATGTCTGTTTCTACTAAATTATTCTGTCTATACACTTATGAAAAATCAAACACACAGCCCTTCCAAGCTGCTACTTGGATAGACCCCAAAAAAATCTGTAGTTAGACCAGTTTCCCATGTGCTGTATTTTACCAAAAAGCAAAGAAACAGAGGCACAATACCCTTTTAAAATAAAGACACACAAACTGACTAAGCAGTAAGTCAATAAAATACAAAAAACTCTGCAGCAGCCATGTTGAATAACCCATGAGAAGGCCATGAAGCGATCCCTCAATTGTTCTAGACAAAAGTTAAGAATTGCTATGGACTGTAACAATCTCAGCCGGGCTGACTGGGTTTCTGGAGTTTAGGAGCACCAGGTTCCAAAATACTCTCTGTTTCTAAGTAATAACCTGAGTTTATGACTCTCTCCTTAAGAAAACACTAGTCTGGTGTTTGCTGGAGAAAAGCCTACTGCAGAGCAACCGTTCCCTTGGGCCTCCTCAGACAGAACTGTTCCACAGTTCACTCAAGAAGTAAAATTACCTTTGGTTTAAACTGTCTTGCAAACAGCAGATACCTTCGGATATCATCCAAGGAATAGACACGGTCAACAGACTCCTCCACCCTGGAATGCAGATCCACGATGCGCCGGGCAATGGCGTAATCTACCACCTGGGACATTGGGGCTGCATCAGGACCACTTGCACAGCATCAGCCAAAGAGCAAAACAACCCTTCTATTCTTCCTTCCCATCCCTCCTGTTTACTTGTAATCCTCATGGCACAGCTACCCTTTCCAGTAGCCAAAGTCTCTGCCAGGAGGTCCAGGAGAATGCCCCGGGGTTTTTTAATACAAGGAAACACAAGGCAGTTTTAGGATTTATAACCTCTTGGAACTATCCTGGGTTACAAGTTAGCCAGAGAACAGGCAGATAGCAGCACTTTGCAGCGTGGGAACTTTCTTCCTTTTCAGCCTGCTCTGTCTCTCTCACCAGTCCCTTCTCAATTAGATAATCACTCTGAGCAGAACAGTGGCTGAACTAACATTAATCTCTAGATCTCATGCATTCCCAAGGCAAATGCCACATAGACAGGTGGCAGCAGTCTCAGCCTTAGTGACCAGCCATTTGTAAAAATGACTAATGGTGTTAAGTTTGCAGGTCAAACCACTACAGGATGAAAAGGCAGTATCCTTGTATTCAGCAGAGTATGTTCGGATTTGTACTGCCAGCTTTTAGCTACACAGACAGAGCAGAAAAGCCAGAGCAAGACACTCTCATGAGATTTCCTTCACTCAAAACTGCAGAGGGCCACCAAGACGGTCAGAGGGCAGGAGAACATGATGTATGAAAAGGGAGAAGAGCCAGGTCTGTTCAGCTTGATAGCAACTGCTTTACTGGCCAGCATAGATGTGATGAAGCCAAGTAGTCCTTGGATAAGAGGCAACCCACATGAACTGAACCATGAGAAATTCTGATTAGATGTATAAGTTACTATTTACTGAACACGAGAGTTGTCACACATTGCCTGGAGAGACTGCAGAATCTCCATCCTTGGAGATACTCAAAACTCACCAGGTCAAATCTTGGCAAACTGCTCTCAATGATCTGAGTGCAAGGTTAGATTAGACACCTCCAAGGATGTTTTCTTACACAAACTATTCTATAATTCCTTAAAATTACCTCATTACACTCATCCACAAGGATGAAGAAGAGATCAAAGCGGGACATGATGGGAGCTGACAGGTTGATATTTTGTTTCAGTGACTTGGATCGGTCATAGCGGCCACCAACTGGGTTTGCTGCAGCCAAAATGGAGGTCCTGGCATTCAGAGTAGCCTGACAGTGGGAAAAAACAAATTTAAAAAACCTGTATCTGTGACCACTTCCTAAACCAACTCATTGCAACCCAAATGGGTCAGCATAACACATTTTGGTGGAGTCCAGTGAAGGTATTACTACAATCACTCCTCAAAAGCCCCCAAACTCCACCAACAAGCCCTATATAAGCAAGTCCTATATAAGCCAAGACACAGTTTGATGACCAAAATTGAAATATTGCCACACTCTTGCCAATAATTCTGAAACAAGCTTTTCATAAGATCCTGTTTTTCTACAAACACACACCATTCTGTAACCTTTTTTGGGGTTACTTCAATGTTAGGCTTTTTCCATTTTCTCTTTCTGGTTCACTACTATTTAACTCTCAGTAACATTTCTGACCTTCTTTGGGTATGTGCCACAAAAACTTTGCAACAAGTGATCTCTGTCCTGCCACAGGACAGAGGCAGCTGCAGAGGTGACATGATGATCTGACAGGTGAAGGCACATCAGTACAGGTGATGCTACAAATTACACAGAGGAATAGTGCAAGGTACCTTCACTCCAGCTTTAGTAATGGATATTGTTTGCTGCTCCATTGCCTCATGAATGGCTACTTGATCCCGCACCTCCATCTTATCAAATTCATCAATGCAACAAACACCCTGCAGCAGAAGAATGAAAATAAGTGACCCATATTCAATCACTTATGAAAAAAGCATCACTAATACAATTTAGGGCTCTCTGTCATAAATCAAACTCATTCTGGGGATGCAGAAACCTCTCCCCTTCCTAGACTCACGTTATCTGCCAGCATCAGTGCTCCAGCCTCAATGACAAACTCGTGGGACTCCTCATCTTTCACCACAGCTGCCGTCAGACCTGCAGCGCTGGAGGCTTTGCCACTGGTGTACACAGCACGGGGACTGAACTCATCCACATGCCTGTGGAAAAGAGTAATAAAACATCCAGTATTTCACCTACTGCTGATATTTTTAAATATGCAATTAATTTGTATTTTTAATATTCAACATCCTTTGAAAATATTTGGAAATTTGTATGTTGAGTTTGAGAATATTTCTCAGAGATTGTATGGATGTGATTGAAGTATTTAAGCACGGCTAAAACAAATATTTTACTTCCCTTTCTTACGTTTAACACAGAAAAAGACAGAGTGCACATTTATAGCTCTAGTCACACTGGACAATATTTAAAGGTTGGGTCTTAATCTTACTTTAGAAACTGACTCTTGGCTGTACTTGGATCACCAACAACACAAACATTAATGTCCCCACGCAATGAAGTGCCTTCTGAAGTTGTCTTGGGAACTCCTCCAAAGAGCATCAGCAGGACCCCGCGTTTTACTTCATCATTACCTGCCCCAGAAAAAACATTAAACTAAATATCAAAAAAACCACCAGTTTTCCTATTTAAAAAAACCTTCATCCCACTAGAATTTTAGATAATTTGGACACATTCACTTGGAATTCACCTATTTGCTAAGCATCCACTAAAATCTGGAACACCTAGCAGAACACCTGACATCAAACCCAACCTTTTAGATTGGACTTGCAGGCCTTAATGATTAAACACCACAACTATTCAAAAAATAAATTTTCTTCTTCTAGCACAACCAGTGCTGAGGGGAAGAGTTTATGGTAGCTGGCACAGAGCTTTCAACCTTTCCCAAAAACTACAGAGACAGCAAAAGGAATTAATTAATATTTACACAAGTTAAATCCCCCCTCTCTAAGGCCACAAATGGATTCTTACCATGGATAGTGGGGAAGAGGCTGGTGCACAGATTATGGTAAAGGTTCTTATCTTGGCTCATTTCAAAAACTTTTTCCCACTCTTTCACAGACATTTGGTTTTTAATACTTTCTGCAGTCTGTTCTTCGTCTCGGAGCTCTTTTCCACCAAACTAAACCAAGGAAATAAAACAGCAATAAAAGTAATGACAGAGTCACTAATGAATGTGAGCACTGCAGACAGGTCACAAAAACTTGCTCTGAAATCTAGATGGGGAGGAACACATCCTGAAAAGCTGCCCTTAGGCTAAATAAACTCATCACCTTATACCTTTAAAAACCAATAGCCAATTTCCTAGCAGGCAAGATCAATAATGCAACTTTAGTTAGTGAGAAATCCCAAGTGAGATTAAAAAAAGAGTAAAACCAATATTACTTCCTTTGACTAAAACTGTCTTTGTAAGCATTCTTACATTAGCTGGAAACTTCCAAGGTCTTTTGATGCTCTGAAATGGGGCCCAGCAACTTCTACTCCCAGAACATACCAGATACTCTTTTTATCCTATGTGATGGTGATGTTCTTAGCAAAATGATAGATTACAGTACAACACCATGTCAAAACCCAGATGTAGCTAGTATTACTCATACTGCAGTAACATCCCGAGATGTCACTTGATAAACCAGAGGGAACAAAAAGGATCCCTGTTTCTCCTGTGACAAAATGCAGCAATAGGATTTCTTGGAAGAAAAGGAAATGCTGCAGAAATAGATGAAAGCCGAGTGGAAATACATGTGCCAGTTAGCTGTTTAGAACAAACTGCAACACTGGCAAATAATCTCTTCTGTGAAAAATGCTACGAGCAACAGAGACAAGAACCTTGATATGTAAATTCAATGAGAATATAAAGACAGCCAAAACAACACAGAAAGGTGGCACACATGCACACTTAAAGCTTTACCCATGCTTCTCCTGCTCCCTAATTAGGGAGCCTTTCCTGTTCCCTAATTTGAGAGAAAATCATCCAGAACAGAAATCACCAACACCTTTAAATCTCCGTTCTCTGCAGACTCACCCGTGGATTTGTAGGTGCAACGTAACAAGCCAGAAAGACGAGCTTATAGGAGAGCTCCCGGACCCCGAGGGCGCGCAGCCCCCGGATGCCTTCGGTTTCGTAGCCCTCTGTCCCTGTCACCCGCGAGCTGGTTTCTGCACGTAACCCTGCCAGGGAAACGGGAGTCAGGACAGCAGCTCCCAGCACAGGAAGGACACCTCAGGAGGTCATGAGCAGCAACTAACCTGGTGTGGAGAGCTGGGACACGTCAGGCACAACAATCAGTGAGCCAGTGAAGTCACATTTGTCACCAGCCTGGGCAGATTCCACGGCCTCTGCGCGCAGGATCACCTCCACACTGCGCGGAATGCTGCCCCGCGGCAGCTCGCCCTGCGTCTCCTGGATGCGCACCTGGCACAGAGAGAAGCTTCAACACTGAGCATGTCACCAGATCTGAAACTGCTTCAAAAGCTACACTGCTAACAGATGCTAACAGATGTGTTCAACAGTATCTGACTGCTGCCTTCCATATCAATCGCTCTCACAACGACACACAACCAAAAATCCCTTCACTAATCAGCATCTAAGGAGTCTTGCAGCAGCTTAGAGGATGTACAAGGGCCACAGTGACAATTCTGAAAGGTAACCTGAAAATTTCAGTCCATGAGGCTGACATAAAATACAATTATGGGATGTGAAGTGCTGAGGATTTGTGAGAGCAATTCAACCAGGAAGAGCAAGACACTGCAGATATACATAAGCACCTCTTTTCATACTTGTACAAAGCAACTACACCTGAGGTACTGGTAACATGAATAATAAATCTGGCTTGAATAAGTGGGGCTTCAGTGGCTTACTTAGACAATAAATGTCACACAACAAAACAAATAATTTCCCATTCTTAAAAATAAGTGTTTCAGAGACAGGAAGAAACCTTTTGCAGAAATTGCAGTGCCTTGATGTTTTCTTGACAGAACAAAAATTAACCATCTTCAATGTACAGAAGTACAAATAACACCTTCTAACTACCACAGGAACATTACTGGTTGTCATCACTCCCCAACGTCCCTTTTATACCTTTTGGAAATCAACAAATCTTGATTTGTTTGTGTCCAGCAGGAATCTCCTTCTGTTGGCACAGACTGGGTTTCTGCAGATGTTTGGCTGGGTGTACTTGAATTGCTGCTCCACATCTTTGATCACGGTCTGGCAGTCGAGGCACAGGAAGGTTCCACTGACCAGCTCTGGATGGACGGGGTGGGTACGAACCACCTGCCCACTGATACGCAGCAGGGAGCCAATTTTTGCTGAAGTCAGTTCTCGAATTCTGTTAAAAACAGAAATTCACAAGGATTAAATTATTAAATTGACAATTTTAGGCCCAGGGTACTAAGACACAATATAGCATTACTCTGACTAAACAACTGCTGTAACAAACAAAAGAAACAAACTTTCTACAATATATTCTTACTATAATATATTCTCATTTTATTTCACATAAACTTTTAGGTTAATACTAAAGGTTAAATCAATAAAAGGTTATATCACTGGTATTTCAAAAGCAACACACACTTTTTTTTTTTTTAACGAGAGGTTACTTTTGTTTGTGAAATATGACGAATTTAAGTATCTGAGTGTGATTTACAAATGAAAAGCTTTGTCAAAAAATCCCCTGTACAAGATCAGGAAACTTTGTCACAACTGTACTGGCCAACTGCACATTTCACACTATATAACCAAAACATTTTCAGCATGCTTTAACATGTTTTTCCCTCATAGTAAAACAGGACAATTTTCTGGAATTAATAATCATCTTACTTGTGTCTGGTAGGAAGGTCCTGGAAGGCAACATAAAAATCCTTGTTTGCAGGAACGTTTCCATGGTCTCTGGCAAAAGTCTTTGTTGCTCGACACAGGTATGGATAAACCCTAAAATGAGGAAAAAAAGTTCAAATTTTAGAGAAGCTATCAAAATGCCTTCTCTGCTTTAGATTACATCAAAGATTAACAGATTTCCATGTTCTGGTTTTTAATTATATGTTGTATAACCCAAAAAGACACTCTAAATATGCTGTGTGAGATCACTGCATAATAATATTACTTGCACTATTGTTTGAAAATAGACTTTTCAAAGCCTCATTTTATAACACTCTTATCCTTATGTTAAGAAATATATCTTCACAATAAGTGACCAATTCAATAAAATACTGTCAGGGCACGAAATTTTAGAGTTTATTCTGTATTCTCACACTGACCACCTACTTCTTTACCACAATAAATGCAACTATCTGGTTAACTCATAGTTTCCAGAGAGGAATCCACTGAGAAACATTTTTAGCCAGTAAAAAAAAAATCCAAAATGTGTTTCTAGGATGTAGAAAGAAAATAAGCCTCTTATTTTTTTACATAAAACCAAGACATTATGGGCCTGATACTCCAGCAGAGCTCAGCTTTACCTCAAAAAAACCCACTCTACATTTTACCTGTAAAATTCCTCCTGAATTGTGGTAGAGAGCTGCTGATTGAACTGCTCCAAATCTGCAAAGCTGACGATCAATGTGTTCCGCTCTGGCCGGATCAGTTCTTCTGCATCTCGCAGGTACTTGACCTCTCCATCGCTGTTCTGGAACCTGAAAGTGATCCAGGAAAATGTTTCACAGTAACACAGGCAGCAACTGAATACTTCTCAGTTCAGGAGAAAAGACAAAGAAAAGGATCACTCACATTCAGGCATCCCACAGTCCCTTGCAAAGCCCTTTTCCAGCAATATTTCTTCTTCCACCCCCTTGCTACATCTGCTCTGTTTACACCCTAGCACAGACACACAGGATTTACATTTCATACAGCAGTAGAGTTGTCCCAGTGACAGAAACAATTTTATTTAAGGTTTAACAATTACTCTGCACCAGCAAACAAGGTTTTGTTCCTCCGGGTGATGTTAATGGTTTCCTTATTTGATGAGGATGGGCCCCTCAGGAGGCAAAACGCAGAGAGACAGACGTATTAATGTCTAACACCCAAGCCATGGAAAGGGTTTTCAACAGCTGTGACAAAATCTTAGGTGCATCAAATGCACCTAAAAAATCATATAATTATAGAATAGTTTAGTTTAGAAGGAATTTTAATATCACCTCGTTTCAACCCCCTGCCATGGCAGGGACACCTTCCACTAGACAAGGCTGCCTAAAGCCACATCCAACCTGGCCTTGGACACTTCCAGGACATCCCAAATTCTCTGGGAAACGTTCCCGCGGAAACTCTCCTACAAGAGTTTTGCAAGAGAGCACCGTGCTGCCCTCCTTCAGGCTCCTCCCGGAAGAGCCTGAGACGACAGCAGAGCTTTTCCAGCTGAACGCCAAGGCCAGGGGGCACCAGGCCCTGGCAGGATCTCGCCAAATGGCGGCCCCTCCGTAAGGCGCTGTCGGCCCGCCATCCGCTGCCGACCCTGCCCGCCCGCCGCCAGGCCCGGCCCCCGGCACTCACTCCTCTAGGAAGTCCAAGAACAACTTCTGGCACTTCTCGGCCACTTCATCGCGGATCTGCTGGTGCTGCGGCGCCGCGCCCGCGCCCCCCACGGCCGCCACTGCCAGATCCATCCCGATCGCTGCCCCGGCCCCACTGCGGTTCGCGCCACGCCGCGTACCACGTGGGTCGCGCGCCCGCCGCGTCGGCCAATCAGCGGCCGCTGTGCCGCAGAGCCCCGCCCCCGGCGGCCGTTTTCGCGCCAAAGGCGAGGGGCGGGCGGGGCTGAGGGCGGGCTCTGAGGCGGCGGCCGGTCAGCGCCGCGCACCAGCCCCGAGCTGCCCGGTCAGGGGCAGCGACCGGGTCCCAAGTTAAACGGCTGTGGCTGTGTCAGCGAGCTGCTCAGTGCTGCGGACGGCTTAGAGCTGTGCCAGAGCAGCACAGTGTTTCCTACGGAGAAACAGAGCCATAGAATGCTAAGGAGTTGTAACCCACCTGCCACGTGAGGAACACTTCCCAGTCGAACGTGGAGCTCAGGGGCTTGTATGCAACCTGGTCTCGAACCCTGTGAGGGATGGGGAATCCACAATCTCCCTGAGCTACCTGTTCCACTGTCTCACCATGCTCACAGTGAAGAATTTTTTCCTAACATCTCACTTAAGTTCCCCCTTTTCAATGTGTCTCCATTCCCCTTGTCCTGTCACTACAGTTCTTGACAAAGTCTTTCCTGTCATCTCTTAAGATACTGGAAGGTTGCAATGAGGTTTCCACACAACCTTCTCTTCTCCATGCTCGACATCCCCAACTTTACTAGCCTGTCTTTGCAAGTGAGGTGCTCCACTCGTTTTATCAACTTTATGGCCCTCTTGTAGACTTACTCCAACAGTTCCATATCCTTCTTATGCTGGGGATGCCAGAACCACAGGCAGAGAGGTGTCAGCTGTGGGCAGCTTCAGCACAGCAGCTGCAGTGGCGCTTCCACATGACACTGCTTTCCCCACAATCAAATCAGCAAGGGTAGCTGGAGTTAAAATTACTGTGGTGTGGCCAGGGCACCGCTGAGGAATCCCTGCCAGGGAATCCCCACAATGTGTGCAGTAGGCACTTGGGCAGCTGCTCACAGAGGAGACCCATGCCATGGAGCATCTCCAGCTCCTGAAAAACTGGCCCAGGTGGAAAGGGTGAAAACTACACCAGATGAAGGTCAGGCCACAGTCTGGACACTTGAGTCCTCACTGGCACCATTGTAGGATGGCTGAAGGCAACATTTGCCAAGCGGTGCCATGGCTGACAGCCATTCCCGAATGGCAGCTGCTGGCACATGGCGCCTGCCAGCAGGAACCGCTTCAACATCTATGAAAAATTGCTTAGAATTGCTCTGCCACCTGCAAAGTCATTAATCTCTGCCTAAACTGGGAATTTTACTGTAATTATAGCAGCTAAGGGCTCTTTTTCAGTTTTGAAACCCTTTCAGAAGTGCCAGCAGCAGCAGCCTCCTGCAGCAGTGTTTGTTCATGTCACGGTGTACTTGCCATATAGTGAACACTTAACTACAAAACAGTAAAGAAAGTAAGAGACTGTAGAACTAACTTGGTAATTTTTAAAACACTTGTGAGGAAATTCCATTTTCTGTGAGATAATACTAGGAAAAATGCACACAAGTTGGTTGTGAGGTTTGTTCTAAAAGAATTATTCCATCCTACATGATTCCTATATCTCAAAAAAGAATCTACAATTACCCAAAGAAGAAACACTAAATAATTAAAATACGTTTGGGGAAGTTTCTGGAACCCCAGTGTGAACCAGAGTCCAGGGCAGCCATATGGTGTTCCCCAATGGATATAGTCAAGGCATTCTCCTCCATCCCTTACTTTCACATGGAGTGGTGTCTAATATGCCTGGAATTGACAGGCACCAGGTGAAAGCACAAAGTTTTCCTGCTTTTTTTTTCTTCCCTTCCTCCTGCCCTGGCCCACTGGGCAGGGAGCAAGCAGCTGTGAGGTGCTGCCCACCAAGGGTTATCCCAGCAGGTGTGGGCAGCCATGGGGAGCCAGGCCTCCACTTGGCTGCCAAAAGAACAGCCTGAGTCCTCTTTCCCACTGGGCAGATTCAGACAGCTCAGTGAACACAGATGGGTTTTCACAGGAAAACAGTGCAGTAAAACTTCAGAAGCAAACTGAATCTTTATGTTTGTTTTGAGCAGATTCCCTGGCTACCCTAAACAATATGTTTTATAGTTCCTTAGTTTAAAATATTGCACTACTGTAATTACCATCTGTGTATCATGAAAGAAAACAAAACCAAAACGATTTTACCTGGTGGAAAGGCAGCAGCAATGTGGACTCCTTGTAAACTGGTAAACTTCCTGCAAATTACTGGAAATGAAGGACAGTACAGGTTTTACTTTCCCAGAACTATTACAGTAGATTTGCTTCCTCTCAAAACACCATAAAGGTCTTCTAGACCTTTATTATTCACAGGGTTTTAAACTAAGTTCTAGCACTGTGCAGCTCCCACTAAAGTATCCTGTTAAGATGACATTCAGGACAAACACATTTTGTATTTTGATTTATGATCATAATTATTTCCTGTTAGCTAAGAAAGGCTGCATGAATGGATTGAGCAGACAAAGGAATCAGGGCCCCCATCTGAATTCTTGTCCTTGTGCAGTTACTGTGAATAAATGAAACTACAGCATGAGTTTGAGTAACTCTAAAAGAATTGGTACAAGCACAGCTGTTACAGGCATGTATGCACAAAACTTGCTGCCAAATCTAGAGCAAGAAAGAGTACCTGGGATATTTTTTTGTAGACAGGTAATTTAAGTCTGTAATTTTGCTCCTGGTTAGAAGAATGCACATCCAAAGTGGAATATATTATCAGTTCTGTATGAACAAAAGTAATTAAATTAAATTAAATTCATTCCAGTTGGCTTAGCTAAATAAACAACTGTTTTGAAACTTGGATTCATCAGTAGTAAGTCTGTGACAATGAGCTGTGTGTATAATCCATTTAGCTTTGCAAAGTACAACTGGTTACAGTGTAAGATTTTCAGGTTAATAATTTGGGGAAGATTCCATAGTAAATTAATTACAACAGACTCATAAGCAAAGCTGCTAAGTGTTATTCATTGAATTGTGTCACTTCTAAACAAAGTTTAACTTCTAAATTTCCAGTACTTTACCTGACTGACCTTTATTATGATTATTTTCTAATGGAGAACTCTTGTCATAAGACATTAAAATTAAGTCTTGTTCAATGGCAGCTGCAAAGATGATTTGCCCTTTTGTGAAACTCTACCCAATTTATACACAGCCTCACTGACCTTTCTGTAGCATAACCAATATGTGACTTCTCTGACATTTAAAAATCAAGGTAGCAACAATAACACAGACCATCCACACTGTACCTCCTACTGAAAGCTTGATCATGTAAAATGTTAAACAAAAATTAAGTCAGGAATTACAAATACATATGAATATTACAGCAACTATTGCAGTAGTACCCAAATCAGAAATTTAATAATTTGTTCTTTGGCAGCAACACTTACAAAATGTTTTAAATTTGAAAACCAACTCCCAGATGCAGTCTACAAAAGGAAGTTTCAGATTCACTGGTGCCTCTCCAAATGCAGGGAACATTCTCTGGCTTGGGAGGAGGAGGATGACAAGGAGAAGTAGCTTTGTGCACTGCTGCAAATTGAGGAGTTCAAGTAAGTAAATAATCTGAGAAAAAGTATGTCTAGAAAGAATTTCAGAACTACTCTGACTTACAGAAACACTCAATTTCTCTAAGTATACAAAGTTGGGCTGTTCACAGCATTTATAAACAAAAAAACCCCACCCTGAAATAGATTGGCTTGGTGTTGTTTTCCTTGGTAAAAGATGCATGAAATCGTTGTTTTGTTTGTTATATCAAAGGCTGGTTTAGGCAGGAAAACATATGACTTGTTCTCAAACTCACTACCCATTTATTTTCTGAGAATATCATATATACTTTGTGTATTCCATGAAAATGTGTAAACTTGCATGAGAATGTAATTTGCATTTTCAAATAGTTACATAAAATAAAGACCAGGCTTACGGCTTTTATACAACTTTCAAAAAAATGAGAAGATAAAAAATAAATTTAAACTTCAGATGGTTATTACATCAGTAAAAAAA
Source organism: Lonchura striata (assembly GCF_050655825.1). Lineage (NCBI taxonomy): Eukaryota > Metazoa > Chordata > Aves > Passeriformes > Estrildidae > Lonchura > Lonchura striata. The sequence continues at coordinate 6,592,356 of NC_140709.1, read as the reverse complement.
CCAAACCAAAAAAATCTTACTGATTATTCTGTGAAGATACAAAGCAAAAAAACAGACAAATTTGTATCAACTTTGCTTTGAGAGCTTTATTTCAACCTATTTTAACAACTTCTTATGAAGATTTCTTGTTAAGAACGTTCTCACCTGCTTCCCTTCCTGACACTAATGTAAATTATCAACTGGCTGGTCTCTCCAGATTTTTAAGTTGCAAGCATCCAGTCACTTTATCTCGGAGCCAGTACTTCCCAATATTCAATCTTGCTGACATAAGTGAAAAATGCAAAATGGTTATTGCATAATTTATTAAAATGTTTAGAAAAACGATACAATTTAATGTGGCACTAAAGTACTAATTCAAAGTATCCCATTTTCATTAAAAACATGCCCTTGCCAATACAAAGAGTCTTGATCTGTTAAAATATTTTCCTTTAAATAAACAACTAAGGATAAAAAAAATTACTGTGGCACTTAATAAAGGAGAATTTTGTTTTTAATTGCATATCATAATGCTCAAATCAATCAATACACGTTCATCAGCAGCAGAGGCTATGCCTATTTGCAGGGCAGAGCATTCCCAACTCTCAGAGCAGCTCATGTCAGGGCGTCAGGCGTTTGGGATCCCTGGGGAACATGGAGGTCTGGCGGACATTGTGCAGCCCCAGGTACAGCATGGTTACTCTCTCCAGCCCTAGAGAAGATGAGAACAGCCCATCAGCACCATCAGTCTTTGTTCAAAACCCCAAAGGAGCTGCAGGTCCCCCCCAGCTGGAGCCAGCCTCATAGAGCAGTGTGAGCACAGCCCATTGTGCAGACACTTCCTAATCCCTGGGGCAATAAACACCCCAGCCATGGAGGATGGAACCCAGATGCACATTTGTTTTTCCACACAGCTCCTGCGTTAAGGTTTCCACCTGGAACAGCCTGAACACAGTGATAATTCTCGTGGCATCTCTATTTGCCTTGTACTTTGCCAGGAGGACCATCTACTCTGAAGAAAAGATGAAGCTTCAGCTTCCTTGATGTCAGTTCTAACTGGCCTAAATTATTCTGGATTACCTGCAAATGTTGCATGCTCCCAAACAGATGATGAATCAATCACTTATTTCTCCTTAGTGCAAAACACCTTCATCCAATACACAGAGACCAGTGGCTGCTGGTATGATTATGACTTTGACTAATCCATACATAATACACTATTTTCTTGTTTCCTTATATTTTCCTCAGTGGTCAAATTTGAAAGTGATGTACCTGGCTAGTGAGGTGGCACTTTTTCTTGTGATCATATTCTTTTTAAACTCACCAGACTGTGCCATTAGTATTTTGCCTATTTATTTTATGATGATCCTTGAATTTGAACTTATCTCCTTCAATTTGCCAGGATAAACAGCCCCACAAGGTCACTATTCAGAATTTTATACTGAATTCTGCTTGGAGCTGAGCAGTTTAAGTTAAGCTCAGGCTAAACAAAAAACAGATACTTACCTATTCCACCACCTGCGTGTGGAGGTGCACCAAACCGAAAGGAGTCAATATAAGCCTTTATTTTCTCCAAATCTAGAAAAGAAAAATATTGGTTTCTTGCCTGTTTAATGAACCCCAAGCCAAACAAACAAGTGACTGCAGGACTACAAGCACAACAAAAAAATTACAAACTAACAGTGGGATTTTACTCATTGAACATGTAAATTGTCCAGAGTTATTTAGAATTTATGACTGTAATAGTTTTATTACATAATTTTATTAATAACTATTCAACAAGGTGTTGCTGGAAGATTCACTAGTTTTTTAATACCTCACTCTAGATTGTTAAACAGAATTAGGTGGATTAACAGTAAGAATAAAAGAGAAATCTGATTTTACCACTCATATAACAAATTCTGCCCCAAATTCTCCCTCGAAAGGACACAAATCAAGTCACAACTTATGTTCTTTTAAATTGCCTTGTTACCAATGCCATGATGCTTGGCTCTTTCTGTCAGCAGCTGGGGGTCGTGAATTCTCTGAGCTCCAGACAAGATCTCTTCCCCTCTCATGAACATATCATATGAGTTAGAGGTTTTCTGGAAACACAAAAAGGACTTTACTTCCTACCTAGAGTTCCGTAGTTTGCAATATTTACCTCTCAATAGTTTAATTTTCTGATATCCAAAGCTGTAAAAAAAGCCAATTTTCACCTAAAGTGTCTGCTGCCCTGGAAGAATGTTTCTGCCACTTCTTGCTCATTTCCTTCTGGTCTGTTTTCACCAGTAAAAGAGTAACTGAAAACATTTGACAAGTCATGTAACCCTGACCTGACCTTGTTATCATAATTTTAATTACAGCAAGGCTGCAATAAATGTTACGGTCCATTCAAACCCAAACCATTAAATGATTTTATGGTTATATTAATACACTTTATCTATATTATCAAGTTATTGCTACATAGAATAATTAAAAAAACTAAAAAAAAAATAAAAAACCCCATTGACAATAACAGGGAATTGTACTTACAGGGTTGGCTGGGTCTGGCATTGTATAAAAAGGCCTCACAGCAAGAGGATATTTGTCAAGAATATAGAAGTCTGTATCGTACTGAATAAGTAATTTTGAATAGTTAGTACAAGAGAAAACTACAAAAACAAAAAAACCCCACCAAATTACAAGAGAAAGAATCAATGAATCTTTGAAAAAAAAAATCCCAACAGCTTCCCATAATATTGTCTAAGTATCAATAAAAATAGTGCATTCTTTCTCAGGTTTTCAATACTACATCTAGTGTAAACCTACAAATGCTGAGCAGTAAAATGTGTTGCTGTAACAAGTACTTCCCCCCTCCCCCCCCCCCCCCAAAAAAAAAAAAATATATCTCATATTCTCCTATAGATTTTAGAATCTGGTTGGCGTTTTTTTGAAAGTCTCCTAAGAAGTGGCTTTGGAACATACTAGCCCATTTGGTGTCCTCAGCACAACATATGATAAAAATAAATATAAAATATTGACAATGGTTTGAAATTGCTTATTAATAACAACGACAAAACTGACAGTAGATGAAATACACAGCACCAAAATGGGAATGCAGACAATTTACAAATGGTAATCACCAACTCTTCACAACTTCTGCATGTTCTGAGGTACTGTTTACATACAGGTATTATCACCAACCCTATGAATCCATAGTATTAGGTTTTAGATCCAGTGACAAATTTATTTACTCTAAAATAATTGTTACCTTTTCCTTTACCAGGCGTCCCAGGAGCTTTTCATTAGGTGTGCTGAAAAAGATTATCATCATTAAAATGAAATAATTTGAACTTGCACTGATGATATACTTCACAAAGCCCAAAAGATTACAGCTACAGAGCTGCTGCACCCTGACCCTTAGAAAATCTAGTACTTGCTTCTGACTGTTTTGAGTTGTGCTCACAGAAATTGCAAAGTAAAATATATTTATTTGTTTCTAAATACTTCGTATTGGTCCTAGAAATCCTGTAAATTAACTGGTAACTAAAAATATTCTTGCTCTTCATGTAATTTCTTCCTAATGACCGTATTCTGATTACTGAAGAACTGTACTCTATTTCCTACTGCCATACATCTTGTGTGTGACACAAAAAGTGAGAACTTTTTTCAACATGAACACTTGTTGAGGAAATTATTTTCCTCCATCAAACTCTTATGATGGAAACTTTATTTGATACACAGATCACTTAACTTAAAATCACACAGTACCCTAATGGTCCTGGATATATTATGGAGAAGAACAGAAATGTTTTAATTTATTAAATGTCTTTAGTAAATTTTATACATAAACTGCTAATTAAACCATCTCTCAGTAAATCAATGGGAATTAATCAAGAATGTTTATTAATTTTCCTGAGATTTGGAAAGAATAAATGGAAAGGTGTTACTTAAAAGAAAGACCTTAAGGCAGCAGAATCTTTTTAGTTAATCCTATTCAAAGACATGTGACAATTCATTTGAAGGACTGCAATTGCTGGACAAACAAACACTTCCTTAGGAGGTTCAAGTTGCTCTCATTTTATGTTGTCAGTTATTTTCTGTCAAATTTCAGAGTTTGTATCTATAGTCTACGTTAAAAGAAAGGATTATCTTCATATCCACTCATTTCCTTGTCAAGAGATCTGGGCAGAAGTGCTGTTTATTCCTCTAAAAGCTGTGGTTCCTTACTGAGGGCTGCCAGGTGCTCAGTGCAAAACTGACACTTCACTACCACTTTCCCAAGACTGACACAGTTACGTCCTGCCAAGTACCTGAGATCCTCTTCATCACCCATCTCCACACCAGCCTCTCGAAGCATAGCCACACCTTCACGGTATTCCAGCCTCAGAGTTGGCTCCAAAAACTTAAATGGCTCACATGGGAACTGTTTGCTCACTGTCTGAATTTCAGTTTGGAATCTACAGACAAAGAAACAAGAACAGAAGCCAAATACAAAATAGTCAAGAACTTGCCCCTAATAAGGATTTTGTGGTTTTGCCACAAGAGGTCCCTCTTGCCACATAAAAACTGTATTAAAACCACTTCTGCAGAAATTCTGTAATGAATTGTTTTAACAAAGTATATGCATCTATTTCACTGATGTTAATAGTTACTACTACTTCTGTTTAGTCCCTTTTGTAAGAAATAATCGCTAGGCCAAATTTTCACAGTAAAGACACTGAAATCAGCCCCTAGATGAATAGTATTTACCTGTGTTCTTTTTGGAGTAATATTCAAGTAGAAACAAGAAATTTCCTTCTGGACAAAGATTTGCATATCTCCTGGCAAAACAATCTAATTTGTAAGCAAATAGAAACCACTTCCTAAACTTCTAGCCTGGCTTTTTAATGAGTTAGACTGTGAATAATGGAAAATAATCCTTGCTGTTATCATGGAACAAATGCAGGCTGATGCAATCACTTTTATTCAAGAAAACTTTCTTATATAGTAAATATTTAAATCATTTTTGAAATACAACAATCTACCACTAGTGGCAAAAAAAGAAGGACATTTTAAATTAAGGATGGATCAATTATCTTAGGAAGTCCTTTCAACATCAGACAGCAAGTTTCTTAGTGCAAGCCAGCATACTACAGGAGATGCTAAAAGTAGCTTATTGGCCTATGGCTTGAGTGAAACCTTAGAAGTCAGGCACAAAGAAATATAGTTAAGAGCAAAGCAAAAATATGTTTCGAAGTTGTGTTGTAAATCAGATTACCAATGATTGTCTGACAAACTGAGGATAAAAGGCTGGTCTACTTTATTCCACAGTGCAAAAAATGTTGAACAAAGAAAGCTGCTCATTAAAAGAAGGAAATGCTTTTATTACCTTTCCTGAAGCCCTTTGAATATCTGCACCAAGGTATCTGCAATCTCATCTACCACTTCATGATAGTGATAATTAAAAGCCATTTCAATATCCAGACCAACAAACTCAGTCAGGTGTCTGTGTGTATTGGAGTCCTCAGCTCTAAATACTGTAAAATTAAAAAGCAGAAATTATAACTGACATGAAATTATAATTCCAGTTGGAAAAATAACAATCATCATTTGGATTAGATAGACATGAAAATTCTCACCGAAAGACACAAATATAACTAGCAGCCTCAGAGCATCATTTGTAACAGTGACAGCATTACTGCAGCTGTCTGTACTGCAGTGGCACTCAAAGGACACAAGACAGACACAACCCACAGACAGGCAGGATCTCTGCTTAGACCAACAAATACAAGTGGAAAAAACAGACAAGTTTCCAAGCACACAAAAACTTTCAGATTTGAAAACTGTCTTTTTCAGAGGAAATGGACTTGTACACATGCGTGTCATAAACACATCTTCCCACAAAGCATGACTCATCTGTTAGCGACTAACAAGAAATTTAAGGCCTTCTGAATTACCTGGAATTTTTTTTTTGTTTTGTTTTATACACTGTTATTGACTTGTTTTCAGCATTTAGAGGTTAGGTATCTTTAAACCATTTAAGGTCTTCAAAGAAAACTATTGTATTGCCACCTAAAGAGGCCATATTTATGAAAGCGAGCACTGGATTGGAAATTACTCCTTTTTTAGTATTTACTCACAGTTAAAAGTAAGCTTGTTCTCAGTAATGTTGTTCAGTACATGTACAGCAACTTCTCTGTCAACTTTACTGTCAGCAGTTGCCTCAACTGAAATTTGGTTTGGCAAGTGAAATTACACCAAGTGAAACTATTCAAAGCTTTAGAGTGTGTGTGTGTTATCTTACTTGTACCACAGCTGCTAAAACCAGGGCACACTTCACATGTTGCATAAAGCAAAGCTTTTCTTACCTGGCCCAACGCAGAAAACCTTTTCAAAGTCAGCACATATACACATCTGCTTGTACAGCTGTGGGGACTGAGCCAGGTAGGCACTGGTTTTGAAGTAGGATACAGTAAACACATTGGCTCCTCCTTCACTGGCAGCTAGAAAGCAAGTGCTTTAATAAGGAATTATTGAAATAAAATGAAGCAGTTATTAAAATAAAAGTGTAAAATATTAATCAGAGGTAGAATGATAGATTATTGGTCTTACATTTAAAGATCAGAAAGAGATTTTTCTTCCAAGCATACTAGAGATAAAAAATATTTTTTTTATCCATTTTGCAGCTCAGCACTGTCACACATTGCCTTGCATTTCTGCAAATTTTGTTGGGGTAGTTTCAAATGTTCCTGTTTCAGCTGACCTTCACTTTAGAGTGAGAACAGCAGAGAATACCTCTGTGTACTGACACATCTACCTGAACCCCTACATTTCTGTGGAAACCAATCTCTGCCAGTGGCTCAGGCTGCCAGGGGTTCACTGCAGAGCCCGAGACCCAAGTGTATATCCTGTTTTGCCAGGACCATCCTCTCTACCTGAAGGGATAAATATCTCTCACAGTCAACCCCAGATTTACCAGAGGGCATGAGCCAAAGCTACACAGCTTTTTCTCAGTTTGAGGCAATTTTCACAGACAGCTACAGGAACAAGGATCACATGCATTTCCCTTACTGTGAAGCACCTATCAAAACTGCATCACTTCACCTTGCCAATTCCCAGTGTGTGACATGAGAGGTGGAGTGGCCTAACGCAGGTAACTTTTAAAAATCTCAAAACAGTTATGATGTTTAAATTGGAAGTTTAGTAAGGATGCATTGACTTAACTTGGTTAATTTTACAAAATATGCTCTCATCCCATCCAACAATGGGATGCTTGCTTGTTTCCAATGGGACACTGCACAATTCCTCAAAGGTCCTACATAAACAAACTACTTGACAGACTTTTAGTACTACATACTATATAACTGTATCTATAGGAAAAAGTAATCCAATCTTCCAGTTTAATGATACCTTTCATATTGAAAGAACAGCTGCTTACATGCATTTTGTTAAAATGTTCACTTTTTATCACAATCAAGAAATGTCGTCCAAAATATAAATACAGAAACATAAAATTCTGTAAGCAAGACGTGCACTTTATGAATGTACATACAATAACACAGTAACATAAATGTTTTGCTCTGATTTTCCATGCCATGTATCTTAGGGGCAGCAACAAAACCTCAAAGAGCACCAATAATATGGAAGAAAAACCTCCATCAGTAAATCAAGCCACTGGATTTTTGTAAACAATATAGCAAATCAAAAGAACTAGAAGCAAAATCTACATTTCAGAATTTTTAGCTGAAGCTGTTATTCCACATTTCCAAAAAGAAAAAGGTCTACCACCTTCTATTCTGCCACATTCTTATTACTAAATTGTACCATGTAATGGCATCATATTTTATACCACGTTTGTTCCAACATCTTTATGATGGAATATGCTTTTAATCTAAATTAGACTAATTTTTTTTTTAATACTGAGAATGGAACAGGCAGTGCTCAACACTATGAACAATGATCTGAAGAATAATGCTTATGATCAGAATTAAACATTCATGTGCATTGCAAACTACATAAATCAGGTGTATATATATAATTTCTCTTGTCATTCTTTTAATAGCCTAAGTCAGGAGAAAAGTAAAGACCAACTCTGACACTTGCTAGAAGTTTGCTATGTTACATCTAAATTAGAAAGAAAATCTATATTTTTTAATAAAATCTTATTAAATTTTTGTCAGATAGGTACACTGAGCAACTACAAAAGAAGCACACCTGTAGCTGCTGGATAACATATACAATACCTGAAATGATTTTGGGAGTCTGAATTTCCACAAATCCCTTGCGAATAAGAGTTTCTCGAAAAAGCTGACAAATACCAGACTGAAGGCAGAAGATTGCCTGACTAGTGGAGGTCTACAAGAAGAAGATAAAATAATGAATCCTATATTAGTTTTTCCCGATTCTGTTACTTCTTCTGGACAGCTGGAAGGATGAATTCCTTCCCTCAGGAATACTTGATTATTGTAGCTGCCTAAACAGTGAAAAGTGTGAATCTGTAATTATCTGTTACACAGAAGGAAACAGGAAAGAAAACCAGAGAAATTATTAATTTCAATTTATAGCATATTCAGTTATAAATGAGGCACTATGGTCAATTCTACATTTGAAAAAAACCCTGATTTATGAGATGTGCTTCTGCAAATAAAGGTTTTACAGTAAAAAATTGAATGAAAGTACTAAATCTATTAAAAATTTTCAGCACACTGAACTAGAATAGCTGCAGAACACAGTGCATGACAAAAGCAAGGCCATTAATAACTTACATAAGGTAGAAATGTATGTCAGTTAAAGGCTACCAAATACAATGTTTTTCATGTAAAAACATGTTAACCATGTACAATACTGCCACAAAAACATCCAAAACCCAAGGTCTACACTTCCAATACTTAAGCAGCCCACATAACACCTGTTGATACAAACTGCAATTCTTCTTTTTTTCACCTTACTTTAAAAGTAAATTTAGCTGAAAAAGAACTGAACTGATGAATTAACTGAATTAACTGAATTTTCTTTTTGTTTTTGCATGTGACACAATTGAGCTGCTTATCTGGGTTAGCAAATACCTACACTAAACATTCCTGGAACACTTTCAGCATGAAGAATAAAACAACCACCTTAGTGACTGTTGCAAAGACTGCAAGGCCTCAGCACTGAAGCCATATCTGATTTTGTGTTTTCAGAATCTCAAACGTGACAGTGAGGGTACAAAAAGACCAACGAGTTCCTGCAAATGAGCAAGAGAACGGTTCTGTACGACAACCTGCGTCACAACACTGTTTACTTCTCTTTCTGAACGGCACCCAGCTCCTCACTCAGGGTAAGAAAGGCCTTGTGGGCTTTTGCACATGACTCTTCTACCAAACCACAAAACAAAAAACCCCCAACCGAAACAAATTATGTAAGCCAAATTTAGACAGACAGTCAGTAGAAATGCTGAAATAAAGGTACATCCATCATCTCTGCAATACAAAGACATCCCTTTACCAACAGACCCAAAGAGAAAACTGCAATAATACTGCACATCTATAGCTGTTTGGAGTTATTTGCTGTTTTTAGCTGACCAGTGAAATATTTCAGGCGGGTAAGTGGTTGAGACTAGTAAATAATAGCAGTTCTCACTGTCTGACAAACCACATGTCTGATAGACCACAGTCGCTACTCAAATGTTCAAAATTAAGGAAATGAGGTTTTGAGCAACAGTTACAAAAGTACCCTAAAAGTTTTTCATCTTTTTCACACTGGTCTCCCAGAGCAAGATATATGGTAAAACTCTGCCTGAGTTATGGGCATAATCTGGCAGTGTTACATCCAAGTACCAGGATGATTCAAAGGGATTTTTTCTTCTTAACCATCTCCTACTTGAAAGGTGAAAGAGTTGACAACTTTAAGTCACATTTGAGTTTCCCAATGAAGTTTTTGACGAACTAGACACATCTGAAATTGCTGAGAGAAGATGTGTAAGATTAACATAAAGGAGAATAGAAACAGTAACTCTTCTGCCCTTGGTGTGAACCAACAGCAGTTTCATGTCAGAGTAGGTGAGAATGCAGTATTAAGTCAAACAGCCCCAAGAGAAAAAAGAAAACTGGCTGCTAAACCCAGTCTGAAAGCAATTACATGGTCTGATCTAAAACTCTGCACAGAAACAGAACCAGCCAATACCCAACACAGCTGTCCAGTAAGGTAACTCCTCCTGTCCTTTGTAAGGGTGAAGGACAAGGATTCTGTCTTCCTAAGCCATCTATAATGTTAAGTTAGGCTTAGAAACAGCATTCATGAAAGCAGCAAAATTCACAGAACTGGACACTGAAGCTTTTATTTAACTGCAGACCAAGAACAAGCAGCAATTCTCCCTACCTCAAATTAGATCTGACAGGACCACTCTTCTTTCACCAAAGGTGGCTGAATTTCAGTGTCCATTTATTCAGAGACTGCCAACATGGATAACTGTTGGGAATTTGTGATACTGCAGCCTCCTTGTAAGAACTAAACAGACTCACAAGACATCTGAGATAAGCTCCTAAAGAACTGCATCTGACAATTGCAGTGGAGTCAAACCAATGACCTCAGTAGTTTTATGTGCCACTACAATTTCCAAGTATTTTAAAAATGGAGAATAAACTTTTCAGATTTAATAACATTCCTTGCACTGGTGTGATGTTCAGAACACAAAGGGAACAAATTCATTTGAAGAAAATAATTCCGTAACTGAAAAGCTGGTATATATAGAAATGTCTGTACAATGGTAAGTAACACAGTGACAATTTGAGCTTCCATACTTAGGCACACAAACAAGGAAACCAACTGACTAGGTACTTAGCAAACTAAAGACAGAGACAGCTGTCAAAATTAATTGATTTTTACCTTTACCTTAAAGTAAGATTTTGCCATGGCATTCTTGTTGTATAGTGTTTACTCCAATAGGAACCCTTCCACATACATATTGACAAACTATTTTATCTGAGACTATGGCAAAGATACTCAATACTGCTTCAAGAATTAATCAGAAACAAACAAATTCATGATAATTAAATGCTGTTGCAGTTAACACTGTTAATGTTTTAACTTGGTCTGCAAAATTAATTTTACAGAAAAACTCTCATTATTTTCAATAATGTAAAACCTTTGATACCGACAGCAGAAGAAAAGTTTAGGGAACAATGCTGAAGTATGAGTATGTTATAACCCCACTTTAATTTCACCTGTGTGTTTATTATTCAGATGCCATGAAGGGAAGACATTAATGATACAAGTGAGCACTATAAGCTTATAAAAACAATTATCACTTTTCATTTGGCACAAGCTGCAGTGTCAGAACAACAGCCACGTGTGCTGCCAAATGTTTTTCAGTGGCATTGAAGTCAGCTCACAGCAACATGATCATATCTGAGATGAGACCCACGCACAGACATGAGAAGTTGTGAACTTTCTTGTTACTCTCACATCAGCTGCAGAATTTATTCTGCTGTCCCCTCATTTTTGCTTTCCTGTTTGCCTGCTGTAGCTACCTATCATCCATCAGGAACAAGCACAAATACATAGCTGGCTAAATAATGTAATCTATATTCTTTTAAGTAATATACACTATTAAAAATAATGTAACTAATTTTGCAATATCTACACTATATATAGCCACAAATGAAGGTTTTGCTAGGAAACAGAATTTATCTGAAACAACTTTTTTAACCCCAAGGTGTCTGAAGTCAACTTTTATTCAAATTTCAGTATTACTTTTAAGTACAAGAATATATGAACATGGAGTTTGTTGTCTAAATGACTGGGACTCTGTATATACACACTGCCAAATCACTGCCCACAAGAAAATAAACTGTACATTTGCTTGTTCATTACAGCTTGGATTCAGTCAGGAAAAACACAGTTTTTGCAATGAGGAAATTGAATCCAATAAAATGAAATCAAGCCTAAAGTAATCGAGCATTTGGAAGAAAAGTGCATTAAGATCAGTGTACAGCTGGATTAGCACATACCACAGTCTGACATGCATAAACTACTAAAGACACAGTCTAATGTTAATGTCCTTCCCTGAGCAATATAAACAGGGTAATACTGACCCTAAAAAGGGGCTTTGCTTTGGGCTGTAACAGACACAACTGTAGGAACAGGACTGCAAAAAGGTACATTTGGAAGGTACCGTAGAGATGTAAGTCCTGCTGAACACAAAAAATAAACCAGAGCAAGGACATCAGTGAGGTCCATTGTAAACCTGGGTGAATCTGAATTGTTTCTTTCTTCAGGCTTTTCCAAAGATAAACTGAGATGTAAAACCCAAGAATTAGTGTTTATTTCACTGGTCTTTTCTTAATTATTTTTTTAAAACAATGTAAAACTGGAGGAACCTGAATTGGTATTTTTAAGAAGCAAACTACAAGAAACAGTGTTTGTTGCACTCGTCTTCATTACTTTTCACGTACCACAGAACTTTATGAAATACAGCTTCTGCAGGTCTTTTAACAGACATGGGAATTCTACACACCACCAAACACTTCAGTGAAACTTCAGAACAGCAGAAAAGTAAAGATTTAAAAACACAGTCAGTGCTCTCTCCACTTTGCCCTTTTTAACTGTTGTGGTAAATGAATGGTAAATCAAACATCCCTATGATAAGTGGTTTGACTTTCATTAAGCTATCGTGAAAAATAGATACTTAGGTCAAGAGTGGTTTCCTGACAGTCACCTGTGGTTATGTAAAAGAAAATCTAGACCATACCAGGACTTTTCTTCTTACCAGCTCTCTTTTCTCTAAAACCCCAACTTTTCTACTCCAAGGGTGAGATCTGTATTTGATGAGTTAACCCACCAGGAACAGGTTCATTCTTCTCTAGTAACATTCTTTGGAAATGATTTTCAAAACCCCTTAGCCCTAAATAATTACAATTTTTCTCTCCATACTTCACAATAACAACTACAGCAGTTGCTTGGCATCTTGGCCATTTAAGTACTTCCCAACCCCAACCTTACAAGAATTAAACTATGAGACAATTTTGAGAGATCTTTGTCAGCAAACAAAATGCAGGATTGTTAACAATTCACTGCAATACTCAGTCTATTTCCACATGTACACAACAGTGGAAGTCTTGCAATCTTTGCAACATACTTTGCATCTTTCATCTCCACTAATGTAATTTCCTTATTATTAATTTCTCTCCTTGTATTACATCATAATCAAACCTTCCTTGGTATACATTATAGCTGGATGGAGTGATGCTATTTTCAGAAATCCAGTTTTTTTCATTCATGTAATGACTGAGTTTCCCAGTTCCACTTCATCATGACTTGGCTCTATCCAGTTAACTCCTTTGTTAATCACTATTTTAAATTAGCTAATTACTTAACTGCTTTAAATACTGTGTTTAAATGGTCAAAAATAATTTTAGTTGCATACGAACAACTTTTTTTAGTCTGAACCTAACCAAGATCTATGCATTTAGCTTAGTAAATCGTTCTGAAAATAACAGCGTCCCTATTTCTGATGTTCAGTGATTTCTGTCTTCCTTAACAAACTGAGGCACTGAGGAAACCAGAACTAGATGATACATTTATGTATGGCTGGACTTCCTCCCACACTTGTAAGAACGGACCATCACAACATCTCCATTAGAACTATTCTGTTAAACTTTTTCCCTGTTGCCCATGATATGGTTTTCCTAGAAGAAACAGCTGTGGAACAATGGTTTCAGACAACACATCATGTCTGCAACCCTCCTTAGGACATGCCTACTTATGCAGTGCATTTGAAACAATAAAGGTTCTTTGAAGCCCCATTTGTAATCCAGTAGCTCCAATCTATGGAACCAAATCACTGAAAATCAATTACTACTTTTTGGATTTCTTTGTATTCCTACTCTTGTGATTCCACTACATACAGTGCTTAGGACACACATATATATATGTATGTGTTCTCACTGAAATTTCCCCTTTCTTCATAAAATATCTTTTCAGCTTATTCAGCACTGTGTTTAAAAAAACAGCTTAAAATAACATATTTGGAATCTGCTTTTGTTCTGAAACACATAATGAAAAGTGCAACAGAAAAGACACAGAAATGTGTCACAGTCTGAGACAGAAACCTTTCCTGAGCAGAGGAGGAAGGCAAGACAGATACCCAAGCCTAATCACAGGCAAGCTGTGGCCAGATTACACCCAGCTACAGGTGTATACAGAGGATGAGACATAGACACTTCAGTACTGAGATCTGGCATTCCATCCTGCCTCTAATTCTGTGAAAAGCTAACCTGAATTGCTGTTCAGCCATGAAACAGCTGCTTAGCACCACAATGCAGCAGCTGCTGGAGCTGAGGAGAAAAACAGCTTCTTAACACAAAGTTAATGTTCAGAGCTCAAAACAAGGTGCCAGACATTGCTGAAGAAAAGGTGTCCCAACAGTGGTTGGGACACAGAAGAGGTTACAGCAACATCCACTCAGGTCACCAGTTGCACCCTCCAGACAGAATACTGACAACTAATGCCCTACTGCTGTACTGACAGAGATATTTCAGGAGTATTGAGATGGTCATGCTGAAGTACTGGATGTGTACAGGGGCAGAATTTTAGTCCAGCCCTTTCCATTCCATCTCTTGTGTTTATTCTGGCATGAGTCTTCCTTCTTTTTCCATTACTATTTACCTTCTTAGACTTTGCTAGGCAGATGCCCTGAACTGCTTTACAGCCAAGGATACCTCCAAGCCATTTTCACCCAGTATTTTTAAATGTTATTTCCCTTTGTATAATTTCTCTGTTCTCTTTGGGCCTCATGGATCCTTTCAGTTTATTATACAGGTGTTTCTTCAATAGAATGGATTTTCTTAAGTTTCTCTGGAGTGCTGTTGGTTAATTTTATTCATCACCAGATGTTCAAGTAAAGCCTGCAGTTCAAGCATCCCAGATTTCTCCCCTTCAATTCAGTACACTGTCTAAGCACTACCATAAGCTGATGATATCTCAAGTGATTTTCACTTTCAATCATTAGTATAGAATTCTTTTCATTAGAGGCTTAATTTAAGACAGATTAAGAGACCAATATGATGAGATACTGAGTACCCTGAAAAGTAATCACAGACTGAAGTTACTCAGTACTGTACATAAGGTCAAGTGAAAAGAAATTAACTTTGGTACAAGTAAAACAATTGACACAGGTAGTTTTAGTTGCTGAAATAAGGAGATCAGATGTCGAAAAGCTGTAAGTCTCTCACTGCCAGAACTTTTCCAAATTTTCCAGTAAATTACTATTTTGTTTCATTTCTCAGGTGCAAAGATTCATTTACTGAGAAACTGACATTATCAAGAACTCTGAAGACAGTACTAGGTATCAAAAAAATGTGCTATGCACAGTCTTCATTCAATGTTGATTAAAATTTTATTGTGGAGAGCCCAAAATGGCTAAAAAGCCTAGGAAAAGGCCAAGATGCCTCAAGTCAGTAATGCTTAGTTACACACTTACATGTTAGCTGATGTTTAATAAAAACCAAATCCAAGTTCTGTAAGTAATTTAGTAGAGTATTTTGCTGCTGATTAGAAATGGTAAATATTTGGGAGGTCTATGAATTCACAGAAGGTTGGGTGTATAGGACCTGGATAAAGAAAGCTGTTTCAGGATAAAAAAAGGAAAATACATGAATGCTGTGGAAACAACAAAGAGAATGAGATTGGTATCATGGCCTGGTACAACTTCTTTGGTAAGGCATACATTACAGCACCTCAACAGCCTGTTAGAACTCAGAACTTCCACCTTATACTTCAAAACTAAGCTCTTTAGAAGTTTTGGATAACAAAGAGAAAAAATGTCCCTATTCAGTCACCTTTGACTTTTGCAGCTAAAAAGCCCAGATGTACAATCACATGTCAAATCATCCATGTTTGTCTTTGAACTACCAATATGTCCTTTAATTAATGTCAGTAAAGGCAAACATTTAGGATTCAAGAATCTTGTGCTTTTACAATACCACACAAAATTAAAAAAATATATTGTTTGTTTTTCTTCTGGCCACCAATACAATTCCATCAAATCCATTACTTTTATTGCTTTGTGGATTAGAAACATGAAGTATACACACTTGCAGGCAAGCCTGCAGCACTGCATGTTCCTTACCCTTAGATCAATGATTCTGTTGTCCAGTCTTGTATCTTGGTTTACAGTAGCTCTTCCATCCTAAACAGTTGCACAAAAGCACATAGTGAATACACACACATCCAAAAAATAAACAAAACTAAAACTTAAAAAACCCAAAATCAATGGAGAAAAACACCCTCTGGCTAAAAGCAAAGGGTTATTTCTACATTCAGCTGAACATCTAGATCATTCTAGAAAGAACACAGAGCAAACTGGCAGCATAGAAAAGTTCAAGGTGTAACTTCTTCAAAGTATAACTTCTCCCAGAGGTTACAGGCAGAACCCAACTATGAGGATGCAGCAGACACACACACAAGATTGGAAAGCCTCTGGTTTTGACCTTCGACTGCAGTTCAGCAGACATCAAAGCTATAGAGATGTTGAACACAGTTCTGGATAGCACAAAGGAAGTAAAATGCAAACTTAACAAACCCCCAGAATTACTGCATTAAAGAAGTTGCTTGGCTTTTGTGCTTTTGTTGAGCTACAAAGACAAAGAAAGCATTTGAGGACGCAAAGTTTTCACCTCCTCTCCTTCCACTTCTGGTCGAACAGCATCATCCAGCTGTAAGGGCAGCCGGGGTTCAGCTGAACTGATCACATAGATCTGAAATTGAGAGAGAACAGAAATAGCATGAGGCTCTGCTCAAAAGGAGGTGTCGTTTACAAAAGGGTATTTCTGTAGCAGAGACTTGAAACAGTGTTTGCATAGGCTACTGGCTCTAAGACTGTGATTTTATTCCAGTACTTGAGATACACTGTACATTCTCATGACAGTACTGAAGTGCTTAGTTCTTGCTTTCCCTTTGAAAGATTTGAAGTATCTTTTCTTCTTCTGGGAAACACCAAATTGAGCAAGTTCATATAGCCTGAGGGACAAGCCTTTTGGCATGAATACCAGCTCTAAATATACCAAATTTCACTGAGTTTTAGTTTGTGATTCCAGCAAGATCATCCCATTCTTCTCCTTGTTAATGTATCATTTACTTATCATCTGAATACAGCTGAAAGAGCTATTTCATATTCAAAAATTTATGAGATAACTAAAATACAATCAGAGAATGAAAACCAACTTGCTGTGCCTTATGGTCTACTATTGCTCCTAGAGGAGCAGTGAATTTGATGTTCTTTCAGAGGAATCAAGCATAGGATAATCTGCACACATATTAAAACATGTTTCTTCAAAATCTGCAGATTTTCCCCAGTGCTGTTAGCTAAGATTTACCTCACTGCTATAATAGCCATTGTGCTCCAGTTCTGAGGTGACTGGGTTTCAGCTGTATTGTAGGCATACAGTTTAGTTAAAAACGTTTAGAAGAAAAGGATATTACATAAAGGTTTAAATATGCTTTCTATTTAAACAAATTATAAAGTTACACTTCCTCCAGCCCTACAGCACAAGCTCCAGGAACTTTAGATTTCAAAAGTTTCCATACTGTTAAGCCACTGAGAGTTTATTTCTGTGAGAATTATGTATTCCAGTCCATTGTATTAAGGAGAAGATTGTAACTCCGATAAAGAAGAAACTCCTGACTTGCACTTAAAAAGAAGCAGACTTTTTATTCCAGTACCTACTGCAGTTAAGAATCCAAAACTTGAATCACAAGCTTTTCTAGCCGAACTCTTCTAGAGAGATACTTTATTTTACTTGATATTGTAATTCAAATGACAGATAAAGAACAGGGAAATATAAACTCCAAGTATCTTAAAAACAGAAGTGTTTAGCTTTTACATATAAAACACTGAAATTTGTAGCTTAAAGCAGTTTAATTCTCTGACATGGGACTCCTTACTGCCAAAGTTTATGTATGTAGGCAGGCAGACAGTCTCAACAGATAATCTATCAAACAATTAACCAGTGCTCCATTTGCTCAAAAATTTACCCTCTGAACGTGAAGCTCAACGTCTTGCTGAGTACACCCTCCGATTTTCTGATATGCTTTCCTCACAACGCCTTCGATGTCCACAATGCTCTCTTTAGTGATGCTGGCAATAGAGGACAGAAGCTCAGTAAGTTCCACTGTACACTGCAGCAGCCTCAGCACTGAGCACCATTCATGTACTGTATGGGCTGCTGAACAACAGACAAGAGTCTGGAGTTACTTTTATATCTAATTACTGATTAATAAAGGAGTTTGCTGAAATAACCCCAGCCACAATGAATTCAAACTGGGATGGAAGACTTGAGAGGGAAAGAATTATGATTGAGCCGAGTGCTCGTCCATTCTCTATGTGTTGTTTATATATAAAATGACAAGTGGCAGAGCTCCTTTTCTAGGCCACAGACACTCTTATATGTGTCAGCTGATGCAATTATCTACAAGATGTGTCTTCACCAGCAGAACAACAAACTCAAGGGAAGTCCTAGGACTGAAGGGGAAAATCAAAACTAGTTCAGCTTGTTTAAACTACATGACTTGTGACTGAAAGATGCAAGATGCTCCAAAGTAATTTCTCTGTGACAGGGGACATCCTAACTGCTCCCCAATAACAGTCACTAATAGTACACTAGAACACCACACGCCATCCTGAAAGTCTTCCAAAGATATGATATAAAGTATATGTACTATAAGCAAACAATAACAAAAGCCTCAAGAGTCAGAGGTGAGAAAATAATTTGTATGGGCAGTTTTTATTTATGCATTCTAGGTACTGGAGTTTAAACCCAACACTTTTCTACAGATAATCTTACCCTCACTGGAAATATATTTTCACTCTGTCTCTCTGTTAGCTTACAAATATCTAAAAATATTAACTTTCCTTTTAAGGAAAATTAATGTTCCAATTAATCTTTCACTTGTGAGTCCTTCTTGAGAAAGCTGAAAAGCATTTTATGTACAGCACTTGACCACCTTAGACCTTAGACAGCAGGAAAGTATCAGGCCCCACAATTTAACTGCAAACAATAAGAGGTGAGTGAGGATGTCATCAGACAAGCTAGCCACTGCAAAAAGCAGCAAGAAAAAGAGCCATTAACAACCCTTAACTTTGCAAGGCTGGCACTTTTTTTACTTTTAATAAAAATCTTGAAAAATCTTATGATATTAAAGTAACAGTGGAAAATTCAAGAATCAAATTCCCAAAACCTAACAGTGGCACTATAAGTATATTCCAATTGACTAAAAAAAAAAAAAAAAAAAAAAAAAGCCAAATTTGAGTATTTTAGCTGATTATACTTTTTTTATGGTAATACTTTCAAGTGATAGAACTTATTAGCTGCTCTAAAGTTAATAAAGACAAGGGTGGTTCATATGCTTGACGTGCTTAACCATCAGGTAATTCCACGTATTGCATTAAATTAGTGAACAGCGTGTTCTTCTGGTACATTTACACTTTAGAAGAGCTACAGCTGCTCAGATCACGACTAAATCTGTACAAAGCAGAGGCTTGAGAGCAGGCTTCAAATAAGAATCCATTTAGTTATGGGTGAGCCTTGAGCCTCCATCACCATTAGTTCAGCAGAGGCAACAAATATGAGAAAGGATAATTGAAATGACACCAAGTGCTTCCAAGTACTTTCTATTACAAATGATTCTGTTTGAAACTTTTCACACAGACTGTGGAACCAATACAGTGCTTAGGATGCAACAGAGCATGATTATCTATGAGAATATATGATGCTAAACCAGTATTAAGTGTAACTATAAATTCCCTTTGCTTTTTGAATGCGTGAATGTTTAACAGAATAAACTTTTACTCTTATGCGAACTCTTTTTTTCCCTAAAAATTTCTATTTTTCCTGCTTCCTTTTCCATGTCAGCATTTTGGCAAATGTCCAGAAAACACCACTAATGACATGACTAGCACTGTCTTCACTGAAAATACCAGTTTTAATCTGCTGAATAAAAACCTTCTCAGTAATAACAGCAAAGAATGTTTTAAACTTATTGAAGGAAATCCCGTGTGCTGTGAAAAAAAAAACAGTAGTTAAACATAAATGTGCTGTAAGGATTCATAATTAGATTGGTGATCCCATGGATGAGAACTGTTAGTCAAGTCTGTACATAGCTCTGATCAGTACATGCAAGGAATTTAAGATATGCAAAATTGTCTCAGGTTAAAAATACAGGAAGAAAGTGACTTTTGCATCACTGTAACTGCAATGTTGCTTTGCAAACTTGCATAACTACAACTTTGCACATAGTATAAATTGAGCTTTCTCTCCATTTCTACACAGGAGTTGCAACTAAAACATGTTTCTTGATCTGGAACATATTTAAAACTGTAGCATTTCTTAGTCATTACATTTGCCATAATTTTAAGATGCATTTCAACTGATTTCCTGTGTAGGTCTCTGTAACCAAATAGTCAAGTAATTGCCTGGGCACACAAAAGCACTAGGAAGGGTCCTACTGCATGTGATCATCTTTGTATTTATAAACCTCCATCATCTCCTCTACATTTCATTTGATAATTAAAAAATGTGCTTTTCCTCATTTCAACTCCACATTTAATCCAGTATGGAAATAAAAGCTTGTGTTTTGAGTTCTGTTTGAACCATGCTAAGCAAGACCTAGAGCTACAAGTGTCTGAAGTCCATAACACTGCATCAAACATAAACTACAGAAACCTGGAAGGTGCTTCTTTGATCCCAACAGGTATAATTCCAAGGATGTTACTGAAAAGGCATTTTTAGTTCAAGTTACAACAAGGAACAAGATGCTCTATAAAATGCCAGTAACTACAGCAAAGCATTCTCCACAGAAGCAGGAATAAGTCATCTAGGTAATTTTTATAAAATTCCCCTGGGTAACAAAAAACCCCCGAACGCCAACAAAACTGAACAAATAGCAGAAAAACATGCCAAAATGCCACTATTTCCATTAAGGACAACAACATTTACACATGTAATTAATATTACTGGGAACTAGAAACTAAAGTAGGATGCATAAGGCATTAAGAAAAGACAGATGACATCTTTACATTGTTTAATCCAAAAAGAAACTATTTAAGTATATAGACTCATGAAGTCCAACAATAAAAAAATTCTCTGCATAGGAAACTACTTTGTATTTTCTCATGTTCAAAAAAATCAAGATTATAATATCTCAAGTGTCCACTAGATGCCTTATGTCCCTCTTAATTAGCTGCACATCTATTAGCCAAGACTTTCTCTTTTAACCACAGGATTGCATTCTTGCAGTATTTATAACAACATCTTTCATCAACAGCTTTGTGTTGCAAGCTGAACCCTATGCTGGCCTCCCAAAGTGAATGACAATCAACATTTTCTTGGTCAAAAGCCCAAAGAATAGGAAGAAAATTGGTTATTTACAGATTTTAAATAGAAAATGCTTACTTCTTCTATAACATCTATAATTATTCTGGCATTTTGTTGTTTTATCTTCAGCACCTTTCTGTAGGCAGGCAGCACAAATTATATTAATACATTACTAAATGAAAAATATTAAATAATTGTCTTAATACATAATGATCCTTTATCTGAATGCCAGTGAAAATGAAGGCAACTGTTTACTTTCAAAAAATTAGTGTATTTTTTAAGTAGTTAAGAGTATAAACATTTTGTATTCAACAAGAACAACTGTAATCCTGTCTGCACAAATATAGCTAGTATGCATGATGCTCCCTGAAAGGAAAATATCTGACACTGCATACAAAAATGCCACGTAAACACCTGATCTTATTCTCTTCATTCTAAAAATGTAATGATTGGTTTCCTATACCAACATTCTAACACTTGGTTTAACCTGGATAACTTTTGGGAAAAAAAAGAGGCCAATCTGCTTTTAAAGCTTTTAAGTAACAAAATTCACCGTGCATTTTTAGTAATTTTCACTAAAAAACCCTATACTTTATTTCCTTTCTAAATTCCCCTAATTTCATCCTCTGTTCATTGCATCCTGTCATACCTTTGTATCTGCAATGTATAGAAACCCTGCTGGTAGAAAACCTTGCACAGAAAACCACCAGACTGGGATTTAAATCACCCACTAATTTCTCAGGAGAGAACAGAGTTTTCTTTAGTCTCACAGAAGGCAGATTCGTCTGACCATGTATCATTTCTTCTTGCAACTTCATCAACCTTTTCCAATCTGACGTGTATTCGGATACAAAGACAACAAAATTAGACAAAATATTCCAGAACTGCCTAAAACCAGGCACATACTACATTAATGCTATTTTCTAGAAGTCAGAGTACTGCATGGGTTCCTGTCAAGTCAGTTATCTATCACAATCTCACATTTCTCTCTGCATTCTTCTATTTTTTAATCCTGAACACCCACAAAATCTGACCAAACAAACACAAAGGTACAAATTTACACTGAAGAGCATCGAAGTGATTATTCTAAATGAACCCTGGTTACTACACACTCCTGAGTCCCTATTTACCAGTCCAATTTTTGTGTCACCAGCAAACTTAGCTGCAATTTGACATTTTCTTCCAATCTTCTGATATAAAAATTAAACAGAAATGGATAAAGAAAACATTCTGCAATATCCCTCAGTCTTCCTGGTACTACCAATTTATCTAGCTAAAGAACTTACATATATTTTTCTACACTGTGAATTATTTTCATACAAGTTAGCCATTTTCCCCCCCTCCATTTTAATCTCTCTCCTGCCTTTTTACTCTTCAAACTCCCACAAAGAGCCCTCAAGTTACTTCCTGTGCAAGGGCAAAATTTTTGAGCAGCTGAATTAGAATCTGTTAAGCGCCTCTCTCAACTGCTCTATCAGCTCACGTGGCTCTGGCAGAGGGGTGGTGGGAAAGGCTCAATGCTAAGATAGAAAAGGAGAAAGAAAACCAAAACCAGCCACACCCCAGCTTGATGGAAAAAAGCAGGTTGATGAATTACTAAGATAAATTACTAACTGGTACGTCTGCTGTCTAAAAGGGACAATTAAGTGTTTCTCTTATACAGCACCCCTTGCAGGACCAAGTTGAACTGTTTTTTCTGATAAAAGATATAAGAACAATTCCACAGCTGTCAATTCAGAATCTCAACTGCCTCTGTTTTATGTTTGTTTTGGAAGTTCAGCTTGAAAGTTTCCATGGTTAAACTCACAGGCATTTCTTTGTAAACCTGAGTTGAACCACTATAAATTGTCTTTCACTAAAAACTCACATTCTAGTGATGATTGTGGTAATTACTGTATGAATGTTGCTGACCACAGAACATTATGAAAGTTCTTGGTTTCCATGTGCCAATATCTAAAAGAGGAACCAGTCTGTTTATAATTTATGAAAATATGAAAAATGCTCATTATTTAATCAACTAAAATTAAAAATTCAAGATCCAGAATTTTACAAAGTATTTTCAACAAAGTTGTAGACACAGTATGAAAGTAGCACATAGAAAATATAGTTTATATACTATACATATACAGTGAAAACATTTAGAAATTTAATTGAAATTTAAGATATTTGAGTTAAATGTTTTCTTCAATAAATGTGTATTTCCTCATTTAACATGTAGGAAATGAGAAAGACACTGAGAAAAGCAGGGAAACAGGATAGTTATTTTTAGACATCTAAGCCCAGCCTCATCTGCTAGAAATAATGGGATCACTCCAGAGCAGGTGAAAGGCAGCAGGGAAGTGACTGAGGACAGGCACGTACTGGAGATCTGCTTCAGGTGCTGCTGACATAGTGACCCCATGTGCACTTACCAGGCAGGGAACAGCAGCAGCCTCTAAGGCAGCTGCAGTGCCAGCAGCAGACAGAATTGTAGGAGATGAAACACTGGAAAAAGTGAGAGCATGGCAGGATATTAATAAAATAGGTTTGTTGGTGGGAAGGAATCCTGCGAAGATGACTGCACTAATGGTGTTAAAAAAACTAAAAGCAAACCCCCAGAAGAAAATCCAGAAGGCTGTAACAGTTACACCACTCAGAGAACATGATGATGAGCATGTAATCATTCAGAAGCACAAATAATAAGGGAAACATGAATGCTACAAAGTAAGTGAGGCTGAAGTACCAGGATTTGGCTCGCAAATGCTATCCCAAAAAAGGAGCACAAGGAAAAGTCAAAACACAGTACAAACATCATCAGTCTGGCTACTCTGAGGAATTCAAGTCTGTCTCATCAAGAGGGAAGATGACAGGGAGTTGGGAAGAACCTATGGATGAGGTGATGAGGTTCTGCCTGATTGAACAGCTCACTGCTGCCAGAAGAGAAAGGAGCTTTACCCGCTACTGTTTCCAGATACCCTCTTCCACTGTTTACCATTCCTTGTTAGCTCTGGACCTCCATCACCTGATTTAAATCACTAATCTGGCAGAAAACTAATGGAGTAAAAAAAGGCCAGTGAATCACAAAAAACTATCACAGGTTTATAAGTGGCAGTCAGCATACAGAAAAAATTAAGTAAAGACCAGCTTCCCTTTCATGAGCTCCTAATCACAAAGATCTGCCAATCATGAAGTATAAGAAATTTAGCTGTGGAGGGAAGTACCACGAAGAAAAAGAGAGATATTGGAATATCTCCTTTTTTCAGAGAACAGTGTGCATCACAACTCTTAAGAGTTCCACTGTTCAGAATAGAATAGAAGAGTGTGCATCACAACTCTAAGAGTTGTTCAACTGTTCTGTAGCACAATTTTCTCGAGGGAGTACAGGCCGACTGTTGGGAGTTTTGAGGGAGATGAATTAGGGAACAAGTACATTATACACTTAATTCTTTTCAGAGATTCCAAGCACTGAAGGGAACAAATCATTTAATGAAGAAACAGAACACTTCACTTTGGCTCATAAACACCTGTGAACAGCATGTTTCACACTGGCACTGCCAGCACTGAGCACCAAACAACAAACACTGCTGGTTCTGTTTTCCTCTTGCCTTGAACCCCATCAGCAGAAGCATTATCCCAACCTTCTTAACTTGGCTTCTAGAAGTCTCTACTATAATGAATCTTTCCCCTCCCTGACATATTGAAGGTTGAAGGCTGTAGCACTTTTGCAGATAATTAGTGGGGGCTCCCTTCCCAGGCATGAGAGGATTGCCAAGAACTCCACAGAAGCAACTCGAGTACCACATGCTAAACATATTCTGCACCAAATAAACTGCACAGAATTGATCCACATTTCTATTTGTGAACAAGTGGGTAGACATGATTAAAGCTCTACTATAAAGCACGTTTGTCACACAAGCATATTTATTACAGGACAACCTGAAAGCAAAATCTGGAGGCAAACAGAAGGGAAAGGTCATTTTTTATCTTTAGGAACAAAACAAACCAAATAACTGAATTCAAATTGCTGCAACAAACATTTTTTCAATTGGCAAGTCTAACTATTACCCCGCCAAATTATTTTTAATTGAAAGTGTAGATAAGATTAACCCAGTGCACAGAAGCTACTTTTTATTTCTTCAACTCAGTAAGCCACTTGCAATATGGGACTTCTTCACATCAGTTCCAAGTACAAAATGTAGTACTACACTGCATGTCTGGTAGAAGAAAAACACTGAACATGTGCAGACACACAGCACCACCATACACCAAATGAAGTGTCCCACTAAGCTCAGCTTGCCAGACTTTTTGTTAGCCAGCTTGGAAGAAAATGTAGGTTGTCTATGGCAAGAGAATGCTGCTTCAGCAGTTCAGAATGAATTTCAAGCCTGTTCTCTATTTTATCTTTTGTCAGTATAATGTATTCAACGCAATGGAGAGCTGACAATTTAAATAACTACATTTTAAAACAAACGAAGCATTGATGTTAATGTGTGAAAATGGTCCCAACCCCTGGGAGTCCTGGTTCCCACCATTGTTTACTCTGACAACAGGATATAATTGCTTACTTACTTGGCAGCAAACTTTACCATCTGCTTGCTTGCATGCTGTCCCACAGCCACAAGAGCCTGGATATTAAACTGCTGCTGACGCAGGACTAAGAAACACTGCTTCCCTGAATACAAAGAGAAGCAACACAGGTGTATTAAGGACAAGTTACTCGAGGTCTTTGTGAATGAGAAAAAATTCTTTATTACTTAAATATAAACGGAGCTTTTAAGACTGCATCTCTCTCTCTCATTCATAGCTGCCCTCCCTCCAAAAAGCTGCTTCAAACTCCTCAGCTGTGCATGTGCACACACACACAAACATTGAGATAAATAAAATAATTGTGCCTTACATCTCTAAACATTTGAATGGTCATTTTCTAAAAATAACAGTAAGCCTTCCAAGATAAAGAATATTTAGACAAAACAACAAATCATAACTTTTAAAGTAACTTTTCCTTCAAATGCAAGAAATACATAATCCTTTTCCTTGTTTCTTTGCTCATAAGTACTTCAAGTCTAAACTATTTTTAAAGAAGTTTTTTCTCGTCTTCTCAAATCAAAGCTGTAGAGTTTACAAAGCTGCTCTGAGAGAACTGGGCTTGACTTTGCACCACAAGGACTAAACCAACAATGTTCATTCTATAATACACCACACATTCAGAATGAAGGGGAACAAAAGGAGTATTGATTCTAATGAATGACAAGAACCTAAAAGACCCAATTAAAAATTCCTGTAAGAGCAATGTATTCATGAACAGCTTAGGGAAAAAGAAGTTAATAGGAATTAATAATAAGGTACAAAGAATATAGTGCATTTTGTTGACTTTTAAAATGGGTATTTCCAAGTCAACAAAAATCTTTCTAATCTGTTTAGCTGACAGTTACAAAAAAAACCAAAACATTTCATACTTCTCACATCTCTAATAATAATTTATCCCTTAACTTAGTTTTAAGGAAATATGGTGATTTGAAATGCTTCTTCCTAGAGAGAAATTAACAACAAACATTTCACTGGTGTACCAGTATCTGATAAAGGCACCAATCACTTTAACCCCAAATTCTGACTCAAAATGTCTTAACATTTCCATTGAAATGCTGAGAATAGGAAGAAGCCAGAATTTTGTTATAGACAGCTACTTCCCTGTTGTTCCTGATTTAAACTCTAAATCAACAAGCCAACACATACCTAACATGAAAGCTGACGCTAAAAAGCCAGTTGCAGTTTTCATTTGTAATTATGCAGATTACCATTCCTGACACATAGCTACAGATAAGAGCATCAGAAAATAAATGCAGAACCCTTGACACACGATCTCATGGAAATAAAAGCAAACATACAAAACTAGTACAAAATATTATTAAATATTAATTATATTTATTGAAAATAACTTATCTTGTCCTACAACAAAAATGCAACAAGATTAATTACATATTTTCAGAAAACAGAGTACAACTATTTCTGTACCCCAGAGGCTGGAATATCCAATATGGCTCAGATGCACATATTTCTTGCAGGCAAACATTAAATAACAGATTTAAATTACAAAAATACAGGCTGTTTCAGATCCAGCAAGTCAACAAAGAAAGATATGCTGAGGTTTCTTCAGATAAGGGAGTCATATCTCACATTTTTGACATCTCAGTGTTTCTTACAGTGTGGTTGGATACAGTATTTCCTAGGAAATAGTATTTGTCTTCATGATTTTAGTAACAAACAAATTAGCAAAATATGATCAAAGTTGCAGCATTAATGTATGAGGTGCTCAAACAAAAACCACACAGCTGAAGACAGCCAGGATGTAACTCAACTACAAGACAGGGAAGTAATGAAACGACCTGCTATCACAGAGTAGTTTGGGTTAGAAGAGACCTTTAAGGGCCATCTAAGTCCAATCCCCCGCAACAAGCAGGGACATCTTCACCAAGACCATCTGGCTCAGATCCTCATCCAAAAGTCTGGCAGTTGTACTTAATCCCAAACACTGGAAGTCTGATGAATATCTGCATTATAAAAGGACTCAAATGTCTCTGCCATGAGTAACAGTAGCTGTTTCCATGAAGGAAGAGGATGTTTTGCAGAACGCAACCATTTCTAATCACACAGAAGATAAGTGATCAAACGGACCTCACTCACAGCACTGGTTAAAATATCCCAGCCACAAAGATTAAAAGAGGGAAGAGAACTTTTCCTGAGAGCTGAAGGCATTCAAAATAAAGTATCAAAAAGGCCAGTCATAATCAAATCTAGCTCATGCTTATAAGTCTTTCCAGATCAAGGGATGCGTAAAAGGAAGCATTTGAGTAAGAAAAAATTTGGACAATGGGATCTTCGCCATGTGTTTCAAAATACTTATGTGGTGTTTAGGTGAGAGGTATAGCAAGAAATTTACTCACTTTCAACACGAAACTACTCTAAGCTTCTATTAAAAAAACATGTCCCACAAGAATGCATAAAAGATAAAAAGTTTCAAAAGAAATTTGGTTAAAAACATCTGACACAGTAAAATGCATAGAATGTTCAGGCACTGAATAAGAGAATTCCCTCAAAAAGAAGCACATCAAGACCTTATGAAAGAAAAGGATATAAGTAACGAATATGAAGAATAAAAAAAATGTTGGTTATATAAATTAAATGACGATTACATAAATTTGCCAGCAAAGAGAAGACTCTACATGGCTTATTATAAAATTTGATCCAGTATTTAAATTGATCTTGGTGGAATACTTATTTTTAGATGTTTCATAGACCTTTGGATTCATAACCCAAAATCTCTTTCAGGTCTAACATTCTGTACAAGCCCCAGCTGCCTGGCCAAACCCAGCCCAATTTCCCAAGGGCTTTTCAATGATAAATGTGATTAGTAGATTAGGCTGGCTTTAAAATAAGGCCAGAAATAACATTTATTCAATCTGTGATACAAACCACAGGGCCCTGTGCACTTCAATTTTAGTACAACCCACAGAAATTCCCAACATCCCATTCTTTACACATCCTTCAGTTAATTTCCATCATACTTTATGAGTGACTTGCTATAGGAGACAGCTGGAATCTGCAGTTGTTCCCATTAATTTTGTTTGGTTTATTGGTCAGAACCGGACAGGGTTAAATAAAGGCTACATTGGTTATTTAGGAATCAAATTCAAGTTTCTGAGAAAAACTAGAGCTTGTTTTTGTGAATGATTTTCCTGTTTCCTGCAAGGCCTTCCTTTCCACAGTGGTACGAATAGTGCCTTGCTGTGTGTGGGAAAGGCTAATATTACTTTCTACACTTAAACATTTGCTTTTCTTGTAAGATTCTTTCCCCAAAGCTTAAGTAAACAAGCATATGGCATTCCCTAGCAGCACTCCCTGAATGTCAGAATTGTTCTGTGTTGTCAGACCAAGAGGAAGCAAGAGACACTATCAATAAATTCAGATCATTCATGCCCATGATCAATTCCTTTTGCTTTCATTCTTCAGGTTGTGTTAAAGAGTTTTGAAAATAAGCATTCGAAACATCAAAAATAGAATAAAGGATTACAACAGCTTCTTTCAAGTTCATATTGTCTTCTTACAGAGATGTTACTGAGTTTGACATCAATGTATATACGATTCCACATATCAATGTAATACAGAGAGCAATCAACAGCCACAGAACTTTACACTGCTTTTCATATGCTTTTTGCATAGATAGCTGCTTCTAATATCCTGAATTCTGTTAATAGCCTCAACTCTTCCTATAATCGCAAAAAAAAAAAGCCATAAGGATAATTTAATTTATATAATGATAGTATCAACAGTAACATTTAAATCAGATGAAGTGTCTTCTGTCTGAACAACTTCACGATGTAATAACCACGACTTTCACAGCTTTTGGAGCTGACAATTTCTTTAATTAACTGAGAGTTTTACATTACAAAATTACTGAGGAAATCACAGAGAACTCCTTAAGTTTAAAGATTCTAACATACATTAAAATATGCATCATATGTATATATTTTAATGCAGTTCTTTATTTTAACCGACTGCACACAGACACTCATTAAGACAGACATGTTTTAAGAAAATGAATTTTCAAAAAGATAAATGAATCTGGTATATTTGATGATATTCTGTACTGGATTCTCACCCCTAATTTGCATCATTCCAAATTTTAAGACTACTGTTAAGTTTCGTTTGTAAAGATAATTTCTTCATGCCCCTTTTTTTTTTCAATTCTTGGAAAGACAAGTTATTTATATCTACAGAGCTGCCAAACATAACTGAAACCAGCACAACAGTTGTCAGCATCTGATGTCAACTGCAAAGGCCAAAGCCTATTGAAGTTTGCATATGGCAACCTGGTCTCCAGAGGGAACTTCTGATTCCAGGGAAGAAATATGGCTGTCAGACAGCCAAGGGTGACAGCCCACACTGCTGAGAACCTACAAAAGGGTTTCCCTTTTGTCTCACTAAAGAAAGATGATGCTACTTATTTGAAGTCCAAATTGATATAATTAGATAAGGCAATCGAAAGTAAGAATCCTGAAATTTTATCAGATTTTTGTTTCCTGTCAAAGAAAAGGTGTGGTGAAAATATACATGTACAGCAGAAGAAATACGACTTGTCTGATAATGGGTACATTCATAATACAAGTATGTTTTACTGCAGAAGTTTAAGTATTTTCTCTCACAACTATTAACACCTTAAGGAGAATTATGACATTTTAAAATCATTATTATTTAAAATTGTCCATATATTATTTAGCAATACAGTTTAAAAAATCACTGTAACTACAGTAAGTGATTTCCACACAGCTAAAACCAAAATCTTCTTTTCCCTCTTGGGAAAAAAGAGAGGTGGAGAAAGAAAAAAGAACCAGTCAAAGTAACACTGAGGCAACCCTGAGTAACCAGGTGGCAAAGTTTTCTTGAAGGCAAGACATAACCAACAGGCCATTAAATCAAAATAAGCATTAAGATTGTAGTAATGAAGCAAGGAAATAAAATAAAAGACCCTGGAGGCCTCTCACCTTTAGCTCTGCTGGTGTGAATTCTGCCACGAACCCAAACCTCTTCATCAGCTTTCTCCAATGTCAAGTCTTTTACACGAACCAAAACTCTATCTGAATTACAGAAAAAAAAACACACATCTTAAAACAGTTTTTCACTTTAAACTCCAAATGCACTTTCTATCATTGCTATTGATAAAATTGATAAAAAATCCAAAACATTGGTTTTTCTATCAATGGCATAACTGACTTACTGAAAACACACAAAATCCCATTTCCTTTCTTAGTGACTTGTACTTGATGCAGTAGCTTTAAATTGTTCATTTTTGACTTCCCCAGCAGGGTCAAACTGCACTTTACCAACAGCAAGAATCACTGTAGTTCATGGATGACAGAACCCAGCATGACTAAACTGGTTTTGATAGGGCTTCACTGTACTACCTGCACTTGTAGTTTTGCTGCCTAAGGGATGTGTGCCCTGCTGCACTGTGCAGCGTCAAAGCTGCCATGCTGAACCCAGCAAAACAAAGGCTCAGAGGGGATGTGACTGCTTTCTGTATCTACCATACATAAGTAGGATAAATATAACTGTAAAATAACTATTATTTAAAATAAAGAACAGAAAGAAACCACAAATAAATGTACATTATAAATTTTAAAATATTTATTTTGATTAAAGCAACAGCATTTTGGAGCAATGACAGTATTATTGTATAAATGGATAACATCTGTTTTAAGAAAATCTCTTTGACAACCTGATCAAGCACTACCATCACTGTCAGAGCCAAGACTGGATCAGAAGAATCCTTCAAATCCAACGTAGCTGCA
Source organism: Lonchura striata (assembly GCF_050655825.1). Taxonomy (NCBI): domain Eukaryota; kingdom Metazoa; phylum Chordata; class Aves; order Passeriformes; family Estrildidae; genus Lonchura; species Lonchura striata. Next base: position 6,560,762 of record NC_140709.1, on the reverse strand, counting down.
AAGCTAGATAACAGGAATGCATGGGTTGGAAAGACAGATTTTGGATATCAAAGGGGAAAAAAATTGATCAAGGAAAATATTTTTAAATAAATCAGGACTTTAAAAATTCTATACAACCATTATGAACTAGCAATATGCTGGGTGCATGCTGCTATTCCTTGCATGATTCTTTCCTCACAAAATTCTCCCTCGTTTCAAAGTGACATTAAATTTGCTAAGACACTCACATTGTAGTCTATTCCTGACAGAACTTTTCTAAAGTTTTGGGAAAAAAACCAACTTTTGACTGCTCAGGATTACCATCTGCTGCTCTGGACTCCCTCCTTCTGTCTCTGAATACCAGTCACAGCTTGCCCTGCAAGCCTGTTATTCTGCACTGGGGATTTTAGGGGATTGAAAACTTTTATTAGCTTATGTCAGAGCAATGCAGTTCTTTCTTCACAGACACATATCAAATCCAGAACATAATGGAACATTTCTCCTGTCACAGAGAAATGTGACAGGAAATTGACTCAAATATATTCATAAAGTGTGTATGTATGTGTGTGTGGGTCTGCTGGGGAAGGTAGAAATGGGAACAAAGATGTTATCCTTTGCCAGCAGTTTCTGATATTCAAACTGTGTGTAGTACTATAGAAATATTCAACCATCAAAATCTGTAACCTTCACTATTTCTAAGACCTTGATATTCAGACAGTTAAAACTACCTCAGTCAACTTGAGACTGTATTGTTACAAAGTTAAAACATTTTCCAGACGCATAAAGACAGAAGGAGATGTTACACCTTTCCTGGATTCTTAGCGTTTCAGTAACCATCTACATTAGATAAATATTTTTTAAAGTATTTTGGATACCTAACAGTTCATGTCTCACCAAGGGTAAAAAAGACATATTTAACACATTGTCAAATGTTATATGGTATTAATTATTAAAAACTATTTCACCTTTCATAAAAAGGGTAATAAACAATATCCACAAAGTGACATCATAAAGCCCTTTCTTCCAAGAGTAGATCACATAATCACAGAATGCCTGAGGCTGGGAGGAGTCTCTGAAAGTCATCCCACTCACCACCATGCACAAGCAGGGTGATATAGAGCCAGTTGTCCAAGATCATGTTCTGACTTTTTTTAGTATTCTCAAGAAAGGAAACTCTTCCTGGGCAACCTGTACTAATCCCTGGTCACCCTCACAGGAAAAAAAAAATAAAAATCCTGATGTTTATTGTGCCCATTGCCTCTGTTCCTGTCACTGTGCTCCACTGCAATGAGCTGGATGTAGCAACTATGCCACTTTGCTTCCCTCCTCTGACACTTCCCAAATCTAATTCTTTTTTCCCTTAATGTATAGCCCAATCTCTTCTTTCCGACATACTAAATATCCTTCTTTTTTCTCTCAGAATTCCAACCTCTTCTAAACATGGGAGGAGAGGATAAAAGTCCAAAAAGCTGTGTGGAATACATAAAACAACACTTTTTCACCTCCAGACCCCATTCCCTGCCTGTCACATCAATCTGTTTACTATGATAATTTATCCTGCATCATGGAATTTAGAACACTATGATCAATATTTGTGCTGTCTCTGTGAAGTGCCAGCATCTTCAAAGTACTGGAAAAATTTGAAAAAGAGAAGGCAAGCTTGACATAAAAACCTGAAAATCAAAAGGAGTATTAGATGAAAGTAGATTCCAGGGAGGGGATATGAGATAACGGGTGTGAGGGGAGAAAAAAGAAATGGCCAAAAATGGAGTTTTACTAGCAATCATAGTCTCAAGCACACAGGAAGGACTTAAAGACCTTACATGACAAGAGGCAAGAACATCAGAGAGCCAGGGCAGCCAACATAAGCAGAACAAAGATTTAAGCGGGCCAAGAAAGAAGGCATAGATGTGTGTGAGCTCAGCAGAGAGAGGTGGAGAAACAAAGTTGTGAACTTGAGAAAAGTTTTAATTTGCCTGCAGAGGAACAAGAATCTATCAATATGGCAAAAGGACAACAAGCTTACTCCTTAGAAAAGAAGATAACTTGTTCTGATCACTGTAAGCTGTGTGAGTACCCTGTACAGCCAGTGATTCCAGGACAGTGCAGCAACTGGAGTAAGCAGAACAGCAGCACTCCTACAGCCCACTCTGAGTTGCCAGCCAGGGCTGTGCTGTGCTGGCTCTGCCCACCAGATGCTGTCACACCTCATACCACCATGGGCTACTCTGATTTAGAAATGGCAAGCAGACTTCAGAGACTTCACAGAGACTTCAGAAACAAAATGAATACACTTCAGATAGGAACATGCCTATCTGTGCTTCTCCACCACTCCCTGTCCCAAGCAGCAGCTCCTCCAAGGCACCCAAGGCAAGTAGAATACTTTGGGGAGCTACTGATGACAACTAGTATCTCATCCTCTTGTGAACCCTTTGGCAAGAGCTCTCCCTGGCAGAAACTATTGAATCTGCAAAGAAAAGTGCATTAGTCTCAAGGAAAGGACCAGGTTGATCTCCAGCTTGTTTGTTAGACACATTTTGTTCTTTATTGTTATCTAGTTTTTGGTGTTCTGGATAACCGCCTTCTAAAATTACAGAACAACAGGAGTGCTGTAGATTGCATTTTAAGCCAAATGGAAAACTCACTCAACATTGCCCACACACTGAGAAGTTCTTTAAACAAGAATGAAAGGTCAAGGAGACCACACAACTAAATATTACACTCAGCCTTTTTAATATAATTTTCTGTAGCTTTCATCATTTTCCTTCTCAACATACTTTTTTCCCCAGTACTTTTAAGTGTTTCTTTTGAATGAGACAGTTGGCATTTGCCCATGAAAGCAGGACTTGATCTGCCATCTCAATCTGCCAGCTCAGGTCCCCCACACAGTTGTTTCCTCTGGGAGGTGAATTCAGGAGAGGAAACACAGAGCTGGGCTGCTTCCAGCGTGATTCAACTCCAGTTGCTAGCTCTAGCTCTGGCAGCTAGGATGGATTGCATTCAACAATGACTGCTAATGCAGTCTGCTGATTTTCTTGTCCCGTTACATTCTGATATAAAGCTCCCCTTTTTTCAACCTATGAGTGCTCTTGTGATTGCTTCTCTTCCCTACATTCTGCATTTTCCTTCCTAAATGGGCATCAACCAAAACAAGCACTCAAAGGAGAAAAAAAAAAGAATCACCTAATCACAGATGATCTTCCTGTTTTACATTTTATTATGAAGAAGTTACAAGAAGCCAGTCTGTTACTTTCCCTCATTACCGTTTCATGCACTGAATTTAATACAAAGATTAATATTCCTTGGCATATTGGCCTGGGAGATTGTTGTCTAGCTGCTAAGTTTTCCTGAATCCCAATTCCCCATCAGGAGAAAATCAGGATTCCCTGAATTCAGAGATATGACTGATTAAAACCCATAAACACTAATATCCAATATTAATGGATTTGCTGCCCATATACAGGAGAAATGGAAGGGTGCATAAGCAAACAGATCATACTCAGAGATCACTGCTCTAGTAAGTCACAGCAGAACTTACTCCAAGTACAGAAAAATATCTGACATCTCAGGACTCAGTACGTTATAATTCACAATAATTTAGTACTTTTTAAAACAGTGTGCAGTGATGGACAGACACAAAACTAACAGACTGCTTAAGGCACGGTGCAGGCAAGAGCAAAGATTGAGATTCCTCTCAATCCAGAACTGAGCTCCAATATTCAACCACACACACGATTTTTTTTTCTTCCCTCCAATCTCAATTTCCTGTTCTGACTTGTGTCCATGACCTCCAGTCCAATTACCACACGCCGTCAAAGACTGGCCTTATCTTTCCTACACCCTCCCATTAAGTAGATTTAAACTATAAGATCATCCCACAGCTTCCTCTTCTCCAGGCTGAAGAAGCCCAACTCCCTCAGGGGCTGTGCTCCAGTCCCCTGGGCAGCATGGTAGCTAACCACTGGACTGGCTCCAAAATGTTAATGCCTTCCGTGCACTGGAGAGCCCAAACCTGGACATGGCACTCCAAATGCAAGTGCCTCACAAGTGCCAAATGTATCCCAATAAAGGAGAAAAATACCACTGGGATTTGAATGAAGAAGTTTGGTAAATGATTTCTCAAGGAAGTACTGAAGGTTTTTATTTGGTAGGTAACTTCTTTTTCCATCTTTCCCACCCCCTCTCTTGCAAAACTTTTTTATTTTTCAACTAACCTGGTTTCTCTTGGGATTGTATCATTGATGACACTCCATATCTTTCCTTAGCATAATCCTAGAATGGAGGTGAGAAACATATATCAAAGAAGCACACACAAAAAGAACTGAACATCATCATCACAGAGTTAACTGAGGGAACACAAAATAATTAACAATAATATTTAAAAAATGCATTCTGGACTCATAAGAGATACACAAGGGAGAGAAGAAAATTGTGCCCTGGATGAAAAAAAAAAATCAGCAACAGCAGCCATGCATGACAATCACTACTCGTTAAACAGAAAGTTAATGTGATTATCTCTACAAACAGCCTACTCCTCAAAATATATTTGAGTCCTACATTAGATAGATTAAATATTTCCTTTCCATATTCAGGCACACTGAATTGTTACAGGCTGGTGGAGCTTAACTGTTAATAAAATCTGCCAGGTACAGCACAGAGGAAGGCAATTTTCATCAAAATATCACAATTCAAATTTCCCATTCATTTCCAAATAAAACCCCTTGATTTATTCATTTTATTCTATTCAATACATGAACCAAAGTTCCTACAAAATACTTTATTTGGGGATGGTCTTTGTTTGTCTGCTTTTGATGAATTGTGGCATATTTGTAACTTTAGGGAAGCCACCAACACTTGGAATTCCTTATCGCTGATGCAACAATAAGCACAAATTATAACAAAATGAACTGATGCTCATTGTTAGTACATTGTTCTTCTTGAAGAAGCATCGGCCTACATTTTTTCAGCACTGCTCTGCGATCTTCAGGTACAAGGCAAAAGCACCTGCCAGGCCAGCAGGAGCCTCTGCAGAAACCTGCTGCTGGTGAGGAGCAGCCCAGGTGTTTCTGGGGGGAGTGGAGCTCTTCAGGCAACCACAGCCGAAGGGGGAGTGGGGGGACAGGCAGGGTAGAGCCAAAGGCAGCTGCGCCCCCGGGCTCGGCCAAACCCTGCCCGGGCTCGGCCAAACCCCGCCTGGGCCCGGCCCCCCACCCCGGGGAGCCTCAACAGCGCGCCCGCCGCGTTCCCTGCGGAGACCCACATCAGCCGCCGACGAGTCCTCGTTGTCCGGGCGGCGGTCCTGGCCGTGCCCGCGGCCGGCGGCGCTCGGCATCCTGCGGCGGCGGGCGCGGCCCTCACGGCCCCTCACGGCCCCGCACGGCCCCGCACGCGCCACGCCGCTTCCGCGCGCCCGGCTCTCGCGAGAGCGCCGCGCCCGCCCCTGCCCCGCCCGGCGCCGGCCGAGCGTATCGCGAGAGCTGCCCCGGCGCGCGCTGCCCGCCGTGCCCTCAGGGCGGGCTGAGGGCGGGCCGGGGCGGCGGGGGCGGCGGCTCTGCGCTCCCCTCAGGAGCTGTCCTGCCGGGAGCCGCCGCCAGCCGGGCCGGTCTCGGCGCCTGCAGCCTCGCGCTGATGATGCTGAGGCGAATGCTGCTGGCCTGGGCAGGGCTGAGGTAGGGTGGGTTTGGTTCTCGCTCGTCCTGCTTCACAGTCCATCGTATTGTGGCCAAAAGTAACACCAGAGAATCACAGAATTGTTTGGGTTGAAAGGGGCCTCTGGATATCGCTCAGTCCAACCCCCCGTCGATGTAGTGTTATCTGGAACGTGTCCCGGGGTGTTTGGGATGTATCCAGAGAGGAAGACTCCACACCCGCCCTGGGCAGCTGTTCAGTGCTCTGCCATCCTCAACTTAAAGTTCTTCCTTATGTGGAGGTGAAACTTTTTTAGTTCACGGCCAGTGCTCCTCGTCCTGCTGCTGGGCACCACCAAAAAGAGTCTGGCACCATTCTCTTGGCACCCGCCTTGAAGATAGATGCATATAAATAAACATGTTGAGGTGGCCAGCTAATGAGTGTGGAGCCAAATCAAAATGCACTTTTGTTCCATTAGGCCAGCAAATGTAGCTTCCCAGTGCTTACCGTGGTAGCAGTTCTGAGCTCTTGCCCAATCACCCTGTTTATAAATAGCTGTTTATTAGTTAGCTACAAGTAGGTCTGGTAGTTTTGAGAGGATGAGCAATAGTGCAAATGCAGGTGTTTCCCTCCAGCTGGGTGCTTGCTTGAAGCAATGCTGCAGTTCTGAGCCAGGGCTGGCTGCAGGTGCCAGCTTTGAAATGACAGAAATCAAAGCTGGATGCAGCTGGCGAATCTATAGATTGTTTATTTTGTGCAGAGTGAGAAAGAGTTAGTGGTCCTGATTTAAATTCTAGTTTTGAATTTTCACATTTGACTAACTAATCCCTTTTGCGGTATTGATTAGAGTTCTTCATTTCCTGTCCTACAGTTGTTTATTTTGCAGCATTTTGTACTGCACTGGTTCAACATCTCTTCTTGTGGGAATCCCCTTGCAAAGTTCCCCTTCTGCCTCTGTCTCAGAGAATTATCACTTCACCATGAGACCATACAGCTTTCACAAAATCCTTTCTTCTCATGAACTGTTGAAAAGAACTAAGATTCAGTGACAGAAAAGGCAAATCACTGTCAGTTTTCATTCCTCACCACAAGAACTAGGTTCTGATGGTGGGGTACCGAGTATTGTGTTTAAATGCTAGTCTACCAGTCAAAGCATGTGGATTTCTGTGTCAGTTGTCTCTTGTTATCTGTCACGTAGAACCACTGCTTAACCTGAACCTGAATTAACAGACAGATGCAAATCTTGTGCCTCACCATGGAGCACCACCTGCACACAGTGCTCTGTAATCCTTGGCATTTCACCGACTTTGCTGTGAAATTCAATCAAAAGAAACCAGCCCTGTAACCCTTATTTCTGTGCTGGGAGCCTTCCAATGGTGACTAGCATGAGTATTTCCTCTGGGGCAAATGACCTGAAGGTGGCTATGAAGGAAAAACCCTTTAAATATAATAAGGGTGTTAACTGAAAACAAGCTATGGCCTTTTAAAGGGCACTGTGGCTAATTATTCCATTGCAAAACTTCCAGAAAAAGCATTTTGTAGAGTTCATGCTCTCAGATCATTTGTCCAGGGTCCCTTTGTCTTGCAGTGTGGAAATAGGTTTTTTGAGCAAAAATCTGCAATACACTGAAAATAGAAAATCAGAAATACGGAATTAAGAATAATTTAGTATGCGATTAAATAAACCCCTCAAAATTCTCCACGTTTTCCATCTCGCTGAACTGATGACAGCTCCTCTGCGAAGAACACAAACCATCAGGTTGCAGCTCATCTGCCGCACCTTCTGTTTCGCCGCGCTGGCACTGGCAGCCCTGCGGTGGGGGCAGTACCTGCGGTGAACCTGGGCGCGATAGGAGCGAGCAGAGCCGGGGCCGGACCCGGCTGGGAGGCGGAGGGGCCAGAGCTGTCCCCAGGGACCTGGCCCAGGATTAGCACATGGAAATGACATCACCCGCAGCCAATCGCGGGGCCCCGGGGGTGCAGCTGGATGGAGGCCATCCTCCACTTAAGTAACAAGACATGACATACCATGTGCTAATGCTAAATAATTTATCCCTCAGGCATATAGTGAATTGCAAAGCCAAGCCGAGGCCTGGTCAACAGTTTGTAGTTTAAATTAAAATTGGCTTTCCCATCTTCAAGGGAGGGAGGGGGCTGTCAACTGTTGTGATGAAAAGTGGAGTGCAGAAAACCTCTTCGCTTCTTTCTCCTGTTACAATTTGATATTATAAAAACACTTTTCAGTAATTTCCCACATATCTCTATTATATGAAGGAAATTCATAGAGGAAGGCTTAAGATGTTGTGAATAATTATTTCTGATGTATCCTTGAAACTTAGGCATTAGCATCTGTAATATCATAAACCAAAACTATTCCAAGATTTGGTTATATGTGTTTCAATTTACAAATGGTATGTGGGCGTTTCCATAGAAGAGCCATAAATTAGTCTTGTTAGGAATCCAGAGGCAATTGCTGCTGCTCAGGCTGAAGTTCAAGCCCAGCCTATGTCAGGATGCTGGAGCCAGAGCACACAGAGGTGGGTGTGAAGTTAAACCACAGCTGATGTCTGCTCAACTTAGTGTGCAACTAAGCTTGGCCGAGCCTTTGACATTTGTTAAAATATTTAGCTGATTTTACTTAAATATGCTAAACAATATTTCCCCTGAAACCACAAGAAGCTAAAAGTAGTCAGCACTTTCCATAACCTGTCCTTGCATAGCACGTTACAAAAATGGTGGCTCAAATATTCTTTAATCTTCCAGTATACTATTGGCCAGGAAATCAAAAGATGCAATGTGCCCAGTGTTGGTGGGAAGGAGACAGGAATCACCTTTAAATTATTTTAGGAGAAGAAATTAAAACAGCCCTATGGAATAAAACAGAACGTATTTACCTAGTCTCTACTTGTTTGGCAAGTTAAAACCTAGAGAGCATGAAGTGGTACAGAGATAAAAAGAGCATGTGGGGGAAAATACAAAACAAATAGGTAGTGTCTCTGGAAGGTCTTCAGGGAATTCAGCTTTATTGCCACAATAGCACACTTTTTCGTGTGCAATTACTTGTTGCCATGGAAATGGATTTTGAAGATTTCTCCTATTTTGGATGCTGCAAAGCATGCTTAATTTAATTAAGAGGTTGCCTTTGATTTTTTTCCTTTCCATATTTGTTTACTTATCTAGGTTATTGTATGATTGTCAGGCCAGTATCCAAATTTGCCTTAGATAACAAAAAGAAGAAAACATGCCACTGAAGAAAAAAAAAAATGCAGGAGCAGATAAAAGATTAATATATTATTTATTTTGTAGGTTATATAAGTTCATAGTGTGCCTTCAGTGATAGGGAAAGCTCTTCTATTAATAATTTCAACCTTGGCAAAAGTGTATTTTTGTAATTGATCATTCTCTTTTTGCTAAAACATTTGTGCAATGAATGACAAAGCCTTTGCATCTAGATCCAAGTAGGAACAGAATTTGGCAAATCTAATTCCTTCCTGGATTTTCGCAGCTCTACTTCCTTTAGGAAGTTTTTAGTCAATGGGAAACAAAGGCTTATTGAAAGGATTAAAGTTGCAACTATTCTCTTTGTTTTAGAGCTTCAGTCACGGTTTTCCTCTAGTAAACAACATTTGCAATTAATAAAACTTCTAAAAAAACAGGAACTTTGGGGAAGTACGTGCTTATGATAAGCAGCAGGATTTCTTTTGAGAGAACTCTATACAAAGGTGTAGTCTTTTTAAGTTCAGACAATGATAACAATTGAGTTTCTCAAAGCATTTTGGAAATGTTCCTTCTGATAAACACAAGACGTGCTCTGCAGCCAGGGATGGGAAATACATTTAATAGGAGATGTCTTGTCAACAGTTTTTCTGTCCCAAAATTATTTGAAATAGCTGAAAAAAGCTCACATTTCATATGATGCATAAACCCAGTAGTCATGTCTTACATGATTAAATATTTGTATGCATGGGACATACAGTGCTGCATATACTTATGAACTATTATCCATAAATTGTTCATTGTTTCATTTAATATGGTGCTTGAAAAAGGCATTTGGATGACAGTTATCTATGCATGAATAAGAACACATGGAATATTTAATCTTTATAATTTTTTTTACTCTTTTTATGTCATGAAATATAACATTTTCATGTTTATGTCCGCAGTATTTCTCTTACTTGCTTTATGTGTTTATTCCCAAAGAATTCTCTCCTGCCAGTGGGAAACTGAGGGAAGCACTCTAAGTTTGAGGATGGCCTTCCCTGGAGGGCAGTGTGGAGCTGCCAGATGAGTGGAACTGGCCAGCACAGGAGATTTTTCATGAACAGCTCAGCTATTGTTCTCACCCAAGTGTCCAGTTCTTTTTCTGGGGTGGCTGATGTCCAAAGGGTGCTGAAAACAGCAAAGTGGAGCATAATGGGACTGCAGTTCTGGCTGGGTCCTTAAGTGCAAGGACATTTTCTTACATGACATTTCTCAGTTACAGAAACCATCTGAAGCCATTGTCCTTCTGATAATTTTCACACTTTTATCTCACATGTAGGCAGATTTTTTTCTTCTAGATTTTGTCAGCTAAGTGTTCTGTATCCTTGCTGACCTCTAACACAGAGTTAACTTCTGGTGAAGTTATAAACCTTTAGAAACAGAAAGTTGTGATGGAATCCTGACTCAGACTTGGTTTCAGCAGCAGGAATAGTGCTCTGTTATCAGTAGATGTGAGTCAGGCACCAGCACTAAGTCTGATCTTTGAGATTGCCCATTAAAAGTGTTCTTTGTTGCTGTCTGGAACAAACAAGAAGCAGAGACGAGTCATCTAAGTTATTAAATGTGTCACAGAGGATGTTAAATGCTATTTTTGAGCGATTTTCTTACAGCAATTGTGAAGTATTTTGTAAACAAAGTGTGTTATTGGTCAGGGCTGCTCCGTCAGACATTCTGCATTTATCCATTGGCTCAGCCTGTGAAGGCAGTGACACACAAGTTTGTAGGTTGGTGGAAATGGACAGGCTGATTCCTAAAGGAAATAAGCGTTAGCATGAGAACAACAGCTGAGCTGAAATCCCATAAGCCAGGAAGAACAGCTACACAATTACACTAACAGGTGGTTGGTTTCAAAACAAATTTCAAGGTCTGACAGCTCAGTGCACCTGCTTTGGGCTGATTTCTTTTAAAACTTGGTTTTGGCATGAACCATTGATAAAAACCATAATTTTTTGTATCTGAGAAAAGTCATCATTACCATATAGTGATGATAAACTGCTAAAGCTTTCTAAAAGTTGTACTTAGCAGAAGGTAATGTGGGTCATTCTGCACACTCTGTCATTAGAATTCAACTTTTTGAACTGAGAGTTTTCTCTCTCAGACCTACCAGGCAAACATGACAGACCTCTCCTTTTGTAAGTTGAGATCATTTCATAGATTAGAGTGCTGTGATTTGAATAAGGTATGACTTCAGCTTTTGCATTCGCCATCATAAGAAAAACCAAATTTTATTTTTAGAAAGAGTTTTACAAAGATATTCAGCAAATTATATCTATTATATATTATATATTTTGTACACAGAATGATTCTGAATAATTATAAAGCTCATACTCTTCTATATTTCTTTCAATTGCAGACATTTCATTTGGGGAAATTTTTTTATTTGCTTATATTTGTTCTCAGCTTATAGAATTCTCATGAATTTTGGAGAAAGGAAGTATGGTCATTTTCATTTTGGACAAAAAAATCAAAACGAGCTTTTATCATTCATATGTCTGTACTGGTGGTCCTTTATGGATGGCTCCCACATGACAGTAAGAAATAGGATAAATCTTAAATTTGGTCAGAACAGATTAATAAATGTTGTTTTTGGGACTGAAATTGATTAGTTTCTACAGAATTGGAATGAGATTTTCACAATGGTCTAAATACCTAGAAATTCAAGGTCCTCTAATTTTCAGGCAGTGGGATTACAGGATGCCAAGTTCATCACACCTCTGTAAGATCTGGACCTTCATTCTGAACACCTCACTTTGCAAACCTGATATGTCAGGGTTTTATGTGATGCAATCCTGAGTTCTGGAATTATGTGGGGGTTTATTTTCTTCTAGAGACAGTAACAAGAATATGATCCCAATTTTCAACTCTGAGCAACTAGTGTAATTAAAAGGTATGGAGCCTACATGCAGGTTTACAGCCTAGTGCCAGGCTGGGGACAGCAGTGTGACCTGCACTCTGCTCAGACTGCAGCCACCCTTCACTGCTGTGCCTCCTCTCTCCTCTTGTCTGTTGAGCAAAACTTGCAGATATTTATAAACTTCACGGTGTTCCAGATTGTGGGGAGGGCATACAGAACTGTTAGTGTAGTTCTGTAGTGCTACTTTGGGCCTTTCCACTCTCCATTTTGCTGGTTTTTAAAGAGTTAACATTATGATTGTATGGTTAACAGCTGGTACCAGAGAAACAGAAAAATAGTGGCATCTCCTATCTCCTTTTAACGAATGAAAATGCAAATCTACATAACAAGTTTTTGTTTTAACTGTCCTTTATTCAGAATGACTAAATACATTACCTGACAGCAGTAGTGGTTGTTTTATTCTGAAGATTCTATTTCTCAGGTCTTGATAGATGACTCTTCCTACTGCATTGTAGAGGGTATTCGTAAATTTTCCTTGGCTGCTGTATGTGATTTGACTATGTGACTGTCAAAGTCTGTCTGTTAGATTTTCAAATTTTTCTAGTTACATTCTGGGCTTCATGATCTGTAGACTTGAACCCATCTAACTGGAAAATAAGATATGAAAGATACTAAGTTACACCTTGTAAAATATACTTAAAATGCCCACCTTTGAATTTGCTATGCCAGTTATCCAGGTTTGCAGTGGATTTACCTTTGTTGTAGTTATTCAGTTAACAAAGACTGGCGTGGTTTGGTTTTGTTTTGGTTTTTTGGCTGTCAGCTTAAGACAGACACTAGCACAAAGCTAAAACTTCAACTACCTTTCTTGGGGAGGAAAAGTTAGCAAAATTGAACATTAGATTAAATAACTGGGTAAAAGGTTTTATCACTTGAAGGGTCAAGATAAAAAATAAAAAAAACAACCTGGAAGATCACGTGAATTAAGAATCTAAGGATCTACAAATTTGCCCTTTTGAATACCTAACAGTGAGCCAGGGACAAGTCTTTTCTGCCACTGAGCTGGGAGGGACTGGCAGTTCCCAGAGCTGTCTGACAGGTCAGCTTCTGTGGTCACCCATATTTGCGCCCAAGTTCAGCGTGAAGCCACACTCTCAGACAGAACTACCCCTGTAAGGCACCACTGTCCATGCCAGACAAAGTCATCCAGGTCATCAAGCTCTGGTGTTTGTTTACCTGTCGACCTTACTTGAAACACAGTGAGAAACGCTCAGGTGAACGTGCAGCAGAGATAAGTGTTAGTGATTTCCTCCGATAAGGGTTTGCTTCCCCTGAAGAGAGCCTGATGAAGAGCTGAGAAACTGCCAGTGGGCAGTAGTCTCGGGCACAGCCCCGTTTGCAAAGGCATGTTTGTCTGTGGTGTGAATCATCCTGAGATGTGCCATTTGGTTTTCTGCATTGGAGACTGGCACTGCTGTGATTAACACTTCCTGTACTTGCTGTGAAGGTGCTCAGAGTTGGGTTTGTACTCTAATTCATCAGTAGATTTTAACCTGCCAAGAAGTGATTCTTTGTTGCTTTCTTAGAATGGGGCTCTAAGCTTTCCAGAAGGTCAGGACAGCTCAGGACTTAGTTTTGAATGTTTTTCTCAGAGACCTGATTGTTGAAGAGTGCTCAGATTTTAAATTGAAAGATTTGACTCGCTTTGTAGAGGAAGAAGAACAAATAGGATTGAGAGTGGGAAGGTCACATGAAGTACTTCTCAGCAAGCTTTAAAATTGCTTTGTTTCTCCCTCTCCTAGTGCTGTGAACTTGACAAGCCAAAGGAAGACCTTAGAAAATAACTCAAGGAAGCTACAAAGGCTATTGAGAAAGCAAAGAAGCCAGCTAGACCGGTTAGTGTCAAACACAACATTTTCTAATAGCTGTGGTGGGTTGATTTCTCCACATTTCTCAGTAGATACACATCACATATTCTGAATGGTACAGTGCAGCAAGTGAGGATATTCTCATACAGAAAGTTCACTTTTTTAATGCATAACAATAGGATGCATTCTATTTTGAATCTTTCTAAATCCCTGGTAAATAGACACCTGCTTAACCCAAGGTTGAAGAGATGATGAAAATTTTAATACATTATCTTTTTTTCACTTAGAGTTTAGTTACTGGACTTTCTGTAAAAATACTAATTTTTCTTGGTTTGGGCACAATTACTAAAGCACATATTTGGCAATTAATTTAGAAATATGTGAGTTTTTAGAAATGTCAAAATTCTGAACCTCATGCTTAGGAGACTATTGCTTAGAGGGAATGTTGGTAGTAAATTGTGATATTTTATATTTGAAGAATCAAGGGATGGCATAATACTGACAAGTCATAGGCTAAGCTTCTCAGTGAGAATAAGATTGTAGATAACAAATCTCTTATCATATAATAATCTAGCTCTTCTCAGTTTGTGATGTCTACAAAAAGGTATTGGCACTAGGATGTATGGTTGATAAATGTAGGGGACACATCTATGACTGTAAGTTGAAGTAACCATCATGTATTTCCAGGGAACCTATTAGCAAGGTCACTGTAAGGCCATGTCATATCCACAATCTCTGGATAGCCACAATCTCCTTCCTTCCTAATTGTGGAAAAATAGCAGGATGAGTTGCTCAAACAACATGCAGTGGCCAGGGTGGTCTGCACAAGTATTTGCACAGTGTGCAGTGCACAGTGGGAAGACTTGATATATCCTGGCTCCCTGGTTGCTTTTCTTTCCCTTCTTTCCTCCACTGGACAGACTGTGTCAGTCTCCACAGTGTATTAAATCCTGCTTGCAGACAAATGTGGTCATTTGGTACCTGTTAAGGAATGGCAGTTGAGGCAGGTGTTCCTCTGTGTTCTACCTCTTGCCACTGGATTTAATTTCTCTCTCTCAGTATTTCACTCCTTCCTCTACAAAGTCTAAGAGACATCTCTGATGTAAATCAAAGGAAGTTTTCTTTTCCTGTTATGTCTCCAAGAGCCCAATTCTCCTTACCATACACTAAGTCCAATTTGTGAATAGCAAGTCCTTCTCTGCGGTTGGGTAGGTTATTGAACCACATTTCTCATTCTGCCCTTCAATTTTATTTTCACAAAAGGAACCCATGGTTTTTGCATTAGGAATCAAGGGAAGGTTTTGTTGTTTTGCAAGCTGAAATATTTCCAACAGTGAAAACAAAAGTCTCATCTCTGTTCAGGCTTAGTTATAGTTTTTTTACAGAACAATTCAGTTTGAAGGGAAATTTGAATTCTGTGGTGATACTAAATGAACTTTAAGTCACATGTATGCACAGCATGAACAAAAGGAAATGGTTCTTTATGAGAGACAACAAAACTGGGCAGGTAGAAAGAAGGAGAATGCTGGTTTTGCAATACAAAAGGCAATACAAAAGGAAATCTTTTGTGTAACCAGTTTAGCAAATAACAATAATAATAACAGAGACATAAATGTGGCAAAGAAGAAAGAATTTAAAAAATATACTGGCTGACCTGAGCTAGAATTGCCTTTGTATGATCTAATGTGGTGTACTTTAAAGCACATTAACCAATAAAAATGAGGATAATGCCTAATAAACTGGCTTTGACTTTGAATGTTTGAGCTGTAAAATATCTTAGTTTCAAATATTTTTTTCATTAGTGATGATATCCACAAGTGGTAACAAGTTTCTTCCTATACCATATCTATTCATAAAGAGGGATGGGACATTCAACCTTTGTCTTTGGAGTGAGCAAATAAATTGTACTTGCTAAGAGAATTGTCTGTTATGGATTGTTTGTGTCTATCCCAGTGGATCTATATGAAGCTGTCAGTCTTTGTAAATTATAAATGTCATACAGGTTTTTCTAGAGTGGGCTGAATAACATTTTAAATTGTGGTGTAATGATAAAAGTTAAAGCTGTAAACTGAGGTTGACATAGAATTACAAAGGAAAATAATCTCATTTTAACTGGCTCTGTAGGTGGTACAGTGTTCTACAGAATCACTGAGCCATTACTTGCTCTCTAATTGTCCTTCATTTTCCTGTGCTGAGAAGCTATTAGTGCAGGATATAAATTGTGTCTGTGTTGGATTTCTGTAGCTAACTGGTAAAGGAATCAAATTTTTAATTTGTCATATAGAGCTCCCCAAACAGCCCTAGAATTTCAGACAATAAAAGCTGCTAAAACCTGAGGAGTTTGGAGTCACCCTTCTGAGAGACAGTGTTGATAATTTAAAGGCTTTTTGGCTGATTTCAACTCCGAGGTCTATTTTCTTTGCAGCATACTGCTTCAAGCTAATGGATTTGTAATTAGTGGGGAAGCCAAATTCATAAGGCTGCTCAGTATTTAAAGTATTACAGTTCAAGCTTAAGAGACAGTTCATTACAGCAATAATACTTCTTTGTCTTCACTGCAGTTACAAAAAGTGATTTTTACATGTGCTTATTTGACTCAAGTGAAGCCATGGTCCCATCATGAACCCTGTAGCTTTCTTCTCTTCTGCTTTGTTTGCCACAAGACACTTTCTGCTTAGGTGGTTAATTGTAGGCTTGCTTTGGAAGAGTGTTGGTTCTGGCTTATGGTCTCCAAAGCAGTGACCTTAAACTGAACAGGGAATAATTGAGATCCTATCACTTTGCAGAACCTTAAGAAGGCTCATAAAATATGACACGAACTCTGAAGAGACAAATTGAAAGATCTGACGATGAGTGGGAAGAAAAACTTTCTGTCCTAAGCAAATGATTTATCTTTATGTCTCCATTTCCAAAACCTCCTCCAAATAGGTTCAAAATCATCTCTAGCATTCGCTTTATCTATTAAAATCAATGTTTGCTGTAATTTTTCATTGGATAGCAGAAAATGAATATGATGTATTAAATTTTTTTTCCTTCATTGTGATCTTTACCTAGTCTCACCTGTTTTTTCCCCTCTCTCCTTACTCCTGTGTCTCTTTGTAGAAGTTCTCCCAGTTTTCTGAGTATCTTTCTCAGGAATATTCTCAGCCAAAAGTTCTCTATGATATAAAGTCCAATCAGTTATTTAATTTTTCTTCTTCTCTTCATAGTCTTCATATGTTTAGGCAGCTTGGAAAAAGTATTGCATTTGAATTTATGCATCATTAGTGAATATCTGTGTGTGTACAACTGAGAGCAGAATTGGCTTAAAGTCTGCTCCAAAAGGAAATTGAGTAGGATCCTGCAATTCCGACTTGTTTCCCTTTCCAGCAGCAATGAGCTGAATCAGAAGAGAACTAATGAATTCTGGTCGATTTCCTTCAGTGCACCAAAGCTCTTTAAACACATACTGAAGAAGGGAAATGAAGTAGGATTAGTCCATTTCCCTTTGAAGCCAGCTGTGTGTTCACAGTGCATATACTGGAACATTATTTCACTTACCAGTTTCTGGCCATGGGCCAAACTGTAGTATCATCTTGAATTGATGCAGGATCCAAAAATACATAGAAAAACACATGGACTGCCTCTGGATAATAAGTAAGAAGTTGGTGTCTGTATGGCAATTTGGCTTGTGTTTTTAACTTTAGTTCATTACCTGTTTGGCAAAGGATCATCTAATTTATTTTTTTTATTAGCTTTACCATAGCTAAAAGCAGTTCTGGGGCCTTATTTTACCCTTCAGACTGACTTCAAATGGGAGTATGAATTTTTAATGTAATATTAAAACACTTTGCTGTTTCTTTACTGCTGTTGTGTTTTTGAGGGAGAAAAGTCCCATGTGTTTCATCTTATAGAGAGTGTTTGGGGAAGAGGGATGTTCAAGGAGTTGTGTAATACTGAAAGCTGTGTATGTGTGACTCATACACGTCCTAACTGTTGTGCCTGTATATAGCACCTTTCTTTCCAGACAGTCTCAAAATATTTTGTAAATAATTTGCTAATTTTGTAGTGTGTGACACTCTCAGGGACTTAAGAAAGGACTCTTCTACTCCAAAAGGTTGAGACTTTGCAAGTGCATTTGAGTTTACTGTTGCTGCCACACAGTTGAACAGTTCTGATTTTTTGTGTAGGAGATAAGCAAAAGATAAGCAGAATCTTATCCACAGCACTACACACGTTAAGTACACTGGAATGAAGTGTCTGCTGTCACCTTAGTACTGTGCCATTGGAAAAAAATGGAACATTTGGGCTGGAACCTTTCTTCTACAGTGCTCTTGGATCTCTGTGACTTTCAGGGCCTTTCTTATAATGTGCTCAGTGGTAGTGACCCTGGCTTTATCTGTTATAGGGCATCTGTGATTTACATGTTTTCCCATGCTGCTGAATTTTGCCTGTTTAATTCCAGGACACTTCTGAAGGCACAAACAAAGCTGACAACTGTGCTGTCCTGGTGGCAGAAAGGAGGGTGAACCAGGCATTTACTGGTGCAGCAGTGGCAGCTGGAGGTTATGCTTTGTCACAGCTGTGTTGACGTAGCTGTGCTGGAAGGAATCTGTAGTACAGTGCTGACTCCAGGGATCAGTGGATGAGGGCTCTTGGATGCACTTAAAGTAGGTGTGCACTAACCAAATTAGGGATTTGTAAATTAGGACTGGGACTTCAGACTTGATCCAGAAGTGAGGGGAGGATTGGTGGAATACCCAGAGCACCAGAGCAATATTAGACTCTGTCAGGCTGAATTCAGTGCAGCTTCTCTCTGAGGTTCAGGTTTGCTTGCAGGTTGAGTGAGCTGCTGAGTTGGTAACACAACTGACAACAGGCAACTAGCATAGGCAACCTTCCTATGGAAAACATGCTAACAGGAAATTTAAGGAAGCTAGCAGTAGATGTAAAGAAATTTGCCTCTTATCTGACTGCTGGTTTTTACCTAATAACAATACTGTCTGTAACAGACAGTGGAGGATTGTGATTGCAGGGCTGAGTTCAAACCACAAAATCTGAATATATATGGGTCTGCCTTTTGAGAAGATTAGGCAGTCCCAAAACTAAATCTATGGATAAAGCAGTGATCTTTCTTCAGGCTTTGGAAAAACCAAAGGAATTTCTTAGTTTGCTGTTCTTTGTTCCCAGGAAAGCATGGTGAAAGGAGGGGAAATAAGAAAGGCTATACTTGCATTCCCTAAAGAGGCCTTTAAAAAAACCCAAACAACCAGGCAATAAAGAGTCAGGTAGGAAAACATGAATGGCTTTGAGAATTTACATGCAAAACTGGCTTGTGGGAGAGCTACAGGGAAGCTTAACAGATATTAAGTCAGCCAAAAGCTAACAGAAAGTTATCAGTATCCTGCAAGCCCAAGGAGCAGTCCCAAATGCATGCATGCAGATTAGACATGCATGACTTCTGGGGGCCCTCAGATGGAGGGGGACGCACCCGATCAGGAGAGTGGGGAAAAAACAAACAACAACACCAAAAAGTGCAGAGAATTCAGTACTCCCTAACCCTCAGCTCTGGAGATGTTGTTCCCTTTTGTATCCAGCACAAGAGAGGTAGAAATTAGGCCACAGCATCACTGGAGCAGACGGGCACGCTCTGTCTGCGCCGCAGCAGCATGTGCTTCTTTTCAGGGAGTTGCTCGGCAACGGAATGCTGTCCGCCCGAGTGACTGCAGGAGCCCATTGAAACCCTGCGACGGGCAGGGCAACGGGAGAAAGGAGGAGAGGAAGGAGGAGGGGGAGAGTGAGCTCACCACTTCAGAAATTTCTGGCAGCAAAGCCAGGACACCAAGAATTAGACAGAGAAAAGGGAGAAAAACTCTTGCTATTCAAGAGTAGATCTTTCCATACAAAAGATCTAAATCTAATTTGATTTCATATAAGTCAGAGGGAGGGATCTAATTCCATTGATTTTATATGCTATCTGAGGATGGTCACACCCAAAGAATAGATTATTTCTAATACATAGAATATCTGAGAAACAAAAAGTGCTAGTGGGAAATTGAATGCACATTCACAACCTTGCTGCAGGTAGTGAGAGGCTCCTCTAAGTGCACCCCTTCCCTCAAACCCCACACCAGGTGATGGCTCTGGGCTCCTGTGTGCCCAGGGACAGGACATGGGAGCTCTCTAATGACATCATAAATGCTGTGCTGGGGACCCAATCTATTCTGGTCACCAACAATCACATTGCAATATTCTGCCAAATGACTGATTTCTGTTTGTGTGGGAATTAGTTAAATATCACTTCATCTGGGATTTTAAAGATCCTAAGGGAGTCAAGTGTTTAACTCTCACTGAATTTCAATTGCATATCTCTCTGGGAAAATTAATGAGCTGAGTCCTAAGGAGCCTTGCTGTTTTCTAAAGAGCTAAATGTATTGTTTGTTGTCCAAGTCTCTTTTTCCTTTCATATATACATACAGAGTGTTTATTTTCACATGCAGAAACTTCAGAAATTTCAATTGGTAAGAGTTGGGAAATTTGGGGTCCATGCTTTTATAAAATAAGCTTTCAAATGATTCCAACTAAATTCTACTCTGAGGTTTGTGAAGCAAATAGTTGTGAGGGCAGACATCTTGACCACTTAAAGAGTTAGCAACTCTCTAAACTAAATGGGTAATTTTCTTAGAAGTCAAGATCAGACTCAGGAAATGAGCACCAAAGCAGCCTTCACTGGAGCCTCTTTCACTATGCTTTCCCAGTGAAAACTCAAGCCCTGGAGAAAAAAATTGAATTAGTCAAATATTCAAACAGGAAATGCAGTATTAAATCAGACCAATATTCCATTTGATATGAAGCCAATTTCTGACAGTTACCAGAAGCACAGGAAAGTATATAAGGGATAATTTTGAAGAAGGTTGCCTGTAAAGGGTATCTCTTAAACTGTAATCTCTTTGTGATAGGATTACTTTTAAAAATGTAAATGTTAAAGAAAATATATGTCAATATGGTTGGTCATAGTAAGAACTCTGGAAGGGCTTTAATTCCCTACAGACAAATTTGAATTATTTTTTCAGAGTGAACCATATCTATGGTGCATGCTGCCAGGAATTGTTGTCACACTCAGTTGTCCAATCTTCTTTGATTTTCCTCTAGGTATACATGGGAATCCAGGTAGCAATATGAATGTGCTTAATAAATTCAAAGTAATTGGACAGATATTATTGTACCTGAGGCTGGTGAGGTGTTGAATGCACTCTCTAAGAATATGGATTTGTTGTCATACTGTCCTGTTGTGTGAAGGCCACTGTCCTGCAGCAGCCAGCAACTTTTGAACTTCAAGTGTACTAACAGACTCAGGTAGAATCAGCATGGATCATTTCTCAATTAAATAATTGGTTTTATGGTGACAGCAGAAGAAACTCTCTTTTTAAAAAGATACACCAAGAAGTGGAAATAATATTTCCATTCTATCTAAAAAATTATATTTTGTGAAGTAACAAACTCTGTCAATTACACTTTTTTTTTTTTTTTGCATCACAAAGCATGAGAAGAAGCTACAATAAAATAAAATTTAGATGAAATAATTTTGTTTCTTTTGGAAACTAGAACATAAATTACTGGGTTTTGTGGTCTTTTAATAAGTGTTGGGATCTTTTGAGGAGCAAGTTAGAGTGGGGAGAATTAACTATCCAAGCAATAGGTGGTTGACAGCTACAGCTGTAGTTTACAGGGTACTGAAAGAAAGAAACCTTTTGAGATCAAACATCCTGTGTGCTCTCCCTATGACATTCATACTTTAATTCAAAAGTGCAGTCTTCTGAGATATGTTTCAGATTCTATTTTGCTGCTGTCATCAAGCATATCATTCCTATTATTCTCAGTTCACTGGGTTGTTCAAGAAACAGTTTTTCTCCCAAAGCCCAGGAAATGAGCCATGTTGATTGTTCATCAGAGAATTCAACTGAAGTTTAGCTTTGTGTGGGACTGCAAGAGTATTTTCAGTAATCAAAAACTGTGTATCCATTCTGTGTCTGAAAGTAGGATCAGAAGTTCCCAGGTTTTCCAGGATATGTAATTATTTCAGCCATTCTGATACAATAAGACTGGGCTCAGTCGTTGCTTTTCTCTTATCACATTTGCCACACTCTCCAATACAATAAACGCCCACACAAAAACAATGTTAAAATAAGGTTAAGGTGAGGACATATACTCCCAAAGGAAGGAAGTTCTGAAATACTGTTTTCATTAAAATCTTCACTCAACAAGCAGAATGTTACAAAAGATGAAGGGTCTGTGGCTGAGGACTGAAAGTATCCTACATTTTTTACTACTGTGATATGATCGTTATTATACAAAAGGATTCTTCAGTGATCTGACCATCTTGATATTCCCATCCGCTATCAAAATGCATGAAAAGTTACTGTACTAGATTAGTTGCAATACTTTCTGCTGTATTTTTTATGCATCAGTAGCTTTTTTCTTTGATATCCAGAGATAGCATTCAAAACTGAGAGCCTGTGTTCCATTCTGAATTTCTCTGCCTCTCAGAAACATCCTCAGGTCATCCTGTTCTGCACCTGCAGCTCTGAAATGGCAGCTGCAGCACCTGATTTGAAGCCTCAGTTGCTGTCAGTTGTTGTCCTTTTACAGCCACACATGGAGCTCTTTAGTCTTGTTGAAACATAGATTTCCAAGCACATTTACTCATTTTTTACCTGGACATCACAAAAACTGCCTTTGATACAGATCTCATTCATTTTGATGAGGTTTGCATAGATTCCACAAATATGATTTGACACCTAGATTTTTTTGTTTATTGACTTCCTCTTATGCTTGTCTTCATTTTGGCTTTATATTATTCCTACCTATAATTTAAAATTCACCTAGATTATTTTAAGGAACTTTGTGCTGTTTTGTCTGAGATTACTTTGCTGGAAAGCCACAGCATATCCAAACTGCTACATCATATGCCAGTGGCAAAGTATTATAAAAAGTGTAAATAATAACTTCAATATGTTTTTCCTACTGTATTTGCTATCAAGAAACAGGATTTTTCAATTAATTTAATATAATCATCCAGTAAGCATATTTTGATGATAAAATAGTCACCTGATAATAAATATACATCGAGCAAAAGCTACAGTTTGCTAATAATGAGATTGTATGCAAGAACCATGAGGAAACTGTAATGACTGTAGCAGCATCAAAATCTCACACCTTTTGCAAATGTTTTGTGCTCTCAAATGAACAATGAACAAAAGCGTGTGCTGTTCATTGAGCTATCAGAACAGTGTAGGAGGAGGTGTGATCTTTTGTTTGTTAAAGGCAAGTTGTGCCTGTCAAATTTTCTAATCTTCTAAAGCAAGGTTTCCAGCCTTGTTGGATAAAGGCAGAGCAACTGATGTCATCTACTGAACTTGTGCAAAACTCAGTTGGACACTGTCCCACCCAACATCCTTTTCTCCAAACTGGAGAGAGATGGATTTGGTGGCTGGACCACTTAGTGGATAGGGAATTGCCTGACTGGTTGCACTCAAAAGGGTTGCAGTCATTGGCTGAATGTCCAAGTGGAGATCAGGGATGAGTGCTACTTCTTGGGGTTGGCATAAGGACCAAGTCAAGGGGGAATGGCTTTGGGAAGTCATTGGAAGACAGTAGATTTTAGATTAGATATTCTTAAGAAATTCTTCCCTGTGGTGATGGGGAGGCTCTGGCACAGGTTGCCCAGAGAAGCTGTGGCTATCCCATCCCTGGAAGTGTTCAAGGCCACGCTGAATGGGGCCCTGGGTGATCTGGTCTGGTGGAAGTTGTCCCAGCCCATGGCAAGGTAGTTGAAATGAGACAAGCGTTAAGGTCCCTTCCAAACTAAGGTGTTCTGTGATTCCAAGATTGTGTACAAAAGACAAATTATGAACTGTATTAAAACAATTCTGAGCTTTTTTGTGTTAGTGTCATCTTGGATGTTTTTATTTGGGAATAAAAATGTCCATATGGACAAAGTTTAGATTTTTAGATTTTTTTTTAAGTAATTGTTCTACTTTGAATGTGTACTTTATCTTACTTGGATGAGAGAGTTTAGGCAAGGCCTTAGCTTTTATCAACATGCTATTCCACTATATGCAGGTTTTTGTTGCAAGATGCTATGCAAAGCTGTAGACAAGGTAGAATATATTCAGTTTAAAAACTCTGTAGAAAAGCCTGAACTTGTATGTATGTTTGCCATTCAAGATACTGCTGCCGTAAGGAGTTTTGTATTTTTTTCTCATTATAAAGTATATCTTGTTTTGTTTTGTTCTAGTTTTCTGTTTCTGTCTCTTTTCTGCTCTATTTGTACTTTTTTCCCCCACTTGTGTTAGAAAATAAAATCAGTGAGTTAACAGAAAAAATTTGTAAGGTAAGAAATAAACAAATTTTCAGTTACAGCAGACATTTTGATTATCATTATTAGGGATGTGGCTATTTAAATGAACATAAATAACTGTCAAAATATGATGGCTATCGGATTGACAACAAATCTGATTTCATTTATACTGTCTATAGCTACAGATCCTTTGATGTCTAAGTTGTCATAACTGATGGCTTGGTGAACTGAACTGTGATATATTACCCCAGCTGGAGAGGGGCCAGTGTAAGAATTTTGATGGATCGGTGGTTCAGTTTTTCTTTCATTTTACATTTTCCCCCTTAGATTTTCATTTATTTTACTCTCCTGTGTTTGCCTCTGTCTTTTTCTCAGCTGTGTAGTTATTTAGGGAACAATTGTAATGCTCATAGAGGTTTTGAGTATAATAAATGTTTTCACATTTAGTTTGGTATAAAATTTACATATGTTTGGCAGTGCTGTGTCAAATGGGAGTAAATCCTGAGGAGGTGCCCCTGACTTAACCCAGTGTCTTGTGCTATACAAAGAATAACTTCAAAGCTGATTATTTCACTGAGAGGAACCACACAGGGCAACCCTTTGATTTTCCTTTTTACTGCTCACAAGCTCTGATAAAACAAATTAAAATAAAATTTCTCAAAGACTACTTCTTTATATTTTTAGTTGCCCTAATAAAAGAGATCACCTCCACATTTTTGGTTGTGCTATAAAGTGCTTTTCTGTTGAGCCAGTGTAATTACCATTTGCACATTCCTTAGTTTAAAGAAAAAAGAAAGCTTTATAACTTAGAGCTTGTATCACACAGCCCCGCATTGTGTTTAACGTGATTCAGTACTGCAGCTGTTTGTTCCCTTACTTCTTTTCTCTGACAACAATTTAAGATGTTTTTGTTTAAAGTGAAACCATGTTCCTGTTATTCACCTACGTTATAAAAATCCTGCCTGACACTATTTGAAAGTGTCATCAGTTCAGCAAATGTTTGAAACTGTATTGAGAATTTAATAGATCTGAGCAGATGGGTCCCCAGTTTCGATCCCTGTAGTGAAAGATGTGCACTGCTGAGAACCTGCCTTTAAACAATGACTATACCATATGTTGTAAAGAAACACATTAAGGTTTGGCAAACTGTTTAAAAAAATACTTTGCATTGTTCAACCTCTTATTTTAAGATTGTCAAAGTTATCTTAAAACATGGAACAAATAATTTAAATCAAACAGTTTAGCAATTCCGATGAGCATTTAACCTGGTGTGTCCTAAACAGCTCTGTGCATAATTGAGAAAGACTCAGAAAATGCTAATGCTGTATTAAATAGTATGTTGGCAAATCATTTAACTGGGCTGTCCTGCAGTTTTGTTTGATGTGTGAGAACATAGCCCTCTCACACTGTTTTTATTATGAATACAGGAAGTAATGGTTATTAGGGCCTGGGAATCCTGTTAATACATATACTTGAATTAACTTGTTACCACAGACAGTAGACTTACTTTGTTAGCCAAGAGTTTGAAACATTCAAGTAAAAATAATATAGTCAAAGGCCAGTAAAAGATGAAATAACAACTTATCTTTTAGTGCATAAAAAGTAACCACACACTTAGCATGAGGTCTCTTTAATCTACAACAACTGGAAACAACAAATGAGAGAACATAAAATAAGTCAAGGCTCGTATGAAGAAGTAATGTCATGTAGTAGACAAATGACTTAAGTGAAGAAACAGCTGGACTTTCTAGGGTATAAGGTCTTATTTAAGCTTGAACTAAAGCAACAAATGAATATTTTGTTTTGTCTATTAAAAATATTAACTATCCCTAGGCAACTTAAATGATTTATATGCACATACTGACATAGTTGCAGATCATTGCAACTAGAAACATATTTGTGAAAACAGCTCTTTTTTCCCCCTGGTTATCCTCCATTCTCCTCCACAAAGTGATTGTCCTGATTTTTGGGAGGGAAGTCAGATATACTAGAAGTGCAGAGTCAGTAACAGTGTCACATACCATGCAATCCCAGTGAGAAGTGGATTGCTTGAGATACAGATCCTTAGATCCAGCTTGTATGGAATTGTCATCAGATTCCATTAGATACGGCCCAAATTTGTGGCCACAGTGGTTGCTAGACATTGCTCCCAAAGAATCTGCTTGCATAGCCTATAGTTGAGCTTTAATCCTCCAAGGCTGAGTCTGTCATAACTTGATGCAGTTTTAATTCACAATTTGTAGCCTTCACATGGAGATCTTCAATTATAACTAATACTTAGCATTTTGGACCCTATTCTGCAGTCATTAGTAAATTCTTAAATTTAATTTCCTTCTATCTCTAAGATAATGGTGTAGTCTGGCAATCATTCCAGACAGAGGATTGAGTCCCTCATTCAGGCTGAATGAGCAGTTGTGTTGAATCATGGGGTCCAGTGGGCCATGCTGTCTGCACAATTGGGCATTCTGGCTCACTCTCTAGGGGTGCTTTAGGCTGTATCATTGCTTACTAAGATATTTTATTCGTATAACTGCTGTTATTCTTTTAGAATGTGCAATATGTATGGCTTTTGAATGGGAGGTGAAGGTTTGCCTAAGACACAGGTAATAATTAGGTGGTGAAGGAATGCACATTTAAGGATGTAATAACATTTAACATATGGGTGATGCAAGCACATCCATAACAGCAGTGCTGTACCTGTGGTGATCTGAGAACTCAGAAGGACAAGCAAGGTGAGGCTTCTAGGAAAAGCAGTATCTTACTTATTTGAGTTTTCAGCTGGATAAAAGAATAAGCTTTTGCGAATGCAGAACAGAAAGAGAGATGGTGTAGAAGCAGTAAATGTCAACCTGTATTCCACTTGGGAATAATTGCTTTGATAATTTAAATTACCTAATTACATTAAACAGTTTGAAAGAAAAATGGTGGCAAGGACTGCTGCAGCACAGGGAGAGACGGAAAAGTTGTTAGCCACTGGAAGACTGAAGGGTGATGATGGAAAACTACAATAAAGGGAAAGTTCAGAAACAACTATTAAAAAGAAAAAAAGTGTATTGAAATTGAGAGTTTAGTTATAAAAAACTCCACAACTGTGTTCTTCCAAAGTAATCCCATGAATTTCAGTAAATTCTTGTGGATTGTGTTAGAACAGAGTTTCTCCACCAGCATCCTTGCCAGACTGTGATTTATTATCTGTGATGCAATTGTCTTCATGTTTGGATTTAAAGTGACTAGGCTCTTTCTTTGTTCTTTCACTTCCTTAAATTGAATGTTTTCTCTCTTTAAGTGTGAAGGCACTTGTTCTTTTATTTGGTGAGAGAATCAAAGCAGCTCAGATTGCATAGCATTGTTTCTAATCAAATGAAAGTAGATAACTCTGTAGTTTGAAAGTGAAACCCAGCAGCAGTTCCAATGAAAACAAATCTCATTAAGTGTAACTATTTTCTATATTTATATTGCCTTGTTTTCCATCTCCTTGCAAATTGCTGTTTCTTCCTCTTCTTTTGTAGTTCTAACAAACCAAAATGAAATTAAACATGCTTTGATTGCATTTACATCATCCAAACATTCAATGACTCATATCATATGGAAGGTACATGATCTAAAGACTCAGTTATGTGAACTTATTAGAAAGTTTGTTGCTTGATATTATCAATACTTCTTCCAGAACAAATGTGTCTGAAATACTTTCAAAGGAAGATAACTTAAAAAAAATCAAAAGAAGACATGGTTTGAGTCCTGCTGAAGTACTTTCTGTAACAATATTATTCTTAGAAAGTGTTGATCATTACATATCTTTGCTAGTGTATATACTTCATTTTTAGTAATGATAAATGTAGATGCCTGCAAAGTTTTTATTTTTTTTGCCTGTGAAGTGTCCTGCCAAAATAAAATACAGTTCTACTGTGAAGCAGAAACAAGAGTTATGATTAGCATTGGTCACTAGTTACTGCAAAAATCCCACTGAAAATCTGCTTCTAAGAAATTATAACTCACATTACTAATACTAAATACTTTAATAATGAAATTGATAGAAAAGCCTTGGTCTGATTTGCCGGTGTATATCATAATCAAAATCCAAATACCTAAACTAATTTTCAGAGTAGCACTTGGGAGTAGATGCTGATGTGTGCTCTTGTCATACTTGCATATGCAAACCCAGAAAATTGTGTGTTGTAATCATACCTGTACCTGCAAAAGGGGTTTTACATGTAAATATGAAAGTAGATAATTTGAAAGTACTTTTAATATCAGCAGAAATCAGGACAGTAAGAAATGTTTAGTGTTAATTCATTAAGTATTTCTCCTCATGAAAATAAAAGGATTGTTTAATTGCTCATAACATTGCATATTGTGTGCACTTGATTTACAGTAGATATTCAAGGACAGAAAGCTAAGTTATTTGTGTGCATGTTTATAACACAGTTTCTTTTGAGTAAAATGGATTCTTCTGGATCAGGTGATGCATGCACTACCAGTTCCTTAACAAGATCAGTTTTACAAATGGTTTAAAGTACCTACGCTCTCTTAAATAATATTGGGGATTAAGCGTAAAATTACTTATGTAGAAAAGTTTGACAGTTTGAAGGAGAATCTGAAAATTTCTGCAGAAATGTATTTTTCATCAACTGCCAGTGAATAACAGCAACCTTTCAATTGATTGCTGTAAAATACTTTTAAGGAGAGGAAAACTACTGGATTACATTATAGGCTTTGCTTTTAAAATTCATACTTGTTGGTTTCATTGCTTGTTGACGTTCAAACTCTGCCAGTGTTTGTAGGGTGTAAGTGGTTAAAGGTAACTGGTGCCGTAAGATCTGAATCTCCAATCAATTAATTTTATCTTGGATAATTGCTTGCTCTGGACATCTGGTGTGATTACTTCTATCACATTGCTTTTTGTCTCTATTTCCACCAGACATCTGCCCTGCAGACATTGTTTTTATTGCCAAAAAAATCTAGAAAAGCCAAGTTAGTTCTCAGCTAGAGAACAGACTAAAGACGAAGTCTCAGTGAACATAAGTCAGTTTGTTGGTTCATGACATTTGAACAGCTAATTCAGCTGTAACTATAAATTGTATCAGGTACCTTAAAGTTCACTCAGCTGAGAAATGTCTATTTTTCTTCATTCTCTATCACTTGTATGTTTTGCCATGTGCAACTCATCCCTACATCATGGATCCTAAAGATGCTGTGAAACAGCAAGAGCTGTTTCACTAACATTGGCAAAAGGAGATTGTCACAAATGTTTTGAGAAAACATCAATTCTGAATACTGCTGATAAAGAATATTCCTTTGTTTGCTGGATACTGACCAGCTGAAGATTACTCATATAATAACTTTATAACAGAAATAGAATACTCCTGTTCTGTAGAATGCTGGTATACTAGTGAATTTGAAAACTGTATGAAACAGGGCTTGCTTTTTGGTTCTGCTTTAGTTTAAAATTGTTGCTTTTACTATCTACAGCAAAAAAAGTCAAATATCCTGTTATTAATTATATGGCATTGCAAATCCAGTTTTGGAGTTAGAGAATTGGAAGTTTCTTCAGAGTTCCAAATTAGTGGCTGAAGACACTCAGACCTGAAAATTGCATATTAGCAGTCTGCAGTATTCCTTCCTCAGAGTGGGTATTCAATTGCTGGGAAGAAGTTGCTGAAAGGGGAAGAAAATCTCATTGTATATTCTCATATCAAATTTACTTGGCTATGCCTAATTATATCATGGTTGACTGTCAGCAGAAAAAGTGCTTGGGTAATGTTTTCCAGGAGCATAATAAAAAATTCAAAGAAAAAAACAGCAATAGTGGGGGTTTTTTGGTCCCTATTTTGTCTGCATGATAGTGATGTTTCCCTTTTAGGCACTTTGGGTTGTTTCCATTTTTTTAAACTTCGTGCTAAAATACTTCTCCATTTTGCTGTACCCTCTAAGAGTTTCCCATACCAAACTCCTCTTACTGGCACAATCACTTGACAGTTCCTAATTTAAAAAAAAAACCACAAAAACCTTTATAGACTTTTGAAAGAATACATTTATAGTCTGATCCTGAAATCTTGTGGCTTCTTCTACTGTGTCATATAAGATTCTTAAAATATAGTCCACTTTTTTTCACTATATTTACTTGAATCTGCGTAGTCCGCAGCTGTTGCCTTCATAATAGACCTTCCAAATAAAATAGTTGCTAGAAGCCACAGATTGTCTTCTCTTATATATCAGAGAAAAGGTGTTTTACAGTACTTATTTGCTATTATCAAAAGAAGAAAGGAGGCTAGGGAGCCATCTCAGACATTGAATGTTTTTATTATCTAATTCAAGCTCAGTATGATTATGACCCTAATAATACCATGTCTCAAAGGGTTAACTCACTTTTTCTGTTTTAGTCTTAATTTATTTGTACATTGTAATCCACTCCATAGGAAATGTCATCACTTTGTTGCAGCCCAGTGTCACTGTTTGTGCAGGATTGTGCAGTTCAATCTTTCTGTTACCTTGAGGGCCTCTTGCAGTGGCCACTGCTCATATTAACTTATTTTCTATCCAGATATCTTGGTAGCTGGCTAGTAAAATGCTTTATACACACAACAATCTGTTTTGCACTTATTAACCCTTTAAGACTCACAGTCAGTATGTCACAGTCTCCTCTGAAATGCAAGCCATGATGTACATGAAGCAACTCATCTTGATTTTATTTCTAACAGATCTTATGTGCCTGAAATCAATTCCAAATGTAGGATCTATCCTTCAAGAGGTTGAGGCTTATTCCTTCGTGCCACAGAAGCTACTTAACTTGGGGAATCATTCCTTCCCTTGAAAATTTTCATTCCAAAAATGTAAATATGACTTTGAGCTGTGCACCTCAATGAACATGATGAACACAAATTCTCTAGGATTCAAATTTTTCATTACATACTAGAAAAACCTACAAAATGTTAGCAAGGGAATATTCTGTTATCTTCAGTCACTGTCTAGGTCATCAGTTATGTACACATCTCTTGGCTCTGGTGTTTAGACACAAGATCTGTCCTGAAAGTTTCTCAAATCTTCAGCTCTGCCTGATGGTCATTTGAAAGCTAGAGCACAATGCAAACAATGTAATTACAATAAATTAGGGCTGAACAAAGCTGATCTCTTTCTGATTTTTTTCCAGCTCTTCGAGAAGGCATGTGAAACCTTGTCTCCCTCTTGTATAGAATCTTGCTGTATTAAAAAATTATGGTAAGCACAAGAATGTGACAATTTCCTTACAAATACTAAATATATTGTCTTTGTCTTCTTTCACTAATCTCACCTGTAATAGGCATCACAGTTTTGTATCTTAAATGCAAAAGAGACAACATGCTTTCCTTTTGCATCTGTATGACATTTTCAGTTTTCACACTTACAAGCATAGCTGGCTGTTTCTGACACTTTGATCACAAACTCCAAGAAGCACCTCATCTCTGTAAGTTTATTTGTAGGAAGAACTGTAAGAGTAATTACAAATTGTCATGCTGCTCAAGTCAAATATTTTTGAAGTAAGGATAATGTACTTGTTGTGACTGAAGTCCTTTGTCTCTTGAGGTAAGATGTATTCCGTCAGTGTATTCTGTGCTTGGCAATACTCATACTATAATTCTTTGCTTTCACTTTCAGGATCAAAATCAGAATTTAGCTTCTCACACCATTTTTTTTATACTGGGTTCCCCTTTTTGTTGAAGTCTCCCTGTCATGATCCCTATGCTGTAAGTTATGGACACTGCTGCTGCAGTCTGCAGCTATGTTTTACTCTCAGCTGTGATAACTCAAGTTAACTCAGCTATAATTGAGGCTTTTGCATGTTCCTAAAAAATTTGGAATACATTTTCAGAAATGGCTGGTGACTGAAGGTGCATAGGTGGACATTTCTGTAAGAGTGCTGAAATTATTGGTGCTGAAAGTGGGACGTGGTTACTGAATCTGGACAGTCCAAGTGAATCCAACTAAAAACCCTGACTCCTGTTATCCCATGTAGGAGGGCAACAATCATGCCACAGTCTCATTCCAGGAATGTGGTTCTGCCATCAGCCTCAGCTTCATTAGCTTTCTGTCTAGTGCCAAATGTAGCAGAATTGTCTTCCTACTTTCTGTGCTTTCTCATGAAACTGCTTCATTCTCTCTCACAGAACTCACAAGCCCAGTTCTTCCACTACTAACTTTTTAAAAGCTGTTAAAAAAAAGAAAGGAAGGAAGTCTCTTTTATTTAGTTGCATTTTCTCTTGATCATTCCTACAAAAAGCTGGGTATTCAGACCTGCATTGTCTGAGAATTTAGACATCCAAGTGATTTCAGTAGGACTCCTCAAATCCCAAAAATTGAATGTAAGAACAACTTTTCTTGGTCAGACTAAAGGTTTGTCTTGTCTTGACACTGCCCAGCATCAGGGTACA
Source organism: Lonchura striata (assembly GCF_050655825.1). NCBI lineage: Eukaryota > Metazoa > Chordata > Aves > Passeriformes > Estrildidae > Lonchura > Lonchura striata. The sequence goes on along the minus strand of NC_140709.1, from coordinate 6,528,428 downwards.
GGAAAGGATATGAGAAGACAGTAAGTATAGAGTGCTATTTCCCCAAAATGCTCTGCCAGCCTCCAGTAGCTTTCAGAGCAGGAACTTCTAAAGCTAGATATGGCCTCTTTGCATTTAATTGTCCAGGCTGGATTTTCTTCCACTAATTTTATGGCACCACTTTTTAGTCCCTATGAACTTTTAACATCTTTTGGTTCTACAGATTAGCTACATGCTAATAAGCAATAGCTGCTTGAACCAGATGCCCCCTCATTTTAATGTCAGCCTGGTCTTACACTCTCTTGTCTATTTATCTTCTGTATAATTCAATAGTTGATTGGTCTAGCTATAGCTGTAGACTCCTGTGTATGTTTCTGTTCCTCATACAGAACTTGTTCCATACCTGTGGTGCACATAAACCACAGGTAGATATCAAATGTATAACATCTGATATAAGTAACGGAAAGGAATCATGGTGCTGGCACCTTGCCAGATGGAATGGCAAAGTAAATTTAATTTATTAATTGCTTAAATGGATGATATCCAGTAAACATTTTATATTCCTGGATTTCAAGCTAATTCTATCTTGATATTTGAATCCTTAAACTTCTAGTCATGGTTCTTTAATTTGTAAAATGTGAATTACATGCAGTTTATCACTTCAGAGTTCAATGCTCAACAGATATATTGAGATAGAAATCAGATGTGCTGTCAAGATAATAGATTAATGAATTAATATTTACATAGTTATATATATTTATAAAATTTATTAATATTTTTTTATCTCTGAACTTTTCAGTCTGTCTATCTACCTGACTGGAGTTACTCAGCACTTACTACTTCTTTATCCTAATAATTCAGTCCTTCACATCCCTTCTCTTATCCTTCAAGTTAGCTCTTCTAACCTAACAATACTTAGTTTCTTGACTAGGAGCTTGTTAAAATACCATTCTTTTGTCTTCATAAGCTGGTTTTGTGACTATATGTGCATCAGTGTAGGGGAATTGTTACTATTTGTGTAAGATGGAAGTTGTCTCAAATTTATGCATATTACATTACACAAGATAATTCATGCAGGGGGATAGAAATGCAGTTCTTTGAGGGCTCTGTAGAGAGGAAAATTACTTTGTCAGGTAGAGTGCAGCAGAGTGAGGACACAGGTGCTGGCAGGTGCCTGCAGGAGGATGAGAGCTGCCTGACACGTTCAGTTCCTGACCAGTCACTGGATGGCAGTGAGCTACAGCAAAGCCCCTGGGAACAAATACCTTGTCTTTGTGATAGAGAATCAAATACTGCAGCAAAACATCCCCAAGAGGAAAACACAAAACTAGCAGAAAGAAAAAAGAGAAAACATGAAGGTAGTAGAAAGAAAAAAAGAGTATTACAGAAAGGTATTAATTGGAATAAGTTTTTGTTTTGATTCTCTTCTAAAGGACTTCACTTTTTGAAGACTTGTGGCAAAATGTTTTTAGACAGTTCTAACATATTTTATTCTCCCCTCATCACTTTGCTGTTCATTCCTTTTTAATGCATTTCTGTTTTCACCTTTTTCTTTCTACCTTACTTTTTATTCTCATCCATCACCCTTTGATAGCTTTATATTTACCTTTCTTTGTTTGGATCAGTTATTGAAAGTAAGCAACTACTTTTGATGTCTCATTAGCACTTTTTGAAGCTTTCTCCTTGCCTCCCAGTTTTTGGTTACAGAAGTGTAACAGTTGTCATGAAACCAATATAATAAATAATGGAATCTGTATGTTTGTGCATCTAATGAATATATAATATTCAGTTCCCATAATTAAGGCAACTGAAAAGGTTTTAGCATATAAATAAAAAAGCACTGCCTGCATTTTAAACTTAGGGAGTTGCACACAGGCAGCTTCAGAGCAGCCACGAGCAGAGGTGCCAACAACAGAATCAGATAGCACTGCTGGGAAAAAAATACATTCCTGAGTTTGACATCTGGGTCCTGCAGCTGGAGTGACTGGAAGAAGAAAGGGAAACAGTATAGACTGTCATCAAAAGGAGATACTGGTGCCAAGTGGAAATTGCATACAGATGCCACTTTTTTACTTAAGACAAATAGCTCAACTATACAACAGCACAACATCCAAAGATGTGCTTAGAAGTGCCTGATGGGTAAATGAGCATTGCTTTTTGTAAGTAGAACTAGCTTATAACTAGAGATGTGAGATTTTGAAGTTGAATTTAAAGTTGGATACATTTTAATATTTGAATAAATAAACTCCAAATAATTTTTATGTATAAAAAGGCAAAGAATAAACATGGTGTATTCCAGCTATTTTCTGAGTAACTCATTGTTTTAGCTTTCCTGCCCAATACTTCACTTTGCAATATATCACTCTTGCTCAGCACATCAGTTAACCACACAAGGCCCACTGTAATCACTCTGCTGAAAAGCCCCAAGTATTTGAAGCAAAAATTTGTCAGAATTACTTAGACAACTTTCCTAGAACCATGTGACTTAAGCATTTCAACAGAGAAACAAAGTGTATTCACAAGTAAAATGGAAAAAGTAATCTAGACTATTAGGTGTTGCTTGGCTGATCAATATGTCTTCTGGGGAAGACAGATAACCAGGTGGTTCTGTGTGCTGTGTAATGCCTGCTGTGAATATAAAAGGGTTGTGTGCTCTCTTTGTTGAGGAAACTCTGGAATAAGAACAATAATAAAACAGGAAACACAACAGCATAAAATACCAGTAGGGATGCTCTGCCTAGAGAAGGTACCAGCACCAACCCTAATGAGACTGTGACTGGAGAAGAGACTGGATTATGCCACAGAAATAAAGACAAAGGAGGAGATAGATTTAGATTTTAGATTTATTTAGACCATGAATTAATGGTCTGAATTGATTGTACAATGAAAAGATGTCCATGAACTGGAATAATTTCTACCATGTTGATGACTTCAGCAGGAAAGCTGGATAATCCATGGGTCCTAAGGACTTTTCCTTTGCTTGTAGAGGTAGTCCCAGAAAAGTTATAACATCTTCAGTGTTGCAGATTTTCTGTAAATGTTTAGAGGTTGTACAGATTTCAGGAGCACCAAACCATGCATCTTCTACAGCATAAATCAACCTTAATTAATAAAACTGTTATATTACCATGGTATTTCATTTTAGAAATTGAGTATTTAAGGTTTCTCTTTCTATCACATCTTCAGCATCTGCAAGTGTATTCCAGACTACTTTACTAAGAAGAGTAAGTGGGAATTCTTATTTGGGGAGTAAGCAATTGCTGGTTTTGAAATTCTGTCTACTGAAATACTTGAGGAAAAATAATATAGTTTGGCAGCTAAATAACTTCTTCACTGAAGGACACTTTACATAATATACTGCAAATTAAAAGAAAAAAAGCTTGAACCCAAATCAATCCTATACAAACAAGACTCTTTCTTGTTGAGCTTGTATTATAACTTGCAGTCTTGGTGCTATCTGAAGCAGCATCAATGGGTCTTGCTACCATTTGGGAAACCTGTGTGTGTTTCAGTCACACATTGTTCTTGCAGGATTTCCTTAGGCTAAGCCATAGAAGTGAAAGAGCTCCATTTAAGAGGGTCTGTGAATAACTAGGAAATGAGCATCAAACTCGGCATTATCTGAAGATGTTTGTTAACATGCAGGATGTTCCTTAAGGCCTCTATCTTGAATAAGAGTTTTTATTCAGGATTGCTTTTTGAAAAAGCAAGAGTTCTTTTGCATGCATGTCACTATAGGCCCTACTCAGGCAAAGAACGCTGTTTGATGCTCTTGGCACAGTTTCCTTGGATATAACTGCTATAGGCAGCCTTATTTAGAAGAAGATTATAACTTTTCAGTGGTGAGAATGAACACAACCTTGCATACTTGCCTGTTCTATTGCAAACTACTCCTGTTCTATTGCAAAGTTGTGACAAAAATCATTAAACCCCCTGGTTATCTACTGAGGGAACTCTAAAAAAAAAACCACTTATGGAGAGAAGGCTCTGCACTTTCATCAGAAGATCAACTGTGACCCTTGCCTTATTTTATAAAAAATACTACATTTTTTATCTAGCTGCAAAAAAGCAGCTAGATATATAGATAGTACATGTATATATAGTATGTTGTATGGATAGTAGTCTCTGCTTCATAAGGAATATTAGTCAAAATTGTTTGTTATTATACAGTAGAATAACAAAATGGCTGGAAAAGCAAGTTTTAGATGCTAGCTCAAAAGTACAGCCATGAAGATAAATAAAATTAAAGTTTCTTATCAGAATAAGAGATTATGACCCAAAGTATAATCAGTTGGGTTTGTGGATGTGTATCTATGTGCTTGCATGGATGTATTAAGAAGACAAACATGTTTCCAAAAGTATGTTCTTACTTGAGGCCTTGCCTACAAAATTTGCACCCGTGAAAGAATTCTAGGAAGTTGTACTGGTGTAGTTTTCTGTAATATTGGCAGAGTGTCAGAAACAGCTTCAGAGAAGAGAAAACTATTAACCTTTAGACTGTAAAATCCTTAAACTGTGAAAGCCATCCTCTAAAAAGTTAAGAAAGCATAAAGCAGAACCTTGTTAATGCAGAGACAAAAGGCATCCACTCATACATTCACTTGTGTGTGCTTTGTATAACCATCATCCTCATCTCTAGGGAAGCAAAGGCTTAGAAGAATACAAATGCTGTATTCATGTTTATCTAATTAATTTATAGAGAGATTCCTAACTCAGCAGACAGTTTTTTATATATCAAAGTCAAAGGTCCTAACATATGTCAGCCTACTCACACAGATGTTATACATTTGATATCTAATAAATAATTAAACATTAAATTTGGCAAAGCTACATAGAATATAGATTTGGCCTATTTAATATTTGGAAATTTGAAAGCCAAATATAATATAGATACCACAATGATGTTAATAAGGCAAAGTGAGGTTGTTGACAAGATTTGCTTTGGAGACTATGTCAATTTATGTTAATTCGGTGCAAAATCAGGCTGGGATATTGAATACATTACCATTTTCCACTTTGTGCCCACTGACTTGTAAATCTTGAATTATTAGCTTTTCTGTCTGATGGTTTTATCAATTGCCTATTTTAGATTGAAGCAGATCTTTTAAAAAAGTCAGAATAGCCTAAGTTTGCTGTTTACACCATCTTTTCAGCTACTTTAAATAAGCAATGAAGCTACCATGTAGTGGATGTGAAGATACCTGCACTTCAGAAACAATAAGAGTGTGGCTGAAGTGTGGCTACACCAGCAGATGTGAATTTTTCATCCTTTCCAAGTCATAAACAATTAACTGCTTCTTTTCCATAAACTCAGACTATCTATTGTAATGTAATGGAACAAATACAAAGCATCTGGAAAGAAAATAATTATAATTAAATTAGTCTTTCCAATTAGAGAAAATGGTGACCCTTTCCCTTCATTTAGAGTTATAATAATCATTTGTAATCTGATTTAAAAGGGGCTTATGTTTGCATTCATAAAATTGGGAGACATTAGGATTGACATGACCTCTTAGGTATCTAGAGAAATTATAGGTCTACAGAGGTAAGAATATATCATTAAGTCCTGGGCTGACAGCAATTTTTTATTTGTACTGACCTTTGGTTGGATTAAGTCCAGTCATCAGAAAATAATTCCATTTCAAGCAGCTGAGCATTATTATCAGGTTTCGCTGATTCAGGATTAAGTGTACCTCAGTGGCTGAGGAGCTCATTAGGATGAGCTGTCCGTTCACTGGTGGAGTTTGTGAAAGGACTGAGGAGGAAAACACAATGGAGCTGTTTCTGTCTGGTGTGCGAATCTCCTCTGCAGCTCTGTTTTTAGGTGGTACAGAGTTTGTAGTGTTCTAGACTCCTCTTGCTGACAGCTAGACTACAACACATTTCTACAAATGGCACTTAAATGCAGCCACAGCCCTTAAGAAGCTTTTGTGGGTCCCTAGGAGATCTGATAGCCAAACATCTCTTGCTGCTAATGCACAGAACAGTTTCAGACTGGACAGTGCCCATTGACAAATAGATCTGCCTAACCCCTGGCAGAAGTCATAAACAAAGCACTTCTCAGCTTTTTCCAGACAGTGCTTACTCCTATAGGTGCTATTTTAATCCTACACAAAACATTGAAGAGCAGGAGGAGGAGCCCTTTTTCAAAAACAATGTCCCTTGTCAAGGGACATCGGGGCAAAAGCTCGGGTTTCCTTGCAGTCTGAGAGCCACTGTCTCTCGGGAGGTGCTTAATCACCATGCTGTTGTATTTGATGGGGTGCTTTTGTCTTGGGAGTCCTTTTGAAAATGTTGAACTTTGCATAAATAAATATTCACCAAGTCGGAGAGAGACTAATTCTATAACCCAATGGTCAGGACAGCCGGGATGGATAAAGGGACAGGTAATCACAGCTGCTTCCCTGGCTGCATTGATATTACCTCGGCTAATATCGCCCAACAGCACAAGTGGGCTCAGTCAGTGTCACCTCAGCAGTTCAATGCTCCAGTTCAGGAAGATGCACCTTCAATTTCCACTCAGGACACGACTTGTAGAGGGCACAGTGGGCCTCAGTTTGGATGGCAACTGGAAGAGTATATGTAAAATGTATGCTACGAAGAATAGAGGATTTAAAAAATGAATTCTGAAGAGATACAAAAATATTAGTTCTCATTATTTAATTGTTACTGAAACCAGTGAATGAATTAATGAGTTCTCTTTCAAACACCTGGGGTAGCAGAGTCATCTTAAATATCACAGGCAAAGGATCTTATATCCTTCATCTGTTACAGATTTTATTACAGAGCCCCCACAAAGTGCTTAATGAGGAGGCAAAGTCTCTTAATACTCCCTCCACATTAGCATGCAGGAAGAAAGCAGGAGTGAGTAGATTCAAGTGTTCATGGCTCTGTTGACTGTTTATTCTCTGGGCTGAAGTATGATTAAACTATTGGACTGGTGAATACACTACACCTAGTATTCATGTAGATGCCGTGCTGTCCCTTTATTGCAGAATATTAGGAGAGCCATATAGCTCCATACATTCAAACTACTATCTGAGCATATTTAGTCTGGCATCAACATGACTGGGCTGACTACGTTTCAACTTACTGAAACTAATTTTACCTGTGAAGCAGGGATCTAAATTTTTTCCTAAGCAATTGTCATACCAAGAGGCAGCTGCTTTCCTTATTTGATAGGTTAAGGAGAGAATCACAGCACAATACTCAAACTAAGTGCTCTAAGTGTTTTGTTGTGGGTTTTTATGGGGTTTTTTGGTTTTTTTTTAGTTTTTTTTTTTTTTTTTTTTAATGGGAAAAGACCTGCTCTCTGCTTTTCAAGTATTCTGCTTTTAAAAATTGCACTAACATCCACCTCATTCAAAAAGTCCTGTGGCCTCTATATATGAATGTAGAGTTGCACTGTCTTAACCAATAACTGCATTAAATCTGATGAGCAAGATAGTCAAGAACAAGATAGATCATTAAGATCTATTACAGATCTCTTTAGTTCAAAACACTGTTATTCAAGACCTCTTTCTTGAGCTTTGTTTCAGGGAAAGATGCTCTGCAGGACCATGATTATGTAGTCAACAGGTAATGATATTTTACCTCAGGAAAAAATAGGGTTCAATTCTCTTAATGAGGAGCATCTGTTCTCTTCATATTTTTTCAACCTCTTGCCCCCTACCTGAGAAATCGTGTGTTTGTTTAACAGTTTGGCTGTTTGCTAAAGGAAGTTTTGACAAGATAGCTAAACTGGTCTAACAACTTGCTGGTCCCAAAAGCCAGGGTCCCAATTCTTTGCTCTCCTGACAACTTCCAGGTGCATGAATCTGCCCTCAGTCTTGCAGTTGCTCTGATTTTTGACTTCTTAGTGAAACAATTCAGTTCACTGTGCTGTCTGAGATTCATTCACTTCCTTCTGCTCATTTTCTGTGGCTGGTGAGCTTTACAAAACAGGAGTCAAACTAGGAGCTTATTGCTGTTGAAGAAAAAGTGAAAAAAAAGTAATAACCTTTCTTCCTTTGCTTGGCCATTTATCTGATTACTTTTTCTTTTAATCTTGAGTGTAGTCAGCTCTGTTTCAGAGCTAACTTCATTAAAATGGTATAAAATATTTTTTTTTTCAAAAAGATACTGTCTAATCAATTAACTGTTCAAAATCAAGTGTGACTTATTCAATAGATAATGCACAGCAGGCAACAGGTCCACAGGATTTAGAATCAGAGTATTGAAGATATCAAATGAAAGGATTAGGAAAGGCAGGGAGGGAGGCTGAAGACCTTCCAGACAGAGGAAGTCAGCTTCAAATTCCTGTAGAAGTCCAAGAGCAAAACTGATTTGCCACGGAGACACATGAACAGAGGCTGAGGGGTCTGCATAGGTAAGAGTACAGGAGAGAAGGAAGGGGACTGTGAGGTGTGAGACTTCTTGTGGTCCTGATGATTAGCAGATGAGCTCACTTACCTTGTGTCAGTGCCCAGTTATTAGTGCCCAGTTCTGTGTGGGAAAGCTGTTAGGGAATCACCTCGATGGAATTTGGAGAGAAAAAGAGCAAGAAAAGCAGGGGGGAGCATGACCTGAAAGGCCTTGGAAAGGAAGGTGGTGAACACTGAGGGGCAGGGGAGGACAGGAACTCTACATTTCCTTTGCTGTCAAATTAAATCTAACATGAACCTTGCCCTTGTACAATAATCCCTTTTCTCCTTGTATTCTTGTTAGAATTCTTGCTTCTCTTATCAATGCATTCCTGTACTGAGTTCCAACAGTGACCTTAACATTTTTATGAGATGTAATTCCTCCCACAAAGAGCAGGAATAACAGATTTCAGATTTGCAATGAACCTAATCTTGACAAGATACATCTATTGCTATCAAAATAAAACATGTCTGTAAAAACACCAGAATTGTTCTCTTGCTTCCCACAGATTTTAGAGATGGAATTGATCCATGGAGAGAGGCCCCAGTTTCATCTTCTACTAAAAATCATACCAACACTTCTCTTTGGTGAAATGTTCAGACTTGGCAAAATCAGTGGTTTTAAACACATTTTAAATACTAAATATTTTACCCAAGGGATAAAACCCCAAAAACATTAGCCTGATTATTGAAAAGGAGCAGCCATAAGAAGGATGACAAGGAGTTGTGAAAGGAAAGTTAAGGAAAGATGTTCTACTTGAACTTCTCAAGTTTATTTTGTGTTACTCTGTTGAAGAGTGTCACAAATTAGGATTATCACCAGTGATAATTATTGTTGTCCAGTCTCATTGTAGCTTGCAGAATGCCAAATTCCTGTGCAGCTCATGTTCTTGAAGCTGTGCTGGTATCAGTGGTGACAGTGAGGTCAGTGAGGGCTGAGGGGCCCCCTCAGCCCTCCTTACCCAGACCCCTCTCTGGAAGATCTGCCCCATTACCAAGTGCTGGATAGGAAAGAACCAAGGAAGTAAAAAAATGTGTGCTGGGATTGCACTTTAAGAAACTTGAACATAAAACCAACCTTTGAGTTTAAATTTTTCATGCAATATAGAACTAATTTATCTTTCAGCTAAAGAAAAGCAGATGTTGGAATGGAAATATACATGAGAAGACATAGAAACAGTTGTGAAAGCTGTAACTTTTTATTTGAAAAGTTGTTTTTACTTTTTCTTGTTTGTCAGAAGAAAGCCATTAAAAATTCTATAAAGATATATTTTTAAAGGAAAAGTTAAGTAGAATAGAAGCTGTGAAAAGAGGGTAGTAGGAATAAAAGGCAGCATCAACAGCAAAGAAGTCCAAGTCAATACCAAACCAGAACGGAAGCCAAAGAAATCTTTGCAGTGTAACCCTTCAAAAATCCCTCATAATTGCTAATTACTCTGACAGGTTTGTGTTGTGAGCATCTGTTTCTGGTGTGAATTCCAAAGGACAAGGATATTTTAAATGTTGACCTATTTCTTTCAAACACTGTGCCACTGAAGACAAATTACTGCAAGACTGTTGATAGCTGGCTATGCAAAGCTTGCAAGCCTTCAGTAAGAGAGAACCATTTTGCTGAAAATTTATTTTTTATGTTCAGCAGAACAGTTCCACCTGCTCCTTACTGAAAGATTTAGCTTCATGTACATCTCTGCAAGTGAAATCAGCAACTTGTAATCTTCATTTGTAATTTATTTGGGTTGTAAGGTTGTACACTTCAGGAAGCATATATATTTAGGTACCCTGCTGTCTCTGAATTCAGTTGGAGTTTGTCACTGAAGCCATCTGTTCTTCCAAGAAAATGGTAGTTTTAATCAATACCTGCTACATGTGTAAAGAGCCCTGACTCCTCTGAAGTCAGTGGTAGCTGTGCTGGAGCCTGGATCACTTGTATCAGCAACTGAAAATGGTGCTTGGTAATCTACATCATTATACCTGTAGATATATTTATGTATCATGTTTGTAACTAAACAAACACAAAGTACATTTATAATCATCTTCTAGTAAAATATGTTTAAAAAAACAATAAGAATAGCATTGTTTTATTGTATGTCCTGATAGAACTAGAATGGTGGGAATATAGAAAAAGAATTGTTATTAAAACATTATCTTCAAACATCACCCTGTTGAAGATGAAAGATTTTCAGAGAAAAATTAAAAGAATGACAGAGAAATTGTTGCCTAAAGAGGAAGGATTTTAAGAAATTTGTGCCTTCTTTATAAGTAATAATCCCAGTGCTCATGTAATTTCTATTGACATGTGATTTATGGCTGTGAAAAGGAGTCTGTATAGCTCTTTCAAAATATAAAGTGAGGGAGTGGCATCCTTTGAGCAAAAACCTCTGGGGCTCTATCTGCTTAAGTGTTTCCTAAGTTTCAGCACTATGAGAATATGAGAATACTCCATTGTTAGGGGATTTTGGAGGCATGCCTGGATCAAGGAAGTACTTCCTCGCCATGCTGTTTCCTTTCCCAAACAATGTAAAAAATGGCCTTTTCAAGCAAACATCTAGAGGTGGTCACTTTGTACATTGTCCAACTAGAGCACAACCATGGTAAGATAAACCATTCACTTGCATGAATGGCTCCATGTTATTACTGCCACTTCCTTTTTATTTTCATGGTGATTTTGTTTTGATTTATGTATATGCATAGAAGTTCAAGCCCCTATATAATGATTGTGTCATAAAACTGGCCAAGAAAGCAGCAAGTGACTCCCCCTGCTCACTGCCCTCAGTGTACATTTGCTGGGGCAGCCTCCCTACACCCCTCAGCTTTTCACATGCTCCTCTAACGTGGGCTTGGTACCACCTGATCAGAGAGAGTAAAAACACACCAACAAATAATGGATTAACCACACAAATAATGGGTTACAGTGGCATTTTACCCCAGTGCTTTAAGTGCTCTGACTTTACATCCAAACAACATTTCAGAAGAAGCAAAAGTAAGTTTGAGTACATGTTCTGTTCTTGGTTTAGCCTTGCATTATCCAAAGGATTTCTAACTAATCTCAGGCACTCAATATGTGTGCATTAGAGTATTAGGTGAATATCCATATTTTAATCCAGCATTGCTGTTGGCACATTGCAAAAATCAAGAGCAAAATACTTAATGCCTGAATTCAGTGGAAAAAGTTTTTGTAAATACATTATAAATCTTTTAAACAACCACATAACATTTTAAACTGGTTTGTAACTAGTACTCAATGATTTGTAACCAAACTCACATTTGTTCTCTGTTCTGTGTCTTGAGTTGCATATTTAAAATTACTTGGACACAGATATTATTTTATTACTTCAAGAAAGTGCTGAGACTATGCATTGTATATATCTTGAAGAATGTCATGATTATTCTGTATGCTAGAGAGGAGTAATTTGAAAAAAGACTTGGAAAGTCCCTTCAAAAACTTTGGCAAATTCTTGGTCTGTGTGGACTCGTCCAGTGTATAAATCACAAAATTAGGTTCATTTGCCTTTGTTGCTGAATTTATACTTTGAGAAACACATTTACTGGGACCACTTTTACTTCACAAAGATCTAAAAGTCACAGCCTCAACAAAAAATCAGCCTAAAGGTGATTTTGTTTTGAAATGCACTAAATGAATATTTTTTACTAAGATAGTATATATGGAATAGCTCAGTTGATTTGAGAGAAATTTACCTTATTTTCTCCTACTTACGCATAGGTCAAAAGACAGAACTGGATTCATTATTTCTTGCTATGTTTCCTCATGACAGCTTCATCCAATTTGCAAATATTTGCTCTGTAAATAGTACAAATATATATTATATTCATATTTATAGATATATAAAGTTATTTAGAAATAAATACATGTAGCTTTTGACTAATTTTTCTTGCTGAAGCAAAACCCCAAAGAACTTTCCACTCCTTTTTAAGACAGTCTTCTGTCCATAGGTTCATTAGTTCTACTGAGAACAATGGCAGTTCTATAAAAATCATCCCTCTGGGGCATGGGTTTTTTAAAATTTTACTAATTAATTTTCTACACAAATTCTTTCTGTTGTTTGTTTAGTGTCCTTTTAGTGGTCTTTGGCAGTAACATGACTGCTGAGTTTATTCTCTTTTGCACCCTCTTTCCTGTTAACTCTGCTTGAGGTAGCAGTTGGTTGACTGAAGCATAATGGGAATAATCTAAGTTAATGCTGGGGGCTCTGAACATTTCCTCAACAAATAAGCAGCAGTGTGTTGATAGCCTGTAAGTATTTTATAAGTGCAATTAAATCACAGTGATTGATTGGGCTGGGGTGAAAATCAGAATCATTTAGAACAGCAAATTCTTCACAGGGAAACCCTCATAAATTAAGAAAACACACAAACGAACAACAAAAATAAACAATTTAAGGAGTTCTGCTCCTATACCATGTTTTCCTCATTTCTCAGCCCTGTTTAGGAGGAACAACCTGATCAAAGTGAGACCTTTTGTTTCTTGAAAAGGCATATTTTCTGCTGTTAATTTATGTTGAGTGAAAACACACATTAGGTTAACTGATCTAAAAGTTTAGTTGCTAAAAGTGGAGGAGGAAATCTCTGTCCTTTTCATTTTATCCCACTTTTCTCTCCCTTTGCCTGGCTCCAGGTTACAAAATCTTGCACTTTCATAGTACTTGTTGGATTCCTCATAGAACACATTCAATTCACTAAATTGCTGGAAAATTACTTATTTTCTGCCAGGTTTTGTGCTTGTTCAGCACTGAATCAGCTCAACACTAAATCAGATGATTACTACTGTCATTGCAAGGGAAGGAGCACAGGATGCAGCCAAGGTTGCAGCCTCCTCACTGGAGAGAAGGGAAGTTGAAAACAGAGAGGTCATGTATTTATGAAAATATCTAATATGAAGTATGGAGTTTAATGTAGCTTACCATAGTGGTTCTGGCTCCACAAAATCACCAGGGTGCTATACCTGTGAAAAATTTGGTAATTCCCCTGCAATATCTATGTTGCCTGTTTCAGTTCTGTTAATTTTTTTTAACTTTTTTTTTTACGTCTAAATTGGGGTTTTTTTGTGTTTTTTATATGTAAGTAACAGTTTTGTTTGTTTTTTTAATGTAAGTACAAATACTCTCAATGGCTCTGTTCTCTTGGGTATCCATTACTTCTGAATGCAGTCTCTACTGATGTGAAGACATGACTAACTTGACAATTAAGATTTCAGCACTAATTAGTGGTAGTCCTATAGTCTGGCTGATTCCTACTAAAACTATGTTCAAGAATTGGAACACATTCTGTGTTTTTAAAAGTAATGTGAAGATTTTAAAATCGCTTTAACAAAATCTGGATGTAGACAAGATAGGGAAAAGACAGGAAAACCACTTACCTCCTTCAGATCAGATACACTTTATTAGAATAACTTTATTTCTAGCCAGAAATGGCTTTGATTCATCTACATTTGATTAGTGTTAACTTGTGAAAATAAACTTACAACCACAGCAAAGGCAGAAGAAATGTAGGATTGACTTTGTATACGTGGCATAAAGGTTAGGCACTTGCAGTAATCTGAGTTTGACTCCTGAGGCTGTAAACTTTAGCAATTGCTTAAACACATTGGTTTTCATTTGTAGATATTTTTCCTCAAAAAGTTCTCTAAGTGACAGTTTAAGTAATTTTAAACATAATGTTAATTGGAGCAATTGTATTCCAGTGAAAAAACATATGACATGGAACTCAGAGGTGTCAATTGAATAATCAGTACATACTGAAACTAATTTTCCTGCTTTTCACAAGATTTTCTAAGACATTATTGTGTATTTAGAATTGTAAATAAAAGCACTGAGAAAAAATTCAACCAGAAATGAAAATACCACTCAAAATAAGTTTTTTTTCATAAACTTTTATTTTACCTTGAACAAAAAATTTTGCAAACCATCAATTACTAAGAATGGAGGGAAAAACCCTAGCATGTAACAGAGGAGGCTTTGGTTATAAGTGCCATTTCTACAGCAGAGTTAAGCTATTGTAAACCAAACATCTTGTAGTAAGGTAAAAATATTCAGGCAAACTTTTAAGAATAACAGCAACACCAAAAACATTTACATATCAACAACAGAGAAATATTTTCTAAACTTTTAACAGTCACTTTTCTACAATTCAAAGTGTTTAGTTCACATATCTATACATACAGTCACTAAAACTTTTGTGAACCAACCACTTGTCCACAGGACCTGCCTAGACAGTTTGTCATCAATACGAAAGGTTTTTTTATATAAATAAGTCAATTAAAATTCACAGAGACTAAAAGAAACAATATACAATTCCAGCTGTAAATAAATCTGTACATTATGGTCAGTCTTATTTGTCTGAAATCTTGCACAGCTTTTAAGTGTCTCTTTATAAAATGATGGCAAGGAGCAGTGTTAGCTGGAATGGAAACTCGAAGACTCCGACTCTGTAGAAACAGAAGAATGTCCTGCACGTTTGCCTTTTGAAAGAATCTTGAGGCTTGATCCTCTGCTAACTGATGTCAAGGCATTTTGAGCTGATGTTTTGAACTTGGCACCCAAGAAGGCATACAGAATTGGATTCAGGCAGCAGTGGAAGAATGCCAGGGCTTCCGTAATGGAGATCCATTTATGCACTATGGTCTCCAAGCTGCAGCGGTGTCTGATGACTCCCAGCAAGATGAAGGTGTCAATGCTGATGCCAATATAATATGGAAGCCAGCAGGCAAAGAAGGCAAGGATGAGGATAACAGTGGTCTTCAAGGCTTTGCGCTTCTGGTGGCCTTTGGAGTGTGACAGCTTGGATATGATAATACAGTAGCAAGTCAGAATTATTAGACCAGGCAAGACAAGTCCTACCAAGATATGCTGGAATCTGAAGGAGATCAGCCAGTTTTCATGAGGGTACATGCGATCACAGAGATACTTTCCTTCTACTTCACTGGTACTGGCGAAAATTAAATCGGGCACTGTCAGAAGCAAAGCTGGCAGCCACACGCCTACATACACCACCTTCTCAGCCAACAGCTTTCGGGGGCGCTGGCTGTTGGTGGCGTGGACTATTGCCAGGTAACGATCTAAACTTATGAAGGCCAAAATCAAGACACTGCTATAGAGGTTGACTGTGTAAATGACATGAACTGCCTTGCACAGAACATTCCCGAAGTACCAGCTTATGGCTGCATCCACAGACCAGAATGGCAAGGTGATGACAAAAAGGAGGTCAGCCACAGAGAGGTGCAGTCTGTATTTATCAGTCATGCTTCTTTGTTTCTTCTGGTAGCCCATAACAATAATAACCAATCCATTCCCAATTATTCCGGTTAGGAAGATGATGGAGTAGATCGTTGGCAAGAAGATCCGGTTAAAATCGGCATTCTCAATTTGATAGCATGGCTCATTGTACTCTCCATAATCACCCGAACCAATCTCATCTGTGCCATTTTCAGAAAGTTCAATTAATAACCCAGATGACAGCTAAAAAAAAAAGGAAGAAAATTAAATTAGATATTGCCTTCTCTACAAAAACTTATTCTATATGACAATATGCGAAGAGTTGCTTGAACAGTCTCCACTGTCATAAATGGGCAAACATTTTGAAAACCAGATGGGAAAATACAATGTTTACATAAGCATATATAAAATACACAGGAAATTTTGTCTTTCTTTGAAGAGTAAAATCTTGCTAAGGGCAGAGCATGAAGGAGTGAAGAAAGATAATGGCTACTCCCAGAAATATCGTTGGTTCTGGACACTTCAGTGCTCTTATCAGATGGACACTACAAATGGGAGAGCCCAGAAAGTGCCAGATGCAAGAGGTCTGTCCACACAGAGCATGACCTATCACATTTAACTTCCACAATAGAGGGCTATAAAAAAAATTACTTAGAAATGCTGCTACTCCAAAGTCCCTTCTCATTAAAAGGATGGGGTCAAGGAGAAATAGAGAAGGGTACCTGCGGCTGATGTAATAAAGGATAAATAATAGCAAGAATTCCCTGCTGAGAAGCAATTGACAGCTCCACATAAGCTCAGACAAGGAAAAAACCCCAAAGCCCATAAAAAAAGAAAGAAAGAGAGAGGTGACTTTAATCAGGGGAACTCAAAGCCCTTGAGGGGTCACCACGGTGGGCCACGTTCCCTCCCTTTGTTCCCCACCCTCTGCGGTTGCGGGGCCGAGGGTGAGCGCGGCCGGCGCGGGACTGCAGCCAGACGGACCAAGTGAGCATAGCGGTGGAAAAAGGAAGCGAAATTTGGTGAGGGCATGAAAGCGCGTCAGGAAACCACCAACGGTTTTGGCCATGGCGCTAAAAGCAAAGCTGGCGGGAGAGTGCCATCTGGCTATGTGCAATTCCTCAGGTTTTCAAATGTTTTTGTTGTCATGCCCTGTGTTTCACGGACCCCCGAGCTCCGCGCAGGGCGCGCCCGAGACCCGCATCGCTTCACACGTGGAGGCACCGGCTCCACGCGGGCATTAACTGCGGCCCAAAAGCTGGAAATTTACAGAGATGTCCCTTTTGCTCCTAACTGCTCTCCGAACAGAGGCAGAGGAGCTGCCCCCGGAAGAGTGAGATGCCGCCGCGTTTCGCCCGGGGAGCGGACGGGACGGCCGGGCGCTGCCGCCGCTCCCAGTCCAGCCGGCAGCCCGAGGTCCGGGCGCGCACCGGGGCAAAGGGATGCCATTCCCTGGAGTCAGACCGCTCCAAACTTCCTCGCCTCTTCCCCTCTCATCATTCCCGTAGCGCTAATTGCTCTGCCGGCGTTTTTCAGTCCACAAAGGTACCACATGTCACTTGAACTGACGGCCGAGCAGCAGAGCCCCAGAGAAGGAGTCCTGCAGCTGGAATTTGCAGCGGCTGCAGCTGTGCCAAGGTCCGAAGCGCTGCAGGCAGAGGCAGCAGCGGCCGGGCTCAGAGGGGAGCCCTGCCCGTTCGCGTCCCGCAGACCCCTCCGCTGTCCCGACCCCCGCCTCCCGCAGCCTCCGTTTGCACCTTTGCTCCGAGGGCACCTTTGTTTGCAAACAGCGCGCACATGGGCAGCCGGCCGCGCTCCCGGCACTTACATCCAGGCTGTCGAGGCTGCTGTCCATGCTCAGAGCCATCGGACGGATCCGCGCTCTCAAGGCGTTGCTCTGCCGCAGCCGCGCCTCTCGCAGTGACACCACTCGCCGCTGCTCCAAACACGCCTCGGCTCTTCTGGCGGGACGCGCCGCTTTATAAAGTCCCGGGCTGCCCCCCCGCCCCCGGGGCAGCCGCGTCTGGCTCCACCCCGGCGATGTCGCCGCGCTCTGGGGCTCCGGGCGGGCGCCTCGGGCCGCTCTTTGTCTGCCGCCCCGGGCATGGGAATTGCACTTGCCCGGCGCGCCCGCGGGGGCCACGCTCCTCGCGGGGGCATTTGCCCCCTTCTGATTGATGTGTTCATACAAGCAGGCTTTTGAATTTCCCCTCAAGAACATTCTTTGAATTGTGTTGTAGAGCCCTGGGGTTGCCATGGGTACCCCAGGCGGGGCTCCGAATGAAGTTGCTGGTCCAGGAGTCGTGTGGAGGAGGAAGAGCAGGGGTCCTGTATACCATTCAAAATACTGGCAACTCTGTCCTGAAAGTTGTCTCTTCCCCCCTGCTGTGGAAAGGCAGGAAGCAAAGGCTGGTCCCTATTGAGGGATGAGAAGTTCTACAAAGTTTTCAGGGGCTGCAACTTGAGTGGGCTGCAGGTTGCCCTCTGAACACCTCTGGCACCTGTGGCTTTGGGTGAGAAGTCAGATAATCATCGTTTCATGTAGCTGGATAATATTAAAAAAAACCAACAAACAAACAAAACCCCGAAAAACAAGCCAACCAACCAACTAACCAAAAAACCAACAACCACCCGCACACACACACAAAAAACCCCCACCAAATCAAACCAACCTCCCCTACATACACAAAACCCAAAAAACTGAAAAACCACAACAAATAAACCCCCAAACCCTGAAATTATGTATGCAGAATATACACAGAAATCATAGGATATGTTTGCAAGAGAAAATCAACCCAAATATAGAGACAAGCAAAACAGAATAATTGATTTCCTCTACAGTTATCTCTGGGGTCTCAGTACTGTTAATATTCATGAAGGCAAATTAATTTGTAGAAAAGATTTTGATTAGCATAGTGTGTCATGTGTGTGTCCCGCCTCAACTTCACAATTCACAACAAAAAGTTATAGTAACTGTATTTGGAATAATTCATTCAGTTATATAGATTTACTCCTTATACTTGATTTTTGAAATGGAAAGAAGAAGGGAGAGAATATTCTTTATGTAATAACAATGTTCTCAAATTACTCCGGTAGCCTCAAGAGATGATAAAAGTGAAAGTTTGATCAAAGTTTTATTCTGAAATGCCCCTATGATCTGTTTATATGCACAGAGTTAGTTAAAACACTGGTGTCAAATGCAAATATTTTCCTCAGGTATTTGGCAAGAGTTACTACCTTACTCTTCCTCTAACAGCTCTACAACTCTTTCTCACACCCTACAGTGAGTATAAATTTGATTATGATTAATAACCAAATAATGTTTATCTTTAAAAACATGGTATGTAAGGTATGACCTATAATGTGACTGTGTATTTCACTGCCTTGTAATTTGATAGTAATTCATATTTTGTTAGCAGGTCCAGAATATCACATACAAGTTACATTAAAAGCAGATTGTAATTGATTATAATTCAGGAATTACTAGTCTTCAGAAAATTCAGTATCTACTTTGTGTTTATATCCAGAAAAATCTGAGGGATACCAGGCTAGAATTCTATAGAAATAAACTATCTTCTTCTGAGACTCTGTAACTAGATACTATCCCTGAGCTTATGATACCATAAATCTTCTTTAAGAACAAATGTGACAAAATTGTAATTATTGTTATTAATTCCTTATTTTCCATAAAATCTGTGATACATTCACTACTTTTTAGATGCACAAATAGGAAAACACATTCCCCAAGTCATCACAGAGTGTGCAGCACATTAGATGACCAGGCAGATAAATGAGCAGATGAGGGATTTTTGTATACAAATGAGTAGGATCATGTCTAAATAATCATCTTCCACTCTTTCAGTTACAGGGGATGCCAGCTCATAGCACCGTCAATTGCCATGCAATTTTCAGCTGCGATATAGTGCTGGAAAGGCTCTCCAGCCTGCTATACATGCAAACCTGTGAACCAGATTTTCAGAAATACACATATTGAATAGTTTCTAAAAAACTAATCAGGACACAGAACTGCACACGGGGAAGGTGAGCTTTAAGGAAAAATTGATTTCTACCTCTCCAGAAATTCATATGGGTGACAGATACATTTTTTGGAGAAGTATTCTCATCTTAGAGGGGCTTAGATGATTAAAAATTGCTCCTTATCTAAGTGTGCAGTGCAGGACATGAAAATATGTTCATAGTGCAGGTGAGTTGTGGCAATGGCTGCAGATGAGCAAAAGATACATAATGATATTATAATATAATATAGCATAGTAAGTATGTGAGGTCTAGATCTGTTTGACAAGTTTGAGAGTTGCTCTTCCTTGGGGTGGATAGTATGGAGTACATTAACATGCGAGGAGGGATGCACAGAACTGTGAGTGTTGTTACAGCCCAAGCAGACAAATGTTCCCACAGCTCCATTTTACTGTACAGATAGACCTGTATAGTAAAATATATGATGTAGAAATGGATTATGTTAATTAGTGAGATATGGGGGAATCACTCAGTTATTTGTGTTCATAGATAGCCAAAGAAATTCGGAGCTGAGGAATGGTTCACTGCATTAACCCTGAAGCATGGTTGTGCTGAGTGAAAGGAAATTTGGGGATGATACCGATCTGATGAGATGTCACTGAGCCTTGTTTGGATGAAGGTCCTCTAAAACTGTTATTCACACTGTTGCTTTGTTATCTATGATCTCTTTTGTTTCCCCTATCAGAAAATGCATGTGAAAACTTCCTTTGTTGCACAGAGGACCGTCCAGGGCAAGTTAATGATTTCCAAAGTGATAAAAGAGGGGAGCTGTTTCTGCAGAGCATGTAATTCTGAGTCAGCTACAAATCTTCTTGAGACAGAGCTAGCAAATAGCAATTTCCAAGCTTATGTTTTGCATTATATGTTTTCCTGGTCACAGAATTACTGTGAAAATCACACCCTTCCTAACCATGTTTTTATTACTGAAAGCACGCCTTCTAAGAGTCGAAATCCTACATGTTCTTACACTGTTAGAGTAAGAGTACAATTCCTCAGGTTGTTGATCATTAACTATTTTCTTCTAAAAGAGACATAAGTGATGGTCATGTAAGAGCAAAGTAGTTACTAACAAATCTTTCTAATGGTAAAAATACTCTTTTGATTCAGCATTCACAGAAGTAGAAAAATAAATTGCATCTTATTTAACCATGACCCTATGTTAAATGATTTACTTAATCTGAAGGCTTCACAAATGCCTTTAACAAAGTAAACTTTTAGCTAATAAAACTTTGATGGGCTATTCCCTGTGGGCAACACCTAATACAAAGGAGGTACGATCCTTGGATTATGGAATATATGACTATCCCATGTTTGCATGTATTAGTACATGATTGCCATGTATTACAGTGGTGTATTAATAAATTGTTTGTTATTTTTGTAGCATTAATGGAACTATACTTTCAGGACACATAGAAGACTATATCATAAAAACACATAACCAGCAATATGGCTGAAATAACTGTACTATGTAGTAGGAAGTGAATTTATTTCAAATATTCACTGATTTTCTCTATACATGTCAATTCCTGTATTGGAAGGTTTCTGACAGCAGAGTGTTATCTGAAAAATTAACAGACAATGTGTTCAAGAGTTGCAAGATATCAATTTTGAGTAGTGGATTTTTCTACTCTAAAATTATTCCAGGGAACCAATGCTGTGGATTTGCTGTTAGATGAAAAGCAGTTTCCTGATAAAACTCAGAGGTTTATTACAATACACTGGATTGACTTAATGACAAATGGGTCTTCAAGTGGCCTGAAGTTGTATACATAGAGAGGAAAAGGATATACTCTCCCTTTTCCATCTGATCTTTCTGTTGAAGTGGGAAAGGTATCAATCTTACGCCTGTTAGAATGGTTACAAGCGGTTTGCTGGGGTTGGGTTTCAGTTAATGGCTTTCTTTGCTCTTGGTTCTCAAAGCTCCCTTTCTCCATTTCTTCGTGCCTGTGCTGCAGTGGAAAAAGCTTACCAACTGTTACCCTGATCCTGGAAGGAAAGTGCTCCATTTATGGGCAGGGTGCCACCTACACTTACTAATTTGAAAGCACAAAGACTAACTAAAACCTTTGAAGGAGCAGGACATATCTTTCACTTAGTAGCATGCTACATGGCCACAGAAAAAAGTCCCTGTATGAAAGGAATGATACTTGAATATCAGAACAAAATTATGCAAACATCAGTATAAGGCAACAAATGTGTTATCAGCAGATTTCTCTGTTTCCTTGCTTTTAACAAGGACAATTTATATTGTTTCCTTTAAGTATTGCCACAAGGCCAAAATGTCTAAAGTCAGCACAGAAAAGTCAGCAGAAAAAAGAAAGAAGTGCTATCCTCTAAAAAGAATCATAGCGACCCTTGTGTTTTAATCCCACCTCCATCTGTGGCCTGCAGCAAATCACTTAACCCTTCTGACTGTGTTCAGCCAACTGTAAAATGGGGATAACAATACCTACTTACCTACCTCAGAGGAGACTTATAGGGATTAATTGGTTGATGTTTGCAAGGCACTTTGAAGACAGAAAGTGCTTAATTTAGAGCCTGTTGAAATTATTTGTGACACTGATCATCTAGAATTCAAAGGGGAACAAACTCATTAAGGTTCTGATCTTCCTCCATTTGGCTGTGTTTATGGGTTAGCAAATCTCACTGCATTGGGACAGTTTATTGTTTGTTTGGAAGCAGAGTAGACTAAAAAGATGCTTTGAACAGCTTTGTTAATCCTTTTAAAAAACATGTCATCATTTGCATATCACTGGAGCTGAAGGGTTTATCTTTGATGATTCTATAGCAGAACACTTCTGGAGACATGTTGAAGTGGCTTTTTTTCCCCAGAACTGTGGTCAGATCAAAATTATGAAAACAAAGTAAAGCCTCCCTAATTATATATAAGTAGTTTCTATCATATAACCAGGCAGTATTTTAGCTTTCAGAGCATTTAGTTAGATTTCTGTTTAGCTATGAGATGTGTTTCTTATAATGTTCTTTTCTGCTGTAAAGTTCCATTAGAAACTTGCTCCAGTTCAGTTTGGATTACTAAGGGTAGGATTTGTTTCTGGGTGCCTGTGCAAAGAGCATCCTATATCTTAAGCGCATATTGATAAATTAGAAAACATGTCCTGCTATTCATGCATATGTGAATATTTGCCAAATGTCATGATTTCTTGTAGATAGTTTCAGAAACACAGTTGTATCTGAGACTGGCCGTTGCTGCTCCTGCAGTGAAAACAGGGCTCAGCTACTAGGAAACGAATAAACTGAACAGGGCCCTGAGCAGCCTGTCTGGCTTGGAATCCACAGGTTTCTTCCAGCCTGAATTATTCCATGATTGAAAATGCATCCATCAGACCATATCCTCACGCCTCTGCTACTAGCAGTGCCCAGAGTTATCTGGATCAAAACAAATCCCTTTATGTTTAATTACATTAAACCCATTTGCTCTACACAATGGAAATGGCATTTTGATGTTGAGTTTCCGCCCTGACAGTTTTTGATCAATCTTTTGTTGAAATGGTGTCTGTGGAATTGTGTCCTTGGGATGTAGTAAAGTATGCTAGCAGGTGCCATGTTTTCTTTATAATTTTCACACATTTCTTCTGCTTCTTTTCTTTGGGTGCCACAGTAGGCATTTATTTTCCACATATTGTTAGCTTCTGAGCGTGTTGAAATAATTTACTTACCTCATTTGCCCACTTGTCTACAAAGTGGCACTGAAAGCAGAGCAGGAGCAACCACTCTTCCTGTTTAGCTCAGTTTGGCATCTGAAGCTCACAAATGTTTTAGTTTTATTGCATCAGCTTTGAAGTAAAGTCTGTACATGTGGGTGCTGAATGTCAGCTCAGATGCTTGTTTTGGAATCCAGGATTTCTCCTGGTTCAGCATGTAGGAAGGTTGACTAAATTTAGTGATGAGCAGTCCCATAGTTTTTTTTTTATCTCTCCTCACACTGTTTCCCTGAAAATTCACTTTATAATTCCAAAATTCCAAACTATTTTTTTTTCTTAGTATTAGAAACCAGGTTTGCCATATGCAATTGAGACATGTGCAAGACTGAGACTGAGCTTACGTTTTTGAGTCAGCCCTTCCTCCTTAGGTAATACTTAGCATTAGCTCAGTAACTGAGATGTCTGTTGAAACATGACCAAACATTTCTAAAACAATCAAAAAATCTCCATTAGATGATGACAAATTTTTGGTCCTGCTTCCAAGCCCTCTATATCCAGTACTTGGTGAAGTACCATGAGTAAATACCTATATACAGGCTGTTCTATCCATTTATTTATAGCCAAATACAAGGATGTAGATGGAGAGCTGTAGGAATATTTATGGTAGGTGCATTCCTTTCTCTGTTCATTAATTGCCAGTGAAATGAGCAGGGTATTACACACTCCTTATTTTGAGATGATTTATCATAAATAGTGATATTTGCTCTTGCTGGTCTGACAATTTAGTAGGTAGGATTTGAGGCCTAAACTTTGCAAATAATCACTAAAATCACATAGTAGGATTTCTCCTCAATCATTAGGTGACCAAATTTTTCAAAGGAAGAGAACTGCTTGAAGAAATTATTAGCATGTTGAACATTTTTTTCTGGTTTAATGGGGAGGTAAATCCAATTTTCAGGATATCTCTTACCACATGACACAAATACCTTATCTCTTACAACTGAACTTCCTAAACTTTCACCTTGCTGGATTAGATTAATTTTTAGGAAGTGGAACAGGCAACTTTAGACAAACTTCTTGCTGAACCAGGCATCATCTACATGATTTCCATAATGGCTGGAGCAAAGACAGTACAAACATCATGGTGTATACTCTAGATGATTCTACAGAAAAGTGACAGCATGCTAGTGCCTGATCTAGGTCAGATCCATAGGGAACTGGCGATTCAGCAACAAAATGAGGAACTGTGGAGCCCTCACCTCTGCAGGAGGAGTTAAAGCAGAATCCTTAAGGAGCATGAAGAATAGAAGATAAACACCCTAGAAAATAAAGGGCATAAAAAAATATTTTCCTGGCTTTTCCCTTTGAACAAGGTAACTGTATTTGTCTTGTACATGGACCTTAAGGTGAAATTGCTCTGTTCCTTCCTGCCAAGGAGAGGAGAAGTCTCTATCTGAACTCAGATCAGTTCTTTTTCCACTGTCTCACCTGACTACTGCACACATCACAGAAGCATCTAGAAGCTGAGTTGTGATGAATGTATTTGGTCATGTGTGCACAGTTGTTCACGCTTCAATATGCCTAGTTATGCATCGGGCTACATAGAAAAAACCTTCTTCCCCAAACCTGCATATAAACAGAGAACAGGTGAATGTCAGTGGAGAAGTAAAGGAAAGCACCATCCAAACAAACTGTCTCTGTGTTTAGGTTTTTCATATCCCCAAGGTACACCTGAACACAAGAACTGGGGAGGGTAGGAACTCCAATACTTTAAAATGATGGTTCCAATTTAGCTTGATTTACACTTCAAACCTTTTCCATTTAATACTGTAGTCTACAACCCTGTTCCTTCATTCATGAGTGAAAAATTTTAGCCCTAAATACTCAATTTATATATGAATTTGCTATTCTAGGAGTTTGCCATTATTTTAATTTCTGAGGTTATTTTTCTGTAGTGAGTGAATATTGTGAAAAACATACAAGAGGGGAATTCTAAAAATACTCCTAGGTTACAGTCTGTGTTCAGGACAGTCTGTACCAAATTATATTCGATCTTTTTTTTTTTTTTTTTTTTTTTTTTTTTTTTTTTTTAACATATGAAAACAGGAAGAAGCCTTGCTTCTTCTGAGGACCCTGACAAATGTTTCTACCTGGCTCTTTCTAGAAAGATCTCAAGTGCGAAGCAGGGGTCACTGTAACCATGGATACTTATACTCCATTTTCCCCTGGTTTTCTGTGAAAAACTTGGTAGGATGCCCAGTTTAAACCACATTTTGAGTTAGGTAATCATAGGCTCAGTCTGTTCTTAGGCATTGTGGTTTTAAGTTTTCAACGGTTTCTCTGTGGTTTGAAAGCTCTGTTTTTTATTCCCTCTTCTTTTCTAAGCAAAGAAGATGTTAAAGCAAAGTTGCTTGATAACACTTTATTCCACCAAAATAATATCTTTTGGGAAGGTTTGATTGCTGTGTGGTTTAAAACTGAAAACCACTCAGAAACCACTTAAGCATCATATTCAATGCAAAATATTAACATTTTACTGCGTCTGGAAAGAGACTGTTCAATTTCTGGAACTTGTCAACATGCACCTAGGAATTAAGAAAGACTTGATCTGTTTTCAGCATGTGTCTTACAAGTCAGTCATAGAAATATTTCTAAATGCATTTTAATGAAAAGTAGAATACTTATGATGTAGCCTGTCAATCCTCCTTTGCTGCTTTGATATAGACCTACAAAGGATCTGAGGGTGGTAGGAGTGCTGTAATCCAGCTGAGGGGAGAAACTAATTATAGATTTTTCTCACCTTTTGAAAACATTGGAGGTGTTGAATAGGTGGACAAAGGCAGAGATTCCCAATATGAATGAGAATGAATGAGTATATGGAAATGGAAACCACTCTGCTGGATGTGGAAGCAAAGAAGATCAGATCTTCTCAAGAAGAAGCCTATCAGCTCCATCAGATTCTGAAAGGACTGTGTTAAGCCTTGAAATGGTTAGTTTTTAATAAATCTGTCAAAACCAGGACAAAGTTTTGTGACTACTGACTCCAAATTCACAGCCTACATCTGAAAAGAATAACATGTTTGCTATTGCTTTAGTTGTCTTACTGGAGTGCAAAACTTTAGAACAACCTCTGGTGGGAAGAATATTTAAAAAGGTGGAAATAAACTGAAAATAGAGCAAAGAGAAGGTTAAGTTTACAAAGGTATATTGTTGTAGGGCTACTTAATAGCTTTTATTGATAATTACTTCTCTAGGCAAATGAAATGCAGTAGGTTCCACTTGTCTGGACCTTAGTAAAGCATTTCATAGGATGCTTTTAAGGGCTGCCAATTAATGGAGCTATACTCTGAGAATTAATACAATGTATCTAATATGAAGGAAGACATTTATAAAGGAAAATAACAGTGAGGATACTGAAGGGAGCCAGTGGGCGGCTGGAAGGCAACCAGACAAACTCTTCAAGGTTCATGGGTGAAACAACGGTTACTCTATTTTGAGTTAGCGTTGGAACAAAAAGTAGTTAACTCCTGAAATTCACTGCTAGTGGAAAATGAGGTGCCACTGCTGAAGTTGGAATATCCTCAGACCTGGCAGAAATGGGAACACACAAAGAGAAGAGCCAGTTGCAGGATGAGTCTGAATTTCTCCTGTACATCTGGGAAAGCTGCATTGCTCATTGAATGCATCAAGTAGGGTACACTGAAGGGAGAAAAAAGTGCTGAGGGGAGAAAGTGCTGTTGCTGCCAAACACTGAAAAGGTGTCTTCTGAAATATTTTTTACAATTCTTAGCAAGAAAAATGAATTCAAATTGAATAGGTGCAGAGAAGGGTGATGGGGGTGAAATGTAGAATGGAGAGCTGCTCCTACAAGAACAGGCTGAAAGAGTTTCTTTTCATCAGTTCACAAAAGGGATGTTGAAAGGGACAATGAAGCAAGATAGTAGACATCTGGAAAAGAAAAGAAATACTGGGACCAGTATTGGCACACAGATGACTGGATGCAATACCGTGGTGAATACACACGGTAAAAGTATGAACAAGTTGTTAACTGTCAGAGGAATTAACTTTAGGAACAGCTTCCCCATAAAAGAGAATTTTAACCAATTGCCTGTTTTGACAGATTTGTTGGGATTGTTGACCCTAGAATCAGTCTCATTATTCTAAATTCTGATCTGAAATTCTGTTCCTTTAATAGCTACAGTGTTTGTGAAACTTAAAATATCACATACCTGATGATCACAGAATAGAGGCATTTGTGTGTCACTTTTATACTATGCATTTTTGTGAAATTCAAAACTTTGTGTGTCTTTTTTTTGGGTCTCAGGAGCTATTAGGGTAGCAAGATCAGTTTTACATGTGATGCAAAGAGCTGCTGAGGATGTACCCTTCTGGCCCCTAAAGACAAAGTAGTATTGAATAGCTCCTAAAATCCTGATCTTGTTCCCAGGGAGAAGCAACTTACAGCCACAAATGTCAGATTTTAGTGTCCAGGCTATGCCAGAGTTGGTGAACAAATCTCTGTTGACCAATGCAATAACAACTGCTTGTGTCAAGTGTATTTGTACCTTGAAAATATGTATCTTAGGGTAAAATCAGTAATGTTCTGTACTGCTGCTTATCACAAGAACTCAATCAGAATCATTGATTCAGTAGTTTCTGACTGATTGTGTGAGAACTGCTATGGTAGAGAAGATTCCAGAAAGGCAAATGTTAGTATTTGAATAAAAGTCAAACTCAAACAATTCAAATCTTACAAACAAAGAAACACAAGAGCCTTTCCATCATCTGTCTTACTGACAGTGGAAGGTGGTTTCCTCTAGGAGAGGTAGAAATCAAAGGCAAGAAAAGGCAAGTAAAAGCAAACTGTAAACATGCAGAGCCAGAATCTCGGGGTCAGGAGGAGGCCAGTGCCTGACATGGTAAAAGCAAGGTTTAATTGTGTTCTTAGACTTTGATTTTTAAATTAGTACCCCACTAAGGGAAAGGCTGCACTCTAAACAGCAAATACTTTGTGTGCATTATGTTAGATATTAGGAAATACGACCACAATCACAAATCATTGTAAAGTCGATTTTGTTAATTGTAGCTTGGATGCTACCAGAATGTATCTTTAAATTTTAAATACTCTGTAGAATTTGAATGTTCATTTGTGTCTGTTCTTTTAAATTGGATGTACACAATGAAATAGAAGTAATGTAATAGAAGTAAAAGAACAACAGCTTGTCTCCACTTCTAGATAATATCCAGTTGAATGCAAAGCAAAACTTGTGCAGCTTCTTACACCCCAGTCAGGGACAGATGGATAAGAAATGGCAGTGAGTGTTTAACTGGCCTCATGCCCAGTCTTTAATGTAAAGTCCCTGAAAAGGCTCTTAGTTCTGGGTAACAAAACACTGGCAAATCTGCCTGTGATTCTTTGTAATATTCATGACATGGAAACCACTTCCCATCCAGGTAAATTCCATCTCAGAGAGATAACTTGTGAGCAGGAACCACAGAATAAAAACTAAAAGACAGTAAACTTTGTGGTAAGAGATAAAAGGAAAACACATGAAAAGAATACTCTCTGTACAATGTCATACGTATACACTTATCCCAGAACAGCTTGTCCAACTCAAAATATCATCCATAAAGTAAGAGAAGGAGGAATATCAGCTCAATAATTTACTTGCAAGTGCTGGTACCAGAGGTGCAATCTGCCTAGGAGCCAGAATTATTTCTGCATTGGCTTTTTGCAACAGTGATGTGGTCAGCTGGGAGTGTGGAGCCAGGCACAGCCTGGGTCCTGCTGTTGTTCCCAAGGTGGAGGAATCACCTTGATGGCAACACCTTTTTATAGTGGAATGAGGGCTGCTTCAGGTTAAACAGTGAAGAGAGTGAGGACAGCAAAGAGGAAAGATGAAGAATAAGTTCAGAAGAAGCAAATAAATAGGAACAGAGGCAGTGGGGTCGCTGAGGGACAAGAACATGAAAAGATGGTGACAGATGAAGTTGATAGTTCCTCTTTTTTATTTTCAGTTGTCACAAAACCATAGAAAACCAACCTTATCCTGGTGCATGAGAAGAGGTGAAGATCTCTCAGTCAAGGAGCAGGTCTGTTTGAATTGCTGCAGGCTGAGCAGAATGACAAATGAAAATGGAGACAAAAATGGGGACCTTAGGGGAAATTTGTCCTAGCTCAGTACAGACAGGGATAGTACTAGAGTCACGCAGTCTTATTTATCATCCGAGGAAAAAAGACAAGAGCAACTAGAGAAAATAATGGACTTACTTACACTTTATTTCTGTGAGAAATACTTTAAATAAAAATAGGCAGACAAAAAGTTCTTTAATAATACATGTTGGTGCTTTTGTACTTGTGTCTACTCTAAAAAAAAAAGGAATGCAATGTGTGTGAAAGTGTAATATTGGCAGTTTTCAGGACAAGTAAACCTGTACTATTCCTAGTGCCAGGAGAGTAAAACCAGTAGAAGTCAAATATGGATGATGTTATAATTTCCATCTCTTGCTGTTAAATAGCAACTCTCTTTATCTGTTTGTCAACCATGTATTACTCAAACATTTAAAATCTATTTTTATATCTAACAAATAGCAATTTTCTTTCTACTACTATTAAACAGGAAACCTTTGTGAGTTATTCCTGTGATTTCTTGCTTGATATGGAAGAACATGTACACACATTCTCTGCCCTTTGCACTGTGCAATGGTGTGGAGGGGACAAGTCTCCTTTTAACTGTAACAGGGGTCAACTTGTAGCATATTCCCTTCTGAAATACATGACAAAGGACCAAAATATTCACCATAACAACTCACAAAATAGCATTTTATTTGCCCTGATTGTAGGATTTCCATAAATGGAAGGCTTTATTTTTTGTAGAGTAGTGCTATAATAGCCCTGAGAGTTGCACTGCTTTCATTGCTAACCATGAGGACCTACCTACAGAATAAAAGGAGTTTATTTAGTTCTTTCCTTGCAGTAGTCAATGGGGTGTCACTCAGGTCGAAGAGTAAGATGGGGCCACTTGTCCATTAGGAAGTGGAATGAAACCACTAATTCATTTTATGTAGACTACAAACCAGCTGCCAGACAGTAATAATTTTCAGTCAGAGCTGACCTGGGGTAGATTTAACAAGTGACCTAGAAATGAAAAGCTGGGTAGGCAACTGCAAATCCCCTGAGTTGTTTGAAAAGCCATGCCTCTAAAAGATTTAGAAATGTATAATTTAGTAAGGGACAGACAGTGTGTTTTAATTAATATGCTTGTATTTTTCTGGGTTTCTTTTCCAGATTACTTGATACTGTAATTTATGTCAGTAAAGAATGGGTGTAAAATATTATTTCCTAAGAATAGTTCCATTTTGTATCTACTTTACATGTAATTAAATTAACCCATGAAAAAGAAAGTAATACAGAATCAAATTCCTGCAGGCCAGATTTGCATTTATGAAAATGAATGACAATGCTGTGAGTAAATGCAGTGCATTTTGAAATCACTAAAATATTTCTTTGGTTGTCCCTGTCAGAGGAGGTACCCAGGAATGAGTAATGAGACTCTTCAGGGCAGGGGTCTTGGCAAAAAAGCTGACACTGTTGGTTCTGAACAAACATGAATAACAGGGGAGCAAATTATAAAATAATGAATGGCCTAGAGAAAACAGAGGAGGAGCTTATTGTTTTCTAATTTTACAAGACTAAAATAGGGGGACAGTCAATGAACTTAATATAGATGTGACCTATTGCTCTTTGGCTGAGGAAGTCACACAGCTGGGGTGCCTGAGAGCCAGTGGCAGAGGGAGGTCACTGCCCTGGCGTGTTGGGAGCACTGCTGTGATTTTCAGATTCCTGAACCTGAAAATGGACAGGGATTCCAGAAAGGAGATGCTTATTGGAATATTGTATATATCCAGATCTGTTCCAATTTGTAATACCTGCTCCCACAGTAATAAGTTTCAGGCAGAAAAAGGATAGATGACTATTCACTTTTTTTTTCTGGTAGGATAATCTTGTGCATTTTAGTTCCTAAGTTGGTTTGTTGTGGAATTGGAGCCCATACAAGGCAAATGGTGGGATTATATTGCTAGGATCAAGACTGACATTAGTGGGGCAAGCCATTAGATCTTCTTACCACTAATGTGGAAATGCATTTTTAGAGATCCATGGAAAATATAATGGCTGGCATGAGGGCAAAAAGCAAAACATTTATCAGCTTCATGTGGGGGGATGGTTGCATTTTCTCCTGCTGGCCACTGACAAATGAAGGTAATATGTGCTAGGGCCTAATGCAGTGTAGAAATTCCCATATTTCTATTGACAAAAACCACAACGTTTTAATTTACCTAGGGAGAAGCTACAGTCCAGTCCTTGCAACGTGGAACTTGTCAGTTGAGGCTCCAGGGTTTTGATAATGGCTCTACTTTTCATGTGCTGGATGACTCCAGGCAAACCATTTCCCTGCCACTGCAGCAGCTTAATGCTTTTTGAAAAGAAGATAACACATTGTGTACTGGACTCAGAAAACCTTGAATGTTAGATGATCTCACAGCATGTTGGCTGACTTAGGAAACATGTAAGTTACATAAATATTTCTTTAGTTAGTTAGGCTGTTGGGTTTTTTAGGAGGAATAAATCCCAAAAGCAACCAAAAAAACAACCAAATTTGGGATTGATCTGTTGGTGAAGGTGACCTCAAATTACCTTACATTGACTGTGGCAATACTGTCCTAAGAAAATGGAACACTACAGGTGTGGCCTGCCTGTCACAGTCACAAAATCACCTTATAGCACCTCACTTTTCTACATGGCGTTACTCCCCAAAGGCTGACCACGCACACCTTTCACCTCTGCTCAATCAAGGTGATCTGTTGTCTTATTCTATTTCTGTCATTGTACTATTCTACTCATTTTCTGAAACTGCAAGATCTACAAATATCTTCCTTGTATTTTCAGCCAGCAAGAAACTTTTACCCATATTTTGGGCTGTTTGATGGAAATATTGAGCTTTGCAGTTTTCCCCATAGATGGTGAGGTTGCTGACCTCTATTGAAAGAGTTTGTGGGATAGATGCTGAGCCATTTTTGTCTCTGCACACCTAAATTTTGCTCTTGATGTTGACAGTTTCATAGTTCCAGTAGGATAGAGCTGTCATCAAGGGAAGTTGAGATCACACAGCATGAAATGGTCCCTCATTTAAACGACACTGAAGGAGAGCTTGGACGCGGAGAACAAATAATTTAACTTAACTGAATGTCCCAGTGAGAGGAATGGAGAGGACTGAACATGCAGATGATAGACTTTCAGTGGTTTGCACCAGTTTGAAAATTTGGGGAAATATCCTTCTAAACACTGATTATACCTGCAGACACAGAAAATTGAACTTCTCAGCCATTAGTCTGTGAATATCCATAGTAAATTTCCAAAGAATTGATGAAGTGCAGTTCTTTTTCTGATCAAGGTAGAAAAGGTTTTACTGACTAGAGCAAGCCTCACATTTCACTTCTATTATCATTTTAATCCTGCAATCCAAATGGAAATGTCTGTATTTGAGGTTAGAAGAAATGTTTGCCTGGAATAAGTTATCAAGCCAGGAGGCAAATAAATCTGTGGCTTAGGCAGAAATTCCCTGTTTTGTATTAGACATCCAACCTGAACGACTTCTGAGTTACTTCAAAGTGCACATCTATGGTTGTATGCAAAGGGACTTGCCTATCAGCTGATTAGAGAAACATTCTGAGGTTTCTCATGAAAAACAAACATGGGTATTTCCTCAAAAATATAAATGAATTAAAAATCAATGAGGACCAACAAACAGAGCAGAGCTAACATGAAAAGCAATGGATTCAGAATACAGTTCAGTGAATTGGACGCTGGATTAGCATCTCTTCTCTTAAACCTTGAAAATTAAGCAACATCAAAACAACGACTTCTGATAACCCCCTCTAATAAGGCTTAAATTCCTGCAGTGATTGCTTCACTGAAGGAGCTGCTTTGTGCAACAATGAACCCCATAGAAAGGCTCCCTGCGGCAGGGAGATAGGCAGGATGCAGGCTTGAAACTTTGCTGGCCCAGTCAAGACTTTTTATAGCCTTGGGCTACACAGCACCAATTAGTTTGGGGAACTGTTTAACTGACTTTTAGTTATACAATGTTCCTCTCTCTGTGTTTAACTGAAAGCTCTTGGTTACACCAGTTGGCATCATTGTAGTGCTTCTAAAATAACTAGAAAGCTGAAATCAGTGAATTAGTGTTGCAGATACAAGAGTGGGTGAAGAGAATGAAAACAAAGAAGTGAAATCAAGTTTTTGAGTAATTTTCCTTTTCCTTTTGCTACAGTTGGCATGACTTCTTTGTAAAGCAATGGCCACTGCCACTGACTACTCAACTGCAGCTCCCCTTGTTCCTCTCCCTCAGCCCTCCACCCTCAAAAATCCCCTCCTGAATTTCATTCTGAAAGCAGAAGGAGCTACACACATTCTGAACACCCAGTAATTACTAAATGCATCTTTGTTGTCAAATTAATTTTTGTATTGAACTGGACCCACTGAAGTTTTCTTTTGTTTGTGATGTTGCCATGTTTGTATCTCTCAGAGGTCTGTGAGAACATGATAAATTATAATTTATAAGCATCTTTTCATTGGATCACTCCATTGGAACCATTTTCTGAACACTCTGCAACCAAGGATACAAAAATGACCACTCAGGAGGGATGGCTCAGTTCTTAGGTTTCTAATTTAAGGGATTGTAACTCAAACTGAAAATGGGCGAGCAAAGTTAAAACTGAAAAAAAACATTGGCATAATCTTACAAGAACATAGGCAATACATTGGGTTTTTTAAACATATTAGCAATATTTCTGATCTTCAGCAAAAATTTATTGTGTTGCTAAAAGGAGGTCTATTGTATTTTTGAGAGTAGAAATTTGAAAGGGAGAGAAAGCTGCAGTGATCAGGCTCTACTTCCCTTCCCTTAATTGCAGACCCACCTAAAAATAAAGCATGGTGTCACATGAGAGGAGAAAATGCCTTCAACCTGCCACAGATGGCATCCTGGTTTCTGTGGTTCATGGTGAGCATCTTCTGTTCACTGGTATAACCAAAAGGCAGTTGGTGACATCAACTTGATCTGATTGATCTGAAACCTCCTGCACGCTGGCACTTTTTTTGCTTCTTACCTCAAGGGTTTTCTGTGTTTGGTTTCAGCTGTAAGTGGAAACTGATTTGGACTTATTCCTTAAGCTGAATATTTCTGGGTGTAATTTATATTAATGACTTTTTTTCCCCCTCTTGAATAGTAGTAGAAACAAATATATTACAATCAATTTTCTGTCAGAGAAATATTTGTTATGATAATATTTTCTCTTCAGAAATCTGCTTTTTTTTTTTTTTTTTTTTTTTTAACCTCTGTTTTTCCAAGGCAGAAGAGGCATCTAGTAAAAAAACAACTTACTGCTTCCTTATGGGAGCTCATCCAATTCAGTCTACTTGTCATCTATGAGATACTTCCCCAGAAATCCTAACATCATACATAAGTGGAGGACAAAAACACAGCAGTTTGAGTAATTTTTATGGAATGATGCCCTCCTCTAAGTGACTACACTGATTAGAAGGAAGTAACTCAGTTTTAGAAAGCTTGAATTACACGTCCATGCACCCTTAAAAACAGATTTGGTGAGACCACTTGCACAGTAATTGTACAACCAATGCAAAACCTTTTTTTTTTCTCTCAAATAATGATGCATTAATGAAGAATGAAATGTATTTCTTTTGTATCAAGAAAATTCTAAATGCTTAAGTGTAGAGCTGTTTGAGTTGCAGGCAGCACAAGGAAAGGTGTCCAATAATTATGGAAACAGGTAAGAGATTTTAGATCTTTCGGGCCTAACATGTCAGAACTCTGAATAAGAACCTACATTCCAACAACATTTCCTATTGCAAGATTTTGATGAGAGCTCAGAACAAAAGCTGCTCTGTTCCTCCTGGGGTTTGTGTCAACCAGTTGTCTTATTATTCCTGATACTTTGCCAATTATATTGTATGCTTGGAGAAAGGGATGAAAAAGCAGCTTTTCTCCTTTAAAGAGATTTAAACTTCAAAATCTTGTTACTGTGACTCTGAGCTGCAGAAGGCTGGCTGAAATGCCAGCTATGGAGTACAGCAGAGGCACTGCTGGCAACATTTTTACAAGGTTCCACATAATGGCATTTCTGTGTGATGACCTTAAGGTTAGAGATGTTTCCATAAATTATAGACTTAAATTTTTTTATGGGTAGGAATTTTAGTACAATAGATGGGATTAGAAACAAATCCAGCATGATGAGCCATCTTTATTTTCTAGATTTCTTCCATTTGCTATCACTTTGAATGCTTGGCTTTACAAATTTATAATTATTTTAAACATATTTTTGATGCAAATATATTCAATTTGATTGTCTCAATTGCCTTAAACATTAAAGCAACATAAAGAGGCACAGTCTTCTATGCATTAATTGTGCTTTAAGGAAATGTGCTTTTATACTTGTATCTTTGGAATAGCTTTGTCTTGGTAGAAAAGCATTATTTGTATTTGCATTGTATTGTGTGTATAAATAACCTTTAACACAGGTTTTGCAGTACCACAGAATAATTTAGGTTTTAAACCTACTTAGAGCTCTTAATGTGCATTTTAAAATTTTATTGCTAGTATTTTTTGTAAGATATTTTTTGCAGTCATTAACTAACTGTCACTTAATCAAGCCTTCTACTTGAAAATTCTCAGGGCCTAAAACCCCACTGATTTCTTCAATTCTTAAAATCATTGTTTTAAACCCCTTATGATAGGTTTACTAAGAAAAAGTTGCCACCAAACATGCTCAATACAAAGTGAGTAATTTTGGATTCAGCTATATTTCCTTAACTAAAACCATCAGAATTGCATTTATTATTAATGCTACTAGTCTTGTCTTATAAGATCACAATCTGCAACAAAAAATGATATTTCAAAAGTTCAAATCCATGCATATCATAGTCTGAACCAGCACAACTGGAGAAATTTTGAGTCATTTGAATCTGATGTGAGAAAGTAATTCTCAATTTTTCTGCATTTGGGCATTTAGAATAGTTAATATTAGTAATAATGTATATGAAGTATTTTTCAGTGAGAAAGCTATCAAATACAACAAAGAACTTTCAATCAGTTTATGAGAATTTTAAATATTTTGTTGCTAATACTGTCCAGTATGAAATTAAATGAAACTGAAAGCTGGGTGAGGAGAAACAGTCATGTGGAGTGAGATCTCTTTTTCCCAGGACTTAAACTAAAACCACAGCAAAGTATGGAGCTATGAAGAGTGGTCCTGTGCACCAAGAAAAGTCCTGTGGATAGCAGGAGGTTGAACAGTAGCAGGAAGGAGGAGCAGTTAACAGAGCTGCAAATACAGTCCTGGTCAAAGATACCTCTGAATCTGCCTGCTATTTTAGGGCATTTTTTTCAACAGGAATTGGTTATTTAACACACATTCTCTCTTGACATCTAAATTTATATTTATACCAATCTGCAGCTTCTTTTTCTAGTAGAAACTGTATTATTTTATAATCCAGATTTTCTAGGCAACACAGAGCAAGATCACTCTTAATAGGAGACAGATTCTGACAAATATGAAAATTATTATTTTACTACCTGGTATACCAAGAACCCATAAGGATCAACAAAATTAAACAAATCCTAGCGGGGTGCCCCGCCAGTAGTCACAAGGCTGGTGGCAAAATCATATATGTGAGAGCATAGAAATATTCTAAGAATTTTAAGGATAGCTGAAGTTTTTATATGCTTTTCAAATTTTTACACTGTTACATAAAATAGTAGAAGGAAGCAAATAAATTGGTTTACTGCTGCAATAAATTAACCTAAGAGAAAGACTTAGAGGCCATGGATCTGAATAATGATGTTGGTATTAATGACACAGGAAGGCAGCGTTCATTGTGCAGCACTGCAAGTTTATAAAATTGAAGTGTCATGCTTGTACTGTATTTCATAAATGGGAGGTAAATGGGACTACATGTCATGAAATATGAGGGACTAACAGAATCTGGTAGAAGCACTTTGTGAAATTATAAAGGTTAAAAAATGTTATCACAGTAGAGAATCTCCATCATCAAATCTAGGGAAAATAAGGTCTTTGCAGAGTTAATTTCATTACATTGGCCTTTTTTCATATGCTACTTAAAATGTGTTGCTGAAGACTAGCAGAGGGCATGCTGCAGAAAGAAGATCAAAGGGAAAGGTTTGTCTTTGAGACCTTGTTCAGTGGAGAAAGAGTGTGTTAATAGTATTGAACAGTATTAAAATGCAGCATTCTATTTGTAGATATCCAAATGCTCTGATGCAGAAAACTGTTATCTCTGTTTTACAGATGGTGAGATGAGGACACTGAGAGTTATCTACCAGGGCCATGCTGTAGGTTATGATGCAGGAGCACAACTGACTAGATCTCTTTAACTCTGTCTCAGGACAGCACAACACGTATGGATTTGTATATTCTTAAGTAGGTACACTCACTATCATACCTGATTAGTTCAAAACCAAGTTCAGCTATCTCTTGATTGCACAGCAATGCTCCCTTTCTGCTGTAAATTTTGATAGCATTAATTATATTGGTGCAATTTACTACCGACAGTTTTGCTGAAGCAATAGGCCAGGTTACCATTCCATGAAGTCTAATAGGAGTCTTTAGGGGAATGCTGCTATGGGGTCAAGTAAGCCTCCTCCTTCTCCTCCTCCTCTTTTTGTTATTATTATAGTTACTCCTTGTTTGGGTAGTGTCTGCAATGTTCTGGGCAATTTCCCAACATAAAAGAAGGCAATATTTCCTTCCCTAAGAGGTTACATGATAAAAAAACAGAGAAAAAGATAAAGAGTAGAAAAGGTCAGAATAGAAACCATTAGTGGTTTCGCATCTTGTCACGTTTAGTGAGTTTACTGAGTCACTGAATAATCTCCAAGAATCCCTGTCTGGCCATGATCAACCTAAAAGAAGGCTTCCCATTTTTTCTAATTTGACCTATTTGTGTAGAGATGACTGTTGCACATTCTCAAGTAATCTTTTTTGCCCCCACTATTGATTTGAGAGGACACAATGAAAAACCTAATGTTTAAATAGAGTTTAGGCATAGAGGTCCAACTGATTGTGAACCACTCTGCACAGAACTTCTATAATCTGTACATGCTGGCTGATTTTTTAGTGTCTGAATGGGGGCTATTGTATTAAAAATACAAATCAGTGCACAGGGGCAAAGCTGCACACACAAGCAATTGTTAATAATCCAGCTCATAATAACATTACAACAGAAGAGCACATTAAGAAGCAAAATGTTACAGTGCACAATAATAGGACAGATTGTCTAAGGCTTTTAAGTCCTCAATTCAAATCAAGTTTAGGTCTGTATCTACCAAATGTTACTCTTTGATTGTTTTTCAAAGACCTGTAATAAAGACATTTACCTGTCTTAATTTGTGTGCTTACAGCGTAAAAATTATTACTGCAATAAAAATCTTGTTTTCGTAGACTTCATAGATGCCCTTAATTTACTTTTGACAGTGTGGGGACACTTGGAAACTCTTACTAAGTCCTTTCTGCACAGAGACCTCAGCAGATGAGTTACCATCCTTACAAGGACTATGTTTAAGTTTAAAAAATATGTGTTTATAAAATGCAAGCATCGGAACAGGGCTGAAAACAGTAACATCTGAGCTTGATGGTTTTCAAAATTCAGAACTTGGCCAATTATTTTGATATTATTAATGATTAGAGTTTTATCTAGGATGACGTTATTTGTTCATATTGCCTGTCAAGTTGTCCAATGGTACACATTGAACCACTTTGCAATGGTATGAGTAACTTAATAAGACCAACCTATTCTTCCCACATTATTCAATTGCTGGATCTTTAGCTGCCATAAAAGATTCTCTTTCTCATCTTGCAACACATGTTAGAAGATAGATAAAAACAGAAACAGCACAAAATGAACCTCAGAAAGGAACAGGATGCTTATCATCACAATAATGCCCAGATAAAATCTAACAAACAAGAAAGATAGGAACAGGGGAAAAAAAGATCTTCCTAATTGCTTTATAAGCAGCATTAGCAAAAGATACCTGAAAAAATACACAAATTAAAATCTCCAATTCCAGGTTAAAAATGCATAATATTTTAAAACACCCAGGTAAGTAAAATGCTAAAGAAAAGTTAAGAGGAGTGTGACAACATGTTCATGATGAGTTTTTTCCTTGGATCATATTTCTCATGTGAACTAAGTATTTGTAGTCTTGAAATATACATCTTGCAAAATTAGTATTTTGCTGAAATTTGTTTAATTTTAACTGTTGTTTCTTATACATTATCATCTGTGATGACTGAATTTCTGTTTAGATTTCTAAACTGAAAAAAGTTGTTCTTTTAAAATATTGTAATTGCTTGCAACAGACTGCCAAGTATGTAGTATCTTACTTGTTACTCAGCTAAATAAATAAATACCTTTTTTGGGGGGGTTTATGTCTAATGGTGAGGTTTCACAAACAATTTATGCAAGGGTTAATTATAAATTGCCACACAAAGGGGTGTTTTCAACTCTTTGGAAACTGGCTGAAAATGAAGTATTTTCAGTGTTATTTTTCAGTAGGATCAGTGAGCTGATCTTGTTTATCCTTTGTCTGTATGATCTCTAGAGCCCACACAAGGGAAGTGGTGGGAACACGCAGCTGGAGATAAAAGGAAGTTGGATTGCCCTGTTCAGGAGCAGTGCAGTCTTAGATCAGCTTAAATTGACTGTGAAATCTCACTTTTAGTAGAGAGGGAATTTTGCTGATTTACAGAGAGAGGACATTGGCACTGATATCTGATTTCTGTCTTACATGGGTTTAAATTAGCAGTAACTTTATTCAAGTAAGTCAGCTTAAAATAGTAGGGAAGTGCTAGGAATATTTTTTAAATTAGGAAAATTGTTATACCCATCAAAAGAAACAAGTTCATTTCTTCAGTGATATATGAAAAAGCTTTTTATATATTCCATTTGAGTCTTCACAGGCTTCCCATTTATGCACAAGTTCTAATGGGACTGTGGGATCTGCCCAGGCTGACTTCTCCCTTAATAAATTTACTTAAAATGTCAAAAAACCAAACATGGAAATGTGTGCATCAGCTTTCCCAGTGCCAGTCTGTGGCTCTATCAAAATAGATCTTCTCTTATGCCTGGTGCTTCTTTGCCTTGGAAATTGGTTGTTGGAGGTGAACATTTCTGTATTTTTGCTTTAATGGATAGGATTTACTGACTTGCTGTCAGGGCACTGAGAGCCCTTAGGTGTCCCATGGCACAAGATCCCATTTCCTCCCCAGTGCCATCATTCCTTGCACCAGTGAGATGCCACAGCCCTGCCCAGCCATGGGCACCACGGGCCAGGTCTGCTCATGTCCCTGCCAGACCCTGATCCTTGCCTCTGTCACATTTGTGCCCTGGGCTGTCCCCAGCTGCCCCAGCCTGTCCCACTCCCCCACAGGGGTGCTTCCACAGGCCCTGGCTGGTGCTGATAAACAGCTTTACTCTGGTAAAGCAGGCAGTGGTTTCAGCTCTTCCACTGCATCGTAAATCAATATCCATCACAGGAAAAAAATGGATATTCTGCTGGCTGTCCCTTGTTTTTTTAATTCTGCCATCTCATGTTTCTTCTGGGGAGATTTGTTTTATAGTAATTTTGCACAGAGCCAAATGTATATTTATTACATTCATTACATGAATTATTACTGGCCAATCAATTACTATCTGATACAATTATTTTCTAGCAGAAAAGAAATTAAACTGATAAGTGGGCAATCTCTGTGGTCAGTAAAGTTTAATATTTAATGACATTATTGAAATGTTATTACCATGGTATTGATTTTCTTATTAAAAGTTACAATTGGAAGCATAATTTATGCTATTTTGATTGGATTTCTCTTTAAACCAGAAATATATTTTTCTATTTTTATTGTAGAAAAGATTTTGCACAACCTTGATATTTCTGGCTGTCTGGCTCGAGTAGTCTGAGATTTCTTTTTGTTGTTAAGTGGGGGAAAGTTCTTTGTCTGTCACTCATCTTCGAAACAGAAGCAACACTTGAGTGAGAGCTTCCCTGTCACCTTCTCGTGTCTCCTTTTGTTTATCTGACACTGTTGTGAGACATTTGGAACCCTCCAGCTCAATATAAAACATTTGTTTGGCAGGTTGGGCCTCCGCATCCTTTGATGGGTACAGCACATGTGAAGAAGAGTTGTTGGACACATCTGATCTTGTTCTATGTGCCTGAATCTATAAATTCTTCTGATTTAATAACTTAGAAAAACTCTCCTTCCTGTCCTTGAAAAAGATCAGCTCCAGACGCTGACAACTGAAAATATTTCAGCTTCAGATCAGAGCAAAATAACATATTGCTGCTGTTTAAGCATTGTTGTTAAATACATACTACTTCACATTTCTGCTAATTTTCTGTTGTTTTTTTTTTTTTTTTTGTGGTCTTTGCTGGGATTTGAAGCCAGCTGAGAAATGTGCTTTGTGCTGTGCACATGCACAGGCAATCCATTTTAGATAGCACAGCAGAAGCAAGGCTTTTGTGTTTCTGTAGTTAATAGAGATTAGTTTTGAATTTATACCAAATTTATACCAAATTTCCTTATCTAGAAGGATACAGAGAGAAATAAAGTAAGAAAGATCATTTGAGCATTTGAGATAAAAAAATTCCACAGTGCATATGTAAACTTGGATATTTATTTTATGTAAGGGAAAACTCACATAAAGCTGCTCAACTAATTAAAAATTCCATGAGATTTTATTTTCATTAAAATTTATTTAGATGCACACCTACAAGTAGAACTCCTATTGTTCAGTGCACAGGAAAGTACCTGTTGTTGTTTTTTTTGAATAGGGAGGTCTAAGCCGGACTCTTGCAAACCATTTTTTTCTGCTATAAGGATTTACACTTTACCTGTGCCTGTTTTCCAGGCTGCTCTGCAGAGCTGCTGTGTCCTAGGCCATGCAGAGCAGCATTTTGAGATACTGGGGGGACACACCAGTGATGCTCTGAGAGCTTGTTTGCACATCTGCTAGTTATTGAATTGCTCCATTTGGCCAAGTGATGGACAGGCATGTTTTGATAGTTTGAAGATGCTGGGTTCAAATCAAGCTGCCTTGGGGAAAAAGAGATATGTGATTTTCCTTGAGCATGGCAAAAGGGGGTGTTCCCTGTTAGCACAGTCCTGCTGTGCCACAGGAGTGCCACTACACCAGGACTCAGACTTGAGCTTTCTTACATGAGTTTGTAAAAAAGGACAGCAAGGTGTGGGTGTTGAGGTAGGAAAACCCAGGTGATGGTGAAGTTTTCCTACCACTGAGCGTCCCAAGACCTATAGTGAGAAGCCCCAGTGAGTGGCCTGAGAGAGTTATCTGCTGCACACACTGAATTTGCTGTGAAATGGGATTTGTTTTGACAATTTGTACATTAGAGAGAGCAAAATAATATTCACTGTGTTTTTGAGATAGCACAGAAGCTGACAGCCACCAGTGGTCTATAGTTAAGTGTGTGCAAACACACGTGCATGTACAGGGATAAATAATAAACCACACTGAATGTGCTTGCTTGAGGATAAATGATAAATCAGAGTGCATGTGGCATCTGAGTGTGTTTATGTGTGTGCAAAGGGCTGCCCTCAACTATGCAATAATATTGAATTACAGGTAAGCCACTCTGCTTCTTTGTGCAAGGAAATCAAACATTTATATTCAAATAGGATACTCTGTGCAATGACCTAAGTTACCTTTAATTACAAACAGATCTGGAATCTACTCTCTGTGTATCTGCCAGTATTGCATTAAGGCTCTCTACAGTGTAATGTTGGTACCACATTCACCTTTGAGTTACACGTTCTGTGCACTTCATGCATAAAAATCTTTAGTATTAGAAAATTTTGGTTGGAAAATGCTGTAAATATCTAGCAAAAAGCTTCTTTTCCCCTCCCTGAAGTGATTGTTAGTAACCTATCATCAAAATTAAACACAGAGGATAATAATTACTTTCCCTTCCTAAACACTTCTAATCTCTTTGTGCCAAACCAGGTGAGGTGCAGAACATTCTCTGCTAATTCTCACTGGTCCAATCTGGGATACAGATAAGACATATTTGACTGATTCTGTTAACCTTTGCTATGAAGAGGAAAGATGAGTCTCAGGAGAAGAATGAGCAAATTGAAATTGCAAATTCAGGAAACAGCATTGCAACTTCAATTACTTGAGTGAGGAAACAAATTGAAGCTCTGTCACAACTACAGTTGCAAAATGCAAAAACACTGGGCATAAGTAAAACAAAACGTGTCATTAAATCCATTTATCCATTTTGATAATGCTTTCCATGTTTTTCCCCCTGAAATTGTAGACTTCTTTATCTTATGGGGAATTGTGTGCAAGAAAGGTTTAAAGCACTGTAAATATATCAGAGAAGTTTTACAGAAACTGCAGTAACACTATTAATAACACTTGTTGAAAAATACAAAGCTAGCATTTAATTTGGATAAACTGAGTTTCACTGAATAATTACTGAGATATTTTCCAATATATTCATTTGCCTTAATATAGTCTTCAGTTCTTTTCACATTCCAAGCTCAGCCTGAGTCCTTATAGCTTTAAAATTACTGCCATCCCTTGAATATCCAGCTTAAAATGTTGTGTTTGGTTTTCAGAGATTAACACATCTGCATTTTCACTACAGATCAATGTACATGCAGATACCAGTTTATCCCACACTCCTGCCTTGTGTTTCTTTCCATGTTATTGCATCACCAAAACCAGGTCAGTGTTGTCATAGCAAATTTAACAGTAAATAGTGTCAGTAAAGTTTCATTTGAAGAATGGGTCCATAATCTCAAAATTACTATATAAATTTCCAGAATGGAAAATGCTACGATATCTTTGAAGTGTAGACCCAAGCCTGTAAGTCTGCACTTTGCACGGGCATTTTATTTTGCATTTACAAAA
Organism: Lonchura striata; assembly: GCF_050655825.1. Classification (NCBI taxonomy): domain Eukaryota; kingdom Metazoa; phylum Chordata; class Aves; order Passeriformes; family Estrildidae; genus Lonchura; species Lonchura striata. The sequence continues at coordinate 6,484,093 of NC_140709.1, read as the reverse complement.
TATTGCTGACAAAGGAAACTTTACTTGTTATTGTTATAGTTTTTGCCTTCCTTGAAGAGATTTGATATCTCTTGTGAATAAAATAGTTGCTAATAATGGTGGCATGTGCTAATGACCTCTGTTGTAAGCAGTAGCTATTAACAGAAATAAACCTTTTGGAAAGCTTCTTAATTCATGTTCTTTGCAGTCTTGGCGGGTGAGTTAACAGTATTTTACTAGAGTTTCAAATGTTAAAATATCTTTTAACACAAAAATTGCCCAGCCTATTATGAAAAGATGCATTCAGTAAAAAGGAAGTTTTTAAAAATTCCTGTCTTTTATTTCAGTCTTTTCTGTTTCAGTTTTCCTTTTGCCATGTGTTGCAATTTAAAAGAATTTATCCACATGCTCAAACAGCAGTTGTTTCCACAAGACTTGCATGTGCTGAAGCCACTTGGCTAGGGGATGGCTTAGCCCAGCAGTGACTTGATTGCCACTCTTTTAACAGGGGATAATAATTTTTGAGATTCATTGTAATAAAGAAGTCAAGAGAATAAACATGAGAAGTTGGAAAGCAAAAAAAAATTGAACCAGATTTAAAAGGAACTTCAGAGAAAAAAGTCATCTGAGCATGGTTTGTGGAAAATACCAATGTTGTTTGTGTGGTGAAGTGTTAGATCAGCTGTGAGCTCTTGCAGATGTTTGACAATGCAGAGTTTACCTTCTGTGTCTGAAGGCTCCAACCCCTGAGTTCTGCAGAGAAGTATCTTCTGTAGGATATATAGGGTGCAGTTGTATCAATCCTTCCTTCTCTGTAGACATAATGGGGATGAGGGTTATTCTCAGAGAGGCAGAGGCAGAAATTACCTTTGGAGTTTTTGAGCTCAAGGCTGTGGGACAGATCGTAGCAAAGAGAGGTTGGTTACAGAACACAAGGATGTTCCAGCCCTGCAGCTGGAACACATAGCAGGTGATGAGACAGATTACCTAGTCAGGAGTCTGGGGATGAATGATAGTTCCAGATAAATTAAATGTACATGAAATTAAATGAAATTAAAATTTCCATTGTCTACTGCAGAGTGGAATTAGAAAGATTTGAATGTAACTGCTGCAGCCCTGCTATGGAATAAGACTTTTGTTTTCAGGGATCTGTGTAGATCTAGTTTAAGGATTCCAGCAACCACCAGTTGCTCAGATGTAAATCTCTCCATTTGCTTCAGCAGTGTTATCCCTGACTTGCAGAGCTGTAGCTTTGTTAGGTGTTAGACTTTCCTCTGCCCTGGCTTATTCTGTCCCCAGAAGGAGCACTTGGCTCTGCTGTAGGCACATGCTTTTGTGTCTCTAGTGTTTGTGTAGCAATGTGGTCTCAGGAGGTAACAGCAACAGACCAAGTGTAGCTGCTGGGGAAATCGTTGGGGAGCTCTGATGCAAACAGGAAGTGATATGTTTCTGGATGTGGGCTGTGGAGGCTTTGCGTGAACCTGTGGAACACTCTAGATCTCAAAAGTGCCGAGGCTGGTCCCTTGAGAAGTAAAACTTGCTTTACAATAGAGTGTCAGAGGAGCAGAAGAAAAGTGCCTAACAGAGCAGCAGTATTCTGGAAGCTGAGAGGGAATTAAATCAAGGTTTAGGAAACCAAAGAATGAAGATATCAATACCCAGGGCTTTTCAATGGCCTAGTTAAGAGAACCTGAGGGAGTTAGGCATCCTGTCAGTGTTCAGTTTATAGTGGACATATAGTGTTTATGAAAATGTATGCAGATAGATAGCTCTTTGGAACACTTGGAAAATTGTCAGCAATTCTTTGCTCTGTTTTTCTATAAACATTTATATTATACGTTCTTTTATATTTTATGCTTCACAATGACATTTGGCTTTGCCAAATGCATCTCAGAGGAACTTCATTATTTTTGTATTGTTTGTGGTATGAGCATGAACTTTGACTTCCTGCCTTCCAATTTAGTTTGGTGTCTAGCTTTTTGCTGTCTGGGTCACTCATGTTACAGCTGGAGTTTCCTGTTTTCAAACCCATATCAGCCAACCATGTAAACCTGAGGGTCAGCTCGTTTAGAAATGATGCATGATTCCAGTCACTTGTTTACTGAAATAAATTAGATTTACGTAATGAAAGCTGTCAGGTGCTGTATCAATCTTCTGCACTAGTCAAAGTACTTCCTTATTTACAATTCTTGTTTCTTGATGCGCAACCCAGCCACTCAAAAATGCCTTATTTCACTTGGAGGACAAGTGAAAACTTTCAGATAACTCTTTTTTGTGAGCCTGATATAAAAAATCATTACTAGTGAAAGTTAACAGTATTCTGTGTGTAAAATCTTGTGTGAAATAGTAATATTTTTGGGTCTAATATCATACTCTGTATCTGCAAGTGAAAATGTCCATCTATGTATGTGTATTATTCCTTCTATCTGGAAGAGGAAGGAGAGTGGAGGGACATCCTTGTGTACATATGATCCTGAAATCTAACACTTCCTAGAGAGAGTTTTTTTAGGAAATAGGAAATGCTGTTTCCTGACTCTAAAAAGAAACCAAATAGTTTCTGTAAGGCTGACTGTGGTGGGTCAGTGTGAGCTTCCCAGATCCATCTCTCCAAGAGTATAAATGCCAGTCCTTTTAGAGAAAGGGTCCTCACAGGGAGCCATCTGGACATTTGTTCTCTTTGGGCAGTTCTGAAGGTTTTGGAAGGCAAGGTACTTTGCCTCTCTTTGGCTGTGAGTGCTAGATTTTCTCAAAGTGTTTTTCTGATGCCATCATTTCTGAAATATCAGCAACATTGCCAGCCACAAGTATAAGCCTCTCCTCCCTTACCCATCAGTGAGCCTCCATAGCATCATGAGATTTGCTTAAGTCATGAGAATTTGAAGCTCCCATATTATGAAGTTCTTTTTGTCTGACTTCTTGTTTTTATGTCTTGAGGATACACCCAAGTCACACTGGCCAGTGTTCCTCCTAAAGGTCACATGGTGGCCCACAATTACATCAGCTGAGGTCTGAACCAAAACACGAAGGTGTTACGTGCAATAAAATCCAAACACTGTGGCAGATGGAGTGCAGTCAAAACTGGCTTGCTGTTCCTTTTCTGATTCAGCATGAATTCAGAATAATTTTTTTTAAATCTGAAGAGTGTTTATTCTGCAGAAAAATAAAGTACATATTCATCTGATTTGTGTTGCTTGATAAACTATGTCCCCAGAAGTGATGACTACTAATTTAAAAATAAAAAGCATTTAGAACATTTAGGTGTTGCTTTTATTTACAGTTAAGGAATCTTTGTAGAGCTCTAACAATATAAAATGGCCCTTAAGGGCATTGAAATTGCATTTAAGCTGCAGCAAGATAGCAAGAATAATTTCAACTTATTTTCCTGTCCATTTTGGGTTTCTGATCACAGCTGAGCAGCTGTCTGTGTTTGATGAACAGACCAACAGGTTTGCCTGAACAAAATGGGTATACCTTCTTCATATCTGAGATAGTCATTGCTAGTAGAAAGTGTATTCAAACCAGTGTACTGGTCTCTCTTGTATTTTTAAAAATCTGTTTGTCTGATAGATGATAATATAATGTGAGTTTCACCTCAGAAAAATTCAGATTGTCAAAGCAAATGTTACACTAAGGGTGTGAGTAGTACTAATGGAAATAACTGGGTCACAGTCAACCGTGAGAGGAATCAGAATATTAACATTTTCTTTTACTTGGCATTCATAATATATGATTGAGAGCTTTGTGCATATTTGACCAGGCCATTGTCAGCCTCAAACCTGAGTTTTATATTTTTATATTCACAGCTTTTAAGTCCCAGCAATTTTCTTATGAGTCAATTTTGTTTGTGTGAACTTACACGGAATTATCAAGTAGAACTTTATCTTGTAGCTTTTAAAAGAAAGTATGCTGGCAGCAGCTGGGGGCTATGGCCCTGTTAACTTCCTCTGTGAGTGGAAGTGGTGGTGGTTTGTTCCAGGCAGACTCAGGTATTGTGCTCATCCCTGGAGGCCCTTCCCACTGCACACTGAGCCAGATGCTCGGCGTGCTCCTTGGGAGCAAGCGTGCACACAGTGAATTAATCTGTCAAGCTTTTAATATGCAAATTTATACATATATACACACATGCACAGAGAAACACAAAGAGAGGTGCAGGCACACATTGGTATGCGCAGTGATCTTTCTTTGTTTTAGAGAAAATAAGGTCAGACTAGTGCAACATGAAGAAGAAAGCACATTCTCCTTCTCAAGGGAATTCCTTCTGTAGGCCTGTGTGAGCAATGCAGAATATTCCTGCTCTAGGATGGATGAGTGAGTGTCACCACTGTGATCCAGTTCTGAAGGTTCTAAGCAAGAAGCTGTCAAAAACAGCTTTTATCCTAAAGGTGTGTAAAATAATTTGTACATCTTTCCAGCACCATATGATTAAAAAAATTGGTCTCAAACTTTATTCATCATTCTGGTAGGTGTCAAGGTAGCACATGTTTAATACATTCATGACAGTCTGTGTTTCAAGGGACATACATTGTATAATTTGAATTGTTGGCATTTCCTGAGGGTCAGCACCTTCACACTCATTGTTATGATCTAGTGAGTAAGTGAGAAAGAGCAGCCTCTCGGGTGTGAGCATCCTAGAGCTGGATCACGTGGGCTGTATCTATTTTTAGGGCATTCTTATAAGCTGTGGTGTTTCTGTGTCTGTACCTCAGTGGTGCAGTTTAGTCTCTGCACTACCAGGGTGCAGGAAGCAGTTTTGTGACTGGTGGAAACCAAGCACTATGCAGAGAGCAATACTTGGGATGTGGATACAAGGTGCCTCCTCCAGAGGAATGTGCATCTTCTTTGAGGATGATCTCCCACCAGTTTGCTTTGTGTATATGGGATTTTGCTGGTAACAGTGGTGATAGGATTGAGGAATTCAGGGACAGTTACAGTCTAACTTATAGATAGGTGCTGAAGTGTTCCTGGTCCTTTGCCTTTAGATGGCCTTTCACAGAGAATTTCGTAAATGCTTGTTGGAATCAAAGGGGAGGGTCTGACAGAGTCAGGGTAGTAAGAGCTGGATGGGCCAAAATGTCAATTTTTAGTGGATGGGACTTGGTGAGACTGTAAGTACCAGATGAACTGATGCCAGAACACTAAATAGTGATAGAACTGGGACCAGTGTAGCATTCAAATGGTTACTTAGGCTGACATTGCTGATCAACAAATCAGAAGTACCTCATCTGTTTGTTTGTGACATACATAGCTTTCTTCAAAGGTTTTCAGCAGCATTCCTACTGGGAATAGTGTTTAATTCAAATTAATCCTCTAATTGATTAATTACATAAAGTGTACCTTGGTTTTCTTGGCTGTTGCAGAGCTTGCATTGATGATAGAATAGCATCAGATTCCCTGTCTTCCCTTTAAGTTTGATATTATAGCGGTCTCCCATGTAAGATATGTTTCAGCCCTTACCTAATTAAAGCTCAAATTTATTAACTCAGACAAGATGTTAAAAAAATTGAGAGCTTCAAGCTGCAGTGATAATTCCTAATGCTCCTACCTTACACCAGTAGAAATTATATGTACTCTTAAATTCCCCTTCAGGTGTTCTCAGTAACCTGTAAGAGCTCTCTAATTTTGCCATGAAGATTAATTTGTATCTGTGGTGAATACTTGAAACACTGACTCTTGCTTGTAATTCATCTAGATTAGGCTTCTCTTCTGCTGTGATTTTACCAAATAGTGATGCAGCTTCTCCATCTACTAGATGAATAAAAGCATGAGCTCAGCAGCTGCAGGAATGTTCTGTGGTGAAATATTTTCTTTTTGTTTATTTCTGTCTTCAGAGATTACATGTGATAACAAAAATTTTATGAAAACCTTTCTCTATTTCTTGGATAAGACAGATATTTGAAGGAGATAAGAAATTTAAAGTACAGTACCAGGTAGCACACAGTTCTGGGTATTGATTTATCTCCACCTTAAATCCAGCATTTCACTACAGACAGCCTGCTGCTGGATGATTTTCTGCTTTAGACAGATTCTCTACAAACTTCCTCATATTCTGCTCATGTGAGGAGGGAAAACAGCTGGAGCTGGTGTGGTTTACTGAGTAGGCAAGTCCTGTGTACTGGAGCCAGAGACTGTCCTGGTTTAATCTGGGCTCAAGGTTCTGACTCATTATGTGATCCCGAGTAAATCACTTGACCTTCTTGATCTTCTGCCAGCTCAGACGGAAAATTAGATAAAAAGCAAAGACTGCAGTGGAAACTTGGTTCTGAACTGAATAGATGAAATGAGTAAATGTACAGGTGTTTCCCTGCCTTTACATGACTGATACCAATGGGAGCCACAGCAGGATTTAAACAAAAGACAGAAAATAGCACATTTGGCTTTTTTTTTTTTCTGGCTGAGCAGTCTTTCATAATATGTAGCATTTCACTGGAAACAACCCATTACAAATATGTTAAAACAAAGCAGTTCAGTGTGCTGTTATTACCAAGGTGCCATCCATGAGGAATGTGAATTTGATAGCCACAGTAATTTTTTCTGCTCTTATGTTTCCCCTTGGCTTTAGCATGGCATTCAATAGCCCTCACTTCCACTTGTCCTGACTTAACAGAAAAGCCCCAGAAGTTCAGAAACCACTCTGAAAGATTCTACTCAAGAAGTGGAAAGGGTTCCCACTCTCAGAAGCACAGGGTCTGGTTCCTACTTCTCCCACTCTCTCACACTGAACCACTGTTTTCATCTTACCTATCTCTAAAGTATTTGCATTGAAATGTTCTCTAATATACTGAAATTAGCAGTACTTGAAAATTCAAGGATCAAGTACTCAATTAAAACAATTGGTTTGCTTTGAAAAAAAAATTAGTTACTTATGAAAGTGTGATGAAAGCAATGGCTGTGATAATGTTGAGGTTTTAGTGCCTCTAGGAGAGAAGGTACAATTAGCAAGGGAAAGGAATAAAGTTCATTACATAGTCTGAACAGGAACTGAAAACAGATAAAAAGACAAGTTCTACAGTATATTCCTTCTCCACCCACATTACTAAAGCTCCTTTAAAAACTGAAATTCTGGAAAAAATTGTTACAGTTGTGGTTGTATCATAGGTAACTTGTGGTTGTATCAGGCCACTGATCAAGCTTGTTATGATGTCACCAGAGCTGCAAAATTATTTCAAGTTTTACTGCCCACATTGCTTTTATAATTTTTCTTTGCATATCAGCGTTACATTAGAAACTGTTAACACCAGCTGTGAGTTTGTTTGACATTCCACTAAGAATTCAAGAGCGACTGACTTAGTCCTAGATGTAGTTTTATTGCATTGTTTTATTTTTACTACCATGCCATGGAAAACATGTTCATATTACTGAAATCCATCTGAGGGAGATCTTATTACTTGAAAGAAATGGGAGTTTTGATCTTCATACATCAAAGGTAATCCTTTTCCACTCCACAACTGGTTTAGGACCAGCCACACGAATGCCACTAGTATAAGTGAGAATGTCAGAAACCTCCCTATTCCTCAATGCCTTAAGTTTACATGGTTTTAATTTTTCTATCTAAAAATGTATAACTATAAATTAATTATAGATATATATAGCTGATACAAAGCAGACTCCAGCTATAGATGCCTTAAAGCATTGACTTGGAGTAAGGAAATTTAATTTCCACTTTTATTAAATCTGGGACATTTCACTATTTAAGAATGATTTTCTCATGTGGCATTTTCAGGTGAGCCTAAAATTATTTTGAGTTTTTTGGCTCTGAACATCTATTGCCTCTGCTGGACTTCAGCCTGATGCAAGCTACCTACAGCAAAGGCGAGATAAAATCTGAACCTAGAACTAATCCTGTCCTGCAGAAACTCCAGTCTTTGAAATAGAAGTAAAACTTTCATCTGAGCTTCTGGGAGGAGTGACTGAAAACAGGACTGAGATCTGAATTTCACAGCCTGATCCTGTCCCGCTGATTGGAATTGTCCTATAGTTACACTGAAGTTATTTTGATTAGGGCAGTAAAAGAAACTCTTTCTGATTCAGTCTGATTCACCATGCCTGGACTTCTTTTTCATGACTGATTAAACAAAACACCATTTATTGTGTGTGTAGGTTACCACGGTGACAAGAAACACTGAACATCAATGAAGCTGATTAGAAATTGTGATTCTTTATCTTTGGAAACTATCTTTTGTGTGGAGACTTATAAATTTGGATTCCTGAGTTAGCTTTGGGAAAGCAAGCTCTAAATTTTCTCCCACAAACATGTATGGTCATAGGTGCACACTAGTAACTTGTATGTGCAAATTAGCATTTTCAGAGGCAAACAAAGGCAAATCATTTGTTTAAGATGTGGATCTGGGAACCCTGAGTCCTTTCCCAGATTCAAACACAAACATTTTGTTTGTTCTTGGACCCTGTCACATGAAGACTTTTTTGAAGGCCTGTTCTTTCGGGCACTTATATTTTCAGATTTTCAGGCACAAAAGGTACTTTAGGCCTGTTTTATTTCAGATATTCTGTATATCTGTGATTTTAGTTCCCATCTGTGAGAAATTTTACTTTTTTCCCCACTCTAAAATACATGTCCAAAAGCAAGGCAGTACAGCATAAATACTTTGTTTTCATGTAGTAGCCCACTGTGCGGAACATCTTTTCACTTCCCTTTTCTGGACTATTGATGAGAGTTTTTTAAAATAATGATGTTGTTTTCTTCTACCAATAGGTTCCGATTGCTAGGTTTGTTTGGTGCTCTCTTTCTCAAACAAGTAGCACAAACTAATCAGGCCATTTATGAATTATACATAACAAAGATTACAGCAGGATGAGTCTAACTTCAAAAATTAATCTAGCTCGGCCTGAATCAATTGTGCGGAAAAGATGCAGCTTTGCTCTTGCACCGTGTAACAGAATTCAGTGGATTTTACACTTCCTGTAAGTGCACCTGCTTAGGCCTTGGAAGAGTATGCTAAACATATACAGAAATTTTCTTTGCATTTACTCTTGTATCTGTAAAGGACTGTCTCCTGGACAGTTACTCATGTCTGGAGTGAGATGCCATTATTTTTCCCTGTTTACAGGAATGCTTCAGGGACAGGCATCAGCTTCTAATGCCTTAGCCCTTATAATGTTCTGGCAGACAATTTCAGAGATATTCAATATGAAAGCAGGACTGGGCTGGAGAGAAGCTCAGCATTGCCAAAGTGTAAAACATTAATGTGGTGGGTTCAGTGGGAGGGATCTGAGGTTTTCTTTTTCCTCACAAAAAGACCCAAAACAAGCCAGCATGAAGAATGAATTTATGCATTCCCTACAGAATATGATTTGTCCTGGCCATGGAAGGGTCACTGGTAGGGCAGTGTAGGTAGGATTAGACATACAGACTTGGCTTGATGATTTATTTTTGGTTTGAAACTAATATCTTTTCTGTTATACTGCTCAGTTGCAGTCCATGACAGATGGGAAGAATCCACAGCCATTTGAACTGCTTATAATATTTCGGCATTTACCACTGAAACCCTCTAGTTCATTGTGTGTTATTTTAGAGAGAAGTGATTAAAATAAAAAATAACATAAATCAAATTTTCTTTCTCTCTTTATTTCTTCTCTCTCTGCCCCCTCTTCTGTCTCCCCTTCTTTTCTTCTTTGGAAGGGGTCCAAGAGATACATTAGGAAATCTAACGCCAAATGCCAACAAAGACACAACCAGTATCAGGATAAGTCTTTAAAATATTTTTTTGTTAGTACACAAAAAGGCCTGCAAACGAAAGACTTCTTTATTTTACTGAATTACAGATAAAATACTGACTAGCAGTCATTTCAATCAGACATGAAGCTTTTTGAAAAAAATCCATTTTACTTCAGTAATTGTGTAACAGCTTTTTCTCCAAAGCTTTGTTTAAAATAAAGCTTGGGAGTTTCACACTAGGACATGTTTGTTCCAATCAGCTTATAGTAGAAGTGTTTAGAACTTCTTGGCTGTAGATGCCCATGAACTTTAAAAGGTGCTGAAGGATTGTTCAACACATAGGGAGACTCAAGAAAAAGATTTTATTTTCTTTTATTTGAGAATATTACCAAAAATATGTCAGACGAACTGGTGGTAGAATTCAGGACTCTTGACTCTGTTCAGCACCACAACTTTGCCAGATGCTGCTTCCAGATGCTCTGTGGGAATATTGACTTCAGCTATAACTTTTGCAAAAGTAAACTTGTATTTGCCAACATTCCTTTGCTAGTGATATGGCTGGATAAGAGCATTAGCAAGTTACAGACTATTCTTAATCATTGTTCTTGTGGTTAAATCTCTGCCAGAAGGTGATGAGAGCTGGAAGTATTGACAGATAACAGCCTGGCACTTGTTTGATTGTCTAGGAAATGGTATCCTATGTAGGACAAATTCCTATATGCCTCTAATAAACACAAACTACAGTGTGGTGAATGAGATATTACAGTGCTAAAATACATTCAAATGTCCATGGAGGTGGGTTCAAGTGTGTCATGGAATGGGCACTTCTGTGGCCTTCTTGGAGTTGAAGCAGCATTATATCCCACACAATGGAAAGATTAGGTAGGGAAAGGTTAGGTAGGGAAATTTCTTGATTTTGATGAACCAGAAGCAATAATCACACAAGAATGAAAGTGGAATGATATCTTCAGACCCTGCCTAAAGTTGCTGACTCTTCTGTGAAATTACATAGCAGGCCAGCTAAGATTATAAGACTTAATTAATGTATGGTGGGTATAGATGGAAACCTGAGACGATTTCTTAGGAACAAAGGATGAGAGAATACATGTCACAGTAGGAACCTTGCAATCCACTGAACACAGAGGGGTTGAATGGTGCCACTAATGTGGCTAATTTCTGCTAATGCCACTAATAGTTTCTTTGTGGGCTAACCATTCTCTCCATGCCTTTCTCCACTATAGTGCACCAAGCTTAAGCTCCCACATTCCCTGGGGGATGCTGGAGCTCACTGTAGTGACAATATGGGATGTTGCTGCCAAAGATACAGCAGAGGGATTTATCCTGTAAAATAAATTCTGCCTATTTAATATAAAAATCTTTGTCTGACAAATGGTTGTATACACTCCAAAGCTAATCAGTGCTTCAAAACAAGTGGTCTTTATTAGACAGCAATTAAGGAATTAGGGGATTCTCTAAAAGGGAAAGTCCTTTGCAGTAAAATAGGTGCCATGAAAGTGACAAAGTGATTATGTGTCTTCTTTGGTGTGGAAGGGGAATGTCCCATGTCCCGTCACACTGGCTCCAAGACCCAGCAGGTGGGTTCCCCACCTGAATGGTGCTGGGAACATGTGGCCGCACCTCGGAACAAAAGGAACATGAGCAGTTTGGGATGGGCTCACAGGCAGAGCCTGAGCCAGGAGATAAAATCTTGAAAGAAAGGAACAGGGCTCAAATTCACTTTCCATTCTAAGGAGGAAGATGTTTTGGACTAGGATGAAAAAAAGGAAAACTGAGAGTTGTTGAAAAGGACTGTAAATAAAAGCAGAATAGGACAATTTAAAGATTCGATGTCCACTGTCTGATCATTTATTTCTTGAAAGAGACTAGTTCTTAAGTTGCTATGGACTAATTGATCAGTACAATGAGAATTCATCAGCAGAAACACAAACCTTTCCTGTTATTATTGCTAACCCATTTTTGGTAACCTGTTGTTCCCTATGCTCTGGGGACAGTTACAGGATCTAAGTCAACCGGTGGCAGAAGGGAGAGAACTTTATAAGAATAGGACAGAAGGCAGGTGTGTGATCCACAACTACATCTCCATTGTTAAAAATAATCTCATTTATTTTGTCTTTGCTGGTTGCTTTAATTCTATTCACTTTTGTTCATATGAATTTAGTTTTCCTCTTTTCATTTTCTGTGTTCTAGCTAAGACAAAAAATGATAGTTGGCCTGAATATCTGGACTGCTTTATGCTGTGGTTTTGCCTGCCTAATTTGATTATCTTTATATCTACTTTTCTATTTCCCACCTCTGTATTTTCTTCCAAATAGTTTTTCTTTTTCCCTTTTTTTACCCCCTCCTTACAGTAGTGATTTCTGTACAGTGGACACACTGTACAGTGGACACACCAGGAATTACTTTCATCCCCCTGCAATTTACTTCTCAGTTGCCCAGTTGTGGTGACTTTCAGTCATTGGAGGCCTGGATCCTCTTGGTACCTCTGACCTGAGCTCAAGGTTCTGTAGTGGGCTCTGATTAGATGCCAGCAGGGCCTGGGAGGAGAAACTGCAAATCCCTCTGTTGTGAAATAGTCTGACCTTCCATTGCTGAAGTCAGTGATACCCAGGGAATCAGGACTGGGTCCAAAGTCTTGGAAGAAGCTTAAGATGTTTGAATTTTCATGTGTAGCAACATAAATGGCATTCTTGGCTCTCTGAAGTACAGCTCTCACAAGGCCAGTGCTGCTGTTTATTCTCTCTTGCCATACTATCTCAGTTATGAATTCATCATGTTTGAGACCCTAAAATACAGAGTCAAACAAAGCCACTTGCAATGATCCAGAGTCCCCATTACAGCCCCTCCTCAGGTATGGGTAGCTAGCCTTGCATATGTCACCCCAGCAATATTTACCCAGAGCCATGAAAACTGCTGGAATTGTGCTTTGCCCCTGCTAGACAAAGTACACTTTTTAATAGGCATGGGTTGAAAGCAAATTGACTTTTTAAAGGGAAACAGGCTGCTCCTCAAAAACCATTAGAGATTCTGTCATCTAGAATATCCCTGTCATGTTGACCTTATTTACAGATTTCCTGAAAAATACAGCATCATAACATTGATGTATAGACCCTCTAGCATCCAATTTCTTTAAAGGATGCCTCCATATGAAATAAAGATGCTGGTCGTGAATCCATGCATGCTGAGGCAATACTAATGAGAGGAAGCACTGTGGAATATATTGCACACAAAGGCTTTTTTTAAATGTAGTCATACACTTTGGAAATAAAGCAATTTGGCATCTTACCATGGCTACAAATGAGGAGTGTTATGGGAGGGGGAGTCAGGCAATAAAAGTGACAGTGGTGGGGTGTTATTGACAGCTCTTTTCGTAATTACAAACTGTGTATGCATCTATCCACATTACCCAAGCTCTGGTCTTCTTTAGAAGTAAAACACAACCGTAGGATGGTTACATTTCATTCAGTCTGTTGGAATAACTCTTTATCATTAGCAATTAAAATACCGCTTTTATTATTTTAATGCTTTATAGTGTTACAATCACGCTCACAAACAGAATTTAAATGCTCCAAGCACCATGCCAGACAAGGAGGTAGAATAGACAACAAATCAGGTGTTTTACAGTCCAAATTTACAGTGAAGAGGTCAGGATTCCTTAGGGATTCAGAGTGAATCTAAGGAAGATTCCGGAGAGCTGAAAACAAGGCAAGTGATAATGTGTTTCTTTGTCTAGAACTGCAAATGGCAGCTGCTCTGGGGAGCCTTTTGGAGAGAATAGACTTGAAACAAACAGGCTTGGGATTCCTGGGCCTCTTGCTGATAAGGGCTGGTAAATGAAGAAGCTGTAGTCCAAAAGATCGACCAAACAACTACTGATGCTTGGGCTAATGGGAAGGACGCTGGGGAAGGGAGTGTCCAGTTAAGGGTTTGCCGTCAGACTTGTGACTTCTCCAGTTGTTTTTAGTGTCTCCATCTTCTCTCTTATTTAAACAAACTTAGCAAGAAAGCCTGGAAGTGTTTATTCTGCTAATCTTTCCAGTAATTCCAGGGAATTCTTTACTTGTCTGGAATGCTTTAATACTATCCGTGATTTTTGGGTCACAATTCAGTGGCAATCACTATAAAATGATTGTATTTACGAAAGTGAATGTATGGTCATTTTTACCATTTATATATGTGATTTTTAAAATGACAGCAAAATACTAAAGATATTATCTAATTATCTTTCAGAATATTTTCAGTATTTTTTCTCTTTTAAATTGAAAGCTAAGTGCTTTTTTATTTGAATTGGTATCAGCCTGTGAAAGCTATGCTACATCTTGCAAAGAAAACAGTTTATCAGTGTGACATAAGTCCTCATAATTCAGTATTCTGGAGTACAAGAATCCCACATACAAATACATTCAGATGTACTGAAATGAAATGAAATGAAATGAAATGAAATGAAATAAAATAATAAAATAAAATAAAATAAAATAAAATAAAATAAAATAAAATAAAATAAAATAAAATAAAATAAAATAAAATAAAATAAAATAAAATAAAATAAAATAAATAAAATAAAATAGGGTTTCTGTAATACAAATTTGTCTTTTGCCTGGAGGCTAAAATTATCAAGAGCAATGATCTTTAGGCTGAAACAAGGATGTCTGATTAGCTTTCATACCTTGGCCAGCAGTGCATTTTGAGTCTGGTTTAGAAATTTATAGCAAGTGTTGCACACACTTTTAGCCTGCATATTTTGTGTGATCAATAGATCAGAATTGAATGATAGCTGTACCTTAGAGTCGGCAATTCAATTTAATAGACAACTTATTAAATTATGCAGAACCTCATAGGTCTTTAAAACAATGTTAAAGCTCAATTTCATGTTTGGCAAACGTTGCTCTGTCGATGCCCAGTGAACACTGAGGTCATACAACAGCAAATTCTGCTCTCGGGTGCTCATGTAATGAACAAATAACCCCATTAAAATCAGTGGGGTGACTGACTTTACCATGGTGGGTACTGGGGCACGATGGGATTTTATGGGAAGAGTCTCTTCCTGCTGCATCTGAACAGTGAGGAGCAGATGCAGATTACTGATATAAATGGAGTTTAGATTTTCCACTGTCAGGGGGAGCCTTTGCTGACAAACCTCAGCATAGCCACAGGTCAACTCACTTTGATTATACATACTGAGATATTGCGTTAGTTCAGAAGTAATCATTCTTCCAATAAATGATAAAATTATGTTCTATGCAACATTGCTTACTGGAAATTTGACCCCTGACTCTCATATGTCTCCTCAAATTGTGTACTACACTTGTGCAAATGCTCATACATCAGGGTGCTCTGTGCAGCACAAATACACTTTTTTGAGCAAAGAAAAACAAGTCCTTCTTGTTTTCTGTATTCTATTTTCTGTAAGCCTTGTGCTGACATGTAATGGTTGGTACACTTTCAGCAGGTAAAACTAACTCCCTTTCCAATAATGAAAATTTGCTTCTGCCCTTAATAATATGTGGTCTTTTCTATGCACATCAATAGTCAGCTCCTTAGGTGGTCGTGTTTTAACCTGAGTTAAAATGAGTGTTGTTTTTCTAGATAAGTAACTTTTGGATATGACTGCCAGCCATTCTCAACTCGTGCCACTAGAAAAGTTCCTACATTTGGAAGACTTGAAGATTTCCAGCTCTTTGTTTTCACCTGGAAGAATTTAAACAATTAGTGAATGGAAACTTCAAGGCTGTAACTGACCAGCGTCCTTTCTTTGAAAATAAATTAGTTTAACTTATGGCTTATGGCAATTACAGCACATCATATGAAATTATATTTATGGGACCTCATCCATCTTAATCAGTTGTGACAGAAGGCACTTTGTGGGGAGGATTGAGCAGTACTTCAGAACAACTCATTTCACCTTCAGTTATTTAGAGGGGAAAACTAAGGAAGTTCTGCACTTCTGGTTTCATTTTTGCCAAGGCTGAAAGCTAAATTATTTTTATTAGTGCTGCTATTAGAGCAGTTTTATAGATTTTTATTTTATGTCATCAAGGGCCTGCTACCATTTCAGGGAAGGTGCTACTGGTGCTGAGGGTGATCCCTGTGGTAGCTGTGCCCTGTCCTTCAGAGTCTGGCCATGGTGTCAGAATGGACAGGAGCTTAGGACAGGGTCCATCAACAGCCCCAGACAAGGTAAGGGATGAACCAGGTCCAGGATCCTTCCGGGGAGCCCAGTCAGGGGTAAAAGGAGACAGGGCCAGGGGTGGGACTGGGGACAAAGCCACAGGTGGGTTCAAAATCCAGCCGGGGCATGAGGCCCCAGCCAGGGCTTGGAGCTGATTGTGACACACCACGGCTGCAGAGGGGGTGGATGCAGCCAGCAGGCTGCCAAGGTCCATCCCAGAGACAAGCCTGGAGACAAACATGCCTACAGAACAGCTCAGGCAAGGACTGAAAGCCTGGAATTAAATGGAGCCCTGGGGCCAGCCTCAGGGGCAAGGGAGTGGGTCCCAGGTAAGGCAGAACAGGGCCATTAAGACCTATTAGTGCTGGCAAATCCCAGCACTTTAGAAAAGAGAATCCTTTCACTGAAGATCTTTGTCTACCAGTGGAAAATGCATAGAGTTAAAGGAATTGTGCAACTCAGTTTCTCAATGTGTCTTAGTACCCGGTTATTTCTGTCTTTGCAGAGGCAAAATAATAATCTAACTAATATTTTAAATGTCTTTCGTAGAAGGAACCACAATGTAACAGGAGTTAAGAGAATAACTGGGAAGCCTGTTTTAAAATGTTGTACCTTTAATATGTGATCACTACTAAAGCTCTGACAATAGATGACAGAATTTGAACCTATTTTACAGTAACTTTGACTGTTTAGTTTTAGCTTTGTTATTTGGCAATTAGATGCATTAACCCAGTGTGTTTGTCTAAAAGGCAGTGGAGAGGAAGAAGCAGGAAGAAAGAAATTATTTCTGAGAGGTGCCTTATCTCGATCCCACACTTGAGAGCTGTTGAGGGACAATGGTTGAACCATTGGTTTTGAGAATTTGTCTTAATCTCCTGCTGAGTTTACAGTACTGGTTTTATCTAGGAAGGGCAAACCCTGAGAATACAGAGGAATAACCCCCTTGTGACTGGGTGGTTAAATGAAGCTCTCCCTCAGTAGAGAGGTCACTGGGTTTTTGGGGGAGACAGGTTGGAGTGTGCAGTGTTTGAAAGAGCAAAGTCTGCCCATCCCAGTGGCTGACAGAGTGAGCCTTTCACAAAGATAAACCAGAAATGTCTCCAGCTCTTCAGTCTCATTTTGAAATGACTTATTTGATCCTGCAGTCAAATAAAGAATGTTTTCTACTTTGGGGAGCTGTTTTGTCAATACCTGATGCCTGTCTGTATGTCCCAAGTGGAACTAAACAGGCTGATTCCTGTTAAACTGAAAGTGTCTGAATAACCAATTCAAAGTATTAGTTGTGTATTTATTTTTGTTTAGAAAACCAGGGCTGGGTAAAGACTATGAACAATGAACTTTAGCAGTAATGGGGAAATTACTAGTGTCTTGTGCCTCAAAGATCTACTTCTAAGTATATCCCTCCATATCAACTTACTTATTTTTTGGTTGTTGTACTCCAAATTTAATATATAATGCATCTTCCAACATGTACTTTCTGTTTTTTATATCGCAGACATATGAAGTGAGAAGAAACCCAAGGACATTTTTAACACAGAATACTGAACAGTTTTACCACTTGTGGGACCCCTTTAATTTATGGACTACCATGACAAATTTTGCAAAGCTGTGAAATTGAATTAAACAAAAGCAGCTGTTAACTTGGTAATTATTGACCGTATAATTTCCATACCCCAATGGTGGTACTACACTGCAATTAACTGATCAACAGTGATACTGAGTGATGCTTACATTAATAAGCAAATAAGCTCTTACCAAATGCAATGAGTTAAACTGCACTGGAAATGCTGAAGGTACCAACCCATGCCTGGCTACATGCTCAATTTTCTCTATAAATGCACAAAGATAACATTCTATGTCACTTATCAGAAGTGCAGTGTGAGCCTGGATGCTGAGAGCCCATACAATATATGTCATAGATCAGTTCAAAAGAGAATCAGACTGTTTGTCTTCCCTGTAAATTCAGCTTTGTAACTCACTAGGAAAAGAAGTCCTTGTTTTAAAAGTTATTCACTGAGAAACAAAAACCCAGTGAGTTTATTTGTCATAAAAGAGTGAAGTACAGGAGTCAAGGGCCTCTTGTCTGTTTTTGGAGAGAATCCTCCTCTGCTTGGCTCTAGAACATGGGAAGCACTGATACTCCTGCTCTCCTATCAAGGGAAGATGGATGAGGGTGGCAAAAGGTATTACAGCTTTGTATTTGTGCAGATAGTGAACAGTAGAGGTTACAAGTGGATTTTCTCATTCAGTGTCCTGCTGGTTGTTGGATTCAGCCTTCACCCATTTATTACCGTTTCCATCAGTTCTTCCTGTGGAAATGTGCTGGGTATAGTGATGAAACCTCAGCTGACTTTTCCCAAAACTTCCCATTAATTAAAACTCGGGAAAAGATTCCTCCTGGAAGGAAGGACAAAGATGGTAATGCACCAGCCAAATGAATTGTGACATGAGATGTTATACTCAAAGTTTTCCTATTAAACTTTAATTGGAGCCTTTTAAAGAAATCTGTTGCTTTGTAGAATGGGGAGGCCAATGAAATATTTCTCCTGGCTAAAAACTGACTGGATATTTGGAATGAAGACAATGGTAGCTTAGAAGGAGAAATTCCATGGCTTTCAAACTATACATCAACGAGTTACTTGCAGTTTCTTCTTCTTGTTTGCTCAACTGGTATTTTCAAATGTCTCTCTTTGTTGATTTTTGGCATATGAGTAGGGGCATGACAATAGAAAGTGGAAAGGCACATTCCCAACTTTTTGGGTACATTATTCCATGAATCTATTTTGTCATTGCACATGACCAATTGACCTTTGAAACTGTGTCAGAAATAACTCCGCATCTTGATGGATGACACTGACCTTAATAACAATAACAAAAAGCAAGTAAAAAATGGGGTCCCTTTTCTTTGTAATCACCATGGACTGCTGGCTGTCAGACTCAGACTTTCCTTATTGTTCTTCTCATTTACAAGCCAGACAGCATTACAATGATTTTTACTTACTGGCTACTGCAAGAGCGAATGTGGGGCTGGGTAGTGCAAGTGTAGCAGCCAGAATTCCATAGTAGGACAGAAAGGGAAAGAAGTGGGAACTGACTTCAAATATATGGCAGACATTTTCAGGCAAGAGTGTCACAGTCTGTTGGGGCACAATGAGACTTGCTGGTGTTTTTCCAGCTTATTTCTCCTGTAAAGAAAAGGCTTTCAAACACTGCAGTGATAAACACGGTGTTTGCACCTAGCAGCATGCACAGATGAAGACATTTCTGGCTCCTGATAACACACAATATATGTGTTATTGTGTGTGTATTGCATTAAGAAACAGACGTGGATTAGATTCTTGTGGACAGATTATGGAATGTTTCCTTTGTATTCATGGCTGAAACGGGCTAACAGGATTTACTTGATTCAGAGATCAGATCAGCCTTGTTTAAAGGAACAGGCAAACCAAGGATGGGAACAGCAACTTTCTATATCAGTACAAGCAGAGAAAAATAAAGAAATAGAATGGCTGCAACTTCTATAATACTTTTATCCTGCTGTGGATAGATACAACCTACTGATTATTCTTAAAGAACTCCAATCTTTTACACAGCCATTCAGTTGAAAATGTCATAATTTTAAAATGTTGATAAAAAAGAGGTAGGAAATAATACAATATCTGGAGTTAATGGGAAAATGCTATATTGATGATATGCCTTTTGTGCCTCTAAGTTTAGGAAGCAGAGAGTACTTGTAGTACACAATTTACTGAACTTGTCTAAAGAAGTGAATCCAGTATGGTGAGCCTTTACCCTCATGCTTTAAAAAAGGCCTTTGTGAATCTATTCTGATTGGGTACTTTTCCAGATTTCATGCCCATTAAAGCATCAATTACCTCTGACATTTCTATCAGTCTCCTATTAAGTTTGCACTTACTAAATTTCCAGAAATCCTGAGCAAATTAATCGAGGCATTAATCAGACTGCAGAGGGAATAACTTTTAAAAGGAGGAAAAAGAAGACTGGCATAATTTATGGTAATAGATTTTGAAATAAATTGCTTCCTCGAGTTAATAACTTGTTCTCTTGTGACTACATACTTGATATTACACTGGAAGCAGTTCTTTTTAGACTAGATCAATTAGTTATTGTTTGCGTAGCACTTTGAAGGTGTAAAGTACCACGTAAATGCAGGCTTGTTGTTATTATTGCTGCCTCAGTCAATGGCCTACCAAGATAATATTCCTTTTTGCAAAACATATTTGACAGCTGTCCAGTTGCCTTTATCCACCCCATCAAAGTGGTTGTCTTTTCTTTCTCTTCCATATTTTCAGAGAATCCTCAGTTGTGCTGATGGCTTTTCAATTGGAAAGCTTCTTTCTTATAACACTCAATATCCACCTCATTGTGCTGGAAAGACCCAGGAGGGAAACAGGCCAAAGTTATTATTACCTATTATTACCTATTATTGCCTCAATTAAGGGGTTTAAAATGCCCCAGACCTGAAATCAATAAGATCAGAAACTGAATAAATTAGTTACTAGTTACTCAGTTTATTTTTCTCTTCTGATTCCTGACTGAATCTCTTACCACAGGGATAGGGTGAATTTCAAAGCCATTAGAGTTTTGAAATGATAAGGATTAACTGAACTGAAATAAGTGCTAATTTCAAAGGGGCTTGTTTTGGGGCTGCACAGCAGGGGACATTCTGCATTGTATGCTGAAGTCAAGTTAGATATGGAGACACACAATGGGTAAGTCGTTAAGCTTCAGTTGAATTTAGGGGCTTGAAATACTCAAAGCTGGTGGGATTCTGGCTGTTTGTAAGGAAGCTCTCAGGTACTAATCCAGGCATTCCTAACAAAGAGGTAGAGTTGCTGAAATGCAATGCTTGTTTTTCTCTCATACTTTTTTATCTAACCTTATAAATATTTGAGCCTATGGCTGAGCTTCTATGTGGCACAGGACTCTGCACATCATATCCTAATTGTTCTTTCAGAACAAAATGACAGCTAAGCAAAAAAAATGGGAAAGTGAGAATAGGGACATTGAAGACATAGACATCTAAGAAATTGTGATTAATACCACTCCCCGGTTTTATAACGCTTTTGTCTAGTGGCACTGGCCTGGAACAAACAATAACAAACCAACCATAATGTAACATCCCCCGAGAGCCATTTGGATCATGCAGGAGCTGGAGAGCCGACAGCACGAGCTCGTGAAAATTGCTCTAATTACTTGTTAAGATACACTCAGAAATCTGGCAGAGGAAGCTGTGCTGAGCACCACAAATGGTGCAGCAGTGCCACCACCTGAAAGAAAGGGAGACTAAGGGGGAGGAGAAGGCAGTGAGGACAATTAACTGAAAGCACGATAAAGGGGTTTCTCATTCTGAAATCTAATGGAAATCCTACTGCAGCCATTCCCAAGGAGGCTGGTCTTGGACGTCACACCCAGAGATCAGTTTGTTTTCACCTCTAGCACTAAATCCAGGATGTACTGGGTATGGTACATGTGTGAAACCTGAGCAGTAGAGAAACAAAACTGGGACAGGAAAGGGTTTTCTCCTTGCATGTGGTGTACGAGGGTGCCACGAAGGATCTCTTGTTCCCTGAGCTCCTCCTGGAGACTGATGCTCCTTCTGCATGCCTCCTGCTTTGCTTTCCCACTTTTCCTTTTAATCTTTGCAAAGGATTCCAGAGGTATTAGAAGGTAAAAGTAGAAGTAAGAACAAACCACAGCCTTTACACTCTCTTTACATCCATCTCATATTTGATGAGTGGGTGACAAGATAGTAAGAAATGTGATCACCAAGGAAATATATTTACTAAGGGATAGAGCTGACCAACCTTGCCTTCAGGCTCTTCTCTAGTCAGATGGAGCACCTTCACAGCCTGACATGCACCAGGGCCAAATAATTGGAAAAAAAAGAAGAATTGGACTCTTTCTGATGGCAACTTGTCTTTCTGATACATGCCAGGGACTGCTAAGATTTTATGTTAAATTAAGTGTCCAAAGTTTGATTGTTTCTATAAGAAAACCCAATACTTACTGAAGAATCTCAGATGTTACAATTAGGACAAGACAGAGCATCACAGAAAGAGGTAAAACCTCTCTATATAATTTGTTAATTTAAAGCTTTAAACGATTTATGATTGTCATTCTTGGCTGATTTTGCAAAATGTCATCTGTGGACGATTTTGTATTATTGTCATTCTTGGCTGATTTGAAAGGTCCACATATTGTGACTTCTGAAGAAAAAGTAAGACTGAAATGTGCTGTTTTTTTAAAAAAGCTTTCAAAATTAAGATCTTTAACCAGGAGTCAATGTAAATATTTTCTATGGTTGAAATAGTTTTGCATTCAGGTTCAGTTGCCACTTCTAGTTCTCTTCAACACTGGTGAAGAGATGGCATTCTATGAGTTAGAATCATTAACTCTGCAATCAAGTTTCTGTTGCCATTAGGAATATTGCATTCAATTTAATATCAGTTATGTGGATTTGAGTTTTTGGTAATGTTTCATTTGTTGTTCCATTCAGGCAAGATTCCCCAAGCACTAACAGGTTATCAAAAACAACTTTCTGATAATTAACCAGTCACAGTCTTTGCTGTCTTAGTTATGTCAGGTTTCCACTGTCAATTTTAAACATGGATTTCTAATAAATACTATTCCTAAAAAGTAAAGAAAAGAAAGAGTTTCTCAGTTGGGAAATAACTTGCTGAAGTGTTTGTATCAATTTATTGGGAGAGTGAATGATGAAAAACCAAACAGGTGCACAACAGAGAGCTCAAATCTTCTGTGAGCCTGTAAAAACAAACTCTCCCTCCCTCTTTTCTGCTGAGGTGAGTGTAAGAGGGAGCCTTCCTGTTTGTTTTTTCCCAAACAAGGAGGAAGCACTGAGCTTTATTTTCCTATATCTTGTTTAGCCACATTGATTAGAGTCTACATTCAGGTTCCTTAATGGACAGCGTGTTATATAGGTTGTTTGAGGTTAAGTAACAATGGGGAGCATGGCTAGCACAGTTTCCCATGTCTCTAAATATAAACACAATAAGAATCCTGTTAAGACAATGAAGCAATATAGAAACAGACTTGCTGCTCGAGCGTGTAGGTTCTTTTTCTTGTTTTCTGGCCATTATGTAAACTGACATTCTGTTTTTCCCATTTGAGAGTAGACCTCTGCCTTATCATCATCACTGCAGATGTGCCCAGAGAGTGTTTACCAATAAGGAAAAGAGACATTGCCGTTGTCTGGGTTGTTATTTCCTACAACAAAGAATAAGGGGAGTTGGGATGAAGGAGGAGGACGGAAGGCAGTCGGTGCTGAAACGCTGCAGGCGACAATGTAAGCAGAGCCCCTGGTGCGTGGTTAGAGCAGAGCTGCGCTGAGCTGCCACCTTCCCTCGGCAGTGTGGCTGTAGGGAGAAGTGCTGACTGCTGCCCTGCTGCTGGGTTTGCACCCAGACCCACAGGCACAGCGTCCCAAAATCTTTTCATGAAAGCTCTGTGAGCTTTTCTCCCCCTCTCAGTGATAGACCAGATCAAACCCTTCCATGCAAGTTTGTGACACTCAGCTCAGCTGGGTCTCAAACCACACAAACCATCTTTGGGTTAGCTTGGTTTTATTCTAATGTAGGCCACTTACACCAAAATTAGCTGAGTTATTAATTAATATAAGCTTAATGCAAAAGATTATGCCATCACTAAGGCCAACAAATATTTTCCAGAGATGGAGGTGAGGTTAGTTCCACTAGGAAACTGAATTCTCTGCAAAAATAGGCAATACTTGCTTAGGAGCAAAATCAAATTAAAGTATAAACAGAGACAGAATATAGCAATTTGTAGACTGGAAGAATGTTTGTGCAGTAATAAGAATATTTTAACTGTTAAATATTCATGAATATAACAGAATTTAATAAAGACGAGAAAGTTACAAAATTCAGCTGAGCTCTGGATCAGAGCTTTCCTCCTTGCTCAGATACAAGATCACCTTCTACCTAAAGTGACTGTGACTGCTAAAAAGCAATTTCTGAGAGTCATGGAAAATTCAGGCTTGGGATTTTATATTGCTTCTTTGTAGGAAAAAAAGCAAGTTAAATGTCTTTGAAAGTGTAAGTGAACTCCACCAGCCACAAAAACCTTCCTTCTAACCACACAGCTGTCACTGCACTTGTGGCTCTGTAGTTTCTGCAAAATACAAATTAGATTTTCCCTAATTAATTGTTAGGACAAGGCTTTAAAAAATACTCGATTAAGATCTTGGGGCATAAACAGTTAAGGAGTGTAAAGATCTGAGAAGTGTTTTTGCCTGTGGTACAGCCTTATGCTGTTTGTTTCTCAGTGACACAAAAGGGTTTTTAAATTTTTGCTATGGGAATAATAAGCACAGAGTTCAGGTCTCACTTTAGTGGCTAAGAGAAATAAAAACCAGAGGTAAAAGTGAAAACCTGACCCTGTTAACAAGTGAATGTAGAGTGTCAGGACTTGAAGTCTGACTTCTCTAAGCTATAAGTGTTTAAACCCCAGCAATGTTTATATTGGAGTGGAAATGCCTCAGATTCTGTGTTCAGTAAAACCAGCTTCATTGTCTCTGCCGTAGCTGATGAAGACACGCTCAGCTGCAGAGCAGCACAGGTATAACCAAGAACAGAATTTGTGATTTTTGGGTTGTTTGTCCAGATTCAGCCTCCAAGACAAAGTGTCACCATCTGTGAGCGGAGGTCTTGGCAGCTTTATTCCAGGTGGCCACAGAACTTGTATTAATATAGCTTCACTCTCTGCATTGATCCCTTTGTGACAGTTTGGAGATGGCATAGAAATGGAAAGCAAGGGCACAAGGTTACTTCTCCCGCTCTGGAGTCACACACATAATATGTTTTGACCTCCTGGGATTTGGTGGAGTGGTTCATTAATGCAGTGGAACTTATTCAAGACTCTAAGCTTTTTCTGCCAGGTATTTATCTCTATAATTACACGCCTTTTTTTTTTTTTTTTTTTTCCCCTTCCCCCCCTCCCCAGAAGTACTTGTTTCTAGAAAGCTATAGGGCTAATGAGCCTGGAAATTTAAAGGGAGCCTTTATGTGATTGTTATGGCACATTTTATATGCATTGCAACATCATATTCCTATAGAGAAGAAAATCTATATTTCTCCATCATACTTTAAAGACTAATTCCCTGGAGTAATCTCCATTCTTTACTAGTTTATTCTAAATAAAATTGATTTTTTCCTGGGAGATTAAAACCTGCCTTGAAGATTGTGAACGGTTTTGTTGTATAGGACTTTATTAATAGACTCCCTGCAGCCTAATTCTGTTTATACAACTTGAAAACAATAAAAAGAGTTGACAGTTTTGTCAGTTGCGCTTGCTTTAAAAAAAAAAAAAAAGGTTAAAAAAGGAAACACAGAGCCCTCCTTGCCCTGATGTAGCAAGCGCCAGCGCTGTAAACAAACTTCAACGGGGCGTTTAGGAAGATGTGAGTCATTAGCCAGGGCAGAGCGGGCTGCTGGGTTTGTCTGAGGGATGCAATGCTCCCCAGGCCGGGAGGAGCCGCGGCTCGCCGGCGGGCAGGACACGCGGCTTCACCGCCAGCAGCAGCGGGGCACAGGCACACGGACAGCGCCCGGGCAGGGCTTCCTGCAGTGACACCGAAACCCTGCCTTGGTCTGGCCGTGGGCAGGAAGGAGAGAAGCAAAGCAGCGAGCGAGCACCGCCGTAACCATCGCCTTTTGCAGCGGCGGGACTTGCCCCGCGGAGGTGGAAGCTGCGCGGCCGCTTCCCAAACGCAGCGTTCAATAGGAGTGCGAATGTGCAATTCTAGGCGATTGTATTCGAAGGAAGAGAAAGGAGCTGATACGGCGGGTGTTGATGCGGAGACATTGAATTCTAAACGGGGTTATCTTCACGGAACTGAGAATCGCTTTGCAGGTGATCCGAGAAACTTCTCAAGGTTTTACACTCGGACCCTTTCTAATCTGCTTTACTTTGGGAGCTGAATGAACCGTGGCCCTCCACCCTGGCCGGACTTTCTACTACTATAAAAGCAGGGGGAAAGCCTTTTGTTCAAGATAATTTGACAAAAGTCAAATTTTCAGCTTGCCTAAATTCCCAGAAGCTTAGTTTTGGTATGGGTAAGGCTACCACAGCCGAGTTCCGTCCCCCGAATTCTGTCACCAAACCACTGATCTTAAAATTCTAATATTACGTTATTTAACAACTTGCATTCATTTACAATACACAGTTTTACTCAAGACACATTCTCTATTTCTGCTTCATGGCGAATGGCCTCAAATATTGGAATTTGTACTTAAATCTCTCGGCAAACTCTTACTTTAGAAGGGATAAAGATCATGCAAACGT
Source organism: Lonchura striata (assembly GCF_050655825.1). Lineage (NCBI taxonomy): Eukaryota > Metazoa > Chordata > Aves > Passeriformes > Estrildidae > Lonchura > Lonchura striata. The sequence continues at coordinate 6,457,913 of NC_140709.1, read as the reverse complement.
TTCTCTACATGAAACACGATCAAAATATCTTTCTCAGGTTCTTCCTAAGAACTTTCACCCAGTTCTTCAGATGACAGATATGCTCAGTAGTAAGCACGTATGTATTCCTACTGATTTGAGTTCAAAATGGTCTTAAATTTCATCATATAATGCCCCGAAACCAGTGCTGATCTTTTAATTGTGGTAAACCAGAAGTGACTTCAGAGATATCAAAGCATGATATGCATTTAAGTAGCCTAAATCACCACAAATAATGGTCTTGTGACACAAGCACCTTGGAGGGTTCAACCCGAAATTTACATCAAAGTTTATAAAGTTTGTATCGAAATTCTGCTGTGGTCCTGCCCTCAAGCATTTTTTAAATGGGGAGATTTTGCTCTTTTGAATAAAATTGTAGGAATACAACTTATAATGTGCCTTCCATTCATTTGCAAAAGGGTTAAATTTCACTTTCTTTATAAAAACTCGGGAGATCCATCTCTAGAAAGGTAAAAGTGCATTTAGAACACAGAAGATGTTACAAATGGGTGTATTGGGAGTGAGTAACTTAAAATTAAGTCTTTGTCACAGAAATGAGGAAAAGAAATAAAACCTCACAATCTCGGTTTGGCTGACCGGCAGGCTGAGGGTGTGAAGCAGGTCAAGGAATCCCAAGCATAGGTAGAGGCTGAGAAGAAGGAAACTTGAGAAAGGAAATGAGCTAAATATCAGTGTTTCTGAACAACCTGGAGGTTCTTGTGTTGGAAAAAGTGAACTCTCTTATCTTCCCTAAGTCAGAATTTTAAAGTTTTGAACTTTAGTCATATTTTGTGCTTTCCGCTTGATATGAGAATTATCATCAAAGTGGTTATCTAAAGTTTTCTGTCCACATAAAAAAAATCCCAGCAACTTAAAAGGAATACTAAATACAACTGAAAGCAGTATAAATCTACTCAATGCTGAGTAAAAAAATTTGCCCTTTTATCTCTGAGTAGATCATTGATTCTGACACAACCACATCATAGAGTGGGGGGAAGAGGAGCTCCAGAAGAATAGTTAGGAGAGAGGTTTAAAAAAAAGAAAACTATTTTTACCTCCAGGAATTATATTTAATTTTGCATGGTCTTTCAAAGTATATTTACGTAAAACGGGATTTCTATTGAACTAATTATAATCCAAGAAACATGCTGTTATAAATTCCTGGGATACATGTTCTTAAGATTTTTTTTCCCACCCTCTGAAAATGCATTAAACTAATAATGAATGTGCTCTCCAGGCCCATAAATAGAAATACTTACCTTCCAATCTGTTTTTGGGAGAACTTGCTCAGTTTCATGGAGTAATTTGATCCAGGTGCTATGTACAGTGACCTGGATCTCCTTCCAGTGACACTGGAGCTCATTGCAGGCAGCAGGATTAATTTGTGTGAGGAAGAGGATAAAGCTGATGCTGCAGCCTTCTGCTGTAGGTGAAAACAAGAAGAGATGATCAGTTAGATTTGTTTTCATGATAGGTTCAGCCACATCTAGACTGATTGTTGTAATTCAGGATGTACACACTAATGCAGAATAAAAATATATTCCAGTTTCTAGTTATGGCCTACAGTTGGTAGAGTCTGATGAAATACTGAATTGTTTTTGAGTGATACTCTTGCTGCTATGATACTCCCACTCCTATTAGGCTATTAAAACTGAACCCGTTTGCTGGTTTTGTAAGAAAGATAATATTTTGTACAACTAGAAATATCAGGAATTAATCCAATAGTGGTGAATGTTTTCTGTAGAGTTGGAGATACCACAGAAGAACAAAGTCACACTGAAAAATAAAAACCACAAAAAGGAAAAAAAGCCACCAAAAATTTTTGTTTGGTGTTTTTTAAGAAAACAAATAGATTCTCCTTTTATTGGATTAAATTAAATGTACCATCAATGGAGTTAGACTAAGGTAAAAAAGGTTGTAAAAGGAGAAAATCTAATCAGATATTTTAAAGCAAGAATAACATTTACATGCAAAAAACTGTAAAACCCTTAGTGATATTGTGCAACTTATTTGTGATGTGTTTTTCTGAAATATAATCCATGTTGTTTGAACCTGGCCTTTTTCTTGGAAAATGATTTTCAGCACTAAACAACAGAGGTGGAAAGCAGTGTTAACGTTAGTCAGCTGTGAATCTCATTAATTTAAATAATACTGCCCTCAAAATTCACCCAACAGCAACAGCTCAGTTCAACAATTTCCTTTTTCAGTCCAGCTCATTTCTATCAGCCTTTTACCCAGTTTCCTCATCACCTTATAGTGCCCACAGAGTTGTGCTGCTCATTTTCTTTGTAGCACTGTTCAAAGGCTGTTCCTGGAGTCCACACCCTGCTCACAGAATCTAAAAGAAATTGGACTGAATGTGGTAAGAGAGGTTAATTATGACTGCTACCAAACCCCTTGTGTGTTTGTGAGATTGGTGATATGGTGATATGGGATTGGGGAGATCTTTGGGAAATCCCAAACTCCTCCAATTTGTGTCCTGCAGCAGTCTGCAGGAGAAAATCACCTGTGTGTATATATATATATATATATAATTACATATTACATTTATACACATGTCTTGATTCTTAAGATTATTAGGAAGGACCTTATTCAGCTTCTGAGAAAGTGCTTTAAATGAAAGTATATTTGATATATATGTGCTTTTTAAGTTTTTGTGAAAGGTCATTTTTTTTATCTTATGAAATATGCTTTGAGAATATACATCTATTGAGACAACCAAATGAAAACAAATACTTGCTATGTCCTATTCATAGTAAAAGGTGGGTAAAGAATAATTCAAGTTACTGGTAAATGAATTTCATCTTTACTTGACCTTTGTAAAGCAATAGAATAATAATCACAGGTCTCGCTCCATGGTTATTCCATTGTTTTTAGTGCTGCTCACACACACAGGTATGGTGCTTACAGATGCATTATCATTTCCAAAGAACTGCTTCAGGCAAACCGTTAATGGAGTGCTGCCATCTCTTGGTTATGCAAATTATATGTTGCAAGATATTAGGCACTTTCTGAGATGGAAATGCCCTCCCTGAATAGCTTTGTTATGTGAAGGGTGATGCTCAGCTCTAATATTCAACACATTTACAGACATTTTCCATTTAATGTATCCAGCAAGGTTACTAGAAATTTTTGAGAAGTTTTGAGTTTGTCCTTCCTATTAAAGATGGGGAGGTTGGCTGCTGTTGTGTAAGTTTATCTTTAAGCTGCCAAAAGCATTGTAATGCTGTTCAAATACCTAAGCATGTGGACTCCTGTTATGTAGCTGGTGATGTCGAGGAGAGACCGTGTATATGTAGCACTAATGCTTATGGTTATGTGTGCTTCTGTAATTAATAGGTAGTAATGACAAGTTGTCCTTAGTGAGAGTCAATTATCCATGACCCTACAATAAAAAACAAAGTAGAAAAGAACAGGCAGGTGATGGGACCAGACCCCTTGGAAGTGTGGGCATAGGATGGTACCAGAGGCCACAGGGTTATCAGATGAAAGAAACTTAACAGCCACCCAAAATATTAAAGTACCTTTTCTATAATGCTGCAAATAATCTGGATTTAATCAGAACGTCAGGCACATTTGTCCCTGTGGAGCTAGGGGAACTTGAATCAACCCACTCATGGTATTCCACATGCAGCTGCTCACCCAGGGGCACACATTGCCTATTCCAAGTCCTTATAAAGCCACCACACTTTTCCTCAGAGTCCATTTGCCATGGCAGTTTCCTTGGGAGAGCAGGATGACAGATAAACACATGACACTGCGCTGATTAAATGGCACACACTGAGCTTTAGCAGCCCGAATCCGAAGGAGGGAAGCTGTGCATCCCCTTTGTATGCCAGCTCCTACATTGTATTATGCATTCTCCTCCTGGTTATTATCTTCTATAATGCAACTTTAAATTGGTTATTTATCCATGCATAAACATGTAGAAAATTCCACTTACTGGCAGCACTATTTATTCAGTTGGTGATAGGCATCTTTAAATACTCAGGTACTTCCTGGTCTGTACAGGCTCATAACATGCCACAGATATGTTGGGTAGATTTTGGTTAGTCCTTTGATCATTTACAGATATTCTCGTTAATTTTCTGCCTGCTAAGCAGTCACTCCACTGTTTCAGTTGGATTCAGGCATAATAATTAGGGCACAGGCTTTCAGCAATAGCCTAAAAATGTTCCTGTCTCAGCTCCACCTACAACAACTTTCCTGGTGTCACATCCAAGGCTTTCAGTGTTGACCTCTTTTAGAACAGTTCTAGTTTTGAAAAGGTGTGAAATGTCAATTTGATTTAAGTGGTGGTGAGTAAATAGGCTGCCTTTACACTAATACTTACAAGTTAGAGACATGACTGTCACTCTGTTTTAAAAGAAATGGTTGAAAATATACCTCTAACACTCTGTTCAGGGAATATGGTGTCTCTAATTAGCAGAATAAGGAAATGACACATCTGCTGTATCCTAGGGATGTGATGCATGCATGGGCCTGAATAGGAAAGAAAGGAAAATACCTTCTTAATTAAGCTTTAGTTTACTTTTCCTAGTTCATCTTTCTTTGCTCAGTTGTTTATAGTAGGTGACAGCAACAGTGGGAGATGAAATAATTAAATGAGATTTTTAATCCTTGTTCTCTGTGTGAAAAGTGGCTGCAGTCTATGAAATACCCTGATGGTTTGCATACTCTACTGCTCTTTAAATATTCTCAAGTCTCCCATGTTCCTTCTTCAGCAGAAGAACAAGATAAATAATTTTGCTAATTGGTTGATTCAGTTTCTCGTAACATCATCTTTACCAAATTCCTTGTTAAGTGAGTGGGAAAGAGATAAAGACTGCAAAACTTTCAATTTTCTTGCTTTGTCTGGGTGAAGATCAAATATTCATGGAGAAAATGAAACACTTTCATAAGACTTAAAATTCAGAGTAAGTGGTTTTGAAACTACTGCCTAAGGACACGCTTGGAAAAAATGGTCTCTGTGTTCTTACCTGCTGTAATGTGTATGTGAGAGGTGTAGTGGAGCTACACTGAAAATCCTTTTCCCTCCTCTCCTACTTCATCAGCAGTGCAGCAGTTTAAAGAATATGAAGGAATAAAGAATGGGAAGGCCTTCCAAATTCACACTTGTTATTAGAAAGGTCAGGAAACCATTTCTCCATTGCTGGTCTTGTTTATGTTTGCATGGCCAGCACGGACACCACATTTCAGCAGTGGTGTGAGAAAAACAAGGTGCTATGTCCATCCCCTACCAGGACTAGGAAATGCCTACATTTCAGCTTTCCTTCCAAAGTGAGAGTCTCCTGCTGCGTTGCCAGCAGCTATGGACAATGTCACACTTCGCTGTATATATCAGAATATTGGATGGGGTTTTTTTAGAACACTGTTTAGGTCAGAGAAGCACTTTGGAGGTAGAATAGCTATGTCTGCATTATGTGAGAATTCTGAGACACCTACAATACTAGGACAGAAATGAGATTCCCTTCTGTGAGTAAAAATAGATCAGCTGGTGTAGCTGAACTAGAAGGGCTGCTGGAAATAAGGGAAAAAATGTTTCATGCCCTTATTTGATATCCACTGATATTCATGTGTTGCATGTCAATTCTGATGGATATTTTCCATGGCCTGGAGGACAATACAACCACCTGCCATGCTGATTACATGACCTCTCTGGGGATTGCTTCTGCTTGCTTACAGCCCTCCAAGTGAGCTGTAGGTTTCATTCCCACTCTACTCTCTTCATTGCAATTAATGCATTTGTGAATAACACAGTTATTTCTTCTCATACTTTCCACTTTTGTATGAGAAAAGTTTTTTTGCTTCGTGGACCCACATAGGGACACCCCATGCAGTTTGGGAGATGTCTTATTTTAAAAATACATTGACTTTTTAAATCAGGGGTGGTAATGAGTTATTTTTGTCTTCACGTCTTCAAAAATGAAAAGAACAGCTTTGTTTTTGATTCTTCCTCTTGTCTTTGTCAGTCACAGGTGATCAGAGGGTGCCCCATGTGAGCAGTTAACTGCTCTAAGGTTTGGAGGGCAGAAGTAGCTCCCTGGAGGTGCCAGCAGCCATGTGCACGTTCAGAGTGCTGGTGATGACCAAGAAAATGTTTCCTTCCCCAGGACCCGGAGCTTGGAGGCTGACAGAGAGAGAGTGAATGAGCCAACTCACCTTGCAGAAGGCAGCTATCAGCAGCAGAGATGGCAGTTTGCTGGGAAATGGCCATTTCATTTTCTGTGTTTGTGCTAGTAAAGGACCCTGTCAGCACACATTCACACACACAACTCTAAGTGCAACTGTCTTTGATCGATTACACTGCAAGGAGGCTGCTTGTAATTCTTTCTTTGTTCCAGTTTATATACTAGACTGTCTCTTGGTCACCTTATTGTTCTGATCCTTGGGTGAATATATAATACATAATCACATATTTTTAGAAATTATTTTATTTCCAGACTCCTATGTTAAAGCTAATTAATATTTATACTTTATTCAAATAAGGGATGATTTTCTCCTTCTACATATTTGACCTTGTACAAGATAACAATTCTTTCTCTGCTATAAAACTGGGATGTTTTCAATCACCCATTTCTTCACTGATCTAGATGCTGGCAGCAAGTTTTACAAGCTTTTGTTTTATTTCCCACTTCTATTAGATGTTTCTACACAAATGTATCTCAAACAATTGGCTATGAACTATCTATATTATTCTGATCCTTATGTCTGTGAAGTTATATCAACAATATTTACTGCACTGAAAAGCTTTGAGAGCATCCAGCAGAACACCAGCTTGCCTTGTAATAACTTTGAAACAGATATAGGTTACATTTTTTTATAACTTAAAAAGGTGAATATTGATTTGAAAAATTCATGTATAGCCTTTTTTGGTTTTAGCATACTCAATGAAAGAAATGAAGCATGTGAATGGATCAGTTTTAAGAAAATGTGCAAATAATGGGAATAATACTGACCAGTCACATTTTTCTGGCAGGTAGAAATACCTAAACCTCAACATCATTTGACTATGTGTTTTTGTGTTGCAGACAGATTGTTATGTTACAAGTTGTAAGAATTTCATGGCATAATCAACTTACCAAGCTATCCTAGAGAAATAAACTCTAGCATAAAATTCAAGTACTGTAGACACAGGTACATTTCTGTCATAGTTGAGCAGCACTGTCAGATTCCAAAGTGAATTGGCAGTCACTCTGGTTTTACACTGCTTTTAAGGGCATAGTTTTATTTGAATAGAATAGTTTATATAAGAATAGTTTAATATAAGAATAGTTTTATTTGCCAGGGTGTGTGTGTATGCTGTGTTTCTACTGTCACTGTTCTTTCCAAGCTTGCTCTTGTGCTTCATCGGGAAATTGAAGCTAGAAAGTGCTTCCAGCTACATTATTCTGTGGCAGTGAAACTGTGTAAATGGTCCAATTTTTATGCAGGTGAGTAAAGATTTCATATCATTATTCATCTGTCCTCTTGATTCTTTGGTTATGGCTCACATGGCCTAAAACTTGAGATGACAGCATTGTTGGTGGGCATTTGGAAAGGAAGGCTGCTACCTCCTACCCTTTTCAGCAAGTTACAGAAGTTGTCTAACTTCCAGTAGAATATTAGTATAATTTGCACAAGACAGAAGAAAACAAAAACCTGAGCTAAAGAGCAAAACAGAACAGAAAGTCAATGAAGCTTATTAATAGCACTATTAAAAAATCATAGAAATCTAAGTGCATACACATTGTCTCTGTTCCTGAACTAGTGAAAGCATCTTTTATAACAAAATTTACTTCCAAACATAGCCTAGAACTTTGCCCAGGAGAAAACAGTGTTTAGAGTTCTTAAAGCAGACAAACAATTTCTGACAGACTGACTGAAATGCAGAGCAATCTTTTGATGAACAGAGAAACCTGCCTTGGTATGATACTGATGTGTTTTTCTTAAGTAACTTGCACCATGGGGTGTAGAATGCACACCAAAATACACTCCAAACATGCACCATTATAGTAATTTTATTTTTTATAAAATACATACGAAAAGACCCAGACCATGAAGTTCTACATGAGGGCTGCAGTATCCTCTTTTTAAAAAAAGGACACTTACACTTGTTATACTGTTTGTGCATGAATAACAGTTCAGGCAGAATGAGTACACAAGTCCTAATGCAACTTGACACCCACTTGAAATTTTAAAGCTCCTTCTCTATGATGCAAAAATTAATGAGGATTTAATCAGAAACATCTGACAATATGGGGCACAACTGTAAAGCTACAAATGAGAGGTATTCACTAACATGTTACTGAGAAGAAAATCTGATGGATACATTTTTTTCTTTATTTATGACCAATTAATCAGGTAACTCTGTGCCCCTGAAGGCAGAAGTGTTCTGAAGAGCAATGAAAATGTCCTCACAGGAGCACGCAGTTAACAAGAAATTGTAAGTGCTTTACATTTAAATATAATTTAACTAAAAACCAAGTCCATTTGTTTAGTCAGAGACAATAGCAGAGTGACTCATTTTGGGGGGGCTTATGGGGTGTGGGGTGGGTTATGGATGGTCTTTGGGGGGTTTTGGGATCTGAGGGGGTCAGGGTGGTCTTTTTGGGGGTGTCAGGTTATGTGGGGGGTCCCTGCCCCACTCACACAAGGGGGGGACACAGAGGACCACCCCAAAATGGGGAGGGGGTGCAAGGGGCTTTTCCCCCAAATCCAGGGCGCAGCAGAAATTGCAAAATGACATAAAAATAACCCCCAAAAAAGAGGCAGGAGGGGGCAATGATATAAATATAACTTTGTTTTGTGGGGAAGGGCTGCTGGTAGGCCTTTCAGTGGTGAGTGACTAGCACCTAGTCAGGAGGAATTTCTGTCTTTGCCAACACTAATGATATTACTTTGATTATTTCAAATTATTAGGAAGTTAAATCATGGTTTATTATTAAAAAAGAAAAAGAAAACTGAAACATTGTTAGGAAAAATAATTAATTCGGCTGCAGGTAATTTGCTGCCTGTGGGTCTTGAAAGGGTGTAGGTTGAGGACACTGTCTCACCAGAGGGGCTGTGTTCTCTGTGAGGCAGAGCTCCAGGATTTTATTTCTGCAACACTAACAATGTAACTCACCTTTCCTGAGGTGAATAGACTGCACAGGGCTTTTAGATATAATTACTGCACAAAGTGGGAACTGCAAATAAAGATATAATCCCTGTTGATAAAGTGATTCATAACACTGTAAGCGAGTAGGCAAACCTAATGAGGCTGTTTCATAATGATCACTTTCTGTATTTGCTGTTGCTTTATGGGTCACTGTTTGGGAGACAAAAGCAGCTGTGACCACCATGTGATCCAGAACTTCCTAAGCCATGCTCAGCTCTGCTCTGTGACCCTCTGCTGGTCCATGACGTGTCACTGTCAGGCACCTGGAGCACCAAAATAACACTGGATACTGTTAAAGCTGACTCCCAAAAACAGGCATTGCAGAGGGTCATCCAGCTCATGACTGCATGCCACAACATCAATCCACAACTTCCCTTTTGGTTCAAACATGATCACCCAGAAACGCTGCTGGTTTGTGCTCCTTGTTCAGGATGTGACAGCAGAGGCTGACAAAATCAATATATACAGTTTAAAAAGGAAAATATGGGATTGCAGTGCTCATTTGGAAACATGGGAAAACTGAGGGTGTGCCCATGATCTTCCATGCTCTAGGATGGAAATATGTCCCTGTCACACCACACATCCCACTCACAATAAGCACAATATAATGCAGATGTGGATTAAATAAGATGTTTGACAACTATTTTATTTTTTATAAACTGCTTCATTAACTTTATCCATTTCAGCAGGAAAGTTAAATAGGAGGGTAAGTTAAAGGGAAAAAAACATCCAAACAGTCCCTATTCTTACTATGATTTTTAAGAGGATTTTCTTTTACATATTTTTAATCTGTTGTAATATATTATGAGGTATTACTCTTTCTATGGATCACTGGTGGATAATCTTGTACTGCTGCTGATTTACATCACTGCAAGCCATGCTTGTGTTTGTATGACAATGACGGAAGTCATTCAACTCACTTTCAGCTAGTGGAATTAAGAAAATTCATGCATATCCCTACTGTTCAGACCTGAAGAACTATTAATTGCCTTAAGATTAAGCTTAGGAACAGAGCAGAACACTTAATCTTCTAACAGGTCTAAATCTTATTTACCATTCAGCTACAAGCTTTTTATTAAAAAAAAAAATCTTCCACAAGAAAAGGTTTTAACTGTAGAGATTTAACCCTTAACCAGATTCCTGGTTAGATTAAATCTGATCTAATAAGCTAATTGTTAAACATCTCATGATGTGTGTCAAATCTCTGTGTCAGTTGCTTATGGTAGTGCTTTTACCATGTGTACCCAGGTTTGTGGCTCTGTATAAGAGTGACCTGTACATGAATCTCCTTGATGTGAGTGCCATATTCCCATTCCCATTGTTTTTGTGAGATGCCTTTTAACCCTAACAGCAAGACACCCTTTAAAATAACTGTGCAGGGCACCCTTTCTCCCGTACTTAGCATAAACATAATATAATTGAATAAACTGCTCCCTCATACCATTAATGTCCATTGCAAACTGACTGATCCTTCATGCTTTGGATATCAGGGATATTTTCCCTTTTTAATGCTGATCTTAGGAAGACCTGGGCTAGCATTTGATAGTTTTCTGTGACAAAATATAAGATAGCCAAGGTGGAGCTATCAGTGATGTTTTGGGATCATAGGAGTTGAAACAACCTCCAGTGTATTCAGTGTATTCTTATAAAACATCTCTGCCCCAAGATCTGTAGGGTACATGTGACATTAGGTCCTCTCCTGCAGAACAGCAGCTTTTTTGCAGAGTTTGCTTAATAGTCATGTAACACTTTGCATCTCCTCTGGCCACTGTCCTCTTAAAGTTAGAGGTGTTCTTCCATGTAATTGTGCTGGAAAATAACTGTAAAATTCTGAGTTTGAAGGAAAATAAGAACTTTACCAAACACAGAAAACAAGAGAAGTTGGCCCCATGCCTATTGACAGATCACTGACTTCCAGAGCTGGCTTTGGCTACCTCTGTACCCTGTCAGCAGGCAGAGCTGTGACACTGCTGCTTTCCCCACCGCTGCCAGTGTTTGAATTCACACAGAAATTCTCAGCGTTGCTGGAAGGGAGCGATCCTTCGTTCCAGGTGACTCCACTCCCATGCCCGTGATCCGAGCAGGTTGAGCGTGGGCAGGAACAAACCTGCTGCATCCCACTGGCCCCAGCTGCAGCCTTTCTGCACTGGAGTTGATTGTGCTCGTAGAATATACAATTACAAATTACTAAATGTCCCCTGTTTTTGAGAGGCATTCAAAATCAAATGGGAGCAAGTGAGACCACTGCACTCTGAAAGCAGCACTTCCTTTTCCTCTCTGAACACTGATGATAGCAATTGACTTGAGGGTGATAGTAACCATCTCTGAAAATAAACGAGAAGCATTTTCCATTCATCTTGCTGTAATAACTAAAGGAAGCCGTTTTTTCAGAGTAGAAACCAAATGCAATTATTGCTTCCTTCCTAACACTGCCCCAGCAGCCTAGAATTGGTCCCTGAAGAATCACAGGCAGGTTGAAAGCATCGGCTGAACACACCATGCCCACAGGCGGCTCACTCACGGGGACACGGAGCATCAGGAAGGTGCTGTCCCCATGGACACAGCTCCCAGGGACACGGAGCACCAGCCGCTGGCAGGAACGACACGTGTTTGAGACAGCTCGCTGCCGTTTAGATTTTGATTTCAAAACTGCTGATAAAGAGATGACAAAGAACGCGTTCTCTGGTGGGAGTGACCTCCAGAGTGGGAGGTCCCAGCCCGAGCGCGGGGATCTGTTATTATCCTGCGTCTGTGGAGCTCAGGCACGGGGCTTTGGGAGCCTGTGGAGCTCACAGGCAGCTGTCCCGAGCCTTTGGGGACCCCTGAGCTGCCGGTGCCCCCGAGCTTTGCCTGGGAGCAGCGGGGGAGCGGGGCCGGGAGCGGGCGCGGCGCGCCGGCCGCCGCCGGAGGGCAGCCTGGCGTATCCAACCCAAACTGCGCGCTGCAAACGTCGGCCCAGCCCCCGGCGGGGAGCGGCTCCACGGAGCGCGCTGCCGCGGAAATGCTCGTTCCAAACCTCGAAGTCCGCCCGTGGTTTTGGAGACAAACGCAAAAACACGTTTTGCGTGGGACATTAACAGGTGCCCACACAGCCAGCGAGGGCTCGCAGGTATCAGTGCAGGGCAAATGTGAATCTTTACTCCCATTTTGCTCAGAGGAGCAGGGAATTGCGGGTGAGAGGATGGCTAATGTCTTTACAAACAATGTGATGGGTGAAGGTATGGGTGCTATGTCTTTGAAATGGGTCTTAGTGTCCCTGCTGACTTGGGGCCGCAGGTTCCTTACGGAGCCCGGACAGCTCGGCTCCGGACAGAGACGTGGGGCTGCACAAGCCCGAGCTTCTGAACTTTGGGGTGAAGCAGGAGTTTCAAGGGGGGAATATTGCAATGCTCTTCAGGAAGGCCCTGCCTTCCTCCTACCTCGGCCAACTGGGAAAGGAAGGGGGCAACAGGCGGCCAGTGATAAAAGGGGATAAAAAGGAGGCTGAGCCCTCCGAAAGCCCGAAAGAGAAAAGCCCTCGGGCGTGTGCGCCAATGGACTCTCTCCCTTTATTCGAATAAAGCTGAAGGACTCCTCTGCCTCCTTTTTGGACATAAAACTCTGTCGTTTGTGGATTTTCCTGACATGGGCAGGGCTCTGTCACTGTGCTGTCTGCAGGAACAGACACGGCTGCGTCCCCGCGGTGCGCTCAGGCGAGGACAGGAGCGCTGCCACTCAAAGGCTGCGACAGAAAATCAGGGGTAATGCTAAAGCTGAAAGGAAAAGAGTGAAAGAAAAATTCACCACTCCCCAGTGTTTGGCATTACACATTTGGCTGTAGTGGCAGATATATTAACCCTAAATTACATGGAAATGTCAAAGCAAGTACCCTATGAAAGCATCTAAAAGCGTGTTTATTCCCTAACACTCTATTGCCTTTGAGCTGTTATCCTATGTCTGTGTAGCTATAATTTATAGATGTAAGAGAGAATTTCACAAAATAGGCAGAGGCAGGTAAAAAAAAAAAACAAACACACTTCAGAGGAACAAACATCTATTTTAAGTAAAAATTATTACCTTGTAGCAGGGAAAGCTCTTATTTAGATTTTGGTGTTAGAAGCATTTCTTGGTGTGACCACCACCAGAGTAAAAAAAATAAGGCAGTTTTTTGAGTTTCAGGCTTTGCAATCAGCCAGTGGTGTCATCTCCATGTGTGGGTTTCAGAATTCCTCTGGTCTGGAGGATGCTGGTGCAGGTCAGAGATGGCACAGGTGCGACTTCTGCAGCTCATGCTGTACCACAGAGCTGAGAGAGGAGGGACATTTTTTTGTACTGCATGAAAACAGCAGCTGATCAAATCAGCCACCTGTGAATTGCTTTAGGAGAAAACTAATCATATGATGACTCCATTGAAAACAACAAAGGAAGTAGGCTTCATTCAGGAAGGTGTCAAAGGATGACCTATGAAAATGCTTTATGACACCCCTTATGTGTGTTTTTGTCTGATCCTTACTGTATTGAGTAGGACTTGGTAGAGCATTCAGCTTTAAAAGGTAGCTACCAAATGTGCATGCTTTCATGGTGTCTGTAATTGGAAGACTAAAATAAAAACCTGTAATGTGTTCAAGGATACAATATTCAACAGGGATAGAACAGCCTATCCGTTAATATCTTTTGTGAAAATTTAGATCTGGATTAGGCTGTGGAGCAGAGCAGTAAGATTTGAAGATGAACATAAAGGCTGTGGGTTAACATGGGTGAAGTGTAATTCTAACATGGTGTTCCAAGACTTTGGTCATAAATGTTACAAGCCTTGTCAGGCCTAGGGTGTGCAGAAGAAGGATATACTTCTATTTATACTGGAAAATATCCTTTCTGATTTGGAATCCAACTTAGAACTTATATCCCAGCTATCAATTTGCATGCAAAATCCCTTAATCTACAACAACTTTTGTTGTCATGGTTTCCTAAGTTCTTCTATAATTTATCAGTAGCCATCTAGACTATACCACCTCATACATTTTCCATGACGTTTAAAAAGCTAAATTTCCCAATAGTTTAAATTATTTTCTGTTCCAAGCACAGGTAAAAAGATTTTTTCTTGTTGTCTGTCATTAGATTCCATACGAAGTCTTGTTAACTAGATGGAGTATGTAAGTGAAGTCTGTGATTGCTTCTTATGCTGCAGGTTTTTGTAGTTGCAGGTTTTTTGTGGTTGCAGGTGTTCTGTGGAACAGAACTTAATCATAAGATGTTCAGTAAATAAGATGAATTATAAAATTTCAGTATCAAAATAATTCAGTGTCACCACCAGATGAACAGTAACTTCCTGTGCTCACAGCTGCAGGGACCTGGCAAAGGGACTACACTCCTGATATTCTACAAGCCAACCCAAAAGCCAGATGGAAAGGCAGGAGGAGGTCTGGAAACTCCTGGATGACAAACTGTCGTGTCATAAACACCCTTGCAATGCATTTTAAAACTGAAAGGCTGGACATGGCTAAGCAGCATCAAGAGCTACAGTCTCAGGCTGGGATTCTCCCAGGTGATCTCTTGTAGCCACAGCAGTTCCTAGTTGCAGCCATAGAAGTCAAGGTGATGCTTGGAGCTGAACTCGTAGAAGCAAAGTCCGAGTAGCATCTGAGAATATTCACTATAATCATAGAATCTGGATAGAATACAAAATTACATTATTAGTCTTGGATAAAGCAAAGCTGTATAAATTGTAGGACTAGCAGCCTTTTGATTACCAGAACAGGAGGTTCCCTCTGACAGACTGCAGGGCAAGGATCTCTCCTTGTTATCTGTTCCCTCTCTGGTGGTGGTTTTGGCTAATTCTCATTGGGTCTATCCAGTTTGAAGATTTTTTCCAGTTCTTATTTTCTGTAGAAAGGGTAGAGATTTACCAGATATTTAATTACTGAATTTAGCTGGAAGATACAGACAGCTCTAGCTCAGGAGTCCTCCTGAGAAACCTTTGGAAAAAGCCATAGTCTGGGCAGAGAATTCCTGCACGTACAATATGGGAATAAGGCACACCACAAAGCCTGGAGCTGCTGGGAGGTCTCACCCTTAGGGCTGACCCTGTGTGACACTTCTCCCTCCTGTCTCCCATTTTTCCACTCTGTTACTGGTGCTGTCTCCAAGAGGCCACAGAAGTAAATCCACAGGGAGCCCCATCAGGCTCCCTCTCGCTGGACAGGAGAGGGTCAGGGTCTGCACATGAGTTGGGATTTGGGAAGCTGGGAGGAAGACACAGGCTGTGCTCCTTCCCAGCCTTCTTGGGTGAGTATCTAGCATCTGTACACAGGAAAGGGAATTTACAGTTGGGTGAATAAATAAAATGTGAGGAACTGCCACACAGTCAGCATTTATGGGATTCTGGCTCCTGAGTGTCTCTCTGATCCTTTGGACTGGGATATTTCCTTTGTAGCCATCAGACAGGCTTGAAGAGAGATGGGATGAAGAGAGAAATCAAGCAGCCTCTGCTTTTGCTTGCATGCAGAGCTAGGGTTGGCTTAATACACTCCTTTGCTTAGGAAGAGTGATTCTTACTGTTAAGTTTAAAAGAAAACATACCTACCTGTAAATTCCTTCTCCTCCCAGTGGAGGTGAAAAAACTGAAAAGATCAACTGAAGTAAAGTTTAATTTGACAAAAATAGGGAAAATAGCTATTATTTATTCATTAGCTTAAGCGGTGAATAACAGCACAGCACTAAAAGTGTGAATGACAGGAATAACACAGTGATTCCCGTATAGAGCCACAAAATCTTGATGTAGGCAGAAAGACTAGTTTGATGTGACACTGATGTAGACAGGTAATTCCAAACAGTTGGTGTGTATTATCTTAAATGCCATTAAAGTAATCAGTTGTGAAGGTACTACAGACTTAAATTTTCAAATATCCCTGGATGACTTGAATATAATGCTATGGATCTGAAGTGAAATCTTCCTTTAATGGATTTAAATCCATCGCATGATATTTGAAGACTTGAAAAGGAATAATTTTCAGGATTTTGACAGACATAGTATGAGTTCTTTTAGGCTTAGAGGTAAGTATTAATAATACAGCTGAATAAATTACTTCCTTTTACTCTTCTGTGATTTATATAGAGAACAAATTTCACAATAAGTTTGTGTCTTCAGCCTGTATGTTCGATTTCCTAAGTTAAAACAACAAGCATTATTCCAAAGACCTTTTCTGTTTCTTTTAAAATGTCACAAACATAGTTGTTTGACTGTAAATACAGGTTATTAATGTCTAAAGAGAAAACCTAAAGAAAGAGGTTAAGTGAAAAAAATTCCTTTTTAGAAAGTGTGGGTTAATTTAGAATGTGAGTTGTTTCAAATGTATCAGTTGAACTGATTCAATAAGGGAATGATTTTTGGATGCCTTGGGTTTGCACAGCATTTCAATGTGTATCATTCTCCCCATCCTTTGTTAAGCACTGTAGACTCAGTGAGACATATCCTTACTTCAAGTCCTCTGTACAGATGTGTTTTTAGACCTGCATATAACCTCCTTCATTAAAAATATTGGTTTTGATATTAAAAAAAATGCTCTTTTCCGGATCCTCACAGCCCTAAGGAGGCGAGCCTTCATTTAGAAGCTATGATCCTTCCTATTTTTAGAATGGTACAACTGAAGAGATACATTCTTGTGTGAATTATTTTGAGATTCACTAATTCCTTCAGTCTGGAAATACTGCTATGAATGTACAGCAAACATCCATGCATATTGCACAGTGGTTTTACAATGGACAGAGACACACGCATGAAGTAGAAAACAAACACAGTAGGATTTACCTCCTGGGATTTCTTGAGAGAAAAGACATTGATAACCTACAGAGGGTGTTTCAGCCTGTTAATGAGCAGATGTAGCTGGCAATCTTTCCTACCTCACTCTTTAAATAAATCATTATATGAATAAAGCCTAATTTCTGATGTGCCTTTGGTGAGTTGGTCGTGAAACATGCACAACAGAAAGCAGTCCATGCTGCACCATTCATTAGGCTTCTTTAATGGTTATTTATGTGTATGTCAGAAATGTGTGGTGCAGGTGAGAATGGAATACGTGAACAGCTGTAAAGGCAAAACAGTGTTTTGGAAGTTGTGCTGTTCGTTCCTGCTCATTACCCTCAGGTATAGATAATGTCTGGGTGCCCACTTTGAGGACTTGATATAAAAAATTGCAAGTGACAATTTTTTTTGGCAGTGCCTTGATATTATTTTCTTAATTTGAATTTTAAGAAGGTTCTTGATTTTGTCACATGTACTTTCCTGAAGTATTGGTATTTTCTCACATGATGAGTCAAAGATTTGATATAATTATTTAAGTTCAAATTGTGCTGTGTTTTTTTTTAATCTCCTTTTATATCTGGGGAACTCAGAAGATCCAGGCATTGTGAAAACATTTGTCTGAGTCTTAATCCTTTTATTTGATCCACAATGCTTTATTTGAAAGCAGCTCAAGGACTTTCAAGATGAACAAAAAATCACAATGGACCATTCCAACAGTCAAATTGAAAAAGATCTGATTTTGATGTTATGATTCTTTGGAAATCAAAATATGTAGATGAATTTACTATTTTGCATCCCTGTTTAATTATTCAACCACATTGATATAATTTTAAAAATATGGTGCAGAAAGGTTTTGAGGATTCACTAGTGAAGCAGTTAACCTGACATGCACTGAGCTTGCCTGGAGCTTAGCAGGAATGCCAGTCCAGAAATGTGGAAAACAGATACCTGACGTTTTAAGTGGGGAGCCAAGGTTCTTTAAGCACTAAAGGAATTATGTGCAACAATATGTTGCTCAACTTTCCTTGTGCCTGGTGACAGATATATTTAAGTTCTCAGTGATTCTTTCATTCAAAAGATGAAACTTTTGGAGTTCCAGTTTTGGAGTAAAGATTTTCCTTTTATGTTTTTTTTTCCTCAAGAAATGTTGCTTGTAAGATTGTGTTGCAGAGGGCTATCAGTATCCATTTACAATTGCATTAATTCATTTGTGACCAAAACAAATTAATAAATGTAGCATATGTGGATGGTCATTAGGAAGAAATACTCCCTGACACCAAAAAGGAAGTAATGAGATGAATTGCTTATACTTGAGCAAGATCCAAGACTGTTTAAGGGAAATTGAGAAGGTCTCAGAAGATATTAATCAGAAAAATATCAATAATGTTTAAGCACCAGAAAAAGCAGCATATTCTCAAAAGTACACAATATTTTATATACACAAGCAATACTTAAACTTTATTCCTAAATTCCAGTCAGGCTGAGCTTCAAAAAATGGGGTAAGAAATATTAAATGCTATGAAAACAAATTTAGCATCTTACTAGTTTTGGCTTCTTATTCCTAAAGTGTGCATGGGAGAAAACCAAGAGATCTGTGAATTAGAAAAGCTGTTTCCAAAAGAACCTTAAGCTTGTAAGAGTTAAAAAGAGACTCAGTGTCACAGAAACTCAGACTCAGTAGAGCCTGTAAAAGTAAACTCATGAACTGTGCTGTGAAATGTCCTTAGTGCCATCAATAAAGAGACTTTGGGTTATCTGCATGTGGCCAGGAGAGAGAAGGACAAAATGGTGAAGTTGTATTTCATATCCTCTCTAGGAAACTGTGATAAAGTCAACTCATATTTGTAGCCTCAAGCAAGAGGAACAGGACTTTGATAATTCTGAATCATAGATGTTTCAGAGTTTTGGAATTGTATTTGTACAAGTGTTAAGGTGTAAAATTCATGTGGTTTTGTACTGATGGAGGGGATGTACCACATACATGCAAACACACAAGCTTAAATAGGTAAATTGCTGCATTCTACCACTTCAGCTGCAATTACATGATCTTACACCTACATATTGCTTTCCAGCAGTGAAGAAATGCACAAATATGAATAAACCTCCTGAGATGAATGCAAGGGCATTACTCTCATACTGTGCTCTTTTCCAAAGTGATATAGTTTGTTATATGAAATGCACAGGCATGTTCAGTGAGAGAGTGACAGAAAATTTCCTGATATTTTTGCATCTGAAATAGATGAATTCTCTGTCGCTCTGTTTTTCTCCACAAAATATTCTGACATCAAAGCTGGCTAGCATAGCTTAGTACAAATGCCATTATCATGTTGATTGAAGTAAAGGGCAGCAGTGTTGGTTGTGGCAAGGCAGAAGAAAAATTTCTTACAGCAAAACTAAAGCTTAAATCCATTTAAATAAAAAGCCCTGTACTATCCAGGGGAGATGTACTCTCACAAAATCTGGGAACTGATAGTAAAGATCAGCATAGGAGGACAAAATGTGATGGGAGAGAGAATAAATCAGCAGAAAAAAGAAAACTGCTCTGGAAAAAGAGTCCAAGTAGAGCAGGGGAGAAACATGAAAAGCAAATAGATTCCTTTGTTTCAGACTTAGCAAAGATGCAGTGTGGATTGCAGCTTGAAGTTAGAAAACCTCTCAACCTCAAGTTACTTGGGTCAGAAACCACCTGAGCACAGCTTCAACTCTCTCTTGCAAACGTGTATCATTGGTTTTATCTGGACTGCTACAGCTTTTTCTTTTCTGGCCTTACAGGATCCTTTATGGTCTATACAGAAGAGCTCCATTCTATATTTTTCTTTCTCACACTCTGCTTGTCTCTGCTTTGCACTGTCTCTGATAATTTCTTCAGCATCTGCTCCCGTCTACTGTGCTGCTCCAGATTTCCCTGGCAAGATTCTTCTTTTGTATGATCCTGGTCTCTGCATTAACCTTTCTCTTCTCTTTGGTTTTTCCTGTGTTCTGTTAGCACCTCTTTTCCATAAAATGCATTTGCAGTGTCCTGCCCTGCTCTTAACACAGTACTTGTGCTGGACTTCATGTGACTTTCCTTCAGTCCATTGGTTTTTTTTTGGAGACTCTTGACAAAGCACTTTACTTCCATTTACTTCAAATTTCACAACTATAATATGGTGATAATATTGATTTCCTTTGTAAATGTTTTCAAATCTACCAGTGAAGTTCTGCATAACAGGTGAATATTATTTCTGTTGAAATCAATAAGCACTAAGGTGGGTGTCTCTTTAATGTAAGATCATGTTTGATCTTCCTCTGTCCAGCTGAGACAAAGAGTGTGCCTGCTGTGTATCAAGTGCAGGCTGCAGCCTGAGCTCCAACTCAAATTTATTTATAATACACGGTTTGTACATGATTTCAAGGTTATATCATTGGCTTGAAAACCCAGAATCTTATCATAAGGAGGGATTGTGAGCTGCATTTGTGGCTCCCTTCCTGCCATGGGTATGGGTACACAAGGGAGAGTGAGGGCAGGTGCATGAGCTTCCATCCTTGATCTGATGGACACATGGAAGCACACTGTTAACTGTGTGTTAGGCTTTCTACATGTGTGCTAACTCAGACATATGGTCATGGCTTTCCTTAAAATTTTCTCAATTTTCTCTATGTTGAGAATAAGTAAGAGCAAGTCTTCCCAGAAGGTGAAGTTCAAAGCTTCTGTTTCTGAAAACAGAAGTTTAGAAAGAAAATACCACATCACTTTTGGCTTTGGCATCTTGCGAGCATTTCTAGGTGTCTTTCAACTTATCCTTTTGTGAAACAAACAATACAGGTAAGAAGAGAGTTGGTATACACTTATCCTGCATTAAAATGAAGGTTGTGTTGAAGTCATTTCAGAGAGCTTTTTGATTTTACATGAATTATGACTTGTAAGCTTTTCTTTGTGGAAACATCTTAAATATTTACCTTGTGAAACCTTGATTGCCAACTTGCCATTAGTTTTATTTGCAGGAGAATAGTATGATGTTTCATCAGATATTGAAATACAAGATAATCTGAAAAGTATATGAAATATTTGTGTGGAAACCTGTGTTTCCATAAATAGTGTTTAAGTTTTTCTACACCTGTGAATGCTAAGTGCTACACACTGGTATTGGATAGGAATTGGTGTGGTTACACAACCTCTCAAGGTCATTTTTACACCCAGATTCTAGTGTTTATGGTATAAACAATCTGTCAATCAATGGATGTAATGGTGTGTATTTTTATCTTTGCTTGTTTGCTTGTTTGGGTTGCTTTTCTTATATTCACTTAATATTGACATTTTTACAAGAAACCATTGTGCTAAAATATTTTAGGGATCTTTGTTAGAACTGATCACCTACAATCCCAATGTCTTCCTTTATTTGTACCCACTTATTCCCGTGTTTTGAACAAGCCTGCTGGTAAAGGTGCTTTAGAGGTTAAGACTATGCTGAACGTGCCAACTCCCACTATCCTGAGATGGACTAATTTCATTAGGTCTTGCTTAATTTCTTCTTCAGTGGTATTTTCTTTTTTCTTTCCACAGTAACCTAACGTATAAAACTTAAAAGGTCTGCAGACACTATGAAATAAAAAGGAGAGTGATTCATCTTGGCTGTGGACTGAACAATAGATTTCATCACTGTCACTGCAGAGCAGAGTTCCTTGTCTGCTCCTGACATGATAACAGTCAGCTGCACTACCAGCCTCCAGTGCCCCAGGAGGGAAGCTGACTGCCAGCTCTGATTGTGGATAATTTTTTTTTTTTTTGTAGCACCATAGAAAAGATCCTAAAGTGTGTCTATACTAGCAAAAAAAAAGAATTTAAAACTATTTGAATATTTGCTGTTTCTAGTTCCAGTGTAGACTTTATACAGAGATGACAATACTTCTGGACATTCTTAATTAATCTGTAGACTGTTTAAGAAAATGAAAGCTTGGATAGCTCTGGCTTGGTCTGTTCAGTGTTTAGTCCTTCCCAAGCCTGATCTGTGTGGTTTAACCAGGGTGAGCTGGGGCCTTTTGTTAAGGCAGAGGGGATGTTTAGGTTTCCTGCTGCAGTGTTGGTGAGTTTGACAGTGACATAAACAACAAGCTGTGTGGGTGGTGGGCAAATGGGGTTTGGTAAGAGGGCTCAGAGGGGTCAGATCTGCACTTGCCCAGCAAGGCAGGTATTGCCAAAATGACTGTGCCTGCTTGTGATGGTCACCAGGTTGTTGAGCCTTGTCTCCAATCTGCCATTCTCGAAGGTAGCTTCTTCCTACCATTTCTCTTGAGGAAGGAACATACAGTT
Source organism: Lonchura striata (assembly GCF_050655825.1). Classification (NCBI taxonomy): domain Eukaryota; kingdom Metazoa; phylum Chordata; class Aves; order Passeriformes; family Estrildidae; genus Lonchura; species Lonchura striata. The sequence goes on along the minus strand of NC_140709.1, from coordinate 6,435,686 downwards.
TTCTCTCCCTCTCTCCTGGTGTGTACCCAGGAAAATCTGTCATGATCTCAGACCTTGCAGCTCTGCTTTCTCCAAGAGCAATGGCTGTATAGTTCCTTTAAAGTGTAGTGTTTGGTCAGTGGAAGCTCTTTGCAGGAGCCATGACACATGAAGCTTGCTTTAAGGTTTTCCTTTGGTCGTACCATTCCCTGAACCTGGGGAAGATGCAGCTTCTTTGGGAACTCTCCTGGAATCTTTCCTCTGTCAACAAGCTGACCTCCATCTTCTCTTCCTATGAGATGTCTCAATTGCTGTTCAACCTCACACTCCTGCCTTTGACAAATCCATTTGTGGAAGTGGAAGTGGGATCCTTGGGTGTGACTCATTTGTCTGTCATCTTCCATGTGAATCCTGGACATCTGCTCTGTTGCATTTGTCTTTGCTCTTCCTCCTGCTACAGCACGGTCACACAGGGGGGTGGTCACAGTTGGTTATTTGCTACTAATTAATGTTTGAATACCATTTTATTTGGTAAAAATAATGAAAGCATAATTTTCTCTTGCAAACCAGCAGTTTACTTTATTGACAGTAGAGAGGCTTGTACCAAGGTGATGGAATTTCCTAACTTTTTATATTGAACTGCTTCTTGGGAAAAGGAGAAAACTTACTCCAAAGTGGAGATAAGAAAAATCATTGTCTGAACTGATACCATCTGAAGGCTAAGGATGGTGACTGCATAGACAGAGGTCTCCAGATTCATTTCTTGTACATCCAGTAGAATTAATCTGAGTGACATTATTTTGGATCTGTGCAGTGTTGATGTAAGAAGACCTCTGGGAAAGCAAAGAATCATTTTTATTAGTACCAGGACTGAGCAGAGAAGTACCTGAGCAGAAGATATAGAAATGTGTGTTTGCATGTGATAAGCAGTAAATCACTTTATTTGAAACATTTTCCATGCAATATATCACTATTGTCTTTGCAAGGTACTTCTTGTATGTATGTGCTCCAGTCTCACTGTGCTCTACACTGTCCAAATATAAAAAAGAGTAAAAACTATCCTCAAATAGTTGAAAATCTAAGTGGAAGGCAAACAAAAAGATAAAGCAAATAGATAAAGGGAAGAGCGGAAGGAGGGAGTACAAATGGTTTGAGAGAGTGAGTCTTAGCCTTCTGACTAGTTCCTGCAAGAAATGTAGAGATCATGCTGGTATGGGGTTTTATGAATCATTTTGATAAAGCTGTTATCAAAGAATGAATCAAAATAGTTCCTGTTAAAGAAAACATTATCTTTGAAGTCTATTGGAATTCTGTCATTACTTGAGCACAGGAAATCTTGTAGCTACAATAGTAAATGCAGTTTATGTGGATAAAGTCACTCAAAAAAATTATCTCAGTATAAGAAGGAAGTTCTCTTGTGGATTAGGGAGCTCTAAGAAGCTGAGAAATAAGGACTTGAGAAAAAGATTAATAGTAGAGCAATGCAAAGATCCACACTGGAACTTGTGAAAACTGTCTGAAAAGGCAATAAATAGTACTTTTTTTTGTTGTTGCTGACAAGGTGAAATTACATGGGCCTTGTTAACTCTAAGAGATAGGAGGAATGCCAAAGGATCAAATGGTGATCGAGCACTCAGCAATAAATGACAGGTGAGCTTCAGGGTAGACAGCTGATGGTAACTGATGCTGAAGGGACAATTGGAACTAATCATACTGCCTGATGGATTCTAAATTAGCTGTAACAACTTCAAGAAAAATACTTGGTCATTGCAGGGAGCAGCATTGAGAAGGCTGCAGTTCAGTGCAGTCTAGAAAGAAATTGAGATGTTAGATTGTATTAAGACAAAACAAGTATCGTTACAAGAATTCATACTGCACCTTTGCCTGTATTAAAGTGTTCAATCTCAGCATTCTATCTCAAAGAGCACATGAAATAATAGAAAAGATCCTAAAGAGAGCAACTGAAATGATGAAAAAATATCAAAACAATTGCCAGAGAAGTAAATGTCAGGATATTCGAAGGCAGTGCTAAGGGGAAATTAATATGGGAAAACATAATAGATGAATGATAGTGAGGTGAGTTCTCTTTTGTCTGTTTAAAATAAAGTGAAAAGGATGCTTCAATTAACTTTACCAGAGTGCAGTTAAAAGGCAGCAGACTCAAAATAATAAGCAGAGCAAACAGAACACGCTGTTAACTGAACCATTCAAATGTTTTCTTTCTTGACATTTTGCTGAGAGAAAGATGATCTGAGATGTTCAGAATTGGCCGTTTCTCAGCCTTAGTGGTGTGTGGCCACTCTGGGCTCCAGGGCTCTTGGTACCCCAAGGTTCAGCTGGTCACCAAAGAGCCACAGCTGGCCACTCCAGGAATGGCTTCTGATCCCGTTTTTCAGGACCAGACCTAAAATTGTTCCTTGTCCAGCCTCTGAGTGACTGGCTGAGCCCCAAGTGTTCTTGTGAGTGCAGCACTCTCAGTACAGGTGAGCAAACAGCCCCTGATGCTGCCCAGCTTTCTGGCATCCCACACCTGAGAATTCAAACTGCTGCTCATTTCTGCTTTTTTGCCTTCAGGCCCTTACATGTTGTATCAAGGATCCTGTCATGAGCACTTGAGCAGGTTAATTACCTTTCACCCTGCAAAGCTTCATTATCACCACCATCTGTTTAGTGAATACTTTATCTGGACAAGGCCTAGTCTAAATTTCCTCCATAATGTACCTTTGATATTTCGTGTAAACTTTTAAAATGGGCAGATAGATGATGGTAAAATGATCAGAATATCTAGAATCTGTCATTCATTCCCTCAAACATGTCATTGCTCCAATTGCATAACTGCAGCAATTGCAATAATTTCTCTTTTTAGGCCTGTGTACCATAATTTAGACTAAAAATGACTAAAAATGACTGCTGATTTTTGGTAACTTAAGGGTGACTCATTTTCTGAAGTTCATCTAAAGTAACTCTGTGAAATTTACCCTTTAATATAAATTTTAAAACAAATAATCAGAGTAGTATTTTTGTTATTTTTTCTTAGATTATCATGGGCAGAACAAGCATGCTTTCAAAGAGGTTTGAAAAATAACATTGATAAGACAAGGGCAGCAGACCAGATTGGAAGATTCTGAGAGATCCCTCAGCCCTCTGAAATCATTCTTAAGTTTGTCTAATTTGTCCTTTAATACTCCTGTCTGCAATTTAAAAATATTTACAGAGTGGGCAGTAAGGGTAACCTTTTGCAAAACTTCTGTTATTTGATGACTGTTGTTGTGTCTCCTTGAGTCGGAATTAAACAAGCCCTGTTCTTTCAACCTCTCCCCTCAGAAGGTGTTTTCAAACCTTTGATTGTTCCTGCTGCTTTCAGCTGTCCAGCTGACTTGTTTCTTCCTGGAAGTTTGGTGAATTAAACTCCCTGCAGTGCTCCAGCCTCAGGCTGTGGCCTGCTGAGGGCTCCTTCAAATGTCCTACATGTGACATCTTCATCACACGCCCTTGTAGGAGGGTAAGTTTATTAGCAAAAATACTGACTCATGCTCTGCTGCTAATTGTTTATCCTCCATATCTTTTTTTTTCCAAATTAATTGTGTTTTTAGATGTTCCACGTGCTGTATGTGGACAACTGATGATTTCTACATAAGTACAATATATTGCACTTGTTTTTCCTGAATTATATCTTATTTGTATCTTCAGTTTGTTTAGATAAATTTTGAATTTTAATCCTGTCCTCAAGATGCCTATGCATCCTGCCAGCTTGATATTATCTGCAAATTTAATTACTGTGTGTTTTATTCCATCATTGAAGTCATTCATAAAAATGCTGAATAGCACTGAGCTCAGCTTAGGCTCTTGCAGGAGCTTTGCTCAACACATCGTTTCCTTTTGGCAGTTAACCAACAATTTTACAGACATTTCTTAGTGCTTGTACAATAACTTCATCGAGATTGTGCCAGCTTAGCTCATTTTTGACAATATCACAAGAGATTGTGTAAAAAGCTTTTCTGAGGTTAATCTAAAACTAATCCTCAGCTCAGAAGCCTATTAACCTGTCCTAGAAACAAGTCAGGCTGACTTTTAGGGAGCTTGCTATTTTATAGGTTGCCTTTTTCTGTTGTTAGACACTTGCCTGCCCCTCTGACTTCAAAGGTAAATCACAAATGGGTCTAGGTTTGAATAAGACCAGCACAAAATATTTCTGCTACTTGATTTCTTTCCACAGACTGTCTCTTTCTATTTATTGCTAATGTATTTAGGAAGTATTCTCATGCTGTTGTTTTCTTGTACATTTACAGTTGTGCTTTAGCTTTTGTATTTTGCCTCTATGCTCCCGCAACCACATCAAGATATTAAATAGGAGGTAACTGGCTTTTATTTCAAAGCCAAGCCATTTTTCATCTTTAATAAGATGACCTAGTGGTCACTGCTGGACTGTGCTTTCCAAGCAGACTGTTCACAGTTTCCTGCATTGTGTGCCTTTGCATATTTTCCAGTCTATATACACTGGATATTGACTCCATTAAAAAGACACAGAGTAAGCTCTTCTCCTGGTGTGTCACTCCTGTATATTCCTTCCTGTTCATGTTCAGATAAATAAAGTCAGCTGTCAGAGAGATGATTTCCACTGGTTATAATAATTTTTGGTTTAGATGGCTTATTTCATTCTCTTTCTGATGCAGCAAATAATTGGTGATAATTAGAAACAAAAGAGCTGGTGTGTATATTCATTGTAAACGAAGCATATTTTGCTGCAACAGGGGTGATTAGACATGAGCTGTCAGCATATTCCCATGTTCTACAGTTAACTGTGCATTAAAAATAATAATGGGAATTATAACTTCTATTATACAGAGCAGACATTCTTTGCAGTCCCTACCTAATGTACTGTGGAAATGTAGCCCCCACCTGGGGCAGGTGACAATCGAAGAGCACAGAGCGTGCCAGCTAAGTCTGGGAAAAGGAAAATGTCTGCAAAACTCACAGAGGAATTAAAAAAAAGCAGGAATTTTTCCTATAGCTCAAGACAAACATTTCTGTTGATTGACTGGCCAGGGATGGGAGGATGTTCCTTCTTTTCTGTGCATTTTGTGGGTAAATATTTAGTGGCTGCATTCTGGACCACAAAGGTAATTGCACATATGGCAGTCCCTGACAGCCAAAGAAGTTATCTGCTCTCTGTTACACAAGCATAAACTTCTTTTAATATTCCTCTCTATTGACATTTAACTGGGCTGCTTGTGACATTGAAATGGTGTGACTTACAAATCATCTCTGAATGAGGTAATGTGGACCTTTTCAAAAGACCTGATTACAGCACATTGTGAGTCTATTTGAGATTAATCTGTTTGTTTGTGTTCACTTTCTGTTGTACTTTGGTGGCAATAATACTCATAAGCAATAATAGCTGATTTTTCTCTATGATCATTTGCATAAGAAGTTAGATGAGAAAAATGGTATTGCCCAGTGATCTGTGCATCATCATCATCATCTGTGCATTTAATCAGCATTAGCTGTAGAGCTCACGCTCCGAGCTGTAATACCAAGGAAGGGAATGAGAGCTGTGATTAGCAATTCTGAAAGATGGGGTCTGATTGGGGAATCCCTGCCCACGAGAGTGATTGAGCTTATTCTCCCTCAGAGTGGAGGCTGCTCTGGTAGTGGTATGGATGTCTGTGTGCTATAACTTGGACTGAGGCCATCCTTTCTCCTCTGAAAGGTCACCCAAGAGCCATCAAACAGCAGCAGCTTTCAGCTTCGTGTCACAAGTAGTTTGCCAGTCACAAGGCAGTACTCCACAAAGTTTTAAATTCACCCTGTTACATCAAGAGCAATGTAATAAGCTCTGGTAGTCACACAGGACACGAACTATCCTCTTGGATAGCACTTAATGTATGCTTTGTCATCCCTGAAACTCCACAGTCTTGTATTGTGCTATTATAGTTAAGGAAGAATATCTACCTGGTGAATCACTCCTACTAAATCTGATTTACTTGTGGCAAAGCCTAAAACAAACAGCCCAACACATTCACAGAAGTGAGATGTACAGCTTTCCCCTTGCTATTCCACACACAGGATAATGACAATGGAAATAACAGCAAAGGGTACCAAGACACCTTGAGGAAAATCACTGGTTGTAATCGTGCCTGACCTCTATCTGTCGCCCGTCCTTTATTCGTGGTCTGTACAACAGTGGAACCAATGCACATTATTAAAAAACAAAACCAATTCTGTACTGCCTGAATGATAGACAGGGCATGTTATTTTTCAGGTCTACTGTCTTACTTTCTACCACCTTCCTCTTAGTACCAAAAAAAAGGGCAAAAAGAAACATTTATTTGTTTAAAAATGTGTGCCTTGCATTTCTCTTCTGATAACAAAACCCCAGTGTTCCTATACTATTATTTATTACTGTGCATTGTCTGCTAAGGCTATGTTTTCTATCATGGGATTCAAATTGCTTCTTGTGCCATCAGCATTTTCCTTTTTCACATTTCTTTCAAGGCAAAATAGAAAATCTATTTCTCTGCAGTAGCAACAGTGATCGGGGAAAACTTTATTTAGGGTGAAAGGGAAAATAATGGAGTCAGAATAGGCATCTACACTAAAAGTCTATTTAGGACATCAAACCCCAACATATTCATAAAACAGAATTGTATCTGTTTTAAATTAAGCTCAAGAAGATATAGAAACATAGTGTGTAATGCCCACCAACCTGTCTATTTGCATTGCAGATTAAAAAATCTGAAGATGTAGTAATGAGGAGTTCAGATGAAGACAGTGGGTTTATGGCAGACAGTATATTTATTTTGCAGAAAAGCTGTGAGAAGGCAGTGCCACTCTTGTAATGATAAAACCTGGAGTGCATTTAAAACTTAACAAATGCATTTCCATCCAGGGTTATTGCACAGGAGACCACATAAATAAAAATTCAAACACTTCTTTTTTAATTCACACATACAGTTACATTTAATGACACCAGGACTTCCAACATGAGTAAGACCAGCAGGGTCTGGCCCATAAAAATTATTCTTGTTTGCAGCCTGCCTGTTTTCTTCATCTTAGCACTAAGATATCCTTTACTGTCTTTGCAGCAGCAGCAGCAGTTCTGATTTAAGGAAATACTGACTTCTACCATCCAGCTCCTCATTCCCCTTCCATGGTGCCTCCTCAGCTGTGGCAACACAAGTCTTGATGGGGCCACTAGACCAACCAAATGTGGGGAAAAATTACAGCCAGTACCCTGTGCTTATTCCACACACAAATGGCAATGCAGAAGAAGAGAAGATCTAAGAAGTTTAATGAGTGTAGCTCATCCAAAGATAAATAAAAGCAGTCATTAGGCAATGACAGATAGAGAAGCAGGGTCTGGTTTTGTGTGCCAGACCTCTCCTCTAGTGCAGTAAATCTTTTAGTGATACAGTGGTCAAAAAAGAAAGGACGATGAAAGCCAGTTATTTAGTTTAAAAAGCAGTATTAAAATGTACTAATTCCAGCATCTTCTGAATTTCAGAGCGAGACTGTGTGTAACAAAATGCTACAGTGAGCCTGCAGCATTTACAAAATGTAGCTATTACAGGAACTGACAGGTTTATGTTGGACAGCTTAAACTTTCAAGTTATCCCCTTTTTACAGGTAATGAGAAGTGATAAGAAATTCTGTCTACAATGCAAGAAAAAAGAAGGAACATAAATTGCAGTGCAATTAGCTTCTTTTCCTTTTCTTCTCAGTATACACAGGCTAATGGATACCAATTCAAACTGCTGGAGTCACAGATGGGGTACAAGGCTCTGTTCTGAAATCATTTAACTATGTGCTTAACTTAGAGATGTGAGCACTGTACAAGCTGAAAATGCTGAGATTGCTTACTCTTAATCTTTAGGGGCTCAGTATTTTGCTGATCAGGGCTGGACTACTGAGCCTTTACAGGAATGAATGCAAGCTGATCTGCTTATGAGAGGGTTTAATGGAAATTTCATTTTCCCTTTCATTTAAAATTCTGTCAACAGTATGTCCTTCCTGGCCCCTGCAGGAAGAAGTGTATCTACATAATGCTTCATTGTTGCTGCAGCAAATGGGCTGTAAAGTAAATGTTCTAATTAGTCTTTGAATCATTAGGCTGGGTGTAGTTTGTCCAGCAGAATTGTGAGCTCGTTGGTATTCTAAAGAAAGTCCTCTGCACATTTTCATAGTTTCTTTTTGCTTTGAGACTGTTGTGACTCAATAGTCACTCTTCTGCTGCCTGCTAGCAAGGGGAGGATCCTTATTTTAGGTTTTATTTCTATATTTGCCATTTTTGACCAAGAAGACAGGTTGGTATCCCAGAAAGCATATTTACCTTTAATTTTTACCTTGAGGATTTCAGGTGCAATATAAGCATTCTGCTTCAGAGGATCATTTATGTAGATTAAAAACATAATTTTTTTGCCCTCTAGAATATTTTTTAACAAAAGACATAGGTGTGTCTTGGTGTCCAAAGAGACTTTTATGTGGGCCTTGAATAATTTAGTGCTGGTACTAACAGCAATACATGCTGACATGACCATGTGTCACCTAGAGAATGTCTATAGAGAGAGACTGTCTCGCTCTGAGTACTCCAGTGAGCTCTTTGGAGTGTTGAGGTGGCTTTCAAGTGCAGAAGAAAGAAGGAATAAATGTATAAAAAGTGAACCCTTGTGCAAGAGAGAGCTGCAAATGGAGTTTGGATGTACAAGATCCTCAATGTGTGAAATATCTGAGGCTGTTAGGAGGATAAATGCACAGTAATAAGTCAAGGAAGAAAGAAAATAGAGAGGCTTAAAATAGAAGATGAAATTCCACATTTGTAATTCCAGGTTGGTTTGGGTGTTTTAAAATTTGTGTTGTGGTATGAAAACTCTTCGAGGCTCACTCAAGTATATTCTGGTCTCCTTATTGAAACCAAAGTGAAAAAATGCTCTCATCTATCACATTGGCTCTTGACTTAGTGAATTCCCACCAGAATACATCAACAGGCACAGAAAAGTCCTTAGGAAACAGCCTGGCAGAGGGTGCAGCCTGGAGTGGCAGCTCGAAGTGAAGCTGAGGAGCTCAGGCTCTCATCTCACTAAGACACTGCCAGGAGATTAAACAAACAGTGCTGCTTTGCAGGAGGACTGGCTTTGGGAGCAATGACAGTGGGAATTCCTGTGCTGCTGTTTCACCTTATCTTATCTATTAACATGTTTGCCCTGGGTTTTATCTGCGCCCTGAGCAGAGCTGGGCAAGCAGTGATAGTGCAGATTGACATGAAGAGTGATGGGATGTGATCTGATGTGATCTGATGTGATCTGATGTGATCTGATCTGCCTGGGAAGCAGCCCTTGGCTCAGGTGCAATGCTAATGCAGAACAGCATTGCTAGTGATCAGATTTACCTGCACAGACCTGGCATCAAGGTTGGCTTAATGGCAAAAATGGCCCATCATGGCAAAATTGGCCCATCTGCAACTGGTGCTGTCAGCTGGAGTTGCACTAAGTCTCTGGAATGGCTGGTTGCTATCTCTGTGTGCTGTGTGATGAGTCTGTTACTGTTTATCTTGAAAATATACATTTAGGGACCTTATAAACCTGCCTGAATTGTTGCATCTGTAGACTAACTGCTCCTTCATAGCCTTGGTGGCTTAGTTAAAGTGCATGTCATTAACTTGATTGACTTCAGGAGCTCCCAAGGTTTATCATACCAGTGCAGGTGTGTTGAACTGGAGTGTGGGAATAATTCGAGTGGCTGCAGCAGAAGAATAGGAGGCTGGAAATGTCATGGAGTCTCTCGTTGGTGTATTTTGAGTCTCTCTTAACCTCACTTCTCACCCTTCTTACAGAAGTATTTGAAGGGAGAAAGAAATGTCAGCAAACGCTTTCAGAATCTTGGATTTTAGGTGCGGTAGAAAAGCAAAGTATTTTACAAGCATTCCAAATAAAATGTCTCCATTTAGGAAATAACAGTTATTAATTCTTTCGATCAAACTACTCAAAGCTTTTATTCTTGTGCAAAGTTGTGTTTTACAGCCTATTTAGGTTAAAAAAGAAACAACCAAAAGCAAGCAAACTAACAAACAAAAAAGGCTTTAATAGGAGTTTATTATAGAAGTACCATAAACCTTGCCACTAAAATTGCCCTTTTGCAGAAGAAAAATGGCACCTAAGTTCTCTCATTAAAGAGATACTGGCTAACTGCATTAGAAAAGATCAAAATTTAAAAAACCAGTAGCTTAAGATAGAAATGAAATCTTCAGACCTTTCCAAACACAACCTTTTCCCATGGAGTTTATGAACTTGCAACATAGAAAAACAGTTTGGAAGGGACATTTGAGGGTCATCTGGTCCAGAGTCCTCCCCCACAGAAAACCAACATCAGATCAGGCACTGCTCAGGATTTTGTTCTGTCTAGTTCTGAAAATCTTCAATGACTCCAATTGCTCTCTTGAAAAAAAAACCAAAAACAAAAACAAAGAAAAAGACCATAAAACTATTTTGGAGGGATTGATCTGGCTTCTGCCTTTGGAGGGTATGCCTAAAGTTTAGGCTTTCAAGATCAGTGAGCAAGAGTTCACTGAAGAACAAAAAAATGCCCCCTGGGAGGGAGGTGCAAACTGTCCCTACACAGGTGTAAATTCCTTCTGAATATTTAGTACCTAAAGAGTAAAACAAACAAACAAACAAAAATGAACAACTTTCCTCTCTCTTAGGTTTCATTTCCAAGCTAAATTTTAAACCACACTGCAGTGTTAGGAGTGCTGTACATAAAATTTTTGAAGTTGGGATAAAGAATGGAAACACAGACAGAGTTTTTATTACAGTGCTGCTAAGGATGGTGCTGTAGTAAATAAAATATTGTTAATATTTTAAGATGGCATCCCTGAAGTATCTTATAAGATATTTCTCCTCAAATGCCTTTTTTTCACTGTACCTCTATCTTGTCAACTATACATGGAATTTTTCAGGGGGCAATTCGATTTAATTATATAAACTTTTCATATCCAAATTAAATACTTAGTTTTTATATTGAATATAAATTTTAAAAAATTGAACTGAAATAATTTGTACACTTTTATATTTTAAGTGGACCTTCACTGCCTTAGAATAATGAATATAATTATAAAATAATGCCCCCAAAAGACTGAATGTGCTTAGCATTGTTTATTCCAAGCAGAATATTGTAAGCTTGTATTTACAAAGCTTGGCTTGTGCACGTGGGTGAGCCATGGAATTATTTATCAAATTATTTCAAATAATTAATGAGATGATTGCAAACTGTTCACAAAGAACTCAAACAAAAAGAGATTGCATTAAACAATTAAATAATTGTGAACCATTTGCCCAGCTCAATTCCATACAGATTCTTCCAATGCCAGGGAAATGAAAGAAAAGGATATCTGTAATACCCACAGATTGCTTCCACACTGCTCCAGCACAGGCATTCCCTCACTGATATGGAGTCATTGCCAGAATTTTTCTGTAATTTCCCTAAATTGCTACGTGTGCATATTGTGTTAAATGGACTTCAATCATAGGGAAAGTCACCTGAGGTCACTTCAAAACTGAAAGACAAAAAGTGACTTAAAATGACTTCAAGGAGTTGTAAATACATAGAATGTATTTTAAAGTGATTTTGAAGCAAGGAACATTTTAATGAACTATAGAGCACAATAAATGAGTTTTTAAGTAGAAGGAGAGGACAGAGATGAATGGGGAAAAAAAAAGAAATGGAACTGAGGAAACAAAGTGGATCAGGTATGAACAAAACTGCTCTGCCATACTGTGAGAAGGAAGAGAGCAAACTTCATTCATTCAATGTTTAGGAAAAGGCACTATTTCTTTGCTAAGCAAATTATCAGTTACTGATATTTCAAGCATAATATGGGGGAAAAACCCCATTAAAATAAACTCAGGCTCTATTTTTCCCCTCCTCTTCACTTGATAAGTGCAGGGACAAGGACTTCTCTTCTAAAAGATGCATTTATCTCTTTATTTATTTACTATGCTTCCTATCAAAAGTCAATGTAAGTTGTATTTAGTAATTTATTTCACCATGAAACATGCAGGAGTCTGTTTTTTTCAATGGAATATTAAATGTTATGTGAACCACTACTTTACACTACTCTGCTGATAAGCTAACCAAAAGGGATATTAATTATCTCATATTGACCATGATACGCATAATTTCAGATAACAAATGCAGAGCTGGAATATGTGTCTCTTCTTATTTCCACTCTGTGTCCATCTACTCATAGGACATTGCCAAAACAATAATGGAAAAAACAAGGGACCCAGACATAAATAAGGTAAATAAGGTACATTAATAAGTTCACTCCACAGCAAATGATTTTTCACTACATCTACCCACAAAAATAGCTTTTTTCTTTCATGAATTATCCAAGTCCAAACCTGCAAAAATATGTTTTGAAATCCCTGGGTTGATGCAGGACTGATCCAGATATTCTGAAGAGCTCCTGCGTGGGGCAGTCTGATGAATGGGACATTTCAGACAAAAGTATTTTAGTTTTCATGACAAAATTTTGTGGGAGATTTTTTTTGTTGTTTGTTTGCATTTTTCCTTATTTATTTCAGGCAACAGTAACATTTCCACAGAAAGGGAACACCACTAGTAATTGTTGAAAAAATAGAGTTGTAATTTTTTATTCGTTTGTTTAAATTGGGACTTTCTTTTCCCCATCTTTTCCTGCACTTTTTGCCTGCATTGCTGGGCTATGGCTGAGCCACCTGTTTCACAGATCTGTGATAATCCATTTCTTTTTTGCTAGTTTTTTGCTAGTTTTTAAATTAGAGGTAGGCAAGGGGATTGAAATATTCTCCTGCTATTCCATAAATGCTAATTCTGCTGCAGAAATACAGATGAGAGCAAGACTTTGTCTTCCCTTGTGAGACCTGTAAAATATACAGACAAAAAATGTTTGTACATGCTTAACAACCAGATAGTTTAGCAAATCCTTCCTTAATATTTTTTTTTTCTGTGTAAATAAGCACTAATAAATGTTTTGCCTTTAAACACCTTGATTGTTTAGCATGCAGAATTTTAGACATGTCAGCTCTGGTTGTTTGATTTATACCTTTGACCTATCTCTAATTATTTTAACCTTATAATTTGCATAAATCCAATCTTTGCTGTCAGACTTGGAAGACAACAGAAATCCCCTTATGCATTGTGATTCACTAAAGAAATTAGAGGTGTGATACATTTTCATTTGACCCTTTACAACTTCTTTTAACTTTGAATTACTCCAGTGAATTTTTCTGTTGTTGAAAGTAAAAGATGTAGAGAACAGATTACTGCTGAGTGCTGCCTCGTGATACTGAAACACTTTTTGCCTGCTTCTGACAAAGGGAATCGATGACTCCCTGCAACATCTGTGCCCAACTCAGCAGGGAGGGTTGGATTGTGACTCTCAAGAAATTCAGGTTAGAAGCACTGGTTTGCTTCATTATATCAGCTATCAAACTTGCAAACTTGAATTTGAATTCTGTTTCGAATTCTGCACGCTGACTCATCGTGCCATAGGGAATTCAGTTTTTTTAGACCTTTGGTTCAAGCCCACTTGGAGCTGTGAGGATGCTGCCAGACTGCTATTGACACTTAGCACTGTAGGAACTGGGAGATCTCTCGGAGGGGCACATGGCCCTTTCTGGCTTTTCTCAGCTCCCTGGAGCCAGAGTGAGCATCTTTCCTGTGTGGGTGGTGGAAAAGTATGCAATGTGAAATGACAGTTTCAACTTCCACAAATTATTTCTGTGGAAGAAACTGTTTCGAGAGGAGAAGTGGTGGCCTTATCAGGCATGGTTTCATACATAAAATTGAAAAGTTTATTTAGTTGGCATCTGCCTGGTGCTTTACCCCGGTGCAGGAGAGTGGTTAGTACTTCCTTACCTCACAAGATGTGACAGGCCTTCATCTGAAAAAACTGGGAGCTGTTGCAATAATGAAGGCCATTTACTATCTATTAGCTCAGGTGGATTAAAAGGTTAAACCAGTTTCTGGTGAAAATTAATTATGCTGAGAATTCAGTTAGAAGGGCTCTTTGATGTTTGGCATTTGCATGTCTGTGATGAGGAATAGGTCACCTGCTTTGTGCATAAACTCTCAGGGCTTACAAGAAGAGGAGTAGCAAAGTTCTCTGCTAATCGACTTCTGCTTAAGGATGAGTTTTCTACTGATGTGGAGGGAGTCACACCTCGCTGATGTGATTATCTGCAGGCTGGCTAACATTGGGCAGGAATTAGAAGCAGCTTTGTGGCTTCTTTTAGGGACAGTCTCTCTTCTACTTAGCTACAGCAAGGAACTGTCCTCTTTCATTCTGCTCTTGTGAAGGTGCTGGGGAGAAGACTGATACCAAAGGGTGGAATTGTAATATATTTAACAGTAATGTGACAATTCAGGCATTCATTGGTCTGGCCATGGGCTACATGACCCTTCCACACCATGAGGTTTGATTACTTGCTGACTGTGCCAGCGCTGCTCACCTACTAGAGTCCACCTCAGCACAGCAACTTCTGTGTCAGTGCTGGAGAGCTTCTCACATCCTACACCTGGCACTTGCAGGCTTGGGCAGGTCCTGCCCCCACCTCCCTCTGTGTCTCTGTGTCATGAGGCAGTGTCACATGCTGTTGGCAGAGTGTCTAGCACAATTTGGGAGTGACCTAAGTGGCATCCTTATATACACACATGCTCCTTTATGAAGAGAAGAAAAGGAACTAGGTTATGATGATCTGTAAAAATAAAAGCTTTGAGAATGAGGTCAGTGACACATGCTTAGGAAATTGCAGTGAAGACTCATTGCCTTCAAGGCAGTAAATGCTACCAGTCTGTAGTTACTGCCTCGATGAGAAAGGTGCTGTATTCTCAAGAAGTGGCAAAATCCTTCTCTTGGCAGCTCCTGACAGTCACACAGCTCATGGGGTTGGTTCCAGAGCAGCCTCAGGAATTTTAAAAATCTGCAGTGCAAACTTCTACAACCTGCTCACTTTCTCTACAGCCTCTGCTCCCTTCAAATGAGAGTTAATGTTAGCCACACGGCCTCCCAGTCCTTTTGCAGACAACCTGAATTCAGAGTTTGAGCACAACAGCTGGTTTGTAAGCCTGAGACATCAACTGACCTCTCCAGTTACACTGTGAACAGAGCCAAAAGCAGTGCTGGAGTAATTCTTATGATGATAGACTTGCAACTGTGTTTAATCTGAGTCTATTATTGCTGAAGAAATGGTTGATTCCACATAGGGCAATTAAGTGCTCAATATTGCTTCTACCTGGAGAGAGTCTTGCCTTTCAAAGAAAATAGAAACAGAGAGCCCAGCCAGCTCTGTGTTTGCAGCACTTTGCTCACCTCTGCTTTTGACCTTTATGTAAATGAAATAGCCATTCCACATCATTGAAACCATATGCACAGAGCAGTTTAAAATATTGGCTACTTCTTGGGTCATTGATGCCAGAACAATTGGAAGCAACAAAGAGGAAGATGATTATGCAAAACAAGAGTTACCTTCTCAAATGAACAAGTCACAGACATTTTCCTTTCATGACACTTAGGAGAAATGTCAAGCTTTGCAAGCAATTTAAATCTGCAAAATCCAAAACTTGCCGCCATTAAATATAGTCTGCAATTAAGTAATTATTTCCCTTCTCTCCATTGTCTTCCACTATCCAAGAAACCTTACTGGGAGTGAGGATTTTATTAGCTGACCTGGTGATTAAGCTTTAAAGATGTAGGTTTGGAAAAGTTGCAGTAAACTTACTTTCCTAAGTGCTGTAAGTGTCTAAGTTACTAAAGTAAACAGCATTAGAATAAGGACTATAATTCATTACTCATGACTTGTAACTCAGCTCTTACCTATATCTCCTTTTGGTTAAGGGCTCTGGCTTCATGCAACTATTTCATTTCTAGATCCACTCTTTACACATGTAACATAATCTTTGATGACCTCTGGCTTGCATATTGAGTTATTTCTAGACAAGTGTTGCTTAGCATCTCTACTTACTGTAGGACTAATGAAGAGAGTTTATGCCTAAATTCATCTCTAATGTAGTTCCAGTAAGGAAAATGGAGCCAGGAATGCATATGCTGCTATGTGGATTCTTTTCCCCTACTTCCCTTTATTGAAGTCGCTGACACCACTGCAGAAGAGGGAAATAAAAGCAGCTGAGAATAGGAAATAGGAAATTCCTGAAATTATTCCTGAGAATAGGAAATTCCTAAAATAGGAATAAACAGGCATTTGGTGACTTTGTAACTCCACTTGTGCTATACAGGGTGGAGCAGTGCAAGTGTGTGGAAAAGCGAGCAGCACATCACAAGGATCCCTACTTTTATCTGAAGAATATCTCCTATCCAGAAAGATCATGAAGAGCTTTGCACTGGGGAAGTGTGAATAACACTGCTAAATCCTTCTAGTCAGAGAGGTGAAAAGGCAGTCATTGGACTGGGAAAGGGTAATTGACTGATGGCTCCTGTGACCCTGTTACTCAGAGAGAGAAGGACCTTGTCAGTCAGACAAAAAATTACTGCTTAGGAACAAGCCCAGAAATTCAGTCATATAGCTCCAATTATTAGTTAGGTCTGTGCATTTTAACCCTTCGTGAGATGCTTTAAAAAAGGAGGGACACAGAGATCTAGCAGCAGTTGGAAGGCATTTATGCCTTTAATGAGAGACATCCTGGCTGCTGGTGTCCTTCCTTTAAAAGCACAATTAGAGAGCAGCAGGAGGGAAGGGAAGATGGTGAAACCCGAGGGAGCTCTGGGATCTCTGCTCCCTGCAGTGCTAATGGTGCTCCTCAGAGGCACCTTCATGCAGGGGGTGTGATGTGTGCCTGCTGAGGAAGGCTGAAGGTCACTGCTCCAAATGTTGTTTTTGCACTGAAATGTAAAAGGAATTGCTCAAGCCTTGTAGTGGCTGAGAGCAGATTTTGGCACAGTCTTCATTTGTAGCCCTCCCTATCATAAGATGAAAGCTTTGCAGTCCAGCACAGTTTGAATGACCTCTACACCTCAAGGTCAGGTGGGTTTTTTGTCTGAATTTCTAAGGCTTTCCTTGCTGCTAATCTTATGTGTAGAAATAGAAACTTTTCCTGGCATGTAAATGCACCTGCCTCAAATCAAAATCTGAATTTGACTTCTGGAAGATGTCAAGAGAGAGATCTTTGCTGTTCCTGTTCTGTTATGCAGTAGCTCTGAATACACTGACTTCTGAATTTTTGCCCAAGG
This sequence comes from Lonchura striata, assembly GCF_050655825.1. Taxonomy (NCBI): domain Eukaryota; kingdom Metazoa; phylum Chordata; class Aves; order Passeriformes; family Estrildidae; genus Lonchura; species Lonchura striata. The sequence goes on along the minus strand of NC_140709.1, from coordinate 6,418,486 downwards.
AAGATCTCAGAAGCCTCCTGTGGAGGTTTGCTACTGTCATCAAATGGACTTAAAAGAAGGAAAACAACTTGCTATGTTTTCAGACAAAGCTAACACATTTTATTTTTGCTCCTTGAAGGCTGTTCAGAAGGGGGCATGTACTGTTTCAACTGGCTAGGGCTTTCCTGGTGTGTTTCATCACTTTCTGATTCAACATTTAGGTCTTTGGAAAAGTTGCTTAAAGCATTGAGGTATTTTTTTTTTCTTTTCCTGTTTGAAAGGGAATTTCATTTCTTTAAAGTGTCAGCAGGTGTTTAGAGTACAGCCCTTCAGTAAGGAGAACCAGCCTTTGTTATATGTGATTTATCTGTGGGATGTTCCTTCATTTGTCATTGGTGAGGCAGAAAAGTTGGCAATGTGGAGGGAGGCTGGAGTGGTGTAAGCAAAGATGACTTGTCCTGGTAAAAAGCTTTTTGCTGGCCAGCTCTGCCTGAGGATGAGCAGTGGGGCTAGGAAAAGGCAGAGCTGGGCTGCAACACAATCAATTGCCCTAAATTGATTTAGGGCAATTTGGATCTGAATTCTTTCTGATTATTTGGCCTCAACTATTCTTGACTATCAGTGAATGTAGTTGTAGAAACATTTCCTTCTCTGCAGTGGAAGCGAGAATTTACTGTGCCACGCATAATGGTAGGAAGTCAAACAGTGTCGTTTTCCCTTGCTCTAAGACAGATTTTTATGGTTGTTTCCAGGATCAGACAAAGGCTCTGATCTGTGGCTGAGCACATCACACCAGCCAACCTCTCTTTTGATTGATTTTTGATATTTACAGATGCTGTGGTACTGCAGATGGAGGTCATGAACTATATCCTATGGTTTTGTCTGTCCAAATCTGAACACATGTACTACATATTGAGAAAGGCATTAACTTAGATAAACAAATTTATAATGAAATAAAAAAAAAAAAAGCCCCAAACATCTTAATACAGAGTTAGGATATGACAAAATAGTCTTGGATCACCTTTTCAGTCTCATAATTAGCAGTCCATCATTTCTTGACCTTGTGTGGAGTCTGTAGGATGCAGCTCCCGTGGTGCTGTGGCTGAGCTGAGGCTGGCCGTGCACCAGGTGCCCACCAAAGCCACTCTGTCACTGCCCTCCTCAGCTGGGCAGGGGGAGGGAGCTTCATGAAAGGGTCATGGGAGACATCATTCAGTTACTGTCACAGGGAGAACAGGCACGGGGAAATCAGTTTATCACCAATCAAATCACAGCTGGATAAGGAGAAATAAAACCAAATCTTATAAACACCTTCTCCTCACCCCTCCCTCCTTCATGGCTCCCTTTCACTCATGACTTTCTCCACCTTTTTCTCCCACCAGCCATGCAGGGGGATGGGGAATGGGGCTGTGGCCAGTTCATCACACCTTGTCTCTGCCACTCCTTCCTCAGGGGGGGTTCCTCACACTTTTCCCTGCTCCAGTGGGGGGGTCTCTCCCATGGGAGAAGCCCTCCAGGAACTTCTGCAATGTGTGTCCTTCCCACGGGCTGCAGATCTTCACCAACTGGGTCCTCCAGGAATTTGCAAACAGGCTGAGCCCCAGTCTGCCATTATTGTTATTGATCTGTATACACCTGACATTCCAAGGAGCTGATGAGTATAGAGATCATACCTTGTGCTGTTCAGTGTATAAAAGATGTCTTCTTTTTTCCTCAAGTGGAGCTGAATAAAGACTGTTTATTTTTCACACTCATTAAGTGAGGAACACGGTGATTGACTGTAGCTGTGAGGTGTACATATCCTATTGAAACAAATTATGGGCAAAGAGTTGTATAATTCATTCACTGATGTGAGCTAAGTTCATATAACACTGTCTCAATATCTGACTGATGTTGCTGTTTAGTAGATGTGACATTTAAAAGTTTAATCATGATCCTGCAGCATTCACTTGGCTCATTCTAAATTGTGGAATAAGAAACGGGGCATTTGGCATGCTTTCAGGCACACTGCTATCTGCTGCAAAGTACTCAGTAATATTTCTAAATGCATGGATCAACCTTTTCATCTATTGATCTCAGAATGTTTTACTGAGCTAAGTAAGAATCATCACCTTTTCTGTAAGAAAAAAATAAAAAGAGAGGAGAGGTAGGAATGAAGAACCTTTACAAAATCTCTTTCTTCTGACCATATGTACAGCAGGAGAGCAGTGTCCAGCACTCCTGTGGTTTAGGAGAATCTTTCAGGGTCTGAGCTTTGAGGCTGATGTCTGTTCAATAAAGTGAATAAAGTGAGACTTTATTCATCTTCAAAATATCAGCTCTGTCTTGATGGTGTTGTAGGTGGTTGCACAGATGAGAGCAGTATGTACCACATGTATCTCTTTCTCCTTGCTTACAGATTTTATGTTTGTTTGGGAATTTGAGCAGTAAATCACAGGTGAAAAAAGAAAGAAAAAGTAAATTATATGTTGATATTGAATCTTTTCTTATTACAGACATCAAACAGCAAGACTGGACTTGTGGAGAACAGATTTAAAGTACTGAAATGTCAATGTTACGCACATGGCTTAAATTACTTTTCCCAATGAAGAAACATGGAAATATGTTCAAATAATTTGTCTGTCTTCAGTGACCTAACATTAATTTAGATTCACTGTTTTAACTTTGGTTGTTTTTTTTCCCCCACAGTCTATTAATAAAATGCTGTTCTTGTGGAGAAAAAGTATTTTGTAGATACTCCACACTTTCAATTAGGTTTACCTGAGAGTTTATATGGAATATTTTACATGGGCAAAAGCACATAGCCTATTTGGAGGGATTTGTTTTGCTAATTATTCAGGAGATGCTGGAAATCTGATTGTATGTGATTCAGACCCAATTTGATCTTTTAAGAAAAAGGCAAACACCCACCCCCCCCCCCCACTCCCCCCTCCCCCTCAAACCTTACCCCACATACACAGAAGAATAAATACAAATATTCTTTGGATCCTTTCTTGATATTTCTCTGAGGAGTGGAATAGGGTTTTCTTTTATGCCCCTTTGAATGTCAGTACTGTTTTGGAGGGTTGGGGTGGAAATGCCTTCCTTGCAGTTTTAATGTAACATTTTTGGAAGCTGATGTGCTGTTATCTGTTGTGGTGGTTGGTGTCAGAGCCTTAGCTTCACCAAAATGAAGCAGCTGTACTGGCTCTGGCCTCATTTCTTCCCAGTGCCTCTGCCTGATGTTATTGAACTGGTTTAATGGTCTGGTTTTACCTGTATTCTCTTAGAAAGCACCAGTTGTAGGCATCTTTGTTTTGGGGCAGAATATCAGCGTGTGTGTTTTTGTTTTTACCCGGTGGCTCTGAGCATTGGTGCACACAAGGTACCTGCTCAGCAGGGACTGAGCTGCTGCTGCACCTTGTGATCAGCAGCTTTGGGAGCAGGGATGAAGGCTGATACAGTGAAGGGGGTGGTACTAATTGTGATGTTGCATTTCCTTAGTTTGGTCTTGATTTAGACCTGTCCCAAGTAGTTTTTTCCTGGCCTCCTACAGTGGGTGTTCTTCCCTCCCTTCAGTTCTGGTGCAAATTTGTGATGTTCACCTAACGGTGTTTTCATTGTAGAGATTTAGTGGGGAAACAGTCTGAAGCAGAAGGACAGAAGACAAAAAAAAAAAAAATAATAGTGCTGAGAGGCTCCAAATTAAAACTTCTAAGTAAGATTTTAGCACTTGCTGCTCACAATATGTTTTGGTAGTTATTACATGTGATTGCCTCTCATGGTCACAGTATGTAAAACAAAGTAAGGAGATCTTTCCCATTTTATACACATGAGGAACTGTGAGGAAATGCAGATATTAAAAAAAGCCTACAGTTAAACCTGGAGTTCAACAAGGTTTAGGGAGAAAGAACCTTTATTCAGTTCTCTTTAAAATCACTCTCCTCCCTCCTTTTACTTGTGCTTTTCACTTCTCTCTGTGTGGTTAACCTGCTTCTCTTTTTCAGTATCATTTACCCTTTTACTATTTCCCAGAAATCAAAAGCTTTGCTGGTGTTGGTAGCCCACAAACCCCAGCAGAGAGAACCTCTGCAGTGTAGAGTTGGTGTGATTTATGGGGGAGTGAAAGGTGCTTGCACAAGGGGATAAACCTCCTACTCCAGCCAAAGCAGTGGAAGAGGTAGCTTGTCAGTCAGGAGAATTTGTCTATTGGACTCTTGTAAACTGGCATGATAAAGCCATAGGTAGGAAAAACTTAATCCCTTTTATTATGCAGAGATTAAAAGTGACTTTAGCATCCATGTCAGAGAGATGATGGATGGAAACTTCTTATTCACACATTTTCTCAGTGAACTCTATTAAGATGCAAGTCTAGGTAGAATTGAGTATGATAATTTCAGAGCAAGTCCGTTACACATCTGAACCTAACAAAATATGTTTCCTTAGTAGATTCTACAGTGTTTCTTACTGAAAAGAATGTTCAGTATTTAAAACTATTTAAGAATTGGTCTTTTTAAGAGCAAAAAAGTGTTCAGTCATGGTTTCCTTTCTGGACTCAAAAAAATTCCCACTCACTTAACATTTTATTTCTCTGAGCTCTGTTAACTTTTTCCAGCACTCATATTCTAATGAAAGTTACATTCAGGAAAGTTTTATGTACCTTTTAATACTGATGTTTTCATTGGCACTACTTTCCTCACCCTGTTACCTTCCCTGTATGCGAAGAGGTGCAATAATTTCTGTTATTGTTTCAGGGAGGTTAAATCCCACTGGTGTCTCTCCAGGGAGTCAGACACATGTTATAATCCTGAGTTACACAGCTAAAGCTGCTGAGGACCTTTCTCCTGCTTCTCTCCAAAGTCCCTTGAGTAGCATTATCTGACCCTCAGCACTCAACCCCAGCTGTACTTAAATACTGAAATACTGAAATACCAGACAAAGGGAAGAGGCAGAGCCCATTCAGGCAGTGGCTGTCACCATGGCCACCCAGTGAGATTGTCAGAGCTCTTCAGTGCTAGGGAGGGGAACCCAAAGTCTTTGAGCTTTAATATTTTTTTTCTTTTAATATTAACCATCAGTTTGTATCAATTTTAACTTTTCTAGTGATTCTGTGGGTGACGCAGATTTCTGCAGGTGAGGAGGTTTTAATCAAGGCATACCTGTTAAGGAACAGGAAAAGTCCAACTGACCCTACCTGGTATTTTACAGGAATGCTGAACAATTGTTAAAATCAGAGAGAATTCTACTGATTTAGATAGTGTTAGGTTGATAAACAGGAGATAAGTAACCAGACTGTACAGCAAGTCAGACTCAGACTTAAAACCTGAATCTTCATCTCCTTGCTGCTGTGCTGGTCCTGCTGGAGCATGTTGCTTCCTTAGGATGTTTGTCTTTTATTCCAGAAAAAAAGTATAGGACAGTAAAATAAGAACAATAAAACAAAATATTTCCTTAGGCATAGAGTATGTGAGTAGATGGAATGCAGATTCAGACAGAATTCGAGTGTTACTGTCACCATTGGCACAGGGATTGCCCTAAGGTGTGCCTGGATGTTAACTTAAAGTTAACACAGCCAATCTCTCCAGTAAGAATATTTTCAAGAGCAAACATGTTGAGATATTCCTTTACTATTTCTGCTAGAAATCAGTTGTGATTGGATTTTAAGAAAATGGCTTTTTTTTCAATACTTTTATTTTTTATATCAGACTTTGTAACATCTTCCATCCAATACATCTTCTAGGTACAGATAGTGCAAAGCCCATCAATTGCATATGTTCAGAGAGATAATGTATTAAGGAAGCTGTGACACATATTCTAGAAATACTGTGTACCTGTAGGAAATACAGCCTTGTATTCCTACAGAACTTATTTACATGATGTTATTGGCACCTAGAATTTCCATACTTCTGTACCTTCCCAGCAGCCTGCTATAAAGTTTCTGTGGTCAGTCATTCCCTGCTTTGCACCTTATTTATGCATTGCACAGCTGATGTCAAATCAGACCTGGCACTTTGTTTATGCTGCACTTAATTTGCACAGATATGAAAGACTGACAGGACTGCAATGCAGAAGAGAATGAGACCCCTATTTCTAGGGGGTGTGTGTATGTGTGATCTTCTGGATTTTTTCAAGCAATATAAAAAATGAATAATCAAACCTAAGAGTAGAGAAATTACAAGGAAAAAGATTATTATTAAAAAAATCAGTGGTGCCACTTTGAAGCTGAACATGCTGAACAGAGATTTGCTGATGAAGTGTTACTGGGGTACATAGTTTATGAATGGATGGATGATATAACTGCAATAAGACTACTCTGAGCTGGCTGTAGGTAAAGTTCTTTCTTTGAAAGTATGGTGCAAATGTGAATAAAAGGGAAAAATTATTCAATTGAAAACATAGTAGCCAAAACCCTCAGCCTGCTTTTGTCCAAGAAAACAGTATTTTGGTCTCTTTTTCTCCTCATTAGTTCAGATTAATTTGTGAGATAGTTTTAGATTAATTAAGTAGAAAGGTGTGTTTGTAGTTGTTTGAATCAGAGTATTCTGTTTGTGATACAGTACAGGACACATACATGGAGAGCTCATGTGTTTAAATTTCTTTTTTTATGAGAAGCAAACAATTACCAAATTGCTGAAATGTAAAGACTAACACAAATATTTTCATGAGATATGTTCAACTGTAGCTTTTTCTTACCAACACTTGATACTGGGAAGAAAATGAAAACTGTGATGCAGGTTAACTCACTTCTCGAAAACTAATGGTAGCTCTAATGTGGATACTGAAAAAATATGGTTGCATTCCTAGTTGTAATAAAAGATTATTGTCTTTTTATAAATTCTTTCCTGTAACCACTGCAAACAGGTAAGAAAGGTCTTGAGTGAAACAAGGCAAGCCAAGGTTGAAGAGCTGGCAGGTAGGTCCCTCTCATGTCTTTTCGTGGTCTGAAGGCACCGTAAGTCAGGGCACTGGAGGAAGCAACAAATTCCCACTTCAAATGGAGCTCAGTCAAAAATTGGTGAAAAGGCTTCAAAACTGATAAACCAACTGGGAGCTGAAAAAATGGGAAAGTTGGTGTTCTTCCAATCTGGGGGTCATGACATCACTGAAAGTGGTTTTAAAGTCTGAAAGACACAGGAAGAGTTTGATTGCAGACTCAGTCGAGTTCAAATACAGAGCCTGGGCTGGAAGATGATGGCAGTCTATTTTTTTGCTGTGGTATCATGGAAATCGATCACTTTTAATGCACAGAGAGTTGATAGACAAGCACCAGACATCACTGGACATAAGCTTATTGATTTTCTTGATAATCAAGAACCAAAAAGTCACAGGGGAAAAAAAGAGACAAGATGAACTCCAGACCTTTGACTAGCTGATCTCTCAGTTTTACCTGTACTTACAGCTTGTTTCTACATGAAAGAAAAGCTCATGTGTCTATTCCAGTCCTTCTCCTCTGCTTTTACAAATGTGGATTCTCTGAATGTGTACTCAAGCAAAAAGAGAAGAAAGAATAATCAGGTGCAAGAGTTGAAAACCAAAATTTTTGTGAGTCTAAATTTGTCAGTAATTTGAACTGTCAATTTAAGCCTCCCTTACATGCATTGGCTTTTTTTTTTTTTTTTTTTGACAATATTTCATTGCTAAGAATTGGATTTATTTTCCCTCCCAAACTTAGTCTTATCTTTCCATAAATTGTGAAAGGAACATCTGAATGAATTCTTATGCTTTTAACAGTTATTCTGGGTCAATGGGGTACTGTAATCGTGGACAAATGGTCATCCAGCTCTGCTCCTACTCACACAGCTAAGCAAAGGCTTCCAGGATGAAAAAGTCCTTCCTATTAAGGCAAAAGCCAGCCTGGAATCCCAGAGATGTTTATTGCCAGTTTCTTTGGATTTTGAAATATGTCAGTCTATTCTCTGATGTTATCATATGTAATAATGACAGTAATAAGTCACTGCAAAAAAACTGTATTTCTAGACCATTCCAGGAGAAATAAACATCAGAAAAATATATTATGAAATAATCAGAAAAATATTGTTAGTGTTTAAAGTGAGCTTTCCAGCTGCTTCCTCCACCTTGACATTGCTTTTTTATGTAAGTGATAGGACTGGCAACCTGTGTGTAATAAGAGAGGAGAGGGGGGAGGAAAGAAAATTTCCTTGAACCTGGGGGTACAAAGCACATCAGCCACCTAGACTGAGTGTTCTCCTCCTAGAAATGCTGGAAACACATGGACAATTTCAGTCAGCCACAGGAATTTCAGTCAGATTCAATTCCACTGATTTCTCTGGAAACCTTTGAGTGATTCAAGATAAAAGGAAACCACAGCAATAATTTTTGCAATGAAAGTACTCTGTATTGGAGTGTTTTCTGGGGCATGTGCTGGGTTTCCTGGAGGAATGGGACAATCCATGGGTTATAGAAAGGAGGACTGGAACTAATTGTTGAAAATTGCAAGCACAGTCCTAGAATTATTGTACTCCAAAGTGGCAGTAAGGCACGGGTTACTTGAAACTGGGGCCACTGCAGGCTCTTCTGGAGGTGACTGAGGCAGTGGGACAAGAAACACAGATGCAGTTTTCAGTTTTGAAAAGCAGGATTTGTTCCACGGGTTGGTTTAAAATCTAGGGAAGACTCAAAGCACATGATGAAGAACATCTTAATTTTGCATTGAAGAAACTGGAAAGCTTAAAATTTGCAGTCAGTAATGGAAATCAGCATACCAGAGATCCCTCAAAACTACAGTGAAAGCAAGAACTTCCTGATGGGGTTTATATTGTGGTGCATTTGGAACATTCCCTTATGAGCTGCTCCTGCTTGTGGCACAATATTGAGGGCTGTCCTGAGACCTGCCTGGATGTTTCCATGCAGATGACTTGAGTTTTCATCATAGGTTTCAATAAAATAATGTTTAAAGTGGTCGAGAGCTCTCGGATTAAGTACTCTCTGTTGTGTCTTAAAGTAGTCTTTAGCCACTACAGAAAAGACTGATAACTTACAGAATCTCCTCCTGAGAGAGCCAGTTTAGACTTTAAGACATAAGTGAAGACTTTCCTGGGAAAACTTTGGAAGAAATACTCCAAAGTGTAATACATTCATCACCAGGTCTAAATTTTATGTAATTCGGGTTCCTTACGATTATATTTCAGTTGTTATACTGCCAGTCTTCTGTGTTTTGTTCAGTGTCTGCCCATTTTTATGTTGTGTAATTGGAAAGCAGGATGAACAATGGGGAAATAACTGTTACACTGGTGCTTTTATGGGCTCTATATTCAAGGAGAAGTCAGCCATAAGGGACTCCCCCACTCCCCTTCCTCCCTCAGAAGAAATGTTCCACAGGGCTGGTGGAGGAGTGATGCAGACCTTCTGTATTTTCTGGCCAAATCTAGAAAACAAAGCTGAAATATTTTTTCATTGTCTTGATGGAGTGAGGAAAGTGAATGAAGACCTGGGAAGGGCTAAGTTTTCTGTAGAGGTGCTGAATAATGCTGGGAGAGTGGGACTGTGCTGTACCTGCTGTTTCCAGGGCAGGAGAGGGGCTCTGCCTGCCACTTCCCTCCTTTCAGAGTGAAAATGCTCAGTTTGTTCCTCTTTTACAGAGCTGAAATCAAGTAAACATGTTTAAGAAGGCTTTTTCTCTTGCACTTATGAAATATTTTAAAAAATCTTTTTATGATCAGAAAGTTTGTCAAAAATTTGTTGTTTTCCACTCAAAAAGAGTGGAAAAATGCTGAGAGCTCTGGGTGTAAAACAGACAGGAGGTGTTCACACTGTGGCTTCACTCAGACATGGCAGAGGCAGAGGCAGAGGTGAGAATTAATACATTTAATAGGAGATAGAGGAGAAAATGTGAGGACACGTGTCTGTGAGAGAGTGTGGCTTACAGGCATGGGGTGCGAAGGGGGTTCTAGGGGAGAACAGCTTGGCTGTGGAGCTTCTGCCTTGGATCTGGGGGGCTGAGATTGATGGAGCTGGATGAAATAGTTGGTGATGGAGAAGGAAATTGAAGAAGCAGTTATAGATTAAATTTGAGGCATTGGGAGGCATTTGCAGGTATAGGGAAAAAGAGGTTAGTGCTGTTTGGCAGAGAAATAAAAGAGTGTAAAAGAAGGAACTCAGTTCAAGTTCATGCAAAGAGATGGAGAGGAGGGAGAAACACAATTGGAAGACTGCTTGGGGAAGGGAGGAAAAGTAGGAAAGGAGGTCCTGATGTTCTGTATGAGATCCCTTTGGTACAGGGATAAAACCTAACAGCAAGGGGACATTCTGTGCGTCTGCTAGGCTGCCTTGGTGGGAGGCCCAGAAAGAGCGAAACTACAATTAGGTTTGTAAGAAAATGTACAAAAGGAGAAGGAGAATTCTTGTGGAGGCAAGAACAAAAGTGAACAGACAGTAGAGCTGCACTGAATAGGTGAAAGCTGCTCCCTTCTGCATCAGCTGTTCGGTGGCACATTTTCCGTGGCGCTGTAAGGAACACCTGCTCTGCTCCTGGAACTCCCATCATTTCTGCTGAGAAACCACAATGCACATGAAAGGTTTTTATAAGTGACCAATTAGAGGACAAATAGGAACTGTTTTCCTAGCAGAAGTGCACTTGAGCTGCAGGTTGAACAGAATGCTCTGGGAAGGATCCCACGGTCTCTGGAGACAGGGAGAGGCTAAGGAGATGGAGCATTGCTGAGCAGCCCCTGCGGCGTGGGGAAGGGTGGGATGTGCACGTGGCTCTCCAAAGCCATCCAGCTCCATTCATGCTTCTTAGTTTCTGCAGGCATCGTTATTTTAGAATATATTTTTAAGCTAATTGAAAGGTTTTTAAAAATCTGTTGGGATTTGCAGACTTGGAAGAGAAGTTTCCAAGAAAGTAATTGGCTTTGCCTTCATTCAGACACGGAAGCTCAATTTTCGGTGCAGAAGAGCATTAAAAATAGCAAAGAAAAATGGCCTAGGTGCATATAGTTGTAATACATGCTGCATTTGTAGCATCCCCAACAGGATACAAAAACAATATAGCCAAGGCACTTTGCTAGCATGAAAGAACATCATTCCTTTGGTATTAGTTTATAGCACATGGAGTCATCTCTCACTTGCAGGAGAAGTCACTGAAATAATTTATGTCACTATTAAACAGCTTCACTGCTGATCCATTGCAGGCTCAGCACATTAACTATATTTACCATCTAAGATACAGAAAGGATTCTGTCCTATCTGACGAGGAAGCAATAAAGTTTTAGTGAAATGGATGTAAATCAAAGTTTAAGTTTGCCCAGTAAAAATACATAAAGCTATGTTTCACATCATGTTTTATGCATAGCAGTATTCTGCATATATGAATAAAACCTGCATTTGTTGGTAAATACTGCTTCCATATTGTTGATTGTTTTGGTCTGTAAATTAAATCTGTGTACATGCAATGATCTAAAGAAAAATGCATTTTTTGGCCCATAACTGTTTGTAAAAAAGATACATTATAGTAGTAGGAGGAGAGGAAACAGCCTAAATATGTAAAGCATTCATTTTCTGGCATCTTCTTGGTTTCAAGTGCACAGTTTGCTGCATATACCTGGATTTCTACTTTTCTTTTTGGAGATTGAGCTTTTGCATTGAGCTGTCACTTTATTAAAATCTTGCAGAGTGTCTCTATATGTGTCAGACTGGCCACAGGATGGGGTTTATTTCTCTTAAGTGCTTTCCTAGAAGAGGATTTGGCCACCAAGAACCTTTGTATGTATAAGGTAATGACACTTCACTTGGTCACAAAGAAACATAACACAAGCTTCTTCTGTCCTTGCTTTGGTAATCCTGAAATTATCATTCACTGGCTGCCTTTGCTTAGACTGAAACTCGGATAAGAGCTGGTGGATGGCTGTTGCTGTTGCGAGTCAGGCCCAATGTTAAAATGTGGCTCCTTTCTGTGATGCCACAGAGCAGCAGGTGTGGGGACAGTGGATCTTGCCCTGGGGGAGCTCCAGTGGAGTGGCAGTGCCTTGGAGGGGGATGGCAAAGCCGGCAGGAGCCGAGCTGGGCGAGGCCACGGAGCTCGAAGGAAGCGCTGGAGGGAAGGCAGCAGTAATAAGTGTCTCAGGTCAAGGAAATGATCTTTGCTTTTCTCCATGCAGTTCTTTGGTAGTGTGTTTGCCAACTTGAACCACAGAATGTGATGGCTGCTGGCTCTCTGGGGCGTTAGCTGAGGCATTACCATCACTGTGGTGATGTGCTGGATGTTCCTCCATCCCACAGAGAGGGAAGAAAAGGCCAACCAGTGCCTAGAGAGAAAATCCTGCTGCAGCCAAACGGCTTTGTGTGATCTCTTGGAGAAAGACTATTTTTATATGCTAGCCCTCACCTATCAAGGTAAGAATTGGGGAGGAATAGGATGCATGATTTTGACACTATGTGATATTTCAATATCATCTATCATGGTTACTTTAATACATCCCTTTTCTGTGTATTTTGAAGGTTTAAAAAGTTTCCCTGAGACATATCAGCAAGATAGAATCTATGCTGAAGGAGGCAGGTATCAGCTGTCCCAGAAAAAGGATATTCAGAATCCATCAGAGTCTGTAGCCATCACCTTTTATATGGACAAAGTTACCATGCCTGGCAGGCTGTCTCAGTGTGTCCAATTGTCTGCTTTAACAAACACATCTTTAGGCTTCCAGAAAAGTAAGGTCATTGCTTGGATGAGTAATCTGACACTTGGAAAGAGATGCAGTGGGATAGGTCTACTTCTCTCCAAACAGTGTGCAGAAAAATAATAGTAAAACCAAAAGATAACATATAAGCAATAAAAATAGCAGGTATCTCTTCCTAGGCACATCAATCCCAGCATCATCAGCCCAGCCATGAGTTAGATGGTGAGGGAAAAACAGAGACAAAATGTGTCTCATTTCAGCACTGAAGATTACATGCCATCAAAAAGATAAAATTACCTGAGACCCTTCCAGATCACCTAAAAGTTGGGGTTGTGTATATGCAGCACATTGGAAAACTAGCCCAATTTATCATCTTTGCAAGAAAGCAAATACTTGGCAGGTTTTGTATTTTAAACAGCACTCAAAGTGCATGAAAATAAATAAATAAGGTAACCTGAAAGTCTAAGCCCAGGAATGAAACTCTGAGCAGACTTCAGCCTTCATCATCAGCTTAGCTCTCTGGGTGTGACAGGCAATTTTCCTTTTTAATTTTCTCCAGCAGTAAGGAAGCTAATGGTACATCTTAAAAGAAATGACCTTATCCTTGTAAAGCTGCCTGAAGCTTGGCAGAAAATAGGATGGCCTCACTGTCTAAGAAAGGCTGGCTTGAAGGGGAAAATTCCCTTCTTTCTTGCATCAATGGGCTGAAGAATGGGAGGGAATATTTTATTTTTGTACGCCATTTTTATTCTGCTCTAGATATGATCCCTGTGGTGGTTTTTAGAGGTACCTTTTTATATATTTTTGTGTTATGGATGCTCCACATAGATAGATATGACTCTGTTTGGGCAGAATAAATGCTGTTAGGGCCAAATTTCTCAATAGCGTACCTAGGTGCAGACTTTTCCTCCTCACAGTCTTCTTGAAGTCAACAGTCTGATGTGCATTCATAAAGCTGTGGGTTTGCTGGGCTTTAGCATGGCAAGGGTTTTGCGAAAATAAAAAGTAGAAATTGCAGCCAGAGCATTTTCAGTGAGCAATCTGTCAAAATATCATTGGTGCTCTGAATCTGTCATAACTGTGGGGAGAGAAAATAGTAAATTCTACTGTGTTTGTTTCTGTAGGGTTGCTGGCCTGGATACACCCACACTTCATTGGTAAATGATACATACAACTGTATTAATTTTGTATACATACATAAACACCCTTCCCTATCATCCTCTGGGGTTTTTAGCAGAGTTAGGCATTTCCCCCCTAGTTTTTGGCAGTAGTTACTCCATTATCTTATTATTTAATCTGCGATCAGAAAATGAAATGTTTAACACCATGAAATTCCTTTTTTAAGATGTCATACAGGACAGAGCCCAGTCACAGGGCTGTAGTTACAGGATAAGTGTATTTTCCCTTCACTGCTCAGCTCTGTTGCTGTCCTGCTTTTCATCCGTTGTATATTTTCATTAGAAATGCAATGTTGCATCCTCTAGTGATTCATGGAATTAATGAACTCTGAGACTCTGGTCTGTTCAAAGAGTACAATCTGGTACTTTGCAAATATTTTGAATGGATTTCCAGTCTTGTGGCCAAAAGTTGGGATTCCATGCAAATCCAACCATAGATGGCAAGGGAGAGCAGGAGGCAGAGCCCTGCCATTCTGGCACCAACCAAACCCCTCTGTTGGGAAGAACTTGTGGTTTAAACCTTCTGCCAAACAATGTGTCCAAATTCCCATTCTCTGTGTGGTTCAGCAGAAAACAACCTGAGCATCACAAATGCCAAAATAGTGATCTAATCACTGAACCATGTGTCCTCTATTTAACTTGACTTTAGAATTTGCACTCTGCTGACTCGGATAGGACAGTTCACACGTCCAACTACTGTTATTACAGGTGCCTAAAGACTTGAGCACACATTGATGCATTGCTTTAAGCTTATTTCACATTTCAAAGGTTTGCTTTGTGATCAAAGGGGGTGGAAACTTCTTTCTAAATGAAAGCTGACATTTTGGGCCTATTTTGTCACTATAGCCACCACAGAAAAGAAAAGGCTGGGAGGGAGGAGGGGGACCCGTAATCAAGTCGAAGCAGGCTTATTTTTTTAGGGTCAGACTTTGCAAGAGTGAAAAGGAATATCTTCCCGTTCTCTAGGTGTGTTTAATCAGGAAGATTTGAAATGCAACTGGAACTCAAATGGAACTGAGAGTGCTTCTAATGGATCTGAAGAACATTTTTTTATAAGAGAACTTAATTTTGGGCTACCGAGTATATAAGAGTACTTAATTTTGGGCTCTGAGTATTTGTGGAACTGTGACCCAGTTTCAGGAGCAGGGATGCAGCATGGCCACACCTGGAGCTGTAGCCTGTAGGTGCCAGCATTTAGGGGCAGTTTGGTGTGGGCACACAGTTTGTGGTAATTGGGAGTGGGGCTGTAGCTGAGCCTCATCCCCAGTGGGCAGAGCTGGAAAAAGCAGGTGAGCAGCATTGAATGAGCCATGGAGTGCCCAGGGGCACTGAGCAACCACCAAAGGGAACAGAGGGCACTCAGGTGCCATGCATGAACATGGCGGGTATAAAAGGTTGGGCTACAGAACAAGAAGAGCAGGTTCTTGCAGCTTTCTAGAGTGGCATGATGTTATTCTGTATGGGTTGAAGCCATCTGAAATTGTGTGGTGACACTCTGTGGCCACCTCAATTGCAGTGTATGCAGTCACAGTTTGGAGTCTCCTCTGTCCTGCCAGAGTACAGTTTACTGGTTTGTTACCCATTTCCTTGCTTAAACCTTCTGAAGTGTAATACATTTTCTTCATCCAAGGGCAAAATCTACCCAGTTTGGCTGGACTGGGTCTGTGTCTGTGACTCTTTCCAGTTTGGTGTGGATCTCCTGGAACCCAGGCAGCTCTCTGGCAAACTATGGCCTATTGCTCTGTGTTTCCAGAGCTCTCACAGATCTGACAACTGTTTTTCATTACTGGTATCAAGATGATCTGTAGAGATATCAGGCAGAAAGAAGGAGAGGATTCAGATGCTGTCAGAAGATGCCAGGGTGTTTATTTGCTTTAATAGTTGCTGTGGATGTTCTGGGTCATTAGTTTCAATTCAGGAAGATTCAAGCTAAGGTCACTTAGCCCAGCTGGAGAGAGCAGCTCAAGCTGTTTTCCTCCACATGTGGGTGATGCAGATGTTTTTTTGGATGACTTTAATGTTAGCTCTGCATCCTTGAAGCTTTGTAGTTTTAAGTGTCTGAAGTGAGTGAATGTCCTGGTGCAGACCTTTGAAATTTATGGCATCTGAGGGTCATGGTTTGAAGCACAACTCTATATTATCTTCAGAAACACAAGGAAGAGATCTCCTGGAGATAATGTTTTGTCAGACAATAATAATTGACTGGACCTATCAACACTTGTTTGCTCTGACTGCTCACCCTGACTATTAGTGATCACGTAGCATGTTAAAGCTGATGCCTGACTTGAGTGATGTATTGATAGGGATATTTCAGTGGCTTTGAAGTCTAGAAGAGTGATGATTTATGGAGGCTGTGCCTTTAGAAAGGGAGGAACTATGTTGCAACAACAGAAGCTCTCAGAATTCGTGGTTGGTGGTTGTCACTCCTTCCCCCAAGTCCCATTATTTGTGCCTTCATCCAATAGCTGAGGCCAAATGCTTTCAGATATTTTATACCCCAGGACATGCTTGCTATTTTGGAAGCAAAAGCAAGTTTGGATGAGTTTCTGGGTTTGTATTTGCAATGCTCCTGGTGTGAGAATCCTTCACCTCAGATTACCTTTTGCAAGTGATCTGTGAAAATTTTGAATATCTGAGGACTATTGTAAAGAGTGCTGTGTAATGCTTATGAGCTTAATCCTTAGTATAATCCCTAAACTTAGTGTATCCTGGCAAGTTTCCTTGAATAAGTGTACTTTGCAGCTAGATCCAGCAAAAAGAATAAACTCCATGAGTTAAGCACAATGGCCAATATTCCTTTTAAAATTAATTCTTGCTTATGTGGCTCTAGTCTTGCATGGCTGCAGTTGCCTCTGCATTGAGTATTAAAAAAATAAATGTCCTAAATCCCTGAGAATCTCTAAGGATATTTCTGAAAAATAATGACTTCGTTTTTTCCTCTTTCTCCTCTATTTTCTGCCACCTTTTCTCACATCTGTCTTAGTGGGCTTGTCAGAACTCAAGACAAGAAATCAGCCAGTACAAGTGGGAAAGTGGGGCATGATATCAAGGAATGTCTTTAGGAGTTGGTAGATATTTAGTTGGAATGCTTTACAGGTGAATTTATGTGAGAATATGGGTTGGTGCTTGTCACTTTTGATCTGTGAACAAGAATACTTGCCATGAACACATCAATCACTTGGAATAAGAAGTTGCAAAAGGGTCTGATCTTCCTTTGAAATACCAGTTCAAAGTGTTATTGTACCCCAAATTGTCCTTAGGATGGGAAAAAAAAAAGGTAGAAGATGCTTTCCTGGTTAATCATAGGTAAAACTGAAGTATCACTTTCCTTTCTATAGAGCTTTGGGATAGATTACTGGATGTATTGCCTGATTTCTTAATGTATTTCCAAATTTCACAAAATCCTACACGTGGTTTCAGTTTTTAACCGTCTTAATTCTGTGCTGGCTCCAGATCAATACACCAATTCCACGAGTACAGAATTTCCTCCTGAAAGAGCTCAGAAGAGGGTCCTAGGAGGTGGTAGTGAGACACTTTTGAGGGGAAGGGGATCACACCCTTAGCAAGGGGCTGGGAATGCTTTGCCCTGGCACCATCAGCACCAGAACTCTCGGGATATTGCTCTCAGCGAGGACAGCTTAACAAACAAACACCACAACTGACAGGGCACAGCAGCTGAACAAACAGACAAGGGTATAATTTATCCCTTTCCCTGCTTTTCAGTGTCTATTTAATGCATTAGCTAATATGATCCTCACTGTGTGATGTCAGTTGTGGCAGGAGCACTTCATCTGTTGTTTTTAGCTTGGGTTTAATTTAGAACAAAGGAAGACAGGGCTGGCATAAGAGAGGAACACGGGAGAGCTGGGCAAGGAAGAGAGAAAGGACACTGTCACCAGTGACTGTGGGACAGGGAAGTCCCCAGTAACCTTGTCTAGACTTTAATTACTTGTGCCTTGGCTGCCACAGATAATTTTCTCTGACCTTGACAACTGTAGCTGTGCCAAATGCCAAATCTTTTCCTATCCCCTGGGTCATGATGGATCATCTCTCTGAGAAGTGACAGATCGTCCCACAGCCCCAGCCTGGCTTTGTTGCACTTACAAACACAAGGTTTTCTCTCAAAGTGCCTTCCCAAGTCTGAAGGCACATCTTGGAAATGTCTTTGTTGCCATCCCATTGCTCCTTATAATTCATTCCTGATGGAGTCTGTCTTGTTCTTTTCTGGCTTCCTCCATGCTAGGTCCTCTTTGGCTTTGGGCCTGAATAATTTTTTTTTTGTTTGTTTGTTTACAGGGGGTTTAGGAGAATGGGATTATCTCCCATGACAAGGGTTTTTGCACACCATGCTGATAAGAATGACAAAAATATATGAAAAAATAAATTGGCCAACAACTTTTCCTTGTATTTTAGTAATGTTTTTTTTATATCTCTGGTACCAATAGCTTCCACATTTCCCTCACAGTTAGGTGATGACCTCCAGGGTCACCAATACCAAAAGCTTTTTGGTTTCATTTGGCTGAAGGCACTGCTGAACTTGACTACTATTACCACTACTATTTCTTTGTGAGTTCTTCTGCAATAACTGTGATTCACAAGCACATGGAAGGACACTGGAGAGCTGGAAAACTACTACCTATGAGGAAAATTAGAAGAAAAATTTCTGCCTTGGAATGAATTTATTGGATTCCTGTCTTCCTCAGATATACAGATTGAGCCTTAACTACACAGAGGAGTTTTTTATTGTTTCTGTCAAGGAGGATGAAGTAAGGATTCTGATTGAATAAATGATGTGTGTGAGGCATGTCTGATGACTAGCAATCATTGATTTACCCAGCTTTAGTTTTCAAACACTGCAATTGTTTCCCTATTTTGTGTCCACTGTCTCTGAAAATATAATATATGTAAGTACTCTGAATATTTCATATTGCCATGCTTCTTTTTCCCCAGGTTTCTCCCTCTCTTCTTTTATCAGCATTGTAATGGCCTGGGCTCTGAATTGTTTTATCACTTTAAAAGAAATTGACTGAACAAATAATGTTGCTCTTTTGTTGATTGCCTTGTTGTCACTTAAATACTATTCCAATATAATGGGTAAGTTATTACTTCTAAGACAGATTTGCTACTACATTTTTTTTCCTCTGGCTTTGAGAAGAAGCAAGTTATCTCAGTCAAAATTGTATTTCTTAGGAAGGAAGAAGATACTGTGCATCTGAACCTCATGAGAATAGTTGATTTTCTGTTTAGAGTAATACAGTCTCTAATTAATGAAGAGGAGACTTCCAAAGGTAAAAATGCAAGTGATGTTCATGGTAGTCCCTATGGTTTCTCTTTTCTTCTCTCACTATATGACTTTGCACTTTTTTTGATTAGTGGCCCAATAAATAAATAGTCTTTCATCTATATTGCTCTGATTGTCTACCAGAGGAGGAATGCAGAGCATCCAAGCAGGAGGGGATCAAGCCAGCAGTCCTGCTCTCATTAGGATGTTTGGCCACACAGGCTTTGCCCAAGTCTTTGAAAGCAGTGCAGTTACTCTGAATTTACTGTAAGGAATTTCTCACAATGAGCTGAGACAGAATGCAGGTCTCTATTAGATGTGTAAATAATTGCACATTTGTCACATGTGGAAAGCTGGCTTGATGAATGTGTAGAGATAACTGTTTCTTGATGAGCTCAAGTCCTTGAGTTTTAGTGCTTTAAGAGATTTATGGATAGTTGCCTGAGACAGCACAATGTACATGCTTGGAACAATGTACTTTTAGAACCTATGCATGCAGGTAATAGGCCTGATATTTACATCTAAGGAATACCCCAAATGAATGCTGCAATCAATATCAAATCTGAATGGTCAGCATCTCTGAAAGGTAATGCCCAGAACGAGGAGCAAGTGGTTTTCCTTTTGTGAAAGAAGAAATCAACAAATAAAATACAGAAAAGGAAAATAAAAAGACCAAACAAAATCTCAGCTGTCCTCTGCTTTTCAGAAGATAAGATGTTTGTACCTTTTTTTTTTTACCATTTATAGCTCTTCTAAGTGTGAAGAGCCAGCGATGAAAAGGAAAATTCCCAATCAAAGGTGTCATGTGTGGGAGAAAAGGAGCTGCTTGTTTTCAGGCTGAAGAGGTAGAGGTTAAGTGACAATTTGAAAACAGCTGAGACTCATTCTATAAAAATCAGTGTGGTGTACTTATTTGTAAAGGAAAGGAGTATGAGCAGAGGTGCTGATTTATTTTTCTCTTCAAGAAAGAGCTTTGGTGGAGTTTGTCCAGCCTCCTGCCAAAAATAATTAATATTGTGTGGCATTAATAAAAGCAAAAAATACCCCTCAGAACCCCCAAAATGTTCTTGGCTTTGTGGCTGCCTGCATCACATTGCCAAACAGCAGAAGCTGAGTGAAATCAAAGGCAGCTGTAGTGAGACTTTCACAGGGACTGAGGCAATGGTAAAAAGGTGCATCAAGAGGGAAGCACCTCCTGCCTGGGTCACAACAGTCTGAATCAACTGCAGCCTCTCCAAATCGATATCCTGGATGATAAGGGGTATAAAACTCCTGAGTGTTGGCCTGAGGAAATGGCAGGAGCTATCAGAGTCCCTCTGAGAGGCAGGTGAGCAAGAACATGAGTGGTGGGAATGGAGCTGTGCTTGCCTGATGAGGAAAGGGGGTGAAGGGCCTTTCACAAGCACATGGAAATGTCCCAGGAGGATGCAAGTCCTGCTTCTGTGAGCTCTGCTCCACAGGTGAGGTCCCTTTGGGTAGCCAATGGCACTGGGAATCCCAGGTGACTCCCTGAGAAAGTGGAATTGCTGACCTGTCAGGACCCAGGATGCCAGGCAGTTGTTCAAGATGGCCACGAGGTTCTTGTCCTGTCTAAAGCACATCGAAAACATCCCTGTTTTATGACTGGCTGGAAAACAGAATTTAATTTATCATGTGGAAAGGAGGAGTGTATTATTGGGATAGGGTAACATGTAAATGAAGGTCTATGAGCATGAATGTAGAATTATATAAAAATAAGGTTTAAGAAAAAAAGGAAGCAAATAGATATTAGATGTATTGTAATTTTCTTTTTAGTATGAAAATTATGTATTCCCTGCTGGGAGGGACTTCATTTGTCTATTTAAACTGAAGCTTTGCAAATTTATTATGGAGCCAACTTCTTTGAATGCAGCAGAGAACTGCTGGAGCTTGGATGGGTCTTTGTGTCTCTTGCTTGATTTTGAAAAGCTATCAAAAAGCAAGCAATCATTAAATTTATAGGTAACAGTGTACAGAAAAGCTCATTTGTTGCTACTTCACACAGTTATATGCTAATTGTCAGCCACACTCTTTTCTCCAAAATCTGGGCCTGTCTGTCTAACCACAGTGTGGCACTAATGGTATAAATGCAGCAGAACACAGATGGAAATTAAACAGCAGCTGGGTAATCATCTTCATAAATGTAATATTAAAAATATCACAATCCTTTAATTTTTGTTCTGTTTGTATAAGGCAAGGCTGCATAACAAATAGCTATCATAACTTTACTGAGAAATGCAGCTTGTGACTGGTTTAAACCAAATTACTCTTTTGCCCTGCTGTCCTCACTTGAGCTTTTGAGTGCCAGCATTTACAATCTGGTAAACACCAGATCGGGGTCATAAGCACTCATTAGCCTCTCAGAGAAAGGCCACCTCTGGTTTGTTGAATATTGATTAGGAGGCATCAGAACATACCAGTCTGAAGCCACCAGGGAAGATGCTGAACATCTGAAGCATCCCCTCTGCATTTCATGAAGCTCTGGGTCACATCTGCTGTGGCCATTTTCATTTTTACTGACCACCTTCTTTGTCCTTCTGCTGTTGTGCAGGACTGGGCACTGTAGAAAGCTGATTGAACAATAAACAAAAGTGTTGCTGTCACCCTGAGCCTCCTGTGGGATGGAGGAGCACTCTGACAACTTTACTTGGCTTTTCCATCCCTCATGGACAAACCTACTTCCTTTCCTTCCTCTGATGCATTGCAAGTGTAATGTGTCTTGTTCTGCTGCCAATACCACCACAATAGATTGCAGTGCTCCTCTGAATAGAGATACTAGTGAGTCATTTTCATCCCTACTGAAATGAGTTCATACATTTTCCCCCATTTTGCATGGAAATCAGGTAACTTGACTGATTTAGAGTCCAAACTTGCAACTGGTAAATACAGAAAACCCTTCTAAAGACAGTTGCTTGAAATTGGTAGCAAAATGGTAAATATTGTTGAAGATGACCTTGAGGTAATAACTTCAAAAGCTGATAATAGGATTTATGCTCTGGTAGTAGAAGGTGTTTAAAAATTAAACAAGCAAAACATTGTTTCAGTATTAAAAAACCTCATATGTTGTCTTAATATGTGCTATAATCCAAGCCTGACTGTGCATAATAAGCTTGTAATTCCATTGATCCATTGATGGGGAGATAACAAACCCCTGTAAATGGCAATGGCTTGTGTGTGAGCAATGTGATATTGATGGACCTGCTGCAGTGCTGGAACTCTTCTGTATCTTGGCTGTCACCGTCCTGCCTGGGGATACCCTGCCTTGCTCAGTGCCCTCAGCAGCTGGAAATCAAACCAGTGAGGCTTTGCAGGTGATTCCACCAGTTCAGGCTCTGCTTTGCCTGCACTTGGCAGCCCTCACATCCTATGGGTGGGCAGACAGTGATTTGTGAGCATGCAGGGCTGGATAAAGGGATCCCTGGACTGGTTATCACACAGGAGCCACACCAGTTCCTTACGTTGCTAGAATTATTTTCCCCCGTTTTCCCATATGATTACAACAAGAATTTTCAAGGGGTTGACATCTTATTGTCATACACAGTGTCATAAGGACATGTTGTCATTAAAACTTCACATGCTTTAATGTATGAATGTTGAATAAATGTGGGATGTAGATGTAAATGTTAAGCGGGAATGTTAGAGTTAAAAGAAAGTGTTTAATATTATGAAATGTGTGCAAAAGGAGGGCAATGTGCCCTTCAACTCATCTCACTCCTACAAAAACTGCATTTCTTAAGGCATGATCCTCCACTGTTAAAGTCAGTGACAAAAAAAATTCCATACTTCTTTGGTTAGTGAAGGTTGAAGCCTTAAAAAAACTTTTAATATCATCTTGCCCATAAGTTGTTTTGGAAAATGAAACAAGCTCCTTTAGACCTCTCTTCTCATCTCCTATAGCTCCAAAATCGGCAAAACAGATTATGGGCTAGAGATACAATCTCACTTCTCCTCTGCTGTCTAGGGAGTCCAGGGTTGTCTTTGCCCTTATGAAGCATAGCCCTACGGAAAAGAGGAAAATCTATTTAATTTTGCATTATACACTCCAGAAAATGCATCTCTATCTATATAACAGTCTGTGATGAGGCAGAGAGAAGGAGCTGCTTATGTAATAATGTGCTTGTTTCCAATTCAGAGTCTTGCCACACTTTCCTGAGGCAACACTGATCCAATCCATCCTAATTGCCTCTCTTAGCTCAATGTGGACTTCATAAAAAGTAAATATTGGGTTCATGCAAAATAAGTTTTGCTTTGCTGAGCATTAAAGTCTGCCCTTCTGATGCAGACCCTTATTTTATTCAGAGAAAGTCAGTGGATGAGGCTCATAACTTTTTGGGAACATTTGTACCATCCATATGGTTGTCTTTTTTCTGAAGAGGAATATGACTGGAGTTAAGGCATTTGCTGTTAAATAAATGTTTCTTGTTTTAATTTCTCATCACCCCCAAAGAGTTTGGATGGAAGTCATAGTGCTTTAATACAGATGGAGCTCTGAGGTAGATTGCTGCAGTGATGAGGAGGTATTATGGACTTAAATGGTGCGTGGGTGTCTGGGGAGACTGGGATACAATTTTTGTCTTGAGCATCAGACAAGGCAGTGATCCCAGGAGCTCTGCTCCCAGGGGCACAGTTGGAGACACCAGCTGCCTTCTGCCCAGATGCTGGGGCTGCTCACCCTGCAGAGCTGTTGTGACACACTGGTCACCCTCTAGCTCAGCTGTGAGGCCAGCAGTGTCATATGTGTTTTTAAGCACCACCTTCTTGTTAGGTTGGTGCAAGAGCCTTCGATTCCCAAAAAAACCCCACTCTCTCTATGATTTGAATTCAAATGAGGGCTTCATTAACTGGGAAGTCTAGTTGATATATTGGAGTCCCTAAAGATGTGGAGAGGAAAACATTTGTCAAGGATTACCCCCAGGGCAGGATGAGTGAGGGGAGGTCCAGCTGAGATGCACCAGAGCTGCTTGGAGGGGTCTCTTGGATTGAGCTGGGTGCTCTGCACCCCAGCCCAGGGCTGCTAATGCCCATAGGGCAGCAATTTCTCATTTCTGAGCTGGGTGACCTCTTTCCTTTGGCTTTGGGGAAGCCTCTCCTTGGGCTGGCAGACAGGGAGCTGCCCTGAGCTCTCTCCTGTGGCTGCCCCTTGAAGTCTCTGTTGAGGGGCACATGTGCACACAAATAAGAACTGCACATACACCAAGATGCAAAAGGTGAATCTTTCAGTCTGGGTACACGCTGTGCATACCTTGATATGAAAAAATGAAATATTGCAGTGTTCAGATGTGAGTTTGATGGGAGGGGTTTAGAACATTTCAAATTAATGCAGTGTCAGTGACCTGTAACTCAACACTGCCAGGTTGTCTTCAAATCATAGACCTTAACCTCTATTCTGTTCTTGTTCAAGATAAACCTGACAGTTTTCAGTCTAAACAGTTTTTTACTTCCCTAGCCAAGATTGTACACCACTAAAAATAGAGTTTATAATAGAAGTTACAGCTTTTAGCTATGAGGCCTTCAGGATGGCTCCATTATATTGCAGTTATTTTAATTAAAATGAAGGGAAGAAAATATATGTAATAGGATTGTGCTAATAAAGCATGAAATGAACAGTCTTACCTTAAGAGATGTGTCTGTGTTCTTCCTTACTGTGTGAGCAGTTGTCTTAGTCTTCCTCAAAATACACTGAAACTGAGAAGATTTTTTTTTTTTTTAAAGAAAGGAAACTTCTAAGCCTTCCCATGCACTGTCATTCTGGCACCCTCTGATTTGTCTCATAATTATGTTTAGGCATCTTTGGGCAGTGGATGGGAGCACAGTGGAGACTGGCTGAATTGGTGCTTCATGTTGAATTCAGATTGCCAAGTGCAACAGACAGAAATGCTGGAGCTGATGGTTTAATAGGCTGGGATTTTCTTTCCCCCTGTGTGCTTTCAGGAGAACTTGTACTGAAAAATAACTTTCACGTCTCACCTTAAACCTGGAGAGTTTCTCAAATAGTCTGTGGTGTTGTAAATCTGCAATATAATTTGTAGATTCTTAATAGTGATCATAATACAGAAGCAAAGGTTTTATATCAATATGACTATACCAGAAAGAAAATTGAATCTTGGCTCATGTTTTCTGAATTAAAATTTAAAACATGCAGTAGCAGTGTAGATCTAGTAGTAGTAGGTGATGTTGAACTTGATTCTTTGAGCATGATATTATGCCCCCAGCATTAAGGTTTGTACTACATTTAGTTTCATTCTTTATATGAAATCTATGTATTTATATTTTTTACACATTTCCATCCAACAGAATTGGAGCTCTTATGCAATGGATTGGAGTGACCTCAGGTGTTCACAGGGTTGGGGACAATAATGGCTGCATTAAATACCATTTAGACTTTGTTTTGCTAATGCTTTGAGGTTTTTTGTATTAATGTGAACAATGTCTACAAGAACATTGGTTTCTAAAAGAAGGAAATAATGTAGCTGTCAGGTTTAAATAAAGAGAAAGTTCACGCAGAAGTCAAGTTTGCACTTTCCAGGAGAATTCAAAGGTGAGAGTGGAGCACGGGGTTCAGATGGGCAGAGTTGCCTGGCACTGAGTTGCCCATGGGACTTGTGCCACTTACAGTAGCCAGCACAGCTTTCACATGGGCTATAAAATCCTGGAGATCCAAGCAGAGGCAAGATGTAAAATATGTTAACTTCTGTCACTTGCAAGGCTTAGAGAGACACCATGTAGAAATAAAAAGTAATATTCAGAGTAAAACAAAATGACAGAACATGCATTGCAAAGTGCTGCTCAAGCATATAAGGTGCAATCCAGCCACTAACTCCAATGAAATATTCCCCAAACTGTTATTGAGCACCAGCCTTGTGCCACAGAGTGTCTGCACAGAAGACCTCTGGGTAAGAACTGGAAAAAGTTCTGATAACTTATCCAAAGAAGTCATTAGAGCTAGTAAGGTAAAAATTTTTGGAGTGTAGCTGATCAATCCATCTGAAACTGCTGCTAAAAGGAAACAAAAATATATTTCTTGGTAAGAGTTTTGATAGCTGAAGTGAGGTTTTTCCAGGGTTGAAATGCATCAGGTTTCTGATAGCCATTATT
This sequence comes from Lonchura striata, assembly GCF_050655825.1. Lineage (NCBI taxonomy): Eukaryota > Metazoa > Chordata > Aves > Passeriformes > Estrildidae > Lonchura > Lonchura striata. The sequence continues at coordinate 6,392,324 of NC_140709.1, read as the reverse complement.
AGATGAAATACTGTTGGGAGACTTCAGCTCTGAGCTGATCTTGTCCCATTCCACCAGAATTAAAGGGTGATTTGTGAGGTTGCTGTGGTGGGAGCAATAGTAGTAATTTTTTGTTGCAGGGCTTAAGATTTTATTGGGTGTTGTGCAAGGGAAAATGAAAAATCTCAATGTATGTTCTCAATCCTACGTTTTTAAAATGTGTAACTATAGAGCTTAAACTGGGCATTGCTTTTGGTGTGTGAATAGTAAAGAAAAGTCAGATTTTTTCATCATGTACTGGCTGTGGAATATTTAAAAGTAATGAAAATAGTCTGGATAAAGATTTTAATCTCAAATATTAATGAATGTCTATATATTTGTCTGCTCAAACTGAAATTGGATATTAATAAAAAAAAGAAACTCCAAACTTTCTAGTCCTTCACTGGCAACAAGGAATGTGAACAGCACACTGGGCATTGTCTGTCCTGGTGGTGCCACACGTCACATCCCTGCTCTTCAAACTCTTCCTTCTGCTCTCAGACACCACGCTGTGCTGTGATCCCTCAAGTGTGAATTTGGGGACTTCCTCCCCTGTTTGGGGGTCAGAGTGCCCCTGGCATACCCTGCACACCTGGGCAGCCCCTGGCAGTGCCAGCTTCCCGGGACAAGGGGCACTGCTCTGGGCAGGGGCTGGGATGAGCTCAGCTGGGTGTCTGTGCTGCTGCAGCAGGGACACATCCACACTGGCCACACCAGGGGTGGGACACCAGCCACCAGCGAGGTGCCACAGCTGCACCTCTTGGTGACACTTGCCAACTTGTCACAGCTTCTTCCTGAGCTAAATCTCCCTTGGAGTGTGTTTTGTATGAACATGAATCCACTGTTTCAGGCTACCAAGCCTGTGGCTCGTGTGACAAAGCCTCGTTCCTCAAGGAGGGTGGCTGCAAGCTGAGCTTTTCTCTGTGACCAAAAGCAGAGTCACAAGTGGAGTTTTGGAGTCTCTTGAGAGCAGCTGGAGTTGTAAATGGGATGTGTCTGATGCTGTGATGGGAAATGGACCCAGCATCTCAGGCTCCTGGGGCAAGGCATGAGTGTCCAATCCAGTCACTAGGGACAGACATAATCGCACACATTAAAGACTTATTTTATGCCACAGACTGTGTGACTAACTTAGCCTGACATGTTTATCTAGATCCTTGTGCTCACATTGCATTTTAGCTGTGCTGAGAGCTGCCTGGGCTCTCTCCTTGTCCCTGCAAGGTGCTGCTGCAGACTCGGAGCCTGCCCTGCCTCTGTCACACATTTGACTGCAGTGCCTGTGTACCTTTAATTTGTGGGGTTTCTTTCCACTGAGCTTTTCCATTTGGGTTGACATCTAGATTCTTAGCTAGTGCTAACTGGGTGTTTCTGCAGTTGTTTTAACAATGTTTTTCTTTGTGGAGTGAGACTCTCCAAGAACACCTCAGGGATAAAGATAAGGTTTAAAACTGGGAGCCGTATCATTTAAGAAAAACCGTTCAAAAAGAAAAAAAACAGCAGGAATTATTTGATTTTCAAATCATGTTAGAGGGAAAACTTTATGCAACAAGAACAGAACAAATTTGTTTGTATGTTTGGTGGAGGTTTTTTTGCCAGGCCTCAGAGTCAGGGTATCAAATGGATTATTATTGGTTCTTATCTAAGTTTAGAAAGATCTGTGAATATATAATGAATACAACAGAGAGATTTCAGTGTTTATTGGTTTACTGGTTTATTGATGCTTCACTTGCCTCTCTTTGCAAGATGTGCCATTTATGAATACTTGGCTAATCTCCAAAGACACTTGAGATTTGTTCCATTTATTGCTCTTCTGAGTTTGCCTTTTGGCAAAAAGTCTCAGTTCAGGAGCTGCTTGCATATCAAGGCTCACAGGTCTCCTTTGAAAACCTGCCAGGTCTTGGAAGCCATGAAACCTCTCACTTTAAATTAAGGAACAATAATTGAATGTATTAATTCTAATTCTTAACATTATTTTTGTAATAGGCATATTTAATTTTGCCATAACTTCATGTAACTGAATAAAGATGGCATGGACTGTTCTGGCTTTCACTCAGGAGAAGCACAAGGAAATGCTGCAGAGGGGGAGGGCTTTTGGACAAAATTTACAATTAAGTTTATGTTTATTATGCTGATAAGGGAACAGCCAATGCAACACTGGTCATGCTGCTGGTGGTGTCCACAGGGAAGGGTCAGGCACAGTTGTTTCATCCCTTTTAGAGGGTTCTGAAGCTGCTTCGTAAATGATGGTTTATGTTGGTCAGTGAAGCAGGGATTGCTGCACAGCTTATTAACAACAAGAGTGGGAGGAAAATACCTTAAACATATCTGTTCTTGGGTGGAAGCAGTCTGGCAGCAAAGAGAGCAGTGGAGCAAGCACAGCTTTGGGTTGGACTCATTCCCCTGGAACCTGTGAGCAAACTGGAAGGACCCTGTGGCACTGGCCTCAGAGGGGTTAGCAAAGGATGGCTTTTACCTTCCCAAAGTACCTAATTAGAAATATTTCTCCTGAAGGAGCTTCAGCTTGCAGAAGGAGAGGGAAAGTGCTGTGCAAGGAATGGTGAAGTGGTGGTGATGAGCAGAAAAAGCAAGAATTGGCAGATAGTGGGAGCTGCTAAGGCACAATCAAATGCTTGTAAAGGGCACTCTTGGGTTTGAGAACAGGAGAGGGAGGAAGGAGGAGCTCCTGAAGGCACTGTTCAGGGAGCTGATCCATAGTCATTGAAAGTGTCTTTGCAGGCTACTGGCTGAAAAAAAAAAGTGCTGCCTCTTGCCATTTTAGAAAACAGAAACTGAGCTTCTCTCTGTCCAGCACTTCCTTCTGTTCCCAGATCCTCATTTGTGTCACAGGAGAGCTGGATTTGTGGTTACAGAAAACTGTGGCACTGGTCTATCGACTCAAGCACCCACAAACCACTTGTCACTCTTCACAACTCAGGGAGGATTGATGCCCAGAGAACCCATCAGTCCAGAACAGCAAGGCAAATAACACTCTGACTTATTTAATATTTATCCCAGATCTATGCAGCGCTCCTCCCTCTGGAGGTCAATTCCAGTTTTTGCTCATTTGATCCATCTTTGAGCCAAATATAGAGGTGTTCTTTTAAGGGGGAAAAGGAAATGAATGCCATCAGTAGAGAGCTTGATGGCAAATGTGCACCTCAGTGTATTCCACTGTCCTCTCAGCAATCAATCCATAAATGACCTTTTCCCTTTCCACTCTACTCTATAGCAGAGTTTTGATTTTATAAGCTGACAAGCTTCTTTCTGTTTCCCAAATCCTCCTATTGTGCTGTAAGTGCCTTATTAAAATTTCCATGAGCATCTGGAAATGTTACAATAAGTTTCTCAATATGAAGTTCTAACAGTGACTATTCAGTTCTGTAGGCTGTAGATCATCTCTCATATGCTTTTGAATCAGGTATAGATGTTGCTCTATATTACAAAGGGGTTATATTTCATTTTCTTAATGTCACATTTTTATTAATTTCTGATATTGGTACCATACTAAGTATCTTATTAATATGAGCACAATCTCTTAGGTCAAAGATATAATTAAATATGCACCAGAAAGGTGTGGCTTGCATCTTGATACTGAAAATGACTTATAATCTTTATAACTATTACATATCTTATGTTTCATAGACAGGTGTATCATATTCCACTTAATGCTCTGATAGTGAGGTTCTTCAGTTGTTGTAAAGTAGTTTTGTGTATTCTGTATTTCCTATCAGTCTTAAAATTGCTGTTCCTTTCACTTAACATCTTCTTTTCCTTTGCTTCAGAATTTCTCCCCAGTCTATGACTATATTGATTCTGTCACTCATCCTTTATTATCTAATTAGTTTTAGTTGCATTGGTAGGACTTACATACTAATTGTAGTCTTCGGGATCAGCTTTTCCAATGTGACACTGCTACTATGAAGGCAGTGCTTAGCAGTAGAATTCTAGCAGTGGAAGACTTGAAACAGTGAAATGCAAAATCTCAAAGTCTGGGGAGCAAATAGAACCCCCTGAAATTTCAGTTCTGATGTGAAGGACAGCCTGACTTGTTTCACGTTGCCCCCTGTTATTGCAAAAATACTGTGGGAAATGATGCTGTGAGTGACTTTCCTCTGGAACTGAAAGCAGGGAAGCTGAGTGCAAATGGATACAGCTCCTGTTAGCTGCTGGTGTGCACAGAGGTCAGGGGAATTTGCTTGGTACAAGATATGGTTTATGAGACTTGTGATTTCCTGCTTTGTGTAGTTTGCCTTGCTTGGCAACTTCTGCTAAGATTAAGGGAGGGTGCCAAGTAGCTAAAGCCAAAACATCAGTTGTGTGTTTTGGAAAACTTAAACATTCTAAGACTAAAATACTCTTACTTTAATAGTAGCTTTTTATCAAGGATATAAGAATGCCAAGTCTTGCATAGGGAGCTGGTGTGGAATATGGTCAACAAAATTGTAAATTGACTGAAATATGGAGCTAAATCTTGAAGTTTTCTCTCTGAATAACCTATTTTAATGGTCTGAGTGTTAGATGCATAAAGTTTGCACTATTTTCCTCGGACTCCAGTGATGATAAATGTTCTTACAAATCTTTTGTTTCCTAAATAGAAAAAGAAGTAATGTAATTTCCCAGGATCCCTGTAGCAACAATAATGTATCCTCTGGCACTCCTAACTATGCATTTAATGTCAAGTTTACCTTTCACCCTTAACTCATCTAGACATTAACTGATCTATAAAATTCACTTGAGGATTCATTGCCAATTATAAAACTCTTGTTCTGAAATGTGGGGTTTTTCTTTACATTAAAACATTTTAGTCAGTGAAATATCTTCATGTCAAAAAAAAGATGGATGAATGATCGATTGCCAATACATCTGGTTCATTCAGTTTTGTGTTTTATTACTTTGTGGAGGAGGCAGATATTATCCAAATTATTCTGTCAATGACAAAATGGAAAACCTGATTATTCATTGTAGTGAATGGCACTGATCTGCATTTTCACACATCATTGACCAAAATAGAGCCCAGAGCACAGAGGAAGAGGTGCCACTTAGGGAAAGCTGTGAAGGATACAATGCCATAAAGCTCGGAGCAACTGGGCTCAGTTAAAAATCCTTGGAGTCTTGCCTTGCTACAAGCAGATTTGATTTTTGATTTTTCACTGTCTTTTCACTAGAACTAAATGCTGCTGCTTGGTGGGAAACATTTGTTAGGGGCAAGCTAACGCCCCTTCCTTAAGGGGATTGGCATAGAAATGGGCTGGTCCTGATGCTCTGGGAGGGGTGTGGCTGAGGAGATCATCGTGGAAAAGCAAAAGTCAAATCCCCTCCTTCATCTAGAACGAGAGGAAAACAGCCTTCTGCTGTGTTTTTTGGTAAAAGTTTGCTGATATGTTTTATAGATATGGAGGTAGACAGCATGGTAAGATTAAAAGGGAAAAAAAAATAAATAAATGGGGAGTCAAAGCAAAGCTGCTGTTTGGGGCCCCTGATAAGACAGGAAGGTTTCATGAACTGCTGCAGTGGCAGTGCAGTCCCTGCCCACCTCACTTGGGTGTTGGCCATTCTATCAGCTTCCACCTGCACTGCCAGCCCCATCCTTGGGGCTCTGATGTTATTTGAAAGGAGCTCAAGTGAAAACACGGTCAAGACTCCTGTTTACCTTGAGGAAGGAGTAGAAAGAAATGAGGTGAAAGCTGTATTTGCAATTAATCACTCCCAGACAATGGTTTATTGCAGAGATACCTATGAAAGGGAAGGCAGGATGAGAAGCACCCATATGAGCCCACCAGATCTATTAACTGAGGTTGTGCAGGGCAAGAAATCAACAAGAGAAGATTTTGCACTTATTGCTGGAAAATATGTCAGCATCCCCTCGGGAATTCCAACTGCCCTTTGATAATAACTGCTAAAACCCAGTGTTTTCAGGATTTGCAGGTGTCAATCTAACTCATGTTTTTTCTCACCTGTGATGTAGATTTCAGTTTATGCTTTTCCTCAAAGTTTCTGTCAATGTGCTGCAAAAAAAAACCCAGTCCAAAAAGCACAACATGCTTAACCAGCAAACATAAGCTACATAGATTTTAAATATTTTTACATTACATATTATTAAGCATAAAATGGGTTTACTCATGGTCTGAAGTGTTCTGAATAATAAATTTTTAAAATGCTTTTGTATTTTCTAGAGAATGAGGCCACAAAGGTAATTTAGATGTTTGTTTATGATGGTTTATCTCAGTATTTTAAAGAGGTGTATCATTGTGTTAAGGCTTTAAAAAAACCCAAAACAACAAAGGAAAGCAAAGCATTGTAACCTCTATTTGTAGTGGCTGATGACAGTGAATTGGAAATGTTAAACAAGAAAAAAAAATGGCTGTAGTGTTCTGTGATAGTTCTGTGTATATTCTTGACAAATGCTTTGATGTTGAAAACTCCCATTGTGATATTTTTCAGAAAGGAACACTTCATTTTTTTATTATCCAAACTGCTTTAAAAGTATGTCATTGTTTCCGTGTTTACAGTTTATGTAGACTAATAACAATGTTTAAGGAATAAAAGGCACTGAACACCTTCTTGTAGGGGCCAGAGACATTTCTTGAGAGTGAGTATTTGCAATATTAAACAGGTATTTTGCTTTGAAATGGGGAAGAAGAAGCACTCATTTTTGGGTTTTACTGTGAAAAGGGCAATTTTGCATTGGGCAACTAAAGTACTGGTTGCACACCCATATATCAGTGAAATAGATTCTACAGCTGCTTTTCAGCTCTTGGTGCATACCCAGGCTATGATAATGCCAAGAGTGCTTACCCTGCAATGCTGTGAACTCACCTGAGCTGCAATTACACACCTGCTTCCCGATGCTGCTGGGCTTCAAATCACCCTGGCTACATCCTCTGTGCTAACTAGTGTCTTAAATACGGGTATTTTTCAGTCTTTGTGGAGGTTTGTACAGCTTTTCCTCAGGCCAGGAGCTTGAATACAGCTCCTAAATGCTGCAGTCTGGAAGCGTCTGCGGCAGAAGTGCCTGTCATGAAACACAGGTTGCATTTTCTCACCTCCCTGTTTGATGTCTGTCAGAGCTGGTGGTTCAGCTGGAGCCCTGCACACTGGAAGAAGTTGGAGCTTGGTTTGTTGGATTTTTTGCTCCAGCTGGGAGGGTCGAAATGTTTCCAGAAGGAAATGACAGCCTTGCTCGGGGCTGCTCTTACACCTTGGAGCATCATGGAGCTCCCCAAAGTCAGAAAGGTTGTCCTGGATTTATACACTGGTTTTCTTCCTCTGTTATACTCAAGCTCTTTGTAGGTTTTGAATAGCTGTAGGTAGAGAAATTCAGCCCCAAAGATGTTATTTTCTTTGTCTGCAGAAGTTTCTGTCTTTCAGAGAAGTCAGGTACATTACCCTGCCTAAACAACGTCTTTGAGATTGACTGTGAGAGTACACTGTGAGGCAGCACTAAAGACACTATAAATAGTGAATCATCTGTCGAAGACAAACCAGCTCCTGTAATGGAATCACTTGGATAGGTGCCATTTATCCTTATCATTTTTCTAGTGAGAGTTTTACATTAGGGGAAAAAGACATGAAGAAATGTTTTCTAGCTGCCTGCCCGTCATCCTTGAAACAAGATTTATACAGGAACTGATCTTTGTATCTTTAACATTTATTGCTATTAACAACACAGGAGTGTAACAAATAGTAAGACTCACCATTTTTGCAAGATATCAGAGGTCAGGAATCATTTTTGTTTCTCTTTTTCTTTCTTTTTGGAAGTCACAAGGTCATTTATGAAATAATATTTAGGAGAAATATGAAGAAAGTTAGAAAAGCTGCTGCCTGTCCTACTAAGCTATTTAGAAAGATTTACTAATGAGTCACAGTAAAAGAAGCCAGATGAGCAAGAATGTAATTATTAACACCAGATGTGTAACAGCTACACCAGCTTAAGGAGCACCCAGCTGCCTTCCTTTGTCTTGGCTGGTGAATTCCCACCTGTGCTGTGGCTGTTCCTGCAATTGTTCCAGAGGCAGCACAAATTAGAGCAATGAAATGATCTGGGTGGGGTAGTTTTTAGCCTGGATAATTTTACTGGTCTGAAGTGTGGCACTACAGAGGGGTGGCATCACAGTTTGGTGGCAGGTTGAAATAGAAATGCGAATGAGCAGTGAGAGCAGGGAGAAAGAGTAGGAAGTTAGAGTAATTTTGGTACAGTTTTGGTATGTCCAGACCTGGCCTAATTGATTAGAAGCACTTGAACTAAACTGTCTTTCACTGCTTCATCTGGTTTCCTATTTTATTGGTGCATGTAGCTCAGAGTGAATAGAACCCAACAATTTGTCTCTAAATGCTGTAATTGTTCACTGTACCATTCCCTACCTTTTAGAATTAACTATAACAGGTGGAGAAAGTGGTAGGAAAACCTGATGAGAGCAGCAACAGAGGGGGAGGAACTATCTCAGAAAAATAAGGTACAGTAGTAAGCTGGGTCTAAACACAAGTCAAGACTGATTTGCTGGCAGCAAAAAGACAAGGAAAAAACCAAATGTGAGATGCAATAAAAAACCAATGATGGCGAAAGTAAAACAAAACTGTTTTCTGACTTAAGATCAGTATTTTATTGATTTTTAAAATAAGAGCTCCATTTTCTTATGTGTGCCTGAATATACCAGGCAAAACCTAAACCCTGAAATGCTCACATAGCCTGAGGCAGCCCCCAGCCCCCTGGCCAATAACTCTTGTCTGGCTTGTGCTGCAAGTACAACAGTGTGTGTACTCTGCAAGGTCGTTTATCCACAAAATCCCAGAGAACTGCATCAAAAGGGTCAAGAACAAGCTCTTTTGGATCTACACTAGGCAAATCACTGAAGTTTTGTTAAAACAATTGTAAAAAATCATGGACCGAGTTATAAAACATCCAGTGCAAAGACATGTGATTACTACTGTGTGTGTCTAGAATCTGCTTCTTAAATGTAGTTCTGCAGCAGTTAAACACTAAGGTACCTCTGGAGCTCAGATTTGTCTGACAGAGGAAATCCAGGGATAAAATCTCTTTTCAGATAAAGCCATACCAAAGCCCATGTAAGAAAAATAAAGACAGGTGATGCTCAGTGGGGGTGTCTATAAAATATTAATATGGTAATGTCTTTATATCTATGGATTGTGCAATTCCAATGCCTTCAGTGGAATTACACCAACTTAGCCTGCTGAGCATTTCAGCCAGGACACCCAGCTCTGCTGGACTAATCTCCTGATAACAGATTTGAGAGGTGTGATTCAATAACTCCTGCTCTCTTAGGCACCAAAATGCTTGTAGCACATCTAGAAATGCAGGGCACTTGATTCTGCCCTTGCATCTGTTGAGGAAGTTGCCAATATAATTGCAGAAGGTGAAACGGGTTAAGTGTGCAAGAACTGATCACTTGAGCCCCCTTTGGGGAGGTGAGGAAGGCACTGAGTCGAGTGGCACTGCTGAACTGGCTCCACTCCACCCCGGAGATGTGATTCAACATCCCAGTGTGGCTGTGGCATCTCAAAACTGATGTGAACATGATCCTGATTTCTAACCAGGTATTGATTGAGAAAGGTGGAGCCATGGGACTTCTGTGCTCATTTGGAGCAACTTCTGGCCGCTGACAAGGTGGATTGGGGCTGGGAAAGAGTTTGATGTGGAGCCACTTGTAGATTGAGAGATGTGGATTTAACCTCACTAATTGTTCTAGTACCTCGGGACTTTTTCTTTCCTGGGCCTCGTTTTGATAGCAGGAGTCCTCTGTGTCCTCTCTGTGTAAATACAAAATGTTGGAGACAGAGTGACACAAACCCCCTTCTGCATTTGGTGGAGGAAGAGTAGTACATACATACAATTTCCATAAAATCCAGCCCTATGTGGTTGTTCTGCCTACTCCTGGGGCTCTGAATTGGAAACTTCTCCATTTAGGCACACAGCAGCATTTTAGTAGTCTGTTCAATTTCTTTCTGGGTTAGCTTGTACATGAGTCCTATTTTATTTTTGGACTTTGCACAATAATTGAAGAGAATAGCAGAAAATCCAAAGCCCTTAATATTTCCACTTTGGACTCTAAAATTATCTTAATGCATTTCAAAAAAAAACATAATTTGAAAGTGAGCCTTATGCTGAGCAAAAAGTGAATTCTTTTAAGTGAAAAGAATAATTTAATGATTGTATTTATCAGAAATTTATGTATAATTAGTGCAAAAATGGATATTTATTGATGCTTTAGCTTATGTTAAAAAAGGGAATTAGTAGGATTTATAAAGATTTGAGTGATCTTTAATTTTGAGTGATCTTTATAATAAGAACTTATTAGGGTTTTCCTCAAATGTATCAAAATAAAACCAAAGACTCTTTGGTTTAAGTCTCTGAGTAGACTTAAGACTACTTAAGATTAATACTTGAAACCAGCTTTTTTTCTCCTGTTAAATGCTGAGGGCAGTTCCTGGGATCCCAGTGACAACTTGCTGTATCGTCTTTCTCCTGACGCTGTGCATGCACTGAGTCACAGGGAGCTATTCAAATATCCTAATAAGCCATGATAGAAAATCCTACATGAAACTCTTATCAGAGCACAGCTTAAAAACTGAAGCCCTTACTCAGCTCAGATGGAAGCTCTGGTACCAAAAGGAAATGGAGTAGAGATCTTTCCATGGGTTCTGTTAGAACTGGCTTCAAATTACTCTGGACGACATACCTAAAAGTTAGCAGGCATTGCTCTCTGTCTGATAGCAGAAAGAACAGATAAGTAAGAAAGAGTCATGGATGAAAGGGAGAAAAAGCTTCTTTCCATTTCACAAGATAGTGGTATTTGTAGGTGTAACTGCAGCACCCTTGAGTAAGAAGAATGGCAATGTTCTTTGATAGTGCCTAAGACCTAAATTAAACTATGCTTTGCTCAGGGAATGAATAAACTGAAACACTTCTCTCTTAACCATGGGCCATTTTGCTTGGCAAACTGCCTTGATATTTAAATGGTGAAATACTTGATAAAACCATGCTTTAGTCTGGTAGTGCTTTGATAAAATTAACCCATTCATCACTCAGGACAGGCTGTCAGTCCCTCTGCAGTGATGGGACTGGTGTTGACTGCCAGCAGCCTCATCACTTTTTTCTTGTGCTATTCTATATTACAAGAGAAAGTTAGCAGTTACAAAGTTATTTTTATGCTAGTGCAGAGGCAATATCTCAAAAGGGAAGTTTCTCCTGGAATTTATTTTGCTTATCTGAAGTGAGATGTCCCACTGCAGAGCAGAACAGCCACTACCTGTGTTTCTGTAACGTGGATGAATGTGTCAGTCAAGATAATGACTATTTCAACACAATCTGGTCTCTTCATTTCTCCTTCCCTTTATTCCCTGACTTGTTATCATACCCACGCCTAAAAAATCCAGGTCAGCCAGGCTCCTTTCAGGCAAAACAAACCCAGTAACAACCCCCACACTATTAGCAGGGTATGGGCACAATTTCTTGTGTGAGGAAGGTTCTCAAAATTCCCTTCCTAGTGAGTCATCCCAGAGAAGACCAGCATGAAAGGTTGCATGGCTCCCACACCCCCACCCCCAGGCTCTCTTGTACAGACTCCTCATTAATGGAGGGATTGCGTTAAAAGGAATAAACCTTCCCTCAGAGGATCAATTAGCAACCTTAAAAATAGAATAAAGGAAGACAGAAGCCCTTGCAGAGCCTTTCTGCCAGTAGCTCTCCTTTGCAGTGAAAAATCCAGGAGTAAGCAGGAGTGTGACAAATGATGGAGAGGTTTCTGTCCTCATTCCCTTTTAACACTTCCTTCACTGTAATTACTGGAGTGTTACTGGTCACAGCAATCCAGTTAGAGCTGCAGCAGCTCTTCCATTAACAGTTTCTATTTCCTGTGCTTTTCACTCAGCTGTAAATATGCGCTAACGGGGACAGTTTGGCACACAAGGCCTTACTAAAGGCACAAAGTTCAGAATTATTTTTCCACGCATTTGTTCTAAAATCTCAATATTTCATTACTGCAACAAAATTACAAGTGTTGCAACAGTTTCTGTTCTATGACTTTGAGCGAAGAGTTCAGATATAAAACCCAATCCATCCCTTGGATCTGCCAGAAATACCTTATTATCTCTACCAATCAATTGGCAACATCTTGGGAAATGAAAGTGTTTTGATAATTAAATATCAACATGCAGCTGCAAAGGAATACTGAAATCTTTTTGATATGTATAGCAAAGGCAGAAGGCTTAAAGTATCCCTGAAAATGTCCAATAAAAAATTCCTTATTTAGGAATTCATCTAAACAGTCAAATCTAGGTCACAACCAGATAGCATTGCCCAATGTGTCTTTAAAATTTCCTGCTACTTTATTTTTACTTTACAATTCATATTATTGCCCTCTTACAATTGGCCTTAAGTGTTACGCTTCTCAAAAATGTGAAATGTATTTTTCAACACCCTTTGCTATCAGTAATTTGACACAAAGGACACAAAGCAAAGATTTCATGAAATACCCTTGACTTTATCACATTTCATTATATAACATTTTGTGGAAGAGAAAAATGATTAAAATGTCTCAGTCCAGAAGTAGTTGGAATAAGTTGCAGATTGTGTATGTTCAGCTGCCCTTATACAGCTTTGATTTGTGTGGCCAGCACTTACTCAGCAGTTCAGTATAACTCTTATTGACCTTGGCAGCTGTCACATTGCTTGCTGGATTTTATGTCGCTGGAGGTGTCAGTGTTCAGGGGAAAGATGTGCAGAATATGCGTGGTTTTATTTGCAGGCGGGAATGAGGTAGAACCCAAACTGCATTTCCAACAGCATTATTTCACAGATGACAGTCACAGGAGACCTGTGACCAACTTTAACCTTTTAATAGTATGCATAAATTAAGGCTACGAGAGAATACTGAGCTGCCAATTATAGAAGCTGTAGTTCCAGGGTCTGTGATTAGCATACTCTTCCCTACTTGCCCCATGACAAAAAGGAATAGCAGAAGCTTTATGAAACATTTTCTGAGAGCAGAAACTCATAGAAACTTATCTCCAAATAAATTTACTGTGCAAAGTAGGTTAGTAAAGTTTCCATTGGTTACTGAATATCCAGAGAGAGAAGGTGGAGCAGAGTGTAGACTAATGTGCCAGTTTCCTTTGTTCCTTAAACAAATACCTGATGGGCTTCTATTGGCCTACTGCAGAACATAAAGAACAAAGTCTGAGGCTGACCTTCCTCATGGCAGTCAAGTTCATCCTGAATCCTTATCTGCATAATGGTTCTGCAATAAACAGATGTAGCTTTGCAGTATTTGTAATATAAAATGTAATGTTTTCAGGATGTCTCGGATGTCCTGTTGAGAGTGTCCCAGGGTGAGTTTGGATTTCAAGTCTGAATGCTGTTACACCTCAAGGCTTTCTTTGGGAACATATTTGTAGGTGGTGTGGAAGATGCTTGGTTTCCACAGCCTGGTCTGATCCTTGTGTGCTGAAAAGGCTGAGCTCTGTGGGTTTGGGGTTTTTTTGGTATATTTTTCACTCTGTTGATCCATTTGACCTGTCGGTGTGTGTAAGCCACTAAGCACGAAATATGCCTGAGAAATGACTTGTGGATATTGTCTGCAGAAGCTCCCCACAGAAATGGCCTCAGCAACAGCAGCTGCAGCATCGTGCCAGCTCCTGCAGTAACTCTTGGTGACAGATGTCACCTTTTTGGAACGTCCACAGCCATCTGTGACACTTTTATTTTGACCTTGTATTGATTAGCCCTTTGTTTTTTTTAAAGTTCCGGCAAATAATGATGCTAATCCAGATAAACCCAGTCACAACTGAAGGTCAGCATTATCTAGATATGAGCCTCCAGCCCATTCCTAATGGGAGCTGAAATGGCACCTGAAAGATTTTATGAGTTTAGTGGACTTTTAAGAGGGACTAATTTATTGATATCATTCTGTAAATGGTGATTTCAATCACTGCAGTTAATTGTGCATGATTTCCCAATAGATTTAAAAATACAACATTTCATAAAAAGTGAATAAGTTGCAAAAATTTAAAAGCCTCAGACTGATTTCCATTGGTGTTACATCAGAGCATTTTTCTTGTATCCTGTGTTTACAAGTGTTTTTTAATCAAGTATAGAATAAAAAGCAAAGTAGCATGAAGACACTGAATATGACACTATAAGAAGTGCACATAAGCCACTGATTTCTGCTGCATGGGTAAAGCTTAACATTTCCATCCTCTGTTATATCTTTAGTAATTTTAATGGCAGTTATTAACTTAATTTTAGTGGCTGTGCTGTGAAGAGTATCTAGACCATGTCCCTGCAACCACAGACATTTGAGTCTGTCATACAAATCTGAGAGAATTGCAGACTGATACAGGGGTTTTGCACTATTTCATTGGAACTAACTTTTCATTGACCTTTGGCAGAGAAATCTCTTTAACTACAGCCTGGTCTTTTATTTCCTGGAGAGTTGGAATTAGAGTTAATGAGTGTATATTGAGGTGAGAAACCCTGGTGCCCTTTTCTTGGAAACATGCTCCCCTCTCTACTTACCATTACAGGGTGGTTATTAGGAGAAGCACACCAGCACCACAGAAATAAAGAACAAAGCAGATGCTCTCTCCCTTGCTTTCTTTTGGACAAGAAATTTTCAGTTTTATCCTAGTGTGGGATTTCTTATTTTTGCCCTTTTATTACAAAGAGGAATATATTCAAGCACATTCCCTAGGACCAAAATATACAAGATTTTAGTTACCATGAGCTTGGGAGACTTTTCTGCCCTTTTGCTGTACAAATGATGCCCTCTCTCCCCTTTCTGAACTCCTCTGTGAATACCTTTGCTATTCAAGGCCATGAGAAACAGAATGGGAGGTATTTTCAACCTCACCAGAAGTGCTGTGGCTGTTGTACAAGAGCTCTGCCGTTTCCTGCTGCCCATTGCTGTGTTTAGGTGTGCCCCAGATGCTCAATCAGACCCGTCCATTACAACTGCTGAGTCAACAGAGTCGGGAGGCAGAGGGTGGCTGTGTCATACTAAATAGTTTTCTTTGCAGATCCTTTCCTTCCTGAGTCTCTTTGTTCCCCTGATCTTATCGATTGTATTGGCTCTGCTAATTTAGCAGTCCTTTGGGCTGATGATCATAATTACAACACACAGCACAGCTTGAGTAAACAGGTCCATTGCAGCCCTAACGTTTTTGACTGCCCAATGGCAAATAAACACGTTTGGCAAGAAGTGCTTCTCTAATGACTTTCACTGGTTGCTACAGAGCTCGAGGAGCTGTTGCAGTGTTATGCAGAAAAGGGGAGCTATTCTTTATAAAGTTCAGCTCCATATACTTTTCCATGTAGCTCGAAAACTGCTGTAAGACTGAATTCTTTTGAAGCAGATAGACATTGACAGGATTCAAGATAATTTTTATTATGCCTACCTAACTACAACCTTTCTATTGTTAATAATGAGGTAAATATTTATGCTTGATTTTATTTCGACAGCTATCTCAGAGTAGATGTGTCATACAGCTGGCAGAGCAGATTTTAAATTAACATGTTTGCTTTAAAGTTCAGTGGTAAAATGTAACTGCAGAGCAGAAAGTTGCATATATTATAGACAGTAATTGGAAATAATTATAAAATTCTCTGCTAGAAAATTGTGATGAAAGAACACTTAGATGAATGACAAATGAGCTGTTCAAAGTTCCAGTGATGACAAAGGTAAGGCTGTGTGGGCAAGGTTAATTCTCTTCTTTGTGCACATGCACTGCAAGTACTAATGGTCCCCCCTTGCACCTTGAAAGTTTTCTGCTGCAATCAGTAGGCAAGCCCCACTCTTTATTATTTTATGTCTGCTCTTGAAGGTGCAAAACCCAGTGCCATTAATTGCAGTTAGAGTTATGCTGTACCCTGGTGCAGGCACTCAGATTCTCTTCATTAACCCAATACGACAACAGAATCTGGACCATAAGCAAAAGCCCTTATTTTCATAATTATATATTCCTATCCCAGTCACTCTTCCCTTAATTTAGGTGCAAGGTAGAATAAATAATTCTGCTTTGCAAAATAAATGTTGTGAATTGGAGAGTTTTGTGATTTCCCTTCCTGGCATGGCATTACAGCCCCTGCCAGTGGTGGCTGGGGCACTCACCAGGTGAAGCTCTTGGTCCTGGCATCTAGGTGACCCCCCAGGTGAGGCTGATGTCCATCAGCTGCTGCCCACTCTGCCAGGTGGCTGAAGTTTGATGACAAAACCCACCTTGAATCCAGGGATTCAAGCCTTTAGCATTCCAGATGAAGTCCACAGGGACTTTACAGAATCAGACAAAATTTCATCCTGAATTAACCTTTAAATTAATTTAAAACCAACATGCATTCAGTTCTGAAGTAGGACAGGTACTTGCAGGGAAGTATTTGAAACTAATTTAGTGATCCAAGATATGTCTTTAGGATGCAGCAAGGAGGAGTGATCAGTGTTGGGAAACAACTGATGTGATCACTTTTAGCAGCATATTTTTCTGTCAGTTTTATCCATGCAGCTCTTTGGATAAAATAGATTTAGTGGGAGTTCTGGGCATACTGTGATTCATCTGGCTGGAGCACTTAAACATGTCTTGGCAATTTGTTTTTAGTTTAAACAGCATTTAAACTCAATCTTTTAAGTAGGTACAGACATTATTTGTACATTATTTAATCCTATGCAAAAATTTCTTCAGTTTATTGCTAGCTGTGATACCCAAATGAGTCTGCTGCCAGAACATCAAGTACTGTTTGATCTAATACAGCTTTATTGGATAAAGATTATACTGTAAGTTAGGTTTACTTGTGAAAGCCTTTCTTTCCTGTAGACAAATATTTAATATCTGCAATCACTTGTAAAGCTCACTTTACAAGAGAAGTACTTCAGAGAGAAATGTTATCACCCCCAACGTGACTTTACCTGCAAGTAAAGTGCCGAAATAGAAACTGTAAGAAAATGAACAGAAATAAATAGTGTTGTCTCTTGGGTGTGAGCCTAAGACAAGTGCCAAGGTGGGAAAGTCCATTTCTGGCCAGCTTTTGTTTTATTGGGATGTGGCTGTTGAGCTTTTGCCACCGCTGAAGCCTGCAATTAGGTCAGAGAGATTTTCCATCTCCTTGGCCTTCACTTGATTTGTGGACTGTTGTTGTACAGTCTGAAATGTAACAAACTGGTTAAGGAATTTTTGGGCCACAGTAAGCTCTATGTTTTCCAGTTAACCTTTTACTAAGTGCAAATCTACTTTTGGGATGATGACCCTTGAGTAATGATTAGTTGTTATTGATCATTGTATTTTGAGGAAGGGTTCCTTCCTGGTTATTTTTGGCTGAGTAGCCTGTCTTTGTGAGCTAGTCCATTGCAGAAGAAGAATCTGTGAGATGCTGACATATATAGGAGCAAAAAGAACTGTTTCAAGAATATCCTGCTGTGGCATTATCTCCCCTGCAGAAGACAGCAGCTGAATTTGCACTCTGTCAGGGAGCTGAGAAGTCAGGCTCTTTCATATGACCCACAACCATTTCCAGAACAGTCTGAAGAGCAGAGGGTGATTTTTTTTTTTTTTTTTTTGATTCCTTTTACCTGGATGACAGGATGCAGACAGCCCAGCACAAATTTAAGTTTATGTGAAGACATTCCCAGGCAGCCAGGTGCACTCTTTGTTTTTAGCCCTTCCTCCTATCTGCACTCCTACACGTTTAAATGAGCAACGCATGCCTGACTTAGGAGCAGCAGAGAAACTGCCTGATATAAATGAGTTTTCCTCTCTCCTTTCTTTCCTACCTGGACAAATCTAAATGAAGGATTATCTTTGTTATTATGAGACAAGATGTGCCTGGTTGTTCTGCAGGATTATTTATGAGGTGAATGTCAACAGGAGAGTTAGCTCTCTGAGGATCAGTGCTCAGGTCTGAGCTACTACCTTCGGCACAGTAATAACATCACTGTCAAAAAGTAGAGGGTTTTTTTCCCCTTCAACCTACAATTTTCTTACAGCATATCTTTTCTGTTATTTAAATTTTTGGTATGATATAACTCATCTGTGCAATCTTCCTTGTGATTAGGCCCTTAAATGCTTGGCAGTTCAACTTTAAACTCTGGGAAACATGTAGGCATCAAAACATTTTCATAGAGGGGAGGAAGGTTTTTGAATATTAAAGCTGTGTTTTTGACTCTGTAGTTGCTGTTACGCATTGCAGGGAAGCTTTGGGATGCTGTGCAATACAGTCCAAGGAAGAGTTCTCAGAATTATTGATATTCAGACCAATAGATGTCTGACATTTACCCCTTGAGAGGATGGTGACTCTTCACCTTCCAGGTATGCTGCAGCTGGAAACATTATGCAACCACTTCTCACAGAGAAGATAATTGAGTCACATTAACTTCAAAGGTATCACTTGCATAAGAAAATGAGATTTAGTGCAAGGTTTATAAATATGCTATAATTAGACCATTAATTGTGTCATCTTTTTGGCACAGTGGTTGACGTTGCCTGTTCCTGTAAGTATGTGCTATTTCATAGCTTGATTTTAACAATTGTTTTGCCTCACACTGAGGAAGTTTGACATATGCAGTGCTGACGATGTGGAAATAAGGCAAATCTAAGAAGACATGGCTTCTGCACGGTAGTTAATTACCAGATGTGTTTTTGGTTCCTTATTGCAAAAACCCACTTCTAACAATTATTAAAATTGTGTATTTCCACTGACCAAAAGATTTGCTGGATGCCAAATGGATATTAGATCGATTTCCTATTAAATGAAGAAGAATGAATCTGAGTATACAATGAGACTAGTGAGCAGCAGCGTTTATTTTTAGATTATACTTTTAAAGTTAAACACTATCTTTAAGTCCAAAAGGAATGTGCCATTTCTTTCATTACTTTTTTACACTTGATTTCTTTTGGCAGGTTAAGACAGCAACTTTACATGAAATGGATGATTGGTTGGGAGATTGTGAATCCTGGTTTCCAGGTTATTTCTTTTCTAATAAATCATTTATAGAAAAAGTGGTCTTCTGAAGTTGTCTCATTAGTCTTCATTTTTTCTGTCTTTTCTCAATTTTCTTTAAAAAGTCTCTGGTTAAATAACCACCATTCTCTTTCAAATTTATGGGTGCAACTAACCCCTCAAAAGGAAAAAATGGCCCCACTTTGATCATTGCTGTGGTTAAGAATTTAGATTTCACTATTAATATAATACTGAAATCCTTTTTTCTGAACCTAGAGGTGAGTCCCTGCCCCTTATTAAGGTCCCTTTTTGCCTCCCTCAGTACCCAGGGCATTCATCACTGGCTGCACAGAGGTCCTGGCCTCTGCAGTAGCTGCTGCAGCCTGTGCTGCAGTGATCCCAGGCTGGGAAATGTTCTCTGGAGCTTGTCAGATCTGGAAATAATTTACTGTGCTGAGGGTCAAAATGCCTTCTCACTGCCACTATGGTTGTGAGCACAAATGAAATTTAAAAACTACCTTTGTTCTGCTTTCCTTAATAGAGGCACTGGAATCCAGCCACCTCAGGCCCTAGCCCAGTGTGTTTGCCATTTAGAAAGCCATGTAGGGTTTTTTCTTTCATTCATTTTGCTGCCAGGAATCAAATATTTAATCATTTACAAGGATCCTTTTCAGATTTCTACATGGATGAGAAGACATCAATCAAATTATGGGTGCTTGCTGGCAATTATATGGACTTGATCTGCCTGCTAAGAGGAGCACGAAAGAATTTAGAGTAACTTTTAATGGCTCAGAAAAAAAAATTCACTTTTGGTCATCTTCGCATGAAAATGTTAGTGTCTGGATTCAGGTAAACTGAATACCTTGTGATTTCCTCTTCCCATTCCCTTTCTCCTCACAGTATTTGCTCTTGAAACTGAAGAAATGAAATCTGCATGAGTCTCAGATTTTCTCTAAAACTTGAATCCATTTAAACCAAGGTGCCCTTTGTAGGAGCTGGGGGAGCACTGAGCTTCCTCTGATTTATTTTTATTTGGGCTCATGTAGCTCTAGATACAAAACTAAAAAGAAAAATGTTTTGAATTCCTTTGGCACTGTTGTATGATAGCCAAAAATGATGCGAAGTGAAAGAGAAGTTGGTGGCTTGTTGTGGATCACTCCTTTCAAACTGCAATAATTTGTTATCCTTGTGTTACTCCCTTGCCAAGGTGAAGCCAATCAGACCCCATTGCTGGCTACAGGGCTTCAGACAGGACCAAAGGAGACACAGAATGGTGGAGACTGCTCTAAATTTTGTCTGGCAGTTGGCAGTGTTTGAAGGTATAAAACCAATTTGGGGCTTCCTGCAGCTGCTGGCTGCCTGAAGTGTTAGATGGGAAAAGTATTTATCAAGAAACAAATATTTTTAACTGAATCAACACCTCAGAAAACAGAAAGTTGGTTATGAAGTATTTCTGAAGACTAGGAATAAGTTTCAGGGAGTCATGGAGGAATGAAGTCTTCTACAAAAAACGTCTAACATGGTAAAGAAAGCCATTATTTCTCTAGAGCAGCTGGGAGCAACCCACCTTGTCTGATTTCCTTTGGGGACATTTATGAGCAATTATTTTATTCCAGGTATGAAATTCCTCATCAGTTGCTGCTGAGATTTAAACATATAGTTAAGTTTCTCTCATTCATGTTTGAATGAATGATAGCATTGACCCTGTTCTCTCTTTATTGATAGATGAAGCTTTTTACAGCTTTGATTTGCTCATGAAAGGCAGGGTTTAGATGTTCCTCTAATAGAATGGAGTCAGATCCACTGCTGATAACTGTAGAATAACAGAATGGTTTGGGTTGGAAGACACTTTAAAGACTTTCTTATTCCCCAGGCAGGGACACCTTCCACTGTCTCAAGTTGCTCCATGCCCTTTCCAACTTGGTCTTGGGTACTTCCAGGGATAGGGAGGCCACAGCTTCTCTGGGTAACCTCTGCTGGCACCTCACCACCTTCGCAGGGAAGAATTTCTTCCTAATGTCTAATCTAATCCTGCCCTCTGTCAGTTTACTTCCATTCCCCCTTGTCCTATCAATTCAGCCAGGGATGGGGCATTAAAACTGTGCTATGCCCTTCATGTCCTGGCAGCACATGAGGATTTACATGAACTTCTCTATCTCATGTAAAGCACACTGGCACCAGTAGCATTGCTTCAAGTCTTCAGATGCTTTGCCCAAACGATTCAGCTATACTTTGGTAGGTCTTTGTTCAGAAGCTACCTTAGTGTTACAAATGTCATTTAATTTCAGAGCAGGAAGTTAAATCTACTCAGTAAAGGTAAATGCACAAGTACAGCACAAAAGCTGAGCAAATATATAATTTCCCCACTTCTTTACATCAAGTTAAAATACTTTGGTATAGCTTCTTCCATTAAATGTTGTTTAAATAATCTTTTTACTGTGTAAGTTTTTGTAGTAATGAGTTTTAGAAGGTTGCAGAGAGACTGCAGAAAGGGAATGTTTTGCCCTTCAGACTGGTGAGGTAAGGTTTGTGCTGCATAAACAGGAGAGGGAATTAAACCATGTCCCAGAGCTGATCCCAAAGAAATGAAGTTGCTCCTGTATGGCGTGGCTTACCTGCCCACACTGCAAAATGAAACCTTGGCTCTGGTAGGAGCTTCCTCCTATGAGGCAGTGAAATCCTCGCACCTTACACAGGGCACGCCAGTTTCCAGCAACAGCTCAGTTACATGAAACAGAAGCAAGGGGGAAAATCTCCCTTAGTTTGGAACTTTGAGAGAAGTCTAAATCTTTTTCACTTGGGGTAGTATTGTACTTTTTGTGCTTGTGTTTTCTGGTCCTTAGCACAAGAGATGTCTTACTGGATCCGACCAGGGATATTCTGTCTCAAATTCTGTCTTTGCTGGTGGCAATGGAGATGTTATTCAGGGAGTGACTGAATGCCCTGCTCTCTCTCCTATGTGATCATTCCTCTCCTAATTCCCCAGAGCAATTGAATTATGAACATGAAAACATGATTTTTAACTGAAAGTAGATGATTCTGCTATAAAATACCACTTACTTTGATACTACATTCATATTTGCAATTACATCCATTTTCACCCCAAATAAATAAAATCTGTTCACATGGGAATTTTAAATATTGGGGGTTTGTGGTGACCCACAAAAAAGCAACAACCAACATCCACAGTTAGTGACTGCTCATAATTTCATTTAAGTATACCTTATAGTAACTGCTGTTAACATTTGTATTCTGAAAAATATCATGTTATGGGTGATACATGAGGTGAAAACTATCACTTATCTTAGAGGTGGGAGATATGGGTTCTGTTGACTCTCAGGATGCTGCTGCAGAGCTTAGAGAGCTATGCTAGACTAGGAAAACCCCAAACTGTAGGTAGTTTATATTATTTTTAGTTAGCACAGATTACAACTGGTGAGATACCATTAGTTGTCATGGGCTCACTGATGAATTCATGTTCTTTTAAATTATTTTTGAATGTATGTGTGCCTACAGGCTCTAACAGGCTCCTTCAAGCAATATAAATGAATAAATCAGCAAGAGGTACCCACCAAACTATTACACCAGGGGGTGTAAATGGTTTAGAAAGGAAGCACTTACTTGATAGCAAATATTTGTCTTAAGCTGCTTAAAACTTGTGAACAACTGACTCTCCAGCTGCTGTTTAAATGTTTTTTTGTGTTGTAGACAAGGCACAGGTATCTGTGTGAAAACTGAGATGTATGTGGAGAAGAGCTTGTGACCCCTGTGAGTTAAAAATGAAGTTTGAGATGGGAAACAAAGACAATTTAATCATAGTTGCTGCTAGGGGATTTTTTTCCCCCTTTTTTAAAAAATCTGAGTCGTTGGGAGAAAAATGACATGATGACAGTTAATTATAACTAATCCTGCAGTGCTTCAACACAGACTAATATAAAGTTCAGAGAGTTCCACTAGCAGCTAGTTATATCCTTAGGAAGCAATGAGATTTTGCCTAAAATAGTTGTATTGTTTCTTGGCATCTGAAAAAAAACCCCACATCATGCAGTAAATTCGTCTGATATGATGCTGAAAACCAAGGATATAGTGAAAGAAGTTATATTTCAGCATATGTATGTAGGTTCTAGGACTACAAAGTGTATTTAAAAATGGTTTTTGTTAAAAAAAATTAAAAATTAGAGAAATGTCATTCAAAAATGAGACCTAGCAGTTAGTAAGACCATGGGTCAAATGAACTGTTTCAACTTCTATAGGCATCCAAAGTGGAAACGAAGGAACTGCAAAGCAGAGAAAGAAAAACTAGGTGAGGATTTCAGAGGTAGGAAAACAATAATAAAGTTTGTAAATGTTGCCTTAATCAGTCAGTAATATTAAGGCATTCAACACCTCATGATCTTTGCCTTTAGAAGGGTTTGGGTCCATTATTCCCCTTCCTGTTGCTCCTCCTGGATGTGTGGCATAGGATGGCTTTGTGGGAGATGACTTGGCACGGGAAAAAGAGAATTAAATACACTGAACTAAGTCCTAAATGCTGTTAAGAGGCTGCAGTGTTTTTCTGGCAGGACAGGCTGGGTGGGAAATGATGTGCACAGTAAGCAAGACTTCAGGAGAAATGAACCTAAACCCCTGGCTTCCCTGGAAGTGTCAGACAAATTCACTATCACCCTGAAATACAGAGGAAGAAAAACGTAGGGGATGATTTTTCAAACCTTCCTTAAAAAATGTAGCAAAACTAGTTTCAAATGTTTTGTGGCTGTTCTTGAACTGTAGTTGAGCTCTTTTTTACATATATCCCACTCACACAGATATGAATGATGTTTGAATTGAATCTTTACTATTGAATTGAATCCTTACTGCTGGAAACTGGTTAAATTTAGTATGTTATTTTCTATTAAAATTGCAGAAAAGTGCAATTCTAGAAAGTTATGAAAAACTTGATAAGATGATGGAAAATTGTATATAATGCATTTATTGTGCTTGCATGTATAGACAGAGAGGACTTATGCTCAGGTATTCTAAGTGCTTTTCAAAGGTACACAAGGTGCATACAAATTCTGGAGAGTGCTGTGATGTTTAGTCATTAAACAGTAACCCCTGGAGAAGGAAAGGGACCTGGTGAGAAGGAAAGGCTCCGAGCTGAGATGAACATCCCTCTCATCTCTGGTTCTTTAGGCAAAAACTGATGACTGCTTTCTAGTACAACAGGAATCAGAGAAACCTTCTGAAAAATGTGGCTGAATATTAATCTGTTGGCTGAATTTCTGTTTGTTCTTTCATCACATTTCTGTTCTGTAATTTAATTTTTTTTTTTTGTCTTAAAAATTGCTGCCATTTATAGAGTGAACATTTTCCTATTTCATAGGGTTTTTTTCACGCTTGACAGGGAATTTAACAGCAGTAAATTGAAATAATAAATTTCATCAAGGTAAATGTTTAAGGCCAGGCTGGGTGGAGCTCTGAGCAACCTGGTTTAGTGGAAGGTGTTGCTGTCCATGGCAGGGGTTGGAATGAGATGATCTGTAAGTTGCTTTTCAACCCAGGCCATTCCAATACCATGAATCTGTAGTATTATTAAGGCAGATTTTTTTTTTTAGTGTTAGAAGTACTTAAGTGTACTGGCTTTGCAAAATGTTCACGAGATTAAAGCAATCAAATCCAGTAAAGTATTATAAGAAGTGAAAGCTGTTCATTATGAGAGTGGCTGAGCCAAACCAGATTTCTGCAGACATGCAAAAAGTGCTTACCACCACTGGCATGTTTGGAGGGACCATTCCTCTCTTCAATGGATCCCCAGAAGAATGCAACAGGATGCAACCTCCTCGAGACAAAGTCCTTCTTGGGAACCTCCTGTGCTGGCATGTGTCTGCAGGGCTCAAGGCATGACAAAGGGTGATAGGCAATAACTAAGCAGCATGTTAAAAATAGCAAGTCAATTTAAAATCAGCATCAGAATGCCATTATTGATTGTGTAGAGCAAATCCCCTACCTTGTACTCAACACTTAATTAAAGCAGTGGAACAGAAGCACTAATAGAGAGAAAAAAAAAAAAACCAAAGCAAACCCATAATGATTAGAAAATATCTTTAATTTTAGTGTTCTGCTCCATAGTCATTGATAGATTTCAAATCTAATTACTAGTCACTAACATGAGCCTTCTTTATCTTGTTATCACTTTTTCTACTAAATAAGCAATGTATTGGGACAAAAAAACCTTAACACTTGACAGGTTCCCAGCTGCTAAATTATTGCCAGTTACTATTTGCAGGGAAACCCTTCTTTGAGTAGGTGTTTGCTGCTCTTTCTGTAAAGCAAGACTCCAATCAGGAAAGGTTAATAGCTTGTGAAGAGCCTCCATCGCAGCTTTTCTTGCCCTGCCATGGCTGGTGAATAGGTGGCAGGTGCATTGCTTCATGCTGCACCCTACTCATGTTTTTCTTTAACCTGTACACCATGGTACTTAAAAAGGACTTTCTCTTACTCACAAATACAACTGTCGTGTTTCCTCAGACATTAACAAGGGTATCACAGTTTTAAGCTCTGGGGACTCTAGCCAGCAAGATAATTGGTCTTTTGTAGGAGTTCTGCTCTGTGCTTTAATTTGCAGTGATTATTTATTTGGTAATGTTCCTCGATCTTCAACCCTTCACTGGCACCAAAAGGTGTGATCCTGCATTCTCAAAAATAACACTCAACATGATCTTGATATTTGAACAGGACAAATGATTCCAATTTATACCCTCTACTACCTGTGCCTTCAACTATGGTATATAGTAAGGTCATGTAAAAAGGAGCTTTGTGTCCCTTGAGAAACACTTGCCACCATTTGTGGGACAGTTGGGTGGAGAAGAATAGGAAGGGACAGATGGGTTGTGGGGAAGAGGGGGCTGATCAGCCCCTGCAGGTCTGTGCCACAGGGAGGATTGATTTCAAACCCTGGCTCAGAAGTTATTTCAGGTTCAGGCAGGGGTGCACACTGGCATTTGGGTATTGTACTCACTAATGGGTGGTGGGTTGGGATGCAGAATTAACACTGGCTGGATCTATTCACAGAGGTGTGCTCTAACTAGAATGTTGGTAAAGATAAATATCCTGCCTGAATGAATTTCTTCTGTTGTTAAAGAAGTCATCATCTAAGGATATGATCACAACAGGGCTGCCATCAATTACGCTAGTGTCTTGATAACTCCATAATTAAAAATAAATTATGCTTGGTTCTTAATAGGACTAGTATTAAACTGAATGCCTGTTTAATCTCTGTTAAATCTGCCACAAAGAAATGACACCATGAGAAGTGTGAATGAATGATATCCTTTTTTTCCCCTTCCCTGATTCTAATTACACATGATGGCACTTGCAGTGTCCCTTGTGAATGCACAAAATTGGTGCAGCAGGGGAAATGCAAGCTTCCCTGTGCTGCAGTCTGTTCATTAGCATTGATTTCTGAGGCACTGCCCCTAAGGATGAGAGGATAATTTCTTTTTTCAGGTTCTCATGATCCCAGCTTGTAATAGACTATTAAAAATAACTTCTAAACCTCAGTGTAAGTTCTGGAACAGTGAGAGATGTACAAAACTCCTCATAACCCTCCTTTCCATGGAACATTAATGCCCTACTAACCACTCCTACTTTGTCCCTGGCCTGCATGTAACACTTACCTGAAGCTGTGCCTTTGGGCTGCAAATCCATTGTGTCAGCCTTTCATTATCTGCTTGGCTTTCTGCTGCTTTTCAATAGTGCCATATGAACACGGATACAACATTCCATATGGAAAAAGCTGTCATTTATTTGGTTAAGTTATGAACATCCTGGTAAAGCTCACACAGCTCAGATTTCTTCTCCTGAGTTGTACTAGCTTTTGTGGTACAGTGTAAAAACATCACTGTGACCACACTTACAAAGTCTTATAAGTCTATATAAGAAAAATAGGAACCTGATCTATTAATCTAACTGGTTGCTCTGATTCCTATAGTCCCTTCTGTTAACTTGGGGCATAGGAATAAATGCTGAGTATTGATGAAAAGAGTACTTGTTTCTTGAGTTCCACCTTAATTATTATTGCAAAAACTACACCCAAGATACTTTCCCTAAGTTCTTTTTTTAATCTTCCTCTTTTGAAAAAAATGGCCATCCACAGAAAGAATAAAATTGAAGTCCAACTACCTTCAGTAACAAATCATAGTGTGCATATTAATGATAAAGACTGAGGGAACAAATCATAGGTGAGTCCTAATTTCGACAGCTCTTCATCCACATTACTGTAGTAACTACTTTTAGATAACATAAAAAGTGAATTATGAAAACATTAAGAAAGACTTCCTAACAAATGCAGAATATATTGATAGGAACATTCTGTACCAGTTTGCTCACTGTCCATTATCGCTGTAGTGGGTGGCTTGTACCATTTTGCTCTGATTCTTTTCTCCCTAAGAAACAGACAAAATCTTGGCGCCGTGTTTTTATGCAAGATCACCTCTTTGTTTTTAAGCCTGGAGTGCCATGTTTTGAAACTGCTCTCTGTTCCTGCATAAGCTGTATTCCAGATGCTGTGCAGGCAGGTTGGTTCAGGTCCCCACGGTACCAAGTACAGGAGGGGGTGGCTGCTTTGCCCATCTTGCTGAAGATGGCCCTGCCTGTAGTCTGTGGCTTTCTGCCCAGCTCTGCTGGAACTGGCTGTTGCATCGCAAGCCTTGCCAAAATTTTTCACAATAACAAGCTCCAATCTACATAACACCTGGCCTGTACAAACCAGGTCATTATGAACTTGATCCAAGCTGTCATTCAAGCAGCTTTGTTATTCCCTTCTTAGGCTGGGCCAGTCATCCATAAACCAGAGCTGGCTTAAACCTTCCAGGCCTCGCAGCACTTGGGTACCAGTTTTCTTTCTTTGAGCCCCACCAAGCAGGAGAGAGCCACGTAACAAGAGGATCACAAGTAGCAGAAACATGAAGAAACACTGAGTGATTTGGGCTAAAACCCAACCTAACAGGTTGCTCTGAGTTCCAAGCTCCTTCCACTCTATTTTTGTGCTTTTATTTTCCTGTTGCTGCCTCTTGGTCTCACTCTTCAGCCTTCATATTCTAATTGAAAAAAAAAGCAGGTTTACTAATGTATTTCCTGCATATTCACTCTGTATTAATTTCCTACACATCTCTTAACTATATGCAATCATCCATGAATATTTTGAGGAAAGAGAAAGTCCTGAGAAAGAGAATCAAAGCCAAAATGTGGCTGATCAGGGGACCTGGCACTCAGCTGGTGGGAGAACTGCAAGGACTCTCTTGCCCTCTTGTGCTGCTTCTTCTTTTCCTTAGTGCTACTGCAGGGAGGAGTTCAGGCTCCCATATCCAGATGCTGGATTAGCTGCATTAATGCAAACTCTGCATTGGCAAATTAAGCTAAGAGTTGCAGCACTGCAGTTCCCCATATGCTCCAAATCCAGATTAAGCATGAGGGGCAAAATGGGGCTATTTTTAGCAGACAACACAAGGGCTGTGAGGAGGCAAAGAGAGTGTAACTGCCTGTAGTCCAGAGCCAGTCAGCAAAAAGGAAGTGTCACTTGCAAAAATCTCCTGACATTTCAAAAGGTGTCTTCCATTCTGTATCAGGCAAAAAATGAGACCTTTAAAATTTTTTCAATGGGAAAAAAGAGAGCAGTGAAGCTGGGGCTGGTGCAGGTCTGGTGGGTGCCCTCTGCCACTCTCTCTTGGGGATAGGGCTCTCTGACCTGGGAAAGATACAAGAAAAAAAATCTTCTTAAAAACAGTCCTCCTTGGCCAAGTGTTTGCACTTTGATAAATACAAATTTTCTCACAAAGCTTCTTTTGGAACACTCCTGACCAGCTGTGTGCAATCTCTGGTGAGCTGTCCTTCCCCAAGAACTGTCCAGGATTTTATAATTCATGAGAGCAATGGGACAGGCTGAACTTGGAGCCAAGAAGTTTGTGTTTCAATCTCTGATCGGGATTTCATATTTTATGATATGTATCATCCATCTCTCTGCCTTAATTTCTACTCTTCTGTCTCCCATCTTTGTAAGGTAGAACTCTCTGAAAGTAGAAACACTGATTTTTTTAAACAGCATCTACTACACGAAGTTATGGTTTCATTTTGAGTTTGTAAATTATGTGAACAATCCTTGCATGAAGATTTAATATCTCAGTAAACAGAAAATAAACCGAGGATCACAGATGATGCAACTATATCCATTAAAATACTATATATGTTGTTCTTGTTAAATGGAAAATGTCCAAGTGAAACTTGACATTTTCAAAACCTGAGTAGGTTATCCCTCAGGTTCTTTAACACACAAGGGATGTTCTGTTCTTTAACAGAAATAAGAACTGTGTGAAAAGCAGGAATAGATACTGTAGTAATTTCATTGTGCATACACAGTCACCTCTTTCTGTCTGAGTTAGAGATAGGCATTAATTTTTCCTGAATAACTCCTAAACTTAATGACTGTCTAAAAAAAAAGTTCTGCAGAATAATACATATTTGAATTTTGAAATAGTGCAGATAAAGTAAACTGAGATCATTCACTTCATGTATTTAAAAAGTGATGGATTCAGTAACCTCCCTGCAATCGATAAATGTTCTCTCCTTAATTGAGGACTTCCACCAGTTTGGTGATCTCTTGCACTAATTACTTCCCTCAAAAATGTGACTTAGATGAATTTGAAAGGAAACGGGACCAGTGTTCCATGGGCAGAGATGGTGATTCTGCGTTCAGTTGTTGGCCCTTCCCTTCAGGAGGGACACTGTGGGGCTGGAGCGGGTGCGGGGACGGAGCTGGGGAAGGCTGGGCAGCACAAGGTGGTGAGCTGAGGGAGCCGGGAGGGCTCCCCTGGAGAGAGGGAGGCTGCGGCCACCTCCTCAGCCCCCACAACTCCCACCTGGCGTGGGCTGGGCTCTGCTCCTGGGTAACAAGTGGCAAGACAAGAGAACATGGTTTTAAGCTGTGGCAGAGGACCCTCAGGTTGGATATTTGGAGGAATTTCTCCACAGGAAGGGTGATTAATTGGAGAGGGCTGCCCAGGATGGTGTCACCGTCCCTGGAGGTGTTTGAGGAAAGCCTGGATGTGGCACTCGGTGCCACGGGCTGGTTAACACGGTGGTGATCGATCATAGGTTGGAATCTGATCTCAGAGGGCTTTTCCAACCCAATCGGTTCAGCAATTCTGTGATTACCTGGAGTTGTTACAGAAGCACTGCGAGCACCTTCAGCGCTGCACGGCGTGAGGAGGTCGGTGACAACGCGGTGTTGGCAGTTCGGTGCGGGGCAAGCGTACCACTAAAAACGCAGCTTTGACTATATTTTTAACGCTAGCGCTTGTTTAACAACGCCCGTGAAACCCTGGGTCCCCGCGCTGCCGGCCGGAGCAGCTCCCCTCAGCCCTCAGCCCTCAGCCCCGGCCTGTGCCGCCGCCGCCCGGCAGAGGGCGCCGCGCGCGCCGCTCCGCGCGGGCTGGGCGGGGGCAGGGCCGCGCCTCCTCCATCTTCGCTCCGCCCGCGGCCCCTCCGCGCCGCGGGGCCGAGCGGGGACTGCGCGCCCGTCCCGCCCCGCTCGCCCGCGGCGCCGGCTCCGCAGACCTCCCGCCGCAGCGCGCCGCGCCGGGCTCCATGCCGCGCTCCGGGATGCGAGGAGGTGCGGCCGCCCCGCTGCCGGGGGAGAGGGTGGGTCCGGGGGCTCGGCTCCGCGGGCGGGGGTGTGGGTGCGTGGACGGACGGACGGACGGACGGACGGAGCCGCCGGGTCGCGCCGCGCCGCGCAGGAGAAGTTGCCGCGGTTTTGGGAGCGCTCCGGTCGGGATCTCGCATCTCGCTGCTGGTCGCATCCCCCGCGCTGGTCCGGCTCCTCCGAGCGCCCCGGCTGCTGGCCCCGCGGGAGGAGCGGGCAGGGCGCGGGGCGCCGGCACCGCCGTGAGCCAGGTGAAGTTGGGATGGGCGCGGGCTCGGTGCGGGCACCGCCGCCAACTCCGCTCCGCCGGGCAGCGCTCAAAGTAGCGCAGCTCCCGCGGGCAGGGCGGTCGCGGCTGGTCTGGGCTCCCTGTCGCGCAGGTTTGGCTTCTAAACCCCTGCTTTTCCACCTGCCCGCCCGCCCCCAGTCACAGCATCGCAATGTGTTTGGGTTGTCTTTTTCCCTCCGTCGATTCTTCAATCCGTGTTTTTAAACAAGGCACGCTTATACGCTCTTTCATTAACCATTCATTACTTTGAACGTTCGTTCTTAATTTGAGCTCGTCCTTTTGTGTATTATTATTAATTCAAGGTCAAACTGTACAGAGTTTGGACTTTATTTATGTGAAGATATGATGAGGACTCTGTAATGCTGTTCTTTTCCTCCTCCTCCTCTCCCTCCCACTCCTGTGCCTGCCTGAGCGTTTCTGTAGAAGGCTTTTAAAAGAATAGATATGGGTCATAAAAAAGTACTTGCTGACCACTGCCTCCAGTTTTTTTTGTATAACTGAAATATATTGGTGAATTCTCTAATGAAAACAGAAAATCAGCTTAAAGAATTGATTGCCTGAGGATGTAATTTTTGGAAGAAATTGTACAGGGAATGTCTGGTGTGTGTGCAGGTGAGTGGCATAATCTACCTGTTAGAACTGGGTGCTACTAAAAGTACCTGTGAGAGGACGTGATGGCAGAGGGATACTGTTGTTTGTGTCTTGTGTCACACATGTAACTTGCATGGTGAAATCTTCAAACTTTTGGAAACTGAAAAAAGTAGTGAGCTCGTTAGCTTCTGAAAGGATTCCAGTGGAATTTAGGTAATGCCATTTCACCTCTTTCAGAGGTGAAAGAGATGGCATTAAAGTGAGGTGCTGGAGTCCAGGCACGCAGGGCTCTGGGTGGGCGCGGAGCTGCGCATGGGCTCCGCTGGTTCTTGGCTGGTCCATGGGGCTGAGACCAGCTCAGAATGCACAACTTTGTGTCTTTGTGGAGGCAGGCTCGAGCTGTTAAGTGCTGAATTTCCCTGAGTATGAAATCAGGGGGATTCTGTGCCTGCCTGTACCTTACACAGTGCTGAGTTGGTTTTAGCATTGTGGAAGTTGCTGCTTTTACTGCTGTGAACATCAGCAAGGAGAGCATGACCCCGCTGTGAGTTGTGATGGTTTTGCTGCTTGCTTTGTTGGGACTGGATAAAGTTTTCATTGTTAATTATTACAAAAATTATCGAGACACTGTTCTCAGCAGTCTTTTCTGCAACACAAGGAAAGAGCAGGAGATTGTACACTCTGCTTTTTTATCTCGGTTCTCTGAGGGGAAGCTGCATCTAGTCATCTTCATACATGAAAACAGAGGATTTTTATTTTAGATCACAGCATTGATAAGCATTTTCTGAAGAGTCAGAAGTAAACATCACTCATTAGTAAACTTTCTCTTCTGCTTTGCCTCAATGGTGTTTCAAAGATCCCATTTCACTCTGGTAATGGAAGACCAAAAGAGCTGTTAAGCTCCATCTGTATGCATTAGGGTAGGTGGTTGATTTGTACCCTGGGGCCATATTATCTGCTATTTCATTACTTCTGGATCAGTAATGATATTCAGGAAAATGGTATTTGTAGTGACTGCTTTCTAGGGATGTCTGTTCACTAGAAAGCCTCACCGATAAGATCGCACGCCGCGTGTTTGCTGACGTGCTGCGCTGGTGGAGGCTCTCGGGCTGCTGCCTTTAGTGGCACAGAACTTCTGGGGTTTCTGAGTGAGAAATGGGGATTCTCATGGATTTCCTTGCTCCTTAATAATTTTTTTTTTTTTTTAACCTAAGCAGTATTCAGTGTCTTACATGCCTTCAGATGAGCTGAGCTCTTGTGCCTGTTTAGACACTTCCTCCTTTAGTGCTTGGGCACAGCAGCTACCTCAGTGGCTGGGAGCAGAGGAGAGCACATGAGGAGCCTGAACAGGGATGGGAGAAATGTGCCAGGTGCTGCTGTTACCTCCATGCCAAGCTCGGTGCTGAATGATAGCACAAAGATAGTCATGTAAGAGTGGTTTTGGGCAGTGGAAAACCCAGGTGGTGGTTTTACTTTGGAAGCTTTTGCCTCCCTGTTGGTAGGTGAGCAGGGGGTTGTGGTGGAAGATGTGCTGTGATGTGAATGGGTTGTGGTGGAAGATGTGCTATGATGTGAATGGTTTCATTCAGGTGTCCAAGGCAACTAAGCTTGTGTGGCTTTGCAGGCTGTAAGCAAAAGAGTGGGATAAGAAAATACCAAAAACTAAATTACCCTGAGTTGACAGTGCTTCACTGACACCACAGGTACCTGTGTCTGCTTTGCTTTCCTGCCCTGCACCCCCATACATTAACTGAAGTGGATTATGAAAGCTGAGCAACAGGGATGCAGTTGCAGATTAAAGAGGTGGTGGAAATGCCCCCAGGCTGTTGTTCAGGGAGGTAAGTTTTTTATTCCCCATTAGAGGTGTATGCTGTGCTTTAATGGGTTGTTCTCAGTACTGTGGATGGGGGAAAGCAGAGACCTGACTTCTTGAGCCACCTGACACAGAGCTGGTTTGGGGAACTTCTCCTGAGCACTTTGTAGGTGAGGCAAACTGACCCGATGGACTGGCTCAAAGTGTGTTCAAAAACGGTGTGTCTGGCTTGTCAGTTTTCAGGAACTTTGTTGAATTATTGTGGGCTTGTTCCAGTATGGTGAGAGGAAAACATTGTTTTCACAATACAGAGCTGCTCTGTGGTTTGTTAAGGTAATAGAAAATGAAAATTTGTCTGCTTCTGGCAGCAGTTCACAGGCTCCAGTGCTGCCAGGTGCGGCTGAGGATCGGGAGTCCTGCTGGGGTGAGAGTTTGTGTGTTTTTTCTCTAAACCAAAGAAGCTGAGGAGCTGTGGATGGGCTGTCATGCCTTGTTATAACTGAGTTTTATGATACAATGGCATCAGGCTTCATGACCAAACTATGTGCAGTTGTGGTGTGCTTTTCTGTGTATTCTGAGTCCTCTCACACTGTTGAGTTTTTGCCCACACATCACTTAATTTCTTAACCTGAACTTTGAAAATACTGATTTTTTTTTTTACCAGATTGCATTTCGTCTTTTCTGTTATTTGCCCCAGTACCATGTAATGTAAAGCAAGCGTGAAGGTGGGGTGTGGAATGGGGGTGTGATTGCCAGGTGACACCAAGGTGGAGCTGAGGGATGCTGAGCTCTGCTGGGCTCCTTCTGGAAGCTGGGCATCCCATCTCATCCAGAGCTGCTTCTACGGTGGTGATGTGGGTGCTGTGGGAGAGGAAACAGATAAAGCACCACAGGCAAAATAAGTGCTGGTTATTTGAAGAAGAAAAACATCCAGGAGTTTGTGTCAGAGGATGAGAGCTGCGTGGGTCATTTAGAACCAGGAACTCTGCAGGGAAGGCAGGTTTCTCTGCTTGCTGTGTGAGGCTGCAGAGACCCAGCCTGAGTCACTGGTGACCTGTCCTACCTTACTTCTGTGTCTAAGCACAAGTGCCCACTGTCTGCAGTCTGCTTGGGAGCAAGACAGCAAAAAAATACTGTGCTTTGGACTGGCAAGCTTATCAAGAACATGCTGGTAATGTTCTTTCTCCTCTGAATCCTTCCTTATTGAGTCATCTTTAGGCATTCTTTTGTACTTCTGCTGTATTTAGTTAAAACATTTGAGTATTAAGGACATGCTGCATCATTTTTTTGGGAATGCTTTTAGTTGTGCTTCCTTTCTATTGTGATTTTTATTTGTTAAGCTTTTGTTCTGATTGAAACAAAATCTGTGGGTTTTTTTTTTTTTAATCATCTTAGTTTTTCTTTTTGGTCCTATCTAGCTAATTCTCATATTTGTGTCTGAAAATAAGGTAGCTACTTTAAAAGGGGATTGTTTTTTTTTTTTTTTTCTACACCATGTGCACTGATAGAACAGGCAGCTGTTTTGAGAAAGTGCATGGAATAGGTCAGGAAAGAGGTTTGAGGGCCATCAGGAAAGCAAACAAAAAGCTGTATTAGTGATGCAGGGCCAGGATGTGTGTGTGACATGTGGTGTCCATGCATGTCCCAGGTGGGTGGGGAAGAATCCCACACAAGATGAGCTGCTGTTCCCCATGGTGAGTCTAGTGTCCCTTGGTTGTACAGACTCTCTGTTGATAAATGCAGAATATGCAAAGCTGTTTACAGTGTAATGAGGTATCCATTGTGATCTGAAAGGGTAGAATGAAGCAGGAGACAGGGAAAAGGGTTTTACAGATGGAATGAAGATTTAAAGGTAGTTAAAAACTACGAGAACATGGAGAAATAGTCACTCTCCTGACTCAGTTGCTTAAACAGAAAATGTTTGTGCAGGGAAAGGATATTCTGGTAGGGAATAGTGGGTATTTTTGAAAGGTTGAAGATAGGATAACTTTATGTGGCAAACTTTTGATCCCAGCCTTGTTAGGAGCAAGGAGGGATTCCTTATGTGTCTTGAGGTTGCCAGGAATGGACAGGAATGTGCCATTTGGATCTGTCAGACTGGCATAGCCTTCCAAAAGAAAGATAAATGAAACAATCTCTTCACTCGTTAGGTATAATTGTGGCTCTTTCTGATCCATCTCCCACAATAACCTGTAATTCACATTGGCATTGTTTCAGCACACGGTGACAGCAGTGTGGAATTCTGTCTGCTGTGTGTTCAACAGGGATTTGTGGAGAGGATAAGTTGCCACAGCACATTATGGGATATGTGTGTGTATATATATATAAATATATAAACGTAATTTTTTGTCCATGTATAACGGGACAGTGGTACTGCGTCTTTAGATAGATGTTTTTATCTTTGCTTAAGTACCTGTTCTAACTGAATTGCTGGGTTTTCATTGCAAAATTGATGTCAGCAGATAGCAGAGAACAGAGCAGAGAGCCTGAGGGCACTGCGATGTGGGGGAAATGACTCCTGGGCATTAACATTTGCCTTCTGAAACACTTCTGAGAGCTGTAGGCTGCAAATATTTATGATTCTGTAATTGATTTCAGGTGTCTGTAGTAAACACGATATACACCTTTGGTAAAGGAGGAAGCAGCAGTCTCTGTGATTGCCATTTTCTCCAGCAATGGTGCAGTTTATGGAGCATCAATTTTTAGTGCATGGTATTTATTCAGCAAAGAAACTTAGGTGGTGGGAGGCTTGACAGTCACGGCAAACTTTATTTTACAAAGTCATCCTAACAGAAACATGCAATAGGATTTCTTCTTGTGCTTTTCTTTTTTTTTAATCTGTGTGTGTCTTGTTTTGCTGTTTAAAAATTTATCTGTGTTCTGTCTTGTGAAATGTTTTGAAATAGCCAGAAAGATCACCTGTCCTGTGTAAGAATATATATTGAATTAAATTACTGTTAATAAAACAGAGAATACATCAACTGTAATGAATGGAAGAGCAACCTGAGGATGTGGCACAATAATGGTGAGCGCAATCCCACCATTCATGAATGGGATTAAAACTGGCATTTATAAGCAAGGGAGGCTCACCAATGGGATGGAGTCTGTTTTGTGGCTGGCTTTTTGTCTCTAGGGGGTTGAAACAGAGCTCTCTTCCAGAGCCTTTCTGAAGCTCAGCACAGATGATTTGTATTCTCCTGGAGAGTAATTTGTCAGGAGATGAACAGCAATATGCTCAGTGTTTGCTGCAATAGGAAAGACAAGTCCAGTTAAAGACTTATTTCTTCAGGTAAAGTAATTTTTAAACTTTCCATCATAAAAAAAAGTCATAAATACCTCTGCCTGGCCTAGATTTTTTTCCATCTCAAGTACTTTGGTGGCAAATTCAGGTGTGCAGGAAATGAAGCAGCCCAGAGCTTCCAGTTGGGGAGGACACAAGGTTGGAGAGCACATTGCTTGTGAAGGGTCACTGTCTCAGAAGTCAGATGATTTAGGAACTTGGAAAGCTTGTCTAGACATTGCGATGTATTTTTAAGTAAAACCTTGATGCAAAATGGAAATTGAAACAAAATAAGCAAAAGGTTAATTTTCCCTGAAACGAAGCCATAATTTTTCTGTATTAAAACTTGGCTGACTAAATGAAAGCTTTAGTGTTGATTTCCAGCAGAGGCAAAAGCAAAATAAGCATTCAGTTCTAGTTCAGTTCTTTTTATTTTTTTCTTTTGGGAAGGGAGGTGTGGGGTGTGTTGCACTTCTTTTTTCCTCTTTTTCTAATTTTTTTTTTTCATTAACAGAGAAGCCAAATCATGTCCAGCTCTCTGAGCACTGAGGATTTCTATCTTCCTATTGCTTCTTCGAGGCAGAGCTGGGAATGATTCTTCTTCAGTATCTGGTGTAAATTAGGTTTTATGCCCAAGTTGGATGGGGCTCTGAACAACCTGATCGAGTGGAAGGGCTCCCTGCCCACGTCACAGGGTTGGAGTGGGATGACCTTAAGGTCCCTTCCAACCAAAACCATTCCATGTTTCTATGATTCTATTGAAATTTGATGCTGCGACCAGGGAAAAGGGATGTGTGAGTGACAACCACGAGAAGATGGTGGCTTGGAATGGAACTGGGATGTGATGGAATTTTGGTGAGGAGGGAGGCAAGCAAGTGAGCTGCTGCTCAGGAATGGATTTGGGCTGTAAATGTGTTCAGAAAGCAAATGGCTTGAAGCCTCTGATTGGCAGGGAGGGAAGAAAAGACATGAAAAGGAGACATGATGCAACTTCGATATAAGTTATCTGCAGCAAAAAAAGGATGTTTTGTGCCACTTTGACTGTGAAGGAAATAGGAGCCAGAAAGGAGAGGTTTAACAAGCAACAGGATGGAGACAGACATGATGGAGGCTTGTCAGGATTTGTTTTTTTCCCCTTAAAAATCTGTAAAACCCTACTCCCATCTTTCAAAAAGCCTCTATATATTTAAGAACATCAGTGGTAATAGATCATATCAAATTCATTTGTTATATCTGCTTCTATCATGTCTAATTTTGGCAGGAATTATAACACTAATTACATTTACTGTCAAGTTGATTGCCCCTTCCCTGTGCAGCTCTAGCTGAGCCTGTCTTGCTCTCTGTTTAAATAGGTATTACTTTTTTTCCCTGGCTATTTGGAAGAGTCTTGACTGTGGAATACCCTTTCTCTGGGTCTAGAGAAATATCAGCTTGTCAGTCTTCCAGATGAGCTGTAACGACTTTCTTATCAGGGAAGGTTTAAAGCAGAAAGGTATTGATGGACTAGAATTATCAGATTTTTTTTTTTTTTAATTTGAGAGAGGGATTGGGATAGACAGGATATATATATTTTTCTTTTGGGATATGTGTATGAGGTGTTTGTCATCTTGTAAAAGACTACCATATGTTAATTACTCTTTGGAAAGAAAATGCTAAATGCTTTGTGGGGCAGTTTTGAACATGACATGCTCTGTTGGTTTTTCATGGTATCAAATCAGCCTCTGTGCTTGGCAGCTTAAAATACTGATTAGATGAAGACAGTAAATACTAGATACATTATTTTGATTCTGGGATGCTCTTTATGTACATTTCTGAAAGAAGCAACAGGGCAGCTGAATAAGAAGCTGTGGGCAAAAATGAGAGGCAGGAAGGTTGAGTGGGGAGTGATGTTAGCAGAAATAAAGAAAATGGAACTTGGCACTGTGGCTTCACTGAAAATAATCATAGCAATAAGCATCCTCCTGCAGAGGATGATGAGGGGGAATGCAGTATGGCATGCAGAACTTCTATGAAAGCATTTTCAAAGTGTTTTGCCAAAACACCTCTGGAAGGCAGAACTTAAACTGCATTAGTTTGGAAGGGCCAAGTTTGGGAAGCATCTGATCCTGCAGAGGAGCACATTTGGAAGTGAAAAATTTGGAAATTATTTTTCCAAAATGGACTCCAATTTGAGGTTAGGATTAATGCCTGTCTGCATTTAGGAAGATACAAATAGTTACTATTTTCTACTAAACTTGAAAAGAAAAATCTGAATAACACTACTGGGACTGAGAGTTAAAGATCAGAAACCCTGAATAGCAGCATTAATTGCTCCATTTAAAGGATATAAAGGATCAGAGTCTTTCAGGGCTTGCCTAAAGGAGGAGAGCAATATTAATGTCAGTAAAGGATGATACAGCAAGACTCAAAAAGGGGAGGAGGGGAGGTTTTTTCATTTGTTACTCCAAAATAAGATGAAGATACAATTTACTTGGGTGTAACTTCTGAAGTATTGCAGTGTTGCTTCAGTTGTGTGTTGTGTTTAATACTTTTTATTCCATTGAGCAAGATCAAAGTGCAAGAAATCTTACCAGCAAGATCAGATGTTGCAGTGCACACTGGATTGCATTGGCCCATCCAGTGCAGAGAACTTCTTTTTTAAAGCTTTTAACTCTTTGTTGTGATTGTTAACACAGCCTTTCAGCAAATGATGCCACGCTTGATTTCCCACATTTGTAATCTTCAGGTTTGAAGCATTGTCTTTGCAAGTTGTGCTCCATTCTCTTAAGTGGTGTTTTAGTGTTACTGACTAATTAAAAAAGATAGGGTGCCTCAGAATAAATGAATTATCTTATGCATACTCCTACTGTTGCTGACCTCTTATCATTAGTCAGGCTATGTTGGAAAAATGTAAATATTGAGGGAATCAGTGATATATGATAGAACTTGTTGGAATGGATTATGCATTTTTAACATGGCGATAATTTTTAAGGAGCCTGGGTTTCCACAGCTGCCTGTAAGATTCTGTATAATGATAATGAGGCTATTTCTGCTTTCCTTCTCTCACTCATATATTCAGAAGATTACTTACGTGCTTTTTCATGCAAGGAAGGTTTTTGGAAATCAGAACTCAGTGGTGAAGAAACAAACAAAAAGCTTTGTTTTATCTACAGTTAGATTTTCAAAGGAGTCCTTGTTGTAAAAGCACTTGATGCTAAAAATGTTGTTGGGTTTTTCTTACACATTTTCTTTGCATCCCTTGCTGCATTCTTTAGGAAAAACCCTCTTTTCTCTAGAGAATGAGGAGAGTTGAGGGGAAATTATCTTAATTTTCAAACAATAATGCCCTTAAAGTATTTACATTTGTTTAACTTCATAGCCATGGGTGGCAGATTTCTTTTTCTTCTCTTGATTTCATATATGCTTGTTGAAGAAGATTTAGATTTGGCTTTTTCAGTTAAAATAAGAAAAAGCACTTGCCTGCTGAATATTTTTTGTTTAACTTCTAGGAGCTTGCCTTCACTGGGATAGATTTAAGATTTTGTAAGCAAATCCTGTTAGACTATGTAATGATGTGTTTGGATTAAGTTTCTTTCCTATCGCACATTCTACAGGAAAATGTATTTTCTGTTAGTCTGGTAGATGGTTGTATAGGATAGATTTTGATTGCTTCTGAAACAGCAGAAGTCTCCTAGGCAATTCTATTAAATCCCAGGTAGTTCAAGGGAGGGGAGGGAAAGGAGTTCACCTCCTCCTCTTTCTCCTGAGGCTGGGCTCAGATGAAATGAGTATGAAGGTAAGAAACTTCTGATGCTGAGGATCTGGGATGGAGTGTGGTAAGGAAAACATAAGGTCACATACAAAAGATGGTTAAAAAGTTGTATCCAATACTTCCAACTCTTTCAATACACTCTTAGAGTACCTCAGTGTTCTTGATTTTTGCATTTTTCTCTCTGTAGTTTTGTGAGTTCTCTAAGGATGGTGTGAGCTTGCCTGTTGGATCAAATAACAGTGAAGAAGAGAAACACAAGCTTAAACTCAACTTTAAATACTTTAAGTATTTAATTGTAGTAAGTGTATTAAAAAAAGTTCATTTGATATTTGTCAGACCCAAGACTTATGGCCTGTGAAGACCTTGTCAGGCAGGTGTTCAAGATCTGGTGTTCTCCCTGTAGACTGGATTTTTGTGCTAACCATGTCTGCAGTTATGCATTGTTGAAAACACTTGCATTTTCTCTGGATTCATATCCCTGAAAACAAATGGTCGCAGGTTGAAATATTGGCAGCCTGGCAGGGTATTTAAGCTTGCACTGTAGATTACTGTTATATTTGTTTACTATCTGGGGATGCTGCTTGCAGAGCTAAAAACTCTCTGAGCTGATCATTATCAAGCTTTTAAAAGGAGTAGCAAAGGAGGAGTGTCAAATTCCGTCTGACATATGAATAAGGATTTTTTTAAAGTGAATTTATCCAAATCTTCAAAAAATAATACAGTAACTAATGCCTGACCTTTTAATTAAAAGTTCACTAGTTTTTTTTAGGAGTTAGTTCTGTCAAGATACTTCTGCAGTGTAATGCTCTTGGTGGCAGAGCTTTTTGTATTCTCCTCGATGGATGAATGATTAATGATCTCAACACTGCCTTCTGGATCACCTTGTAAGAGGTCTCCTTCATCAATCTGGCAAGGGGATTGTATGGCAGTTTGCACCCTAATTACAGTCCCCAGCTGGGGATGTGCTGCTTAACAGATTACTTGTAGCAGAAGTGGAGTCAGTGCAGATATGGATGGCCACGGAGTTGTATGATGCCGGGGTTCTAAAATTAGATTTCCTTCTTGAAAAAAAAACATCCACTTCATATAAGCAGTGCAGCAGATAAAAGTGTTTAGCTGGAATTAACTCTGTAACTTAAAGGTTTAATAATAACGGCGCTTCTGTGTTTCCCTGTTTTCATTGTTTCCCTTCCCTTCTCTTGCGGTCTGATAGACCAGAGTGGTATTGCAAGCCAGAAATTTTATTACTAGTGGAAACATTAAGGTATTCCACAGGGCAAAACAAAAGTGATTCAAAAGGTGCTTTTACAGATAATAAGTTTTAGCATTGAGCAGTTTACTCAGAAGGCAACAGATTATTTCTAGTGGTCTGTCGTTATTGTTGGCCTTTTTTTCTGGCTCATTTGTGGTGTAATGCTGCTGCTCAATTAAGATGTATTTCGGTGAGAACCATGAATGACAATGTCCACTAAGAATATTGCTAAGCATATACATCTGTGCCTATTGCTCAGGCTGGCAACTCTGAGTGTGTTGCTGAGAAACAGCTCATTTAAGGACTAAGGCATGTAGGAAAACTTGCACAGGATCCAGCCAAACACTAAAGCAAAGTGCCCGTTTGGTATTTGGCTACGGAAGATTTTAGGCTTGGGAAGGATGTAATTGCCAAATGATTTTCCAGGTATGTATCAGTGTTTTAGGTGTTGATATTGCCAAAACAGATAACATTGTAAACATCATGACAATCTGGAAAAAAAACCAAAACAATTCTAAGTTTTTCTTAATGATAAGAATTCATTTTCATGGTCTCAGGATCATCTGGGCACTGATAACTTCCTAGTGGGTGATATGTATTAGAAGGATAAAGGCAGAGGAAAGGGGTACCAGTAGTCTAAGGATGGAGGTGGAATATTAACTATTTGTGCTTATATCCTGAAGAATACTAGAATTGAAGAGATTGATATTTGTGTTTAGGACAGTAGAAACCTTCAACAGTGCAGTGGCTGCCGTGAAGGTGTGGGTGTGAATGTTTGACATCATTAACTTGAAAGAGGAAAAAGTCTTTACTACTCAGTGAAAAATTAGATGACTATAGCTGACCTGTGTTTTAATGCTGTAGAATGGCAGCGAGTCTGGACAGTCTTCTCCCTGTCTGGGAGCTTGACTCTTGGAGTATGGGAAGGAGTTTGATCAGTGTCAAGCAGGAGTTTAACACTGTGTTATCCTGGGTTTGGAAGAAAATCTCTGAAGTTTTTGCTCCTAGAGATGATCAGACAGTGATTGGTTATGGTGTATTTACTCCTTCTAGGTTTCTCTCCCCATGAGAAGTGGAGGAGTTGACTGCAGAGTTGCTGTATTGTCTGGAAATCACATACATTTTGTGGTGAAAATACTTGCAAGAGATTGTTCAGAAGGCTCTGGTTTCTGTGACCCAGGATTGCCCTAGGTTGAGACTCGGGGCTTTCCTTGTTCTGCTTCCTTCTTGTTCCTTTGACTCCCACCAAAAGTGAATAGTCCTTCAGTGCTCCATCCTCTCAGCTAAAAACTAAAGGCTGGCTCTTGAGCTTCTTTTATTGTCTTGTTAAAAAGCAGATGCAGTGTTTCCTCCCTATCAGTCTTTTAGATGGGGGAGCAGCATGGTTTGGTGTTCTTGGGAGCTTCATCACTCTTCTGTTTGCAGAAGCAATTGGAAGGAAATGATCCAGGTCGTCGTTATTACTCATATTTTGTTTTTTTCCAGTTCTGCAGCTTCAGCTCCTTATTTGAGCTGCGTTGGCACGTCATGAAGCACCACATTTCGGTCTGTAGTCGTGCATATTAATAGCCAAGTGCTGCACAGCCTCTCCCTGATCTTGGTTTTCCATGGTGGCTCTCTCAGGTTTTGTTCCAGGACAAATACATTGTAGGTACTCAAGAGGAAAACATTTTCTCCTAAATTATTTTAGCAAATGGAAACCCTTTTTTACTCTGGCTGAAGACTTTGTCTTGGCTGTAAGCCTGAGAGATTTAAACATTTGCAGTTCCTTTTATTGTTCAAACCTGTGCAGCATATTTTAAGTGAGCGAGCAGTCTGTCAAGTAACTAGAAATCATTACTTTGCCAGAGAGTTATTGCATGGATGTGAAAACAGGTGTTTGTCAGATTTTTACCTTCTGGACTGAATATTTTTGATGTTTGGGAACTTTTATCTGCCGTCAGCCATTGTGCTTTGGAGAGAAGGCTTAATTCAGATTATCTGAGTAATCAGGGAGCAGAGATGCGGGTCTGTGATTCATAATTGAAATTTAGCCTTTAGATTAACTTCATTAGTATGCTGTTGAACAAGGACAGGGTGTTAATAAATGAAAAAATCCTTCTGGGCTTAAGCACCAAGAGCTGCAATAGGTCTTTACAGTTCATGAAGACTTTTTATTTTTGCTGTGACAGCATTATTTTTTGTTTGACCATGCTCTTTGTCTTTATTCCTCAAAATTTTGCAGAGATAAATAGAGAAAAGCTTTATCTGATGTGAAGTTAAACATAAAATTCTTCTAGCAAAGCCACGTTTATAAGCCCCTCTGAGATCAAGAAAAGAAACATTAAAAAATAGACTTCAGTTCCATTTCTAACTGATTTAGAGTAATGAGTGAAACCTGACTTACCTTCTTCAAAGACATGAAACTTCCCGAGGAACTAGAAACTACAGAATCTCCAGTCATTATCTTATAAATGTTTATAAAATGCTTATTCTACTAAGATAACAAATATTAATTTCCGATTACTTTGTAAATTCCTGATCTTGAATTTAATTAAAGGACTTTTCCAACCTAAATGGTTCTGTGTATCTTACAGTAGTCCACAAGCCATTAGCATAGAAGGAAGTATTCAGACTTCTCCAAGTAGAATTTTCTTGCATGAAATGAAGGTTAATGCAGTTGAGTTTTGAATGACTTTGCTGTAATGGAGGAAGTTATAATTGGTTTTATTTGTAAGAGTTTTTTTGCATTTTTATGCAATGTTTTTTATGCTTTGTGTGGTTATATGAAAGATGTTGATAGATTCTCATTCATTAGTTTTGGAGCAGTACTAAGAAAGTAGGTTCACAAGAAAAAAAAAAAAAAAGGCCAGTTACCAGAACAGAAAAGAGGATATTAGGGATTTTTGGTTCCTTCCTATCTTCACAGTTGCTCTTGATCTCCCTAAAACCTGTAGCAGAATATTTTGAGTTGTCTGTACATACGCTCTTCAGCGGAGAGTCGTGCACTTGATGTAATCCTCTGTGCTTTGAGGTGCTGAGGCGTCTGCTTCGGCAGGGAAGGATTATGGATGTAGCTTTTCTTCCTGCATTCAGCCTTGAGTGA
Source organism: Lonchura striata (assembly GCF_050655825.1). Lineage (NCBI taxonomy): Eukaryota > Metazoa > Chordata > Aves > Passeriformes > Estrildidae > Lonchura > Lonchura striata. The sequence goes on along the minus strand of NC_140709.1, from coordinate 6,347,631 downwards.
AACACAGATTGTGAACAGCAGAGCAGATTGGTGTCTGGTGCTTGAAAGGCTGGGAGCTGAGTTTGAACTCCTGCATGGAGCCTGTGTGGGCCTGCAGGGGTTTGGGAGGCTTTGGGAATTGCTGCAGATGAGAGTCAGGGGTAAGGGCAGTTTGGAAAAGAGAAGTGAAGAGCAGAAAGTCTGTGTTACAGTAAGTGGTGTGTAGAGTCCTTCAGTATTTGGGAAAAGCACAGATTCTGATCTGACTTGCAGCAATGGGCTATGTTGCATTTTTCCACAGGGTTTGGCATGGGGGAACACATACTTAAAAAACCCTAGAAAGTTGTGGCTGAGAAAACATAGCTTGTATGAGGCAGCTTAAGATATATGGAGTCCAATAACTTCCATTGTTTATCCCTGTGGAAGATGAGTTCTTACCAGCAGACATAGCTCACATCCCAAAATGTCTTAATTCTCACAAAAAGCTGTTAGGAAACCTTGACTTTAGATACACTGCTGGACTGCATTGGGGGAAAATTGCACTATCAGTGCTTTCTAGCTTACTACAACCACTCTGTAGGAGAAGTTTAATGATCCAAGCCCAAAAATATAAGTTAAAATTAATTTTAAACATGCTTCCTATTATTTTTTTTTTTAATATTTGCTATGTCCTTGAGCAGTGCCCAGACTATAACATATTGTGTTCAGTTTTAAGTAGAAAAGCCTAATCTATAAGAGTTTCCATTTTTCTAAGAGAAAACGATGCAGAGGGAAAGAAGAGAGAGAAAGGAGTAAATTAGAGAACTATGGACTTCAGATAACATTTAGCTATAGTCCAATAGTACAAAGTTTGAATGATGAACTACCTGGTTGAAGATCAAAAGATAAACTCAATCTGTCCATAATCGTTAACATTACATTTGGTAGATGCCGTGGGAGCAAGCAGTTTGTGAAGATACTTGAATAAAGGATGATGATGGCTTTGATTTACTTAGTGAAGTGGGGTTTCCAATAGGAAAATAGTGTGAGAGAAAATACATGAAATGTCTTAAAGAGATGGGGAAAAAAATTGCTTTTCAGGGCACCACTGTTGATGTTTCATTTTGACAAGATGCTGTAAATAAATTCCCTGGAGATGCTCAACAGTCAAATATGCTTTGCAGTATTTTGTTTTCTATAATTGAGAGCATTTTTGGTTACTAACAATTTTTTTATTAATCTTGACCATTAAGTTGGGAGGAATCCCCTAACCTTGGCAGCACCAGGAGGGGAGTATGTTTAGCCTTTGCACACTCTGGAAAATGTAGGTCTGAGCAAGAGTACCGACTGCCAGGTCTTGGGTGCCCTCACTCAATAGGTTTGCCATGCTGAAAGAGAAATACATAAACTAGAGATCATGCTTAGTTCAAATGGTATAATGCAAATAGTCATTTATCTACAAGATCTGGAATAGTAAAATCCTGGATGGAGAAATGAGAGAAAATCTTCACTTCCTCATTCATTTGCAAAGGTTAAAATGGGAAGGTTTGCCAGTGTGATGTGTTGGAGCCTCTCTTGATGTGATGGGGGTCAAGTGTTCCTCTTGCATTTTTGATGCTTCCCATAGTGTTAACTGGCGAATATTCATGAGTATGCTGGTGTTTGTGGGAAGTCTGATGAAAGATGCAGACAAATGTAACCTTTTAACTATAATTGAGTTTATTTTTCTTACTCAGGGGTTAGCGTGACCAGTGAACTAAAATATATAGTGCTTTTTCTTTTTATTTATGCAGGTGAGAGGGCTCGAGGAAATGGGGAGAGATAGGGGAAATTCAGAATTAGGTGTAAGAACAAAGTTTTTCACTGTTAGGGTGGTCAGGCATTGGAAGAGGCTGCCCAGGGAGGTGGTGGAATCCCATCTGTGGAGGTGTTAAGGTGGAGCTGGATGATGAGGTTTAGTGGTTTAGGGGTACAGTGGCAGTGCTGGGCTGATGGTTAGACTGGATGATTTCAAAGGGCTCTTCCAACCCTGGCAATTCTATGATCCTTTGCAGGTCCAAGTGTATATCATTTCCTATATTTAAGTGATTACTTAATTACTCCTCGCCTCAAAGAAGGATAAAACTATTTTCTTACATCTCTTTGGTGACTTGACTGTCTCTGTATAAGAGGTCTCCTCTACTGAATTGTGTACCTTGCTGTGTAGAAACTGTGATTTCAAACAGAAATACTTAAAATAATCATTGCTAATTACTGGTCCTTGATTGAGGCCATGTCATAATGACACAGGTACCTGATGTAGTGTGACTGAGCCAGTCCATAAAACCTCTAAGAAGCCATAACACATGGATATCCTTATTATAATGAAAAATTATGGTAATAAAGTTTAGTTTCTGTAAGACAAATGTGTATGAAATATAACCACCAGTGAAGACCTTTCAGTGAACTGACAGTTTTTCTGCTCTGTCCTCATTCTCTATGCCACTTTTTCCACTCATCACTTATTTTCATGGACACATGCAAAAGATGAAATGCAAGATGGGAAAACGTTGAAACCTGCTGAAGTCAGTATGAGGTTTCTTGTTGATATAAATGGGAATGCAAAAGCTAGAGGTCCTGTCCTTAGCTTTAAATAAATTTCTCCCTATATAGAAGCACTGTCTGGAAATAGACTATCAACATGCCTTGAAAGAATTTAAGCAAAAATGAAAAGGCAAGAGTAAAGTTTGCTTCCAGCTTTTAGTATAATTATTTTGATATTCCAGATTTTCATATCATCCTTTTCTTAAGCAATTCACAGAATCACAGCCTGAGTTTTCAAAACATCTGCTCATTTGTAGAAGGTATCCTGGTAGACTGTCTCTATTGAAACAGAGCTTAATCTCTGGCTTCATGGATCTTCTCTTTTAGTCAGAGCTGTCACTTACTTCAGGTCAGTTTAGGCACACTATAAATCAGGACCTTCTCACTAGTCAATCAGCGATTGATTTAGTTTTGCAGCACTCGAAGGCAGTAATTTCTGGTTTAAAACTGAGTTAATATAGCCTAACATTAAAGTAGGGTTGGGCACATCGCTGTGAGCTTGTGGCTTCTGGAGCCAAGACTGCTTTGTTGCTGATTCACAGCAAGGGGATAGGCAAATAATGTTGTGATTTTATGTAGAAATACTTGCTGTGCTTCAGTCTTTGTCTTTTCCCCCACTCTGTGTTAACTTGAGTTCTTTAAGGCCCTGGAATTGGAGTGTTCAGTTATGTGGCCTCCCTAGTACCTGGAATTACTTGGAGATGAAAAGCCAATAACCCTGGTGTGTGTCTCAGATGGAGACATTTGTGCTACTGGATCTTTAAAAAACAAAAAGCTATGTTTGCAAAGGCCTTTAACACTTTTGTAGAATAATTGAAAGTAAGACTAAATGGAATTTTTATTTTCTTTTGAAGGTGTGGAAAGCCTTCATCCCATTCCATGCCATGTCTACACCACAGCCCAAATACTGGAAACCCTCAAATCCTTTGCAGTACTGAATAGTGGATAGCAAGTGCATCATGATGGGACTGAACTCTGCATGATAATTTTAAAAGTACCTGGGAGGGACCACATTCTCTGATGTGCAGTTTTGATTTCTGTGCCTCATACTGGATAAAGAGTTACTCTCAAATCTTGGTATTCCTGTGGAAGGAAGAGCTGTGTATATATACTTGTGCCTCTCTGGGTTTCAAAGTTATCTCATGTGTGTGTTCTGTAACCTTTCCATAATTTCAGAAAATAGAAAAGCGCTGCTGGTGTGAAGATGCTAAACATTTCAGCTTATTAGTAAAAAGAGAAAAATCCCTTGAAAAACATCCACTTTTTAAAATGCAACAAAGTTCAGACTTCTGTAATTGTTTCAAAATTTAATATGCTTTATAAATCATAACAAATGAAACTTGTTTTCCTGAGGCAGATGAAACTACAAGGATAACTTATAGCAAATCAAAAGAAAGTAGGAAAAGACTTTCATCCTCCTATTTCCCCTCTTGTAGTCTGTTGGTCTTCCGCTGTGGTCTTCTCCTACTTTGAAATTGCCCCAGTTACGTTGGTCTGAAGTTACTGTTGCTATGAGAGAAATGTTTTTTACATTACAAAGGTGTTTCATTTGACTAGCATTGGAAGGTGGGTATTTTTTCAATAGTAGTTCCATTTCCAAAAATACAGCCATCATCTCCGTGAGGGCAAATAAGGAAATCTGGGAAATACATTTTCTGACAGTACGTGGTATTTTTTTGTTTTACAGAATGACTCTAAAATTCTGTTCTCTTGAAATAACAATGAGGAAATACTTCTGGTTTTCTGGTTAGGATTTAAAAAAAGTGAACTATTCTGTCTGATCTGTGGAGTATACTTGGAACAATTCCAGAGGAGTGAGGGTTGCTGTGGGCATTAAACAGGATCCTGCAAGGCAGACTGCCCTCGGTGTTCAACAGAGCGTCTCTAACTTACTTAGCTCTTTTATGTCTCAATATTGGGTGTTTGCTGGGGAGTGATGGCTGCTGTTGTGTGCTGGGATTGCTGCTGGTATCACAAGTGGCTGGATTGATGAATCTGTGCTCCCTGTGCCAGGCTGACACAGCACATACAGCCACATCCTCAGTTCTCCTGCAAAAGCACGAGCAGAGACTGGCAAAGTTGCACATTAGTCCAGAAAGGTTCTTTCTGTGCATCTTTAACTTCTTTATATATATGCTTGTATTTATGCCAGAGTTTTCAAGTAATTATTCTGTTAAAACATGAATATTTGAAGTAACTAAAACAAATTAGGTATGATAACATGAAATACATCAGAAATTGCGTAATCTATTTAATAGATAGGAATTGGTACTGTGTTTAGTTTATTTTGTCATCATTTCTCCTGCTTTACTATTGTTTAGGATGCAAAAAATTGAATGTCTAAGTACTTACTCTTCCACAGAGGCTTAATGGCATCCATAAGGGAGTTGGTTGCCTGACTCAGGAATTTGTTTGCTCATGTTTCCACCTCACCTTCTCCTCCCTGGTTCCTTTTTGCTACTTTAGACTTTGACCACGACAATGCTTGAGTGGCAGAAGCTGTAGAGATGAGAATGAACTGAAGCCAGCCCTTGTAAAGCAGGGAGTTAATAATATATTTATAAGGATACTATATATAGGTACTTTGGTATCAATATATACTATTAAATAATTTATAAGGTATTTACAGGAAAGAAACTTCAGCTCTGCAGAAGCTATTGCACATACAATTACATGGCAACAAGCATCACATGCTGTGTTGTAGGTATAGGTAATGTTGGGCTGTTTAAAAACAAGTGGAAAATTGCTCTAAAAGTCCAGAATGGGTTAAATGACATTGCAGATCTTGAAGCAGGTCATAAAATTGTTCAGAGAAATCTTTTGAGGTAGTAAACAGAATTTAAAAGCCCCACATGACTTTGAGCTTGAGAATTGGAGCATCTTCTGTGAGAGATTTGTCAGTGTGGGAGAGCAGTGTTTTAGTGAGCTACTCCTAGAATAGATCCCGTGGGGAACTCAGGATTATTGCAAACCTCTCCACCAAGTGTTGGGAATATTTGTTCGGCCTCACCTTCTTTAATAGAAGAAGTAAATGGTTGTATGATAGGACTTTGGAGATAAAATAATGGTTTTTGATTGTATCGAAGAAAATGGAAGCTACTCAGCAGTGTGGAAGATTGGTCTTCAACTCCAGTAAGGCAGGTGGCAGAAATCCCTGTGTAAATGATAACACTTAATAAAACCAAAGCTTTTCTTTCTGTAATTCCACCATGTTTACAGTAGAAAGGGGAGGAAGAGGTTAATAATTTATAGTATAAGCAATATGTTGGCTTATAAGGCAATTTCTGTTCAAAGGCATCAAGGCATGTTTTCTACTTTCATACATGTAATCAAAACCAAATGGAAACAAAAACACAAGTAAACACAGTTCCTCCTAACAAATCCCAAACCAAAAAAATCCCCTGAGAATAAACAGCCCAAAGGTCTGATAGATGTCTGCCTTGACCTGGGAAATCTTGTCCCATGTCCCATCACCTTATATTTAAGCTGTTTGTTTTTACAGACAGTTTTCCAAGATTGTTCTTGTTTGGAATAAAATAGTAAGTAGTAGGATGAAAAGAAAAATACAGATAGCAGAGCCAAGAGGAGCAGTTGAGCTTAAGGGAGGTGGGGCTCACTACCAGCAGAGATGTCTTAAGTGACCACTGTGCTGGAGGCAGTGCTGGACACGTGCAGGAGATGCATTTAAGGGCACATCACTCTCCTGGGGCTTTGGAGAGAAACTCTTCCTATCCTGGTTTCTTCTGCCTACGAAGTGCCACTGCCAAACCTGCTTTTTTTTGGCTTCCCAAGGGCCTGTTCTGAGGAGAAGCCACCTCAAAGAGCTGCTGGCAAGGACCTAGTGCTAACTTCAAGTGTTTTTTAATCAATTCCCTCATTATTCTGTCATCCTGGTAACCTCTGACAGGGATCCTTCCCTCCAAACAACCTGACATTGAGTGAGGATAATACACTGCTCATTGATGGTGATGATAATGGATGCACTAATGTTATTTGACATGTATTTCATGTTAAAATTAATGTTGTCTTTGATGTTGTGAAGGTTGAATTCAGAGAAGATAATTGATTCTTGAGCTGAAAAGATGTCTTCAGAGTTGTTGGCAGTTCCTGGTAGTTCAGGTTGCAGGTGTGTCCTGGCTGTCATTCCACTTGCAGACTAGCTTAGCAGCCTGGTGGGTGGAAGTACCACAAGTGGACATGTCACATGAACACAGAGAAACAGCAAAAACTGAGTGGTTTGGGAGGTTTTTTCATTTTTACTTAAACCCCTAGGGTTTATTAGAGTTACAAAGTGCCTGTATCGTCTTTTTTCATTTATGTAAATGAAAATGTGTGTGGGAAAAATAGATAACTGATTTGCAACTAGTACTAGATAATTTACTAATTACTTGTGTTTCCCAATGTGTAGGATTATCATTTCAGAATAAAAAAACGTTGCCTCCAGAAGCTCTTTTGAATTTGATTTTATAGAAGATAGTGAAGGCTCAGGTATTCATTCTTGGAAATACTTTCCACAGTGGTGAAGCAGCCCTGAAATGACTCCTTCATCTTCTTATTCTGGGTGGAAATACTTTGGGTTGCTGGCTGCTTGTGTTAGTTGTTTAATCAGCATTATTGTAACATTATTTTTAGCCCAATAGCAAAGAATTTTGACACTAACAGGTGCAATCTATGTTGTTTAAGCTTTTTTGTGGTGGAAGCTATCAGTCTTAATGTAGAATTACCTCCTATTGTTGCAGCACTGGGCATGTCATCAAAGTAAGAAAGAATCTCCAAATAATACTAGCCACAACATATAAAAAAGTTTATATGATGTTTTGGTTATTTAATATGTATTTAAAGTCTTTTAAATGATACCTTTCACTGTGAATGTGCTATGAGAGAGTAAATGACATCTTTAACATTTTGTTTCAAAGTTCCTCAATATTTTCCTGAATGGCCACGTGTATTTTCCTTGTTACTTGATTGAGACCAGCAAAAGTATTATTTTAATCCATTTTTGGATAAAGTAGTAAGATTGTAATGTGCAGCAGTCTGACAAGATGTTAATTCACTGCAATATTGTTATCAACAGACTTCTAATAACTTTTAAGTACCTCTTTGTCATATTAAATGTTCATGTGTAGGTAGAACAGGAAAGGTTGTTTTCAAATTCAAGGAAAGTGCAAAAGAGTGCTATTTGTCCCTAATTAAATATTGAGGACTTTTGTATTAAATATTTAATTGGCCAGCTGTACTGCAGTGGAGTGGTGGAGAAATGATAAAACCCTGCATTTGCACTTAAAGACTGTTTTTGGGCAGTCAAGTGACCTGTTGCTAAATAAATTGGAAGGAGGGAAGAGACTTAAATAAAAATACTTTTAGTGTGTTTCCAACCACTGCTGATCCAGGAAAAGGGCCCTTGATAATCATGTGGCTACACCAGGCTCTTCTGAGCCATTTTATGTGTAAGTGCATTGAGGACCTGTTTCTGACCTCTGTTTTCTGAAGGACTGCAAAGCTGTCTGGGGTGCATAGCACAGACCCAGGAATATTCTGTGGAAGACCATTGTGTGCCAGAGAGAAGAAGAATTGTTTAACACAACAAACTGTAACTTGTGCTCATTCCTCATATGGGAACCTGGAGTCCACTGAGTGGGAAAGTCTACCCACGATTTATATTTATTTTCATAATACTATGTTAAGAGACCACTTTGTGAAGATTGTTTGTATTGCAAAGTGAGTTTCAGATCTTCCTCTGACTTTGCAACAGATGAATCCTTCCTTCCAGTTTCTGAATTGCATATGTGCACCCACAGGGACAGATTCCATCTTTTGAGTGTCTAAAACTTTTTACAACATCCTTATGCAAAATACTTTTTTATCTGAAAACTCAAATTTCAACTGAGACAGCTTAATGAAATATTCTGGTCTTGATTGAAGTTCTTCAATAATTTTTTCATGTTCCCAGAGAGACTGTGGCTGGTAGGATGGGGGTGGAGATTTAGATTTACTTAGGATGAGGGATGCCTGCATTCAGATCAACTCTTCTTGGCTTCGTTCAGATCTAGGACTTGGATTAATATTTGGGGATTCAGTTGAGTATTTTGAATAAGGAGCTGTGGTGAGGTGCATCTCTCTCATGTTTTTGATGTAAAATATATGTGAGAAGGATAACCTTCATAATCCACCAGAATATTGAAAAGTTGCAGGATGAAATAAACCACTGCAGTTCAGTTTTAATGACAGTCAGGGATGCAACCTGCAGCTCCTGAGCATAAGACAAGACTTATAACTGGGAAAGCTGCTTTAATTTGGCTTGAAATGTGGTCTGTCAGGAAGCCTTATAAGCAACTTTAACTGTATTATGCAATGGAAGGAAGCTATTTCTTATCTAATTGCCTGGATTTTCATTAATAATGTAAAATTCCCTGCTTTTTTTATTCCTCCAGGTGATTAACTGAAGATTTTTCTCAGCAGTCTCCCCTCTGTTTTGAGAGAGGAGCAATGTGCAGTCCAATAGATCTTTATCTCTACTTTAGAAAAAATGAATTGATGTGATTAACCTTTAGCAAAGATACCATGACTGTTAACATCTCATATGGTAGCTGTGCTGAGCCAGTGCTGAACTGTTGAGAGGAAGGTTGATGACTGATCCTCAGGCTTTAAAAGATGTTGGAACTTTTTCCAGTACCTGAAGGGGCTCCAGGAGAGCTGGAGAGGGACTTTGGACAAGGGCACGTGGTGGTAGGACAAGGGAGAACGGCCTCACGCTGACAAGGCAGAGTTATATTGGGATATTGGGAAGAAATCCTTTCCTGTGAGGGTGGTGAGGCCCTGGTACAGGGTTCCTGGGAAGCTGTGGGTGTCCTGGAAGTGTTAAAGGCCAGGCTGGATGGGACTTGGAGCAACTTGATCTCGTTGAAGGTATCCCAGCTGATGGCGGGGGGGATTTTGAACAAGATGGTCTCTAAGGTCCCTTTGAACCCAAACCATTTGTGATTCTAAGTTGATCTCCCATTATTTAAATACAGTTGGAGACTGTTGGATTTTCACTGCTTTTAACTTTTGGTCTAAAACAACAGCAAAACCTTGGTGACAGAACCTGCACTGAAATGATTAAATGCCCACTCAGAGTTACAGATGTGTGATTTTAGTGCGATACTGGGGTAATTTCATGAACTATAACAGCAAAGCTTGAGTATTTCATGTGTTTACTGGAAGCTGGAGGTGGTGTGGGGTGATGGAGATGGACTCATTATCTTAAATATGTTGGCTTGTACTTAAATTTTACCTGAAAAGGCATCCCTGGATTGTGCACTGCTGTGGTGGGTTTTATAGGAGAGCAGCAGTTTGTTGGCTGGATTGCTAATGGCCATGGTGGGATCTTCATCACCTTTCTCTCTCTGGGTTAGTGCCAGTGCTTTAACAAAGCATGAAAACTGCTAATTGCTAGAACTAACAGCTTACCTTTGTGTGTAGCTGCCACAGAAATGTTGTATATAAACCACATGTGGTATGTTGTGGCATTAATTGGTTTTTATTGGTTTATCTTAATGATAGTCCATGCTTAAAGTAATCACAGGAATGTTTTACCTGAGTAAAGGCTGGGATCCATGAGCAGAATATTTGGATAAAGGCACAGACTGCTGCTTCCATTGAAAACATTGCTGTGCTCCAGCTGTCACATAAAATACAGAATTCTCAAATGTAATATTTCTTAGAATTTATTTTTGTAGAGTTGTTTCTATGGCAGTTGTTATTTTCTGTGCAAATGGTGTGGTGAAAGTCAAATGGGTGAATGTTTCCTGAGGCTGAAGAAGCTTAGCAGAGCAACTGTTGCTGACTTTAGAACAATGCAATCAACATCCATAACTAATGCCTCAACTTTTTAATGTGATTTTTAATATTTAAGTAGGAAAAAATGCTGTGAGATTGTATAATCAATGCAACTGATAGATTTTAAGAAGTAATATTTTATTGAAAGTACTGCTTTTTTTCAGGTTTCAATCCATAATCGTTCAGTGCATTGTTTTTTCCATAAGCACATGTTCATTATTTTGTTCAGCCAGCCTTGAACTAAAGGGTTGATGGATTAAACCTAATTCTAAGCTATTGCTTTATTTTTATAGATACAATGTTAAATCCAAGGATACATTTTAAGTGCAGAAAGTTGTGATTACCATGGTTCTCAGAATCAAAGTAGTGTGTGTGTGTTCCGAAGTGATCTACAACTTTAAAACAACTTTATAATTGCTGTGATTTTGCTGTTCAGCTGTAATGACAGCAGGTCCATGGAATTAAAAAAAAAAAAAATCAGAAGCTTATACTTGAGCACTGGCAATCACAAAACAATTTATTTTTGGAGGACATCCCCTAGGATGCAGTAGGACATCCCCTAGGGTGAGTTAATGAGTGAACTCTGGGGAGCCTCTGTGTGCACATTTGTGTCCTGGTGCCTTGTACTCCCTGGAGTCTTCTGTGTCTCCTCCAGCTTCCCCTGTGTGCTCAGTATTCAGAAGCTGCCCTTCAGAAGGGCTGGGTGTGCTGTTCCAACAAAGGCTCATAGACTTCCTTACCCTGCTGCTTTTTCCTGGAGGGAGTGCAAGGGTTATGGGGTGAGTCCAAGGACAGGGAGCAAGAGGAGAACACGAAGATGCTCCGAGTCCTTGGGCACCTCTGCTGTGGACAGACTGGAAGAGCTGGGGACTGTTCAGCCTGGGGAAGAAAAGGCTCCAGGGAGACCTTAAAGCACCTTCCAGTGCCTAAAGGGGCTCCAAGAGAGCTGGAGAAGGACTTGGGACAAGGGCCTGGAGTGATAGGACCAGTGTCACTGGAAGACACTGCCCAGAGAAGCTGTGGCAGCCTCATCCCTGGAACTGTTCAAGAACAGGTCAGATGATGTTGTTGCAGACCCCCAGCTGGGTAATAATTAGCATCGACTCCATGATTGCAGAAGGCTGATCAATTGCTTTATTAAATCATTTTATACTATATTATACTATACTTATTAAGAAACTCAGTAACCCTTAGAGCCCTTCCAATACATGTTTGACCTAATTGGTCAATCAATCCAAACACCATCCAGTGTCTAATTAAGTGATCACTTTTTGGTAAACAAATCTCCATGACACATTCTACATGTGCACAACAGCAGGTGCAACAAGTGGAGATAAGAATTGTGTCTCATTCTTTTCTCTGATTTTCTCACAGCCTTCCCCAGGAAAATGCCCGGGAAAGTCTGTGCCTGCTCTCTGTGGCCAGAGAGTTGCCACAAGATGAAGTTTGGAGCAACCTGGTCCAGAGAAGGGTGTCCCTGTCCATGATGGGGGGTTAGAACAAGATGAGCTTTAAGGTCCCTTCCAACCCAAACCCTTCTATGAGTCTGGGATTGGATTTCTTGGAAAAAGGTAATCTGTTTTCTTGTCATCTCTTCTGGTAAAGTTCCAGCCTGATTGTCAGCTGGATAACCTTCCTTTCCAAGCAGGGTGGTGGCAGTGCCTGATGCTGCTGCTGTCCTGCTGCAGAGCTGTAACTGTGTGTCTGTACAACAAAATGTAAGTAAGATGCAGTCTGTGTTTTTTCTCAAATGACTTTAATACTCTGGGAAGCTCAGTGGAGAATTAGGTGTTTATGCATGGATGAGGAGAAGTTTAATGAAGAGGAAAACTACAGTCTTTACTCATTTTAGTCTTTCTACTGTTTTTCAAATAAATCCACAGAGAAGTTGCAATATTAACAGTGTGCACCTATTCTTATTGTACCTCTCAGCACTTTAGCATAGAAATTAAAGACAAATAAACCCCTCCAAACCAGACCCGGAGCCAAGCTTTGAAAAATGATAATGGGAAAAAACCTCAGAGTACTCAGTGTTTCAGGCTTTACAGAACAAACTTTTTAAAAAATGAGGGACTCCAGGGCTATGGTGCTGTAAAGTGAATCTCTGCTTTAATTTTAATTGCTCAGGTGTTGAGAAATGAGAAAAAAATTCGAAAGCAGGGGTTTTGCCTGGGCACAATCTTAAAAATAAATAAATAAGACAATACAGAAATGCACACAGAGATATATATATACATCAAGTGTTAGTTGCTGAGGGCAAGGCTTAAAATGCTGTTTAGCTTTATCCTGTTCATCTCCCTGCACACATTTTGCTTCCCTGACCGCATGTGAGAAGGGGCAGTGGGAAGGAACTTATTCCATAGCATTTATATTCATAATTTATGCCTGCAGCCTTGAAATAATCTCATTTGTCTTCCACTGTTACTGGAACAGTTTTGCTAGCAATGAAGAATGCTGGGAGCAATGAGGGATTCTGTTGTTTCAGCTTTTCATTTGTCTTCTGTAAAGAGTGGTTTTGAATAAGAAGATGAATTGGGCAGCGTTGTGTAATACAATTGCTGGGACATACTCAACCTGATTTTGAGGAGGCTCGCAGGACTCTGGCTTGTCTGTTCAACAGATAACCAGGTTTATTGGGCAGATAATGCATTTCTCTGGGGCACAGGAAGAGAGCATGTCAGACACCTTCTCCTGCCTTTCCAGGCGATGGGCAGTGCTGCTGGCAGCAGGACTGGAGGAGGCTGTGGCTTTGCTGGGAAGTGCAGCAGGGCTGAAGAGAAGTTTTGGATCCCTGTGTGTCCCCTGCAGCAGTGTTTATCGACCCCAAGCAAAATGCAAACAGAGAGAAGGCAGGGCTCTGATCCCACCTGCACATGGGAACCATTCCTGAAGTGAGCTCAGATCAGGCAAGAACTGATTTCTTTAATGAATCCTGATCAGGAGGAAGCTCTGCCCTGTGCACCTGGGCAGTGGCTGTGTTGGAGGTGTCCTGGGGGACAGCACTGCTTCACCTGCACTCAGTCACAGAAACAGCTACACAAAGTTTAACCTAAGCCAACTAAACCATTAGCAGTCTGTCAGCAGCAGTATGGCACTCTGCATGGATTAATTTTTCCCTCCTGTCAGTAGTTCTGTGATTGTAGAGCAGCAGTGCCCTGTCCCTGCAGTTTTTGTAGGTTAAACCAGCAGGTTATAGACTGTGTTGCAAAGTGGTGAATTGAGTCCGTAGAGAAAAAACGATTTAAAACTTTGCTTGAGAGGAATTTATAGAAGATTTTGGCTATTAAAAACCCAGGAAACAAAAATGTCTGTGTTAGGCATTTTGTGCAACTTCTTACTGTGTTTACTCTGGAGTATATCTGAGTGAGTGATGATGATTTAGGATCTATTTGGTGTAAATTAGATTAAAAGTCACCCTTGGGGCCTAATTAAGCCATGTTATAAACAGGGTAGTAAGTTAAACACTTGCAGTAGATTTTGCAGATAACAGGTATGAATAGATGTAAATAAATCTAAGTTTTCATTGATACAGGAATTTGAATTGCAGATGTTGGTTGTTCTTGGGGTGGCTTTACCAAGAGCTCAGGACCCTGGGCCATGAAGCTGTGCTGCTGCACCTGCACAATCCGTGCCACCCCACCTCTGCTCGCTGTCTTTCACGTTGTGCTGGTTGTTTCCCCTTCCTCCTCTGCCTTTGATCCAAAAGAATATATAAATGCATATTTTTGGTTAGTCTAAGCAAGGGGATAAGACTTAAGAAATTTTTCTAAAGACTCTTTCTTGTCGTTGACAAAATATTTTACAGACAGGCTTCGGTTTCCTGGTTGCACCAAATGCCATCACTTGCTGACTGATTAATTATAAATTCTGCAGAATTAATTATTAACTCTAATGTAGTGTCTTCTGCCTTGTTCCTTGTAGCTAAAGGTGGATGTGGGAAGTTTCTATACATCTTCCCTCCCATATCCCTGATGGTTGTTTCTGCAGTCAGGGATGGGGCATCAGCCACATCTCACAACCACAGGCTCTGCTGTAGCCACAGGCTGAACCCTCAGCAGAGATTCATTAACTTGCCACATACTTAGTGGGGGGCATAGAGACCTCACAAATGTGTTATTACTGTGCTTAATGAAGGAAACTCTGCTAGAGCACTGGAAAGGTGTGTGTTTCCAGCTTGGCTAGTTTCATATTCTGTTAAATTTTATTTTTTTTTTAACTAAAGGCTCTATGAAAGTAATAGGGAGCTTGCATTTTATTTTGTTTGTTTCAGTTTTGAATTCAATGCTAAAAGTAGGAGATAAATGCATATTAAAATCTCTATCACTCTCCCCTAAAGAAATTTGATACCTAAACTCCACATATTTTCTACTTGTAGTAGCTATCTGATTGGCTTTTAATAATCATAGTTTCTGAAGACTGCTCATGTAAAAGGAAAGAGTTGTTAACTTTTAGAAGTATTTTTATTTACTTTCAGAGTATGATTACTGCGAAGTGCTTTGTGCAACTTCAATTAGGGAATGTCACCTTGTGGTTACCACTCTTCCAGGAAGTTTACATCTGATAGGATTGATCCTGCTGCTGTTGAAGATGACAGTAAAACCTTTCCAGAATGTAGCAGTTCCTGTAGTTGGGACAGGTGACATTTGCTCTGATTGCTGATTTATAGGGCACTGAGGCCTCTCCTCCCAAAATCAGAGTGGAGGATTGCAGGTGGTGGTGTGGTTTGTTGAATTTGAGCTGTACTCCCTCTCCCACACAGCAGTGCCCAGAAGTCCTTAGCTGTGTGTGGCTTCTTTGAATCCTTCCCCAAGAACAGCTCTGTCATTTTTATCACCCTTGTGCTTCAGTGAATGTGGCAGAGGTTCCTAGGGCACTGAGCTGCTTTTCACTTGGCATAAAAATTAAAGAGGGCCTGGGGAGCCCCTGTGCAGCAGCTGGGATGCTGTAGCAGTGTGCCTGCCTCATCCTGGGCGCTGGTCCTTTGCCTCTGCTGGGAGTCTCATGGCAGGGGTGCAGCAGCTCCCATGGGTGCTGTGTTGGTGAACTGAGCAGAAGGTGAGTGCAGGCATGGCTGGGGAGGTGGAACAACCCATTCTTCTGGAGGCACTTGCTCCCAAGATGTAACAGTCCTGGTGATGTCCATCAATGAAACTCAACCTGCTCCAGTGCTGGGGACCAGAACCAGAGCAAGCCTCGCTTCTGTGTTTTACATTTTCAGGTGAAATTGAACAAAGCAGCAAAACTAACTTCCTCAAATCAGACCAAAGCCTAAAGTCTAACTTCTGCAGTTCTGCCTCAATTTAAAGCATCTGCTCTGATTACCTGGTTTGGAGGGCTTTATGGCTGATCCATTTTCTTTATTTGGATTAAGAGAATAATTGAAGCGAATCATTGCCATAAGATATGGAAGTTCAAATGTAGTTCATGTTTAAAAGGGTTTATAATGAACTTTGTTAAAAATGTCTACTGATTACCTCTGGTGAACTGAAGTGCATATTATAAAAGCTGCTGATTTAAAGTCCATCTTACATAAGCTTATATATCAAGAACTTTAAAGATTTTTTCAATATAAATTTGGACCAGCTCTTAAAGTGAGATTACGCTCTGGGTTTTTAGGATGTGGAGATTTCAAAGGTGTGTGTATCTCCACGTTCTTTCAGGTGTCTTTTTAGACCAGAAGTCCTGTCCTGTAACTCCTAAGGAAGACTGGTTTTTATCTATTGCATAGATAGAGATTTCACATGAGGTTTCCTAGACACACATTACTCGGAGGAACTTGCCACTGTCTCTGGTTTGAAATGCTTAAAAAACCCTGTGGTTTGACTTTAAGCAAATGGTTGAATTCCTCAAGCCAGGCTCTGTCAGGAGTTCTGCATTCCCTGTTCTGCTGAGCGTGGATGTCCCAGCATGTATGCAGTTCCTGAACCAGTTGTTAGGCTTTGCTCAAGAGTGGAGGAGCAGAGCATCACCCGGGCTTCACTGTGGGCTTCTGTGAGCTGCACTAAAATAGCCATGTCTGTATTCAATAGTAGCAAGTACTGAACTGTGCTGGGAGAAGTCTGTTGGAATAGAGACCTGCAAACCTTGGAAGAGCTGCTTGTGTAGAAGTCTTTTTGTGTGTGTGGGTTTCTCTTTTCTGTGAGGGTCTGTGGGGACTGTCTGTGCCTTAATGTGCCAGTGTTTGGAGCTGTAAGCCCAGATCCCTGGGGGAACAGCAGCAATTGATGGTGCTGTACTGTACAATATCTTGTGGGAACATAACTTTGTCAAATGAAAATCTTTAAGGCTAATATCTCTAACATCCCATTCCCTTTTCATCTCAGGGATTTTTTTTTGGTTTTTATGGAGTAAACCTAATATTCATGGTGTCTTACTGAAAGTGGCTCACAATTATTTTATGGGTATCAAACACTGCAGGAGGAGTGTGATTGGTAATACTGAAATAGTGAAACAACTGGGGGCCTTGTACCTTGGCTAGAAATAATTGGCTCATTAATCTTAACCACATTGAGCCCACCACATGGGGGTCAAACATAGTTTAATCCTAATAAGTGGGAATATGCCAGATTACACTCCAGCTCTGACAGTTATTCTTCTCCCTAGAAAATTTGCTAATATTTTTACAAAGAAATTAGGAAGAAAGAGAGTAGAAGATACTAAGCAAGCTCTAATGCGTGTACTGAGACAAAAAAGCAATGCAGCAGAATTGAAACCTTTACGAACGGGATTTTGAGGAATATTAGATGAGAACCAGCAAATGGAAAAAAGAAAAGGGAAGGATGTGCCTTTTTTGGAATTTGATTGTGCCCTGTGCTGGTTGGATGATGGTCAGTTTCTTATCCCTTTTGGAATGGTTGTTCACCCACCTACTTGTCAGTCTCTAATCCCTGACTGAGATGCTTAATGCTGTACCTCAGTACAAAATAGTTTTTAGGCTTGAATTTGTCTTCTCCTATCAAATCTGCATGTTACAAAATGCCACATTGCAATGTAGTGGTTGTTGACACGATATTGTAATTTAAATTATGTTTCTAACCATTGGCAAATACAGCTCAAGGTCTGGTAAATAATGGATGGAAATTACAGTCGAAATGGGAATGTTAAATAGCCATTCCTAACAGATGGTCATCAGAAATCATTCAGCTTATCTTTTATAGACAGCACAAACACAGATATCTGTGCTTCTGTTGAATCAATTTTTACGTGAGCTCCTTGAAATTGTGGAGCAGCGTCCCAGCAGTAGTGGCAGCTCTGGGAAGTCCAGATGATGGGTGTTGTGTGTTGGCTGGGCACTGAAACACAGATCTGAGCATGGTGGATTATGGATTCCTTGCCTTCAGGCTGCTGCTGTCAAACCTGTGTAAAAAGAATTGATTTTGCTGAAGAAAAAATCTTGGGCTGTGGGCTGAGTAAGAGATGAGAAAGGTATGTCCTTCCTCCTGGCCCTCCTTCTCTCCATCCTGGAGCAGAGGTGCTCTCTGTGTGGTTGGACTGAGGAACTGGGTCTTAGAGCCACATCTTTTCTCATAAATCAGGGGATGATTGACACCTAAAACTGCACTGTGGCCACCAGTGGTGTGTTATGTACGTGTGGTACAGAAACTGGCAGTAAGCCCATCAGGCTGAATTTCAGACTCCATGTAACAAACACTTCTCTACATTCCTGTGAAGGAAAAAGCTGCTTTAGAGCTCTAAGTGAGTTAGTTACTGCAGATGGATTCGCCTTGAAAAGTGCTTCCCAAGCTTTGATATGCAAACTGCTCCTGTCCATGACTGTGCAAGCAGCTGGTTCTTCAGTTTGTGTGAAATACAGGTTTGGTAGATTTTTTGGTGTGGCTTTTTCTTTTTCTTTTTCTTTTTTTCTTTTTCTTTTTTTTTTTTTTTTTTGTTAGATTAGGAAGTTTGGAGAAAGTAAATATGAGCCATGACAGGGAAAGGAATGGTGGCTGGTAGACCTGCACTTTGAAAAGAGATGGCCAAAAATAGGAGAGCAGAGAGGTATCATGTTCTTGTTACCTGTGTATGTATAGCATGTGTCAGGGTTGTCATTAAAGGGCCTAGAATAACAAGAGGAAAAGAAGAGGAAAAGCCTTAAACATTCTGTGCTGCCTCAGATGCTCAGTGACTGCAGAGGTTGTCGGTGCTTTTGCAGATGTGAGAAAAACAGGTCCAGTACTGCCAAGAGCCCTGGTAATGATACTGCAGGTACTGGTACCCTTAAGCAAATGAAAAGGCTGGAAAAGTTTTGTACACTCTGTAGTATTGCTCTCATTTCCCCCAGACAGCTTTGGTTATTGTAGGGACAAAAATGTTTCTGGTCCCCAGGGGCAGCCAACACAGGAACATCCAGCAGTATGACACGGTTTCAGAGATGAACTTAGGGATTTTGCAGAGAAGCGTGAGTTTAGACACGTCGTTGGTAGTCACCATTATTTTTAAGCCAATAAAGTAATGAAAAACATGTTGAAATAAAAAAATGCCAAGTGAGACAGTTTCAGAATGAGATTGTATTTAGCAGTGTTACACTGCAGATAGATGCCCATGGAGCAGGGGCTGTCAGCTGCTGGCGTTTCACTCAACAGCAAACTGAAAGATGAATGCTTGTGCTGTCTGATACTGATGTTGGAGTCATTGGGGATTACAGATGTATGAAGACAGACATGATAAAATCAATATGATTTGGGGTTCCAGAAGCTGCTACCACTTCATTAAAATGATGCTGTGTGTCTCTCAGGAGGAAGAGGTAACTTCAAGGTCACAGGAGATGGCTGCTTCATGCTGTGGTGTGATAGGTGATAACACATGTGAATTGCAGGAGCACAGGTGATGGCTCTTGATTTTTCGTGGGTTCTCCAGAGTTCTGATAACTCGAAATGAGAAATGTTAAGGCTTCAGAATTTAACACAACTCGGACAAATAAATATGTTCTCCAGTGAAGCTGATTTTCAGGAGTGGAATTTTATCCCAGGAGCTGCCTCAGTCTCCTCAAGGACAAGCTGATTGTTGTTGGCAAACTTGTGTCATAGTTTGGGTGTGCCGAGTTAGATGGTCTGTATTGCTTAGTTACAGAAAGGAAGATGTGTGAGAATTCTTGAGAACAGGTTCTGCCCGTCAGGGCTTTCTCAGACAGCATCCCTAAAAGCTGTCAGAGATTGGACACGAAGTACATCAGTGCTTCTGCAAGGAGAAGCAGTGAATTATCACTGAAAATGGCCAGAACTTTCTTCAAATTTGTCTTATGGTTCCTTGGTCTCAGTGCAGACAATACATTATCAGAAACACTGATACCAAGTGAATCATCTGTGTTGTTATATAGTAAATAATTTTTGAGTAGCTAAAACAAGCTCTATGCTGTGAGTCTAGTCAAACATATGTATGTTGACAATGATACATGATTACTGTTAAACTTTATAAATCATTTGTAGTGAGGTAAATGAGCTAAAACCAGGCTGGAAGAAGTATGCAAATTAAAAGTAAAATGGAATGAAGAAGGCTAGAAGGGAAAGGAGATATACCTACATTTGTGAGAGTGCATGAGAAGAGGCTGTTCTTGTATAACATTTGCATTTGTGTAATGCAGCTCTGCGAATGGGGCGTGGGAGGTATTCCTAATCAGGCTCAGGTGAGGATGAAGAGCCTTGCTTTGATCAGAGGGAGGCAGTGGAGATAAAAGCCAGAACTGTTCTGAGTAGCTCCATCACCAGGAAAGAAGCGTCAGGTGCCCAGCCCCAACACTACCCCACATCCTGGTCTCCAGCTCAGACATGGTGCTTGACAGGACAGTGGTGGGAAGGGATTGGTTTGCTAATGGAACTCTGCAGGGCAGAAGTGCTGCTGAATTCATCTTCGCTGCTGGTAGCTCGAAGATGCTGTGAAAGGAATCTGCAGCTAAAGACGGACTAAAATTTCAGGTACACTTTGATATTTTTCCTTTGTGACATGTTTCAAATGTGATCATTAAGCACGAAACCTTTACTAGTGTCAGCCTGACATTTTGTTCCCTGGCTGATGCTGATGATGGAGTGGTGATGGGCAGATTCTGCTGCAAGGGATGGCTCATTGTTCAGGGAGCAGGGGGACGACTCCTTCACAGAGAACGGCGTGTCACACCAAGGTTATGGACTCTCAAAAGTTGGAAGAACTTTTCTATGAGCTTGGGAGAATGGATGAGACTGAAGGAAAGGATGCCTGCTCCTGCTAATGTGAGCCAGTCACTTTCCAGCAATTGGTTGGACTGGCTGGTGGGAAGATGACCAGTGGCTTAGCTGGCCATCTCAGTAATTACTTCAGAGAGATGCTAATTTTTCTTATGCATGTCACCCACAAGTTGAGGAAACTAGTATGTTGATAAACTTTGAGAGGAGTGAAGGTGTCCATCAGCTACTGGAGGTGCTTGGAAGATAGAGCATAGTTCTCAGCTGGTGTAGTTGGATCATGAGATTTTGCATCCCCTGAGTAGCATATTCTGCAGTGAGCGAAGGCAGATGAATACAGTGTGTCTGTAAGCATGTGGCTGATGGTTGGTCATAAGATGAGAACTCATCTAGGACTGTCAGTATTGGCATTTAACTGGGCAGGAGCCTTAATCCAACATGAATTGTTATGAGGCTTTCAATTCCCTCAAATTAAGGCTTCAGCAGTAAGTTTCTTTCAAAAGACAGGAAGATTTCCTAGCACTGCAGTGTATGATGTATTATTTGTCTACTCTTACGATTCAATTTTCTGTGTGCTGCTTAACTGCTGTGAGGAGCAAGGAAAGCAGTTTGGTGTGGGAGAGCTGCTGCAGAGAGGTTGTGCTGGGGCACCCCAGGAGCAGCAGCTGGGGCTGGCAGAGACAAAGTCTGGGCTTGGCTCACACACAGAGCTCCTGCCCCGGGGTGGCAGCAGGGTCCATGCAGTCCCTTCAGCAAGCAGGCTCCAGGTGACAGCTTGGGGAGCTCCAGCATCCACCCCATAACTGCAGGTGTGCAAGGACAGGGCTCTTGCTGCTGCCTCCCTCAGCACCCCAGCAGTACCATACCAGGTTTGGTTTTTCTCTGTTGAGCTTCACCTGCACCAGCAGATCCAGAAGTGGATGTGACTTCAAACCATCTGTGGCTCTGTGGGGCTCTGGATCTTGGCCTGGATGCTCATTCAGGGTTCATTGCCATAGTCCTGTCTTGCAGTTTTGTACTGGGTATTTTAATGTAAATCAGGTGATTTCCTCCCTCTCCTCACACAGTGCTGTTCTAAAGCATTAAGGTGTGTTGAGGTGTTTTTAATTTTCTGTTGGATTTCTGAGCATCCCTTGGGATTCATTAAAGGTGGTGTCTGCATATTTTATGTCGCCACCATGAAAGAGAAAAAACTTCCTCTTCTGAGATAAAGGGGATTGTGATATAACAGCACAATTTACAGTTTGGGTCCTTAAGGAAAGGAAACAAAGTAGTGATGCACTGTAGGGGGAATATGGAGAAAAGACTTTTCCTGTGGTAGTAGGAGTGATTAATTTTAATTGTAGGTCTTGTACCATGCCAGTTGCAGACAATCAATTTTGTATCAAATAATATAGAATGTGTTGCCAAATTCTAGATGCTAATTGATTATGAGCTTGTGTGTAATGTATTATGAAATTTTATTTTTAGCCTGGACTGTGCGTGCCTGTGTTCTGCTGCATGGTCTGAACCAAATTTCATGGTGGTAGGTGTGCCAAAGGCAATTACATTTCTGTGTGTGGAATGGGGGCTGGTGTCTGCCTGGAGAAACACAAACTCAGTGCTCCCATGGGTGGGAAGCTGCAGCATCCTGTGTGTGGTGAGCATTCCAGGTGTGCTGGGCATCCCATCTGTGGCTGCTACCTGTGTGGAGAGTGGGGGTGTGAGGAGGAGTTTGGTGAGCTGATGAATCAGCTGAGGTTGTGCTGGAAACTGGAGAGAAGTGTCTAGGGAGCATCCATACAAATCCAGGCTTCAGTACATCCATGAGACATCTTAATTGGGTAAAACCATAAAAGAAATAAAGATTTACATTTTTCTTTCTGATGGGATTGTTCTTGAGTTCATTGCTTCTAAAATGAGAGCATAACTTTTAGCAAGGAGGATGGGTAGCTACTGTTCAGATTTCATTTTGATAATTTTTTCACTACTTTGTTTTACATCAGAAACCCAACTTGAGATGCAAGAGGCCACTTTTCTGTTTGAGGCACTGGAACACTGAGGAGTCATGCTAAACACATGTGTGAACTTGATTTCTTATGGATTTTTTCTTCTATCTTTGCACTTTGCTGCAATACATACCTGTATTCTTGCTGTGATATTTCTGAGAGGCTGTGGGAAATGGGGTTATTAATAAACACATTCAGTAAGTACATTAATGAGTGTATTTTATGTATATGACTGCACATCTGCATACATTACATGCTCCAGGGCTTTATCCAGAAAGGCAGTTTTCCTTCTGGAAATAAAGTGAAACGAGTTTTAACCAAGGGACTTGTTTTTGAAGTGGATTAAGTCGCTAAAATATTTCATTTGAGTTCAGTGACGGCAGACTCAGGTCCAGTATTGTAATATTTCATATCAAGTGGCATAAATTCCTTTAATACAGGATTTATCTAGTGCTCCTTGTAGTCATTTAAAGAAGGATTTAGAGAGAGCTTTTAATTCATACTGATTTTCTTTTTAAGAAGAAGTAGAATTTTTTGTCATGAAAAATTCATATATATTACACTAATTAAGAAGTGTATGCATCAGCTCTGTCTAGACATAATTTTTGTATGTTTTTTCCCCTTTCTCTTCAGCCTCTCTTTCCTCTAGTGCAGAATTTTTGAACTAGATCCTTTCAGAAGGGAGTCACTTCCTTACAAAAGCTTAGGCGTTTGCACAAGCTAGGGATTTTAAAAACATTTTTAATCTATCTTATTATTTTTCATATCCTTTAGCAATATATAATAGCTTTTATTAGGATCGTTACAATGTCTTTTTAAATCCCCAAATAACACTTGGCATGTCAGGATTATATATAAGCATAACTTTTTTTTTTGAGCGTGTCTGGAAATCACAAGGAGCCTGATGGACACTTATTTTTCACAGGCTGCTGTTTTAACCCCCCTAAGGCAATCAGAAGAGAGCTTGCAGTAGCGTATGTAATGTGAATAATTTTGGATACATTTCTTTTTCATTTCTCTAAGATGCCTGTAAAAGAGTCTGGCTTCTGGAGCTTCTCATCACCTGCTTTCTGCAATCCCAGCCCATTTGCTGTGTCTTCTAAGGGGCACCTGAAATCACTGGTCACATTTGAGGGTATTCCTAAAAAGGTTAGAATGATTTTTTTTTTTTTTTCGCCCAGTCCTTTTTTTTTTCCATCAGTCAGACTCATAGTGCTGTATTGGAATGGAAAGGTACAGAAGAGACAGGGTTCACTGCTTACATACCTGTTTGTTTGTTAATTTGGTACTTTAAAATTCAAATGTATAGCTATAAATGATGCTTAACTGCAAGAAGAATTTACATAAATACACAATTTCTTATTTCCCTACTCTTAATGCTTTCAAAGCAAAGTGATATCCATATTTAAAGTACATATCATAGCTTCAGTAGAAGTTTTGGCATGGATACATTTATTTTCAGGATGGGTCTTTGGTCTTTATAATGCAGGAAATGAGACTGGATGTGCACAGTAATCTTCTTAAGTGGTGTCACTGTTTATTGCAGAAAATAAAATTACAGATTTTGGAGGAAATCAAACTTTCTGTTTGTTCAGAAGTTAATTAAACAGTAGCAAACCATCTTTGAATGTATTTTGAATTTACATAAACTTCTCTGTATTAGAATAGAAACAAGCATGGATGTTGAACAGATGCTGGTGGGTGTGTTTGAAGAGCTGTTAAGGTATAGACTTACATGAGGGTACTTAGAGAAGTGTATATGTACAAAAGCAGAATTATACTGCTGTAACTTCAATTCTAATTAATCTGTTTGCTTAGAATATTATGTTTATTTTTAGCTCTGAGAGAAACTTCTCTCTCCTCTGATGAGAAATGCTATGTGAGACAAAAGGGAAAGTCGACTTTAGACTTATTTCTCTCTACAAGTTGTTTTGCATTAATAAGCAATGATATTTAATACAGCAAATGTGTGAAGGGAGGAAATGAGCAGTGTTTTCCCTGTGTTCCAGTGTCTGTATATCAGTTTGGGTGCATAAAGTATGCACTGAAATACCACAAAAATGGAAACATTTGTTCTGTCTCAAAACACAGATTATGTTAAGGTTCAGTGTTTGCTGGCGGAGGCTGCACGGCATGGCAAAATTGTGTTAGGCTGCCTAGAGATAACAAAGCTATGCAGGTAAATGTTTAGGAGATGCACTGGAGCTGGTACACGACTATTTACTGGCACTTCCATCCCTGAGAGGCCTTGAGAGGTTTCATCTCAAGTGATGCACCTTACAGAGGGTCAGAGTCCTGCTGCCTCTGATGCAAAGACCTTCCCTTGCCTGGAGCAATGCTGCTGTCCTGTTCTGGGGTCTTGGTGGCTCCCTGACCCTGGTGTGCTGCTTCAGCACTCTGACAAAATGGCATTAGATTGAGATGGTTTTGCTCAACGTGGTTCTGATGCTGGTACAAGTTTTGTTAGAGATGGAATCATTTCCCAGAGTCATCATTCAGATATCTGATAGCAATTGGCCTAATCCAGAAATAGAGGAGAAAAACACCTTTTTTCTTTCCCTTGTTGGTGTAGGATAGCTATCAGTGTCTCTATAATGTTCCCTCGTGGATTAAGTGCTGCTCCTCTGTAGATACACCAGACATCAATCTTGCCAGCAAAGAGGAGAAACACCTCTGAGCTGACCATCAGTTCCTGAGTACCTGCTATCATCATTTCACTCTTGGGAGATGTGACATCTGTCACTTATTCCTGTGGGATTTGTGGGCTATTGAGTGTTGAGAGTGACAGCTGCTTCAGTGAGCCTGGCAGCATTGATCTGAGCCTGGAGAGTCCTCATGGCTTTGCTGAGGTGACCTTCTCTCAGGGTGGGCTTGGCAAAGGAATCTGCAGCTTCTCTACGTTCTATGGTGTTATGAACCTTCCTTTCTTCCCCCTCGTGCTGACAGCTCGTTCATCTGAAGGTAGGGCACACATTGATATTCCAGTGCAGCTCTTCAGCTGCTGGAGGTGTTGACACATCACAGGGATCTGTGGGAAACCCTCTTTTTTGTGTGTGTGTGGGTTCCAGCCTTGCCCACGGAGCCACTGGCACCAGCCAGATCCCCCCTGTGCATCCTGCACCCACAGCCTTGGCCAGGGGTGTGCATCGCTAACAAACCTCAAGTGATTTCCAAAAAGCAGTTTTTAAAGTTCCTCCCAAATAAATTCCTTAAGATTAAAAATATATGGCTTGTAATAATATCTCTATCTATTTTGTATGAGATGGTGCATAGCTCTATCTGCCTGCTAAATGCTGCATATTGTTTAAAGGGTGTCTTGTGCTTTTTCTTATTGATTAATCTAAAATACAAATTTACAATTGATTCTCAAGTCTTGGATGCTGCTGAAAAACCTCTGCTAGGAATAGATTTATATAGATGATATTCACTGCTGTTTCCAGCACATGGAAATATACTGAAGCACTATTTTTAGATGTTTTATATGCAGTCAAAAGCTTTTTGCTCACCCTCTCGCCTGTACTTTTATTTCTTGCAGTTTGGAGAGTTTTAGATTAAAATAAAGGGAAAATTAGGAACAACAATCAATTTACCCTTAGCCTTACAGTCCCTTATTACAATTGCTAATTTATCAGTGGGTAGGTACCTCTCTTTTGTAATGGATATTGAGGATAATTTTAAATGCAACTTTTAAGCTTAGCCAATTTACATAGTACTCTGGGAGATTAGTCGCTTCTGCATAAAGAGCTGTGTGCATTTCAGGGATGTTCTAGAGCCCTCTTGTGTGGTTTCTTGAATGTTTGTTGTAATAATAATTGATTTCCTTAGCAAGGTGTTGACCTCTAAGTAAGTATTGCAGATTGAAGAAGGCAAACTTTGGAAAATTGCTTGGAAGTCTTTGGTTGGAGCAGTTTTTCTCAGCTCACAATTGTTTTGTGTTTGAAAGATTGGGTTGGGGTCCAGGAAAACAGTTGGATTTTATGTTCTGTGCAAGCTGTTTCCATGCTTCCGAGTTTGGGGTGCTTTGGTTCTGGTTTGCTGTTGTTTTGTTTTTTTCTGCAATCAAATGATCTTCAGTAAAATGGAAGCTACATTTCCCTGTCTTCTGTCCTTCCCTTCTACCTCTGCATATTTACTTTCCTTGTTTTTTAAAGCCATTAACATCACTAGCATCAGGACAGAAAATGTGAGTGCCACTAAATAGGATTATGTTTAAATGATGATTTAATTGGGCTCTTACACAGGATAAGAAGATTGTCTTGTTTTGCTGAACTGCAGTTTATGGAGGTCCTTGGCAAGAGAAAGCCAAATTGCTTTCGGCATTCATTAACCAAAGCCAAATCACTGCTGAATTTGTTCAACAGGAAAAGTAACAAATAGAGGAAAAGCAGAGCCCATGATTTTAAGTGTATTTATATTTGCAAATATGTGTTTTCCTGTAATTCTTCCCACAGGACAAAACTTCTTGTTTTGTTTTTTTTTTTTTCCCTTTATCTTGGAGTTGAAATGATCCTATGAAACATTTGCTGGCATGACAAAAATCCCACTCTTGAAAGTAGGACAGGAGACATTTTCCACTTTCTACAGATCAATCTTTTTGTATAACTCAAAGCAATTGCAGTCCTTTAAAAAAAGACTCAGGTACTGAGTAAAAATTACATAGCAAGTGGAGTTTTAACTCTAGTTGTAACCCAGTTCCTTGCTAGTTTTACCACATAAAGAAAAAAAAAAATCCATAGAATTATGACTCAGCTCTTGTACCACCTCTGCCAAATATTACCTGGTAGGTCAATTTTTTAAGAAATACCCAGGGCTTGCAATATATTTATTGCTGCCATTTAACTTTCTAATTTAATTTTAGATTTGTTTATGTAATCAGATGTATTGGATTACTGCTGCTATCAAGTCCTGTGTTTAGTTCAGACTCACCTCTTTCTGAAGGAAGAAAATGCTGCAGGAATGTAAAATAGTTCAAATAATGTGGAATGCAAGCCTTTGGGAGTACGTGCAGGTTTTAATACTGAGTGTATTTGTAAAAGAAGTCCTAAATACTTCCAGTTAGCAGGACTATTTTATTCAGGTATAAGTACAGCTTTTTCACTGCAGAACCTGTTAATTTCTCTTGGTGTGAACTCACAAATAGAGCTTCTGCCAGCACTGATTTCTCCAGAAGGTTGGCTCAATTTTTATTTAAATTCTGGAACACGTAGAAAAGAACACTGAAGTCTGGTAGACATCTGTGCTTTTACAGAAGGCTTTATGCATTAATTGACTTATTAATTCAACTAAGGTGGAAAAGTGTATAAAATGAGCAGGAAAATATATTAACCAGCAAAACTCTGATGAGTTTAACTTGGCTAGAATGACAAATGTGTTTTTGAACATCTTTGCTGTAATCATCCCAAACTTCAGTGGACAAAGTGCAAATCAAGTATGGATGATTGGAATTGAGGAATTGCAGCAGGCTCCTCCTACTGCTGTGTTCCTAAAATACCCCTGTAGGCCTGTCTTGGCACTTGAGTTGTTTTCCATCCTTCTCCTGAAACAGTATTTTATATGCCTTGCTTACAGGTGTGCCCTGTATGACTGTGTATAGTTATATATGTTGTATATCTGTTTTACTTTGCTGTTAAGGCTGAGATGCAGCTTTAAATCAAAAGCATACAGTGAACGTGACTAACTTCTCTAGCATGTGTTGCATAGGCTGTGTCTATTCTTTCTTTAACCAGATGGAAGGTAGTCCATACTGTCGTTATCAAATTTTGAGTTATTTAACCTATTTAAATAAAAAGCCTTTTTTTTTTTTTTAAATGGTGCACATAACTGCTAAGAGTGAAGTAAATAACATTTTCTGTAATTGCAGTTGTTGGATTTACAGGTACTTTCTGCCTGTTTCAAAGAGAAGTATGAGTAAGGCTTTAAGAGAGGGTTGAAAGCAAGTGTGATGAATAGATAAAAGCAAAAGAAGTCAAAGATAGATTTAAATTGTATTTTAATATAGACTTTAGTAATATGGTAAAAATAGATATAATCATGAAACCTGACTGTCTTAATATATTACTGCAAGGCAACCTTAATTCCAGGATTTCTTAAATGGTGATTATTTGTAACTGTAAAATTGTTATAGTATCCTCTTTTGGATATAATGTAGTGTGTGTACTGTTTCCTCTCCAAGAGGGGGGAAAAAAAGGCAAAAAAAGAAGAGAAAAATATGTGAGAGTGATGAAAATGACTCCCAGGGAATTAGGAAACAGAAGGGAAATGCAAGTGAATAAAGGGCTAGTTAGGAGGAGGAACAAAATGCTGTAGGGTGAGAAAAGGGATAAGAAAATAAGCTGTGAAAAGGTGGTAATAAAGGATGTAATAAAATTATATCTGTTGCCTTTCAGAAGAAATCAACTAGTTTAGTAGGGGAGAGAATTAAGGGCAAAGGATAGAAGGGATTTGAGGATTAAGGACAAGGTGCTCAGGAGGAGATCTGCAGCAGGTGATGAAACTGGTGAGTGAAGAGATGGCAGAAGGGAATGGAGAAAAGAGAATGTACTGAGATGGGGAAAGTCCTGGCTGTGGGACCTGCACTGGGGCAACCAAGCCTCAGATCTCGTGTCAGTTTGCATGAGCTCAGCAGGCTGAGCTCTCTGGTGGGAACAGAAACAAAACCAAGAATCTGGGGACAATGGCAAGCATCTTGTGTGGTTCACTGCTGTCTGGTGCTACTTTGAGCAGAAGGTTTGATTGAAGTAGGAATGTGCTGACCTGGGAGTGAGGAATGAGCTGCCCTGGTGGCTGTACTCATAGGGAGGATGGTCAGAGCAGGCAGGCAGTCTTTGGGGCACTGCAGATAATTGTGTGATGGGAAAGGACGTGACTCAAGTGAATCTGATCTTGGGAGAAATGAAGCTGGGAATGTGGAGCTGTGGGAATGGGCAGCTGTGTAAATTCACTGTGGTTCACTGATCACCTTGCAGAACTCAGGGAGGAAATGTATCTTCCTTTCTTCTCCTCTGCCTATCATATTCAGTAAATCTGTGCCTTAATGATATTAAGGAGACATAAAATAGAAAATTGTATTTGAAATAAAATTAATGTCCTATTTCAGTGAATAGGATTGTTGAAACAAAGCTGCAAAACTCATAAGGACACTACAATCACTAGGCAAAAATAAATCCACACAGAGCCATATCCCTCAGGCACAGTCCCTGTGACATCCAGTGGTGGAATAGGAGATTAAGACTGTAGGTGGCTCTGAGTTTTTGCTGATGTTCCTAAAGCAACAGGAGAGAGTTGGAGGATAGGTGGAAGTTAAGGGAAGTCTCTGCTGGAAAGGTGCAGAAGGAAATGGAGGGAAAAGCAAAATTTGGGCACTGGTGAGGACTGTGTCCTGTGGGGCTGGGAGAGAAGACCCAGGCTGACACTATCTGCAGTGTAGGAGATTTTGGCTTTGTGGAAGTGTTTCATCCAGGTTTGATGTTTGTGTGAATTTCATTCTGCCTGAATTACTTCAGTAGTAGTTTTGGCCCATTTTCTCTGCTCAGGTGTTTAATTTTTTAGTTCAGACCAACCACTGCTGACAGCATGATTAGAAACCATTCCTTTGGTGGAACTGGCAGAGAGAAAAATTCGAAAAATTTCCTCCAGGAAACGTGGTTCTGGATCCTTGTGGGCAGCACCACCAGAGAAACCAGACAACACTTTAAGCTGCATGTTGAAGCTCTGAAATATAAAATTAACTGATAATTTTCATAGGTCACGCTCTTTCCCATAAACCAAACTCATCTGCTCTCCTGGAGGGAGGCAGAACAACTGGTCTGACTTCTCATTATCTCTTCCTATGGCGTTCCCTTATTGAATTACTGCCGGGTAGAGGCAGCAGATGCTCATCAAGCCCCTGCAGGACTCCTGTGTTAATTGAACTGTGATGGGGATGACAGCAGGGAAGGTCAGGATGATGGGACCAGTGATGTAACGTGAACTCCAGTAAGAACAACCTGCACGGGCAATTGACCTTGCTTAAATAGTGTCACAGGGAGGTCCTTTAGCAGTTCATATCATTATGATTATTTTTTGTATCAATACTGCAACAGTGTCAGGGCCCCTGTGCGAATCATATTATATTGTGTTCAGGGCAAATATATTTTTCACCCTAAAGAGATAACACTTTCCTATGTGATAAAATACAGTGAGGTACTATAGCTAGCAACGGGGGAAAAGGAATGGGAAAGGTAACAGAAACACAGAATTCCTGACTCAATCTATGGTTTTACTCAGCTGGTTGCTCCAACTGCTTTAAAGGGTAGTGTCATTCTTTCTAACTGCCTGTGTGACAATTTGGAGCTTTTTGTTGCTGTTGTGCATAGTTGATCCTGGGTTGAAAGCAAGTTCACTTTTAAATAAATGTGCAGGTATTATGAATGGGTTTTGACAGGAAAGCACACAGTTTTACACCTGGTTCTGCAGCTCTTGCCAAGTGCCTGGGAATGCCTGAGTTTCGGGCACACGTCCCAGGGCCAGGTGCTGAGCTGGAGCACGTGCCTGGTGCTCTTCCCTTTCTGGAGGAGGTGATGGGATGTGCTGGTGTGGCACTTGGCTGCTGTGTGCATCTTAGATTATTCCTGGCAGAGAGAGGCAGATTATTCCTGGATACTGCCATGGCAGGGAGAGGTCTGGAGACCTTCCCTGGCATCCCAAATGTGGCAGTGTGAGGAAGTTTGGTAAAAGGATTTACTCATGCATTTCTGAAAATGAATTCCAGCTAAGGAGCAGATGCTGCTTTTCAGTATAAGCTTTATACATTGCACTGTGTTGCTCTTGGTGAGTTGAAGTCTGTGTGGCAATCAGCACAAACTGAATTCAGAGTTCACTGTGTGCACATTGGCATCTGTATGTGTGTTCAGGAAGCAATTTTTAGAAGTTCTTTATGCCAATATTTGGGGTTTTTAATATGTGTTTTAAGCCTTCACTGTATCTTTATTTTTTTATTTAAGCAATATAGTTTTCCTTTTGTTACAGTGTCTACCTGGGGCCACTTACCATCAATGTTGCAAAGTAAACTGAAGGAAAAACAATGGATCAGGATTAAGGAATCACAAAATATTTTTGATTAATTTATTTTGACAAATACAGGTAAAATTATTTAAAATATGTGTTCTGACATAGGACCTGACTTACACAGGATTTTATTCTGCAGAAATGATGAAACCTTGGTTAGAGGAGACTTCATCAGAAGACTTCATGGATGGTGTTTGATAGGAAATGAAGAGCTACAGTGTCAAGGCTTGGTGAACTCTGTAGAGCCTGTGTGTTCAATGTTTGCCATGCATTGTGCTCTTTATTTTCTCCTTTCCCACAAGTTTATTCTTTGGTGCACTGAAATAAACAGCTGATGGCAGAGGGTGCGTTGGAATAAACATTTATTTCAGCACTTTGGAAATGAGTTTTTTAAAATGGGATCTGTCTTGTCTATGTATGTGTGTGTCTCTTCTTATTAGCTCATTTGGGTATGGGCTGCAGCTAGGTTGTGCAAATGGCAAAATAGTAATGACTACCTACAAACAGAGGTACAGACCTTGTGGAAAAGAAATTATTCTTAGTGTGCGTGTTACAGCAGAAGGAAAATTATACATTTAAGAAGTACTGAGGGTGACCTCCGCTTGTTTGGCTGGCTATTTTAGCCAAAGTCACCAGTGGTTAGAAGTTCAAAACTGAACCCTACATACTTTCCCCAGAATTGATTAACAGGCTAAAATGGTAAGATTTTCTGCCTATTTGCAGTTGTTTTTTTGGTGAGGGGTTTGGGTGCACCCAGTTGCTCTGGTTGATGTCTGGAAGTGTAGAATGAAACAATTTAAATTGGATGTAAGCTTCAGCTGCACCAGTCCTGTGGCAGGGAAGCAGATGGTCCTTCCCTGCTAGGAGAGCTCAAGCCTTTGCTGAGCTCATATGCCTGGTGGTACTTGATTGTATTATTCTGACCTTGTGTTTAAGATTGATAAACTCTACATGGTGGCCATATTCCAGTGAGGAGAGAAAAAACCTCTGACCTACAGCCTGTGATGCTGTACTAGTGTCAAATAATATAAAGTAATATCAGAATGCAGAAGAAAATCACTGCAGTAAAGGAATTTAATTTCTGAACTGAAAGCACTTTAATGGAAATGCTCAGGAAATCTGCCATTGTTCCAGCAGCAGAGGTTATGAGGTTGTTTATTCTTTTTTTGAAACTCTGCTGCCTTGTAATTGGTGACTTTGAACCTTTCTGTTGTTTTCCATGTGAATGGTCCTGCTGCTAAAGTAGGGACATGGCTCTCTACTGAGTATGATTTCCAGATTTGCCTTTTAAAGGAAAATAATTTCAAATACTAGTTTTCAAATGATATTATACTGCTGAATGTGCATTATATGCAATGCTTTGCGAGCGAAGTGAGAGTAATCCTCTTTGAACAAAAACTTGCAATAGCATTTACTGAAATGGTGTTGGAAGTAGTGCCAACTCCCTGTGCCTTTGTTTAATTGCAATTTAACAGTAATCCAAGATCTGTGAAACTGTGACAGCAATCCTTAGATACAGTGAGTTTCAAAGGACCTTCAGTTCATCCATTGCCAATGATAAAAGCTACAGCAGAGCAGTGTGTTGATAATAGACTCAAACTTTTCTCTATCCATTGAAAAATAAACAAAAAGAAACTTTTTTTGTCCCTCAAAGCTATAAAGTTTTGTTGTTACAGAAAGGATGTGCTATAATGTCAAGAAATCACTGAGCTTCCAGGCTGTGTTCTGCTGTGCTGGCTGAGAAACCTGGCATGAGGCATTCAGCTATAATACATAAGGGTTGTATACATAACCTAGATACACTAACCCCCAAAAATAATTTGTCTCCCCAAAAATGGGATTTTTCCTAGTTTCTAAGGTGATTGTTGGTGTGTTGATGTTTGAGTTTCTGCAACCTCTTTTTTTGTTTTGTTTAATTAAATATATAAAAGTGCAGCCTGAAAAGGTTACTTAAAAGTTGTTGGACACTTTCTATGTTCTGCTGCTCAGAAAAAAAAAAAAATCAATGCCTGAGTTCATGAGAGAAACCTATTGACAGTCTTGAGCATTTTGATCTTAATTGCTCTGCCCTTGTTCCTGTTGCAAGGGGTATGATCATGGCCTGAAGAACATTTATGAAGGTAAATTACCCTACTGTGAGTGCTAAGATACAACACCAAAAGCACCAAAAGGTCTGTGGCTCTTAAATCTCACTGAGAATTCCAGGGCTTGGATTTCACTTGGGTCACACTGAATGCAGTTTGTAGAGGGAGGTGTTGGGGAGCTCTTGGTTGTTGGGAATCATTTCTTCTGCTCTCAGTGGGCCTGGGGGCTGCAGAGGGCTGTGTCATGGGCAGGATGGTGCCTTGCACAAATCCTGAATCCTTGCCTTGGAAGTCTCCTGCCCTTCTTGGGGAGTGTAGATCACCCATGTTTGTGTGTAAATGAAGCAAGTTTTGCTTCAGCTGTGTTTACCTGATCTCCTGAACCAGGTTCCTGAGAAGAGCCTGCAAATTCCATTCACTTTATAGTCTTGAAAGTCAAGTGTGCTCCTGTGGAGTCCATTGGAAGTTCTCAGAGTGAAGGGGAAGTAAGAGCAGCATTGTTTAACAGAACAGTTCTGCTCCAGCACTGTTGTAATTAAAGTTGTTCTACTGATGGAAAGTCTATTCTCTGGTGTTTTCTTTAATGTAGTCATAATGCATCAGTCTGAGCTCCCTTGCTGGAACATCTTTCATTATAATCCACTTAGCTAAGTTTATAATTAAGCCTCTAAATTCAAACCTGCTTTTGTTACATTTTTAGGTTGTACAGAGATTGAAGGAGGAAAATTTAGGATTCGTGTTTTTTACCCCAGACAAGTAGATGTAAGTTAAGAAGCAATTAATTGGCAGTACAGTAATTTCATATACTTGCTTTTAATTTCTCGGATCTTCTGTAGCTTTAGAACAAGAATTGGATGCAATTGAATAGAAGAATAAAGGAAAATAATTAATAGATTCTTACTGTTTTGACTACAGACATCTCTAAAATACCCAAACTTTCAAATATAAGTGCTGATGATAGTGATGACTTACTGAGCTTTCTAGCAATGGATTATTGAGGAAGGTTGTTGGAGTTTATATCTGAAGGTTGACCATGAAATTTCTGTTGAGCTTTGCTGATTTTGAGGTTGTGAACCACCCAAAGCAGGCTGGTTCAGGCTGTCTGCTCATTGTTTGGAATGATCTTCTCTATGAAGATGTGTGAACATCTTTTTCAGGCATTATTTACCCTTACAGTTATTGTAGCAAATCACCAGAGAACTGTGCAGGTTAATGTTTGGATTCCGAATAAGTGACCACTTAGGACAAAAGTGCTGTCAGGCAGTTGTCAGCCTCATGTATAAATCTTGTTCATTCTCTCTGTATGTTTTTAACCTGGATTTTCTCAAATGCTCCTGAAAGAAGAGGAAATATTCTCAGTTAATGTTTGGAGGTGAGGCAGTAGAGGTATAGAACATCAAGCTACCACTGTCATATATGCAAAGTCACTCTGCTGAAAGCATGGGGAGCATTTGCAGAATCAAGTTTAGTGTCGGAGCGTGACCTTAGGTGACTTTTTACACAGGGAGTTTCTGACACAGTTGGAAGTGGAGTGAACTTTGGGTGCCTCTGCTTTAACCAGAAGACTGTTTCCCTCCAAATGTGTAAGGGGAAAAACGTGTAGGGTGTGTTTTAGGTATGGAAGTGTAAGGGAAGTTTAGTGTTAACTACATTAATCATTAAATAAAAGACTGGGCGCATAGGTACTTACATTTGAATGCCTGTTTCTAGTTTGGCATATGTGATTGTCCAAACACTTCTGTTTTGTTAGACTCCATGCCTACAACACTAGCATTTGTGGTTTTTTGGAAATCTCTCCCCCAGGGATGGTCAGTAGTTCTGTGGTGATCTTTGCTGCTACAAGCCAGGTGTTCTGCTGCTTTAGAACAGAATAGAATTAGCTTTTCAGATAACAGCTTTCTGAGCAGGCAAGGCAGACTTTATCTGAGGATAAAGGCTATGATATAAACATCCAGATTATCTTGGGATATCACACGCAATGGGCTTGTGTGTAATAGGCAAACAGTTGCACAGTTACTGCTTACATTTGTATTAAGAAAATTTATTCATGATTAAGGCTGCTTATCTTTGTGCTAGGCACCTGCCAAATGATTTATAGCCACACATATCATCTGTAATGGCTCTTCTTTTTTTGTTGTTGCTTTTCAAAGTATTTGGGATTATTCTAATTGCATCATGTGTTTTAAATGGAGAGAGCTACCCAGGTGTCCTTGTCAGCATTCCCATCTCATACCAAAAAGTAGGTCAGATTTACCCATGATGGGAAAGGTCACAATTCCCAGAGAAGTCAGGGAGAATTAAACTGATGTATGACAAGGCTGAAATCATGTCTCAGGTTTGGATCAGTTTAAACTGATCTTTTTCTAAATTCAGTATTAAAAATGTTGTAAATCCTTGTTGGAGCAGAGCCAGGCTGAGCTCACCTAAACCACAGATATGGAGCAGAAGGACTGGAGAAACCCCTGTCCCATGGAGACCTGGAGAAAAAGAAAAACTGGTCCCTTCTTTAACAGTGCATTATGTGAGAGTGTAGAGTCAAAATTGGACTATCAGTCTTTTGTTTTTCAGTGTTGGATGATTTTGAGGACTCTGATGTGTCTTGGACTAGCACAGTGCCTGTCACTCAGAAAAACCTGCCTTTGATTGCTCAGCAGTGGCTGGAAAATGGGAAAAGTTTCCCAGAGGCTTTTCCCCCTCTCTAGCTAAGCAGGGATTAGGCTGGAATTTGGCTGTTGGATGTTCCATTGAGGTTGAAAATTAAATTAAATTTTGATCACTTCAGAAATAAGATACTTGTCAGCTGTATGCATGTTTACTTATTTCTAACATTTTGTCACTGGAATGCCATGCTTTCAGCAGAAATGCAGGTTTCTAAAATAAGTTTTCTTTTCAAAATTAGTTTTTTTTTAATTCTGTCATTAAGAGAATTCGCAGTGGATTAGAAAATGTAAATGCATGGTTATGATCATTAGAAAACTTTCACGTGTCTTTTTCAAGACTGCCTGTATATTCCCAGTCATTACAGCTAATGATGATATCCTTGTTTTTCTAAACAAGATTGCATACAAGCCAAACAAAGTGACTAGGATGCTTGTGACTAATCCTCCAAATATCAAAATAACACCTCATTATTTAACTTCAAGAGACTCCATTAGTGCAAACTATTAACTAGCCAGGCCTGGATTATAAAGGATATTAACTAAATCCAGATAATTTTGGAAGAGTGAGATATTTTTTCAGACTAAAAGAAATAATATGTTAATGTGAAGTTCATGAG
This sequence comes from Lonchura striata, assembly GCF_050655825.1. Lineage (NCBI taxonomy): Eukaryota > Metazoa > Chordata > Aves > Passeriformes > Estrildidae > Lonchura > Lonchura striata. The sequence goes on along the minus strand of NC_140709.1, from coordinate 6,310,724 downwards.
GCCCTGGCACAGGGTGCTCAGAGAAGCTGTGGCTGCCCCATCCCTGGAAGTGTTCAAGGCCACGTTGGATGGGCTTGGAGCAGCCTGGGACAGTGGAAGGTGTCCCTGCCTGGGGTAGGGATTTGGAATGAGATGAGCTTTAAAGTCCCAACCCAAACTATTTTATGGTTTTATGATATTTAAGCAATTCCATGAATTTAATGACTAGTCTCAATGAAATAAAATTTTAAAATATAAATTTCATTTTTTTTTTATCTGTGTTTGCCAGTTTACAGCTAGCCATGCTGACACATTTGGGAGCTGAGATATCATGTAACTAAATTTGATGTGAAGTGTTGGTGGCCTTCGTAATGTAATTTATTCATGTTTCGGTGGATAGCATATGTTGCCTGTGCAATAATTTTTTATCGTATCAGGACAGAACAGCTACGGTTCCAAACTGTGTTACACAAACCTAGATACACAGACAAATTTTCATTGTGCATTGCTGGGGTGTAAATCAGTGGAATCTATTGAGCTCTGCTGGGGTGGAGGAGATTAGAGCCAATGTCGTGGTGTCTAATTTATTTCTGTTTTTTCTGACTTAATGTAATCTCTGTTCTTGCTCAGTGGGGAGCAGCAACCAGTTATCTTTGTAGTCCTGCCCAAAGACTGAAACCCCTTGTTTTGGGCAGGAGGCTGCTACTCCCAGGGATGTGCTGCTGTGTGCTGACCCTTTGAGTGCAGAGATGAAGGCAGTGCATTGAGAAAGCAGCTCCTGAGCACTACTTGTGCTTCTTTAAAAACCTCAGCATCTTTATCAGCTGTTATTGGAAGTTTCCTTGGATTTGCCCATTTCACACCCCTGCCTGTTTAGGTTGTGTTGTTTTTATGGCATTTTCTGGCCCTGGAGAGCTGCCCTGCAAGTGCAGTGAGTGCTGTCTGTGCAGGGCTGGATGTGTGGCTGCCCTCCAGTACTGAAATCTGAGCGTCTGAATACTTTCTTCCCTGGTTTTGTTTTTTTGTATGTGAAACATCCAGAGCTGGTGTTGGAGCCAGTGTCACTAACTCCTTCTCCTTCCCTTGACAGAAAGTTGGTGACTCTGTTTTCCCACCGTCATAGATGGTGACGGCGATGCTGAAGGCACTGGGCGAGTTGCTCCTCCTCAGCTCTTCTGTGTGAGGTGAGCAGCCATCCTGATGGGCAAAAAATGATGAGCTGCAGGATTTCTGAAAGCCCTTCTTCCCCACACCCCAGGACTTCACTGCTGCGTTGGACTTCTGAATGATGCTCAAGATTTCTGAGCTAGTGTGCTTTCAATGAGGCCATTTGTGGTCTGTGTTACATTGCCTGGGTGCTGGGACTTGGTGGGTTGCATTCTGAATTAAATGTGAATTCTGAATAAAATTAACTCAGAAAACATAAACAAGGCGTTAATGTGGTCCCTTGTCCACATTACTGTATTTGGTCAGGTTGATGGGTTTTTAGGTTGGACATGAGATGCTGTTCATCTGAAATGCAGGAATGAGCTAAACCAGATAACAGATATTACATTGTATCTCCCACTGTAGTTAGTCAATATCTGATTAAATGTAATTGCATGAATTTATCATGATAGAAACTGTTTCAAAGTAATTTGAATACAGCCTGAAATTAAAAGCTCTACTGTATATTCAGTGTGTACAATTTCCAGATTTATCTTCAGTTTCTTATCAAGAATGATGCTGTGTATTATGTGCTATGACAATGTTGCTTTTCATAAGGTTAGGAATGTAATAGAATTTTCTGGACTGAACTTCTAATAACTGATAATTTTAATGAAAATTACCAAGATTATGCCCGTGAAGACAAATCTTGAAGACAAGTATTATCTCCATCCTTATGCAAGTACAGATGTGACATTTTTAACTATAAAAGTAGGATTAATCACTAATAAGTAGAACTATGTGGAGAATTTAAGTATGGTATAAATACAAAAGCTGTTGCATCAGAAAAATTAATATGGAAATTTATTTCAGAAACTTGTTTGATGTGGAAGTACCATGAATGTTTTTTAAGATTTCTAAATTGTTCCCACCTGAATGTGGATGAATCCCAAATAACTTGAAACTCATGTGAAGTTTGTCTAAGTATATAGTTGGTTATCTTGTGGAATGAGAGACACAAAGATTGGAATTACTGGACTGGCTTGGAATTTTTAAGATTTTATTTTGTTGTGTGAGTTTCTTAATCTCCACTGTTTGGAGCTTTTCTGTAGTACGTAAACAATGTGGGTGTTTGCTGAAGCTGGCATTTAGGAGTTGGTCTCCTGCTTTGTATGGGAGACCCAGAGAAACATTCCTCCTTGCTTCCAGCACCACTAATCTTAGTGAATTGTGTGGTCTAAAACTGCTGCAGCAGCAGGACTTGATCCACTCCTGTCTCATTCACAATGTGCCTCTGGTATTTGTCTGAAGTGTTGGGGAGCTTAATTAAAATCCCTTAGTCAGAGAGACCTCTCTGCAATAATTGGTTGCTGACCTGGAGCTCAAAGATCCAAAGGGACTTGTATGAGTGTCCCAAATTCCACAGAAATGCCTGTGTAGTGTCTGGTTTTCCCTTTCAAGCTGGTCCATCATGTGCTAATAAGCAACCCCCATTTCCCTGCTGCATTTCTGGTGTTGCTCTTGTGCATCCCATGTTTGCACAGGGGTTGGAGCTAAAACACCTCCAGGCCTGGATCTTAAATGTAGGGCATGGATTTGGTGCTGAATTTTGTACATGGAATCCATTCTCACTTTGGTTTAGTCTGCCTATAACAAGATAACATTCTTGCTAAAGATAATAGAGAAGAGAAGGGACACACAACAAACAGAGCCACTGGATGCCTTGCCATTTTTTGGCACTGGCAGATTTCTTCTTAAGAGCCTGCTAGAAGCATTTACAGTGTCTTTGTAGGATGGGATTGTAGGTCCTCTGGGAGCTTGTCCTCATCAAATCTGGCACACAGGGACTGGTAAATCTGCAGTGGCCACCAGGTTACCCTTAGCTGAGCCTGTTGCCTTGGTGCTTTACATATTTTAATAAGCCTTCTTTTTTTTTTTGTTAATTCTAGGACCAAAGAATACAAGAGACTGAATTATCTGAATTATGCTTCTACAACAGAACTGGGTTTCTCCTCATAGGGCATGGCAGAGCCTGGGGAAGCCCTTCCTTTTGTTTGTTTTCTTCATGTTGCAAACAGCTGATCTGCAAGCCAGGAGAGGTCACCAGTTTGTCTGGAAAACAGGTAGGAAAAAGATATGTTAGCTTCTCTGCTAGGTATTTGCTGTATTAAAGGGTGGTATGATTGTCCTTTCTCCATTCTGTTTTAGTTCAATAATAAATTTTAAGTCTGATATGTCTTCTGTTCTATTTTTTTTTTAATTCTGAAAAATAAAAGGAGTTAATCTGTGGTTGGCATTAGTAATCTACATGTCTGTTGCAATTATGCACCCAGAGCATAATTCTGGACTCCTTAATGCTTGTCATCTAAGAGTATTTTTACTGGATTATTATCCTAATGTTGCTTTCTTTGAAATATTTAATAATTTTCTAAGTTTTGCATGCAAGGGGCACACCAGCATCTCTCAGGATGAACTGAGTCAGAAGTCCATGCTCTTGGTCAATCTATTTGTAATTCCCTTGGTACATTTAGTTAATTATTTCTGTCCCTCAATCAGGTTGGACACATGCAGTGGTTGAATGTGTACAAGGGGTGGAAAGCTGTGAAGATGCTTTGGGGGCACCACAACTCTTGGTGCTGGAGTGGGTGGGTGGGAGGTGGGGTGGTACAGCTGCACACAACCAAACATGGTGCCACAGATGTTTGCTTTGTAGCACAACACACAGCAGGCAATGTTCAACGAAATGGAAAGATTGGTTAATTTGGGAAATGTTTACTTAAAGTGCTTAATCAAAAATACCCAACTGAACCAGGGGTTTCATTGCCCAGGATCCCTTTGAGGTTTGGCCTTTTATGACTGAGCAGCACAGTGATTAAATGTGATGGAAAAATAATTTCCCTTTTTTTTTTTTTTTTTTTGTTTTGTTTTGGAGAGGTTCTTTGTTATTTTGGTTATTTATTTTTTAATTACATTTCTGTAGAAGGTAATAGGCTGAATTAGTGGAATAATGAAGCAGTTTATCTGGGAGAACTCCTGTCCTGATAGGATCAACACAAACTTTTTTCTTGCCTGGCTGCTAGAATAGGAGGCTGGGGAAGGTCTGGTAAAGTACAGCATGATACTGTATTTCTAAAGACTTTTTCATTACACTGTCTAGCATGTGAAACAAGGAGGAAATAAACAATGACTCTCTTTTCTTCAATTCACTGTTATTTACATGATTTTTGAGCAAGCTTTGAAAGGTAGAGTTGTTTTCTTAAGACAAATTAGAGCCTTCAGTGCTGTCTGTCTTCTCTTCAGTCAGGGCTGTGCACTGTAAATCATAGAACTTTAATTTGACTTGATGATTCCAACTGAAAACAAGAAGCTTTCAATGCTTCAAAGGCATCTGGGGCAGATGTAATTAGAGCTAAGAAAATTTGGTGCCCAGGATTGTGTGGGCACTATGCTCTGAAAGCCCCACAATAGGATTGTTGTTAAGGTTCCTCTTCCAGATGCACAAGAAAATTGTTAGTTCTTGTGACTCCCACAGTAGATTAAAAATATCTGATCTCTCGAGAGTCACTTTAAAAACTTCAAACCCTAAGAGTATTTTGATGTACTTTCTCTGCTTATGGAGTGGCGTGAGGTAGAAAACAACTTTGACTGATATGTTTTCCATATGAAAATACTTGTGAGTTCCAGCTAAATGTATTGTCCCAATTGAGGAAAAAAAGATTTTTCTCCAATATTTGTAAATATTACCCCCCTCCCTCCCTTTATTTTTTCCTCATTGAAGGATTTTGTTGAAAATTAGATAAAAGTCATATTTAAGGCCCAAATGTTTAGTTCCAGTTTGAAATGAATAGTATATTCACCCAAAACATTTTGTTTTGCTGAGAAACTAAGTGTAATTTGTGAAACCCCTACTTCTTCTGCAGTAGTAGTGAAACATCAGCATTTCTAAATCCCGAATCTTGTGTTTTTGCAATTGTCCTGAGAAATAACACAATGGTCAGTAAATGGCAGTCTGCTGTCAGGGTGGCATATGGGGCTTGGTTTTGGAAGCATTTTCATACCTTAACCAAAAAGGCTTTTCAGGTAAGATTAGTCACAAAGGTTTGTCTTTTGGGAAGAGAGGGGTGGTGACTTAAATGGAATAGGTGGATCTGGAGAGGTAGAAGTGTTAGCATAACCTCTTGCAGTAAGATATTAATGATAAAGTAACTCTGGGATGTGCATCATGGGGATCTTGATCTATTGAGGCCTGTGGCTTGTATAATAATTGTATAAAAAATCATCCTATAGTTTGAGGACTTTTGTGCCCAATACTAAATAATGAAAAGTTAATTAAAGTGCAGCACAGTGAACCTAAAATTAAGTAACTTTTAAAATAAAAGCTGAGCAGATCCATTCCAGTACTTGCAGCTGTTGTCCTTTTTCTTAATAAAACAATCTGATGAGAAATGAGCAATCCATAATGGGAAAGGTGATGATTTGTTCTGTTTTTAAATCTTGAATTGTCTGTTGTAAGCATGGCAAGTTACTTACCTGCTGGGGAGAAATTCAACTTCTTATTGAAATGTCATGCTTTATAATTAAATAAGATTATGCTACTGAAAGCTCTGACTTTATGAAAATGAATTTATATGTACTGAAATAAATTTTCCTAGCACACATAAATCCAGGGAGGCATCCTTAATATGGATGGGGCTGGGGAAAAGGAAAAACATCATAACATTGCTGCAGTTTATAATACAGACTTTTTTTCAACTAAATCCTTGACACTATCTAATGAAGACTTGTACATTTTCATTCTGGGCTTGGTGGTTTTGGTCTAGGAGAAAACAATGGTACTGAAATCACTGCATCTAAAAAAAACCCCAGGCTCTGAAATTCTAAAACATGAGAACTTGGCAGTGTGAGGTAATTTTATACATACTCTTCCCTCAGCTATTCAGAGGGCTATCACTTGCATGTTGCTTATTTGTGACCTGTCTTAAAACCATTTATTTTGAGCTTTTGCCTTCTAGAAATTACAAATTAATATCTGTACCCTGTGTCCTCTGGTTTCCAGACATTTCTTGTCAAATACTGATTTAGTGGCCACTGAACATGAAAACAATAGTCATATAAGCTAAATTACTCAGCAACATCAAATAGCTGAATAATTTTCTTGCACTTGCTAAATTTAATTGAACCTAAATTCTTGTAAATTAATAGCATTTAATGCAGTTGCCAATTAGCAATTTGAATATTTCACCATGTTAATTTTCTCCAACACTTGAGTAGTCTTATGAGTTCCTGGAATTTCTGCAATGCCAGTATGCCTATGTTGTAGTGATGGCCATTCAGGGTTTAAAAACTCTATATAGAATATTGACACATGCGTGAGTCCACATCATAATTATAATAATCTAGTTTTTTTTTGTTTTTTTTTTTTTTGGTGACTCTCTAAAATTTAACTCCAAAATCAGAATCAAGTGTAAGAAACAAGCAAATATTGAGTATTTTACAGGAAGGGGCTGATAATTAAGATTAAAAAGTGCTGGAGTGTCTCTTTCCAGATACTCTTTTTGTAGCTTGTGGACAGGTTTCTGGCTCCCCTTCAGTGCTGGTGTCTTCAGCTCTTCCATTAACTACACCCCAGGCATGTGCTGTTTCCCCCAAAACACAAACAGAAAATGCAAGATATAAGGGACATAGCCCATAAAAGGCTCTCAGAGCTAAAGGAATGACATGGGTTTATTTTTTAATGAGGGAAATATTGTAAAAATATTTTTTCTAGGATGAAAATGCCCTAATTTTTAGAAAAACGTCTCTTTAATCCTGGTAAAAATGCTATCTATCATGGAAATCCTCTGTCTGCTATGGAAGGGAGGGAGGGGACTGTTAGAAACCCAGATGTTGTGTCCCAGTGAGTTTTCCTGCTCTAGAAAAAATGAATCAGGATGGCTATTTAGCCCAGCAGGGACATGCTCCCTGATATGAGTGGAAGAGCACTAAAAGTGAGGTATCAGACTGGGAAATGGGTTTGTAATGATTCTGATCACAGCAGAGAGATTTTTACCTGAGGAAGAAACCATTAAACGTCTGGCGTTTGTGGGCTTTTGGGAGCCAGGTGTGTGAGCTGTAAGTACTCCTGCCCGAGGTGAACATATAAAAACTTTAATTCTGGAGTTACTACCTGTATTTGAAAGTCGTCCTTAAAATAGGGTTAGCAGATGGGTTTTGATCTTTAGTCATTCTTCAGAAACAATCCATAATGGTAAAGGGACAAAATGAACTTTTCAGGGAACAACTTCTACTGTGGAGGAACCTTTGAACCACCCGTGAGTGTGGGTGAGCCAGCCTTGGCTATGATGAAAAAGGCCTTTTGTTCTCTGTTCTCTGATAATACTGCCATAAAATGCCCTTTCTCAAGATTGTAATTTCATGAAGGTCAAGTGCTGGTTTGGAAGTGCCTTTGACCTTATGTCTGAAAAGACAAGCTTTTACCTACGTACACCAAATGTTAAAAGGAGTCCAGGTGCTCAAAGGACAGTAGAGCTCAAATCTGCTGAAGGGAGACTCAAAAATAGCTCTGCAACAAGTCAAGTTTTCCCAAAGCTCAACAAAATGAAGAGTGATTATCTGTCCTAAATGAGGTGATTTCTTTATTTGGTGGGACAACAGCTCATGAATGAAGCACAAATACCTTTTTAGTGATTTTTGTGTGGTGTCTGTATGGTTTGTGGTGTATCTGACTGATTATTCCAAACTTCTCATTGTGTGGTAAGCATTCTAATTGTGGCTTGTTCTTACCTTGCCTTGACGGATGGAGTTTTAAATGCTGAAACTTCCAAGTGGAAATTTGGCCTTGATATAATCAAACTTTGTATGATTCAAAAGATCTTTGCTATGCTAAGAGGTTGGAACAGAAGTGATGCTCCGGGGTTATAGATTGCAGTCTTGCAGTATTGACAGCAGAAGCAGTTTGTAGTTTTAAAAAAATCTATTAAGTTCTGTTCTCAAAATAACCAGGACACTGCCATAAACCTGGTAATGAGAAGTTGTTCTAAAGTGATAAATCTTCTCATTTTTACCTTTACTTTATTCATGGTTAGTTTATGCTTCTGTTCCTGAGGCAGACTACTCTTTAATTTAAGTAATTCTTCTTTTGGTCATTGCTGTTTATGCATTTATGAATTGAGGATACCAAGCTTCTGGACTCCTGTGAGTAAACCTATTTCTTAGAACTGATTGTTCAAATGAAATATTTTCTTAGAACTGCTCCTCAGAATTATATCAAATCTCAATTAATTAAGATTTCACCTACTGATGTTTTACTGTATTTAACTGGAATTATAAATGTCTGGCTTAAAATATCTCAGAATAATTTTTTAAAAAATATTTTGTAACGAACCGTTTCATTTGAAGCAGTGTAGTTGGTTTTAATGTGTTGGTGTGGTTTCATTATGTAGCAGTTAAAAAAGTGATTTAAATAAATAATAGTACTTAGTTCTAAATTTGTCTAAAATAATTACTTACAAATAACATTTTATGAGACAGTATAAATTATGTTTCTATTTCTACAAAACATTTTAATAAAACATTAACATTTGAAGATTCAAAGGAAGTTGTTTTGCAAAATTTCATTAGGAGCAAAATTTAATATGCTGGTTGATATTAGTCACTGATATTTGAGAAGCTTTAAGAGTGGCCTCAAAGCTAATCTCACATTTCCTCAGACAGAAGTGCAGCTGTTTCAGATTGATAAATATTTGGTTTTCTTTCTTCTTTGTTCCTTACAATTTCCTGTCCACATTTCCACCTTTGTGTTCCATGAGTCTCAACATTTTATTACATTTGATTCTGCTGCTCCACCCATCTTTTTCCACTTCTGATATTAGTATCGTCATCTTGTCTTATTTTCTCAACAGCTGAATCCGGCTTGTCTTGGAGCTGTGGAGATGCACCTGTTGCCTTAATTTATAAACCTTTGGAGGAATTGGTCAATTCATGTTTAGATGAGTGAGACATTTCATAGTTGGTAAAGACCTTGTGTCCTCAGCCAGGAAATACTGGGGAGTTTGGCAGAGAACAAGACAAATCTATACCAGGAGAGTTCCATAAAAGCTGGATTTTCCAGCCTGGTCTTTCCTCCAGGTGCTGAAGGTCTGCTGCTGGGTTGGATAAATGCCAGGGCAGCCCATGGCACTGGGCTGGAAGCGCCGTGTATGGGATGTGGATGAAGGACCTGTGGCACTGAGAGTGCCAGCCAGCATGACAGATGTTGGAATAGCTCCTGGAGGAGTTTGGGATGCTGGTTAGAGATACAGAAGTACTTAAACTGGTGCTGTTTTTCCTTGTCTGTAAAACTTAGCTTGTTTATTAGCTCTGGTTTCCTGTGGGGAGCTGTGGACAGCAGAGGGAGGCTCTTGGTGGCACTGCTTAAAGAAGGAATCCTTGAGTTATTGTATTTTCCTAGAAAAGCACTCCAGCAGCAGTACAGGCATTGAGTACCAATCCAAGTGAAAAGGCAAAAAAAAAGTAAAAAAAAAGTGAAATAAATGCTGAAATTAACCCTTGATGTGCCTGAAGTAGGAGTTCCTTGGCAGAGGCGAGTGCTGAGCCTGGCTGTGGGCTGGCTGCCTTCAGGGGGGAGCTTTTGCAGCATGTGCCTGATCATTTTGTTATTGTTGGGCTTGCAAAACTATTTTAGCAGTTCTTTTACAGTAAGGCTGCCTGCTTTAGCAAACATCTTTGTCAACCAGCATCAGATGTTCAGTAGGTGGTGGTTTAAACTAGATTACACAGGAGATTCACACTAATCTTTTAATGTCCCTCTTCTCTTGAGAATAATGGTTTTTGAGAATAAGGTGCTTTTTTCTGTTTTTTTGTTGGTATTGGGAAAAGTATGTTAGGCTTCTTATCCTTTTCTTTCCTCAATGGTTACTATGGGAACAGAGCTGGGGGTCACAGGGGAAAATCTGCAAAAGTGGTTTCTTTTAAATAGTTCATTTTAAAAAATAAAAAGATAACTTATTATTGGAATTGTGGTACTTTTCATTCAACTTTGTTGGATTGTATTGTTGTACATATTTCAGTCACAAAAGAAGCACAGTGAGTGGCAAGAAAAACAGATTGGGATGTTTTTGTAGTTTTTCCTTGGGGTTAATTTTTTTTTTTTTAATTGAATGTAGCTTTTGGAAAGATTTCTGTTGTTATGTATAGGCAGAGCATTAAAAATGGATGATCACATTTTCAGCCTGTTTTAGTGGAGTACTAGATTTAATTATTCTGCTGCCCTTGTTCAGAACCCTGCAGGTTTTTTTTAAATAAGTCTATCTTAAGGGTTTTACTTTGCCACTTAGTTGAATGGCTTCAGTATATAAGGGTAATCACTTCCTCATTCAGCTCTTGTGTAGAGCACAATTGTGGGTGAAAATAACATAAAATTGTATTAGAAATCCCTAAAATACACGTTGTTGTTCTCAGTATGCAAGTTATGCTGCAGACTCTTTCTAGGGACTCTTCATGAGGTTTGGGAAGTCTGCCCTCTGATACCCTTATTCCCTAAATTTTTTTCTCTGCTGCTGTTTTTGAGAATAGTCCTGCCATTATAATTTTATTATTTTTCTTTCTAAAAAGAAAAAAAAACGCATTCTTTCTTAGCTTCAAAAAATGTGCATGGCAAAAGCTGGGAACACTAAATAGAGAAGATGGAAGGGGTATTTCATGGTATTTCAGGTTATTTCCATAGTCCTGACATGATTTAATTCAGTAGCCCTCAGCTAGTGGATAGATATGATAAAATGACCACTTAATGCAGGAAATTTGAATGTCAGAGCTTCAGTTTGCCTGGACTGAGACCAGTCCAAGTGCAGGGTGTGATTCCAGAGGCACTGCCTGGTCCTTGCTCTTGATGCCACTGCCTGGTCTCTACCTCTTTGCAGAATTCTGCAGTTTCTTCTTCCAGAGCCCTTTTAAAGCCCATGGTTGGATGTGTCTCTGTGTAGTACTTGCTTGTAATAGTGATTTAGGATTATAGAGCTATGTTTGGAAAAGCATGTTAAACCCTCATTGTAGTGGTTCTAAATACATTGGTTCTGTATGCTGGGGGTGAGTTGTAGACAGTTGCTGGAGCAGATCCAGCTTTTGTGTGGTGTGTCCTGGAAGGCTAGCCATGAAAAATCACTTTTCAAATGAGAACTTAATAAAAACTTTCCTGCTCTGAACGCTAAGCCCTGCTCCCCGTGCGATTAGTGGTTTCATTTCTTTCCCAGCAGTTGGGTAATGATTATGGCTCCAGATGCTGCAGGAGTGATAAAGAGAGTGATTAATTTCACTTGAAAGGGCATATGTTCAAAGAGGAGCCAGCCCAGCGCCTCCAGCGCAGAGCCCACGCTGCCGAGTGCGTGTGCCGTGTACCCGGCTGATCCCAGGGACAGGACCAGGCGACTCCCCTGACTTACCTGAAGCGATGTATTTGCTGCTTGGTTGTTGTATTATTTTCCCAGGATCTGTTTAAAAGCTCTTCATAGCTCTGTAAAGCAGTGCTGTCAGATTTTCAGCTTTGGGGAGGGGCTGATGTCACCAGCACAGCCCAAGTAACTGCGAGCGAGCTCGGGGCTGTGTTTATACCCTGTACAGAATTAAGTGGAAATGAAGGGTTCGTGTTCCCTGGCTTAGTCAACAGCAGCTTTAAAGGTGTTCCTACGCTTCATTTGCAAGAACAGTTCACGCTGTATGCCTCTGAAAAATCCTGACATTTAAAGCATTATATTTTCAATATGCTTAAAAATTAAATGTGCATGGTAGGTACTTCTTTAAGTCTTTATCAGGACCTTTTTGACCCATTGAATAAGTCAACAGAAATATGAATCATGACTGGGCATGCCACCCATGTGGTTAAATCCAGGGGACATCTGGTGTTTATTGTGTTACCACCTGAAATTTTTCACATTTTGGTGTCTTCTGGGGTTTATTCTGTCACCCCTGAGATCCAGAGACCTTCAGATTTCAATAGTATAATAATATCCACCTACATGTGAGGCACGTTTTACTTCTCTACATGGTGACATTTATAATCATAACTTTCACAGGTTTGAAGCTGCTGAAGGGAAAACTTCAGTCCTTCTGACATCTTTAACATCTTTTGACCCATTAGTTACATTTATGTCACTCATCTGCTTCTAAGCAAAACAAACAATTTCTTCTATCTGTTGAAAATCTTCACAGTGGAGACACTGGATAGAGAAAAAATTATTTCTGTACTTTAAATTTTCTATGCATTCAATAAATTTTGATGTGTATTAGCTGCAGAGTTTTGAAGCAGCTGTCTGAATGGGGTACAGAATTAGAATTTTTACAGACAAGGATTAAAAGGAGGCTTTATTGATTAAACACCAGAAACTTTCTGGAAGTTCTGTTATTAACTATAGTGCTCATAAGGTAGCACTCATGTTTTTATTGTCATTCCCTTAATATTCTTTGTTGCATTAGTAAAATAATGCTGCTTCAAGCAGAAGGGAAAATTAATTTCAGTGAATTGTTTGCAGCTCTGTGTATTAAATGCGTATGGTGTATAACTTATTTAAACTTCAGTATTTTCAGTTAAATTAACTCAGTACATGTTTTTCAACTGGCATTAAATATTTCATAGCTGCTGTATAGCTTATCTTGACTTAAAACATTGCTAGTGTGAAATTTGTGATTCTGCTGATTGGAGCTTGTGTCTGCATTTAACAGGAGGCTCACTTGGATTAGTTTTGAAGTTGTAGGAATCTGATAATGAGGGTTTATCCAAACTTTTAACTTTTATTGATCCCACTTTTCTCTTAAGGAAATATCAGTCCACTATCTTCTGCATTCCTCTGCAAAATGCCAAGATGAACTTGCTTTTAGGGTTGTCCCCAAACAATTTTAAACATGAGAAAGTGTGCAAAACAACCTTCCCCAAACCCTGAGTACATCCTTGCCTGCACAGCACTGGGAAAATTATCTGTGTGTCAGAGTGTTAAATATGTTCTTAGATGCCAGTGCTTCTGTGTGTCTTTGTGTTTATTTTAATTTTTGCCTGTGTTTTATGTCACCTGTGTATAATTACAGTGTTGCCACCCAGCCAAGGGCACTGTCATAGTGGCAGAAATAGAAACAGAGCTGCAGTGTTTTGAGAAGACTGGGGATGGATCAAATAAAAGACAGGGAAGTCAGAGTAAATGATGACAGTAATGTTATTGTGCCCTAAGGGTCTTGCAAAGTACAGTACTTAAAACCCAATTTTTTGCTTTGTAGATAAGTGAACGTGTCTCGGTTAAATCAATATATGTGTGCAATAGATGATAAAACTTGGTATTACATACCTCCTTTGATATTTTTCATACTTACTGCTTTAAAGGTAGCATTATATTTATGTTCAGAACACTCCAAAGTACTTTATGCCTTTTGTTATGAGCTTTCGAACATGTTGCTTGGTTTAGTAATGGGAGCTCAGGCAGCCGGAAATTGTCACTCTCATGTTGGGTATTTATTGATGGTTAATTGACTGCTGACCTTTGCCAGGACTCCCTGCAAAGAGCAGGGAGTGATACAAGGGGATAGTAAATCAAGGAAATTGAAAAGCAGGTGAGAAAAGGTAATTCTATGCAGTTGCATTTAAATTTTGAAGCTGTTTTTAATAGATAAAACCAAAGGTTAAAATCAAACAACTCCTCATCCCCACTGCTTTTCTCATAGATATTTCAATGTGCTCCAATATGAAAAAGAAAGTTTTACTCACTCTTCTTCTTCACTGTGATTTACTCGTCCTTGATTGATTTTTTATTTTTAATGGATGAGCCAGCTTTCGAAGTCTTCAGAATGATTTAATTATTACAGCACACAGGGGCCCAAATCAGATTAAAGGTTTTTTTGATATAGTTTATGGAATAAACCAGCAAACAGATGCAGAGGATGGAAGGCTGCTGGTACTCAAATCAACTAGATGATTCTGCAGGCAGAAGATTCCCCGTAGACCTTAACTGAAAGGTCAGGAGGCAACCTCAGTATGTGCCATTTAATCCAATGTCATTGGGATAAATGTATTGTAACTGTGTGTCTGTGGTGTATCAGGAACTAAAGAACTGGTAAAACTCGCAGTGTTCTGACTATACTGCCAAATAAAGCTATGCTACATTCAATAAAGCAATTACATAAAAAGCATTATAGTCAGCTTCAATTCCAATACCAGCAGCATGATCAATCATTTTCAATCCAAAGGATGGTCTAATCGCATTTTGTTGCTGCTTTGAAAGGTTACATTACTCAGTTATCTTGCAGCTGAGCAACCTTTTCATGCTTGCTTCATGTAGGATTTTATAGATGTTCTTTCTTTTACTCTCAGTGTTTTGGTATGGCCTGTTTAGTGAGAGTTTAAAAATTTCCCTACCCTTTCCTCATCCCTATAACTTTTTACAGTTCTTAAACCTTTTTGGAATAGAAGACCTAATTGTCATGATCAACAAACATGATTGTTTTTCAATCTTTTTGCTCCTGGTGCTGGTGCTGCCACTTCTCTTTCAGTGGAATAAGCATCCTGCATAAGTAATCTCATCTGGCTTCATCCTGTGCTTGTTCCTGTGCTGCTCAAGGACTTCTCTTCCCTTGGCACAATCCAGCCTGGGACGCTGACTGGCTGTTTGTTGTCCAGGGTCATTGCTGTGACCAGCAGTGGTTTCTCTGTCCCCTCCTCTGCTTCGCTCCTGCTGTGTGGGCAGCGTTCTGCAGGCTCTGTTCTGTGGGTATTAATGGATACTACCTGGGAAACACTATTGAATTCCTTCCTTAATCAGGCAATTTGGGAAGTAGTTAAGGACAATTGGGTTATCTTCATTAGGACAGTGCTAGTGGGTTGATACTTCAGTACAAAGACATGAGAGAATTTTCCATCAAGCTTTCCTTTTGCTTTACCTCTCAAAGATACCAGGTGTTGGACTGATAAAGTGACAGATGATTCAACGTACTAACTCTTTTCTCTCCCTCTCCCTTTACCTTCTTTTTTTCCCCAGAAGCCTAGATACTTTGTGAAAGATCCTTATTTTCAGGTCTTGTGGAACCAATTCTAGCCAATACTTTTCTTGTGGACAGTGCCATTTAGACAATATTAGTCACAATGCAAAAGATTAACTTTTAAGTAAAAGCATACATCCTTTTCTTAGAGACAAACCTGAGTAATAGTTACTTGAATTACTGTACCCTGGATGCTGCCTGTTGACCCATAAATTTGTTCCCTTCCTAGACCAGTAAAATTAATGCATTTTGTATAAATTGAGAGCTAAAAGGTTCATAGCATTTTAGTTGTTCTTTCCCCATGTAAATAGCACTTGAAGCAGATGGAAAATTTTAGCTTAAGAATAAATTATTAGAGATTTCTTCCTTTTTATGTCTTTGGTATTGGCAAAGCTGTCTTGTCTGTTAATGTATTGCTGATGGATTTTTCATTTATTTATTCAGTAAATCCTAGCAGTTTCCTTATGCCCAACTCAAATACACACTTTAGTGCCAGAAACTGTCCTGTTTTGCTGTGGATACACACACACACACACACACACACACACACACACACACACACACACACACACACGTGTTCTGTTCTCCTTATCTTTGGGTAGCTTTTAACATGTGGAAGGTCGCTACATCTGAATGAATGTCTGGTGGTTTTTTGTTTTTACTCTTTTTCAGAACAAATTTATTCAGCCTGGCTTCTATATGCTTTGTGCACTGACAGCTGCATGGAGGTGCCATAGGATGTCACAGGAAACTGCTGATTGTTAATGTCAGGCATTATTCTGGATTTCTTTTTATTTTATTTTGTTCTTGTTAAACTAGGCTGATAAACGCCATATGTAAAATTTCATGGCTTTTTCATAAAACCCTTCTAGTATCTTTCTGGAGACTCTGTTGATAAATTTTCCCTTAAGCTTACATACAAATTAAATGTGAGAACCTGCGGCTAAAAGAAGTTGCTCCAAGGCAATGATTCACACGGATGAAAAATCAATGAAAGTTTCATTAAGAAAAGGGAGGAAAGTTTAGACGGGCTCTTTGCTTTGCTTTCCTGTGGGAAGCAGAGGGAGAAACCATTTTATTCAACTTTATTCTTAGAAATAGGGATCATAATGTGTGTGGGATTATTTTTGAATGTGCTGCAAGCGGAATTGTCCTCTGGAGAAGCTTCCTTGCCTGGTGACTTGGACCCTGCTCAGGTGGGTGTATTCATGCAGGAGGCTGCAGCACAGAACTGGGAAGATGTGTCCTCTCCTGGGCAGAGGTTTGCACCCATATTCCCACTCCTCAGGGGCTCAGGTCCTGCTGGAGGAGTCGATCTAAAGCCTGATGTGAAGGAAGCTGTATTTCCCCCCTGTATTTGGGAGGATTTTCTGTTGAATCAGCAGGGTGCAGCAGCTATGAGAGTGAGCAGTGGGAGGGCAGGAGGGGACTGAATTAATTCTGCACACCAGCTCTGGCACAGGCACCTGCTCGGGCTGTGTGTGGGAGCTCCTTTCTGCTGGGAGTGTTGTCTTGTGGAAGCTGGACTTCTATAGCAACCATATTTCCCTGTCATAACTCTCAATCTTTGTTTTTTTTAGTTTTGCTATTAAAACTTGGTGATGACACATGTTAACAGTCTCCCGGTGACGTTCGGCAGTTGTACATCTGTTTGTTTTCATTAAATACTGTTTTTTGAAAAGTTTAAGGGCTGATCCGATTAAAACACAGTTAGGATGGAAAAGCTGGCGAGGTTCTCGCAGCCAAGAGTAAATTTATTTCTCCAGTCGTGTTTAAAAAAGCAGGAATGCTGGCAGGGTTGAGTAGTAAATATGAGCTGTACATCTTGTTCAGTGAGCTTTTTCTGGATGCCTTGTGTGAACTGAGCAAGTGAGTTAAGTGAAACACACGTGACTCAGGCTCTGACAGGGTTGTGGTGATGGATTAAAATCAGATGAGTGAAGCTGCTGCCACCCCAGACCATCTGCCCTACTCTTTGTTGTGCATCCCAGAACAGCAATATTTGGTCTGTTCATGAATCAGCTTTATAAAGCAGAATTTAGCCTGGAATTTTAAAGTCATCTAAACTGGGGCTGTTTTGCTTTAATATGCTTCTCCTAAATGGTTTTGGGGAGCTTTCAGACTGCCCCAGCTGTTTGATAAGGCATACTGAAAATGGGCTGTTGTGTGTATTTCCGACCTGGGTAATGTGCTTGTGCTGCTCCCTCACTTGCCTCTGCTGCTCTGTGGAAGTGCCAACGTGCACATTTTTGTGCTTGCTCTGCTCTGTGTGGTGTCCACAGCCCCCTGAGTGTCCCTGTGCCAGCACTGCCTACCCTGGGGGTCAGCACAAATGCTGCTCTCGGGCTAAAGGTTCCTCAATCTACACTTGAGGTCCTGTTTACCATTTCAATCCCATGGAACTGCTGTACCCATTTGTAAATACCTTAAGAGCAAGCTAGTATTTTTTGCTTAAGTATTTGTCTGATAACGTGCAGTGATTGCCTAACTTGCATCTTCACCTGCAGTGCACCTGAACTGTAATTTGAGAAAAAATTGCTTGGTTTTAGAGCAGAATTAGATTAAAGTTGACTAGCTAGAGCAAATGTGGTGTACCACAAAGGGATGCTAGGTTGTATTGAATGAAATAAACAGGAATAAACAAGCGTATGGGGCTGGAAATCCCATGCCTGCAATTGCCATGGGCTCCAGGGCAACCTGTTCACCTTTCCCAGGTTTTGAACAGTGGCAAATGAACAGATTGGATCAGATCTTGTTTCAGCATCGTCTGTTTCCACAGCTGAAGCTCCCATATGATCAGAACCTATAAATTATTTAGATGCAGAAGCTGTGTAACCAGAGTCTCCCATAAAGGTTAAGGCTCCATCTGTTCTGCCAACCTCAAGGACTGTGCTTTTCATGCCATTATTTGTATTTCTGGGTGACATTAGAAGAGTCAGGAACATTCAAACGTTGCTTCCTATTTGCTGCACAGCAGTGAAAGCCTCACTGCATTAGCACCACACACCTGAGATGCTCTTGGCCCAACTTCATTCTCAGTCACTGAGAAAGGAGATGAACTGGACTGTGCACAGCACCAAGAGATCTGAGAGGTTCTTGTAAAAAAATAAATAGGAAAACCCCAAAAAATCGAGTCTTTTGGGTTACTCTTGTATATAGTCTGTCTTGTTTAAAACTTGCTTTCAGTTTAAAATCTTACAGCTAATCAGTATTTCAGTGGTTCTGTTCAGAAATGAGAGTAGCAGAATTTCTCATATAACACCACCAAATGAAATGATTTCATGTGCAAGTGATGAGGAAGATAAGAATGGAGTTTTGGAAATTGAAACTCCTTTTCCAAGTTTCTTCCTTTCAAAGAACAGGAATTGAGTTTCTGAAAACTGAATTTTGCTTTGTGATATTAAAATGAAATATTGACATTGTTTTCTGGTTTCTCCTCCAACTCAAGTGATATGTATATTCTTAGGTACTTTATTCTACATATATAACATCCCCAGAGAAATGTCTAAAATGAGCATAGCTTCAAGTGTAGGTAAAGGAGTCTTTGCAACTATCACAGCTGTTTAGACTAAAATTATAGGAGTAAGGAAGGATGAAGTTTGGTCTCGTGGAGGAAGATTGCAAACTTCCAAAGCTTAATTTTCAGAGCTTCATTTTCTCCTGTTCAGTTTATTGTGACCCTTCCTGGAGTCTCTTTCTTAAAGCTGGATGATTTCCTTTCAGTTGGAAACCAGGTGGGATTGTAGATAAAGTATCTTCTGGGTAGCTCCTGTATAATTTTTCTAAGTATAATAATTATGTTTTAGTCTTGTATTTTTCTGATGCAAAACCAAACCGCAGGTACTGTTGAGCTTTTTTCTGTGAAAACATAAAGCTTTAACAGGCATGGTGGTGACAGCTGCCTGGTACCTGTGGTGTTACTGGTTGTTAGAAATTGTGTTAATGGGCTCTGTTCTGGGGAGATTCGTAGCTCACAGTTTTGGGAGAGATGGTGAACAACCAAAGCTAAATAAAGTAGGTTGTTTTCTTTTTTTTTTTTTTTTTTTTTTCCTGATTTGAGAAGATTTTGTGGTAGATTATGTTTGGCAGACTGATCTGGCCTCATGCAAAGCTTTTTTTGTGTGTGTATGTGACAGCTCAAAAGCAGAATGATTTAGACTCCCTTGCTGCCATATATTAGAGCTCAGCATTTTGCAGCTACTGAAGACAGATCAGACAGAAATGATGTGCTTGGGTAGAGAACTCACGTGGGAATTTATGGGTGGCAGCAGCACAGGCAGTGTAGAGGCTCTGGAGAAATCCTGTTTTGGTTGTCTGTGGAGATCCTGGTGGGGTGGCCAGGGAATTGGCACCACCCCTGGCATCTCTGGGCCCTGCTCTTGGAATGTGCTTGGACTGGGCTATGGTGAGAGCCCAGGAGCTGTGCAGCAGTTTCAGGGGTTTTCCAGGTCTACACCTCTACTGGAGAATAGGTGAGACATTCAGTTTGCATCAAGGATTTATCCCAGAGCTGGAAAAAAAAATTAAGAGGAGGCAGTTATATCTCTCTTTATGCTTTTTGACTTTATGGGATTTCTTCGTTCTGTGCCGTGACTGAGGTTTTTTGAGCTGAATGCTGAAAATATAACAGAACATAAAAGCTCATAAATTTAACAGAAGGTAGAAAGGCCACAGAATGAATAAATACATTTACCTTCCAGGAAATACTTTTGCTAGGAACTTCTCTTCGTTCAGGTCAGGCTCCATCTTCTCAAGCATATAAACTCCTGTGGATCTTGTTTCCAGAAAGAGCTCTCCCAGGAGGCTTTAGTGGCTCCTTGGAAGGAAACTAACTACTGAGGGCAGGTGGGCACCCTTCCTAATTGTAATGCAATCACTTAGCTTCTTGATACCTTTAAAGAAAGGGAAAGAGAGTGGCCTAGAGCTGCCACCTCTTCTCTCTCTCTTGCCCCTCCACTGCCAAGCCAAGCCCTGTTTCCTGCCTGCTTTTGTGTGGACCTGTCCTTGTATCCATCAGGGAAAGAGGAAAAAAAAAAAGGTGAAATGAAGGTTAGTGGTTGTGTAGGACACACTGCACCGAGGGCTGTGATAGAGTGGGAAGAAGGATGTTTGCCAGCACGTTGCTGTGCTCAGGGTCATCAATAAAAGGAAATGTAATTGTCACTTTCCTTTTACAATACTTTCCCTTGGATTGTTTTTCCCATTTATCTGAATTCATAGCTGTTACAACAAATGCTGTTAATGGGGGCCAGTCAGCAGAGAGTTAAACTCTGGTAAATGGTATGTAGTTCACCTAGGCTTAGCAGAATTGCAGGAAAACAGAATTTACAGCAGAAAACGAACAATAAAATCCAATATAACAAAGTGGGAGTTGCTAACTGCTTCTGTTGTGGTAAGCATCCTCCTGCACTGTGACCTGCCAGGTGTTCTTTGTGCTGTTGTGAGTGCCTGTCTGCTTTGGAGGGAAAACAATTCAATGAACAGACTGAGACAGAAGAGAATATCTGTGGTTTTAATAGTTTTGTCAGGCCTCTGCTTATTCTTAGATAAATAAATTATTTAATAGAAGAAATAATAAATTGGGTATTAAAACGTCTCAGCTGCCCAAAACCACAGTGAACTTTTGTGTGTCTGAAGAGTGGTCAGACTTACCTGAAGTCAACATAGCATTATTTTTACTCATGCAAAGATGTTTAGCTCTCTCTAAAATCATGGGGAATTCTTTTTTCCCTTGTCAGTCCTCAAACCAATCAGTAATTTCCTTCCCAATTAGTGATAAAATTAGTGATTAGGGGCTGAATCAGTGATAAAACGTTGTGAGTACAAATTTTGTGAAGCATATTGTTTCTCAATTTGTCAGAAGGACAGGCAGGGAAGGCTGTGACACCTTCCTGCTGCAGCGAGGAGCTGCTCAAATAATCCAACATGAATCAAATCAGGATCAAAGCGCTTCATTGATTTATTAATGGGATGTAATTAACCAGCAAGCAGTGAACTGTATGTTCAGGGCCAGTACCCGTAATGCACCAGCTGAGCTGCAGTACAAGAGGTTTAACATAACTTTATAAACACCTTTCAAGTTATAATCCCCAAAAGTTTCTAATCACCATCCCAGCTCCTGGTTGTGTGTGTGTGGTGGGGTTTTCTCCCACAGATGATGTGGATGTTGTGCCCTGTGGTATCTACCTCCCATTGCTTTCTCTCCTCTGCTATAAGAAGAAAAATCATGCCTTTAAAAATACTTTTCAAGCAGATTTCCTTCTTTGTTTCAGAAATCAGTATAATTCTTTGGCTGTTTAATATGGCTGATGGCTCATGGTCATCCTCTTCAGTGCTGGACAGGCACCTTTTTTGGCAGTTTTGAGTGCTCCCAGTGCCATACAAAACTCTGATAAACTACATCTTGGAATGGTTTTTGGAACTGCTTTTTCTGCAGATGATATTTAAATCCCAACCTTGGGATTACTTTAACTTGATGTACTAAGCAATGTGATACAGCTGTGGCTGCTCATCTCCTACTTATCTCCATTTGATTTGCAGCTGCATCCATTTCTGTTATTTTCTAAGTGGCCTTTCCATTTATAAGGGGATTCAAGAATAGATGAGAAAACACTTGCAATTTTTGCTGTACTATAACTCGCTGTAAGAGACCAAATGCTGTTCTCATTTTAACAAAGGAGAAATACTTACTCATGTCCATAGCTGGCTTCCTCTGGGTAAATAGGCAGTTTGTCTGCAGTAATTTCAGAGTGATGGAGCACTCAGATACATTTTTGTTATTTGGTTTAGTTCAGTTGATGTAATCTCCAGTCTCTCACTCTGTTTCAAACCAAAATATTATTCTGGATATCAGTTTATATTTCTGGTTTATTAAAGAAACAGAACCTTTCTTGGCAGGTTATTGGTCTGTTGCCAGTTTACCTTTTCTTCCCCTTTTATTCTCCATGTTCATGGTGCAGCACAGTTCTGTGCTCAGAGTTGTTGCTGATGGGAAGGACTTGTGGTACTGAAACTCTCACAGTGTCTTGCCAGTGCTGCACTTTTGCAATGACAAGGCTCTTTGAAACATGGTCACATCAGAAACAATGGTAGGAATAAAATATATTTTAAAATAACTTTTGGTGCAGGGCGGTTTGGGGTTTCCAACCAGAAATGTGTGGAGCACTGGCTGCAGTCAGGGCACTGCTCAGGAATATTTTATATCTCTGTGTGTTCTGGCCACTTGGGTGTCCTTCAGGGCACGGTGGAACCAGAGTGTTCGATCCAGGGCAGGGAATGGATCACTCAGCAGCCCAGAGGGATGGGGTGAGCTTGTCTAATGGTGACTGCACAGGACCCAGGAGGCACTTTATCATATTGTTGGCAGCATCCCTTTAGCTCCTGACAGTCTTGAAACCTCATCTGTTTCTTAGCCTTGATTCTAACCAGCTTGCTCATCTTTTTTTTTTTTTTTTTACCTTTTGTGGTATGTTACAAAGGCTAATCTGTATTATTTATTATTAAATTTTTTTACAGTTTTATTCTTTGTATATTTGGATTTCTGTGATCCTTTTTAACAAGCTTGTGCCTCGTTCTAGCTTTTTCATAAAATATGTTGCAATGATCATTTACATCTCTTGTAAAGATTCTGTTCTATTTGATTTGGAACAAAATTGTTTCAAGTCTGTAGACATCACACTTTTAACAACAGTGTAAATAGATATTGAATTGGTAGGCACTTCAGTTCTTTTACTTATGATTTTAAAATTAAGTCAGAAACACTCATAAAGCATAGGCTACTACTGTGTTATAGTTTCCTTCTGTTCTTTCTGGTGCAACTACTAGTAGCTTAGGCTCTCCTGGTAAATATCCAACCCCAAAGTCTTTGGAAGAGATATGTGAAATATTGAATCCAATTACCGAGTTTTTAAAGAAATATTTTACAGGCAATTAACCATGACTACCAGTAATTTTTTGAAGTGTTATGTTGTTTTGACTGCATACCTAATGATGTTTTAATAGATGTCAACTCCTATGCAAATACAAGAATTAGAGACGAGGGTGGATTTTTCAACAGCACAATGGATAATTGGGTGTCTGACTCACATCAAAATTAATACAAGTTGAGTGCCAGGCCCTTTTTGTGCCTCTGAATACCTCATACAGAAACATAACTAGTCAGTGCTCCTACTATATGACCCTGGAGCAGTTATGTGTACATTTAAGATTAATTTCTATTTTGTTTTTTTAGCATTCTTTCCAAAGTTAAATGTACCTGAGTTGGCTGAAGAGAGTGACACTTGTGTGTGTGTTTGTGTGGAGTAAGATGTATCCCTGGCTGGGGGTGATGGGTACAGTCAGTAGTGCCAAGGTGCTTTTAAAATCCTTATTGGGAATGTCAGCTTGAAGACATACTCTTGGTAGCTCCTCTCAACTAACTACAGGCTTTTCATTGAGGGCTGAACATTTTGATAGCCAGGTGTGTCAAAACTGATCAGCAGCAAAATTGCTATTTGCGTGAGTTTCTTGAAAAGTGGTGCTAGCTAAACATTGTTTTTTTTTTTTTAATAGTGCTGTTATAATGACTCAGCCAAAGGAGCTCTGTGCTTGACAGTAAAAGGAAAAGCCAGACTTTGAGCCTTAGATGACATTCCTTGTTATGGTACAGGCTATTTTTTGGACTTCATGATTTCATGATGCCTGTCAGGATTCACCGTGTTGTTCTTTTTTTCTCCTTCAGTAATCAAGATCACTATCCAAGCTGGAATCTCATTTGACCAAGAAATTAAATAATTTTTCCTCCCTTAAGATGTATAACCACTTCTTTATGTGGATACACTGGCTCTAGTCCAGCGTTTGAGTCAGCAAGAATTTCCACTGACTTTGTGTGGGGTCTGCGGAAACAAAATGATGAACATCACAAATCCAAGCACAACTTCTGACAAATGGTGTCCCAGCAGACAGGTTGATTGCTGGAAAACATTAGTCAGATAAATGTTTCTTACTAGTTTATTTGTTGGTGTAAGGCCAGAAGATGATGTATGAGAGAGTAAAGGTGTGTTTTTTACTGACCTTCAGCAAACCTTGGTTTTCCCTTCTTTCAAGTGAGTCCAAGAGAGCAGGAGTGGCCAGCCCAGAGTGCCCCAGTGGCTGCCCCTGTCCCCAGCACTGCCCACGCTGGCTGCATGTCATCCTCTGTAAAAATGGGGAGAATATAGAGAGTTTTTGGTGTCCCCTTCCACTCCTGGCAGCTTGAAGTTTTAGGAAATCCTGAGCTAGAGATGGGAGCCCTGAGCTGCACCATTATGAGGGATAGTAACCTTCATAGCCCTGGTGAACTCTGCCATGAATCTGTCTAAATGACTCTTGAAACAATTTGTACTTCTGACAGCCAACCATCTTAGAGCAGCAAGGCCCAAAATTTAATTCATTTCTACGCTGCTATGGTAAGGCTGAAAGTGAAGTTTTGCTGTGTCCTTTGGGCTAATAAATAATTTTCCTTTTCCTTACCTCCCTTAAGTTCTTTCTTTTTAAATGAATTATGGCTTGTATTTTTGTAAGGTTTTAAGATTGCTGCCTATAAGCTAGTGATACAGGGTGAATATTCTTTTCCTTTTTTTCCTTTCCTCTTGGTCGTCCTCATATTGCATACCATAGGCAGTATTTGAAATGTTTCATGCTGGAAACCTGAAGCATTCAATGGCACTGAACATGGGACCCTGAAAAGTTTTTTTCCCCTCTTTTGTATAATCTCAGCAGCAATCATAAGTACCAAAGCCAACTGTAAAATTTGGTTTAATAAGTCTTTAACAGTGTTGCTCCAAATGGCCTGCTATTTTCAGAGCCAGGCAAGCAGCACTGGCATGGTAGGAGCTCTGCTGCAAGGCTTGGTGCTGGAAATGAAAAGGGGAATTGTCTCCCTAGGAAACAGAGGATGCACTGGGAATGCTGCACAAAGCCAAAGGAAAGATGATAAATAGACTCCTTAAGGCCCTGGATATTGCATCCTAAAGCTGAAGTCCTCCAGGACTGTGTAGGTAGCTTAGTAGCACAGCTATGCTCTTCTTAAATATTAATTGAATCTACTGGCAACTTGCAACATTGCAGTTTTTGTTTCCCCATTCTCTTCTTTGGGGAATCTGTTACGTTTTCCCTACATCTTTATCTCTGGTTCTGTCTCTTAAATATGTACTTTGCTGCCAAATTACATGTTTAAGAGGTGAAAAGAAAACTTAATATCAACCCTGTCATGGACCTTTTCCCAGCCTTGCTGTGTAGTGCCCATCTGTTGACCAGACTGATGGAATGAATGATGAGAGAGACCCTGTGAGATGTGTCAAGCTATTGAAAAACACTTTTTTCCTGTTTTCCCTTATTGTAATAAAAAAAATAGATCATTAAAACTGTTTTATGAACGTGAATGAGCTAGAAAATATTATGACAATGAAAGTTACTGAAGATAGAGAAATGAAATTTTAAGATGAGATTTATCTTCTTACTCTAATTTGTACTCCTGCTGTACTGTAAATGTAATAACCATCAAAATGAAAAATGCAACAGATTGATAATACCATTGAGTTTTAATTAAACCACTGAATTGAAAAGGGCCCAGATGGATAACTGGAAAATGTAGTTATAAGCCTGGTATGAAAAATGCTGGATTGCTAGCAATATGTCTTACAAATAAATGCTATGCCAAAAATAATCTCATTTTTAGAACATCTTCCTAAAATTAATCATTAAAGTTTCTAAAACAGATGGTTTCTAGATTTTATTTAATTTGGCTTCCAAACAGTTACCCTAGATCAGGAGTTGTGCTTTTAACAAATCCCTGTCTGAGGCTTGTCCAGTGCTGTGGTGTCCCAGGAAACACAGAGGTAGTACCAAGGAATGTGAAAGCTCCAGTGAGTAAAATCATGCCTTAAACTATTTCAGTGTGGAAATTGCATTAATTTGGCACACAGTGCTTGACACACAAAGCAATTTGGTGTGAGATAGTGCTAAACACTGCCCAAGCA
The DNA here is from genome assembly GCF_050655825.1 of Lonchura striata. NCBI lineage: Eukaryota > Metazoa > Chordata > Aves > Passeriformes > Estrildidae > Lonchura > Lonchura striata. Next base: position 6,284,592 of record NC_140709.1, on the reverse strand, counting down.
AAATACATCCTTTACTGCTGATATTTCTAAAATTATCATTTCAGTGGAGACTCCTAATCAGAGGTGGCTCCATGCTGAGACCTCCCTGGCCTTGTGTCCTGGCACATTACTCCAGGTAATATTTTTTGCCCCTAAACAAGCTGGTGTTTGAATTTATACCTGAGTGTGTGTGCACAAGTGAGTACAAAACTCTGGAAGTTTTCCTGATTTTATTTTCTGATGGAGTCTTCTGAAGTTATTGTGAAAGGGAATCTTCATCCTCAAGTTATTTAGTAGATATCTAAAAGTAAAAAAGCACCAGTCAAATTAAATTAGCTATGATCAAATCCTAAAATTAGCATAGAAAGACGCACAAATCAATATCTTGTTACCTTCAAAGCTTGTTATCTGTACCTTCTCATGAATTAATTCTAGAAACTTTATGCTAAATGATGTAAAAATTGATCCAAAGCTAGAAAAAAAAATTGGTGATCAATAAATTTCTTCTAGGCGGAGAGAAATTCATTAAATTCTATAGGTATTACATTGCCAGATATTCTTACCCTGCTCTGTTCTAATCACTACATTATTCTTGACTGAAAGCACATTAGCTGTAAAAATTCATGAAATGAGAAACAGAACATTATAAAGATTTTCTTGGGATTTTGTCACTAATGAGTTGTGCAGAAAAGTGGAACACACTCTCCTTGCCAGTGAAGATGTGCTGTGTCTGGTAGTGCTTTGCACTTCAGCATAACTGTGCCTTTTATCATTGCACAAGAAGTTATTTCCTGATAAATTTGGAGAATCCTAAAATGCACTTTTCTTTTTCCTAACAGAAAGATTGAACTTGTCTTTCTCTACCTAAATATATTTCTTATAATGAAATTGGGGTAGGAGTGATGAGGTTCAGCATGTTATTCAGAGGAGTGGTTGATAAAGTTCTTTTTACTTTGTTGGCTTTCCCTGTGGTGATCACCTGTATAATTGTAGCCAGGTGTGAGTGACAATGGGACACCTCTTTGGTCTGAGTCACCTGTTTCAGCTGCTGCCCAGTGCTTTGGCTGGTTTTTGAACTATGAAGTTTTATTTTGTGGCGCTGTGGCTGCAGCGTCTGTTCTTGGCAGCTGTTTAGAGCTGGGTTAGGATTCCTTTGCTGATCTGTGCTCCAAATTAAATCATGTCTAGGAGCCCCCCAGGCTGGATGCAGTACTGGGGGGCACATGCCAGTGTGTGTGCTCCAAGGAAACCTGTCTTCTCTATTAATTACCATTTTCTTACCTTCTTTTGCCTTGTGCCAGATGTTTTTCCTACCACGCTGCCTGCCCTCTGGCCTTTCTTTCCCTGTTCTTTTTGGTATTATTTTTCAATACTTTGGCTTCTGCATGGATGTCACTAGGAGTGAAAAATAGGAGTTGTTGATATTCATGTAAGTCACTTCCCTACTACTTCAGCTTATTTTGATGATTCAGGAGAGCCTACACATTATGTAAATTGAATAGCAAATATGAATTCCTATTGACAAGACAAAAAGTACAGTCTAAGAAAAAATGTAAAGCATGTGCCAAATAATAAATAATTGAAAGGGACTGAATTGTCAGAAAATACTGGTTAATAATCTGTGACTGATGTGTAGCGCTATTGTAATAAAGAAAATTTCTGTTTTGTGCATTGTGTGTCATAGAATAGACACATAAATGTGAAGGTACTATTTAAAGCATGTATATTAAAAAGCCCCAGTTTGACACTTTGCTTGCACTTTGCTGGTTAACTGATATTGTCCCCTCAGAGCATTTAATGGAGAATAAGATACAATGGTGTCATGTGAACATGTGAACTTTCTCTTTTCCTGAACCTTGTATGTTTTTGTATAAAGAAGAGCTGCAGTGTGGGTTGAAGTGAAATTCTTTGAGCAAGTCTGACTGAGATTGGATGAAGCCCAGATAACACTTGTTATGTCTGTGACAAATTTTGAACAGTCACACTTAAATTGTCACAAGAAGTGGGCTTCTTTTGTATATCAAGGTTTCTTATGAATTTGCATCAGCAGAATCAAAGTGGGAAAATTCACATTTTTAATTACTGGAATCAACTTTGTAAAGTAAAGCATTGCCATCTGTTATGAGTTTTATACTCAAAGCCCCCCTGGTTGGGCAGAGGGAGATGCCCGGTGTGTGCTAAAACTGTTATCTTGGGGAAGCCTTCACTGGCATTTACCAAAAGTGCCTTTTATGACCCAAAATATTTCAGTACCTGGGAGCCCAAAGCTGTGCAGTTATGTACTTCAGAATATGTGTGCTACCTTTATTTCATAAACCAAGTAAAACTTATGCCTAAAGTACAGTCATTTTGAGAATATTTCATTAAAACCCTAGTTTTGTAATAGCCCAGTCTCACAAATAGGTCTTTAAATGTCTCACAGGTTGTTTCATGCAGCCTGTGAGTAGAAGGAGGCTGCAGATCCAGTCTGTGAGCATTTCAGCCCAACAGATCTGGATTGCTCTGTCTGCAAGTGAAATGTTTTCCAAGGGTAGATCTGAGGTGCCAGCCACAGTCTGCCTCGCATCATTCCTTCTGTAACTTCAAATTAAGCATGTGTTTAGTTTCCCAGTGATTAAAGTGCTAAAATATTGATTATATATATGCAGTATTTAAAAATTGCAGATGAATTATTAAGCTGAAACTTTAGACTCTTACTCCTTCGAAGCAGATGTCTGGTGAATGAATTACTTTTAACAAGGCCACAGTTGTATGTTCGCCTGAGCCAAAATTTTGACAAGATACATTTAAAAACTACCTAATTACCCTGTAATTCAAATGGTATTATGGAAAGTATTTTCATATTTAGACTCTCTTACTGTGTTTACTCATCCCACTGCAAGTTTACCAGTGCATCATTGTACCCGTGCCCTGGTTAATTTGTGCAAACACGGCTTTGAAGAACACTTTTAGGGGATGAAGGTTATTAAGGCTTGACAATTTAAATGGTGTTTACTGATGTATTGCCATTAGTGTTAGATATATATCTATTACAGTGAAAAAGTATTTTTTTCATGTATATTTTGTGGGACTTTTGTAGTGTCAGAGCACATCTCACCTCCTGCCCTGCTGGGGTAGGGTGGCTGGGTGTTTGGGGGTTTCCTTGTGCTTGCTGTTGATCCATGGGATTTGAGAGGTTCATGTTATTCTCAGGCTCTGGGTGCTCTGATTTTTCTTTACTTGGAGGAATGAGGGACACAGAACCTCTGTGTGTCACCCCACCTCTGATAGCAGCACACCTCTGAAAGGACTCTGAATTTACTCAGATGTAAATACTGCACTCTTTCAGGTTGTGGAATAATTTGCAGCTCACAGACAGTAAAATTTGCCTTTGAAAATTTTGGTTTTTGACCTTTCAGGAGAATAGTGTGTGCTTCTGTGTACTCCAGGTGTTTTAATAGAAATATTACAGTGTTACAAGCTCTTGTAAAATAGTTTTATCAGAAATGTAAGGAGGTGATGGAGATGTCTACAGCAGGATGCACCTGCTGGGGAGCAGTTTCTTTTGATATAACCTGTAGCTCAGTAATTTTGCAAAAATTTAATAATGAAAGCACATTCTATCATTTCTGTCTCTGTTCCCATGACATTTAAGCCCAGGAAATAAAGGCAGGCATTTAGTCCTTCAGACTTCAGAGGGGTATGAACAATCTGTTGAACCACTGCCTGGTGAGAATGAGTTGCCTTTAGGAGCAGTGAAATGACTGAACCTCTGAGTCTCATTATTTTTTTTCACCCATGATCTTCCAAAGCTATTCCTATTTGTTAATTCATTTGTAAAGCAGGTGTCCTGTCTGAAATTTTCTGAACAACCCATCTAGTCAAAGATAAAATCAGATGTGAAATAGCTGTACTGTGAACCACAGAAAACTTTTATATACAGTAAAATTTACTGATAAAACTGGTGGTAGGCTTAATAAAAGGCAATTGATGAAAGGCAACCTGTAGTCTCTGATATATATGAGGGAAAGTGATAAAAAATGGTGGCTTGTAAAATAGTTTAAGGAGGGCTTTTCCTGCATTGTGAGGAACAGCTGGGCTTTGCATGCTTCAGGGCTCCCAATCATCCTCCTCAGAACTTTAGATCAGGGGAGAGCAGCATTTGGAGGAATCCAGCTCCAGAATGCAGCATCCTAAAGCCTTCCCCAGTGTGAGCTGGGGTTATCCCACGGTGTCGCCCTTGTTCCAGCTGCGGGACTGATGGTGAAGCCTTCACAGACATCTGCAGCTCTGCACTGCTGCCCTGGGGTCAGGAGCACTGGCTGTAGGAACAGTCCTGCAGCAGCAGGAGGTTATTTCCACTTGAGCTGTAGCAGCTGGTTTGAGTCAAACTCTTGAGTTTTTTGCAAATTCTTGCTGTGTGGCAGGGCTTGAGCTCACGCGAGTGTGGTGGGATGCGGTGGGCAGAGAATGGAAGATCCTGGGTGTTCTTCCCTTCATGGAAAGAGAAGCTTTGAACAGAAGTGTGTGATTTTAGTATCTGCAGGGCGTTTCTTTGGAGAATTAAAGTCCTCTGACATTGCAAAATAATTGCAACGATGTCTCTTTTTAAGAACAGAGCAATGTTGTGAGAGAAAATTATTTGTGTTTTATGCAAAGTTTTGATCCAAGTGTAAAGTGGTAAAATATTTGTAGTAATTCTCCATCTGTAGCAAACTTTTATAACCAGTGACCCATCTGTTTCAAGCTGCTGCTTTGAAACTTTCAAAGTGCTGCATCTCAGCCAGAGCCAATACTCTTGTACATTTAAAAATTCAGAGTTTTGCATGATGCATTTAGTTAAACAAGTGCACCCGACTTACTGAGTTGTTTTTTCCCACGTACTGTAATGTTTCGTAGAGTTTTTTAATAAATAGCATTTTGTTCTTTTTTGCTGAACATTCAGTTTTTTGGGGAAGAAAGCAACATTTCTCATAAAAAGCAACTGATTGTGCTTCATCTTGCAGTTGTGACAGAAGCTCTGAATGGCTTGAAGGGAAGAGCGTTGGGACGTATTATTAGCATGGGAAACCATAATTATGTTTGTTGAATTTGAAGTCTGAAGTTTTTAACTCAAAATCCAAGGGTTTTTTGTTTTTTTTTTCTTTTTACCTAATTTATGAAAACCTCATGGGAAATCATCCTTCCATTTTCTTTTTGGTTCCCCTCTATCTGCATCATCACAGTTTTGCTCTGTTTATTTCCAGAGTTGTTCTTGTCTCCTCTTTTTGCTTCCCCATACTCAAGAGTTCAAACATAAAAAGTTCTTTTAGTACTGCTTTTATGGGCTCTATTTTTGGTTTTCAAAGTTTTCAAGGATTCACCTGCACACCAGACAACATCTTTCTCATTTTCATTTTTGTCTTCCAGTCATTACAATAATGAAGGATTTTGGAAATGTCTCACCAACAGCGTAAGCCATCAAATCCAGAGATGTAAACAGATTACAGTTTCACCCATTGTCAGCTTTGCCTGACATTGTAAAATGCTATTGTACACCAGACTTTGGAAATCATTTAGTTGATTGATACAGCAATAAAAGGGCACTTAATAGCAACCAAGATAAAAAGCTTTGCCTAATGTTCTTCCTCATGTGATAATGATCCCTGCAACATTCCAGACCTTAAATGATGAAAGTATTATAGATAATAATGCTGTTGGAAAAAAACTCCCTGCTCTCTCACAATTCCTGCTAGGCTGAGAGGACCAAATAAAAAAAAAAGTTTCTGTTTCCTCTTGTGGCACCTGCCATTTCAGAAGAGTTTGGAATTGAGTGACATCAGAGGAAAATGAACTTTAGAAAAGTGTACCAACCTTTTTAGAGGTGCAGTTATTTCCTGCTATGCACTGGTCAGAAAGGGTTAAACAGCAGTCAAAATAAGGCTTCGTATTGTATGATCTCTTTATTATAACTATAAATTTGGTTGAGCAATACAAGTATTACTTTGCCATAAATATTTTCTGGGTTTTTCTGTCTCAGTCTAGGTGCAAATATGTACTTTCCCTAGCTAAGGGGCTGGGTATAGAAACACAAAAGATGTGGGTGGTTGAAATTTTCCACTGAGGCAGTTTTCAGTGTTTCGGTCTGTCCCCTGCAGCCATGGCCATGTGGGATCTCCTTCCCTGGGTCTCCAGTGAAAATGAGGTGTTTGTTCCTCTGTATTGAGCTGCACTTCATGGTGAAGAGCAGGGAATGAGTTTGGAGCTGCTGTTTGTGTGCGAGGAACACATTATAGGCTGTGCAAAAATATTGAATGTAGGGCTTAAGAGATTATATGTATGAAGGAGAAAAGAATCAATTTAAGATGGAGAATCAGGGACTTTGCTATACTGGTGCATCCCGTTGATCTCTGCTGGTAGAATATTTCTTGCAAGATTGGGTCAGTTAAGATAGAAACAGTTGAATGTTAGTGGACTTTTTCTGAGGGGCAAAGAGAGGCTGAGAATAGCACTGCTAGGGCAGAACTGTGGATGAAATCTGTGTTATTTAATTAGGAGCTTAATGTTTGGTGTGGATGGGTAATGGCAAGGTTGCAGAAATGAAAATCACAATTTAAACTCAGATTCAAGGAGCTCTGACAGTTCAGTTTCTGCTCAGAAAGCTGTTCACAATGGAAGGCACGTGCATGCTTTTTCTTTTCCTTTTTAACCTGGTTTTGCATCGTGTAAGTGAATTAAGTCTTCCCCCATCTATCCCCATAAATCTGCCCAGTTTTCAGCATTTTGTGGCTCAGCAGACCATTTTGGCATCTACTTCTCAGGGCTTAAAAACATTCCAGGTAATTAATAGGATATGCCTCCTGAAAGTAAGGATTTCTGAGGTAATACCTGCAAAATACTTTTTGAAAGGTGACTTATATGTGTATATTCCTACAGAAAGAGTGGGAGAATTCAGAGCTTTATATAAAGACTATCTTTAAGCTCAGCTGTGTCTGTATAGTGGAAGAGGAGCTTCTCTGGGCAGAAGGTCCACATGTGGCCATCACCTGGGTGCTCCCAGCTTGCTGCTGGAAAAGCTGATTGCTCTCAATTAACCCTTGAGGGCTCTTCCCTTGAGGGCCTTTATGACCAGCCAATGCATGTTCATACCCACCCCATCCTCACAGCAGTGGTGTTTTGTTTTTACAAAAATATCACAAGTATCTGTCACAGGCTTGTCTCCAAGTCCTGACACCTAGTCAATAAAAATTAGTTATGTGTGATTCTTCTTCCATCTGCACTCCCATTTAAAGCAGTTCACAGAAAATCTGTAACAAAAGTGAAATTGCAGGGCTGTAGGTGGCTGCAAATTCCCAAATACATATAGAGGACATTTAAATATATTTTTCCCTTTGAAAACACTGGTTCACTTTTGTTTCTGCACTACCCACTACTACAAGGTGATTTCCATTTCATAGGGAACACATGATATGCCCAATTGTGGGCTTGGAAAAACTCTTCCCTTTGAACTTATATTTGTGGAGTTGAGTATCAAACGAGAAGGAAAATGCCTGAGGTGTTGGTGTCTAATTGACACTGAGTCACACTGCAGGCATAGAATTTTTCTTTTTTTATCATAAAAACACATAAAAATATGTCTAAGTATTCCACTGATTTTTCACAGGCATTGACTCAGACTGTGCAGTGTTCCATTTTGGGATGAAATAGTATTCTGGTTCAGAACTGGCACCAGTCATATATATATAAAAAAAAAAGGAAAAGTACTTAACCTGCCCTTAAAGTGTCTGCTGTGCAATTATATGAGACTTGAAGTCTGAAGCAAGTGTGTATCCTGTTCTTAGACCTCTTCATATATGTGTAAATATATTTATATATATCTCACTGTTTTATTAGTTCTGAAATATTTAAAGATCAAGCAGCATTCTGATTGTTGCAATTCATAATTGACAAGTGTGATTAACAGCACAACAGTGGTAAATCCAGATGATGCTGCCAGTGCAAGGTTCGGTGAGCATATGAGCTGCTGCAAATAAATTCACAAACACAGGAAGTGCTGAATTATTAAAGGAAGCTTTTTTAAAAAAATAAGTATTTGAAATTAATAGGAATTCTGTATATTACAAATGATTATAAACTACTGTTCTGGGACACAAGGTGTCCAGTCTTGGGTGTCCAGTGGGGCTGGAGAGTTTAAGCATCACTGCCTTGAGCTAAGTGGCCTTGATACAAGAGGATTTTGGTATTCCTTTCAAAGAGTAGAAATTAAAATATATAATGTATAATTTAAGAAGTGGTTCCCCATCCTTCTCTACCCATCCATGCTTCCCCTCACTGAGCTGAACAATTCAAACTTGTGTTCCATGAGGATACGGAGCCCTGCTGGATGAGTAGAACAGCAGAGAGAAAAAAGGGTTTGGCAGTTAGTGAATTAGCACTGGAGATGGTAAATTATTGCTATTTCAGTTCTTAAGTTGTCACTGGAAAACAGGATTAGAGGAGGAAGGATTTCTCTAAGCCTCAGGAGAAAAGCTTTTACAGTGGAATATTGATGCAGGAAGAAATGCTTGTATTCTGTGCTATTAAGCACACTTACAAAATTGCTCCGTGCCAGTCACAGTTGGCTCTTCTGGTATTTCTCTTATGTAATTCATAAGAACAATCAGAGGAAGCTGATTTATATAGAAGCCAGCCTTTTCCCACTGTGCCTCTGTGGCTCTCCTTGGCTCCTGTGAGGTGTCCTGGCTCTGGGTGCCCCTGCTTGCACCTGCTGATGGAAAACCTGTTCTGGTGTAAATATCCCAGCAGAAGGGTGATGCTGGCTTGTATTTTCCTGATCTGCCTTTTATTCCTCTGCAGACTATTTTCTTAGGTCTGTTTTTGCTAAGAAAATCTAAATTTTTTTTTTTTAACTTTTTTTTTTTTTTTTTTAGGGTAGTTTCTTTCCAGTTTTTGTATGGCATATCAGATACTGTATCTCAATCATCAGAACTACAAAATGCTTAAACAGTGTGGTGTAAGGAATAGTAGGATGTTGTCTATATTGTATGGAAACAGCTGTGCAAACAGCCAGCCAGTGTAGATTGACTAGTTAAGTATTATTTCTCAAAATTGAACATTTTTTAGAATTCTATAGTGGAATTTGGACCACACTATATTATCTTGGTTAAATGCTAGGTGGTAAATCAAAAGGCTCTCTTAAGGGGGAACAAATGGGGCTAAACCAGTGGCAGTGATGAGATGTTCTCACAGTGATTACTTGGGTTCTCAGGGGAAACCGTGGGGAACTGTGCAATGGAAATAAATCACATTGTGGCACCCATCAGTGTGCTATGTATTGCTTTTCTTAAGCAGGGCTTGGAGTAAGGAGCATACTAAACCCTGAAAGGCTCCTGTCTGGGCAGACAAAGAAAAGGAACACCTTTAGGATGACAATAGAGAGAGAGTGACAGAATGGGGAAGAGAATAATTTGTTTTACCAGCACCAAGGTGGAGGTATTCTAAAAATGTATAAAAGAGCAGATTAAGGTTTATGTACATAGAATCCATTCATAGAGACTTCTTATTGTTTTTACCCTCAAATCTCCATGTTAATACCTTTGGGTGAAAGAATAAATAATTATTTGTGCTGTGGAGAAATGGTTTTTGGACTCATTTTAATGGGAAGTGTCACAGTGTTGTGGAAAGGAAAGAATTAGAGGTGTTGTGTTAACAGGGTTGGGAAGCAGAGGCAATAGCCCAGAGAGCTATTTTGAGACTGGGTGATTTCATCCAGGAGGAGAAAAAGGCTGCATAATCCCTTCCCCAAAGAGGTGAATACAGAGGAGCCAGAGTAGCCCAAAGATCAGCTCATTCTGCCACTTTTAACACAAACTGGTATTAACTCAGGTATTAACAAAAAATCTACTGGAAAATTAAAGCAATTTGTTTTAATTTCATCATTTGGAATAATTGTGATTAATAAGTAGGCTTCCTTTTGGTTATAAGCTCTCATCACCAATAAAAATTACATTGTATTGTTCCCCTGGGGTTTTAATTGCATTAAGAAATGATTGGCCCTAATAAACTTCTCCAGTCTGTGATAATTATAATCAAATAAGATATCCATATAAAAACACAAAATGATGCTGAAGCAAATGCAATCTTGATCATTAATTAGTGAACTATCAGAGGCCTTGCAGATGGTGGTCATTTGGTGCTTTTCAGACTGAAGCCTGACCATTGCAGCCCCAACTGTGCGCTCTAAATTTCTCCTTCAGTAATTCCTGCATCAGTAGACACCTCTGAGTGTGTTTATATGCACATGTTGCATGTAGTTCCCAGTTGTTTTTCATATGTGGAAATGTCACCAGTAAAAGTGTTTGTTGTTTCAATAAGACTGTGACCCTGCACAGTGCTTTACAAAGCTGAGAAATGGATAAAGGTGCAGCTCACGGCAGGTAAAATATAGAATAGCAATTCTCAGGTAATGGTAAAGAAGAAGCGTGGCATAAGCAGTGTCTGTAGAAGCTGCTGAATTTTTGGGGTTCTGTGAAGCAGAGGAGTTTGTGTTTGGTGGCAGATTGTGCCATGTTTCGGTGGCAACATAGGAAAATGAGATTTCTTTCCTGTGAGGGTGGTGAGGCACTGGGACAGGTTGCCAGAAAAGTTGTGGAGGCCCCTGGAAGTGTTTTAGGCCAGGTTGGAGCTACCTAATCTAGTGGAAAGTATCCCTGCCCATGGCAGAGTTTGGGATGAGATGATCTTTAAAATCCTTCCAACCCAAACTATTCTATGATTGTGTGAAATGGGTGAATGAGGAGAGAAAGAAAAATGAAGTGGACTCTGTGTTTGGCAGCCAGCAGTGAAATCAAAGTCATGCTCCGACTCTTTTTTGGGCAGCCACGTTTGGTTTTTGTGTGGCCTCCTCACAGGACAAGGTGGGAGATTTGATGCTTTGCAGCTCTGAGAATGTTGGTACCAACCCAAGTTCTGCCAACATGGAAACATTTGAAATGAAGAGCAAGTTTAAAGGCACAATATCCTTCCTATCTCTGGAGTCTTTGGAGAAATGCTGGACCTACAAAAAATTAATCCAAAGCATTACCAAGGGCAGGTGAGCTCATCTGCCAAACTCCTGTGAGATGCTGCCATGAAAAGTGTTGAGAGCACAGCTTTATTTATAAAGAATGCAAGCCAAACTAAAGATCAGGAGCATCATTAGACCAAATTATCTTAATCTAATGACACATGACGCTCTTGTGTGTGGTATCAAGATAGAATGTGACATTTTTGTCTTACAGTAAGTTCCCCTCTAGTCAAATGGGCATCACAGCTGTCTTTGAGTTTCAGGAAGACTTTGATTCCTAAATCCCATAAAGTGGATTTAGGTCCCAGTTTGCCTTTTATTGATTAGAAAGTTAAATTTAATTGCTTACGCAGTGTTTTTTCCTATTTTACACATTTTATCAGTGAAATACAGGCCCGCATCTTTGACTTCAAACAATTCCATTTACATAATCAGCACATTTACCATTCTCCCTCACAGTTTACATATTGGTTGAGCTTGTCTGCCTGCAATGTGATCTGACCACAACGTCTAACCACTCCTCAGAGATAATTTACATTATTATTGCAATATGGATTAGGCGTCAGTGGGAAGCAAGTCTGAGTCGATTCTTGAAAGAAATTATATAACAGCCTGATACCCACTTGGAAATTCAAAGAAGTTACTGAAAAATGTTTCTTGGCAAGCTGAAGTTCATAGATGAAACTTAGCAATTAGTTCAGCATCCAAAATTTAGGATAGAGTTAAATGAAAAACCGAGTAGGAATGTGGACTCTGCTCACCTCAAACTGACAAAATAGAGACCAGTTTGTTCCTATTTCCCTTTGGAAGATGATGCCATGGATGCTTCTGTCAAGTGTCTGCTGGTCCTGACACTGCAAACCCCCTGAGTGAAGAACATGGATGTTGCAGGGAGAGAGATTTAGTCTTTCTGTAACAGTGTTTTTCTCCTTGAGCTGGCAAACACATACACAAAAATAGGCTGGAAAAAACTGAATTCTTATGCCTGCCCAACCAATTTATTTGTATGGGGCTTGAATTCCCTGAAGAGAGGAAATGTGATGGATTCTGCAGGAAATAGCAGCTGTTCTTCCTCCTCCCTGGGGCATGGTGATCAGTAAACCCTCCCTTACTTTTTATCAGTGTGATTGGCACCCAGTGTCTTGTTCTAATGGTCCAGCTGTTGAATGCTGTAATCCCTATTGGCCTGATGGCACATGCTGTTCTTACTGCTGCATGCCCTTTATCTATATTCTTGATGCTGAGTTAATATTTTAATGTAGCTTGTATAAGCAATTCCATTCTAATTGCTTGATTTTGAAGAGTTTTTTAGGGTGACCATAAAAAGGTGTTTTCAAGCCTCACCAAAGTTTTGATAGGGAAAATCTGTTTTTCCCATAAATTATGAATATAGAAAGCCCTTAAGACTTGTTGTTATGGATGGGTTTATTCACATATGTAATTTGAGAAGGGCTTTAGTACATCCTTAATCTAAGGAAGAATTTAATAATATGTTTAAAAAAATAAAATCTGTTTCTATCATAAGTCTCTTTGTTATGCACAGTGTTCTTCGGCTATTAAATGTGAAATGAAATGAATTATTTGAAAAGATTAAGGTCTGTTGTCAATACCCAAGACTCTGAACTTTGTAGTCAGGGAGCCATAGTGACTTGTTTTTCCCAGGCATTGCAGTATCTAATAAATGTAAAGACTGTGAGGGCTGATGCAAAACATCTTTATCTCTACTTACTGAGACTGATTTATTCCCAAGACTCAGGATTTGAATTTGTTGCATTACAGCAGGCACTTGTGTGTTTACCAGTGCTCTGGCATTGCTCTGCCCAGGCTGGTCTAGCAGAACCTGATTCCCTGTTCCTGGTTTGTTGCAGTCCCAGTGGGATTTGGGATTGCAGTTTCAGGAATAAAAGCACACAGATCTGTATGGGCTGAGAAGGAGAGTCCATCTCTTAATATGAGTCAAGGTGTTGCAAGCTAAAGTTTTTTCTCCTCTTGGTCAAGGAGGAAGAGATAAATAAAGTCAATTAATTAATGGCAATGTGGCTGAAGCTGCAAGGGGGTCATCATTGTTAGTCCAGATTTAATTATTAGAGGGGAGAGGAGTAATGCAGTTATTTTCACACAGCTCCCACCTTGTGCACCTTTCCTGGTGTTACTGTCCCCTTGCTCCCATGCGTCCTAAGGCTGGGGTGTCACCCTGGGGAGGTGGTGGGTTGTCAGCACAGGAGTCTTCTCCCAGGAGAAATATGATGCTCATGTTGATGGTTTCTTCTCTAGGATCCTGCAGGAAGCTGTCCTGAATGGCCAGGAGGATACAGGGCAATGTAGGAGTGCATACACTGTTTTATTCTCTCTTTATTGCAAAGTTTGGTGTGAGGCTTTCTGGACACATGGTGGGAAGCTTCTGTTTTCATAGTCTGGTGCAAACTGATGGCTTGTGGAAATAAATAAGGCTATCTGTGGATAAGGTGTGTGATCACACATCTGTCATTATCAGGGGAAAATTCTTTGGGCAGCAACTGTTATAACCAGGCAAATTTAGATAAATGGAAATGGTGACTGACTAATCATTAATACTGTGGTTTTGCATGAATAAAAATGACTGTGGAAGAGGATTTAGTTGCTTGGTTTGTCTGTCAAGAGTGTTTATTGGTTTAAGTTAGAATACTTGGGAGAATGGGAATATGGTACAGTGAACTGCTTTGGGAAGAGTGATGGGACAACAAAACTAAGTGGTCTTTAAATAAAAGAACCTATGACAATGCAGCCTACATTGCCTTACAGTGAGCAAGCTCAGAGGCCAGGAGGTGTTTTCCTCTTTTCTGTTCTTCAGGTGTTAAAGTAGAAACAGTTTAAATTTAGCATACCAGCTTTAAGAAAGGATTTTTAAAAGAACACATCCTGTGAACAGTAAATATTGTTTAAAGGAATTGGAATTTCTGTTTGTTTTAAAAAGACCTGAAGTTTATGCAGATTATTAGCCATATACAGCCTGGTTTTGCTTTCCTGTGCTTTTTGGAAGACCCTTTATATATGTGCAGCAGTATCAAGATTAGATATAAACCAAAAATCTTTCTGCATCATGGCAGAAGGAATGCAAGTCATTTAAGATCAATTTTCAAAGATGATGAATATCTTGAATTTCTAAACTTCAGATAGGGCAGACTGTAAATGTTTTAAACATATAATGAATATGGATTGCATTTTCCTAGCTCCCTTTTCTGCATTGATTTTTGCATTTGACCAATCATTTCTCTTTGTATATGTAAAATATATGGCTTACTGTTCAAAGGATCCCAAATCAAACTGCCTTATTTACCTCGGAATATTCTGAAATATTGTTATGGGAATCATAAGAAAGGAATAGACATTTATAATAGAATACCATTTCCAAGTGGCTTCACTGAATTAAAGAATTCCTAGTGGAATTAAAACTCAATTAAGACCAGTTATGTCAGTATCCTTAGTGGGAAAGCCAATTTTTCTTATTTCACTCAAGTACCACTCTGGTTTGTCTACAGCTGAGTGTTCCCCATCTGCTGTGGGTGTAGACAGGTTTCCTGTGGCTGGTGGATGGTTACACAGACTCTGCTCTGAACTTTGCAATTTTTTAAACCTGGGGAGAAGACCAAGAGCTGGATTTCCTTCTGGAAGAGCCTGGATAGCCCTCACCATTTCTTAAGGAATTTCTTTCTGTAGTAGTTTATTTGTTTTCTTGTGGTGATACTGAATCTTCATGTACTGGTTAATGAACCAGCTGGGGCATGCTAATGAGCAGGTTCATAGGGAAACAGCTTACTCATATAAAAGAAGCAAAACTAAAAGCCACTTGAAATCTGTGGTTCAGGATTATTAGCTAAGTGTTTTTATTGCCCTGTTGCCCAAAATCACTCCTCATTCTGCCTGTCTGCATTCCTCTCAGGGGATTTGGAATAATTAGGTGACCAGATTTCAGTGTTTTGTCCATTGCCTGTCATAATCTGATTTTCAGAAGTATCCAGAGCCTCCATCATGACCTCCAAGGCACTGGAGGTGTCTCTTGTGAGAAGGGTTTGGAGCTGGCTCCAGTATTTCAGAACCCATGGTATGGCAGTCCATGGTATGGCAATCATGACATTTTACATATGCTTCTGGTGTGTGGGATACAGACTGAGCAAGAAAACACCGATTGATTCCAAAATGTGAGCAAAATGGGATAATTTGGATATAAATATCTCATAGCACATATTTATATGTCTGTCAGCATGTACTAAAATATTTGACATCAGTTATATACATTATGCACATTCACACATATATCCTTTTCCTTTTATTAAATAATGTATGGTTTTTCTTAATCAGATGTGCCTTAGCATATGAAAGGGAAAGGGATATTTGTCTTGGCTTATCTTTTCTGCCATTCCTGAGCTTGAGCAGGTGTTGGAAGGTTCCTTTGATAGCATCTGCTTTCAGCCAGGACTTTGGGCTCATCCACTCCTTTGATTAAACACTGGGGCAGCAACATCTTCTGTCAATATTTAGTAAGTTGAGGGATTTTAGGTGCTATCTGATGAACCTAAATGTGACCTAAATTGAACTGAAGGCAGCTTGAGGCAGGAATGGCCTTTTATCTTCTTGAATCGTGTTTGAAGTTGTGATAGTTCTTTGAGGCGTATTTAAATTAATAACCACTGCATTATCTTGACAATACTGGTAGAGATAATGTGGGATTTCTATTATTCTGGCCTGGTTTTTGATCATTTCCCAGTTACAGGGAGGATGATGAATGAACATCGCCAAGAAATTATATTTTAAAACATTAGTTTTGCCATGTGGTGGCACAGGGGACCAGAGGTGATTACCAGGGCTGATGTTTAATTTAGAATTATCTAAAAATTTTTACTTGACCCCTTTATATCAAGGTGAACCCGAGGCAGGCTTAGTTTATGCAGGTATCTCAGGCAGTCATGACATTAGTGTTAGATTTATTGTACAGGCTAAATTATCGTTTTATATATTCAATAGAACCACTCAGGAGTGCAAAAGAGGACTCTCTGCAGTTGGATTTTCATGCAAAAATCTTTATTTCTAGTGTAAAACAGTAGGCCAGATAGATGCTCTTGTGCAAATTACTAGTACTGTTTGTAAATATCTCTGCAATTGAAAGCAGCAGAAGTGCCAGATGTGTAATTACATTAGCACAGATATTCTACAGAAAGCTGCTTCTGTGAAACAGAAACAAGCTTAATGTGAAAATCTTTGCTTTTGAGAGCATGCATGCTATGCACATCATTAACCTGTTAATTAAATCTATTAAGGGCTGCATTTTCTGAGGCCTTGTTAAATGATTACTTATGTGTAAGAACCGTCTGCTTCTAAAAAATCTTGCAAAGTGTGGGCTAGCATTGTGGTGGCAGATGCCTTTGTTTGGATGCGAAATAAATGTACAGCATATGTGCATCTGTAACCAATATTTTCCCATGTCATCATTCTTTTATTTCAAAAAATCAGGGTGTGAGATTTTTTTTATGGAAACAGTGACCAGATTTCCAAGTTCAAGATTGTTCATCTCTGCTCAGCCAATAGAAAACCTGAATGCTGCCTGCCACATCTGGCAGTGGTTTTTGAAAGAAATGTGGGGCTGTGCTAGCAAAACCAGCCTCAGGATTCTGTATTATCAGCTGTTTAAACATCTCAGGGGAGATGGTTTTATCCCTGGTGCTGAAACTGTGAAAATGTGAGTAAAGGTGTCCATCTGTGAGGATTTTAGTGATAGATGAAGGCTATTCAGAAATGCAAAAGCACTATAAATTCAGGACAGTGAGAGCAGAACACCTGCCAGAGAGGTAGCGAAGATCTACCACTCTGGTAAGGCTGACCCCTAAGTAACTTCAGGGTGCAGTTTGGTGTTTGAACACTTCCATATTTAACTTACTGGAACTGACGCTTTGCTTTCAGCTTTCTTTATTTCAGAAGTGCAGATACTGAAAAAACCCCTCCCAAACTCTGCCCCTTCCCCTAAAGTCTCTGTTCCCAGCCTGGACTGTGGGTTAGCACCTTGCTGGACTTGCAACTCTTGGGCTCCTGGTAAGGGCCAGACACAATTTATGGCCCAAAATATCTTCTCTGTACTCTCTCCTCTGTTTATCCTCAGAGCATTGCTGGCTTTTGCTCCATTGAATCAATCTCAGCTGGAAGAGGAAAAAATGAAATGAAAATTAAAACCAGAAGAAAATTTAATGGGTTAATACAACCCCTTCATACAATCCCTGGATCTCAGTCTGCCTGATGTTCAGATCTTAACCTGACCATATTTTGCTCTCACTTACCTGCATGTGCAGTTGTTTGGAATGATGCCTGGCAAAATCTGCCTCCAGATGGGATGGAGATTTTTCTTTCTTCACATACTCATCCAGATATTATGTGTTTAGTTATATTTTGTAATTCTTTGCACAATATTCCCAAGATTTTTCTTATCTTAACACCTGCAAGCCTGAATGAGGTAATCATGTTCCCTGAGTGCAAACTGAAGCATTTTAGTATTCTGTTCTGCTGTCAAGAAGCAGAATTTATGATGTGATGGAAGTTTATTTCCGTTAGGACATTATTGTCTTTGTTTTGGCTTTCCTATTACATTAATTATTTCCCCCCCTTCAAACTGAACTTTTGTGAACTGGATTTAACTTGTTTTTTTTTTTTTTTTTTTTTTTTGGTGGGGTTTTTTTTTTTGTCTTTAGTTTTTGGGATTGTTTCTTTTGGTTTTGCACTTGTTTGTTTGTTTTGTTTTAGAATGTGCTGTATGTCTGTCCTTCCCTGAAAGGAAAACCACTGGCATCTCAAGACCTTTCAGCCTGCTATGCACTGGAAACTGCATCTCTTTGTCCCTCTCAGCCAACCCTCCTGTCAGTGCTCACTGTGTCTGTGGGACAGTGAAGTTGATTTACTGCTGGAGAACACTTATATTCCACATTTTGCCATAGCTTCTCATTTGGTTTATTCCTGCACAGCTATTCCCACACAACACAGTGAGTTGTGCTTTTCCAAAATGCTTTCCCTCAAGAATATGGAATGTCTAGAGTAAATGAAATTTAATTTTTAATAATTGAAAGGGGATAACTAAATATGGACTGTAAATAAAGTGAAAATGCCCAGTAAAAACAATTTGTAAAGTTCTACAATAACCTCTGTCCAGTTTTTATAGAATTAATAGTGCACATGTTTAAAAATAGAACTTTTCATATGAATTAATTATGCTGTTGCCAGGGAATCATTATTATAGGTGTTCTCCATCTTTGCAGAAATACTAATTAGCAGCAGTTGGGCTCCATGGGGCTCCTGCCCATTGTATAGCTCTTCTGTAATGTTTATTAGGAATAATGAGTGGCCCATATGGTTGAGAAGGTATTTCTGTAGCAGTACATGATGTCTGTGTTTTACCTTTTCTGTTCCAAGCGCTGTGGCCAGCCCCACTTCTGCTCCAGAGCAAGGGGACAGGGGCTGCTCCAGGTGGGCTCACCAGAGGTCCCACCTGGAGAACATCCCCAGGAGAACACATCTGTAGGTACATCAGCTCTGCAGGAGGCTGAGGGACAGGGAAAGCAGCTCCTCTGTTTCACCCCAGCCACACTTGGTAGCATCTCCATGTGCAGCTCTGCATTTCCATTCCTTTACCATTGCATATTGATTGCTGTAGTAGCTGAAAATGTATGTGGGCTTCTGGGCTGTGGTGGGTTATAAAATATGTAAGTTGGAAATAGGATGAAGTTAAGCAGAAAAATTATAGTTCTCCCTTAAAATGATGTCTGGAGGGGGATGCATGTGTTTCTGTGATAATGTGTTTGTGAAGTATATTTGGATACTTCAGAAAGGTTTTGCAGGTGTGCAGATTGCTATATTATTTCACAACTTTATTTCTCTGAAACAATTTTTAAATGTTGCTGTTTTTTTTTTTTCAATGAACAAACATAATTTAAGGCTCATGAAAGAGTAAGAAAATTAGAAACCGCAGTTGCCACAGTTTGGAAGAGGGGTTGGGCTCTATCTTTGGTGTTTGTTTGGTAATGAATTATTACAGAACTTAAATAAGAATTCTCTGTGTGTCTTGGAGCTCGAATAAGCAGATGTTGAACTGCTGCCAGTGCCTCCCCCCAAGCTGTCCCACTAAGGCCTTGCCTCAGAGCAGTGACCTTTGGCAGAAAGTTTCTTACTGTGGTTCCCTTCCACGAGTGCCAGTCTTCACTGTTCATGGGTTCTTCCCTGTGAGGGTGCTGAGATCTTGGCTCAGAAAAGCTGTGGCTGCCCCATTTCCCTGGCAGTGTTCAAGGCCAGGTTGGATGGGGCTTGGTGTTACCTGGTCTAGTGGAAAGTGTCCTTGTCCATGGCAGGAAATTGGAATGAGATGATGTTTTATGGCCCCTTCCAACCCAAACTGTTCTGGGATGTGTTTGTTGAGGTTCCTTGTGAAGATGCAGATGAAGTGGACTCTGCAGAGCTGAGTGCATCCCAGCTGGGCTGTTAGCAGAACATGGACATGGGGTGAAACCTAGGCTTTGCATGCTTGAAAAATATCTCAGAGTGCCTGCCTCTGTGAAGGGCAGCAAGGGGAAGGCAGTGTGTAGGAAAAACAGAAAAAACTCTGTGTGAAGCTTGCTGGTGTGAAAGCAGTGGTGTAAGGAGCTGTATCCAATTGGAGACACTTCTGAATCACCCAGTTCCTGCAGCCAAGTAAGAAATAACCTCATTCACAAATCTCTCTCTCTTCCTGCTACTTCTGTGCAAATATCAGAGTAACATCCTCAACTTCTTGTTTCATTGTGCTTGAAGGGTTTCTGAAATTTCCTGTGGATGGAGAAAAGATTTAAGTATAACTGGGGGTTCAGAAGAAGGTGCTGCTGAGAGGGGTGTCCAGCAATGCCCAGGATTTCCCCACCGCCCCCACTGGTAAACTGGTGGTTTGTGTTACAGGAGGTGCTGTGTCATCTGTCTTGTGTTGATTCTAGGTTTGGTTTTTGGTTTTTTTTCCACTGAGAAATAACAGTTCCTACTGGGGATTACCAACACCAGAGTCAAGCTGGAGCGACTGAAGAAACATTTCTTTAATGTTACATTTACAAATACCTTACAAAGGCTATTATCTTTTAAAAAGAATTGGTTTCCATAGATGTTTGGCATTCCAAAAAGGCCAGAGTTTGATTATAGCTATTTATAAAACCACAGAGGTGGTTTTAATCTCATATGTAGTAAACAATTTAGAGTTGTAATCTGTTGATAAGATCTATTTATTCTTTTTATTTTTCAGTGCATAAGCTTATATACATTATGGTCTCATATCCTAATATCTACTGCTGTCAAGGCCAAAAATCTGTTTTCACAGACCCTCAAAATGTGTTGGATGAATATGGCAGAAATGTTTTGGAATGTATGGTTTTTTTTTTTTTAATTTTATTTATTTTTTTTAATTTTTACTTTTCTGTTTTTAATTGAGAGTTGAAAGGAAAGAATATTTTTCCCTGGGCTGTCTCTGGGGTGTGGGCACATGATTGAGTAGCTCAGTTAATACCGTTTACATTAGTTCTTAATATTGGGAAATCCTGCCTTCCAGTGCCAAGGGGTTAGTAAATCTCTGTATTTTCATAAACAGCAGTGTTCATTACATTCTGCTGCAGAATGTCTTTCTTGCTGGAGTGTGTCTAGAGTGTTACAGCATATGGATAATAAGGAAATAACCTGAAATGTAAAATTGGAACAAACTGCTGCATGGCTGTAAGTCACTAAATTTCACATTTATTCAGATCTGAAATAAGATTAATAACTAAGCTGCTGAATTGCTCATTTGTGTAGGTCATGAAAGTTTAAAAAAGTGCTGCATATATTTAAAATTAATCCTGGGAATCAGAGGAATTTTTTTATGCCCTGTGTGACACGCTGCAAATAGGACAATAGTCTTTTGTATAGAATCTTTCATAGATTATAGTACAAAAGGATTTAATGCATTGCTGTTAATAATAAATAGGAAAATAATTGAGACAGTTAAGAATAGGCAAGGAAAATAATCTCTGTTTTGGCTGAGATGTGGCAGTAGATGCAGGGCAAGGAGGCAGGAGGGCTCTTTTAGAAAGCAAGGGTATGTGCAGCTCAGCCAACTACAGCTATACATTACTGTGTATTATAAAATACTGAAACATCTCAGATCTGGTGTCCTAGACTCCCAAGATTTTAGCCTGTTTAGTCTGCAAGAAAATATGTGGCTGTAGGATCCTTATCTAAATCTTTAGAATTACTTTTCTTGGCATAATATGCCAAGAACCACAATGCCTTTGTATCATGCCAAGAAAAAAATATTGGTGAGGAACTATGTTGTAGTTTGTATGATTTTCCAACAGCTTTGGCATGTGAGAAATAAATATAGTCCAAATCTCATAAAACATGCATAATTCTCATAAAATTACATTAAAATTACATAAATCTCTTAAAACCTTCTCATGAAACAACCAGTTATTCTGATGAAATGTATTCAGTGTAATTTATTTTTTATCTCTTACTAATAGTAATTAATTAGCTGTAGTGCCATTAGGAATAAGGCTCATGTGTTCTCTGAGTCAGTTGTTAACCTGTTGTCAGAATTCATGGGCTGACTTGGAGCTTTACACTTCCCATAGCCGTGCTCTGGTGGAAGGATGACATTCAGAGGGCTTCTGGGACATTTCAAACAGAAGTATTCAATTAAAGTGGATGCTGCAGGGATTTTGAGGAGTTATGTCCCTCAGTAAATGAAGTTGTACGTCTTTGTTATGATGGATAAGAATTAGGAGATTCTGTTCAAAAGCAAGTTGTTAAGGTCTTGAATGATTGCTCCTAAATTTGATACTTAAACTGAAAGAGAGGGTAAAAATGGGTAGAAAATAGGACTATTCCAATGGCTGTCCATTAATTTTTTCAGTGTTCCTTCACTGGAGCATATCTCTTATCTGATAAAAATTACTAACACAATATTCTGTTTTGCTAATTGCTCATCTTCTGCTAAGTTTGCAAATCAGAGCACAGCAACAGGGACAGAGTCATTGTGGGAGATGTTTATTATTGAATGAATTCTCTGATGGTGAAATGGTTTCAATTAAGCTAAAATGTCACAATAAACAGAGCATAATTATTCTAGCAATTCTTATGAAGCAATAACATACTTACTAAGCAGCTCTTACTGGGATTCTTCTTTTAAGTTTGGTGTTTTATTTTGTCTGTAAAGCATAATTATTGTCTGTATAGCCTGCTTGCCTTATGTGTGCGTGACCTGTGTGTCAGAGAGCAGATGTCACTGCATCCTTTCAGACACAATTATGGTGCAGTTGTAGGTAGGTCTTGAAGGCAGGAAAAACAAATCAGTGCACAGAGCATCAAACAAACTCTAGTTGCTGTGTTATTGCATGTTTTCAAAGGGGTTAGAGAAGCTGAATGGGGTGATAGTACAGCTCTTTCTGGCTGATAAAAGATGAGAAACAGAACAATGTGTAATTTTGCTTTAACAGATTGTCTTGACTTATTAATCCCTTTCATGTCATTGCTTGTAGTGTTACAGATGCCCTGGAAGAAACAGTGGGATGTGTTTGTTCACAGTTGTTCATAAACAAAGACGCCTCATCTGTCTGTTACAATTTTTGTGTGAGCCCAGCAAGTTTTGTTTCACTTCTCATTTTTGGAAATAGTGATTTGGCTGAACCTCTCTTTGGCTTGGTTGACTAATGGATTAATTAATTCTGCTGTGTACTTTATTGGTACTTTGCATATCTCAGTAGTATTTATTAGTGAAAAACCTTTTTTTTTTTTTTTTTTTGGCATTCTGCTGGAGAAAGCCTTTTTTCAGTTAGATGCTCCTACACAGAGGAACCCAGGTGGAAAAGGACCACGGGAGGTCATCTGACTGAACCTCACCACAGGGCATCTCCAGCACTGAATGCACACCCTGAGGTTTCTCAGGGTTTGTTCAGTCAGATCTTGGAAACCTCCAAGGATGAGGTTCTGTTGTCCTTTGGGGCAGCCTATTCCCAGGGTTATCCTCCCAGCAGTGAGGTTTTTCCTCACACCAGCTTGGAGTCTCCCTGTTTCCACGTGCACCCACAGTCTGTTGTTCCCATCCATGTCCTGCTGTGATGAGATCAAACACCCATCCAGTATCTGATTAGGTTACAGCACACAGGAGACAGACTGTCCATCCTTTATCTTCATATTTTGTACTTTCTATAGACAGATCACTGTGAAATTAATTTCTTCTTATTTAGTCTTCTTCTTTAATTACCAGTGGCCTTTCATTCTAGATGGGGAGTTATAAAGCATGTTTCTGCAGTTCAAACTTCTGATGCCTAAATTCCAGTGGGTTTATAACACAGTTAATATTATAATTCACATTGTGCTGGGATGTTTCTTTTAATTGACTCAGATTTTGAGAAAAGTGTAAATTTAATATGAGCCTTCTAAAAATAATTAAATTCTAATTACAAAGAGGACTATTGACGAGGAAGTATTTACAGCTTTCTCCTCATTTGAGCTACTGAACAGGATATTTAACTAAGCAGTGAAACACTGTGGATAAGTTTACTGCCATGTCCTCAGGAGATTGTCAGGAAGTGAAAATAATCTATAGTAATGGGTTTTGCATCTGATTTTTTTACCTTATTTTTCAGGCTTCTTTTCCTGGTATGCCAAGAGCAGGCTCTCTTTTTAGTATGTTTGCCAGGGAATAATTGCAAATTATAATGTGTCTAATGACAGTGTAATTACTTACAAGTTCTTGCTTGGTGTTTTTTGTTTTTTTTTTTTTTTTTTAATTTTTCATTCTAAATTCACATCTGACTTTAAATAATGGCTAATTCTTGCTTCTGGCATCAGCTGAGTGTCTCCTTATCCTGTTAAGGTTCGAGTGATCATTCTGCTGTTCATGAGTAGAGCAGTTCATGAGCAGCACCCAGGAGAGTTCTGTGCAGCAGGGAAAGAGCAGTGCTGGGTTTGATGAGCGATCTCTGCTGCAACTGCTTGGCATTCCTCCATGGGAGGGAGGGGTTAATGCTATTTTTAATGCAGTTCACTGTCTTAAGAAATAGTAAATCCTTGACTGGTCTAATGTGTTTCAAGGTCCTGTTGATGTGTAAAATTCCGTTCTTTTTAATGCTAAAGGGAAATTAAAAAAAAATTCTACTTTAAATAAAACTGGTGAAAATGGAACTTCTCCTGTACTGAAACGTCTGCATCTCTAAAAACTAAACTGCCTTTGCTGAATTGCTGCACAGAAATAAATACATTCACAATTACAATTATGTTGTGATGCTTAATCATTGCTACTTTTCTCTGTTAATAAAAAGCCACCCAGGACTTGAGGTCTGAATTTTGAGTATTATCTTTAGATGACAGTATTTGCATAATCTGATGCCTGGTTTCAAATCTTGGTGGCATTAGAACAGAATATTCTGTTAGATCAAGGTGAAGTACCAAGGATGAATGTTTAAGTTGTCAATGGACCTCTTCCCTGTAACTGAACTTCAAAAGCATATTTAAAGATTAATTTTTTTTATTACTTAGTTTTTAAGCACCCTGGATTCTGTTGAAAGCCTGTCATTAGTGTAGGACAGCTTGTAGAGCACACTGGAGGTTGATGCTGCCTTTTCCCATTCAAGGTATCTGTCATGACTGAGTCCTTACCTTGGGCTGATGTCTTTTGGTGTGAAACAGAGGCATAAAAAGGACAAAGATTTTTGCACATAGCCTGAGGGATTCAGCAAAAGCTGGAGCTGTCTAAACCTTGAGGACTCTGCAATCTCCTCTTGCCCCAGCCTGTCCACCACTGCAAAAGGTGCCTGACTGAGGGCAGAGCTGCAGCCCTGGCTTGGAGGATGGGGCAGGAGGAACATGGGATCTATTGGAAAAGAAGTTTAGTTATATCCAGTTCCTATCTGCTTTCTCTCCTTTCCTAAAAATAAAAGCATCAGGGGTTTTTATTTATTTATTTTCATTTTTCATTATAGAATGTCAAGCCCCTGTCTCTGGAGGATCAACTCCTCTATTCACAGAGAAAGAACAATGGGATTGCCAATGAAACTACCCTTGCCTGAACAAAATACCTGGGATTATAATTGCAGCTGTTATGGGACTGGTTTTGGTTTTTGTGTATGTTTGAACATCTAACTGATTCCAGTAGTTTTAAAATCAATTTTAAAAAAATTGACTACAGTAGCATTGCTTAATATAAATCGACTTATTTGTTACAAGTTCATTTTCTGCCTTGAAGAAATAGAACTGTTAGGGCAGTTGCAGTGTATTTTCAGGCAAGAATTACATATGCAATGTTTGTATTGAACAAAATGGCTCTTTTATGAGGTATTGGAAAGTTTTTAAACTTAGGAACAAGATAACACCCCCTTGAGATGATCATCAAAATCCTTTTAATAGTTAAGATTCGGCCTGAGTGCTTTTCTCTACCTTTGCTCTTCAGTTTGCCGGCAATTTTGTACTTTATAGCCCTCAGTACTTTTTTGATTTGGTGGATTTTTATTGAATAATATTTTCACAGGCAAATCATTCTATTTAGCCTTGTCTGATTGCTTTCACTTGTAAATCCTCAAGTAAGATTCATACGATTACATATGTCTGTTCGTGTGCTCCAGAACTGAAAATTACATTGCTGGCTTTTATTTTGGTTTAATTTCTCCTCCTGAATGATGGTTTTGCCACTTCTCACAGTGCCATGTGCTGCAAGTGGAAATTATTTACTCAGTGTACCTTGAGGGTGATTATTTTCATGTACTTATCCTGACTGTTTTATCCCTTTGGATGATGACTGTGCTGCTTCCCAGTGCAGTTTATTTTGTTGACTAATTGCTCTATTAAGACTGTTTTCTTCTTATCTAACTTGACTTTCTTTTCCTATTAGATGATTGTTCTTTTATGATCATTTTTTATATTAATTTGTACAAATGAAATTAAATATTCATTTGGGATGAATTTTACTGCTGCAGAAATTAAAGGCTTGCCTTTAATTTGAAGCACTGTGAGGCATTTTCTTTTTTCCCCAAATTTCTCCAAGCGATTCAGTGATGTGAGTACACTGGGAGAAGCGACTCGCAGCCTTTAGGAAGCATTTAACCAATTTTAGGGACCAGCTGGTAGTTATTTGCTTTTTTAATACGTGATGGGATATGGCTTATATTTTATATATGATTTATATTTTTTAACATGGGCAGGTAGCGATAGGAGAAGGGGGAACATATTTAAATTAAGAGAGGCGAGATTTAGGTGAGAAGTTAGGAAGAAATTCTTTAATCAGAGGGTGGTGAGGCCCTGGCACAGAGTGCCCAGAGCAGCTGTGGCTGCCCCATCCCTGGGAGTGCCCAGGGCCAGGTTGGGGTTTGGAGCATCTGGGATAGTGGAAGGGGGCTGGAATGAGAAGGGCTTCATGGCCCTTGCAAGGCAAAGCGTTGTGACTTGGTGGCTCGGCGGTGGCTCGGTGGTGGCTCGGCGGTGGCTCAATGGTGGCTTGGTGGTGGCTCAGTGGCGGCTTGGCGGTGGCTCAATGGTGGCTCGGTGGCGGCTTGGTGGTGGCTCAATGGTGGCTCGGTGGTGGCTCAATGGTGGCTCGGCGGTGGCTCGGCGGTGGTTCGGTGGTGGCTCAATGGTGGCTCAATGGTGGCTCAGTGGTGGCTCAGTGGCAGCTCGGCGGTGGCTCGGTAGTGGCTCAATGATGGCTCGGCGGTGGCTCAATGGTGGCTCGGCGGTGGCTCAATGGTGGCTCAGCGGTGGCTCAATGGTGGCTCGGCGGTGGCTCACTGGTGGCTTGGCGGTGGCTCAGTGGTGGCTTAGTGGTGGCTCAGCGCTGGCTCGGTGGTGGCTCGGTGGCGGTTCGGTGGCAGCTCGGTGGTGGCTCAATGGTGGCTCGGTGGTGGTTCGGTGGCGGCTTGGCGGCAGCTCGGTGGCAGCTCGGTGGCGGCTCGGCGCTGGCTCGGTGGCGGCTCGGCGCTGGCTCGGCGGTGGTTCGGTGGCGGCTCGGCGCTGGCTCGGCGGTGGTTCGGTGGCAGCTCGGTGGCAGCTCGGTGGCAGCTCGGTGGCGGCTCGGTGGCAGCTCGGTGGCAGCTCGGTGGCAGCTCGGTGGCGGCTCGGCGCTGGCTCGGTGGCGGTTCGGTGGCGGTTCGGTGGCGGCTCGGTGGCAGCTCGGTGGCAGCTCGGTGGCAGCTCGGTGGCAGCTCGGTGGCGGCTCGGCGCTGGCTCGGTGGCGGTTCGGTGGCGGTTCGGTGGCAGCTCGGCGCTGGCTCGGCGCTGGCTCGGCGTGGCGCCGGTGCCGGCCAGCTCCGCGGGGCAGCGCTGGCGGCCCTCACTCACCAGCCCCTCTCTTGCAGGTCACTGGGGCCGCTGCATCGGGGACTGCGGCTCGGGCGGCGTTCGCAGCCGCGCCGTCTGGTGCACCCACGCCGAGGGCTGGACCACGTTCCACGCCAACTGCGACCAGCAGGACAAGCCCGAGAGCCAGCGGAGGTGCTTTAAAGTCTGCGACTGGCACCTGGAGCTGTTCGAGTGGGAGGTTTCGGGATGGGACAGGTGCGGGCTGGTCCCGGCGGCGGGCGCTGAGGCCGGAGCCGAGGTTTGTGTCACGGCTCAGCACGGGCTGCAGCGCCGCAGCGTCCGCTGCCTGCAGAAGCTGAACGGGACCGCGGTGTCCGGCGAGATCTGTGAGTACTTCACCCCGCAGCCGCCGGCCGAGCAGGCCTGCCTGGTGCCGTGCCCGCGGGACTGCGTGGTGTCGCAGTTCTCGGGCTGGTCCCCGTGCGGCGCGGGCTGCGCCCGGGGCCTGCAGCACCGCACGCGGGCCGTGCTCGCCCCGCCGCTCTACGGCGGAGCGCCCTGCCCCAGCCTGAGCGAGTCCAGAGCCTGCGGAGCCCCTGCCTGTCCCCTCGGCGAGGAGCGGCACACCTACAGCCTCCGCCTGGGCCCCTGGGGCCAATGCCGCCTGCCCCATCCTAGAGACGCGGAGCTGGCGGGGAGGACTATGCTGGATTTGGGGTCGGACTCCGGAGAGCGAAGCGCCGCCGGGCTTGCCGGCTCTCCTGCCCAGCGCCCCGCCGGGGAGGTGGAGATCGGCTACCAGACCCGGCAGGTCAGGTGCGTGAGCAGCGATGGAAAGCACGCGGCGCTCAGGTAAGGCTGATCCCGCTCCGCGCCAGCCCCGCTGCGTTTGCGTGACGGGGCAGCACCACAGTGAACGAGTCCCCTTCTTGAGTTGGAAATGAAATCTATCTGTTTTCTTTATGAACCTTTTTTCTTGATTTAATTCCTTTCTAGCATACGTTGAAGATTTTGCATTCTTTCTACGATTTGCGACTGTTTAAATTCATTTTATGTTTTTTAATAATTCTCTTCTGGGTCTCTTTTTGTTGTTGTTGTTTTGAGGAAATGGAATTATCTATCACTTTGTGCAGTTCCTGGGCCCTGGCTGTGGGAGAGGGAGGATCCGTTCTCAGTCATGTACTGCATATATTTGGTTTAAGAGGCTAAGATTGCATCAGCTTAAACTCCTTCATTCTTATGAATCAATACAGAGTGAAAATAAGTCTGAAAAGTTTGGCCTCGTGAATATGCTAGAAGGCATATTTTGGAAAGAAATCAGTGAGTAAACCTGGGATTGTCATCTTTATTGAGGAGCCTTCCTGATGGGTGTTGATACAGGATAGGTTACTGGCACGCCCATCTTTGATAGAGGCTGTTGATTTCTGTCCTTATCGAATGATTTATCTTTGTCTATATAGGTTGCTTTGCTGTAATTCGAATGGGAAGGTTACAGTAAAGTGAAGCAAATAATATAAATATTTATTCTTTCTATTTCTCACATATAAATTTAAGCTGAGCTCTGCTGTTTGACTTCAGGTTGGATTTGGATAGGTGCCAGTAGCTACAGATGACTGATAAATTGATTGACTTCTGAGAAAGTCAGAATTTTTAGAGATCTTACTGTGTTCTGTTTTTCAAGGAAATGAGAAGTTCTTGAAAAATCCTGCTCTTGAATTTTGCAGAATCAATCTGTTTCTCAGTAATTCATAGCTCCTGGTGCCTGCACAAACTCAAATGGCAGAGAGAAGAGGTTATTTTACATCCAGTTCTCTACTCCCTTTAATTTCTGCAGTGTTTTTGCACACACACTGAGGTGAAAATACAAATTCTGACCTTTTTCCTTACCCGCTCCTATTACACCCAGAGCCAAGTATAGAGTATTTTTTATCAGTTGGAAAAAAGTCAGGCTTTGTGAAATGTTCCAGCAGTTTCTGACATCTTGACTTTATTACTTACCTTTTATTATGTGTTGATTCTAAATATACAGATTTTATGCTCATGTAGCTGCTTGACTTTAATGGAGTCACTTGTGATTTATTCCACAGTGTGACCAGCAGCAGGTTTATGTCTGTTAACACTTGTTAGCTTTCTCCTGCCTCTTGCATCTTGTTTCTTATCAGAGGCTCTGGAAGGAGGATCCCGATTTTGTTAAAATTTCACTTGCTCTGCCCTCACACACTCATACTATATTTGCTCTAATAATGGAAATGGAAACTTTCTGTAAATGTTTTATTTGCTGTGTTATACATTGAATTTATGGATGACAGTGCAGAGGGTGCTGGGAGCTTTAGTTTTAGTGACTATCCCTGATCGAGCTGTCTTTTTCCTTGTTCCTTTTTGGGTTTTTTGCTGATCTAGCCCTCTTTTTGGGAGTGTACAGCTCCATTAGCCACCTCCTGGCAGTCTTTTTCTGCTGAGCTTGTGTCTCAGATTTACTGCAGAGCTGGGCCTGACCCATCCTTTACTCTTCCTCTAAATGCAAGAGCAAAGCCCATTGATTGAGTAGAGGAGAAAAGGTCATGTCATGTTACAGCATCCAGACACTCACTTTTCCTTTCTCCTTTCAGACCTAAAATTCGAAGCTAAAAATCCAGCCCAGAATCCAATCTGTGTTTAGTTCCAGGGCTGGAATGTCACAGACATCAAATACTCCTAACAACGACTCCCTTTAAGCATCCCCTGGTGGTGTCCTCCTCGGTTTGTTGTGCAGCAGATTTGCTGCCATTCTTCTGAAGTGCAGGCTGATCTTACAGACGTTGCTTTACAGCAGCGATGGTATTTTGGCTACTGATAAAGAAGAGTAAATGCATTTGCATAACCCCGTAGTGGGGGCTGGCAGGCAGCCAAGTGTCTGCTGTAAACCAGGAAAGAAATACCTTATTTGTGCTCCTGTAATTTCCTGGCTGATGTTTCCCATTTCTAACGCTGCTAAGCAAGCACCACTGTAAATTAAACTTCTGGACAACTGAGGCCAGGGACAGGAATATCCCAAGATGTGCTTTACCATCCTCTGAGCTGCTGTTCTGCCAGGGCTTTGCCTTCCACCACTGCCCAGTCCTTGCAGGTAACAGGAGTGGTCAGCTAACCACCACCAAGGGCCTCCAGAGGAGAGGGACCACATCTTCATCCTGCCTCCTAATTTGTAATGAAATGGCAAAGATTTATTTATGGCTCAATTTATTACCAAGGTTGTTTAATTTACTGGTGTCTGATTGCAGGGCTGTAAATAGGAATTGCTTGGAGATGAGCAGAAGCATGTGGAACACTGGACATGCTGTCTCAGGGAAACAGAGCTGGGGATGTTTTTAATAAAATATCTTTTCAGTCTGGAGGTTCAACATTTCTCAAAAGGGAAGAAAAAGGAACAAAAGAGGAAAGGAAGGGACAGACCTTTTTGAAAACACCTGAAATGACAACAATTGAACAGCCAAACCATCAGTAGGCTTCGAGACGAGTCCGCTTTTGCTCAGAAATGATTTTGGTGTAGAAACGTTATATTCATGAAAATAAAAGGAGTAATATCAAAATAGAATGATGCTGTGGATCTGGTTTGAACTTTTTAAAGACTTCCTTTATTTAAAAAGTTGGAATTTTTTTCATACTATTTCAGATAGAATTCAGGTTTCAATTTAGTTCAGAAAAAATGTTATAGTTTTGCCTTAAGCCTTACATCCAATAACAGATTTAAACATGAGCACTTCCATACATTAAAAAAAAGAAAAAAATCTCTGGAAAAGATGCAAAAAGTTAATGTGAAAAAAATGCTGCTATTTTTGCTTTCCTGTCTTGTCACAGTTGTAAAACTCTGCAGAATAATGAGACAAAGGCACTTGAGTTCCTTCTTTTTTTTTATTTTTTTTACAAGAGGTTGTTTAGGTTAGACACTAAATTGCAGTTTAGTAAAATAAATGTGCGTAGTTAGACATTGAAATTCTAAATAAATTTAACCTGATTTTCTAACCTGATGTGAGTTCTCAAATAAGCCTATTGAGAAGTTAAAGTCGGGAGCAAACAGTTATAAAGCATTTTTTTATTATTATTATTTGGATTAGGAGTCTTTTATGTACATATTTCTTAAACTCTTCATTATATGTGTAAGATGACAACAGTGATATAATAGATTTGGATTTGGGTTTCTGTTTACTTTACTTTGTAAGTGAAAATTCAGGTCAAACTCAGTCAAGGGACAACCCATCTGTCAAGGCGGAGGTGGAGCAGCATTCAACTCTTTTGTTTGCCTCTGTAATTTAAATTTCCATTATCCATTTCCTAGTGGACTGTGCTTAACCACTTTGGTGTTGTATATTTTTAGGAAAAAAAATTTGCAGTTTCAGTGTTGACATTCTTCTGTTCTCGAGATGAATACAAAATTCTGCAATCAGGAAGTGAAAATGCTGTGCTGTAAAATGCTATTTGATGGTTGTGATTCCGATCTGGGAGAGGAATTCTATGTTCACATTCCTCCTGGCAGATGTAGGAATCAAGCCTCAGTGCTCAGGCTTGAAACAAATCCCTGAGCTGTTGGAGAAGGATATTTTGTTTTCTAATGTTCTTTTCAAAAGTTTTGTCTGTCATTTCTTTTGCTTTTATTTAAAAGCAGAAGAAACAGAGGAGCAGTGATGGCTTTTTTCGTTTCCATGAGTAACATTTTAGTGGCCAGGTATGGAATAGGCTGCTCAGGGGATGGTTCAAAAGGTGTGTGGATGTGGCACTTGGGGAATGGTTTAGTGGTGGACCTGGCACCTGGACCTGGCAGTGCTGGGTTGATAATTGGACTTGATGATCTTAGAGATCTGTTCCAACCCGAACGATTCTGGGGTTCGATGATTTTAGAAGTGATGTCCAATTATAACTGTGTTTTTTCTCCTGTTCTCAAACTGTGCTGGGAACCAGCTGCCTCTGTAGCCCCAAGATCTCAGAGTCTGCCAAGGTAGTGCAAATGGAAGCCAGCACTTATTTATTAATTAAAACAAAGGATCTGGTGCATTAAGTTCTGGAGACACCAAAACTTTGACATCTTTACTGATGTTTGTTTTGGTTATAGATCTCCTAGTTCTCTTTCCCTTAGGTCAGTTGTATGGCAGGGCAGGCAAATATTCCCTATCTTCACCAACCTGGTCCAGAAGGCACTGATGTTTCTTCTGCCAAAAAACCCTCTGCTGTACAGAGTGAATATATGGTATCCAAAATATCCCTGGCAGCCCTTGAAGACCCTAAAAACACATTAGGAATTCTCAGAAGTATGCCTATTAACACAGTTTGCCAATTTCTAAGGGAAATGAGTGTTTTGATGCTGTTAGAAACATGACAAGACCGTCCATTATGAGATGTTAATATTACAGGCCAAGTGCAAGGAATAGGTAGTTTGAATTTCAGCAGCCTGTAGGGCTGGGTCTTTGATTACAGAATAGGAGACACTGCTGAAGAAGAGAAAAAATGGAAATGGGTTGTTAACTTAGGTCATTTCAGGATTATCTTGCTCTGCAGCACGTGGGCTTGAACATGAGTTCTCTGGTCAGGCATGAGACTTCCCAGGAGCCTTCCTAAGCTGCTGGAGGAGAGCCTGGCTGTGGATGTGGTACCCTGTCCTCCTGGTGCTGCCTCTGTGCCAGCAGAATGGTGACAGCTTCTCAGTGTGCCCAGTTACAGGTGATCCTTTCAGTGTAAAAGGTTTTACAAGAACCGCCTGTCTCATCCTGTAATGTAAGGAAATGCATCCACCTGTGCTTCTGAATGCCTTGCTGCAGTTGGGAAGGGAAAGAAGTGGTGACTCCTGTGCTGTGCCCAACCTGATTTACTGGTGCACGGCTCCTGGGTGGTGTTGCTGCTTTTTCCAGATGATGGACCTGCTCCCACTGATTCCCATGTCAGGGATGTGATGGCTCTGTGACTGCAGGGCATGTAGCACAGGCACTGAGCTGTTGGAAAATGTGCTATTTTTGGTGAGTTGCTTTTTGTCCAGAGCAGGAAGATGGTGGGGTTCAGCTCAGTTCCTGTGTCTCGTGGGTGTGTGTGGCTGGAGATGGAGGAGATCAGTGGTGCTGCTCTGTGGGCAGCAGCCTGAAGTGACACAGCCACGGGGGTGTGGAGCTGCACATGCACAGTCAGGGTGGTACCCAGGGCTGCTTTCACTCCTCCTCTGCTGTTCTGGTCCAGGACTCTGGGAGTGTGAAACAGATGTGAAAAGATTTCCTTCCTAGTGTTTTGTGTTTCTTTAATAAGTGGTTTATTGCCCTTGAGCACACAAGAGGCTCAGAGGGCACTGTGCCACTTGAGCGAGCTGTGCTCTCTGCTGCTGCTGGCTGCTCACTAATGGATCCATCCTGTGCCACAGACATCTAGCGTGGGCTGGGAAACAATTCCTGGGCTTTTACAGTGTCAGTCCAAGAATGTAACACACAAAAAAGCATCAGTTGTGTAAGTATTCTGCTGTATCACTGTTACCAGATCAACCCCCGAGTAGAAGATCTAACCTGAGACATGAATATGTGGAAAATCAGTTTAAAACCAGGGCTGATACAGTACCTCCTGTCTCCAAGACCTTGTTCTTGTCTCTGCTGGTTTAGACACAGCCACAGCAGCACAAATCTGTGCCTGGTTTGCAGCCTCAGATCAGTGAATGTCTCACAAGTCTGGGCTTTATCTGTATCAGATCATCCTAAATACATCTGTGACATGAAAGGCTGTGTCTGAATTTCATGCAAAAGAGTGTTTTTACATTTGTCTTTGTGTTGCTCGGTGTCACAATTAATTTGACTTGGAGGCTCTGAGTGAGTAGGTACAAGTTAATTAATTTTCTTTCTGTTCAGCAGTTGCTTGTAATTCTCCCTCAAAAGCCTACTTGAACAGGATGGAAATTGCCAACTCCATGTCTCGTTCACCTTGAGGTCAACAAAGTTAGCATCTTGCCTTTTATAGCAGGAGCAGTGGGGGAGATTTTCAGGGAAAGGAGCAGCTATTCAGCCTCTGGCAAAGGCTTTTGCCAGTGCAAGGGTGATTTCTGGGCAGGGATGGCTTTCCCAGCCAGAGGGTTGGCACAGGTTTGGAGAATCCATTAGGGGAGGTATTGTCTGGCTAAGAGCTGCGACTGGCAAATATAATTTTGACCAAGAATCCAGTCCAGATTTCTAAAGGCTACATTTTATTTGATGTTTCAGTAAAGATCAGGCAGGACTAAAATCTCTTTTGCAGTGATGCATCCCCAGAAGTGGATTTTGCTATTCATGCTGTATCTGAATGGGGAGTTTTGATTACTTTAAAAAGTAAGATCAGTTACCTTCCCTCTCCCTTCCCCGTTCTGTGTTCTTAGATAAATTCAAGTTTTCTGGTACTATCAGTTAGGGCAGTGTCTTTTATGTGCTACTGTTTTACTTACTGAAAATCAGGAATTATTCTTCCTTGTTAGTGTTTTGGCATGGGTGGCTCCTCTGTTGAAAAAAGATTAAAAAGGAAATAAAGTGACCATTCATGTGACTGCATCTAACCTGATGTTCCAAAAACCTACTCAAAACCCCTGGGTTAGTAAGTACCTATGTGATGATTATTACTTTCCAGAACCTTGTTTTGATAGAACTGATGTTTTTACCAGAGACAGCTTTGTAATCAGTTAAATTTGACTCAAAATGTGACACGTTTTTTAATTGTAAGCAAGAATAGTTTCATTTTGAAGGGGTTACATCACATGCTGTTTTTACTTGTTGAAGTTGTTTAAATAAACTTCAGTAAATTCATCCTCACGGCACCTGTGAGATTACTGAGTTTTATTCTGGGTGAAGAAATTGAGACAAAAAGTTGTTACAGTTTTTTTTTTGTTTACTTTGAAGTTCAAATAGAAGCCACTGAATGATCTGTTTTGCTGGTGATTGAGGGTCTAGTCAAACTTGATGTGTTTTAATGGAAATATTCCTGTTGACCTATGTGAAAAGGGGACCAATTTCTAGACTGGAGAAAGGAGTGAATGCCTTTTATCTTCTCTGCTCCCCCTATGAGGCTGCCCAGCAATGCTGACATGATTGCCCCAGTCTATTTGCTTTAGAGGGAGGTATGTTGCCCAAACTGTGCTGTAAGGAATAGCAGGAGAGGTAATGGCTGCTTCCCTGGCAGAAGCTCTGGATATCACACCTTTTAAGTGTACCTGTGTTTGTTCTCTTTGACCACAAGCAGCTGGAGGCTGGAGAAGAAAAATTAAGAGTTCACACTGAGTTCATCAGGTGTGGTCTTAATTTCCGAGGCCAGTTTGCATCGTCCTTATAACACTATACAGAAGTCAAAATGTATTGTAGCTTTGGGACTCTTCAAAATGTTGCTGTGGGACTTTGCATTTGATATCAAATCTCATCAGTTGGTAGCCCTTAGAATCTGGTTTCCCATTGTGTTTGGCCTAGGGTGCCATTTATTTGTTACAGAATGAAAGTGATCATGTCCTGATGTCAGCTGCAGTTACTAAGTCCCAAAATCCAGCAACAGTTGCAGCATTCCTGAGTCGCTGGTTGTTTGACAGGTTGGAAAATTCTCTGACATTGTTTGACAGCACATGCTTGATAGCAGCCTCATGGAACTGAGACCTTTCTTATTAGTGTGGGATTAACTGTGTTTTAAAGGAGCAGAGTTGCTGAACTGGATGGATGGATGGAGGACATTCAGTCCTGTGTGTGGGATATTAGAATGGTTACCTGTGGCAGTATTTCTCTTGGCCTTAGATTTTGTTTTCCATACAGGATGAACTGTGGAGTTCTAGCTACACAAGCACAAATATAATGCCTTGTGCATTTGTTTTAACTCGAGATAAATGAGATACATTATTTACAAAGTACTCAGCATGCAAGCTTGCGCCCAGAGCTCGTTGGAAATGTGTTACATGCCCTGCATTAGGACTTGTGTTGCACTGGTGTTGATGTAGATCTTCTGATGGAATGACCATGGATTCCTTCTTGAAAAAGAAGTTCATTGAGCAAGACCTCCTCAGCTGTTGCGCTGTGTTCTTCCCGCAGCCTCTGCCTGCAAGACCCCGTGACGGCCGTGACCTCCAGGTCGTGTGTCATGCCCAAGGACTGCGCCACGTCCGAGTGGTCCCCGTGGAGCCCCTGCTCGCGCAGCTGCGGCTGGGGCAGCGTGGCCGCGGGGCTGCGCGGCCGGCGCCGCCGCGTGCGCAGCGTGGCCGTGGGCGCCGGCAAGCCCTGCCCGGAGCTGGAGCAGAGGGAAGCGTGCAGTGGAGGAGGGAAGGCACCGCTGCAGCCCTGCCCCAGGTACGGCCAGAGCTTCTTCTTCTCCCCCAGGTTTTGGAGGTAAAGAAGCCCCTGCAGGTCCTCCCTGCTCAGTTTGTGCATGGAGAGGGTTGCAAGTGGTGCTTTCTCTGTGTCTGAGAGATCATCGATTTGGTCATTGTTAGCTGTGATTATTGGTATTATTTATTGTTACTAATACTCTTCTAATTATTCGTATATTTCATTATTCCTATTACAATAATTACAGTTATATGTAGAAATAAATTGGAATTGCACCCACTACAGTTTGCATTTTCATATTTTAAAAACAGTTGCTCTTGTTCTCAGAAACATTTGTCCTGTTGCTGTTTCAGTGAATTTCATCAGCTGTGCAGAGACTGGGCAGGTCTCCATGGCTGAGCTTTTATTGGCTTTGAAATTTTAACTTTTACATAAGATTTAATTATTGTCTTCATCTCCCCATAAAAAAATCCCAGTCTTGCTTGAGAAAGATGGGAACTGCTTGGAGGTAATAGATTGGACTTTATTGAGCACCTCTGTGTGCTTCTTGAAATGGGAAACTTTGCAGTCCCTGAGAGCTTGCTTGGTTTGTGTTGTGAAGGAGAGGATCTCACCTTTCTGGTCTGCAATTTTGCTTGGCCAGGCTAACAGAGGAGTCTGGTAGTGTGCTTTGCAAAGAAAATAAAATATGGCTTGATTTTTCCTGTGATGTGTTCTGAGATTGACTGTAAAATGCTTTGGGATTGATAGAATTTTCTATGCATGCAGAAAAATCTCCCTGTCTGTGAATGAGTGTGTTTAATAGGAGAACTGTTCAGTGCTCAAGTCATGAGTTTCTGGGGATTTTGCCAGATACTGCCAAAACCTTCTATAAAACCTTTGTAGGATACATTTCTTAGGAAGGCATCACCTATAAAAGTGTCTCTGTATCACTGGGCTCATTCAAAATCAAATGCTGATCATTTTTATGCACCCTGCTAGCAGAAGAGAGGAAGTATAAAAAAATATTCTGTTGCTTGATTACATCCTACGGAAAGGCTCTTACAGAGTGATTTTTGCTCCTGCCCAAGTGCACATCAATTTCAAAGACAATAGATTAACACATTGTCTTGCTGATTTTGTACAGGAGCGTGGGTGCAGGTGACACCTGATTGGGGGAGACTGGCTGGAAGTTAATCAGGGAGGGAACAGACGTGGGTCTGTCCCTGGTTTCTCACTTCCTCTTTTTGACATTGCACTGTATTGAAGGGCAAACGGTTGTGTAGAGCCAGGAGAGCACAAAAGGTGAGAACCTGCAAACCACTGATAATTTTTGTAGGTGCCTCTCTCTCTATAGAAGAATATCTGTTGTTCTTTCAGTGCATTGCTGCTATGCCCAGGTTTTCATGAGCCTGTGAACTCTGAAACCTTCCCCATCCTGTTATGCCTCCCTACCTTGAGGCAACACCTCCGGGGCAGTATCTGCATGAGTGAGGATGAACTCTAATGTGCTAGCTCAGAAAAAGAGCATTAAACTTGTAGGTTAATAGAGCCACTTAGCTGAAAATATTAAAAAGTACAACTCTGGTATTTAGTTAATTGTTATTTCCAGGGATGTAATATCTCAAAATGCAGGTGGTAGGCTATGACCTTCTCACACTGTGCAGAAGAATTTTACAGCAGTGCCTGGTTACTAGGCTTTGATTGATTCACTCAGTATAAAGAAACAAGCGAGAATGAAAATCCATAATATTGCAGTATGTGCTGTGTGTCTACTGGATGTAAGGCTGTGGGGACCAGGATTTTGTATTAATGAACAGAAGTAAAAAATGTATGTTATTAGATTTCAGCAGCTAGTAAAGGTTGCTATTGGTCCATATTTGAGTTAGCAGCCTGGTGATTTGGTGCTGGTCCTTGGGAATTGGTGACTGAGCTACTGGAAAAAGCTCAGACATAGAGAGATGTTGTGTTAATCCTTGTGAAATAATACAAGAAACCTTAAATGCTCCTATTCTCCTTATTTGACCACATTCTATTTGTAGGGTAATTCCTATAATGATTATGCTTTTTTTCTCCTTAAATATATGCCACTTCATCTGCTGTTTGCTGAGGCTTACCAAACAATGATCTTTCTACCCCTTAAATGAAGATGATGAATTTAAGGAGCTTCAGTAGCAGAAATAAAAAAGGCACTCCTTCATTTGTCTGGTTTCAACACAAACCACTCCTTCTTTTGTTCTGTTTGCCTAATCAGATTCATTTTTAAATCCTTTAAGTGAGGCTCCTATTTACTTTCCAAGTTCCTAGAAATCTTTTTTTTAGGTTGATTTGGAAACAAGTAGTCTTTCCTTTAGTTTTAGGGCAAGAATTATGCAAAGCATGCTTCAGCCACAGCAAAGAGAGTGGGCTAGGACATAGACCAGAACAAGTTACTGAGCAAAAGGAATGGGATTAGGAAGAAATTAATATTATATTAGAAGAATATTAGGAAGAAATTCTTCATTGTAAGGGTGGTCAGTTGATGGCAGAGCTCGCCCAGCAAAGTTGTGGCTGCTCCAACCCTAGAAGTGTCCAAGGCCAGGTTGGACAGGGCTTGGAGCAATCTGGGATAGTCAAGGGGGTTGAAATGAGATGATCTTCAAGGTCCCTTCCAGCCCAAACAAATCTGTGATTTTATGATTTTCTAGAGGCTGTTTTTTAATGCAGGGGCAGAGAGCACCTCATGACTGCATGAATGTACATGATGTGGGCTTCATTCACTGACATAAAAAAGCAGCAGTTTAAGAGGTAGCACTTGAAGAGTTGTACTGTACAGAGAGAGGTGGGTGAAGTTATATTCCAGTCTCCTAAAAGGATCCAGAGATGACAAAAATACTTTGAGCCTCAGAACTGCTCAGTTAAATATAACGTCTATGCCCATGGTAAAGCTACAAGTTAAAGGTCCCATCACATGTAGGTAGCACAGGTGTAAATTTGCTATTAAATGGGAAGGGCTTTTAAATTTATGACTGAAGTTTATAATAACATCTATAATCAATAGTCTAAATGCAAGAAAATAAAACACTTTAACTGCGTGTAAGACTCTAGAGCTTTACGCTTTGTTTTACCTTTGGTTATTTGTTCTGAAAGGATTAAGTACTTAAAAAGCTTAAACACATAGGAGGTGATTCTGCTTTCTTTTATTGTCATATAAATTTGGGATAGTTCAATTAAAGTGAATGGCTATATACAGGTATAAAACTTGTGTAACCACTAAGAGCATAAGTCCTATAGACTAAAGAGACCAGGAGGTTACTATAAATCGGAAAGATATTGAGCCCTTATTTGTTTCATAACTGTCACCGAGTCATGAGTTTTAAAACAATGTATTATATCTTTTTTATCCGTGATGTGTTGCTTTCATGTTCGCTGGGAATAGATAGATTTTCCAGAATTATGATTATGTCTTCATATCATTCATTTTGGTTGTGGTTGCTACGTTACGAGACAGGGATATAGCAAAAACTCTCTTTGCTTTGTTGGAAATTCAAAGCTTTTCAGAAGTTAAATGATGGAAAATGGGAATGTATTAAGGCTTGATTTTTGTTAAAAAGGCTTATTGCTGAGATACAGGTGTGATGGTATCACTTTGTAAATGAGGTTTATTATGCCTGCCCAAATTAAAGATAAGGCATTAGTATGAAGTAGTAAAGACTGGAGAGGAAGTGCGGTGAACTGTGCTAGAAGGCTCTGGAGTTGTACTGGGGACTGGTAGCAACACTCCAGCCCTTTGACCTCCTGGTGGGCTTGTTAATGGCTATGGAAATGTGTCCCTTTTTATGCCTGGAGGTCAGGATTTGTTTTTGGAGCACTGGACAGCTGAGGACGTGTGCAGGTAAGAGCAGACAGGGCAGAGGCTTGCAGCTGTGGAGAGCTGTCCTTGCACATGCTCACACAAGTTACTCTGGGAGAATATATAAAGGGATCTTTTTTTTCTTTTTAATTCAAGAGCTGATGAAGTTTAATTATCTCTCTGAGCTCAGATTTAGTTATTTTGCATAATTTTAATCACCGATGGCCTAATTTTCATAGGTGTTAATTCCCGCAGCTGACACTGAATAGGAGAAGCAGATGCTCACACCCCTGGAAATGAGTCTTTAGGATCTAGAGTTCACAGCTGATTTCCTAAGCCAGATATTGATAATGAGTTTTAACTTAGTCAGTTTTTGTTTTAAGAAATACTTCCTCAAAACAACTATTTCCATGGCTGTGGAAAGATGCGTGTGTTCTATACTTAAGATTTTAATTTCTAAAGTAGATCTGAAAAGCATAGAGTTCTGAAGGGATGTGGAGGAGGAATCGTCTTCACCCAGTGTTTGATGAAGAGCATTTTCATTGCCTTTATGGTTGCATTTAACACTGCAGGTCCAAGAAATGGGATTAAGAATTCCCAAAAGGAACTAAAGAGTTACATGTTGTGGGAGTTAGGTATTTGATACTTGTCATGTGAAAAGTGTGCTCTTTATTATTTTCTTTGGGGGTAATGAAACCTGTGTGTTTATCCAGATTTGCACAGGATGCTGCGAGTTATTTAAGAGAGCATGACAGCTCATCTGAACAGTACCTGTAAATGCAAGTAATTGGCAGGATTCACAAATATTTTTTTGTGAATACATTACAAACTTTGGGGCTAATTAAAAAAACAGCATTCACAAAATAAGAGAACATGTGTGCTCCAACAATGTGTTTATTTTTCATATAGTTTTGAGATGCAGGTTTGCTTGTTATAGCTGTCAGGAGTAGATACTGTGGAGAATAAGCAGAATTATGATGTGGAAGGCTTTTTGTGCAGAGACACCCCACTGTGTTTGAGTTTACAGTGATCAGTCAGCAGTTAAGGAACATATGTAGTTGTAACAACTGTGGATCTGCTTTTGAAGGAGAGAGTATTTGTCTTGAGAATAAAGGAGGGAAATTATTTTACGTAGTTTACATTACACAAAACCCAAAGATTCTGTGGTAAAAATAACCTAGGAAATTTGGAGGAGTGGAGGCATAAAGCAGCACAAGTGTGAACAGATTGGTTATAAAAACAGTATTGCCTAAGATTTGTGTCTGGGAAGCTCGGGAAGACTTTGGGCTCTTATTTACTCCCCTCAGACTATGACCTGTGAATCAAAGTGAACTCTGCCTGAGGAAACATTTGTGTTAGAAATATACTCTACATTTTCGGTCATGATGGGGAAATAAATTCTGCTTTCCATGGATATACACTGCTGTTTTCTCTGTCGTTTTAGTAAGCTCTTCCTGGCATTTAAGCTGGTACACACTAACAACTGTTGTCTGTACATTCACCTACCTGTGTCCCAAAACATTATAATTCCTTGAAAACCTTTGATGCACTTTATTAGGTGTGAACGGAACATAGAATGAAAGTATTTCTTGTCTCGAGCTTGGTGTGTATCACAATTTGTGGAAAATGGAATTAATTGAGATGCTTTAGCCAATCCCTTGAAGGAACTGGCAGGACCTTGGGCACTTGGAAAGGTGCCCCCTGTGGAAGAGCTGTGAGTGCTTGGAGCTCCATTGAAGTATGCAGGATTTCAGCTGCCAGGGGCATTTCAGAGAGAGGTGTTCAGCTCTTGGCAGAGAGGGGTGGTTTAGTGCTGTGAGACACATGTTTGAAAACTGCTGTTCACACTTAATCAAACCTCTTAATCTTCACTCATTTTTTACACTGTGCTCAAAGGTGCTGTCAGGGTGATTTAGTGCTTCAGAACGCTTTGCAGATTGGTGCTCTGTCAAAAGTTTTACACAAGTGCTCTAGACAAATAGCACTTTACTTAACCTATGCAAGTTTAACATTTAAAATGTTTCCAAACATTCCCTGTTTTGGATAGGAAAGTGCTGCTATAAAGATTAAACCAGTTGTATTTTGTCATCTAATAACGTACCTCTCCCTTATCTGCAGTCTTTCAAAAACTCATTTTACCTGTTCTCTCTCTATTCCCAAAGGTTTGCCTGGAGGACCTCTGAATGGAAAGCTTGCCAAGTGTCTCTGCTCCTTGACCAGCAGGACCCTCAGCAGCAGAAGCAGGCAGGACTCTGTGGAGGTGGGATCCAAACCCGAGTGGTCTACTGTGCCCAGATCGTCGTGGAGCTGGGGACACACCGGCCGAAGGAGGGTGCGTGTGGAGGGTCCCTCTCAACTGCTGGCCCGAGTGGGTCTGAGCAGGAGAAACAGGAAGAAAGGAGTAGATAACATGGAGTCATTGGTAGCCTTTGGCTTGCTGATGCCCTCCTTGCATCCATGCTCACACAGGGAGGTGCTGCTCGGCACCAGAGGAAGCCCTGAGGAGCTGCCAGGAGCCACAGCCTCCTGGGATGAATTGTTGCTCTGTTGTTCACTTCATTGGGAGAGTTACAAAGGATGAAGGAACTAAATTATACTTGGAGTTGACTTTTCTTCCTCTGTCATATATATCAGGAAACCCAGCCCCTTGGTAGCTGAATGCACTTATCTGTAGTGTAGTCTTAGTTTAGAATATAAAACAGGTTGTCACACACCATTCCGGATATGGCTTTAGCCTCTGCTTCAGGTTGATACACAATCTTTCTTGTGATTTGAAGGGGAAAGTAAAAATAATATTGTCACAACTTCTGAGCAGACAGACGAGTTTTGGACTCTGGAAGTGAGTTATATTTCCTTTAGAAGAATAATAAGTAGTTACAGATTTACAATGAATAATTAATCATAGGCTGTTTTATTTACTCAATGTGGTGCTCTTGCAGAATGTGTTTTTGAGCAGAGATGTAAGATAATAACACAATATTGTATCTTAGATTTATTTACTTACAGAGGAGAAGCAAGTGTTTCCTGGATGCCCAGTGTGTGTCCCAGCATCCCTCACAGACTCTTGAGGGTATAGACAGCCAAACCTGTTTTAATCTCTATTCAGTCCATGCACAGTTGCTGATTCACCTCTCCCAGACTGGCACTCCTTTGCTTTCCCAGCACAACCCCTCTCTCTTGTTTCACACAAGTGTGTGATGCAGGGGACTTTCAGAGTTAGAAAAGTGCTGTTGATAAAAGGTGTGTGGCATTTACTGACTTTCTTCATCCTTCTGAGCACTCCTGTGTTCCTTGCAGCCACTGCAAAGCAGGCTGGTGAGCAGAGAGCTTGAACTGACTTCATTCATACTTTATTCTGGGTCAGAATTGTGAATTTCTCAGGAAGATAGAGGAGTGCCTCTGAATTCCTTGAGCATTTACGTATCTCATGACCAGAGTGGTGCTGCATATCCAGTGTGTGACCTACCTGCAGCTTTTTCCCTTGCTCAAAGTTCAGTTCAGCTTAAAAGTTGCAAACCCTCTCCTCAACTGAAAAAAAACCACAAAATCTGGGATACCTCTTCCTTGTATTTACACTTCTAATCTCTAAAAAAAAAAAAAATCCATAGAGTCAAGTGGAAAAACCCAGATGTGCAGAGCAATTGTACAAGGTATAAACAATTACTGTAATTTCAAAGCAGTAGTGCAGATGTACAGTAGTGCTTGGAAAGTGAAAATCCCATCTACTGTCAGCACAGTTACATGCAAATGGAAAAAGGGAAAGCCTTCCCTGTTATTCCTCTTCATCCAGTAATACTCAGTCTGTCTCATTTACTAGCTGACTAATTTTTGTTCTTTGAATAAATAAGGAATTACACATTTTTTGGCTTTTTTCTTTTGGCAATCAGAACTGGCAGAATACTTTTATTTATCACTATCTCATCTTTTACTGTACCAATTTTTCAGCTATGAGGAGAGGATGAGGAAATTAATCGTCTATG
Organism: Lonchura striata; assembly: GCF_050655825.1. Lineage (NCBI taxonomy): Eukaryota > Metazoa > Chordata > Aves > Passeriformes > Estrildidae > Lonchura > Lonchura striata. The sequence continues at coordinate 6,240,240 of NC_140709.1, read as the reverse complement.
TATAAGCAAATATAGTGTCTAATTGCTACCATCCAAAGCACAGTAATTTTCTTTCTTCACCTCTTGAGTGTCCTTAAAGGGATCATTCAGGAATCAAACAAGCAAGTCTAATGGGATATTACCATCCATCACAGTTGTTATTCTTCTGGTGACTTCCAAAGAGAATTTGGACCTGGGCCCAATGACATATGTGAAAGAAGATTTTGTCCCGTGGTCTCTCCAGCAGCATTCTGGGATAAAATATGTTGAATCCTAGTTGGAGACAGGTACCATCTGTGATGTGTTTATACATACTGCTCAAAGCTCTTTTATCTCCCAAGGATGTCTCTCCCACTTTTTATTTGCCTAGTCTTCCCATCCATGTCTTCTTTTATTAAAATGTGTGTTTGGAAAGGGAGCACCTGTTTCCTTGAGCCTCTATATATCAGTTGTTCAGAATGTTAAGTCTGCTGAAATCTTTCTGTATTTTGATTATAAGGTTCCAACTTGAAGATACTGAAAATGGAAAACTGTCACTCAGGTATTACTTTAAGAAATGCATTGATAAGATTTCATATTTTTCTTCTCCAAGAGGTGACCTAACTAAGAAATCCCTGTCTTGTTCCAAGTGAAGTTATATGTTTTCTAAGCCTTGAGGAGGATGTTCATACTATTAATATGAGTATTTGGAAGGAAAAGATATTGCAGTCTTTGAAGTACTTGGTAATATTCCTGCATTCTGAGGCTGTTACACCTAAATTTACATTGGTAAATGTGTAAAGTGATGTGTAGTTCAGAGGTCTGTGAAGAGACTGTGCTGCTTGTAATGCTGCCTGTTCTGTCCAAGGAGTCCACATCCCTCCTCACCTGGGAGGCTTTTGTTAATTTAGGCTGAATTTTAACATCATTACCTTTCTACAGATCCTGCTGGTTTTAAGTATCTCACTGAATTTTAACATATTTAAATTTATAATGCTTAATTTTCACCAAGAGGCAGTAATCTAGTAATTCCAGAGATGGAAGTGGCAAATCTGCATGTTTGAAATGATGTTGCTTTTAAAGAGGAGACACATTTTGCACAAAAAGTAGCACAGAATATGCAAGTGAGCTACTTGTGGTACAGCCCCTTCTGCCCTTCACTCTGGATATTCCTTGATCCCTGTGCCTGAAATCCCATTTTTGGAACAAATTGTATGACTAGTGGTAGCTACCATTCTTTGTACCTCTTTTTTAAAGTTAAAGTTCATTCATATGAAAACTCTTTTAAGCAAAGTAGGAATGCACATCATGAACTTATTTTTAAAGCCAGACACTGCTGCCATAGGACACACATGCTTGCTTCTCTTCTGTAAATCGGCTTACAAAAAGAGATAAGATTTTTGGGGTTTTTATGGAATTTATCTGAAATGCATTTTTCCATAAAAGATTTTAATTGATCTGGGTGAATATCACTAACTAGCAATCCCCAGTATACCAACAAAAAAGACATCTGGTAGGAAATAATATTATGCAACAATCTGTTTATGAAACCTTTCCTTGTTTGGCAGTACAACTCTCCTCTCAATCTCAATAAATTATTCCAGTGGTATGGGAATGAAAATTCCTCTTAGAATCTGGGACTGGTAGCTGTATTTATATTCAAACTGTTAATAAACATATGTAATTCTTAGATTTAATTTTCTACCTCAGGATTTTTGTTTTTTTACTTTCTTTTCTGAAGACCAAGGAGTATTCTGTTTTCTAATTAATTTTGTTGTTTGGATTTATCTGGAATCTGTATCTCTTTCTCAGTAGTCTGGGAGATAGGAAATACTTCTGGAGTATTTTATAAAGACTGCTTTCTTCTCTGAATTAGTTATCTGCTGTCTCTAGTGACTGGGATTGCTGCTCTTTCCATATTTTCTGTAGTTTTCTAACTAGGATTCTACCTGCCCTGTCATTCTTTCGTAAAATTTGTGCCTTTCAGATCTTGACATTTTTCCTTTTTTACTTGTTTGAATGAGATCCGATTCATATCATGCTTTCAGAATTTTCTTAGAGTGTTTTTGAAGCCTGTCTGCTTAAGTTTTAATTATAGGACTGAAAAGACCTTTGTGAAATAATGCTTTGCATCCTTGAATCCTCTTTATTATTTACTCAGCATAGTAAATTTGTCTAATGTATCCCTTATTACCTGCTCACCAGAAGTCATTACAGGTTCTTTTTAATCTTTGTTGTTACATCTGAAAATTCACGTAAAATTCTCATGCCTGTACAAGGTTCTAAAATTTTGATTACATTTTTTTGGTTAATGAGTTTCTCTATCATATTTTTCTCCATATATTTATTTTTATTTGAGCTTTAATTTCAATAGTAGGTATGTGACACAACCTTCATTTTTTTTGGATAGCTTTCAGTGTTACCTTCCAAAACTATTTCTTATAGAAGTCTCCATTATTTTTGTATTCCTCTTTCCTTTGAGAGACATTTAACCCTCACCTTGCCTGACTTACTCCCCTGCAGTTCTCAGCCTACACTAATTTTTGGTTTTTTTTAGGATGCAATTCCACCTGGTTCATTTTACATCAGATTGTTTTTTTATAAACTTGTGTGTTGCCAGCTGTAGCAGCAAAACCTCCTTTAGTCTGTTTACAGCTGAGGACTTGGAAAATCCTCAACTACCTGTTCAGGTCTAATGGTTACTCTCTGATCCATCCCTCTGTGTATTCCCTTATGTAGTTTTGTCTTACAAGCCCCTTTACTGACAGAATCACAAAATGGTCTGAAGCTGAAACTGGTCCCCTGCACTTTCATCTAACTCCAACTTCTACGAGTCTCAAAATGATTATTTTATGGCCTTTATATGTTCTTGTTTTCCTCAAAATATTGAACTTTCTCCCTACTGCTGATAGACAAAAATGCCTGTTCCTTTCTTATCTGATGAGTGAATTTTTCAGATTCTTCTTGATTCCCACATGGGAAATATTTTGGCATTGTGTTTTGTTTTTCAGATATTGGTGTCTCTTTGGACTTGCACAGAGATTAATTTGAGGAGTCCTTTCATAGATATGTTATTCTCTATTTATTCTCATCCCTTTCTTTCTGCCCTATTGTCTCTTTTAGCTCCAAAATGTGCTGTTTTACTTCCTTTGCTCTGTATGCTCTGTTCCCTAATGAAGGTGCCAAATTTTTTTCCCTGCAAGTTCTTTGTTCTGCTCTGAATCATGACCTTCCAATGTTTGTCTCCTGGGGGATTAGTGTTTCAAACAGGTGCATGTGGCATCTGTTCAGTAAACTGTGATTTTAGGAAGAGGAAAATGCCAGTGGAAAGTCCAGTTTGAATGTGCCACCATCCCCTTGGGTGCCAGGGGTCTTGTGGAGCACCAGATCCAGCTCTTCAGGAACTGGAAGTTGGTTGTGCAGGCTGTTGTTGTTTATGGCTGCTGCCATCCTGCATATTTATAGGGAAGGGCTGTGTTGATGCACATAAGCTGCCTGGAGGAGTTGATGCAGGTTATGCACTGTTGGAGTGAACAGGAACCCTGTGTGGAGTGGAAGCCCTATATTAAATGCACACTTTTTTTTTTTTTTTTTTTTTGTAAATTTATGCTGGTGAAACTGCAGGAATGAGAAGATTAATTTACTCTACGGAAATTAGAATTTTAGGACTTTGATGTTTAAATCCTGTTTTCCTTGTCTAGTTTATGAAATTGAAAAGGAATAGGTTAGCATATATATGTAATGAGAAAACTTGACTAAGACTGTAGGAGGGAGAGAAATAATGGTCAGCAGTGGTGTGAAAAAAGCTTTGTTGAGCTGCTTCTGGTGCAGCAACAGGAACATCCAGCCTGGGGCTTAGCTGCCCTGAATCAGCTAGAAACCAGATTCTCAGGTGGAACCTCTGCCCCCCAAGGATCCCTCTCATCCCAAACTAGTTATTTATCACTGGGATGGCTGTATTGGCTTGAAAAGATGAAAAATACACCTCTGAAGTGTGAAATATATTCAGAGAAGTCTGTATCAGATTTTTATTGCTGGGATGCCTAGTTATTGATCTGTAAGCTCACCAAATGCTGAGCAGATTTATGAGATACGACTCACATAATGGAAAAATAAATATGTAACAGCTGGCTTCTTCAGGGGAAACCCTGTAGAAGCAGGAGAGGAAATGATTTTATTCAGATTGTTGTAGTGCTTGACAGTGGTGTTTAAATGTGCATTTCAAAAAATTGAGTTTGAATCCATTAAGGAAAAAAACCATTTTCCCTAACGTGTTTCAGAGGTGTAATACTTTTAGTTATTTCATATCTTAAAACTAATTAAACTAAAATAAAGTGAGTAATGTTTAAAAAGATTTGACAGTGAAAAAAGTGAGCCTTTTAAGAGATGCCTTATAAATAATAGGCCTTTTTTTGTCAATAAGCTATTTGTTATGACCCTGAATAGTTATCACTTTATAAATGCTTGAATTTGTTTAGCTGGCTGTGGTTTGCAGGAAATAATATGTTGCCCAGTTAGTTCACGTGAGATGCAAGGTTTTAGTCCAGGCTTTTATCTTTAAAAGCTAACATTTTAATTGCATCTGTGTTTTTATAATAATTTCCTGCCACTGGAACTGGATTCATTCCCTTCCAGACAGTGATGGTTTGTTCTGTGTAATTTTGTCCTGCTGCTGTTCTGAGGCTGAGGAGCTGCATTGTGTTCAGACAAAAACATGGAGCGAGATGAAAAATTCAAAGGATTTGTGTGCACGAGGCTACGCCACAAACTGGGACACTGGGGAGAGAGAAGGAAGCAGAGGTGTCTGGAGCAGGAGACACTGGAGATAAATGAAGTTTGTGTGCCAAGGCCAGCCTGGCTGCTCCCAGGATCCGTGCTGGCTGTGTCACCAGCGTAGCTTTGGGCCACCTGTGCCACATCCCGGTGTCCCAGGCACATCCACAGAGGTGCTTTTGTGGTGCCAGTGGCAGAAGAGGTTTCTCCTTCCTGTGGAATGAACGCTGAACTCGGCACTGGGCAAAGCTCCCACTCTTACAAGGCTTTCATGAAGTTTTCATGGATTTTCTTCCCTGTTTCATAGGTTTTCTCCCCTGTTTTCCTTGTTTCTTCTCTCACCCTCTCTGGTGGTCTGCTCCAGCGATTTTCAGCCTTTTCTGGATAACAGCCAAAAGGCTCAAATACCCTGCAGAATCCTTTTTTCCTTCCCATCATTGCCTTTGCTGCCATCCCAGCATCCCTGTTGCCTCTGCTGTTTTTCCTGGACACTCTTAATGAATTGTCACCTCTGATCTGCTCAGTCATGTGGCTGCTGGTGGGGAGCCCCGTGCTCACTCTGAATTTTTGCCAGATATGTAGTGTCTGTTAATCTCCACAAGTTCTGCTGTAGCAAAACAATGCAGTATCCCAGCTGAGATCACAGTCCTGTTGAGCAGCAGAGGGAGGACACAGGGATACTTTTTGTCTGTGTCACTTTAATAAAATTGTGAGGATTTTTATTGTTCTGAAATGCATTAAGCCATTGTTGCTCTTGGCAATCCACTATTAACCCTCTTTCATGCTGTGATTAGCCTTCTATTCATACGTTGTTCCTTGTCTATTAAATGGATTTTAATTGAAAATAGGCCTCCAACTTTGTGCTTAGTGGCTTCAAAACTAATTGATTTTTCTTCAAAGCATAAAGGAACCCTTTCCATCAGACATGGGCTGTATTAGAACCAATGGAGGAGTGCAAGGGGCTGGGGTTGGTGCCATTTCCAGGCTGGTCAGATTGCATCCCCCACTTTTCCCTTGTGCACTGTTTTGTTTTTGCTATAAAAATGTCTTTCAGGTTAGAGAAATTACTTGCAAATGTTGTGCTGGGTTTACCCCTATGGTGTTTTACACATGAAGGTATTTTTATAACATAACTCCTTTGTGGTTTTCTCAAGTAATTTCCCTTTGTATTGATCCAAGTGTCTTTGGTTTATAAGTCCCAGCAAAGGCAGTAAGAGCTTTCACAAGGATATGCCATCCCTTTCTTGTACCTGCCTTGTATCCTGGGAATCTTTAATTTGGATTAGTTTTGCCATATGGTTAACATTTGGATTATTTCCTTGAGAATTGAGTAATACCTAAAAAATGTAAGAGGCAGGCCTGATAATCTTTGTGTGTATTCCAGATATATTAGTTATATTTAGAAAAGTCTCCTTTTGTTTTAGTAACAAAAATACCTTGAGTTTTCATTGCAAAAGGGATATGTAGTTAAAGTCCAGGAAAAAAGTGTTATTTACCTCCTGAGGAGTTGAAAAACCATATTTGACAGGACCCCCTGCAAACAAAATGCCATCCTATGCATTTCTGCTTCTGTTTGGTCAGCATTGCTTTTAACATAGTGCGGGTATGTGTGCCTGCAAGTATCTGCCCACATGACTCTATTCAAAGATAATTTATTTATTGGCTTAAAATTACATTATGGAAATAATCATATCAGAGCTGATTTCCTCTTCCACTCTTCCTCCAAATCATTACCTCAGTAAAAATATATAGGAAAACAAGACACTTTAGAATGCAATTTATTATCTCCTGCTGGTAGCAATAACCAGAAAATAACAGCAAATAGTAAAATTCAAACTTGAGGCAAGACACTGGCACTGGGAACAGCTGCAGTTGCATTTATAAAGGAGAGATTCAATATAACAGCTATAGAAATGTGCCATGTTTCAGAGGCTCCCAGATTAGTACTTGATTGCTTTTTCAAGTTTATTCTATGGATTGAGAAGAACACAGGATTTTAAAAGGTACGAACAAGCGTCATAAATAAGCTGCTGCTTGAATCAGAGATGTTTCCTCCCCCTCCCACTCTTTGCTTCCCTGGCTTCTGCCTTCCACCTTCCTCCAAGAACATGGCTAATGTTGTTCCAAGGAAAATAATTACACAAAAAGCACTTTTTATGTATGAATGCAGGAAAATGCCACTACAGAGTCAATTATTGAACAAAATCAGAAGGCTGGCCCATTCCTAAAGACATTCCTGGCAGCTCTGTTCATTTATCATAGGCATAATGTCAGGGATTTTTTCCTGTGTGGGACATCCCCAGCCAGGCTACCTGTGCCATTTGGAGGCTGCAGTGTGTGAGAATTTTGGCATTTAAAAGATTCACAGAAAAATCCTCCCTTATCATTCCTTTATAATAAAAAAAAATAAATCTGTTAGAGTATAAGTAGAAAATCACATCAAGCTTTGAAATAAACCAGATGGAAATCAGAGTTTTTAATCAAATGGCTGATGAAGGAATGAAATTCTGTTTTAAAGAAGACCCTGCTGGTTCATCCTGTCACTCTGGGTGGAAACTGTCTCTCTATCTATACCTGCCAGGTGTTGGAAAAAGGATGGTATTGTATATGCATTTATCATTACAGCTTGGGTTTTTTGTTCTGGTCTTATTCCTGAAGACTGACTGGAGGATTGCAGTCAGTGTAGAGTGAGGAGCATAAGCTGGCACAGACTTGGAATGAATTGGATATTTGATCAGAATAGCATTTTCTGATTTACCTTTTATAGAACACAAAGAACTATGTAAGGAAGTGAGCAAACAAGCAGCCTTATTCCAGTACCAAATAGGATGTAGGTCCTGGGAAAAGAGTTCCCAGTGCTAGAATTAAATAAGGCATCATCCCCAAGGGAGGAAGAGGAGCATGAGGGTGCTTGGAAAGGTGTTCCACATTCACATCCATGAATGTGGGATGGGTGGTAGCACCTTTGACTTTTTGTAATCAATTTTTCTTGATTTTTTAATCTAAAATCAATTTAAAATCGTGTTGGGTGCACTGGTTGGTTTTCAAGGAAGGAGAACCATCTAGCTGTATCTAGGCTTCTACATTTAAATAGTTAAATTCAGTATAGAAACATTTTAAATAGTTAAATTCAGTATAGAAACCTGAAAATCTGTGAGGAAGGAAGAGCCATTCCTGGGAATGACACCTTGAGTTAAAGCAAAGCAGGACTGGACTTTATTCCTTGGGTTGACCATTTGTACTCAGTTTTATTTCCTTTCATTTCTCCAAGTGAACTTCCAGAAAACTGATACAGTTTTGCAAAGCTTGATACTGAGAGGCAGGTTAAACCATGCATGAGACTTCTTGGTAAAATAAATACTCTTATCCTTAAAACTCTAATATTTATCTCATTTTGTCTGTCACTTCACTTGCAAGGTTTCTAGAAAAGGTCTCTTTATGTGAGCATTCATATGAATTGGATTTATGCCACCTTGTTCTAATCTTTAAATGAACATGTCAAAGGCCTTACAGGGTCTCAGAAAATATTCAGAAAATGGTCTTTTTAACCAGTGTATTATCTTTCCACTTAGAATTAAATCACACTATTGTTTAATCCTATTATTCTGATGAGTTGGAACCATAAGCACTGATATTGGTCTGAATATCACTTCAGACTGACAGGTCTAAACTCAGCTTCAGGACATGCAAATCAGAGTTTGAGATTTTGAATGCCAAATTCTTGTGTCTAAAAAAAAAAAAAAGTTTTTCTTCAAGTGATTAATTTTAAAGAAAATGGTGTAATATCAGAAAAAGTAAAGATTACTCATATACTGAGCTTGTTTTTACAATTATTTAAAAATCAATTCCATGCATGGAGGCAAAGAAAAACAGACATGAAAAGTAAAAATGAGGATAAAACAAACTCAGTGGCTATAAAAATTAATGAAGTCTTGGTAATGCCATGGCAAAGTAAACTCAAACAAGCCTTTGCCTTTTGAAAGACTGCTTTGATATTGATTTATCTAAAGAGACAGCCAAATTCAGCCCATAATGTAATTGAAATGCAATATCATATAATGACTCAGAGGACAGATTTAAGAGAATTTTTTTCCCTTTCTTTTCCTTCCTCTCTCTGCCCCAAATAAAAAGGTGAGAGAAGTTAATTGAATCTAGAAATCTGTTATGATAAGTGAAAATACAAAGAGAGTCAACTTTCCAAATCCTTTGTCAGTATCAACTAAACTGGAGCTTGGCAGAGTTTGGGATTGATTTATTTCTGGGATTAAAGATCCATGGGTGCAGGCAGCTCAGGTAAATGTCTCTTCTCCCAGGCAGGAAAGGTGCTTCATGCTTGTGTCTGTGTAGAAGAATCCAAGAGCTCTGCTCAGTTTTATTGGAAGTCGATGAAGAAAATTCCAAAATCTGGACACTGCATCCATGGCAGTGCCCTGAAGGGCATGGGAATGGGGAGAGTCCCTTGTGCTTGGGTTTTACTCACCTGCCTCTGCCTGGCTCCCAGTTGCTTTTTGAATTCCCTGCTTAGGTATCTTTCTCTTTGGCCCTGTCTAAAGAGGTCTCCTTGGCCATAAATGTGGGGATAAGATCCTGGTTTATTACTCCATCTCTGCTGAAAATCAGCACTCAGTCTAGTTTCTAGTTTCTGATTACCACTAAGCATAGTCTCAACTGGCTTGCTGAATGTGGGTGAATTAGATAAAACTCTTAAGTGCCTTTCTGCACACAGGATTAACTTTTTGCCCTGGGAGATAAGACCCTGAAAAATCACTGGATTTTGGTGCATTCTGGAAAACTAAGACCAACAGGACAGACTTATAGCCTTGATTTTCTTTTTTTTCTTTTTATTTTTTTTTTTTTTTCATTAGTTGCCAGACCAGTGGATGGGAAGCTTTGCCAGGGCCCTGCCCCTGCCACCTCCCAGCTGTGTCACCTGCCGTGCCTGACCGAGTGCGCGGTGTCCCCGTGGTCACCGTGGGGTCCCTGCCTGCCCGAGAGCTGCCAGCACCACCACGGAGGGAGAGGTGAGCTGGGAATGCAAAACTGCAGAAAGACTGCAAAAGCAGAGGTGTCACATTGCACACTGGCAGCCTAATGTGTTTTTTAAAGAAGTTAATCTAACACGGGATGAAGCTCTTGGATGTGTGTAGTGGAATCTGACCTTTAAAAGCTTTTTGCCATAATTCATGTGAGAAGAAAGAGTAAGGTTTTCCAAGCTGATTCAGCTCCTTTTGTCCTGCACTGAAGTTGTGCAGGATGATTTCTTGGGCTAGCAGCTGCCAGGCTGCCCCTCTCTGATCCCCCTGGGAGTCCTGCTGCATGCCTGGGGAAGGAGGTGCTTCCCACAGCCCTGAAATCTGGACTCAGGTGGACCCAAGAGGTTGTTCCCATTGTTGTGGGTTTGGTTTCAATTCCTGGAAGAAGGATGTGCAAATGTAATTCAACCTCCCCTGGATTTTAATTGAAAGCTGTACACGTTTGTTGCTGTGACAAGCTGAGATTTCTCACAGAGCCTTTCCTAAGGCTCTAAGTTGCAAAGATGGTTCTTGGAGTGCACATCAGGGAATGGATATTATTGTTTAGAAATTAAGAAATTATGCTCTTCTGAAAACTGCTTGAGTGTGTGAAATGATTTCAACTGGTGAAAAAATTTTCAAACAAAAAGAAAAACAATAGAAAATAATAATATTTGCAAAAGCATTTAATGTTTGAATTGTTTTGAATAATTTCTTTTTGCTCATTTGAGAACTGTGGAAGTTTGATCTGTTACATTCTCTGGGATGTTTTATTTTTAATTTTCTTTTCTGCTTCATGACCAAAGCATTTCCATGTGGCTTCTACTAATGTTGTATATTTGCCCCTGCTCCAAGACTGTCAGAAGAAAAAACCCACGTGTTTTTTTTTTTTTTGCTTTTTTCTTAGAATTCTGTGTTATTTACATAACAGAACTTGCTGAAAGATACTTGTGTATTAGTTCTGCATTGTATATAGCAACATGACTTTTGGTCTTATTCAGGAGGAGGTAGATTATGTAATCAATTGTATGATTATTTCTGTAACCTTTTCCTTCCACTTTACATTTGAATCTTCCAGTTTAATAGGATGCCATTTCAAAGAAGTCTGATATGTATTATGTATCAGAAAACCTTATGCCTCAATAAAACAGAATACTAATTTCTTAGTAAACTATTCAGCTGTGTCTCAAAACAGATCCTTTAGTTAGTGGATTCCCAGGCAGAATATAGATGTCATTTATATCTTCAGTTCCTTAACTGTTCTTCTCTTTTTTATCTTAATGCTGTTATAACATTAATATATGCATCGCTGGTAAATTTCTGCATCCTGACATGTGTATATCTATTTAATATTGATGAAACGGGAAAAGAAATGTGAAAAGTGTGAGTTGCTGGAATTCTTTGCATACTGTTAGATTTTGCATGCCTGGGCACCTACAGTGCTGTCCCAATCAACCCAGTTTGTAAATATTGTTCACTTGTTTGTCTTTAAATCCCCCAGCTCCAGATGCCCCATATAGTCCTCTCGTTACTAGATTATTGCATGACTGTTTTTTCTCTTGTCCAGTTAATCCAGCTCTGCTTTTTCCAGGCTTCAGGATGAGGCAGAGGCAGGTGGTGGTGGATCCAGTGGGCACCCTGGCAGGTTGTCCTCATTTGGTGGAGTCCATTCCTTGTGACGACGCGCGGTGTCACGAGTGGGTGGTGTCAGAGGGGACCTGCGTGACCGACCGAGGGAAGTGTGGGCCTGGCCACCGTGTCCTGAAGGCTGTCTGCAAGAGCAGGAAAGGTGAGCTGAGCTCTGTTCTAAAAGCCCTGTGGTTTTTTGTGCCTCCTGAAATGACATTTTGTTGCAGAGCAATTGGTGCTTATCTACAATGGCTCCTTACTGAATTTTTTATGGAACTTTCAGATTTTTGAGTTGACTGTTTTGCTTCTTAAAGCCTGGGGCTGGTAGAACCCAGGATTTTGCCTGGAGCCCTCTGTTCCATTTTATCCAAAAGGGGATGGTTCTCCAGTGCAGGTTCTGTGTTGCTGGCTTTACTTTAATATCCCACAAAAGTGGGATATTTGTACTAAATCAGGGCTCTCATTGAGGTCAGCAGCTGTATGGGCATTCAGAATATCAATCCAGCTCCCAGAACTACTTCTATCCTCTGGTTTTAGCCTGTGGTCTGAATAATTTTCTCATTGGGATAACACCGTTACAGTCACGAGCAGGGATGCTGGGTTGTGCTGCCAAAATTAATACAGGACTGAGATGTAAATGAAATGATTGTACTGAGTAATCCTTCCCTTGGCAGCAGTTTGAGACCTGCAGAGTGTTCAGTGTACAGGTTGCTAATAATGAATAAGTACATTTTTATGTGACGTTTACAAACAGCCAGCAAGATGTTATTTCTTGTGTATGGTTTGAACCTCAGCCAAAAGTTTCATTTCTTGATAAGGTCACTGTTGTCAGATCTTTAGATTCAATTACATGGAGCACAATTTTGCAGTCCTTAGTCATAGCAAGACTGTGCTATCATCTCAAAAGTGGCAAAACTGTGCAACTTTAGAGCCTGCTATTGTATCTGAAATGAAGAATTTCTCTTTTAGTGGTGGTAAGACCAATCACAGGAAACAATTTTAGGGTGGTAACAAGTGGTTAATTGGTAAGGTTAATATAGTGGGTTGTTTATGAGGCACTAGAACCTGGCTGAAAGAAATAATGGCTGCTTTCTCTGAAGAACATGGATTCTTTTGAAATATATTTAAATCTGTGTAGTTTTCTTGTTTGTGAGAATATGGGAAAAAAAAAAAAAAGGAATCTTCAACTTTTACAAAATGACACAGCCAGAATGTCAAGGAGAGCAAAGAGCTCACTCTGAGTTTTACCTGAGTGGTCTCTGCTGATGTGTGATGATTACTGTAGGTCCAGGCCAGCAGGATGAGTGCAGATGGAGGCTGGCATTGCTGAGGAGCATCAGGTACTTCACACTGTTGAAACTGTGCCAGCATCCATCTCTGTGCCCCAACTTGTGCTAGGGACAGAAAGCGTGTTCCATGGCAGATGCTCACTGATCTCTGATCAAACTGTTCTCTGTGGCTGTGATCCTTCCAAGCCTTTGAAGTGTCTCTTTTTCATTCAATTGTTCAGCAAGTATGGAAAGTCTTGCAATACCCTGTTCATTTCAATTATTCTGTGCATGTTCTAGTAAAAAAATATGGTGGGATATTCTTCCCACCCTGCCAGTCTGAGGCAAATATTGTTACTAGGTGTGATCAGTGTCCACTTAAAACTGAGAGTGTTTCACCAGGAAATATCCAGGTTACCAGACAGGTTAGAGTCACTGCTTAATGCTACTCTGAAGACTTTCTGAAGTCTCGATTGAGTATGAGAGGTCTGGAAGAGTCCTTACAGTTGAAGTTGGAAAGAGAGTCAAATTGTTTCTTCTTCTCTCAATTCACTAATGTAGTTACTTTGGTCATAACCTTATTTATTTCCTTCTGTAATGTTCTCTTACCTAGATTTCCTTCACAAAAATAGTCTGCTTTTTTTTGGATAAAAGTTGGAGTAAGTGTCAGCTTTGCTTAATGTGTTTAACCTGGAGTAGCTGGTTAGTTGGCAGTAGGAGGTCAGAAGGGAGTTAAGTTAAACTGAGATGTGTCATTTACAGGTGAAATAGCATAAGGCCTGTGTCCATGCTTAGCATTGTACACATGCTCAGTATTCTGTGCAAGCAATGGTCCTGCTGAAAGCTGTATTGTGTGCTGCTATTTTCATTTACTTTAGCCTGTTTTGTAGAATTCAGCTCTAAACTCCAGTGATTTATCCAGTCATTCTGTCATCCATGCTTGGCATTATTGCTCAGTATTCCTACTGAATGCCTGAAGGGATGAAAAAAAGATTTTTTTTGGACTCTGTTAAATGCCAAGTCCAGTATATCATCATCTTAACAGTTCATTTGGGCCTGGAGTGTGTTGATTAGGGTACTTTGGGTTGTTTCTGTATCCCTGCCAGCAAGATGCCTTCATTTTCATGTAAATGCCAGACTTTATGATGTGGTGCTGCTGCTCTCCTGTTGCTGCAGTGTGTTCTCTTCACGAGCAGCTTCTGTGGTGTCAGCTGTGCTGCAGAAGAGTTTGCCATCAGGCTTCTTGTCCTTTCCTCCTTTCTCCATCCTCAGTGGCTGAACCTGTGTCTTTTGCCACCTCTGCTTGTCTGTGTAACGCTGGGCTCTCCATGGCTCAGACACAGGAGGCTTTTCCATCTGGAATCTGTTTTTCCACTTGCCAAAAAGGACCTTTTGGTCACCACATTTTCCTTCTCCCATGTACTATCCACGGTGCCAGCCCATGCCATGAGAGAGATGAGGGAAAGCAGGGACTAAAGAAGCTCTTTCACCAACTGAAGCCTCACCTTTGAATCCCTTGTATTGTCCTTTCTTTCCATGTTAAAGAGCCATCATTTCTGGTGAGATTGTCCTACTGGCCCAGGTAACAAACTGCTGCTGGCCTGAGCTGGAGCTTGTGCAACTTGGGAGCAAGTCACAGCTGGGTCAAGCTCTGATTTGTGGGGTTTCTCTGAAGGCTTCCTGGTCAAAACAACATTTCTGCGTAAAGGCTTGCATGAAGTTCAATGATGTAACACTTGTGCTCAGCCTAGAGGTACAGAAATTGCTTTTTGCTGCTTAAATAGATTAATTTGTAATAGTGAAGTGGTTTCACAGAGCACATACTATGGGCAGCAGGGTTTTATGTAGTAGCTGGAGTCTGTAATTTGTGATTTGAAGTACTTTAGCACAGATGAGGAGTAATGAGAAGACAATAGTAATCTCATTACTTTGTCATTATTAGGTGTCTGCTCCTACCTAGGAGTGTCTCTAATCTCTATTAATAAGTTACTGAACATGTGCAAGATACTCTTAGTGTCTGGTCCATATCCCTTGAGTGCTTCTCTTCTATATCAACAAAATGCAGTAGTGTAATAAGTCAAATTAAATTAAATACTATGTAGACACACAATGTCAAGTAATGCATAGAACAGAGAAAGAGTTCTTTTGTATGCTTCTTGTAAATAAAATTTTTTAGGATGATGTCTTTTATTTAGCTGGTGAAGGTCAATGGATATATTTGGGAAAGTCTGTGAAGCCAAACGAACAGTAGAAAATTGATAGTTGTACTAAAAATTGGACTGTGTGTGTCATTGGCTACATTGATCTATAATTCAGATAAAAGAATTTATTTGAAAGCTCTTTTTTTATATTTGTAAATGTCTCAGGAATTATTTGTGATTTTTCTGAGGTTGGTTGTTTTTGGTTGTTCAACAAGGAATTGAATAATTGTCTGTTAGTAATGTGTTCTTGGGCAGATAGCTGCAAGTGTCTGACATTTGATTTTGGGCAGTCTTGATCAGCACTGACAAACATTATTGTGCATTGACCAGATGAAAGGAACTCTCTGAAAACTTTCCAGTTCACAAAACATTAACATGGTCAAAACTTTTTCATTTTCAAATGTGGTTGTGCAGTAGCCAAAGCGCGTTTCATTTTTTGAAGAGAGTGACCACAATCATCTTTTGCTTCTTTTGTCTTTGTAAGTGGTACAAGCACTTTGAGTGTGGTGAGTCAGGGGACATTCAGACAGCAGGGCTTGGCTCAGGGTCAGCAGGTAGAACGTCAGTCCAGACAGGAGTACTTGTCCTTCAGAGGTAATTTCACAGTTGTTTGATTTAGGTGCTACAAAATGTATAAACACGTTGGGTTCAGTCTGATGGAGAAATTTGGGCACCCGTTTTATTGTCATTTTCCCATATCTGTTTTAGGCTGCACCGATAATAGGAGATGAGATTGAAACAAAACAAATGTCGAACCAGACCTTGTTTTTAGAAATGCCTGTTGTGCAGCTTGTGCAGAGCAGTCATTGTGGTAAGGAGTACAACCTGAGAACACATACGTAAAAGCAACTATAACAATAAACTCATGAAATAACAAGTATGACTCATAAAAGTAACAATTCATTTTCCAAGCATTTTATAAATGTTTCTGACAGTGCCATAAGTGAATTCTTGCCTATTAGCAGTGCTCTTGAGTAGGTCATAAAATGTTATTATTCAGAATCATACCCACAAGTCATCAATCTATTTCGCTGGAATTCCCATGTCATCATTTATTAATTTGCTTTTGCTTGCTCAGATTCCTACCAGAAGAACTATTAGTAGCAGAGAGGATTTCTCTGAGACAGTGAACAGCATGATATCTAAGTAATCAAATATATGAAATAAGTCATACCCAAAGGCTTAATTGTTTTAATCAGAAAATTATTAGATCAACAACAGGGATTAATGCAAAGGTCATGTGATTTTGCTGCATTCAGGCTCTTCTACTCTACTCCTGGTTAACAAATCTAAGCACAGCTCACAAGCTGCTGAGTATTTGCCTCCCTGTACTGTCAGCTTGGGTGTCAGAGTTTCTTTGGTTTGTGGGAGTTAAAATTCATAGAATCAGAGAATGGTTTGAGTTGGAAGGGACTTTAAAGATCATCTCCTTCCAGTCCTGTCTGCCACGGGCCAGGATGCCATAAGTTTGCTTGGGCAAACAATCCAAACTTGTTATAAATGGTGTCTTCATTTTAAGGATGGTATTTATAAAGGTGCTGAATAATGTCTCTGTTCCTTATGCACAGTTCAGGCAGTGCCAGGGAGATGCAGGTGCTGAGCAGACAAGCAGAGTCCAGAGGGGCCCAGGATGCTGCTGACTCTCCCCTGTAGCACCCGAAGGACTGGTCCTGTCACAAAACCTCCATGCTCAGCACCTCCTGCCTCACCTGCAGCTCTGAGGTACCCTGGGGGTGTCTGTGCATCCTTCCCAGGCTCAGCTGATAAATGAATAACACCTGGCAGCTCTCAGGACTCACGGCTGTGAGGGGTGAAGCTCCCTGCTATGGACCATCTGCCAAAGAGGCAGCTCAGGAATAAAACACTGCTGCCAGAGGAACTTCAGCACAGCAGTTGTGGTTTATTTTCCTGTGCCTTCTCTTTGGTTCTAGGCAGTTGGAATCTAGAACCTGGTGCTTGCCAAGAAGATAAGAGGATTTTTGTTTTTCAATGTTAGTAAGTTTACTAAAAAAGTATGTTTGGGTTGAAATACGTCTGTTTCCCAGTTTCTGTTCCATTTTTTGTTCCATCTGGCAGTTTTATTTGTAAAACTGGGAAATAGTATTTCAGAGACAAGATGTATTTCAGCATTTTTTAGATTAAATGATTAATGTTTTGGGGGTGTTTTTGGTAAATGAACTAGTCTTAAACAAATTAAAAATTCAAAATATTTTTAAAAGATGTTGCTAGCAAAAGCAAAATATTCCTTTCAGATTAAAAAAAACATTTGCCTTACATTGAAATTAGTCTTTCCCTAAATCCTCCCCCAGTCTCTCTTCAATTCTACTTTAAACATTAATTTTTTCTTCCCTTCCCCCTTTTTTTTCCCTCTTTTTTTTTTTTGGTTCAGTGCCCAAACAGAAATCCATTATTCACACAACTCAATTGCCAGAGCAGACACTGAAATCCTGTTGGAATTGAAGCGAGGAGTAAAGGGAAGTAAGGTAATCAAAGCAGTGTTAGTTTAAGATCCAATATTACATTCTGCCGGGGGTTGACAGTGAAGCTCTGAACTTGGAGAAGCTGAAGACTCTTTGGGGGTGGAATATCAACAGTGGTGTGCTCAGCTGCCTGTCTGTGCTTCCAGGTCAGTGCCAGTGTGTCCTGTGGTCCCCAAGAGTGTCTGTGATCCCTGCTCTGTGCAGAGCATCCCCACCAGCTGAGCCTGAATCCTGCAGGAGGAAGGGGCTGCAAGGACACAGGACAGCTGCTTTTCCTCCTTCAGGGAGGGAGCAGCCACCTGGCCAGTCCTGTTTTAGCAGGAGTCATAGAATATCACTTAGGTAGGAAAAGATCTCTTGGAGTCCAATCTCAGCAAAGCCAAGTTCTTCCCTATGTAGAGTTCATGATTTTTCATTTTGCAGTGGATTGATGATATAAAGTTAATATGCAGATTCTGTTTAATTTCTCAGAGAAAATATTTACCATGTTGAATTTACTGAAAATAGCCTTGAAATAAGTTCTTTCCTCTTAGTTCCTGAGTGTATCTCACTGTACCCTGTCACTGGAGCTGCTGATCCCAACCCAGTCCCATTTCCTGACTTTTAGAAACACAAATTCTAAAAGGCAACATGTAAAGCTTTCTAGCAATTAGCATTTAGGTAAGATCCATATTTCTCATTTAGCAGTCATGGAGGAAGAAGGATATTGCAGTGTAGGAGCAGGGCTGAGTATTATGAGCGTTTGAGGAATCCTGAAGCATGATGTGTGAGTTGTTCAGTAGGTTTGGGACCTGTGCTTCTTGTAGTCATAAAGGCTGATGTTCTCTTTGAGCAGGCTGGTTGTTAATGAGCCAGGTGGAGTGGATTTAGTTGCCTCCATCAAGCCTTATCTCCCAGCAACTGGTAGGTACCATGCCAAATATTTGATGTCTCCTGCTAGAAACATTCAAAAACTCAAAATGCAGATTGTGCCCTGCTCCAGGACTGGTGCACAAATAATGTGAGGACAGACACTTCCATGTTCAGGAGAATTTACTGTCTTTGAATCCCTCTCCTGAAACTGATGTCTGTAAAAGAAGCAGAAGATCAGCTTCAGGTTAATTTTAAGGTAAGCTGCTGGAAAGTTAGAGCTTTCTCTGCTTAGTCACACTTTAACAGTTTTACTTCGTTCAAGATTATAGCAAGCATGTGGCCCACCAGCCAAGGAAAACAGAAATGAAAAAGTCTATAAATTATTCTTGTAGTAGCTATGTATGTGTAAATAACTGTCATGCAGTGAGGAATATTTCTCTAAAGTACAGGCTGAAATATCTAGTGCTGAACAGGTAGAAGGTTGTGGGCTGGATTTGTGAGGTTAAACTCAAGCATACTCTGATTTATTTTCTTTGTCTTTGAATGCAGATATGTTGCATGATTTCCAGCTAAGCTGTGGCTGTGCTTTTTCAAATGCAGGTGATGTGTCTTGTGTCAGTCACCCAGAAGGCAGCTACAGTTGGTATCGAGTGGTAATCTTAGCTCCTCATACTTGGCTGATGGAGACGTGGTGGGGTTTATCAGGAATAAAGCCAGCTTTCATCCTTCCTGGGCTGTCACTGTAAGGTATTACAGCCCCTGTGAACTTTTTTTTTTTTTTTTGTTGCCAGCTAAGTGTGAGCTTGTGGTCAGTGCAGAATGCCCTCAAATAAATTGCTATGCAAAACCATGATTCTTTTCAATATCTAGTGCTCCTTTTTGATACCCTCTGTCTCCAAAAGATGTTTTACAAGACTTCAGAGCATTGCTAAAATGGTGAGGGCAGTTTAGGGCTGCTCCTTCCCTATGGCTGTTTCAGCAGAGAGGAAGTGGATTTTCAAATACCCAGCTCCCACTTTGCACTGTGAGAGGGAGCAATAGGTGCTGATGTTTTTTAAAAATTAACCTGAGCTTCAACCACTTGTAGGTTAAGAACAAAGGGTCAAGGTAGCCCTTTCAGAAATGGGAGCTATAACATTAAGAAAAAATATAAACATCAGTTAATTTGGCAAGATCTGTATTGCCCTTTCTTTTTTAAATGTTAAGGAATAAGTTTGACCTATGTTGATCTGAGCTTGTGGTAAAGGTTACCTAAAGAGCAGGGGGGTGTGTGTGACCTGTAGGTCTGTTACTTTGGTGCAAGTGCTTTGAAGAAACTTCATTGAAGAATTAGCATTTATATACCAGGCTAGTGCATATATATAGTTTAAAACTTTTTTTTTAATAAGCTGCTTTTAATGTCTAGGGAACCTTTATTGAGTTTGATGCTGTCTAACCTTTTGATTATGAGACTGAAATAAGGTTCTTGTGTTGTATTTTGTAATTGTTGAAGTATTTACAGCTAATTTTCTAAGTCTGGGAAAGAAATGGTATAATAGCTTTTTTTTTATTATTATTTTGTTCCTGTTGTAGGAAAAAAACCCAAGTTGTTTCAGTACAAAACTAGAAAAGTACTTGTAAGTGCCAACAAGACTTCCTGTTTTCTCAGTGAAATGAAGCATAAGATACCTGCTTGTCCGTTTTCTTTAAACTAAGCAGGATTTCACATACATGTAGTTAATATTCTTTTTGGATGGTTATTGTATTTCTTAGGGAAACTGATTCAGAAAAAGATGTGAGCAAAGTAGGATTGTTCTAGAACAGTGTTAAAAATGTAGGTTGGTGACAAGTTCTAAAATTAACTAAGTGGATGAAAGAGGAAGGAGGTTGGAAGGATTTGTTTGAAAAGTATTATTAATGACAAAGTTCTGCATTTGTGGCCCAAATGTGGCTGAAGGTACCAGGAGTAGCAAGTGGAAGATGAGACAGTGAGGGTTCATCTCATCCATAAAGGTTCTGTTTCCTTGGATTTAGTGGGTTCCCAAGGGGATTAAGGATTTAATGGCTTTTTTGCTGAAGGGTTTCTCATATGTAGATATGAGAGATGGCAGACCATATTCCTTGACCATGATTTGAGACTTTAAAACTCACAGCTTCTTGGGGAATATGAATAATGGGGCTATTTTATTTCATCTTTTTATCCTCCTCATCCCAAGTGGATTCTCTAAAGCATTTGGCTTACATTAATAAAATGTTTCAAAATTTTCTGGTGTTCAGCTAATGGATAAACTCTACAATGGCAAATTCTGATTTTCTGCAGTTGCCAGGCTGAAGCAAGCCAGAAAATAGTGTTTGGCACATGTGATATTTTTCAGATTCTTTATAGAGAGAAAATTGCCCAATTCACATTTCAAAAATTATTTTAGCCAAGACTTTTTTCCTAAGAGAAATAGTCGGAGGAGTATAAAAGGCTTAAATTAAACAGGAGGTCATTAGGGCAAAGAAATGACTGGCTATATTTTATTGCATTCTGTGTATGAGGTGTAGTGGGACGGAGTGCAAATCCCATGATATGACTCATGGAACAAAAAAATTGTTTCAAACTAAGCCAGTTAAGTTCTGTATGGAGTAGAAATAAACTAAACCTGACTCTGCAGACAGGAGACTGGTAGTGAGTGTCTGTAAGAGGTGGGGTGTGGGGCTGGGGGCTGCCCTGCAGCAGGGATTGGAGTGAGGGAGAGGAAGGATGTGGAGGAGGAAGGGTTGGAGCAGCCAGGAGGTCTCAGTGCTCCCTGTTCCTCGGGCAGGAGCTGCACCCTGGTCTGGCTCCGTGCTGTGCTCTGGCTGTCAGCAGCAACCTTCTCCCGAGGCTTAAATAAGGGAATAATTCCAGTAACTTCAACAGACAGCTTCTCATATTGATCTCTGACCACAGCCCTTTAGTGGAGGGAAAAAAGCAGGGATTTTTGTGTAATTTAATCCTTCCCTGCTGGGTGGCCCTACAGAAAGCTTTTTCTGTAGCTGGAATTCCTTCAGTGCTGGACAGGAGCGATTGCGAGAGCCACCTTTGTACAGTAGTTCTGAAGGCTGTTGAGTGGAAATGAAAGATAAGTCTTGTACTTTCTTTGAGTTTCTTTTTATCAAGCTGTTTATGAAGTAGAGCTGATTTAAAAACAATTTAGTCACTTGTTTTGAGGTTAATGGATGCTGGAGGGGAAGGCTCCTGCCATAAAATAAGAAGTTTTGACAAACTTTTAATTAAGAATTGGGAACGTGGAAATTTTGGGGTAGTTCTGCATTACTGAGATTGGCTCTGGGGCATATTGGTTGGTCAGGTTTTTAAAGTAAATCTTCCTCTTAATTCTAATTAAGTATTGTAATGCCAGCACTGTTCATTAGGCAGCAGTTTGCGATTAGTCAGGTGGTAGTAATGGAAAGAGAAAAACACGTGATAAAGTAGCAGAGAAGTTAGAGAGCAGGGAAAACAGCCATAAGATGTGGCTCCTAAATGCTCTTCAGCATTCCGCTTCAGCATTCAGTGAGTTCTGTGGGACAGGATTCAGTCCTCACATAGATCCTGCCTTGTGTGGAAACACAAGTTCAGAGCACCTCAATTACATGACCTCAGCTCTGAAGTTGTGACAAGAAATGATGCTAAGAACAGCTATAAGGAGGGAAAACTCCTATTTTCCCCCAAATCTTTGAAGCCAAGCTATTATTTTAAGTGTAGATTACATTATTGAATTGTTTATCAGTGAATTGAATCTTGTATTTAATAAATGGGAGCTGTTGTGAAGGGCTGGAGTGAATGTGAATTAGTGAGTTGAGAAAGATTAGTTCTGTGAGGAGATTGAGAACAATTTAAAATTCCATTGTATGGTGTTTTTCTTTCTGTCTGCATGAAGTACGGCTGTAATTGCCTCAAATTAGGTACTGCCTTTGTCTAGGAGAGTTAAACAAGTAACAGGATAAGATATTTCATGGTCCTCTTCTAAATAAACAGCTTGTTCAGTTTGTATCTTTAGGCAGCTTGCAAATGTCAGAGCCAAGTTTGTGGAGAGAACATATATATATATATATATATATATATATATGAGGTGGAGTTTCCTTAGAAACAGAATCATCCTGGATTTTTGGGATGCATTTTATAGTTTGAAGCCTGGTATTCCCCTGCTGTATAATTTTAGTGTCACCTTTTGTCGTGGTTCTTAAAATAGATGTTTTATTAAAAAATTCCTATGGAGACATGGACTGCAAGTACGAATTAGACCAGCTCCTTTCTGACAGCTGAGGTTTATATTTTGCCATCAGTTGCCTGATGGAGTTGTGAACCAAGGAACCCTCACATTGACCTCATAATTATCAAGACCAAAAAGAGAAAAAAAATGATAAGAATGAGCCAACACACCTGCATGGACTGGGGCAGTAGCACACAGACAACACTGCTTTTTCCTTTCATATTCCTGAGAAGGAAATAATAATCCCACAGAAGTTTTTGGGTTGGTCTTGTGGCCAGCGCTGTCCTTGGGGATTCAGCACTGCATCTGGAGTGAGATGGTTGTAAAGTGACTTTTCTAGAAGGAGGGAGAATCCTTATCTGCCATTAGCAAGTGAGCAGGGAATTTTCTGTGCCTGGGTGAGCCCAGGGTGCCTTGCTGGAGGGACAAAGTCACTTCCAGCTGGTGTGAGGTTCACCTGGCTCCTTTCACATCTCCTCTGGTGCTGTACCTAGGTCTGTCCCTGATCTGGAGATCATTTCCATTCATTACTGGCAAATATGGTTATGGTTATGGTCATTTTTGTAGTGAAAATACAGCAGAACTGGCAAGTCCTCATGAACCTAATCAGTGTTGGGCAGTTCTGTAGAAAAGGCTCCATAAGTGCTTGAAGCAGGGAGGATGGGGGCCTTGGTTGCCCATAGTATATTGTAAAAAACAAGATAATCCTACAAGCTCAAATTCCATTTTTTGTTGTCAGATGCAGAATTCCCATCACTCCCCTGGCCCGGTTTCAGCAGATTTCCCAAGTTTAATACCAAGTCAGCTCTGTTTGTTGTACCCTTAC
Organism: Lonchura striata; assembly: GCF_050655825.1. Taxonomy (NCBI): domain Eukaryota; kingdom Metazoa; phylum Chordata; class Aves; order Passeriformes; family Estrildidae; genus Lonchura; species Lonchura striata. Next base: position 6,217,024 of record NC_140709.1, on the reverse strand, counting down.
TGCTGTGTCAAAGGGACTAGAGCCACGAGGGTGTTCTGTTCTGTTTCATGGTGTTTGCAAATAAAGCTGAGTGATTTGGTAACTCTCTTGGAAACTCTGAGACTCTAAGTTGGGCAGACTACTCCCTGGGCATGCATAGATCTAAGGATAGCACTTTCTTGCCTATCAATAAGTATCTTAAGGCCTTAACTTCTAATGCTATATATGACTAAAGTCCCAGGGAAATAACTCCACTACTGCTGTTCATTTATATCATTGGAGTCTGAATTAATTCAGCCTCGGCTAGGTTTTCTAATACATAATTTATTTAGGTCTTCAAAATGTCTGTGGTGCTGCATGTGGTTGACAGAGCATGTTCTTGTTTGTTAATATTATATGGCATCCTGTTTTCCCAAGACGCTTCAATAAATGCATGTCTTTGAATAAAGCTGGGATTTTAACAGGCCTTTTTTTTCCCTTGTGTTGTATCTGTAGCTTCCCAGATTCTTAGCTCTGGTTTCTCTTCTCTACAACCACCTATTTTAAATAGTTCTGGAAAGATCTTCACTTCTTTAATGTTTGTTGTTGGGTATTTTTTAAATTTTTTTTAATGCTTGTTTATTGTTACTAATAGTTACTATTGATAACAATATGTCTTGATTCTAAAAATCTAGCACAGCTTCTCCACTGCCCCCAGGGTACTAGAAATGTATAAATACCCTTAAATTCAATTTAAAATCCCTGACATGAAGGGTGGAGCATCGAGCTCATATTTTCTGACAGCTCACAAAACTTACAAATCAAAAGACACACGTGCCGTGTAAGTGAGGGTGAAACAAATGGAATACAATAGCTGGAAATGAATGAGTCCTGTGAATGAACATTGGCATGTACATCCCCGGCCCCATATGAAGATTAAAGTGAGTTGTCTGCTCTAAAATTGCATAATTGCTTCTGTGACTGATTTGGTGCTGCTCCATAATAAGTTGTGAACACTGTATGCTGACCTGGTTAATGGGATGTTTACTAAATGGATATATTTGTGTAGTTTAATAGGAGGATGCTTGGAAAAATTAGCAGGATGAGAAAGAATGGCTGGAGAGAGTAATTTTTCAGCAAGTGCTGGCGTTGTGAAGGGGAAGGCAGAGGCTGCCTTGCCATTGGCATTTGGTGGCTTGGAGGGGGAGGTTGGATGGGGCAGATCCCTGATTTTCATGGAGCATCATTGTCCTGGATTCCCGTGGGAGTGGCTGCTCCAGGTGTGGGGTACCCAGACCCTGCCCCCCCCGAAGGTGCTGCTAGGTGGGGACGTGTGTGCCCATGGGAGCAGCTTCATCCTGCTGCCCTAACAGCTTCATTTGCTGAACTATCTTCCTTGAATTTAGCTATTTTAAGTGCTAGAGACTAAGATAATTATTTCATGAAGTAATATTATCTGCAAATTAACCTTGGATCTCTGCAGAGGTTCAGAAAGAGGGAGATAAGGAGTTTTATCACAAATTGCAGACTTACTGGGTTTAACGTAAAGGCCGTGGCAAGTAATACATTTAAACTGCATTTAAGTAGTAAAGACCAGAATATCAAAGTCTAAAAGCAATAAACATTAAATTATTCAGAAAGTTTTTATATTTTCTTTCTAGTTTATATGTTCTTTTCACACACTGTCATTTAATGAGGTTATATTCTGATTAAAGTAGAAAAATAAAAAAGTAAAATGTTTTACTTCAGTAGATAAAAATGTAGCTTTTAAAATATATCAGCTTGCCCTGTGTACTCTGAGCTGACTGTACAATTTCCTCTTTGTTCAGCATGGTTGCTAACTAACGGATTTTGGGGGGAAAAGTCCCCCTTATATAGAGTTTCAATTGAAATCCATATTTTAATTTTAAGTGACAACTAATACATTTACTGTAATCCCTTTCAAATATTCTCTGGCAGGATTCCCAGACATATATTTTTGAAGGTTAAATGGTTTAGGATTTATGTACTGTACTATATAGGTGTATTGGCTTTGAGTGTCAAGGTTTTGGTAGCAAGTGAGCTACCGGGGTGGAAGAGAAAATCAGGATTAAAGTGAAGCCTGGAGGGGAGGAAAGGTGTTTTAAGATTTGGGTTTATTTCTTATTATCCTGGGTAATTAAACTGATCTTCCTGAGTGGAGTCTGTTTTGCCTGTAACTGGTGAGTGATCCCTCCCTGCCCTTAACTCACCTCATGAACCTTCCATGAAAATCCATAATAATCTCTCCCCCTGCCCTGCTGAGAAGGGCAATGGCAGAGTGGCTTTGGTGGTCAGTCTGAATAAGGTACTGAGTTTATGGAGCCCCTTCATTGCCAGACACCAGTTTGTGGCTCAGAAACACCACAGCTGCAGCAGCAAAAGTTCTGCTGGTTAATGACCTGCGTTTCTGAGGGGCCCAGGGTGAGGTGCTGGGCTGAAAAACTGCTTTTTGCTGCTTGCAGAGCTCTCTTGGGTATCATTACACAGGGCTGATTCATGTAGTGTGGATGTACCTTTCTGGCAGCTCAGAGTTTCGACTGTCCAGAAACACTTCTCTTTTTAAATAGGCTGAAATTGGCATGAATAAGCAGCAGTAATTGAAATAATATTCCACCAGGTTTGCGTTTTAGTATGGCAGTGTGATTAAAATTGGTGCTGCCTTTTCCTCTCCCTCGGGAACCATTGTGTGCTCCATGGCTAATGAAGTGGAATGAGCGCTGTGATCAGGATTTATGGTGTCACTCTGGGCACCTGCAGTTCTTTCAACCCTCCTTGCACTGTAAAGCTGCAGTGGAGGTTCCTGACTCGAGCTGTAAATGGCTGAACTGCAGCTTGCTGAGAAGGCTGCAGAGGCTGCTCCTGGTGGTGTTTCTCATGAGGGCCACGTGCCACCTGCACAGATCTGCTGGTTCTCATTATCGATGGACAGAAGTAGGAGCTTGATTTTATTAGTGATGCCCCTTCAAGTCTTCCAGTCATCCTTTGGTGGTTGGGCTCTCCCTCTGTTGGGAACAACCACTCTTGGGTACCATATTTTGCCACTGAACACACAAATAAGATAAGATTTTTGGATTATTTCAGCAGAGTTTATAGACTTCTGCCTATGGTTTTTCTTCTTTTTACACTCCAGTCTGCACTACAAGTTCTGTATCTGCTGGGGACAGTGTTTAATTCCAGCGTGATCCTGTGGAGTATCTACTCTGCACTTTTACACCTTGCCAGTTTGGGAACTGCTCTCAGCTGTGCCAAAATATCTTTCTGCAGCTGCTTATGAAGTCCACAGACTATTTTCTGTCCAAATCAGCCCTGAACTACTTTATTCTCTTGTTTCTTGACCCCTTCAAGGCTTTCCCAAAATAATAATATCATCTCTGAACTCTTGGTGGGTTAGTTTGTTGCAAAGTTTGCCCATTCCCTGGCAGTGACAGCAGCTGGAGGCAGTCCAGTGTAATTAGTAAGTATTTTGGAGACTCTGCCTTGGCAGCCCTATTAAATATGTGCAGTGAAAGCAGGATTAGTATGTGGCCTTATCTTTTTTTTCCTCATTAGGGCATCTCGATGATCTGTAAGCTTATTTAATTGGAAATTAGCCATTCTTATTAACACAGGAGATACCCTTTGGTCCGAATCCTGACATTGGATAAATGTATATAGTTTCCACTAAGGAGAAAGAAAATGCATCCATATACTCTAGGGTGGAAATTTGCCCTTTTGTGTCCAGTGCAGTTCTCCTGGAAGAGAATTTCATTTTCTAGTAAAGGCAATAAATTTTCACTGCTCAGATAAGTGACTACAGAGGTTCATCATCAGGATTTGAAGAAATAAGCCTCCTAAGAAGATAGATGATGACAAGGGGAGTAAGAGTTGTTATCCAATCATTTGTCATGGTCCAGAACATTAAGATGTATTGGTTAGACCCCAAAGGTGTGTAAAACTTCCTTTTTTTTCCAGTGTGTAATAAGTTACCCTGTGCAGTCAGCCAGTATTGCACTATCTAAAAACTCATTCCGTTTGCATCTCTTTGTATACACAGCACACAAGTGTTAAAATCCTGTATATTGCTGGGAAGTATTCTACACATCATGTCCAGATGTGGCCCTACAACTACTGGAGTGAGGCTGACTCCCTGGGTCCTCACTTTCCTGCCCTTCTCTCCCTTCCCCATCCCACTCCAGTTGTTAACATTTCTGCCTTTCCACTGTTGCTGTGAGTGTTCTGCTCTAGGCTTCCTCCAGAGACTTTTCCCTCTGATTTTTCTGTGGTTCCCTGCTCTACAGCCCTTGCCTTCTAGTTTTCCCCTTGTCTCAAAGCTTCAAAACCACAGAGCAGCCATGGGGGACTGTGTCAGCTAGTGAAAAACTGGATTAAACATTCATGGCTGTAGGAGTGCTTGTTAGCATATATGTATTAATTCAACATTTCCTGCTGGTTTTCAATATGTTGGGAGGTTGTGTTGCCAGTGAGGTGACTTAAAAGTCTGTATTGGAATAGGTTCCAACTAACTGCTTGAGACCAGGTAAAAATTTTGCTCTGCTTATCTGGTTTAAACCTTACTTTTTAAAAGTGAGTATTCCTCATCAAACCAGACATTTGAGACCATGTTTCTGAGGATTTTGGTGAATTCTGGCTTGGTAGCTGGGATAGCTGATATTGAAAGTTCACCTTCATGTAGGAGAGACTCAGCATTGTAGTTTGCTGTGGTGAGCTGCTCCCTGCATTGCTCTTTGGTTCTGGGAATTCGTGCAAAGGCAAGGTTTAGCTTGTCTTGTTTGGGTTTGCCATGGCACAGAATGGCTCACTAGCTTAAATTTTGGTCCAAAATTGAGAGCTGTCAGTGCCTGTCTCCAGAAGCACCCCATGAGTTTGGGAGCCCTTTGCACCATTTCTGGCAGCATGTCTTCAGGTCCCACAGGCATTCTGTAAACTGGCCATGATGGGGAGACCTGTTCCTGTGGGTTTAGATGTAAAACCCGTGTTTCCAGGGAAGCAAAATGTAATTCTTCTGAGTCCCAGCCATGTAATTACAGCCATAATAATAGCTATCATTTTTGACGCCTCAGTGCCAAACGTAAAGGTTGTTGTTTCTGTTAATGTTTTCAGAGGACTCTGTTCTGCTGCTTTTTCCCTATTCGTGCCTTATCTGAGACTGAACAATCACCAGGAATGTGATGAGGACATGGTATGCAGAAAGTCACCCCCTTGTCTCTTTTGCTGATGGCTCGAGGAGCGTGCGGGCGCTGCTATCTCAGCTGCTAATCAATGGAGCTGGAGCTAATGTGCGCAGTGACCTTTGCGAGCAGAGAGGAGCTCTGCCAATACTGCACTTGCAGTTTGAGTCAACTTTTACACTTTGTCATCTACTTGACTGCAGGAGCTCCTCCCTCACCTGGATTGCTGGATCAGTTGCTGCTCTATCCACCAAGTTAAGAGGTGCCCCAAATTTCTCTTGTGTGTTAGTCCTGATGTTTTCCTTGGCCAGGTATCGTTGTTTTATGGATGACCCCTGATCCTCCTGGTCCAAATTCCTTTTGTGCTTCATTAAGTTCAAAGTGATCCTGCATAGCTGGACACCTCACAGTTTGGGGAAGTCAGTGGGATTTTTACTGCTGGAACTAGACACAATTTACAGCAGCCCATGGGCGAGCAAAGACTATTCTGTAGCATTTCCCCTCTCTGCATTTTTATAGTGCTTAGGAGTCTGATGGATGGAGTTCTCAATTATTTAGCATCTATCAAGTTTTTGCTTACAACACCTAAACAAACACTAGTATTACATATTTTTTTTCTGGATATATAAGATATAATTCTACTACAGTAATTTACAAATTTATGAAAAACACATACTGTTGCTTAACCATCCCTTTTAAGGGAATAGGTTTTGGATTGAAATTTTAAGTATGCATGAAGAGAATAAGATACCATTTGCACCGTTTGGATTTCAATAATGTATGGAATTAGCAGAGCTTTATTATATTTCTGTGCCTGCATGCCCTTCATAGAGTGAAAGTTGTAATAAATATAAGTTCAAAGGTAAAATTTTATTGCTGTGCATGAGGGGAGAGAAAATAAATTAGAATAATGTAATCATGCTCATATATGTTATGAATTTTGAACAGTGTCTATTAGAAAGTTTGTCAAAATGTGCTTAGCTTTGAAAATACAGATTAACGCTGAAGGTTTTAATATTGTTCTTCCTTATATTCCTATTCCTTGCAAATATAAGTGTAAAATATCTCCTGCCGAAAGCAATTGTCATGAAACGGCACTTTCCTATTTTAATAGCTGAATAATCAGAACAAAAATATTTTCTAAGTTGCAGGGAAGTTATTGCTTTTTTCACACAAAGAAATTTAGTGGTAGAAAACCAAATTTTAGCTGGATATTCTTTGCTTTTTGTGTTTCTATTCTTATATGTGAAAAGCATGTCCAAATGTCTCCTGACAGCTTTGACACTTCAGGGTGATTAAAAATGTGGTGAGGTGTGCTCATCTGATTCCATTTACTGATTCTGTATTTTTCTTTAATCTGGTAGCAAAGTTAAAATAGCAGCTCTCCAATAGGAGCTGGAAAAATCTGTTTGGGGGATGGCTGGTTGGTATCAATATGGACCCTTTCAGGTTCATATTTTTTCTTTTTCTTTTCTGCTTTGTAGCATATAAGGACCAGGTCAGTGTGGGAGGGCAGCTGCTGGCACTGAACCCAGCAAACATAATTTTTCTGAGCTCCCACCTCAGCACGTGGTCCTTCAGCCTCTCTGAGACAGCCCCAGGTTGGTGAAATTTTGACAACAAAGGCAGTTCCTTCTCCTGGGTTTTTTCCCTTACATTCCTTTTTGTTGTCTTCTGTCATCTCCATTTTTTCTCCTTCTGGGATCTCAGGCTGCACCATGGGGGCACTACAAAAGCATTGGCAATGACTTTTTTTTTTTTTTGACATTTTTTCCATACAATCTTCAGGTTTTTGCTCTGTCACTATTTGGGAAAACCAAGCAGCTACTGGTGCACATGCCCCCTGTTTTTTTAATGTGTTTTGAACAGTTTGGATGCTGAATAATTGGGAAAAACATTAATGTTTTGTTTTTTTTTTTGTTGGTGGTGTTTTTTGTTTTGTTTTGTTTTCTTCCTGAAAGCAACTGTCACCTTTAAATCTATAGAAACTTTCTGGAAAGAGAAAATATCGGGAAACTTTTCTAAATAAACAATTTCAGGTCATGATAAGTGGTTGCTCCCTTTAAATTCTTCTGCTGATGCCATGGTAGCTGAGATGTCAACAGGATGAGGCTGCTGTTCCCATACAATCAGTGAACCAGTTCCAGAGGGTGGAGCAGTTTAGAGACCAAATGCAGTTTAAATGGCACTAGAGGAATGATGCACTACTGATTGAAAATGCAGGCATTGTTATTAATGATGTAATTAAAGTTCCACCTCATAGGCAAAGTGGAAGCACATGGAAAATATTGTTAATATTATGTTTCCTGTATTTGATTTATCCCCATTTTAAGTACTAAATGAAGTATGCAAAACACAGTGGGAATTAAATACTCTAAAATTCACAGCTATATTATGTAAAAATGGTTCAAGCAGAGTTCGGGGTACATTAGCCAGAAGTAACTTGACCCAGCTGAAAAATGTCTAATGCACTTTACGTGCACAGTTGCTACTTGGCTAAAGCTGGGTGTGCAGTGGGAAGTTCTCCTCAAGAATCAAAGGTCATGGCTTGCTATTTGTATTGTTTGGGTCAAGGACAGTTCTCAGACATTCATCTAGACCCTTGACTGATGATCATCTGTGGTACTGGGTGTATTTTCTTTATTGCAATTTTTAAAAGCTCAGTTCTGAGATTTGTGGATCAATTAGAGACAAAATTGAAAAAGATAGTAGTAATAATAAAAATAAAAAATAGCCTAGTATTTGGTCCTGCAGATTCTGAACGTTTCCTGATGGATAGTGGGAGCTCTCAGAGTTGCTTTATGAGCTTAGACCAAACTCTGCAGCTGAACTAGAACACATTTTTGTGTTAACTGCTTCTAAATGAGCTCTTAGTTTTAAGTAGTTGGCATAAATCTAATTTTAATTTACTGTTTTCATTTTCTTTTGCATTGATCCTCTCTTTGTAGAGATTCAATTGCAGACTTGGAGAAAGAGGTTTTTTAAAGAGTCCAGATGGTATTTCCAATTATTTATTATCATTAGCATTCACTGTATCTGAAAACAAGGCTTTTGCCAACTTAGATCAACCTCATCTGCTGCACTATTGTTTATGAATTTTCAGTGTCCTGTGTTAATGCCAATTCACTTTTGGGATGGTTTCTGGGGCTACAAGAGAAAAAGGGTCTGCTATTCCTAATATATTGCAAATTGGCAATTTACTTTGGGAATATCACTTGGAGAACAATCAGTGATAGGTTTCTCATGCTTACAAGGAAATGAGCAAGGCATGTCATTAGTAAGAGTAGCATAATCTGAAGAAAAATCATAATAATCAAACCAGAAGGTATAAAAGGTTTGCATTTTTCCATGTCTGAACACAAAAGTTTTCTTTTTGGGGTCAGTGGCAGTGTGAGAGCACAATTAGTTTTCCCTTTGTAATAAGTCCTTTATAATATTTTTTTTTCAAGTTTTGAGATTGAAGATAGCACCTCAAGTTGTCAAAAATAGAATGTTTGGAGATTCACAGGTGTGATGCATTGGGTATAAAATGCCACCTTCTTTTTTTTTTGAACTAAAATGCCTGAATTTTTCCACTAAAATTATTCTGCCCCTGTGCAAAGATATAAGATGAAATGGATTCTGTACACTATTTGAATGAACAAGTCCAATTACACTTTTTTCTCAAAGTTTTGAAAATATATGTATGTTTTATGGTATTTTAATACATTAAAATTGTTTGTGTGGTCGGTTTCTACAATATTTTGTATTGTTTAGCATTTGGAGCAAAGCAGTACAGAGAAATAGAGGGACACCTGTTTCAATTACACCATAGCAGCAATTTCAACAATAAATCTTAATTGCAATCAGTCTTGATCAACTCACCTGTGTAGATTCCCTCATTTACAAGGAGGAGAGATAATGGAGAGAAAAAAAAAGGAAAAAATTGAAAAGAAATAGAAGAAAAAAAAATCCTGCAGAACACTAATATGGATTATGTTATGTTTTTATACTTTAAGTTTTCAGATTGCTGAGCTCTGTTAATTATTAGGAACAGCAGCCTGAATTTCCATGGTTTTCTCTGGGGATACAGTCAACCCATGTTTACTTTTAGCTGCCACTTGAGCAATTTCTCTTCCATTCAGGAGGGACTGTGCAAACAGCCATGAGGTAGAACTAATTCTGCTTCTATGCCCAAGCTCAGCAGGTGAAGGTGCCACAAATTCCTTTATTAAGGAACAACTTGTCTTTTTTGTGTGGGTTCTTGTGAGCTGATGTCTCCATGGGTAACCTCCTGCAGGTGTGTTGGTTGTTTTAACCTTGAGTGTGGAGATGCTGCACTGACGTGTTCTGGGACCTTCTCTGCAGGCCTGGCAGCTGCTCACTGACGTGCCTCTCCTGTGCTGGGCTTCTGTGGAGCTTCCTTGGACTCACAAATGAGTTTTCTTAGGTTCATTTGCATAAAGAGAGACAAGAATTGTGGATAAACAGTCCAAATTGCAGTAGAAGATGTGCAGGGAAGGAAAAGAGATACTGCTTTTTTTCTATACTCGTCATCATCTTTTCCTCATAACCTCTGTAATGATCACTTGTTCATAGGTAAGGGACAGGATTGTGGCCAATTATGCAGGGATTTGGGTGAGACTTTTGATTTTATGGAGATTTTGTAACATTTTCTTAGAAATACGCTACTTTCCATATTCATTATCATTGCCTCTGTTCCTTTTTTGTACTTTTTGCCTTATACTCCTGCATTGTTATTCCCTTTTTCTTCATTGTGCGTTATGTGATTAAAAATATTTCTGTAGTGGCATTTGACCAAGTCTTTTGACTCAAAATCTTAAGGATTGTCTTATCTCTTCTGTTTTTTTGCCCCACAAAGGATGTCCAGCTTTATTTGTGTTTGTTTCTTCTTTTCTGTCATGAGTGGCTTGTTGTATTTCATAGCTTCACCTTCTTTCATGCTCTCGACTTCTCTTCCTCTTCATCTCTTTTGCATCCCCTTCTCTTCTCTGAGGCTCTGGTAATAGTGATGGACCAGTGCAATTAAATTTATTCCATACACCACTGCTTTCCCTGACAAACTGACACCTCTCTTCTCTGCTGTTCTTACCTGTTGACTGGCATTAAGCAAAGTCAGCCAGGAGCCAGGATTTCAGTGGAGTGTGACATTCATCTGTGGAGATGACTGAGCACGCAAGCCCTGGATGCTTTCTTCTCTAAAGCTGGCTGTGCAATGTGGGGAAAAAAATAAATCTGTGATGTTGTGATGAGATGAAGATGTTCAGGAGGATTATAAGAAATTTCTTCTATTGTAATTTGATTGTTATTGTGTTTAAATGTAACATTTTCCTTAGTTGATGAGATGCCCGGGCCAGGATCCTGCCAGCACACAGTTTCTCTGCATGCAGTTGCTCTCAGCAAGCTGGCATGCAGTCAATAGGAATCCCTGAGAATTTACTGCTGTCTGTTGACATCTCACTCTGTTACAGTCAAGTATTTAATCAAAGTTTATTGTCATTCTTTTCTGAGATTTAAGTGGGACGTAAAATTTTACGATACATATAGTATTTTAGATGACAGCTTCATTATTTCCACTGAATAATTTGAAATGCTACAAGGAGAAATATTGATGGCAAACTGGTAATTGTCATTAAATATGCAGCATTTTAGCAGCAGTCACTTGTGCAAAAAATAAATTTTCTCAACTTCTAGGTAGCAGTGCAGAACGGTCTGAAATGCAATTCCTTTGTCTTGGGCCTTTTCCCATCATGGAGGTCACTTGAGGCTCCAAATATGTTCAAACATGAAAACTTCAAAGTGACTTTGCAATTTTTCTTTCTAAAAAATGAGTATGGTATCATATTATTGAATGTCAAAAGGAGAACACTTGGTTTGTTATTGAGTTGATCTTTTGGTTCCTGCTGCCTGATGGGATTTTTATTTTTACTGCCTTACTTGTCTCCTGTCCAGCGAACATTCCCTTTTTCCTGAGCCAGGAGGGATGTCTTTTGCAGGAGTAATTAAAAACTGTGTCATGGGAGATGGGCATAATGGGTCACTGGGAAGAATGAGACAATGCACCAGAGCTGCAAGGCAGGGTGTAAAACAGACAGGTGCAGTTTATTATTGGACTGATTCCAAACAAAACATTCCTGTTGGTTCAGTGCCTCATCATGGAGTGCATTACTCAGGACTGTGGGAGTGGCTTCACCTTCTGGAATGCAAAAGACAACGAAAAAAAAAAAAAATTAAGTCTCTGGAAAAAACCCAAGCTCTTCAGTTCAAGAAGGGTTTTAGGTCATTCCTTATTTTGTTGCTCTTGTTGGGCAGAATTTAGTTTGCTTTTAGGTGAATGAAAAATTCCACTCAGGAAGGTGCTTCTCTGTTACTTTGTTAAAGAATTCAAGTGAGCGACCAGTACATAAGGTCTTTGTTAGCATTTATGAGCAAATTTGTTAGCAAATATATTTACAAAAATGCCATGCTTGTCTTCTCTTTTGTAATTATTACGCTCCAACATGAAAGAAAATGGATTAAATCTTTCCTATAAAATGCTATCTGTTTGGTATATCTTGAGTATTTAGCTTTATAATCGCTAAACTATTCAAGTGCAAGGCAATCAGTTTTAAAAAATACCATTAGAGTTGGTCAGGATGCTTGCAATAAAGCATTTTGAATAGAAAACTGTAACATTTTTCTTAACTACAGCTTCTTTTAGGAAAGCAAGCATTCAGCAAGGCTGAGAGCAATCAGTGCTTAAGGCATGAAATAAAGAGCATGTGAGAGGGATCAGCTGGGCTCTGAGGATGCTGAGGGTGCTGTTTCTGTTCTCATACCTCGGGCAGAACAGAAGCTGGATGGTGTGGGCTGTGCTCTCAGGTGATGGTGTCTAACCCTAACCCTAACCCAGCTCCCTCAGTACATTTAGGGGGATCCCCCATCTGGCCCCACAGAACAAGCTTGTGCATGTAAAGATTATGGAAAGATCTAGAAAGATTATTCAGACTTATGTGAGATAAGAATTACACCTTGAAGGTACTGAGTGGACAGTTTGGAAGCTCTTGAGAATTTAATATTCCCTTTAAATCTGTGACAATGCATAAAGCACACTTCAGCTATGTCCTCTTCTAGTGTTTTTCATGGAAAATTAAAGATTATTACCTCCCTTTGTAGTGTACAGTAGTTTTCTGAGAATTCTCTGCCAAGCAGCTGGTACAGAAGAAATTCCCCTTCTGCAATAATAGAAGGCAGTGATTAAACCTGAACACCACGAATGGAGCTATAAAGTAAATCAAAGTGAGTGTTGAATTGTACCTGCATGCACCCGGTGGTAAACTCTTTCTAACAAAGCACAAAGCTTCCTTTCTTTGCCCAGGAACCGTTTGCAGTGTTGCTGTCACCTGCTGTAAATCCAGTCTGAAAAGAAATTTTGGAAGGATGTAGTTGAAAATGTATTTGTCTCCTTTCCCCACAGCGTGGGCACCCCACAATATGTGACATGTGAGCTTATGGGTGGAAAAAGCCACCTCAAAGGGGCCTCAAGTGTTTTAAATCATCTTCTGAGAGGAGTGGTTTGAGTTTTTTAAAGTCTGATTAAATCAGTGGAAAGGCTCTCGGCTTTCAACAAGTAGTTCTTCTCTGATGCTTAGATCTGTAGCACAGTCTGATTGGTGGAAAAAAAATTGCTAAATTCAGAATTTGGTGAACATCATGGCACTTTCTGGGCATGAAGCCCTGATGTAACAGATAACCTGAGCTGTGGATGGAGGGGTGGGGTTCGTGATTTCAGGGTCAGCATCCCATCTCATCCTGCCTGGTTCTGAAGGCTGTCCACGTGCTGCCCTGTCAGTGGTGGGAGAGGAGGACAGGTGTTTCACCCTGCTTCACCAAAGCATGTAATCTCTTGGTGCTGCTGTACCACTGAGTCCTGAAATCAGCCTGCCCAGGCCGCCCTGCCGGTACCTGCTGCGCACAGACAAGCTGTCAGACGTTAGCGGGGATTTCGACGCTTAGGTGACTTGGGAAGACAGCTGGAATAAGACTAATAGGTTTATTTGCTGTTTTCACATTGATTCTTTTCTGAAGGTAGTCTCAGCTTAAGGTGAGCATCCAAAGCAGGAGTGGTGATACAGAGGCTGGTCAGAGCGGATTCAGTTTGGTTTTCCTTGGGATGCCAACTGCAGCACCAATGGATGGGGGCTCTGTGTAGGGGGGTGGTGCAAAGACTGGGCACACCGAGCCTTTCCAGGTGAGCATGAAGGAAAGGGAGTATAAAATCAAAGTATTTTTAACCATATCTTGCAGTCTGATTGCCTGCTGGATCCGCTGTTCCTTCTCATAATACGCTTGAAAAGTTTTATCTGTGCCTCGAGGGTGATGAGCCTGTCTTCATTTAGGGATGCAACTGCAGATAATAGTGCTGTGCTCTTGACAGCTTTATGTGCTCACAGCCTGCCTCTCTTATTTACTCACTTGTAGATGTGGGCTCTTGTAAAAGCAGCTCAGTTTTCTACCCTCCCAGTTATAATTGCTTCTTGGGCTGCCTTGTTACAGAGCCTGTTCCTGGAGTGTGAGGTGAAAGAGGCACTTTCTGCCATTATAACTTTTTTTTCTTTTAACGTATAATTAAGGCTTTCATCATTATGGTTTTTTTCCCTAGGTTCATAATTAAAGAAACGTTGAAGGAGAGGTTTGTAACTATTATAAGGGCAAAAGAGGAGGTAACATGTGATGAGACCCTTTTGTTTCTAAACAGTTGAGCTTCAGATATGTAGCTGAAGTTTCCTGAGGATCCAGAAATACTAAGTAATTGAACAGTGTAGCAAAGTCAGTCATGACTGTTGATAATTTAAAACACATTTGTATGACATTGGGTGTAGTTCAGTACTAAAAGAGTTATATTTTATGAATTTTTGTTAATTATTATATACTTGCAAAAGCTATGTAATTACTCAAATCTCTTATTTTAAAAAATAATTTATTTTATTTTCCTTTCTAGAAACAATAGTTCCCTGTGTTGTATTTCACATTACATCACTCCTGTGCCTTCTTTAGCTGCTCATTCTGGCAGTAGTTCTTTTGGCTGGTAGATTTTCCCCACTGTACTTCCTGTTGAAAGGGCTTTTGAAAAGATGCTTCTCATCAGGATGTCTGCTTTGGTCCAGGTCCCTTGGTTCATCTGCAGCAGAAAATATTTCTCTCCTGGATGGTGGTAGCCCAATAGAGTCATCATTTTAGATCTTCTAGATTTTGGGTGAGAGGCAAGAGTCAGAAATGAGAGTTGCTCATTCTGGTGAGGCTGAAGGGGAAGGACCAAAATTTCCCTGACCTACAGGAAAAAGAAATCTGACTTCTTTGGGGACCTGGACAATTTGTACTGTGGAAAAGAAGTTCTGTAGATAGAGATTGCTAGAACATAAGGGGTAACCATCATTAGTTCTGTTGTTATATTACAGCTTTCTATTGATGAAATTTTCTCATCCCTTTCGCTTACCTGCTTCAGAGAGTGGACTGCAGCCAAGATGTCACACACTGAGCTTGAAACACGTATTTTAATTCTTTGCTTTTCTGCATAAATTTTTAAGATAGTTGTTCAGGTATTACACTTTGCAGCGTGGAGCCTCACCACATGCTGTTCTGCAGCATATTCCTCCACGGGCAGGTGGACGTGTGACATGAAGTCAGTCTGTTTGGTGCGGGCTGTGGGTATTGACCCAAGCCGTGCCTCCCTCCATGTCTGTCTTGTTTCATTTGCTCCAGGTGAAGAAGTTCCACATCACCTCTGCTCAGAGCTTCCCCATCCCGAGGTGGTGGCATGTGAAGTCCCTTGTGCCAGGGACTGTGTGCTCAGCGAGTGGTCCCCGTGGTCCCCCTGCTCCCGCTCCTGCTCCAGCAAAAACGCCGAGGGCACTCAAAGCAGGAGCAGGTCCATCCTGGCCCTTCCAGCTGAGGGTGAGTGCTGAACAGTTCTGGATAATCACTGTTCCTGTAATGCATTGACTTCCTTTCCTGAGCCAAGCTGTGTTTAGATCAGAGCTAATCCCAGTTCCTCAGGAATCAGGGATAATACTGAACGCTTGTCTCTGCCGAGAGACTAAGAGATCTTGATGGGCTGGAGTTCATGTGTCACTTGGAGAAATTCTGTCACAGTTCAAAACTATTTACTTCAGCCTCTGAATTGCCTGTCTGGGTGTGAATTTGGTTTTGGAGAGCTTCATCCTCTACCAGTAAAATTGCTGCATGACAGAGTCATCATGCAAGTGTCTTTATATGGGAATATGCCAGTAATGATTTAAAACCAGCGAGCTGTGAAAAATTAAAAAATGGAAAAAGACTTGATTATTTTTTTTTTATGTAAGACCTGGAATGTGTTGATCTGCTTGTTGTAGTAAGTAAATAGCTCTTGATAAATATATGTTATTTCTTCTTGATTTTCCTGGACATATAATGTATCTGGTTTTTTACATATAAACATCAGTGTAACTGGTATTTAAACAAACCATTTTGTATTAGAAGTGTAGTCTTCTAATACAGTTGCACATATGGTAATTAATTTATGTGTTGGTTTATCACACAGGATTTGGAAGGTCTTGGATCAAGTGCATAAAAATTCATAAAATGTGAAGAGGTCCAACAGACTAAAGCCTTGTTGACATAAAATACTTGCTCGTGCCAAAACTAGGTGCAGCTAATGCAGCAGCAAAACACTTTTAGATGCAAATCTAATCCAGGACAAGCTCTGTTAAATGCTATTTTGTAAATTATAATTAAAGCCACCCACTGTTTCTGGGCTAATGTAAGGACTTGATCTTGCAAACCCTTACTCATGTGAAAGGTCTGTATTCACATAAACATTCTCATAAGCACTTGTGAAGAAAATTGGGACCCTTCAGGATGAAAATAATTGTTGATTGAATTATAATAACTATTACTAAAAAAGTCCATGAGCTAGAGAATAATTAAAATGAAAATACAGTTGGTCTCATATTTTCCATGGAAATCATGACTCCAAATAACAGATAAAGCTTGGAATTATGAGAGTGAAATTGTGAAGGAGTGAATTCTGGAAGTCAGAAGCACAATTCATCTCAGCCTGAAAGGCACTAACCTAAGAATGATGTACTCTGAACTGAATACTTGAAGTTTCTCAGGAAGAATAATTAACTATTAAAATCAAGCTCCCTGACTCTTTCTGTGCATCTTTAGCAATGGTGTTACAATTTGCTGTGCTACACTTTGAGTCACACATCTGTGTTCAGGTAATGACTGAAATTTGAGAGAGTGGAAGTAGAGTTAATACCATTATCACTACAATATTAAGGAAATTTAAAATTACCTGCTTTCTCTACCTGCTTTCTCTACCTTTCTCACACCCAGCTCACAGCTGAGCACCTGACTTCTACAGAGCTCTGGTATCTTTGCAAGGGCCATTTTTTGGGGCTCTGTCATCAGAGGAAGTGTCAGCTGTGGCTCTGCTGTTGAAAGACTTGAGGAAATTTTGGGTCATTTTCTCCAAGCTCTTTATCTGCTCCCAGAATATAACTAGGAAGCTGTTGATGAAACCTGGGGGACTTGATTTCAATAGTTTTACAAGATAATTCTTTATGTAGCAAATGTCTGAAACTTGGTGCAAGAGGAGATCATGGAGCAGCCACTCCCAGCAGGTGTAAAATGAATTATAGGAACTGCTGAACATCATAGAAAATCTTTAAATGGCTACTGGAATTGCCAGGCAAGGGCATATTGTCCTGCTTTCCTTGTACAAAAGTTATCAATGAAATGTAGAAAGTGGCCAGGCCCTTGTTCTCTTGATAAAAGCAGAATCTCCTGCTTGCGGTGCTGCAGGCAAATTTGGATGAGCCATTTCTTACTGTGTTAAATCTGCCTTGTTTAGGAGAGCTTCATTAACATATTGTAACATAATATTAAAAAAAAGCCACCCTCGTTTTTCCCTGGGAAGTTTAAAACTCAAGTTGGATATGTTCTTTAGTTTAGGGTTTTTTCCCTTACAAGTGGACCAGGTGTTTTGCCATTTGCTTGTTACAATTTTTTATTTTGAAGATGTGTCTCAAATGCACAAGAAAAAAAGCTGGTTTGCATTTTTCCTGCCAAGTCAGATTCTTCAGGAAATAAGCTGCCTGGGCCATTTTCTACTCCATCATCGTATTAAACATTTCTGAGACAGAACACTGTGTGGAACAGTCCATTTTCATGAAAAGATGAATGATAATGTGACATGATTATCCAGTGGGTTAGGTGGTTTCTCTCTCACTTTTTCTTTTCTCACTGCTATTCATTGTGGCCATTTGGGGCCTTATCTTTCTTCAGGAGGATCAGTCCTGCAAGGCAATAGGCATCCCTTCGACATCCCTTCACCTCCTGTTGATTTTAGTAGGGTGTAAATGTGCTCTGAACCTTGTGGTATCTGTCCCCAGCACTTCAGCTCTTTCAAAACCTCCAGCACTTCGGCTGTGTCCCAAGTTGGGCCCTCTCTCCTGGAGGAGAATGGTTTTGATTTTAGTAATTTTTGCTTCTTTCTTCTTAAAATGGCAATGCTTACTGTTAAATTTCACTGCATTACTCCATAGCTTTTGAGCTAGGATTGTCTGCTTTTATGGATAAATTCAGGCTGCTGGCTGGAGTGTTACAGCTTCTGGGGAGGCTCCTCAGACTCCTGTACTTTGGGGCTTTGTCACCAGTTGCGGACAAAGTGCAGCAGTTTGGCAAAATCTTTGGACATGGGTTTTAAGGGTGGTGCTTCAAAGAAGTGAAGGCTTCGTACTCAAAACGTGTCTCAAGTTTTCCCCCTCCTTGATTTGCAGATGTGGTTGTCATTTGATGCATCCTGCTGTCATTACAGTTCAGCTTCCTCTACTGCTCAAATGTTTAAGGCAACATGTGAATAGAGTCCAAATATGAGGGAGAGATGTTCTTTCTTGGAAGATTAGCAAGCAGAATGAACATAAAAATAATGCTTAATTTGTCTTTAAACCTGATTGCATGTTTGTTGAGTGATACTGGCATTTAAAAGGAATTAACTTGGCTGTGATTAGGAGTTATTGATAAAGTAACTCAGAAATATACTTTGCCTATTTCTAATTCCATTATGCATTGGAATACAATTTTATGCAAGGCTAGTTTAATGAAGAAACAATATTTTAGAAAGTTGTTATTGCAGCCATAAAGGTCAACAGCTTTATTTAAGCTTTATTTGTTTATTTATTTTTATGGGGGGGTGGGGGGGGAAGGGAAGGTATTGTGCACACCTGACTTTTTATTTTTTTTTTTTAATTTTTCCTCATCTTCCTTTTGCCCCACGCCGCGAGGTGAGGATGTGGTGTTCTCTTGACCCTTTCCAGGTGGAAAAGCCTGTCCCCCTGAGCGAGCCCTGCAGGAGCAGCGTGCCTGCAACGAGCACCCGTGTGTGCATTTCTTCTGGGAGGTGTCCCCATGGAGCTCCTGCTCCGAGGACGTGCTGGGCACCGCGCTCAACGCCACCTCCAGCTGGAGCGGGGACGCCGCCTGCGGCGTGGGCATCCAGACACGGAGAGTCTCCTGCAGGAAGAGCAGCTCTGGCCAGGTCACTCCCAAAAGGTACTTCAAGAAAGCTTGGCAGTGTGTATTTATAACATACATGATGTATAAAGGCATTTTCAGCAAGTGGATGGACTCCGCAGCATTGAAATAATTTCATTTCAGCTACTATTCCATCACTGTTGTAACAGGTAAAAAACCAAAGTATCCAGCCTGTTTTAACTTTCCATGTAAATCCAGGCAAAAAGCATGCTTTTGGTGGTGGAGATTTTTTTGCTGTAGCTGCTCTGCTAATTTACAGTTTTCTTCAAATATTTCCCCTGAAGGACAAGTGTGAGGAAAATATAAAATACATTTGAATATAATGTTCAGCAACACCTTATTAGCAGCGCTCTAATCAAATAGAAGAAGTAAATAGATTTTGCATTATATTTACACTCCAATAAGGCAGCGCCATATGTGTGATCTATATTTTTCACTTGGTTTGTATAACTTCCATGATGAGATAGCAACACAGCAAAATTACATACTCTGCAGTAGAAATAGCCCAAATTTTGCTTTGCTTTGCTAAATGAGGAAAATAAGTAGCACAGATGTTTTCCTTAATATCAAAAAAATCAAGATGTTGCTAATTATTTTTGCATCATTAATGAGTCTAGAGAATTAGAACTGAGTTTCCTTTACTATTGTAACTCTCAAAACAATGCTGTTTGTGTAAGCAGACTGTGCTGATTTCAGTGAAGTTAATTAAAATTCTTGAGGTTAATGGGGTTAATTAAATAAAAGGAAAGAAATCTGGTTTTCTTCTATGTCTCAAATGCATTTATAAGCTTGAACTGTACCTAACTAAACATATTGTTTATAGAGTTATGTAAAACCTAAAGTAGTTGTTTGCCCCCTCCACTCTTGAGGTGGTGTAAGAGGAAATGGAACTGAAGGGGGTAAGTAAACACTTAAGTAGCTGAATAATGGTTTTAATGTTGGTTTTTTTTCTTGTACGGATTAGTGGCACATTCCTCCTTCAAATGGAATCATTTTGGGTTGCATGCATTACTAAGTATTGCTGAGTGATCTTTTTAATAGAAATTAATAAGGAGTACGAAAGAGTAATTCCCTTCCTGTTCACTCACTTGGTCTGCAAGATCTGACAGATCCCATGAAATTGTCCCTTTTCTGCTCTTCAAGTCCTCATATATTAACTGTGTCTGAAAGTTTTATAAGAATATGTATGACATGTTTTCCATGTAGAAGTTAAAAATGAATGAAGAAAATCACAGAGCTCTTTGTACTGTATTACACTTGAAACTATTTTGTGTTCCTTGGAGGCTGAAATCTAAGGAATATCTCCTCAGCCCTTAAAGACAGGTGGTTTGAAAGCTGTTATATGTTGTGCTAAAACAGGACTGCTTTATAAACATAACCACTCACTTTCTTTGGTAATAAATATATCTGTTTTCTTCCTAAGAGCTTTGTAGTTTTGATGTCACAGACAGAGCTACACTTAGCCTGTATTCATCAAGCCAAGCTTTTTAATCCTTGAAGCATAATAAATTCAGCTGAATTGCATGAGTGAAAAGAAAAATAAGACTTGCTCTGGCCAGGAGTGGTGTCTTTGATATGGCAGTGTGCTCACAGCCCAGAGAAAGTTTTAGGAATATAATCTTTCTTCATAGTTTTAAGTTTTTATTTTGTTTTATCTGCAGGTGTCCGGAGTCCGTCCGGCCCGAGGCGGTGCGGCCGTGTCTCCTCCCCTGCAGGAAGGACTGTGTTGTTACACTGTTCAGTGAGTGGACACCCTGCCCCACAGCCTGCCAGCCTGGTAAGCCTTAAAGAAGCCAAAATTTGGGGGAAAATTACAGCATTGGTCTGGAAACCTGTGGCAGATGAAGTTCGCGCCAGTCTAGTAATTTTTAGGGCATTCATCTCTGTGAATTTTGGACCTGAGGACTTTGGACCTTGACTTTTGAGTTGATGCTCTTGGGCAGGTGGGATCCTTGTGGGCAGCTTTGCAGATGTGAATTCCCTTTACCTGGAAAAAATTCCTTCTGGGTTTCTGACTTCAAGGCCCCTGTGCTGTATGGCTGTACATGGAATTGCATATTGCAATTACATATGAAATGTAATTTTCTTCACCAGCCTGGGTGTATATATGGGGTGTGCAAGTACCTCCTGTGCTTTTTTAAATAAGCAAGTACCTCCTGTGGTTTTTTAAAGGCCAAATATCTTTGATCTTGTTGGTTAACTTGGAGGCACAACGAGTGAACAACAAAGCTTCTTTATAATCATGTAGTGTTGGGTTTTCTGACGAATTTGTGTTTCATTAATTGTTCAGATGAAAGTCTGCTAAGTTATCAGAATACTTCATTATTGTTGGTAGTTTCCTTGTCCTTCAAAGATTATCAGTGAATACTTTAGCATAGTCCTTGTTAGATTTTACAGGAAAATGAGTTGCTTTCTAAAACAGTGAATCCTGTTTTAATTAGCAATTTATTTTTAGATTTTAAATGAGCTGCCTATGAAGGAGTAGAATAAATTACCTGGTAAATTACTTTGTTTATTAAATAATAGTCTACAATTAAAATGAGAAGAAATTAATTATTTAACCTCCTTGGCAGTGTTATCATTTTAATATAATTCTAAATTAAAACTTCTTAGATGAGGGAGTTTGTTTTTTGCTAAATCTGTTATTGATATGGCTGCATTGCAAGATTTTTTTTTTTTTTAATTTGCATTGCACAATTAAAATTTCAGCATGATAATGAAATTTCAAAGCCACTATACCTACATGAGTTGTTAGGGGTGTTGTGGTGTTTTTTATAGAAAAGTTGTATTTAATGAAAGCAATATACAGATGGTGAATTACTAATCAGATCAAGCAGGAACAGGTATTGCCTGGCAGATTTAAAATTAATTGTGTACCAGCATAAGATCAGAATTTAGACAAACATGGAATCACTAAATCAGCTTTACACAGAACTTTACCAGTTGAGCTGTTTGTCTGAGGAAATACATCTGAGTTTACCATCTCACAATAGAAAAGCTGACATTTTCCCTGCATTTAAATGTCATCAGACAACTGTCTGTCTTCTGGCAGAAGATTATCTCCTGCCTCAGCAGTGCAGACAGCGCTGAACTTGGGGCAGTAACAGATGGATGGACAACATAATTCACAAAGGAAGTGCCACCGAGTCCCAGCACCTGCTGGGGAGGCAGGAGCAGGGAGGTTGTTGCAAATTATTGATTCCCTGCCATTTCAGATACTTAAAGGTGGCAACTGTCTGCTGCAGTCTTCTGTAATGTGTCTGTTTTACCTGGGCTTTGAGGATGGATTGAAAAAAGAATCAAAGAAGCAGTAGGGTGGTTTCAGAATATGAAATGGTCTGAATGAGCAGCAGGTAGATTTTCCTCTGTCATCTGTTTTTCTGGGGGTAAAAGTGGCCTGGAGAGGTAACTTTTTTCAGCATAGATGAGGTACTCCCTGGTCTGTCAGCACAGATTTAAAATAGGGAGATTAAAAAAAGCAAACAACTTACAATAAATAACATTTTTCATTTTCCTTCTGAAAATAGATGGTACCTGTAAGTACTCTTCTCTGGGCATTGGTTGTCCAGGAGGAAGGTTAGAAATTTTGCAGTTACTTAATTCTCTAAACAAGTTTACATGAAATGTTAGGTAGTAGCTGTCCTATTTTTTTTCCTTGCCTTAAATCAGATTTGAAATGAGATGGGGTAAAAGTGGATAAAATGCATGGTGTGCCACAATAAGAAATTCCAACAACCTCTACATTGTATCAGACAATTCATGATCTGCCACTTCCAATCCTCATAAACACAAAACCAGAGCTGGTCAAACTGGAAAACGTAAGAGCTCTTATGTCCTCAAAGGCATTGGAGAGCACTGATTTTAGTGACTAAAATCTCAGAAAATCTCAGAAAATTTGTCCTTTTTTTGTGTGTGGGCAGAGTCTTGTGTTGACCAGATTGTGGTTTTCCAATCTGCTCACGATGAGAGTTGCAAACTGAATGTTTTCTGTGGAAGCTGGACCTGATGCAGCACATATTCCAGGAGTGAAAAGGGATTTTGTCCTCACCTGAGAATGGTGGTGCAGCTCTGTGAGCCCTGGGGGTGAAAGACAGAGGAAGGAAGGATGCAAGATCCAGGGAGGGGTAAGAGAGGGTTGGTAGGAGCTGTGTCTCTGTAAGAGAGGAGAAGGGAGGCTGGTGGCCTCCAAGATATAAACAGGATGGGGAGTGGAAGCAGAGGTAAGGCACCCCTGAAATTCTCAAACAGTATTATCTGAGTTGAAAAGTCAAGGACAGAGAAGTTAAGATGGTCCTGAGATCCTGGGGCTTGACTTTTTTTCAGGAGGGCAAACAGTCATAGCCATTCTGGAAATCAGTTTGGCTTTAAATGGACAGTCCTCCACAGTGCTAGTACTCTGGAAAAATCAGGCTATAGCAATTTTAACTGAAATACAAAAATTATGCTCATTAACATTTGTAAGGAATGCTGTAGAAAAGCCAGCGAGGAAATTCAATTTTGAAAATGGGGTTTGAGTAAGGTGCAATAAATGTTGAGGATAATTTAGTTTCTTGAGGTGGAGAAAATTACTGTGGGAAGCTCATTTAGATTTGGTACTGATTAATAGGAAAGAAATGAGTAAGATTCAAATGGTGGTAGATAATTTGAATTAAAATCATCACAAAGTGATAGAGTTCGCGATTCCTGGAAAGGAAGGATAGCAATATCAACAAGATATTAGAAAGAAAAAATTACAGACTTCAGCAAACTGCAGAAATTGGTATCTACACCTCTTGGGAACTTATTCTGTGCAGACAGGAGTACAGAAGACCTGGAAGCTCCAAGAAAGCCTCTCCAAAGGGCTGAAGCCCTACTGGACTATAATTTCTATTCTGGAACTAGGCTAATAGCAAGCCAGTAGCCCTGGGGAGCAAGGCATATGTAGGACTGTATGTGATTTGCAAGTTCCAGGTTCAAACCATGAAGAGGAGCACCACACACATCTAGAGAAGCTCTTCTATATCTTACTATCAGAGTTGTTCAGGATCTTGTTTCCTTTTGGGTTGTCATATTGTTTCACAACATTTAGAAACAAGAAATCAAGAATGTCAACTAAGCTAGAGGATATCAGATAGTGAAAATTGCATAAATTGATTAAAATTAAGGGGGAACTGAATGAAATGTACATTCTGAGAAATGAGGAAGCACAGCATGGGGAATGTGCAGTTGTTGCTGTTGTTTTGTGTCTGCAGCCAGGAGAAAGGTGAGCTAAGGAATGTTTCCAGTGAGTAGCTAGTCCCATGTCAATGAGGTTGTGAGAATAAGAAGGAAGTAGTAAAGTAATGCCAGAGCTTCAAGTGACTCTCTCATGGGTAAGAAATTAAGTCTTAAAAAACTAAAACTCAGTAATACCAAGGCAGACAAAACCAAAACTCCCCTCTCACCTCTGCTCCTCCAAAAATAAAGGTCAAGAAAACTGTAGATTACTCAACCTAGCTTCATTATGTAGAAAGCCACAAGAACAAGTTACTATGAAGATACAAACTTTTGAAGAATCAGATTGTAATAAACTGGCCAGTAAGGTTTTATTGAGAACAAATTGTGCCAAATAAATTTAATATATTTTTTGACAGACTGGCTGTTCTAATTAAGGGAAGTGGTAGATTTTTGGCATACTAAAGTTTTATCAGGAAGCTGGGAAACAGTGGCTTAAATTAAATCACTGTTAAATAGGTACTCAGCTGCTTGAAAAATCTCAAAGTGGATTTCACAGTGCAAATAGTCTGTGTCTCCTTTACTGCCTATTGTAGTGTATTGATACACACTACTAAGATCTTATGAGCCTTCTCTCCAAGCTGAAGAGCCCCAGCTTTCCTGGTCTTTTCTGTGTGTCAATTGCTCTGCTCCATAAATAGTCTTTGTGGCCTCAGGAACATCTGAAGATGCAATGGACTACAAAATGAATGAAAGTCAGCAGTTAGAAATGCTGAAACTCATATCAGGTTTGTCAAGTTCCTGGGCATGTTGTGAGACCCCCGAGGGGTCTCTGTGCTGTGCCCTGGGCAGGCTGCACATCCTTGGACACAGTGTGAAAAAGGGAGCAAGAGAGGGAATTGAACTGGACCTACAAAGCTGGGTTTGCTTAGTTTAGAGCAGGGAAGACTTAGAACAGATGCAAGCCCTTGCTGTTTTGAAAAGGTTATGCATTAGGTGACAGGGATAAACTGTTTCCTTCATGTAGTGGACAGAAGATATAACAGTTTAATTTCCAGGAGCAGTGCTGTGTGGGCTGGATTTTAAGAAAAGGCTCTTTGTGAGGCTTTACAGGCACCAAATCAGGCATGTGAAAGGAGACTGTAGGAAGCTGTAGAGCTGCCTCAGGTAGTGGCTGTGAAAGCAGCAGGAGAGGGATCTCTCTGGATGTGCTTTTCCTGCACCAGGGAAGCAGCTGTGCTGAGCAGCCTCCTGCCAGTCCAATGTGCCTTTGCAGTGATCTCACAGTAGTGGCACATGTGCCAGTGGAGGCTTGTATGACTTGGTATTTTTAAAGTCAACATTTTTCTTGGATCTGTGCTTGTGCTTTGTGTTCATGATGTGACTTCTAAGTTTTCCTTCTATTCTACTACATCGTAATTTTTCTGCTGCAGCTTTACTCTTATTCTGAGCTGGCAGAATAATACTCATAGTGGACTTATTGGCTTTCCTCTTTCAGACATAATTGATGAAGTCCACTATTTGAAGCTTTTTACATGGTCTGTAATCCATTAAGGAGTTCTCCTGAGATCCCTTTTTACTTTTCTAGCACCTGTTTTTGAAGTCAGTACAGTACCCAGAGAATGCCAAATGCAGTGGTTAAACCAGCTCTCAGTTTGCTCTTACCAATTACACAGCCAAGGATTGTGTGATGTGGAGTTGTGTTATTGCATGTTTTATTATAATTTTGCAATGTAATGGTTTGTTCCTATGTATCCCCATATTCAGCTCGGTTTGTCCCTGTTTTCCTGCCTTACCCTATAGTCAATCCTCCCCCAGAGTGCTGAGTCCTTCCCTTGTCCCCTCCCAGGCACCCTGTCCGTCACTCATTAGCCCCTCCCATGCATCCAGAACCTTCCATCCTGGGTGCCGGGTGATTGGACAGGGGCCTGGGGCCCCGCCTGTATCCATCCCTCATTGGTTCCCACATGTGTCCGTCTATACAAGAGCCACGCCCCTTCGTGCTCCCATTGGCTGACCGATTTCCCGCCCTCTCAGTATATAAGATGTTGCAGGCACCCTGCTGGGGCTCTTGTTAGCTGGCATCGTTCAGGTGTTGTTGGGCCCTGCTGGGCTACAATAAACTTTGGATTCAGCCCCTAACAGGAGACTCTCTTCCTTGCCACGCTGTGGGATTCAGCTGCGCCCGTCAGACCCACAAAGCACTCTCCAAAGCCCTGCTGGGCTCAGCGGAGGGTGCTTCCATCTGCCCTTCTCACCCCATCGGGAGCTAGCCAGGGCAGAAAGGGACTGAGAACCGAGACCTGGGGCGGGAGCGCGGCAGTGTTGGCTTTAGCTGTAGAGACAGATAAATCTTGTTCCTGTCTTTCCTGCTGCATTCTGTACCGTGGATTTTGTGAACTGTGTTTCTAGATGGATTGGTCTTGCATCAAGTCAGGTTAAGTGGGGAGTTAGCCTCTGTTGGTTGCAATGGTTTTCCCATCAGGATGTTATCATCTCTGATTTCTAGAGCCATAAAGATGGGTAACTGGTAGCAGCCTGAGACCACCCAAATGTGTTCTCAGAAACAAAACCTTCCTTTATAACAGTTTGTTTCTTGGATTTTTATTCTTTTTCCCACTTAAGGTGTTTATTTTCTCATTTATTTATTTTCTTACTTGATTTGGTGCTCTGTTAAATAGATAGTTTTTGATGCATTTCTTAGGCTGTTGATTATCATCCTTCCAGCTGCTGTCCTGCTGAACTACTGGTAATATTAAAGGAAGAAATGTTAGAGTGCTCATAGTTTCAAAATATAAATTAAACATGGAGCATATTTCTAACCAAGGCAGCTAAATCACTAACTTGGGATGACAACCATGTCTGAAAGACAAATTTTTTTTTGCTTTACAGGCAATGCCACTGCAGTTAAGCAGTCCCGGTACAGGATTATCCTTCAGGATTCTGCCAGTGGGGGACAGGCATGTCCAGACACCTTGTATGAGGAAAGAGAATGTGAAGATGTTCCCATCTGTCCAGTGTATAGGTAAAAACTGTAAGCTTGGAATCAGTCTCTAGTGGGTGTCTGCTTCTCCAGAAATTACTCTTGTCCTGCACAATTTTCATCAGAAAATAATATAATTTTGGAAAATGCAGAGTTTAAAACAAATGTGTAAAAGTAGAGTTCAAACTGAAGATTTCAGTAGATCTGGCATCATCAGAACAAACGCCAACAGGCACAGCTCCTAGAAATAGTAACCTCAGGATCTGATGTGTGTAAGGAAGCTGTTACTGGGAACTCCCCCCTCATTGTATCTAGAAATCAATGTAAGCTATTTTGGGACCACAAGCCCTAGAGTGCCTGAATCATAATTGCATGCTTATTGCAGAAACTCTTGTCTTTTCCCCTGGTACTCTCACTCCAGTGAATAGTACACACTTAAAAAGTTCTGATTAGACAAATAAAAAACAGAGCAGTTACTCACTGCTCTTCATTAAGATTCTGTGGCTCATTTGTTGTGCAATATTAGTAAATAGAAAAGCATTATATCTTTGAATATGAATCTCCAGCCTGCACATCCCACAGAAGATGGTCCTGGAGCAGAGTGTGGAGCTCTTCGAAGGCAGTGCCATGCAGGGGACACATGGAAAGCTGCTTCCCATGGCTGGCCCACCTGTGAGCATGGAAAGCAGACTGGGAACACTCTCAGCTGTATGAGAGCAGGAGGAGAGGCTGGTGACAAAGCCCCCTGGAGCTTTTTCCTGTGTATCTTACCTAACTTTGAAACATGCCCTGCAAGATGAGAAAGGGGAGCATTGTTGGACAAGGATGTGGCTTCCTAGAAGGTGAACCTGGCATCTGAATTCCAGTACCTGGTGCTTGTGTCAGGAGTAATTGCAGCTTTGTGACTCCCGATGATTGGTAACTGGAGTTGGTGCTCGGATTTGTTCCCCGTTTTCCAGTTTTAAGCAGTTCCTTGTTGGCTGTTCTGCTGCAGGTGGAGGAGCCACCGCTGGAGCCCCTGTGTGCTGGTGCCAGCCTCGGTGCGCCAGGGCCAGCCGGGGCAGAGCGAGCCGTGCGGGCACGGGCTGCAGTCCAGGGGTAAGATTCTCCACCAGCCTCCAGGATTTAAGGTGTTGCATATGGCATTTAAGTAGGGTCTTTGCTCTTTTGCAGTAGGTAATTTGGAAACTTCATGAAATAACGTGTTTTGGGAACTGCTTCTATTATTCGGTTTTCTCCTGTACTAGGTATTAAAGTACTACTTACACAATAGCTTGGACTATTGGAGGAGATCTGTGCTTGATGTTCAAATATCTTAACCTGCTTTTCTGCCTAAAGCTGAAGTGTGTGAGCTTTAAATGAATTATCTATAGGCTTTTATGAAGTAATCCATTCTTTGTGCTAAAAATGGAAAGGATAATTTCCTCATGATTTTGAATTTTACTAATGGTTTGCCTGAGGCCTGATTTTCATTAAGACTGTTGAAGAAGTTCAGCATGGGTAAAGGCTTTGCGCTCCTGCCCTTGGCATAATTAAGCACTTAGAAATTAGTGGTCTCATTGTCTGAAAAGAAGTGTTGAGAAGAATGTTCAGAGTATGCATCAGTCTGGAGTGGTGCTTGCAGATGGCTGGAGATGTGGCTGTTATCAGTCTCCTGGGAAATACAATGAAACATTTAACAAAAGGTTATTTTTATTGAAAAAAAATTGCTATACAGGTATGCTAACTGAGAAAACTTGACATAATAATTTACTCCTTCACAAAGGTAGAAGCTATTCTTTAAAGATGAAATGAATTTCTTATATAATTTGGAAACAAAGGATAAGAAAGAAAAGCCCTGACAGTATGTGGGATGTATCTGAAAGAAGAAATGTGTTTTAAACTAAAACTCAAAGGAGTAAATATCTTTAATTAGGTTTTGACCACAAACCTTTCCACAAAGTTTTCAAATCTGTAAATTGTATTGTTCAGTCTGTGTGAAGGGATGGTAATTTTTATGTTCTAGTAGGTGCATGAACTTTGTGTTAATCTTACTCTGACAGAATTAGAAGTATAATAGAGGAGTATCACACTTACTTTTACTCTGTGGAGAGCCCTTCAGTAATTACCTAGGCTAGGTGCTGTTCTAGGGTAATTGTGAAAAACCTACCTTGTGAGTTTAAGCAAACATTGTTTCAGTGCCATGTTCACTTTTTTGCAATTAACTATGGTTTTTGTAACAGCTTTGGTTTTCATAATTACATGTAGTGACATAACCACTCTGCTGGGTATTATTAAAGATGAGTGAGGTCTCAGAAAAATGAGATCTCAGATGAAACCCATGGAAGAAGATTTTTAAGGATATTTTGTATGGACAGGAGGAGTGATGTCCACAGAGTGGGCAGCTGAAACCCAGCTGCTGACTGCGACCATATGGTGTCTGGAACAGAAGCTGCTGGGTTTTCAGCATTTCTGTATCTTATCTGTAGAAGGATCTGGTAAGGGAAACTTTCATAAAGGTTTTGTTAATACCTCCTCTTGCTGCTAGTTGAACTCCTCAGGAGTGTGCAGAGGTGCTCTGTGTTTGTCAGGGAGCAGCCCTTTAGGCAGGGGAGGTGTTTGCTTACATGCCTCACAAGGCATGTAAAGCTTGTAAAGCTCAACACTGGAGGACTTCTGATCCTGTCATTCTTCACTGGAAGGGGGTTGTGGATGTACTTTTGAATTACCATGTGAGGTGAGGCTGGGGATTTGGCTTTGTTCATCCTAGAAGAGTGTCTAGTATGTGGAGTTCATATATGAGATGGAAACACACTTCCTAGAGGTGCATAGTGAATTAACAGAAGACAACTCACAGGCTGGAGTGAGAGAAACTCTCAGGTTACCCAGAGAGACTGGAGATTGCTTGGAGATACTGAACACTCAACAAAAAGGGGTCTTGAGCAGCCTTTTCTAGCTTTGAGGTCGATCCTGCTTGGAGCAGGCACTGGATCCTCAGAGGCCCCTTCTGTCCTAAATTTCCTTGTATGATACTGTGAGTCTGTGGGTGTTTTCAGGGGAATCTGTGCCATCACTGGAGGAATCCCAGGTGTAAGAGATAGATGCTGCTGTCCTGCAATATTCAGGCAGCCTGTGAATGAGCTTGCATTCGAGGTATCACCACCACTGCACACAGTAATTGCATTACATAAAGTACAGCATCTTTAGCCAGTAAGTGCTTCTTCTCCAAAGAGTATTCATATGAATTTGTCTGATTCCTTTTTTACCGTGTGACAGCAATTACCCTTTTACTTGTGAAGATAATCAGTCTCACTGTTCCTTGAAGCATCCATTTTTTAGGCTTTTTTTTTCTCTCCAAACCCTGACTGTCATATAAAAAAGAGGATTTTAGTTTTCAGTGTCTGTCATATCTAGACAATTATATAAGAACATTGAATTAATATAAATTATTTCTAAAGAAAAAAATTATGTGTTTATGTGTACCTACTTAGGACAATGACTGTACTGATGGAAAATGAGGTCTGAAATGACTTTCAAGCTCTGTTCTTTCTCTCGGCTAGATTCTGAGATAGATACTTAGAGATCCTGTTCCTTGAGCATTTTCACTGAAATTGCATGTAAACCTACTGCATAATATGCAGAAGATATCAGAGTTTGTGAATAATAAGCAGAATAGCCAAGAAGATGACAGCTGTCTGAAGCTGCAGTTTTTTATGGTTTTATCTTGGAAAGATATTACACTAATTACAATAGCCTTTCATTTTTTACGTCAGCTTCAGTGGACTAACTTATTCAGCAAGCAGTGCTATAGGAAAGAGAAAGGTAGCCTTTAGAATTAATAGATATAGTTGTTATTTAAACATAGTTAAGCATGATTAACAAAAAGCCCCCAAGACAGGGCACTCAAATAAAACAGGGTGAGGATGTTGCTTGATAGTTACATAAGATAACATTACTATCAGTAATGAGGAGCTTTGCAAACTTTTGTGTTGCTGCACAGTTGTCATTTGCCTCTACCATGGACTAATTTACTGGGAGGTGTCAAGCCTGTGAGAAAAGGTCCTGCCCAGGGGTGAGGGCAATCCCAAGCAGAAATACTGGCTGGGTGAAGCATGGATTGAGAACAGCCCTGGGAAGAAGGATTTGGGAGAGTTGGTTGATGAGAAGCTCAGTGTGAGCCGGCAATTTGCACTTGAAACCCAGACACCCAACCTTGTCCTGGGCTGCATCCAAAGCAGTGTGAGCAGCAGATGAGGGAGGGGATTCTGCCCTTTGGCCCCACTCTGAGAACTCACCTGGAGCTCTGCATCTAGCTCTGGGGTCCTTGACATGAGAAGGATGTGGACCTGCTGGAGCAGGTCCAGGGGAAATCACAGAGATGCTCAGAACACTCAAGTACCTCTGCTATGAAGGCAGGCTGAGAGCTGGAGTTGTTGAGCCTGGGAAGAGAGGGCTCCAGGGAGATGTTGGAGCCCCTTACAGCACCCTGAAGGGGCTTTGAGAGAGCTGAAGAGGGCGTGGAGTGATAGGGCAAGGGGGAATGGCTTTAAAATGACAAAAAGTAGAGTTGGAAGAAAATTTTAACTTTGAGAGTGGTTAGCCCCTGGCACAGGATGCCCTCAGAAGTTGTAGATGCCTCCATCGCTGAAGTGTTCAAGACTAGGTTGGATGGGGCTTAGAACAACCTGGAATAGTGGAAGGTGTCCTTGCCCATGGCAGGGGTGGAATGAGATGAGCTGGATGGTTTCCAATCCAGACCATTCCATGGTTTCATGAGAATTGCTGCTTCTTCAGGTGCTGTTTGGTGACTTCCCTGGTCTAGGTGTTTGTGATGGAGGAATGACCTCTCCTTTTAGTGCTGACATAGAAAGCTACATGGGACATACACAATTTTTGGGAAAAAATGTGTTGCTCATTACAAGGGATTGGTAACGTTTAATTAGTGGATGGAAAGCCTGTTTTAAGCAAATGTCTTTGAAGGTTGCTTCAAACACCATTGGTTGTGTAAATAGACATGTAAAGACCAGACAGGTCTAATGAGACTCTGCTTTAAAAACTGGTC
Organism: Lonchura striata; assembly: GCF_050655825.1. NCBI lineage: Eukaryota > Metazoa > Chordata > Aves > Passeriformes > Estrildidae > Lonchura > Lonchura striata. Next base: position 6,185,103 of record NC_140709.1, on the reverse strand, counting down.
CTGGAAATACGTTGACAACATGATTATGAAAAAAACAAGTTACTTTCCAAAAGCAATGAGAAGCTGCAGCAATGGAAACGTCATGTCTCATTTCTCCTGCACCTGCCACTTTGCTTTTATTCATTTGGAGTATTTGACCATATTTCCCCCTGTAAATGAGACAGTAAGTCCTTCTCAGAGCTGTAGCTCCCCATCTCAAGAATACAGAAATGCTGTGACACAGAGCAGGAAATATTTTTAGGGATAGTTTATTGATTTATGTACAGGAGAACAACAATGCAGACTCACCAATGCAGTAATAAGAAGCTATTCCTTAGCTCTGGAGAGCAGAACTCCCCCTGTCTCACCGGAGGTCACGGGATGGATCAATCCTGGACAGCCCCATTGAGATCTCTGGAGTGTATTTCTTGTGGCTGCTCTACTGTCAGGCCACACAGGATCTATTTCCTTTCCTGCTTTAGCTTGGTTGTAAATTCACACCACATGGACTTTGCTAAGATGGTTAGTGTTAAATATAATCTGTTACACTTGAAAAGTTGATGTATGAATTGACAGTAGAAACGTGGGATGCAGGCAGCACCAGGCTGGGACAATTTAAGATTCCTGTCTCCTTCATTGCAGGTTTCTGGCTCTTGCTCTGGAGCTTTCTGATAGCTGTAGGGACATTGCAGACAAGATTGGTTTTAGGCTGATTCAGACCCAGAGCTTATCATAAGGAAAAAATGGTAACAATCTACTATCTAAGTTTCCTGAGTGTGTCTAAATACAGTGATAGTTCCAGTGAAGTCTTATATAAAATCATAGGCAGTACTGTGAATACAAGTCTAATAGTGACCTAGTTAATGCATCATATTAAGCAAGATGAAAGGATGAGTTTAGATATAGCCTCTTAAGATTGTATCTACACAAATATTTCAAACAGGCATCCTTTAGCTGTATTATCTCATGTATTATCCATCAGTAACTCAGTAATGGCCATATATACTATTGTTTCTCCTGCAATTATTTTATGGTAACCTCTTTATAATGAGATGTGCCATCAAAAAAGCATCTGTGTTACCTTTTTTTTTTTTTTTGCTTATAAGATAAGTCACCCAACAGTTCTTATTTTCTGTTTTGTAGATAGTTAATATAATTGCTGATTAGCTAAATGAACACAGCATTGTGATTTGAGTTGCAGAATGCTTTTGCACAGAATTACCAATTTCAGGAGGTACATATTAGAATCTTGTGACAATTTACAGGCTGAAGGCAATGTGATAACCTGAAGTTTACAAGGAATGCAATTATGATCGTAAACGTGGCAGAGACTCAACTGCTTCAGTTCTCTGGTGATGTTTTTTGAGCAGGGCTCTGGGTGCAGTCCTGTGTCAATCTGTCCAGGTGACAGCAGCTTACCTGTCATCAGCAGCTCCTTTCAGTATTAGAGAGGAGGTAGGGCAGGTAGGACAATGGCACCTTGAGCTTCATTCTGAGTGGTGCTGGGTGTTCACTTGCTGGCCAGTGTTTTTCCTGGTGGTTCTACTCTAGGGTGTAACAGGTGATCACAGGACATAAACAAAGCTGAGCTTGAGTAGTCCCAGCCAGTGTGCTGGTCTGGAAGACGCCTGACTGGCAGCTGGTGGCATTGGGAGCAATTAATTGAGGAGAAAAATAATTACCAGGGTAAAGACAGGAGCTGAGTCTTGTTTGTGATATGTTTGAAAAGAATGTGAAGCAGAGTTTGTCTCTTAGTTTGTCTCTTTTGTGCTTAGGATGGCACTGAGGTTCAAGAAGGAGATTGCCTTTCCAGAATGAAGAGCCTTGGTGTGTTTATCAGCCATGACTGCCCAGGTCTTCACCAACACTTTACAGTTATAATTACATCATATTGCAAATTCACAAAGATGTGTTGCATTGTTTTCGTCTCGTCGCTGATAATGCAATTTTTAGCTTAAAAACACATGGAGAGTATCAAGGTGGTAAGAAACAGCCAAACCAGAATTGATTCACTATTCTTGTTTTTTGATAATCTGATTTCTTTCCTTGATGAGGCAGTGGGCTGGAGGTCAGGCAATAAGGTAAGTCAAAAGCAGCACAGATAATATTCCTTTAGCTTCAGGAAGACATTGAGTCCAGTCCCACATAACACTCTTCCATGTGCAGTACAAAAGTATGACCTAGAGAAATGAAAGGTGAGGTGGTTGTGCAACTTGTTGAAAAAGCCCAATCCAAGCTCTGTTATCAGCTATTTGCTGTCAGCCAGGAAGGCTGTTTGAGACTGCTTCTGATCAGATCCTGACAGCTTCCCACGGGGCACAGACACCCTGGGCTGTCATCAGTGCTGTCACTAACAGATGATGAACTAGAGAGCACATCTGTAACACATGTGGGTAACTGCAAATTGTGAGTACTTTGAAGAGCAGACCAGAAATACACGTTGGATAAATTTGAGCATGCTCTGAAATTAGAAAAGTGGCATATTCATTAAAGAAAAAAAAAGTCAAATGCAACACTTGCACTGTAGAAAGGTGGGCAACAGTACTGTAGATGAAAGTCTGGAATTCAGACATATATTTGGCATTATCCTATTGGGAAAAAACACCCATCATAAAATCATGTATTGCTTATGTTTTCCTTCTCATCTCCAAGTTCCTGAAATTTTTTCTTCTGTTTCATAAAACAGAATATATTTAACAGGAAATCCTCCCTTTTATTTTTGTTCCATAACACCGTTTGCCACTATAAGTAATAACAAACAATTGAGGTCAGATAAAAACACCAGAACTTTCTCTTGAATAATACCAATTCCTGGTTTGCCAGTAGATTCAGAATAGATTAGGAACCTCTTTTTTCAAAATACCCAAATTTCATTAACAGAAAGAAATTAAGTATTTAGGAGTCTACCTCTGGTGAATAGCACTGAACAAATTAAAATCTCTTGAGCTTAATGAAACTTTACCCTTGGTTTTGCATTTAAAACTAATCTTCATTCTCAGTCAACTATGCATATCTGCACACAGGATATGGAGAGAATGATCACTGCAGTATGGATGTGGGACTACATGAGTCCAGATTGCTTGTGTCAGATTTCTATCAGTTTACCCATAAGGTTTGATGTTTTTAACTGTAGATTTGATAATAGATTTGCTTCATGCAGAAATGTGTGTCAGTGTTTCACAAAGGGGGAAACAAGGAAAAATTGAGGAGGAGACAAAAATACCATGCTGTTATCATGCATGGATATATGTATGCATTCTTAGCCTTCCTGCACCAGTAGAATGAGGAAGATATCCTCTCCCAAAGAGCTTTTCTATGGGATTAATTTCACTTTTGTAGCATTAGAATTGGCTGGGAGCAGGAGGGGAGGGGAGGGTACAGATGAGGCTAGGTGAGTTATAGTGGATCAATTTCTCTGAGCATTTTGGCTGCCTTTGGTATTCCATTTAATTTATGAGAAGTAAAATCACCTATTTTCATAGAAATCATCCTGGGCCAATTTCTTAAAACCTGTGCTGTAGCAGAGGTGTCTATGCAAATGTGCATGGCTGGAATCTGCAGCTGGGCACTGCAGTGGGACATGGAAATTTGTCCTCATATTGTATTACATCCCACTGATCTTCCAGGTAATGTGTTCCCCTAGATCAATTTTTCTTTCTTTGGGTGTGAGTTGATAGGACAAGGGGAAGAAAGATTGATACTGGTTTGCCTGTGACAGGTTATTCACAGAAGAGTGATGGTGGACTGCCCTCCTGTTTTTAATGGGGGATGTCAGCAGGCATCAGAGGACACTTAAAACTATATTTCAGCCTGGGTCTGCCCAGCTTCCACCTCAGGTAGAGCTGCTCTGAGAGTATTTCATAGGCAGGAGGAGAATTGGCAAGACATTACTTTATAGACGTGAACTAATAGCAGGAGAGACTCTGAGTCATTTCTGTCACTGTAGCCTTATGCCAGCATAAAAATTGAGGAGACTCTTAGAGAATTTGTCCTGACAGCAATCTACAGTGCAGCATTTTATCCAAAGGCAACTCAATGATCTGTAGACTTTCTGTAAAATAAAGATGATGAAGACTGCATCAGATAAATTACACGTATTTGATTTCCTTCAAAATCAGGACAGTATCTTCCACTCTGTAGAAGGGAATAAGCAGGCTCTCTAGCTTAACTATGTACTGTTCCTATCTGATAAACAAAACAAATATCAGCCTCTTAGTGCCACATAGAGCATTTGTTTTCTTGGGAAAGGAATAAAAAGCCTTAATCAAGTAGAACAGTCTTTTGAAGCCGGAAGGCACGGACCCTGAAAATGTACACTAAGGGCATGTACCAATAGAAGGATTGTTAAAAGATCAAAATAATGAGAAGTAAAGCAGAGGGACATCAAAGCTTGCCAGGCTATGTATTTCTGCCTTGATTAGGAGGAAGGAGGGAAGAAGGGGGGAAAAAGGGTTTTAGATCAATAGGAAGTGGCCTGGTCACCTCAGACAGCACCATACAAATATGTACAATTTACAGGAATTGCTGGAGCATCTCAGTCATAAAAGTCCCACAGGATCTGACAGTGCTCACACCATATTTAACAGGCACAGAGGGAGAGAGTTGAGATCGTCTTATCTGAAGGAAACTCCTTTTTTAAATGTAAGGGTAGATAGATTTTCATTTTGTCTTTCATCCCTCTGATTAAGTTCAGCTCTCTTTGGTCCTCCCAAGATTTCTTTTATCTAGTGTGGAGTCTGTATGATCTAAGCAACTATCATTGGCGAAAGTCGTTTTTGGGGTCCTTTTTAAATGATGGATTGTCATTAAACAGAGTATAGTAGATGAAAGAGGTCCAAGGAGATCCAAACTGTGCTGAGACTTACTCAGGAGGATGAAAGGCATAATGAGAGACATAATGAAGAGCAATCTCTCCCTCAAACTGGAGACAGGCCCTCTCAATTACGACTTGTTTTTACCACTAGCTTCCAGTGATTTAAAATCCTAGTTATGAGCAGTTGATTCAGGCTTTGCAGACCAATCCTGAGAAATTTGTATTCTGTGAGCAGTAGGCCTGGGTGGTGACATGTCATGGTTGTGCAGAGGATGTTCCAGACTAGAGCAGAAATCTTTTCTGTGGCCATGGGTGGGTTGTAAGCAGACCTGTTCAGTCTTCTGTGTGCTCTTTATCAGAAACACAGGAGCTGTTTCATCCTAAAACTGCATTCTTAGAGCCTGAAACATGAGGGTTTCTGTTCCTTAATATTTTAAGTGAGCTCATTTTGGTTGCTGGTTTTTGGCCCCTGTGTGTGTCTGGCATACCTCAGTTCAATGGGGTAACCCTGCAGTGAGCAAACTATTCTAGTTTCTTGATGATTTTCAATTTAATAAAATCATCCTTTGTTCTTGAGGCATTTGTGTCCTGGTTGGTCTCTTTTTTTGTTTACTTTATGTAACACTTTCACATCCCTCTTGTTCACCTCTCTGTGTGGAGGCAAGCTCATTCAGTACTGATTTAGATCTACTTTTGCTTTTATAAAATTTTAATTTCCTGTATGTCACAGTTGTGCTGTTTACAACTCCAAAGACAATTCATGCCAAAGCTGCTACAGTTCATAGGGAAATTGTTAAAAATTCATCTGAGCTGAGTAGGATAAGATCCAGATTCTCTTGAAAATGGCCTTAAGGAGAACTTTTCTTCAAATAGACATTTTAAATAGGAAAGCTTGAAGCATGACCAAAAATAAGCAAGTTTATTAAAAAGCTTTTATGCTATTAGTTGTCAGGAAAATGCTAGAGATGTTACTCTCACAGTCTTTACCCAAATGACCTCTTTCTTGTCCATAATGGTCTCAGTCAAGTGGATTATCAGCTTGTGAGACATTCCAGAGCCGTTAATTGGAAGAATGAACACCAGTTGTTTGTTCTTACAGTATGATAGAACCACAGGCTTTTAATTTGAGAGATAGTACTGGGTTGAGATGCTGATCCCGCTTAAATCAATGAATCATTCAAAGGCTCTGTCAATTGTTTGGATTTCCCCCTCTTACCTCCTGGGAAAAAATCCAAAACAACAAACCCAAACAAGCAAACAACCTCCCCCAAAAAAAACTCTAAACAAAAGCCCCAAACCAAGAAACAGAAAAACAAATCAACAAACAAACCCAACTGTTAGTGAAAGGAAAATAGGAATGTTGAAAGGAATGCAGAGTTTGATTTATAGCATACATTGTTCATTGTCAGACTCCCAAGGTTTGACCTGTCTGGGGAATTTCCTTCAGAGGAATGCAATAAGAGTTTCAGTTTGCACTTTCCCTTTTTCTGCATTACTTAGAAAACACTTCTTAATGGAAATTATTGAGTAAAGTTTCTTTCAATAATTAAGAACTAATACTCACTGTGGATATTAGCATCCTAAATGCCAGAGCTCATCAATATGGCTTACCATAAATCTTCAAGCACAAGATTTTTTGAGAAGTGTCGTGCTACAAAGGTATAAAAGGAATCCTGATGTCATGTTTGTTGACTCTGAATTTGTATATTAATGTTACTCCAATTGCTTTATGTCTGCAGTAGCAGTTTTAGACATGAGATTTCAATTTCAGAATAAATGAATAACCTTGAATCAAACTGTCTTTCAAAATTCCCAGCACCTGTCTTTCAAACAGGTGCACTAAAGTGACAGAACAGTAACTAGAAGTGACAGGGATGCTTATGAAGTGCTTGCGCTTGTGAGAATACAGCAGGTGTCTGTGAACTGGTCGATATTACATTTGCTTTGGGTGTCCACTGGTGCTCTTTTCTGCTGGCACAGTTTCTAAATATGTTCAGAAATATTAAACATTCTGAGTGGTGTGTTTAGCACTTTCTAAACCAAGTCTGATGATTGCAGTAGTAATACTTCCAGACATTTTTCCTGTTGGAAGCAACCCTTCTCCACTTCCCTTATTGTTATCCATTTGGTTCTGAAGAGACTCAGGAGAAGATTCTGTTTTCTTTATTTATAATAAATCAAGTGAAACTTCATCCAAAAAATTGGAATTCCTCTGGAATAAAATTACTACACAAGAAAAAGCCATCTCTGTACCTTGATGGCAATAGATAGTAATGAAAAATATGTCACCTTCTAACAAAGATTTTTCTAAAGTCAATTTTTTTGCTGGCAGCTGCTGGTTTTACCAGAGGCTTGCATCATTTATTAAAGGATTGCTGATATTGGCTTTGTGAAATAAGGAAAGTTTTGAATAATATATTCTGGTATTTGATAGAGTTCTCCTGAAGCAGAGTATTTTGTAGTGTTAAATTTGAATCTTGGATGTGAAGCCTTGTAGCAAATGTTACTTTTTACCGCTTTTCTGATCAATTCAGGTCAGTACTATTGTTTCTTTTTGACAGTTCACTGAAGTTTCAGCCCTGCAATCATATATTTGTTTTCTTTGATGTGCCCCAAGGTGATTGAAGTTATATCTTTCCTACTGTCTTTTAGATATCAACTTTCTGTATCTTAGTTTTTATTCATTTTAGGTCTTTGTGTAGGCAGAGGAAGTGCCTGAACTCGAGGTGTGCAGTATGAGGGGATCTTACCAAGCTATTAAATTGTCCAAGGCCATCTACTCCAGGCTGTGTGTAATTCAGGGTGAAGGAGATGAGTGCATCCTCGGGGGATGTGGGATGTGCCGGGCAGCGCTCCAGCCGCGCTTGGGACACGCGGCCATCCCCAGCCACTGCCCTGCTGACCACGGGCCTTTGCAGCCACTTATTTATTCCTTGTGCTCCTGGAGGGCAGCTTCATAATAGGCACTTAAGAGCATTTAAGAAAATCAAGCGTAAATAGGCCTGCAGAACTGAGCAGCTACTGCAGACATCAACTTTTGAGGGCGTTGGGGGAATTGTCTCTTCTGTTGCATTTTAACCCCAGAACACAGGATGTGGTCACAGACATTCCCTGTTCAGGGAAACGGTGGAGAATTTGTGGGACTGATGCCTCAGGTTTTAGCTTTTATGTTTTTCAGATTCTGTACTGCTTTAGTGTGTAGTTCTGAGCTTCATATTAGGGGATGGTGAGCTCTCTTCACAGAGCAGGGAGACAAAACAGTTTCTTCTCTAGCTGGGCACGAAGGGCAAATGATCCAAATCTCAGCCCCAAGAGCACAGACAGCACGGACTGAAGAGAGAAAAACAAGAAGGATGGGACTTCATAACCTAAAGCTATAATTGCACAAATAACTCCAATATGCAAATGGACCAAAACTTATGAAAGTGTGAGACCCTGTGACTGTTCGTCCATTTTCTATCCATTTTGGGTTCACTTTGGGTGCAGCCTTGGCTGGGATCTGGTGCTGCCAAGGTGGATCCATTGAGGCCTCCTAAAAAATCCCTACTTTATTTAGCTCTGTCTAGTCTCTGTTCTAGGTCAGCCTTCACAAGGCATCAGGACAGATCAGAACTGCCCTGTTGGTGATGAGTTGCTTTGACCAGTAGGTTCTTTTACAGTACTTTTTTGCAATATTTACTTGGTGGAGCACACAAAAAGCAGTGCAGAACTCAATCCTGTGAGACTGGATGGGTTTCATGCAGTCCACGTTGCTGATGTAGTTGCATGTGAGCAAACTTCCAAAAACACGGGGACAAATTTGTGCTTTATAGGTAAATACATACCTTCAGTGCCTGGTTTCATAGAGTACAAATTTTCCTGTAATCTGGGCACATCTGCTCATAATAATTAACTTTTGTGATGTGTGAAAAGTAGAGCTACATCAGCTCTGTGGCATGGTGAGATGGATTGCTTCCTCTCTGTTCATCACAATGATTAATTGTAGTGGTTATAGGAAGATGGCTGCTTTTTTATTAATTTTTGGGTTTAGATTATATATCTGGCCCCTTTTTAAAGCTTATTTAAATGTTAATACTCTGCAAATCTGATATAAAAGCATAAACTTTGTAATTTTAAATACTTTGATGAAAAACAGGGCAAAATGTGTCTGCTCAAATTGTCTTATCTGAAGCCTTTCAAAGATGCCTTTCCTTATTAGATGAATTTCACAGGTAACTGTAAATACTGGAGGCAACTATAAAGGAAAGGTAGAAGGATTATGGAGTTTCATTTGACCCTAATTGCTGGTGTTTCCAAGGGGCAGACTTAATAATAATGAAACATATTAGCAATTTGCAGTTGGTTCTCTGCTTTTGCAGGTATTACATTTTTGCTATGAATGAAATAATCACCTAATGTGTTTCCAGAAGTTAAATACCCTTATTTCTTGGGCTGTATTTGAATAAAATTTGATTATATGCTTTGTGGAATGTAAATGTTCAGGCTTGCAGTGGAATAAGTGATGGGTACACAAGTGCAGCTGTCAAATAGGTTGATGAGGGGAGCCCAATGATCCTGTTGTATTTTCTCCCAGTGCAGTCATCGTTGTCTTCCATTACTTCCAAACGAGTTAATGTGTTCTGTAGATGGAATTCAGCCACAGGTTTTTATTGCTTTTGAGTTTGCACAGTCAGAATGGCAGAGGCAAAAGAAATGAAGTGTGGAGAGTATTGAGCAGAAGTCTGAAACTTGGGGAAAGTTGCGGGAGGAGTGAACAGAATTTAGCTTACTATTTAAAAATCTTTCTAGGTTGCTCAACTCATATTGATTAAATGATAAACAAAGTACTTTTTGAAATCTCAGTTAACTGGCATAAACACCCTGATTGAATTATGCTGCAAACAGAACACTATAAGGGAAAATGTCTTTACCAGTTACAGTTATAGCTTTTTTTTTTAAGATTTCTTATTAAAAATTTCATCTCAGAGTTTGCTCAGAAGATAAACTAGACTCAACAAAGAAGCTAATGCAAAAATAAGCTATTGCAGTGGCATCAATGAACAGATACAATAAGCAAATAAACAATTTGCAGATAGAGAGTCAACATCCCATGAAATGTTTATAAAGGTAATATTTAAGATCTCATAAAATCAAATTGTATTCAGATACAATAACAAAATTCAGTAATAAAACAGTGGTGAATAGTCAGAGATTATCATAAAGCAAAAGGCTGTATTCCATTTCAGAGGTTTTCTTTAGTGCTAAGCATTCTATGTGTTTTTATGTCAACCCCACCCAATCTTTGCATACCCAGTTACTCCTGGTTAGTGTGCACATCTGAATCAAACTCCTGCAGGCATGTGCTTTTTGATGCAATGTAATTTAATTACTAAGGAAGTCATTTAGGATTCACGGTGCTGAGCATTCTTAGGATTTTTGTCCTCAAGGAAGCCAACTATTCTAAATGCCTGTCTTTTTGCTTCACTGTGTCCATCAACTTAGGACAGCAAATTGATGTATTTAATTTTTTCCTTTTTTTTTGGTATAGTTGTCCCTGTTGGATGATTATTTGTTCCAATGTTTCTTATGCAAATCAAAAATTAGCTGTTTTTCACCTCTGACAGATCGAGATCAGTTCCTCTAAGTTTGCTAGAAGCAGGATCCATTAGAACAGACACTTTTGGAATAGCTGGTGTATCCTCGCTAACCCTTTCCTTGTAGGGAAATCCACTCCCAGGATTGCAGCTGTCCTGGCCTGGGAAGGGTGGGGAGAGCCTGGGTTTGGAGGGGGTGGGTGGGAGAGTGGAGGGTGTCTGTTCTTGCCAGGACATTTGCAGGAGGGTCCCTTTGTTATCTTTAATGCCTGTTGCTAATACTGATTTTGCATGTTTGTGCTGCAGCCTTCTGCTAATCCACAGGAACCTGATCTAATTTTCACCTTTTTTTGTTGTTGTTGTAGTTCCAAGGGCAGTGAATAGCTTTAGGCTGAGCTCAGCTGATCTCTCATACTCCAGATTATCCCCATTGTGGTTGTGCCTATTCCCTCACAGAAGAGCTTTCGCTTTGTCTTTTCTCTTTTTTTTCCTGAGCTGCACCTTTATTCAGTTTTCTTTTCCCTGCCAGCCCAGCTTTCAAGCATGCCATACTTAGTTTTAATGCAAATATGTTTATATGAATGTGTTTGTCTACCTGCCCATCCCACTGTTCCCCATTCGTTCCTGCTCATGGCTTATGCTCTATGCTGAGTGGAATTTATTGTATCACACCAAATTTTACCAGTCATTCTCTATAAACTGTTTCAAAGATGGAAAAGATGTAAAATTTATGGATAAAATACATTTCACCATGATTTACATGTCCTTCTAGAAGTGAACGTAAGTACCCCCTTATGTTACTATTCCAGTCATGTGAATTCACCTGTTAAATATTGACTGCAACAGGGTTTCACCCCAAAATACATGTTAGTGTGATAACTGTGTAAAAAAGTTCAGTCTGTTTTTAAGTAAATATATTGATGTTGTGGCACCTTAGTTATTGAAGATGAACTGTCATGTGAAGATGATGGAGGAGCCCTCAGAGTTTGGGAGAGGGATTTAGGTGTCTCACCTAGCACTGCCTCTGTATTTCACAGTGTGGGAACATTGGGCAGCCTGTGGGGGACAAAAATTGGGTCCCACTTTTTTATTTCCTCTTGTAAGTTACTCTGAGAAGAGCTGTTTAATACTGGTAGCAGGTGACTGCTGTTTATTCAGTGTTTCTGTAGGCATAATAGATTTTTGGTTGATAAAAAATAATGTGATTTTGGGAGGTGATTCTATATAATGTGTTTGTTTGAGGTTGTTGCTAAAGACTCACACTGGAGCTGTAATGGAAAGTGTATTAAACTGCATTTTAAACATATACAGTAGAAAGGTAGATAAGCATTTGAAAAATTAGAGAGTTAAACATTTCCTCACTTCTTTACAATCTTTGCTCATCCTTTTGCTATGAGAGAACTACCAACCTGACATCTTTTAACTGAGATGTAACCCATGTCCTTACTTCCAGTGAACACTTATGTTTTTTAGAATAATTTTGTGTAACAGTGTGAAACAAGCTGTTATAGGGGCAATGTAAAATACAAGAATCTGTTCAAAGCACTGTATGAATCTCAGGGGTTTTTTGTGTTTTTACTCTATTGGAAAACATGGGAGTTTCATCAAGACTTCTCATTTATTGATAGACACATCAGTGTTGGTAGCTCATCTATTTTTCATTTTATTAGAAAAAATTGCATTTACTAAGTTGAGCAGAGAAAGAGATTACATCCTGTGCATGTAGTTTACACAAGTACACAGGTCTCATCATTCCCTGGAGATAATGAGGTTTGAGGTTTACAGTTGTATTAATACCTACGACAGTGGGTTAATAGCTAAAAAAGCCATTTTATGCATTCCTTTATGATTTTCAACAACTAGAGGAAAACATTTTTTTTCATCTTGATGTAATCAGTAACTTTACCAATAATACTTTCAATATCTTTTCTTTTAAGTCCAAATTTGTGTGTATTAACCATACACCTTCACTATGTGGTATTTAATTTAATTTAGAATTATTTTTTACTTTGCAACCTTACATAGAAGACTGTGAGGATGTCTTTGGTTAACACACCTAATGCTTTATGAGACAAAAAAGTAATTCAGGCTCTGTAGTCACTGTGCTACGTAACAACTGAATCATAATTTTTGAATTGACAGTCAACATATATTAAATCAGATCATCTATTTGAAACAGTAGTATTTCATAAACTGTAGCTGACAGATTATTATGTTATCTGGGAGAACTCCTTTCTTCCTTCATCTTGCCTCAGAACTAATACCCATACAATTGAACCTTTGGTAGAAGTCAAGGTCACAGCTTTGGAATAAAGTTATATATGGGAATTGCCTGTCTTCATATTGAAAAGGTAAGTAAATCAAAAGTACTGATATGGTAATCTGCAGTGTGTTCTCTTGCATTTTATTGAAACAAAATGATAGGAAGTTTTCTTGACTTGGTGAAACTTTATATAGAAAGCATCCTAATAAACCTATTTCAAAATACCCTTACAAATAAATTTTAAAAAATCAAGAATGGCAGTAAATGATAAGATGTGTATCTATATATCTTGATGCCAGGTCACACAACTTTTCTGGAATGACAGGAGTCAGGAGCTTGAGGGTGTGATCCTCTCTGGGTAGAAGAGGTGTGCTTGGAGTTGAGCATGGGGCTGCTGGATGCTCCCAGCCTGTCAGGCTCCAGTTCCCATTCAGATTCTTTATTCTTTTTCTGTGTTTCATCCTTTCCAGTGCTGGGTTTTTCACTGAAATTTTGAACTGTGGGCAAAATGGTTTTCAAAAGCTGGCTCTTGTTCAATTCCTTCTTAGCCCATTTTTTTTTTAGTACACATCAGTGAGATCTGCTGATGTGAGGTGAAGAGTCAGTAAAATAAAAATCAAAGTTGCCTCCGAGGAACCTCCTCTTCCTTATTTGTTGATTCAAACTTTCCAGCTCAATCAATTTCTCTCTTATTCCTTGTTGGCACCAACCTTATAGGCCTGAATGAAGGCAGTGGTTTTTATTGCTTCTAGTATATTGTTGCTAAATTGTTTATTAATTTGCAGTGAAGAACTCATATATTATACACACACAAAATGTCCATACTTCCCTGTTAGTGCAGCCTTGATTTGTTGAAAAGTAGTGTTACATTCAAGGGGTTTTTTTGGGGGGGGGGGTGGTGGGGGAAGCAAAAATATCTTAAATTCCAAGATTTTTTTTTTTTTCTGAAATGAATTATGCATTATTCCGAGTAGGTGAAGACCGTGGATGAAATACTGGCATTTAATAATGTAATGCCAGAACCTCCTGGCATAAAGTTCAGTAGCTAGACCAATATTTAAACTGTTGAGCAATGTTATTGCTCTACTAAACCTCATCACTTTGCATTTCTCTCTGCAAGACCTACTATTGCCTCAGGCTGTAAATGGAAGATGAGATTTTATTATAAAGTCTCCTGGATTAGGTACACAGGAACCACACTGGTTGACACTGGCTTTGATATATACGAGCAAAAGTTTATATAGTCATTTTTGCTGCCTTTCCATTCTAAAAGTTAATTAACTGATAAGATATAACCCTGGAGCGTGGGCCTTCAGACAGGACAAGACAAAGGTTTAGAGAGAAATTGAGACAAAGGTCTGATGCAATGAATGATGGAGGAAAGGCAAAATGCCAGCACAGTAGCTCAGAGAATGTCTCACTTCTGTGTAGCTCTACAATCTGAATTTATTTGCCTGTGCCATGTCAAACTTGCTCATAGAAACAAATTACTATGAATTCCTGCTATGCTGTATTTATACTTCCATTATAGCAACAGCAAGAGTTGTTCTCCCAAGTACAGCACATTTGTATGGAAAGTTCCCTTTCCTCTGGGCTTCTGAGGAATTAAAAAGCTGCTATTTACTGTTTCTTTGAAATACACAGTTAAAACACCAAATATCAGTTCTCACTTCTGAAAAGGGTGATGTGAATCTTGATGGATTTTCAAAGTATCCCGCTATTTTTGCATTGAATTTTATTTCCTAAATAACTTGTTCTAAAATGGAAGAAATAATTACCTCTTTGGGAAATTTTGGGAGTCCCTTTGGTTATGTTCCCTTGTTTTTAAGGGTCATGGGCATGATTTGAGATAGAATTTGTTCCCTTTTCAGGGAAGGAAGGGTCAGATGTTCCTCTGGGCTTCGTGTCACCGAGGCAGCCCCAGCTCTGCTCCTCCGTGATGCCCTCCCTGGCTGGGTCCTGCATCTCCAGAGGGGAGCACAGCCCTGCTGCTGCTGCTGTGAGGGAAATTCTGCTCTTACAGGAGGTGGAAATTGATAATAAATCCTTGTGGCCCAGCCACTCTCGAATGAGCATGTGAGGTAAATGTGAGTCTGCTGTTGTTGCAGTGGCACAGTGTGAATAGCCACCTCCACTTCTACAAAATTTTATTCCAATTTAATTTCCAAAGATGACCTTCCCCTGCTTTAAGTGCTCCCCAATTTGAACCTCTGATCTTGTAATGACAGTTGGCAGAAACCTTCTGCATTAAGAAAGATTCGCACAGAGAGCAATTTTATGGGAGAAACTGCTCTGAGCTCCAACAAAGATGAACAAAACTTCACAGGTGAAAAGAGGGTATAAGCTGAGAGTCTAACTGGTGATTTATTATAGCCAAGATTAAAATGATTTGTACTGGAAAGACTGTAATAAAAGAAAATGCAGCATAGTGCATAGTGCAGTGTCCCGGGCTGTGGTTGCCTGGAATGAAGATTACTAGTCCTAATAATCTTTCAGCAGGGTGGAAAGTATTTCTGGGTCTGATGCAATTTATGTTCTCTTGTATTTTTTTTTTTTTCATTTGATTGCTTTTTTTCAGTTAAGTAAGCCATCAGTTATATTATCTGTACCAATGGTAAAGGAATAATGATAGAGAACTTTCTGTGTCCAAATGTTGCATCTGCTATACATGAATAATCCTATTGTGATCAGCGTTTGGATTGTGTAATTTCTTTAGAAACAAATTCTTGCAAACAAATGCTTTATTCATAAAAGAATCATTAAAAAGAAAATATAATGGGATCTCTTGTTTTCCTGTTGAAATAATTGTGTTTTCCCATTGTTGCAGCAGTAATGCAATCTACTTTATAACCCCCCCCCAATTATAATAGCTTAATGAAAATTCAAGATGAGTAGCAGCAGACAAATAAGAAATGTTTCACTTTTTTGCCCATAAGAAAGGAAGTTCATTGCATGAAAATCACAAAGTCCTGTAAGATATCTCGCTTTGCATCTTCTCTGATCTTCTGCCTTGTTTTTAAGAGATTAGAAGGAAAAAACAAATAGTCCCTTTAGATCTGTTAGCTTCAAAAGAGAAATAAAAAGGAATGTGCTGGCTGTGAGAATGGTCTGAACAGCAAACCTGAGGGAAGATGGGTGTAATTATTTTTATTATTTTTAAGAGGCAAAGCTATTGGATCTGCTTCATTCACGCACGAAAAAGTTCATTTAGCATGAGCCAGGGGAAAAACCACTCCTAATACTTATGGAAATCAGGATCTTTTGTATGCCCAGTTTAGAAATACAGCCTTGGACTGTTTGTCTCTCCTGGGGGATTTGGGTGTCTTTTTTGGTTTTGTTTTTCTTCCTTTTTTTTTTTTTTTTTCCTGATGAAGAATGGATTCCCTGACATAGGGTTTCCCAAAAACACTTTTCCTCTGCATAGTTGTAATATGGGGGAAAAAGTAGGAAAAGCCATTCTGGATGGATAATTTATCTATTATGTATATATGTATGGAGCTCCCACACATTAGAGTATGACTTTGCTCTTCCTGGGATTCCAGTCTGCCTACTTAGTTTTCCCACTGGGTAAATCTCTTGAAAACCCTCAAACATTTCATTTTTCAAGGCTGTGGGAGGGAAATTTTTTACATTCTCTTTCTGCCTCTCTTAACTTTAATCTAAATACAGTGTCTTTACTGTACTTACACTGTGCTGACCCTTGAATCTCAAGTCCAGTATCTTTATTTTTCTCTCGTGAGGTGGACAATATTGTATGATGGCTGAAAGATACTTAATTTAGATAACATGAATTATTTGACTATGCGTTTTTATTAGTTTCAGTCAAAGTAATTTCGGTTGCATTATCAGTTTTAGACTGGAGATGAGTAGCCAGACTTCAGACCTCAAAGCATTTTGTATTCTTATCTGTTTTTTATGGTAGAAAAGTGATAGTTAGAATGAAAAGTTTTATGCAGGAACAAAAATACAAAATCCATTGGTATTTCAGAAAACTTTGAGAGCACTTTCCATGAGGAAAATGTAGATTAGGATGAGTTGAAAAGCTGTTGAAGAGCCTGTGTGTCCCAATAGCTTTAGCTGCTGGTCCTGAGCAAAGGAGCAAGAGCAATTTGAGTCTGGAATACCAAAATGAGAAGAGCCAGAGCTGGGGAATGGGGAGCTGAGGAGGAAAGGTGGGCTCAACTCTTGAGGTGTTAACCTTGGACCATCATATTTTAAATCTAATGTTGGGGCAGTTGTGGATATGTGGATGTTTTAGTGTTGTGTTCTGGATTTACTATCTGTGCTTCACTGCAGAGGAAGTCAGTGCTTGCTTAATCAGATAAGTAATTTTCCAACTTGAGTTACTAGAAATACTGTAATGTTGTGTTTGTTTTCCATTCTCTCTCTCTCTCTCTCGTGTTATTTGGCATATTTGATTCTCTGTATTTGCTGTCATCTCAATGCATGTATTTATTGCAGGATGGCTTAGTCTTATTTTCAAGTTGTGCAATAAATAATTCATCTTAAATATAACTTGATGATAGGTGCTACAAAGAAATTGAACTCAAGTAATTTTGGTAATTGTGGGCCACAGAAGGAGGAAAAAAATTAACATGTTTTTGTATTTTATGTTCTCTGAAAGGAGCATAATTTCTATCATTAATCATCTAATGCACTTCCATTGATTTTCTTTTTAATAGAAAATGAAAGTAAAAGCAATTCAAAACCTATAATAATGTTTGGGGGGAAAATTGTGAAAGATTGTTTAGAATGATTGCATAATGTAGAAGCACTCAGATTGCAGCTATTCTCTGGACAAAGTAAATTTGAAACATTAAAAACTCATATTATTTTGCCTTCCTGGCCAGGCAGAGTCTAAACCACTTAGAATACGAAAACACTTGTATAAAAATAGTGCTCAGCATTAATATATCAATGCTGTGTTCTGCCTTCAGTGTGTGGGTGGGAGGAGGAATGGGCTTTACAGCAATGTAAAAGTTCTCTCCTGCTCCTCCTCTAACTGTGGGTAGTTGTGGCTCACAGATGAGGAGGAGTCACAGCTTGGCAAAACTGACATGTGCAGCTCAGCTCTTACAGCAGTTCAGATCCTGTATTCCAAACCAGATAACTGATTGCCTCATCCATGAATAGCAAATTAAAATTGCACTCTGAGGAGTTATTTTACATGCAAGAGAGGTGAGCCCAGTTGAAGGCATTGGATGGTGCTGGAGGTGCCCTCCCACCTTGCTGGCCCAGCTGCAGCTGGATTTCCTTCTGAGGCTTCTGTGCCTACATCAACCCCACTCACACCTTACTGCAGAGAGAATCCAGCCTAAAGAGCAGCTACAACATGGACCTTTAGTTTGAGAAGGATGTTCACAGTTTTGCATGCTGTTTTTCCCTCCCTTCTATCCCAAACTTCTCCCCTTTCCCGTTACAATCTCTTCTCCATGCTAATGCTCTGCACCTGACTTTTCTGCCCATTTCTTCCCTGACCCCTTTTCGTGCAAACCAATTCAGTTGCTTTTCTCTATCTTTCAGTTGGTATTTACCATCTTAATTGCATCTCAAGCTCATCTCGGGCTCCCCTTGTTTGTTTATAGAGCCTGTTGGTTGGGATCTTTGTTTATTCAGCGCTCTGTTTGCTGGTGGCATTTGTCAGCCCTTTAGCACTTCTGTCAATAGCATTAATAATTACAGAATGGGAAACTGGTGACCTCAGAGACAGTTTTCCTGCTGAATAACTAGCTGTCTCAGCTCTTCCTCAGTTATTTGTATGAGATTTGTGTCTGTGATGTCCTTCCTGGCATCATTTGTTCTTTTCTTTTAATGGTTATCGGATGGTGTGTTTCTGTAAGTCCAGACTTTGGACACACTTATGGCAGGGAGTGCTGCCATCCAAGGAGGCTGCCACAGGGATGGAGTTAAGTCTATAATTATGTCCTTATAGAATCAAGCCTTTAAACTTCCATCTGAGTCTCAGCAGAGCCTTATGTCTTCTATTATGTCTGCTTCTGGCCTGCTGTAATTAGGGGTTGCATTAACATACCAATAATAGTGTACATGTTCCACCTGGGATTCTGAAGAAACTTGTTATGAGTATGAAGAAGCATCAATATAGAAAATAAATGAGGTCATCATGAGTTATGGGACTATGCTTAGAGTGAGCAAGTCTTGACCCTCATAGTATTTTAGTCTCTAATTTTCTAATATATTATCCCGTAACTTCTTTTTCACTTACCAGTAGTGATATGTGTAAGCAATGATGTGTTATCTCATTACATTGAGGGATACCAAGAATAATTATACAACAGAAGTGAGGATTTTTCTGAACAAGAGGGTAAACAGCCATATTAAAATAATTGCTTTGACTTTACATGCTGGCTTTAACCTTTCAACAATTCTTAGAATTTGAAGACAGGGAAGATTATGACCTTATTTTGCCCACACCTCTTGGCATTAAAGCTCTTGTCTAGCCATATAGCTCATCCTGTTGTTCCTGTACTAATTCCAGTAATTTCATTTGCGCTACTGCATAGCTTTAGTTTTAGTGTTTGGCCTGAGTGTACCTTCCTGGAATTATCAGTCATGGTTTTCAGATGTTCTAATGACATTTAATTCCAGAGTTTTGAAAATACTAATTTACTTTTCTCAAATTGAAAGTGCCATGGTACAATATAATTTTACTGGTTCATAGTTGATACTCTCAGTCTTTAGCTTTTTACCCTTTGGAATCTGTTAGAATGCATTTTTAAAGGAGAATTGATTGTAACTTTGGTAAATGAATATGATTACAGAGGTTGTCTGTAATTGGATTTTTACTTAAGAGGAATTAAATTTATGTTATGTTTCCCTATTGAAGGCAATGCTGTGCCTGTACCATTTCATTCTCAATACAATTCCTTTTGTTAGCATCACATCCAATGCTCTTAAGTCAGGCATGAGCACCCGAGTCCCCTCAGCTTGATGCTGACACCCTGCTTTGGTGATGACATAACATCATCCAAGGATGCCTTCAGTGCCTCTGCAATCTGACAGCGTACAAACATTTGATTTCACCATCTAAAAGTTTATAGGAGAAGTGTCTGTTATTTACTTTCAATTTAGGAGCAATGTAGTTACAGAATGCAGCTCCCATATGCTTGTGTGTGCCATATGCTGAGATGCTGGCACAGACTCGCTCTTGTGGGTGGGAATGCAAAGCCAGAAGCCAGAGACTGTCACACTGAATATCCCCTTAGCAGTCCTTGCTCAGTCTCCTGGCAGGGCCCTGTAGCAGCAGAAAGGGAAATTTGCTCCCTAAGCTCTACATTTAACACTTGATTTAAGCCTTGAAGCAAAGCAGTTGCATCTGCAGCTATTTTCATTGCTCATATTAATTGCTATGTTGTGTTGGCACCTTCACAGGTGCATGCACACAGTGTGCTAAACAATTCCAGCCCTTCCCTGAAAAAAAAAGTTATTTTCTTAAACCTCTTAAACCTGGCTACTTTTCAGTTTAATTCACAATCTCATGTTTATCATTACAATCATTACAAGAGAAAGCATTTTGGTGTTTGATTTTTTTTGTGACAGCAGTTCTTTTTATATCAGTGGAATTGCATTAAAATGTCATGCCATAGTTTGGCCCCAAATGTTTAATTCCAGTTTGATGGGGTTGACTGCTGGTTCAAGAGGAAATCCTACATTTTCTCGATTTGTGGGAACCACTGTTATAATTTGAAAGCCTTTATTTGGAAGTGTCCGATTATTAGCTGTTTTAGTCATATGTTTGTGTCCATTTTAAATGCTGCAGAGATGGAAGAAATCACACATTATGCCTAGGAGGGATTTGTTGCTCTGATTTTTTTTCTCAGTGCATAGGACTGCAAATGGACTACATTTGCTCTCTGGAGGTATCCCACTTGAAAAAAACAAAAGAAATGTTGACATAACAGAAATAGCTTTGCGGTATGAGTTTATTTAAAACCATTGTGACAGAACTGAGGATTAAGGGGAAATATTTTTTTATGCAGCATAAACCACATATGAGCCAAACTAATCAGTACTTTGAAACCACTGAGGATAAATAATTTTACTTTCCTGAAGGTTCACTGAAAACAAATTTCTCTCATTTTCTTTTCAGAAGTGCCTGTATATGAAAATATTTTTCTCTTAGAAGTTAAAGCTAAGTAAACTGAGAGGTTTGCAGGAAGGAGAAATGAGGGGATTGGTTCCTGATAGAACCACTGGAGTTGAGTCCATCATCTCTGCTGCTTTCTGCCTGCCCCTTCCCAGTCTGTTCAAATGCCCTAATGGGCTTTTGCTTTATAATTTTGTTTATTTTAGCAGTTCATGCAGCTCATCTCAAGCCAGGTTTTGAGTGTAGCCAGAATCACAGGAGATCCTCCTCCTCCCCTCCTTTAGTTGTTATGTCTGTTATCAGAGTTTACATTAAATATTTTTTTCAGCCCCTTTTTGTCTCCATGCTTATACAATATCTAATCCACTTTATTGTTTGTTATTTTAATTCAACTTTCGTCTCTCATGTTTCCATTGTCAGTAATTTCTTTAAGCTCCATGATCTCTGTCAAATATTTGCCCTGATTTCATATGTCCTTTTATATATATATATATATACATGCATCTCTTTTAGCATCCAAATAGGCTCGGTGAATTCTTTGTATGCTTAAAATTGTGGCCATTTGTGCAGAAGCTGGGGGGGTTAGACAATAACTGATCACAGCAGTGTGATGGGGTGTCTGCTTTGACATTGATACCCAAAACTTCCACCACTTGTGCTGACATCATGGATGGTGTCAGGAACGAGCTGTGCTTTTCTGCCAGCTCCCAGTGAGCGTTGCAGTGGGGTGGTTTGCTCTGGAATCACAATTCCTGCAGTGTGGGGCTGGCCCTGGAGATGATGTTCATGTCCCTGCCAGCTGCTGTCGTGGTGCTGAGGAGATGCTCTGCATCCCCTTGGGCACACCTCACGTGGTCACAGCTGTGTGGCCAAGCCTGGGTGTCCTTGCTGGAGGTGATGAGGCTGCACAGACCTCGGGCACCAGAGTCCCTGAGCTGTTTAACCTTCCCAAACAGGACAATTACGCCGTGTGCCCACGCAGGGCTGTGACCTCTGTCCCGTAATGAGGAGGGGAGGGCTCCCAGGCTCACAGCTGCACTTGGGAGCTAGGAAGGGTCACAGGATTGGAAGTGAAAGCCAAGGATCAGCAATTTAGAGGGGTTGTTAATATGCTGATTTGCTGTCACTTGAGTCTAAAGAGACGTTTAACAATTGCTTGCTTTCTGCATGCTTTTCAAAATGCTGATTTTTTTCCACAGAATCTAATTACATTTTAATAAGATGTTTTTTTTTTTATTTCCAGGTGATTGCTAACCCATTCCTTTCTTCCATACAGTGCTGTAGTTAAAACCCAGAAAATCATGTGTATTCATTGCATAGTTACACCCTAGTAAATCCTTTAACTGTAAGAAAACAGAGTTCTTTTTACCTTTCTTTTCATGCATTCTTACATTAAATGCTGGCAACAAGGAAAATATATGCAGCCTCAAAAACCTGAATTATTTAGCAATTGTCATAAAATAATATCACAGGTTGTTGAAGTTATATAATAAAATCTGTATTAAATAACTTTGTCTTTAGTAGCTTTATGATACAATGTGTGGACTTGCCTAAAATCAGGGAACCCAACTTGACAAAAATCTCATGGCCAAATGCACTTCATTACTCTGTCCCTGAGTTTATTACCTTAATCAAGTCATGACCTGCCTTTGCTTTGTTTAACCTATGCTGAATTATATAAATAGCCTATAATCTTGGAGGTTTTATGAGAATTAATTATTAATGAAATGAAAGACTGTGATGTGCAGGCTATTTTTATTTATTGTAATTACTTACTATATTAATTCACTGAATTTAACAAGTTTTATCCTAGGCTTCCTGTGACTCAGATTCATACATTAAACACTTTTGTTCTTTGTCATGTCTATACAATACCAATATCCACAATGAAAAATTAATTATTAGTTCTAAAAAAGAACAACAGACAAAGTGGGAGAGTATGAGTGGTATCACAATATTTAATGGGCTCAATGTGGAGGGGCCAGACCTGGTACTTACACCTTGCTGAAAGAAGCATTTAGCTGTAGCATGTGCTCAGCCATTCCCTTCATCTGAAATATGGAAAAAATGATGGTTTTGGAAAAATAAGCTTTCTTTTATAGTTTTCAGGGGTGGTTTTTTTTTTACCCCTTTAAAGCAGTTTAAATTCCATGAGTAGCAAGTGAATCCCGACATCAACCGAGTATGTTTTCTGGCACATGACCACAGTGTTACCAATTTCTTACTTGGTTGTACAATGTACCATTGGTTAAAGTGTCCCACAACCTTTGAAATGACTGCTTCCTTGAGAATATCTGGTTTATATAATCATCTAGATAACACACTGGTCAAAAAAGAACATGTCTTTATGGTTTTTGTGGAGCTTCACTGAGTGACACATGAACAATGCCCTAAAACCAAATCAGCTTTATCCTGTCAATTCAGGGGAGAGAATCTCACACAGAACACCAGGACTGACTGCCCAGAGTGTAATACAATATATATCTATGAGAACATAAGGATTTCTGTTCCCTTGCTTGCAGCTGTGACGTGCCTGTCGGAGCAGGGTGGCTCTGCCGCCGTCGGGGACTGCGTGCAGTGGGCAGGAGCGATGCCAGCCCTCGTCCAGGAGTGCTTCATTCCCTGCAAGGATGACTGCACTTTCACTCCCTGGTCTAAATTCACAGCCTGCTCTTCTGACTGTGACACAACCAGGAGCAGGAGGCGGTCACTCACAGGTACAATCTTTTACAATATTTGTCTGATTGGGAGTAATGCCTCTGGAGTGTTGGAGTGGTGGGAAAATCCAGACAGAACATCCTTAATGGGTTTTTCATCTGGCACTGATCATTGCCAGCCTTACACACATTCCAGTACAAGAGCAAAATTCTATTTATCCACTCGCTGGTGGAAAGGTTTTAGATGTAAAACAAATGAAACAGTGACCAGGCTTCGTGCAAGTTTATCTGACCTATTGATCTGGGAAGCATGCAGAAAATACATATAACAGGAGTACAAATCAGTGTGATTTTCTGGAGGAAGTTTAAAACTGGGAGTTTTGTGCTCAGCGGTATGCCCCAGTTCAACAGGGCAAATGAATACTGTGAATAAAGAAAACCCAGTACCATTGGAGCAGCTTTGTTTGATCTTTTATATGTATTCATTAAACTCACCAGTTCAAACCATTTGATGGATCAGTCTTCCATACTGGCTGTCGAGGTTTGTTATTATGTTATTTGAATGCTGACCAAACTGAAAAGCTTTAAAACTCCTTGACGTGAATAGTTTGGAACTGCATGTTTTGCTGGGAGTTGTCTTCCCCCCACGTGCATAGTTAAATAAAAATGGATTATACTGTGCTTACATGGTTTACAAGAAATTTGCTGTTATTGTTCTTCTCAACACTCACTTCTTTTCATGTTTCTGTGTTGTGTTTGAGAGCTAATGTGTACCTGGCTTGAGTTTGCTCCTTTAATAGAGGTGAAACTTCAAAGATTTTGACTGTGGAGTAGAGTGCTAAAATTGCTGTAAGAATATCTGCTGAGATAAAAGCTGGGACCTGAAGGGCAGCAAAATGTGGTGGCCACCATTGCTCCTTCCTCCTAGACTCACTTGTCCTTGGCTGTATGGCTGTCTTCTTACTCCATTTGTTACTGCTGGAATGTTCTCTGTGTTTCACTAACTAACAATTACAGCATACATTTATACTGGTTTCAAGCTGCCATTTGTCAGTGTGGCTCATTAAAGGATAAAGATTTCTTTTTCACATAAAACCCCAGTATTATACAATGCTCTGTAGTTTCTGGCAAAAAGCATATTCTGAAGTGTTCTCTATACCAGTGCCTGTATGTTTATAATAGGAAAAATGCTTGATCCCCAGCAAAATAATAGGTGCCTGATCTTACAAAAAATATGAAAAAAATAATGAATAATTACTTACAGGTAGTTCTAAATCTGATTTTTCTTTATGAGCATTGTGCAAGTTACAAAACAGTACAGCCCTTCCTATCCCCTTGCTTACTCTGTTCTATATCAGATGGAGATCTGTTCAAGTAAGTGGACCAAAAATGGTTTGTAATGCCCAGGTTCTGTTGGTTTGTCTCCTCTCCTGCACTGCATTTGTGACCAGCCACCACCAGTCTCTCCCATTAGACCTTGCTGGGTTCCTTTTTCCTGCCAGGATGGAGCTCATGGTCTCAGCTCCTGGCCAGTGAAGGTGTCCTGAAAATCAAATGGTGAACGTGTAGTGAATGTCCCAGGTGGGGATGTGACAACGCCCCAGAGAGCAGCAAGGGACATCCAAATCAGATACTGCCTTTGGTTTGGTCTCCTTTCAAACGGAGAACTCAGTGAGACAGGTGCCAACTTGTATTTGCATAAATGCTTCGTGAAAAAGAGGTAGACCAAAGTATTGAAAAAATCTTGTCCATGGGAATTCGATCCAAAGATTTAAGGAAAATGCTATTTTCAAAAGTATTTTGTGATGTTAAGAATCCTTTACCCATGTGCATTTCACCTCTCTGTAAGTGTGCATGAATTTTACCTCTTGTCCATCATGCATATGTCTATGCTCAAGTGAATGTTTTGGCTCAATTTTAAGAGTTCATTGATAATGTAATTTAGTGGAAATCTTCTAATTGTTTGCTAAGTATTTGCTTGCCCTCCATTCAATTTTTAATAGTATAATTCATTTTACTTTGTAATTCATCATTGATTCGACATATAAAATTAGTAATTATTTAAGTGAAAGATTTAGTACAGAACATATCAAAATTCAAAGTCATTATAATGAAAACACAATTTTTAGGTGAGTTTTCAGTTAATTAATACAGTCAGTTAATTCTCTGCATTATGGATACAAAGCACTTTCTGTATTTTTAATGTTTCCTCTAATTTTTATGTACAGTGTGCACTACCTGATAATATTTAATATATGTAATGTTTGTTAGTATTCAGAAATGTAATTTAAAAAGAAAATTTATTTAATTAATGGGTTTATGTCCTCAAAAAATTTTGGAGATGGTATTTTTAGCAGCAATCTTTAAAACAGTCTGTAAAGATGATAATATCACTACCACTAATTCTAAAAATATTTCCATGTGAAGAGTATGGGATCACTGTCACTTTTCCCCTTAAAATAGGGCTTTCATAGCAACTTCATTTATTTAAGGGCAAGATTCCAACAAAACATATGGCAGGGCTAGTTGGAAAAAGAGCCAGTCACATGAGATTATTAACATCCTTACCCCTCAGTGTGTTGTGCTTTGTGTTGTGATGGCAAAACATGGGCAAATCCCAAATTCACATGTTTAGCAACAGAATGCAGAACATACAACTGAACATTCAGAGTTTGTGGCTTCTCAAACAGAAAAGGCTGGAAATGCCATTAGAGACACCTAGTTAAAGTCTCTTACAAGACGTTCCTTGAAGTATGGGGAGTTGTACCTACATTTCCTCATAAAATGTAATCATAAGTTTATCTACGAAACTATAAAGATGCTGATTGATTTTTTTTTTTTTTTTTTTTTTGCATCATTTTATGCTGGCAAATTCTTCATTCCCCAGAACTCTGGCATAACTATTTGAAAGAGTTGGGGCTTGAAGGATGGTGATATTAAGGGTCTACAGTCAGGGGTCTTTCCTTTGGTGCATACTTGTATGGAAACAGGATTGATGAGACCCAGCTTGTCTGTGGTGAAATGGCTCTTGGTTCCACACTGAAAAGGGAGTTGTTGAGTTATACAACTTATCTTTTGGTTTTAGTATCTTGTTTGCAGTGAAGAGAAAACATTTCTTCTGGGATCAAAGCTTTAAAAACCTTCTGTAAAAGTGTTTTTAGTGCATCCAAGATTCCCAAGGAATATTTTGAGGATGGCACACAGATACAGGTTGTTGCTGAAGATGAATTCTCCCTTCTGTGCAGATGGCAAATGCAAAGACATTCCTGAGCTCAGCCAGCATCAAGATTGTTCCATGGCACACTGGCTGACCTGTGCCAAGAAAAGCATTGATTTTTATCTTTAGAGGCTGTGTACAGACATTTGTTCCCTTGAACAGTTGTAGGGATGCATGGAGCTTGAACTCTCTTTTTTGCATTATTTCTTCTTGTACTGGAGACCCCTTCTCATGCCTTGAAGTCCTGCAGGAGGAGGGCATGGAGAGTGCAATTGCAGAGAGTTGTACTGCGGGTTTATTTGGGTGCTTCTGTTGCTTCCTAAAACTACTGAAAGCCTTCTTTTAAAACCTGTTGAAGGAACAGAGCAAAGGAAAACATAAAAGCAAACACAACCATTGAAATGCTTTCCAGCGCTAATAATTTACTGAGGATTATCTTTTTTCTGTTTTCTTCAAAGCATGGTTTGTGTGCACAGCTCATCTTTAGCTAATTTGTAAAGAAATCTCAAAGAAGTTGTAGCTAATTTAGGGTCTTCCGGAAGTTGTCCTGGCAACCATTGATTGCGAACAAATAGAAACAAAACAATCAAATTTTTTTCCATCAGATAATTAGGGGAAAATGATATTATATTAAATTACAAAGCAGTTTCTGGGCAGAGCATTTCTAGAGTAAGACTTTGTATTTTACTCCTTGATCTACCCATCAGAACAGTATTTCCAAGTTCTCTGGTTGCCCCTGGAGATAAGTACGTTGTCCTTGCATGCCAGAGCGCTGGCAGCAGCTAATAGATGCTTCAGAAACATCCCTGAATATTAACATTCAGATTGTCTTGGTTCTAAAGTGTTGAATTCATGCAAGTATAAATAATATGACGTGTTGTTATCAAGAGTAGCAGATGTTGAGCTAACACACCGATTTCTGTGGTTGGAACAGGGCGAAGCAGAAAGCGAGACAAATGTCAGAACACGGAAGTTTATCCCCAAGTTGAGACAGAGCCGTGCCCCTGCGAGTCCTTCACCTCCCAGCCCCATGGAAACTGGTCTGACTGCATCATCAAGGGAGCTCCATCCGAGCTGCAGCTGGGAATGCCGGCCCAGGCAGGGGCCAGGGAGTGTGGCCAGGGCGTGCGGCTGCGCGCCATCGCCTGCTACGACAGCGCCGGCAGGCTGGTGGAACCGTCTCGCTGTAGCAGTTCGGGTAAGGAGGTGTAGAGCAGCCCTCAGCACGGGTGAATGGCACTCCACAGCTCACTGTGGAGCTTATCCGAGGTGTGTGCTTGCTGGAATAGCTCTCACAAGTTTGCCCTGGGTGTTGCACACAGTTCTTTGAGTATCTTCTTATTGCGCGTTAATACTGGGGGTTTCCTCAGAGTAGGGGTCTGCTGGCATTTCTGCAATGGACGTTGTGCTTCATTAAGCACAAGAAAGCTAAAGTTGGCTACAGTGCCAGAATACCAGAGACATTTCTTTTAATTCCTTGAAAATCCCATAAAAATATAAGCTGTGGAGCAGGTGTATTTATTTCAATCAGTATTTGTTTGAAGAGATCTCCTACTTCTGCTTTTACTTGTTTAGAATTTTTTATTCCCTTTCACTAAGTTTGGAGGTTTGCATGGTTGTTTTCAATGAAGGAATTTGCAATTTTCTAGAGATAATTGTATTTAATTACAAAATGCCTGTGATGTCACCTGCTGTCCCTCATGCCAGGCACACATGGCTTCAGCAGCCAGTGGTCTCCTTGCGATTATGTACCTGTGTTGAGCTCAAATTCACAGAGTGTATTTTCATGTCCCTGCTTCCTGGGGTGCTGTCCACTCACATTTCTTGTATAATCAAGTAGCCTATATCAGAAAGAGAGCAGAATTAAAATCAGGGAGAGCAGGATGTGTCATTCCATTTGGCTGTTCTTTCTCTATTTCCATGATATGCAGTTCATTGAATGGTTTAAGTTGGAAGTGACCTTAAATATCATCTCACCTCAGGTCCCTTCCACTATCCCAGGCTGCTCCAAGCCCCATGCAACCTGGCTTTGCACACTTCCAGGGATGGGGCAGCCACAGCTTCTCTGGGAAAACTGTGCTAGAGCTTCACCACCCTCACAGTTAAGAATTTCTTTCTGGTATCAAATCTAACTCTGACCTCTGTGTGTTTGAAGCCATTCTCCCTTGTCCTATCACTTATTACAGACATAAGCCTTTATTTTATGAGCAAAATCTCGAGCTGGGCTGCTCCCAAACCACTGCTGCTCTCTAACTTCCAGCCAAAAGTCCTGGGTCAGCGTGGAGCAGGATGTAGCAGTTTGGAAGACTGTATGATGGGAGGGGGAGAAATGATGTCCCAGGAGTAGATTAAGTCATTCAGTGGGCACCACGAGTGCTCCTGAGGGTATAAGGGAGCAGAGAAATCAGCTTTCTGGAGGGTCTTCATGATCAGCAGCCTGAGCTGTGTGTAATAAAAGGGAAAAAACCTCCACCTTAATGAAGTGATTCAGTCCTGGAGTGCAGCTGTTGATGGCTGTTCCAGCTGGCTGCACAGGTTCATAAAGCAGCTTTCCATGGTTTTTGTTTCAACAGTGTGCTTTTGTACCAATTGATTATGCCTCTGTGGCCCATGAAGGAGGAGTAGTATACCTTTCCCCCACATTACCTTTTCTCCTGCAAAAAGGGAGCTGCTGGGTTTTGGAAGGTGGATTTGCCTGTGGCATGTCTTGCTCTTTGGAGAAACTCAGGGGGTTTGTCACTGTTAAAAAAGTGGAGGTTGTCTATGCGTGGGGCTTTTCTAAATAACCTTGAAGCCTGTTTTCTGTCAGTGATATTTATGTGGCATTTTTAATGGTCTGGCTTCTCTTAGGGAGGTAGTAGGGAGTGGTAGCTCCAGGGGAATATTGTTCACTTTCTTGTCTTCAGCTTTTTATGTGAGCAAAATTGATTGTGGCACTGCCCTGGCACAGGGCCCACGTCAGAGGTAGAGGGCTGGTCAGTGACTTTGGGCATAGACTGACTAAAAATGGGCAGAAGCTCCACAGGCTCCACTTCCATCACCTGGGGCCTGCTTTCCAAGGTTACATGAAGACAAGTCTAATATTTATGGTCTCTGGAGCTGGGAACTTTCAAAATGCACTTCTGAACACCTTATTGAATTAGTGATAGAAACAAATCATTATCCAATTAATAATAAGCAGAATACTTTTCAACCATAATGGAGAAGAGCAATTTACAGAAGCATGAAGAATTGCTAAGCCCTGAGAAATTATTCATGACAGTGGTTTTTTTAAGCAGCTCAGTTTTTCTTGCTCACCATTGGTATTAGGTGACCTTTTAACATTTGCTGGCTGGCCATGATTATGGCTAATTAATCCATTGTCCTATGTATTGAATGCCAATCACTGTGATATCTGGGCATTGTTCTTGTATTATGAGGTGGGGATAAGCAGGTTCCTCTTTTACTCCTTTCAGGTCTTCTGACTTCTCTTTGTTTCCTGCTTTTTCCTTCCTTTCTCTTGAACCAGAACAGAAATGAGAAGTTTTAAGACTTAGAACTCAGTTCTTTGAGGGGTCCTTCTGAAGAACTGCAAAATGTAGAGAGAGGTAGGGGATGTAAATTTAGCCTCAAGAGTAGGAGTAAAATTGTCCAAGATTTGGTAAAGTCCCGAGTACATGGTGTAAGACAACAAAAATGGCGTAGAACAGAATATGTGTTTGTAGCTTTTCTGCAGAGCAAACTCTAGGCTTGTGCCTTCTTTCTGCAGTGATTTTCATTTTCCCTGACTGAAACCTTGTGAACTTGGTCTCAAGTAAGGTTTATTTCCCTTGGTCAGTGTGACCTATTATGTGAGAGTATCAAAATTGTCAAGTGAATGTATAGTTCACTTGAGTCTGGTGTAGAAATAAATTGCTCAGAAGGGTTCTGTTTCTAAGGCCCTGCTCTGATGCTGACTTTTTGGAGTGATTCTGCATTTGCAGCTTGGAGGGCGAGGGGGGAACCTAAACAAAAACCCAATTCAAATTGTACATCTGTGTTACCTACAAGTTTAGACTCCAACTGTCCTAAGCCTATTATCTGCAAATATATTAACCCTATAAGTGTGCCTGGAGGAAGAGACCTCTGCCCTGACCCACCAGAGCTGAGCAAGCCTGGTGTCAGCAGTGGGCATGCTGATCACCACTGGCTGATTTACCCATCCTTACTGCTATTTAATTGTGTATTAGCTCATGGTCATTAGGTATGACAAACTTAAAAATACAAATCACAGGCTTTTCTGAATCTTACTCCTTTCTATGCCAAATCTTTTCTCCAGGAAAAAAGTACACTTTTTTTTTTTTTTTTTCATGGCTGGCTTTTTTGATAAACTGCTTTGTTTTGGTGGTGTCACCTTCTTCCTTGATCACCCATTCAATAAGCTTGAGAAATGAGTGATTTGCACTTTCCAGTGGAGCTAGTGATTTTCTCTCTGGTTTGGTTCACCCTTTTTTTCTTTCATTAATTTGGAAATGCATCTCTGAAATCATGGATGGAGGTAACTACCTCCTAACTGCATTACAAAATTATAATTGGTAGTTTGCCTCAATTTTCCTTCCTGTCAGAAGACTTCATATATTGTGCTTAGCTCACTCCTAGTTCAGAAGGTCTTCATTTTCTAACTGGGTCTGGAGCATCCTCTTTGGCCATGGAATTGTCCTTTTAATTGCAGTTCATCCGCTTCTCAATCTGCCATCTGAGCTGCTCATACTATTTTTGAATTTCCATCTCCTTTGTTTTGAACGATTTCCCGTCGTCCCTTTGCCTCCCTTTCTTGTGTGCAATGCCAACAGGGTTTTTTTAATCTTAGAGGAACATAGGGTGCCTCATCTGTTCCAAATCAAAGCTGGAGATTTCTGTGCACTTGCATGGAGGTTCTGCTTTTGATCCGACGGGCAATTTATGGAAGGCAGGAGTTTATGAAGAGTGCTTATCCTATTCAAATTCTGCTGTGCTCACAACAACAGGAACCTGGAAGAAAAAGACACCACAGACAAATAGATCCTGGTTTTAAATCACACGGTGCTTAGCTGTGACCTGCACTCACCTTAAAAAGCTTTAATTATCTCTGAATGTATGAAGGGCACAGCAGGGATGCTCAAACACCTCCTTATTCAATAGTGCAGTGTCTCCTTCTGTGAGCTCCAGTTGCTGGTGGACAAACTCATCCTAAAATAAAAAGGCTGGGATTGACTCCCCCCATTTTAGGAGAAAATTAGCTCTTTTCAGGTAGTTTTTAACCCCTAGATTTTAATAAGCATTCTGCAAATTTGTATTTGTGTAGCTCAAAAAGCTACAGAACCTAGTGGTTAAAGGAATATGAATCAGGTGTGTCCTGATCTGAAAGCAAACTTGCTGCTCCTACAAGGTTTTGGGGGAAAAATAAAAAAAAAAGGGTTGAAAATGCAAGATTGAATAGATGCTTGTGTATTTTTGGAAGTGTATAAAATTCAGTAATTACTGTGGTATACATTTTTGTACATTTAGTAAATTTTATTTTGAAGAGTGAAATTGTAGAAATCCCTGATTTTGAAAACCTTCAGAAATAGAAACTTTTCTGAACAGACGTTTCCCTGTGTTTTTGAAAATATTCCAAAGTTTAATTTCATTCTTAGTCTGAGTGACATTTTATATTGAAATTTCAGTTTCTAGTACAACCTGTTGATTTCAGAACCCAGCTAGGCTCTCTGTAATCACTTCCCAGAGATAATACAGACATCCCTGTTTTATCAACACTGCAGCACAAATCCAAAACACAGCCCCATACCAGAAACTGTGAAGAAAATTAACTCTATCCCAGCCAAAACTGTCACAGTCTCTCTCTGTGGCCCTTTTATTACATGACTGGATTTTATTAATGGCTGTATTGCTACTGTAAAGCTTTTCAAACACTGCTCAAGGAAGAAGTTTCAGATAAAAATTCACCTTATTTTCTGTCTATCCCATCCCCTGACATGGGAATTAAGTTTGGATCACAGGACTGTCCTGCCCTCAAGACCCCACTTCAGGACTCTCTGAAGCCACTGCCACCTTTGACTGTTTTCTACTCTCTCACAGCTAAATAGCTTCTAAATGTAGTCTGAAATCCGGGCTGGGTTCTGCTCTGGACTCTCTTCTGACATTCCTACATGTCTCCTTGGGGGTATGGTGACACTTTTAATTACAGCTGTGGCTGCCAGGAGAGCTGTAACACAGACACAGAGCCTGGGAAGGACCTGGCCTCCCTTTCTTGTTTGACTACAGCATTTTTACATATTGCTACCATAACAGTACTCAAAGAATGATTATTTATTTGTTATATTTTCCTCTTTTTTTGGGTTTTTTTTTTTTTTGGTTGTTTATTTTTTTTTTCAAAATCTGTTCACCATAAGAAAATTTGGCCACGCTTCTTCCTTTATGGATGTTAAAAGACTTATCAAATGAAGTTGGATCACAGGACAACTGTTCAGACATTGAGTTCTCTGTGTTTTCCTGGCAACAGAATCAAAGATAAACAGCCATCAAAAAAGTTATTTCTGAATGGGTCAAACTGGCTATCAAAGAAGCATATTTAAAGTAAGGTAAGACGTCCCCTGAGGCATTAGTACACAGAAATGCACATTCTTCTAGGTCTTTATCTTCTAAGAAAAAGGAAGCATGCATCTTAAGAAAAAATATTTAGAGACTTGGCTTTTGGAGCAGCATCCTCTGTAAGTGCTGCATTTAGTCAGAGTGATGTCTGTTGTTACTCTTGGCTCTAAATACACATCTTTATTGTTTATCTTCTTGCCCAAATTTCTTTTATGCTTTTTGCTGCATTCCATAAAATGACCCCTTTGAAGAAGTGGCAGTGCTAGACTTTATGAAGGAATGGCTCTTTACTGACCTCAAACAGACTTTCTCATGTTTGGCATTCACCATCAGCTGCCTCTTGCTGGACCACCTCTGCCCACCCTTGCTCATGTCCATCCCTTTTGTTTCTGTTGTTAGGCTCAGGGGATCTTCTGTTTTGTGGGTTTTTTACAGCTTGATTAAAGCTCTTGCATGGGACTTGGGAATGTTTTTAGTGCAGAAATTGTAACTCAGTGTAGGAATAGTCCGTGGGAGCTTTAGGAGGGCTGTGATAGCAGGTTAATGCACTGGCTGATCTTCTGCCCTGATTTCTGCAGCAGGCTGGGGAAAGAGAATTTCCTTGAAATGTGGCCCGTCTCTTTGGCCTTAATAACACATTTGTCACAAATACAGCCTGTTATG
Source organism: Lonchura striata (assembly GCF_050655825.1). Classification (NCBI taxonomy): domain Eukaryota; kingdom Metazoa; phylum Chordata; class Aves; order Passeriformes; family Estrildidae; genus Lonchura; species Lonchura striata. The sequence goes on along the minus strand of NC_140709.1, from coordinate 6,151,246 downwards.
AAGCAAGGCTCTAATAAAATGTACCATACAAAGATAGGCTTAGAATTAACATTTTTCTCTCCCTATATGTCATTCCATTTAATATGCTATATTGGAAGTATGAAGAAATATTTAGCCTAATCCTGCTTATGAATTACATATTCTAGTCCTAAGACCTCTGTACTTCTACTGCTCATGGAGAGCTTCATCATCCCTCTGAGATGTGTGGCTGCACTGGGAAGTGACATGGTAGTAGTTCACAGGATTCCTCTCATATCTTATATGGGGGTTTTTTTCAGTGTTTTTTAACCTTTTTGCCTTTTATGCAGCTCTGATGAGCAGGAGTTTTATGCAAATAAATAGATGACAAATAATTTTTGAGTGGAGAGTGACAATTCCATATCTTTACCACTGCTGGGGAGCCCTTTGGCAGCTGGACATAGTAGGTGCTGTACTATAAGGGCATTAAAGGGTTAAATGTCTGATGCATTCTGAAGATTTTCAGAAGCAACTTAATTAAAATTAAACTTAAACTTCAGCTCAGTCTGTTCTAAGGATTATCCCTGTGATACTGATGAATAGTAGAGAATTTATCCTACTTTAGTCTGTTCGTGGGCCTGAAATACACTTTAATAGCTCGCTGTCCTCCAAGGTTTGCAAATGAGGATGGTGTAAATTAAATTACTCAGAGGCTGGTTTGCAAATCTTCGAATATCCCTCAGTGCAGACAGATATTCCCACTGTGAAATCTTGGCTCTCATTTGTATTTGGTAACATGGGGGAGTGACCACTAAAAATAGTGTTATTTAACAGAATTGCATTGCCTTCTGCTTCTGAATTCACTGAAGTCCTCCAGCACAGGAGATTGAACTGCACAACCAGAGAGCTCAAAGTCACACTGCAAAATTGAAGCAAAAGTCCATCAGAAATTCAGTACATCAATACTCTGTGCTGGGGCCTGCTAGTGTCACAAAAACGTCCTGTTTCCCTCTCAAGGTTTTCCATCATATAAATGAGTCACTGCTCTCCCCGTGCCTGAGCTGTGGAGAACCAGGACTGTTCCCTCCTGCAAAACAGAGGTTTTGTCAGATGTTTTTTATAGTACAGCTTTATTCAAGGAGGTCAGATACTTCTGCAGCAAGGTGACCTCTAATAGGTGGAGTGAAACTCCTTATTCAAGCAGATGGGACCTGGCAGCAACTACCTGGATTTTGGGAAAACACTCATGGATCTTCCTGGTGCAGGTAATGGTTAGTGGCATCCCTAAACCAGCACCTCTGTAATTAAAGTGTGCAGCTGGGCTTCTCATTTAGTGTTGATGGGGGAAGGAATTGAGGCAGAGTATTGATTTTAATGTATTGATTTGGGGGTCACTGTGTCACTCACCTCCTGTGGCAGGGAGGGGTCACTGTGTCATTCACCTCCTGTGGCACTGGGGAGGGGGCTGTGGAGGTCACAGCTGGCTCACAACCTTCCCCTGCCTTTCCAGTGCCTGTGTGTCCTGCTTGTGAACAAAGACCCTCGAGTCTGTAAATTAATGAACTAGGAATGTACATTTAAAGATATTTTTTTTTCATGCTGCTGTGAGCCCTCTTGATAATATTAATTGCACACTGATCTAATTAGTGTTCCTGTCTTCTGCAGAGTCATCTGCTGGTTTATTTTGTCTGAAATAAAAGCAATATTGTAATGCAGAATACATGCTAATTATCAGGATGCAGGGAGGAGATGCATCAGTGTGTCCCATTCTGTCAAATAAAAGCCATAATGTTGTCCAAGGCAAGTTGTCTTGTTGTCAAGCAAATGAGGCTTGTCTGTGTCTTGGGGTCACAGCTTGGCAGCAGAAATGAGGTGGCATATTGTGTTGACAGTGCCCAATGTCATGGCTTCAGAAACTGGCAGAAAGATGCTCTCCACAGAAGGCCCCAAAGTCTGAAATTGAGTTTCTTAGTGTGCTCCAGCAGAGCCTGAAACCATTGACCTTCAGGACAGACGTGATTTACTGAGGGGGCTAGATACTTGCAGTGACATTTGGTGGCAGCTTTCTCCCACTGATGGACCCTTGACTCTGGAAGATTCTTCCTGCCTGGTCCAAATTGCCCAAGTCTGTATTGATCTTCAGAGCACTCTGCAGTGCACATCTATTTTCAGAGCTGCTGTGCCATCAGGCCTCTGAGAGAAGTCAGGTGTAGGAGAAAAGGGGATTTGATGGTCTGTGCACAGTTTGTGTTCAGCTTTAAAAAAAGTCTTGTTTTCTTGCATAAATACAATAATAACAATGGAAAATAAGCACAGTTTTGGGTATGTTTTAAAAAGATGCTTGTACTATTAATTGAGTAGCCTGAAAAAAAATGGTAAACAATCCATAATAAAATACAGTGGGCTGAGTCTTTTTCCTGATCTATAGAGGATTCCAAAACTGCTAAGAAAAAAAAAAAAAAAAGCTACTCTGTTTTATTTGAAGAAAACAGATGATTTTCCCAGTGGCAGAGTGATGAGCAAAGTATACAGAAAACCACAGCTGAGCTACTCCCCTAACTGCTATTGATCCCAGTGGATGGGTTTTTATTTGAGTAAGGACTTTGTTAAGATGTCAGAGCTCCCAAGCAGCCAGGCCAGCCCTTCCCCATGGGAGAGCAGCCCTGGGAAGAGGGAGCATCATTCCCACAGTTGGTTTTGGAGCCTGGACAGACTTGTGCAGTGCATTTCTGCCCTCCTGCATCACATGTTCCCTGTGAGATGAATGTACACTCTGAAGTTCTATTTATTTGCTCTATTTATTTGCACTCAGAAGGCAGCAGACGAGACTCCTTCTCTGGGAGAGCTCTCAGCTTGTTCTGCAATCTGTTACAAGGAAAGTGCTAATTAATGAAGATTTCCTTATTGAGTTAAAAGATTAAATATATCAACTACCAGGGCTTGTATCTAATGCCAAGCTTGGAAGTTCTTTAAGGAAGAAAACTGTAATGCAGAATCAAAAGAAATTAGAAATCATAATGCAAAGTCAGCATCAACTCAACTGCCTCCTCGGGATTTATAGAGACTGTGAAATTGAGCAATAAAACCAACCTTTGGATGAATTTCAATAACAATAATGTTGAGTTAAACTTACCAGCCTTTTTTACAAGTCCTCTCTGGTCTATTTAGAATCTCTAATCAGTCTGCTATGAGATAACGTGAGCGTGTGCATCTTTTGTTGAGCAAGTAGGAATGAATTAGCTAAGGGTCCCTTATTTGAGCCTTGGAAAATATTTGATGTGGAAGTTATTTTTGCTGGGTTTTTTGGCTGTGCATTTACTGAATGTAAATTAGATTATCTCCTAAATTTCTCAGCAAACTAATAATGTGTAAAATCTCTCAAATCCTTGTGTACTGTAAAAAAAAGAAGATTAAACATTTGTTCTGTGGCAAGATTAAATCCTTTTCAGCTGCAACTCAGGTTTTTAGCAACTTAAGTCTCCCAGACTTACTATGCTTAGTTCCCTTCAGTTAATAATTTTCTCCCTTGAAGCTGGATTTAGATTTTGAGCGGGGATTATTTGGGACGAGGTGCTCCTCTTGCAGCTCACAAGCTTCTGGAGCTTTTGTTTGTGCCACGTGGCCCATGGCCAGTGGCTGCCTTATTCTTGGCACACTGGGAAAAGCCTCAGCCATAGAACTATGATCACCTGGTGGAGTATATTCTCTGAGCTGCAGTCTGTATTCCATGCTGAGTTTTAACCTGAGGTAAAGCAAGAGATTTGCCTTGCAGGAGATCCCAGAGCTTCAGCTGAGCAGAATTTGGCCCACCAAATACTGTGGTCCACCAGGTCTCCTTTATAAAGTCTTTAGCTATTAAATTTTTAGCACTGCTTGGATTTACTGGTGTTATTTTGTGATATTTCACAGTCAGTAATCAAGTGCATGTGAATATTAATTGCAGAATGAATCAATTTTTTTCCCCTCTACCTTTGGTCTGTGTAATTAGAAACATTTCTCCCGCGTCACTGTCCACTCTGCTGCTCTCTGGTTTGTTAAAGGGTGATCTCTCCTGTCCCACAGACTCCAAGGGAAATTAGCAGTGTTATTACCAGTGGCAGCTGTGGTGATGCACGGAATTGTCCCTCTCACAGTAATGACCTTGAGTTTTATGAAGCACCTCAAGGTTTACTAACAAGGGTAGAACTGCTAGAAGTTTGTTAATTGAAACCATGAAATATGTTAAGAGAGGACACAAATGAGTTTAAAGCCAATTCAATTAGAGGTGCATCTGTTTCCAAAGCTGCTGGAGAAATGTTTATTTTCACACCACTTTTAACCAGCCTCCTGGAATGCTGCTGGCATTGTTGTTTAACGCTGAGTGCAGACCTTGCACCCACAGAAAATTTGTCTTTTGGAAATGCAGCAGTCAGGTGGAAGCATCCCTGATGTTTGCTTGTAAACCCACTGATGTCCTTCTTCTCCCAGCACAACTCCCCCAGCCCATCACCCAGCTGCCTTCTCTTGCCTTGGCTCTGTGGGGTGGCACAGCAAAAGTGGGACAATACAAGTTTTTGCCCCACGTATTTTTGCCTCTCTGACCCTGGCACAGGGGGCCCAGAGCAGCTTTGGCTGCCCCATCCCTGGAAGTGTCCAAGACCAGGTTGGACAGGGCTTGGAGCAGCCTGGGACAGTGGAAGGTTCCTGCCCATGGCAGGGGGGTGGAATAAGATGAGCTTTGAGGTCCCTTCCAACCCAAACCTTCTGTGGTTCCATGACAGCCACCAGACCGTGGTCCTCACTTTATCCACCTGCTGGTGCTTTGTCTCTGGGCTGCACAGGAGAATTGAGGTGAGCCAGGGCTGCTACACTGTGTGTCTGAACCTTCCCAGGACATCCTGTGTCATCTGTGGGTGCTTTGTTTATTAGGGATGCTTTAGAGGCTCCATTTGTGGCTTGTTGAGCAACAAGCACACTTGTTAATGAATAAATCATAGTAAAATGGGCTGTGCAGCCTAGGTAAATGTATTTGTTCATCCCAGTACATTGACAATGTCTCAGTAGAAAAACAATAGCACTTAAATGTAGAAAAGGCTTATTTGGTCATCCAGATCAATTTTTCCTGCCAATTCCCAGTAGCATGTTTCAAAGTGCCCACTTAAATAACCTGGTGTGACATCTGTGTGTGCAGCTCCAGCTCTGTGGTGTTCAGGAGCCTGCTGTTGGCCCAGGTAGAACAGAGGCTCTCATCTGCTCTCTCTGAATTAAATGAGCTTTATTTTAACAGTGTTTGAGATTTTGAGGAATAGTAATAGTAATAATAATTTTAAAAAGGGGGTTAAAGGAAGCTTAAAATAATTAATAGTAATTTTTAAAAGGAGGTTAAAGGAAGCTTCAGTAAATAATCTAAGAATACACGGGAAGCAGGCTGAACACGACTGGGAAGTAGAGAACATCTTTTTCTGTGGAAGGTTTTGGACCAAACAATAACAATTGTTTGATACCAGGTTTTACAGAGGGGGAAAAAATGAGGGATGTGATGGATGAGTGGGAGATGTAAGGATGACACTGACAAAACCAGCTGTGTAAACTCAGCCTTGAGTTGGTCTCCCAAGCTGAGCAACAGTAGCCCAGAAATGTTATTTACTTTATTCATATTTTGTTATGGTAAGGATATTTCTCTGGCTAGTGGCTTGAATGTAGAATTCTTTATTAATGGATTTTAATAGCACATTGGCCTTGGGGTTTTTGTTTGTTTAGTATTGTGCATCATGCCAAAGCTACAAGTTTTCTAGGCATGCCAAAACTAGGATTACTGTGAGTATTTTTAGTCCCCTGACAACAGCAACTTATTGCTTGGCTCCTACTGAAAAAAAATAACCTGATCTCACAGGCAATGGATAAGCTGAGTACAATGTTATTTACTACTCATCATAAAAAGATAGCCATAAAGGCATTCTCTGTCTGAGCAGAGCGGGCACATCACAGGAACTATTTTGGAGGAAAATTTTGGTTGAATGAAATCTTTGCTCTATGAATAAATACCTTAGTGTAGGATTAACCTAAGTGGTTGATAGAAGAGTAATGGCAGTCTGTGAGGAGAGCTTGAAGGAAAGTTATGTTCCCATCTTGATTTTGTAGCATTGCTCAGTATGGAGAATCAGCTTCCTCTGGGCAATATGGAAGTGTAGGGCTCTCTAGCTGGCCAGTATTTGATTATATTTGATGTAATTAAGAAATATGGGTGAGGAAACTCAAAGAGGAATGAGCAGCCTCTTAACAATGGGATGTCTTTGGAAATTCTGTGGTTGAGGGATCACAGCACTTCCTGGGGATGGAATACAGCAGGTTCTTCAGTCTTCACAGGAAAGGACCTTTTAAAGGTCACCATGTGAACCCAGTGAGCTACACCAGGTTGCTCCAAACCCCATCCAGCCTGTCATTGAACACTTCAGGGATGGGGCATCCACAGGGTCTCTGGGCAACCTGTGTCATCATTCTGCCATGTTCATTGTAAAATCATCTTTCTTGTATATAAGAAAGATTGTTTATTGTAACTTTTCCTTTATCTTACTTATTTTTTTGGTAGTTTATATCTTCTTTTGTCTTATATTTCTTTCTATTATAGACCTAGATCTTGAGCTGCCTAAAGACTTAGCCCATTTTACCTTCTCTGATAAGTTGATAACCCCTCTGACTAATCCTACTTTGAAACAAGGCACTTTCTTTGTTTCTGTTGAGAGTTAATTACCCAGGCTGTCACACAGCCCAAGGAAAGATGATATTTCATGTGATGGTGGAACAGAACTCTTTGGAGAACTGCCTAAGAAATGCTTCTCATAAATCTATCATGAGAAAATTTCTTTTGCTTATCATAATGTATTATGAATTGCTTTGATTGGCAACCTGAGCAGATGGAACAGATTATCAGTGGGATATTTAAGAGTTTTATTTGGGGGAAAAAAGTGAGTCTGTTTTAGAAATATTTGTATATGTGTGTGCATGGATGTCATCTCACTGAGGTGAGCATACAAAGTTGAAATACCTCAGACATTCCAATATCACTGGAATGGGTTCAGTCAGAAATAATGAAGATACCAAATTCCAGCAGCTTTGGAGCTTCAAATGAAGAGGCAGCACAACAGAGAGAGATCAGAGGCAGCAAAGCAAACCAGAGCATGCTCTGGGCTCGGGGCTGCAGCTCTGGGGAAGAGTTACAGCAGGAGTTAGGTGGGGAATGATTGCAGCTGTCAGGCTGCGGGGTGGCCGCCGTAAAGAAACAGCAGCAGCAGCATCACAGGGAATCAGGAGAGGAGAATTAGAGCAGCACTGAGCTGAAGGAGCTGTTGCTGCTGCTGTTCTTTAAGGCACTGTTTACAAAAGCAACATCAGTATTTCTTGTACCTCTAGAAGGAAGATCTTTTCCAGCAGATGGATGCCTAAATAAACCTGAAACCTTTCTTGATGCTGATTTCAGCGTGAAGAGCAGGAGGAAGGCAGTGAATTGCTGCTGTGGGTTGATGCCCAGGCTGTAACACAGTTCTGGTTCAGAGTGAGCAGCAGGCTTGGGCATAGTTCAGCCAGTAGATCCAGCTCTGAACCAGAATAATCTCCGTGCCTCAGCCTTGGGGTTTCATGGTTGCCTGGGGCTGTTGTCTGGGGATTTTGGACAGCAGCTGCTTCTGGGTTGAGTTTTGTTGCTTGGGTGTTTTTTCCTCTCTGTGCTGCAGTGACTGTCACCTGGGTAGACGGGGGAAACCCTTCCTAAAAGAGTCACGAAATGAGTTAATTTGGTATTCTGTAGGTGAGGAATCAAGAGAGAGTGTTTGCATGATGAAAACCAAACAGAAATAAAGGGCATAAAAATGAGAAACATCAGAACAGTGGTAGGGATGAAGTTCAGTTATTTCCATAACCATCATTGCCAGAGCTGTCAGAGGGATGAAGCTGCCTCTAATAAAGGCTGATCTGAGCAGCCACTGGCTTTCATGATCTAACATGAAATCTCTTTTTTGTTTAAATTAAAATAATACATACAGACATGACAAGCAGATAATAGGAATCTGGGGAGAATGAATGCAGCATGGTAAGTAGGAAGGTGCAGGAATTATTCTACACTGCCAACCCAAGTCTGGTGCCACTAATTCCCTGGAGACCCCCAGGGTTTGGCCACCCTCTACTGCAGTTCTGCACACCAAGATCTCCACAGCCACTGCTGGGCTCTGCAAAGTCTCTCTTCCCATATGCCAGCTCTTATAACAGCTGTGGGGTTGTGCCTTTCTGGAGGAACCTGTTGGGTTTTAATTCATGAGGTGCTGGTCCTGCAGATGTCTGGTGTTGTGATTTTAAGAGATGTGATCTTGTGAGGCCTTTCATGTCAAACCAGCTTAAAGTAAAAGTAAAGCTTTAAAATGCCATTTTTGAAACCCAGAAAAAGCATTTGGAAAGAGGTGTAAAGAGAACTTGTGAGGTGTGGGAAGCAGATTTCATCTGCTTCTCCCAAGAATAAATCCCACACTGCTCCAGCTGGCAGGCAGGTCCCTCACACATCTGATGGGAGCTGCCAAGAGAAGAGCTCTGTTGCCTCCCCCATCCTGTGGTTCTCTCTGCTGGGGAGAGAGCCTGTATCTTTCTCCTGCCTGTGCCAGCTCTGGAGATAGCCAGTGTAATGCAGAAGGATTTATCCTTCCAGAATTTGTCCTGGCCATAGTCTAATAAGGAAGGTAATTACCTCATGTTGCTGACCATCAGCTTCACAACAGGTACTTTTGCCAGCATGTGTCCTTTGCATCATTCCTTTTTATCTTTGGACTAAACCAAGTAGAAATTAATTTTAATCACTGCTGTTCTTCACAAATAATGCCATAACCTCACGTAGGATGGTGTTATCAGTCTGCCAAATGCCTTTTCCTTAAGAAGTTCTTGTTTTGTGTTGGTTGCACAGGTCACATCAGAGGATGGGAGTTCGTCGACTGCGGTGATTAAAACCTGTCTTAAATCTTTGGTTTAGGTTACATTGAAGAGCCTTGCACGGTCCCGTGCCCGTTTGATTGCAAATTAAGCGATTGGTCCAGTTGGTCTCCTTGCAGCTCTTCCTGTGGCCCGGGGGTGAGAGTCCGATCCAAGTGGCTCAAGGAGAAGCCCTACAATGGAGGTCGTCCCTGCCCCAAGCTGGACCTCAGGAATCAGGTGAGCCACGTTCCCAGAGCCGACAGAAACCTCTGGGCTGTGTTTGGAGTCGGGATCCAAAGTTACTGTGCTGCTGAAGAAGGTAAAGCTAGGAGTTATCTCTGGCACCACACCTTGGGTCACGGTCTGTAGGCAATCCTTGACCCTGTTGAGGCCTGAGGGAGGAATGCTCACATATCAGCAGAATTTGACCTGAAACACCCTATTTCTTATATGAAGAAATTGTTATCTCCCAGAGCACAGGAAGCCCTGGAGTAATAATCCCACCTGGACAGCATGTAGACATCAGAGAACTCGGATGTCATGGATATTTTAAAAACTTTTTAATTCTTTCTGAGACTGGTTGCTGTAGAAACATTTGTTAAATAAAAATTGCTATTTTTAGAAACATTTCCCTTCAACACAGCACAGGTTCCCTTGAACATTAATCTCTGTATATTCAATATTGAAGTATCCTATCAGAGGAAAATAATCTTTAAATTACTACTCTTAAAGGAAGATCACTATCTATTTAAATGCTACTTAATGCTATATGCATTTCTGCAAAGTGCATCGTGATTTCCTACATTTGCTGATTAATTCTCTAGCTCTAATTAACACTGATGAAGTACTGTTTAGTTTTGTCTGCCCTATATTTCAAATTCAGCCATGAAAATTAATTAATAGGACAGAAACAGTCATGCTGAAGGAACTTCATATATATGTTATAAGGAATATGAATATGTATATGTATAAAATATGTGACATGAAGAAGTACTTCAGTGGTATCATATGAAGATTTATTTGGTAGGTGCTGGAGCTGGTGGATTCAGTTGTTTTTCTGCACAACTGTTGCTGCAGCAGTCATGTCCTGGAATGCAACACCACTTCCAGCTCCTGATTATGAACTTGCCTCATTTTCCACACAGTTAATTTTATTTACCTGTTAAGAACTTGGTAAATACTCCTTGGATTTTTTTTTCCTTCTACTTTTTCCTTATTTCTATTTGAAATTCATTGGAAGTAGGCTAACAGAAGCAGCAGGGACTACAGAAATATAAAACTGCTATAAAGTGTATGTTGTCCATAGCTCAGTGCTTTTCTTAATAGATCAGACAGATCACCAGAGAGGCAAAGTGAAATCCCACAGTAAGTGATAAGGTAACAATAAGCTGCTTTGTAATGAAAAGATACTGGGGTTTGTTACCCATAGACACAGCAGACTCCTTCCATTAATAGCAAACTTATTGCCATCATGTGTTGCTTATTCCCACACACATTAGAGTTGCCAGTTTCAAAAGCCTTTCAGAGGATATTAAAGGAAAGAAAGTGTTCAAACTTGGAAGTTATGTCTCTGTACAGTTTATTGGTGCACAGTGCTTGCAAAGTGCCACGGCTGGTATTAATATAAACGTGGTTGGTGCTTTTTGCCACTTACCAGGAGCACATGTCATGATCTAAAACCCACTGAATTCATTAGAGGCTTTCTGTTGCGGGCTGCAGTAGAAATAACATAGAATTGTGTTTCTTTAGGTTTGTGGCTTCTTGTTTTTCAAGGTGTTTTTTTGGTTGGTTGCTTTTTGGAGTTTTTGTTTCTTTCCTTGTGAGTTTTTTTAGGATAAAACAGAAGCTATTTCTAACTGATTTGGCACACAAATGGTTTGTCTTCTGATTCAGATTTCAAGGATTGAGTGCAATTCTGTATATTTCAGAGCTTTTAGGGTAAGACGAAATGGTTGTGCTAATAAGAAAAGTGTGTATATATGTACACTTAGACATGCACACAAATGCACGTTTTGCCTGTGATTCTGTTCATTGCCTTCCTGAATGCTTCTCAATACTTCGTGAGCTTCAGAAGGAGTTTTGCTCTGCATCCACTGGGCTTGGACTTCCAGCCCAGATTTAACACACTGAGGTCCCTGGGCACGTTGCAGGATGCACAAGTTGCCTGCCCAGATGGTGAAGTAAATGAGCTGATGGCACTGCTGCTGAGCTAAGCTGGACACATACCATTAATCCACTGTCAGGCAGATTGTCTGCTGCTGCTCCCTCTGCTCTGGGCAGCTTTTAAATCCTAGAGCAAAGCTCTACAGATTCATTATATATAAAAATGTGACATCTTAATTATTTTGCATAATCTGGATTAAATGCCTGCACTAAATGTTGGCTTTTGTTTGGTATCAGATAGGGGAAAGCTATATAGCAGTAAAGCAGTATAGCACCATTGTGCTGAGTGTTACTTTCCAGTGGCTACTGTGTTGTGTTTTGTGCATTTGATGAGATTTTATATAACTTAGAACAAAGAATGAATCCCTCCAGGTGCTAGTAGATTTTAGTTATGATTTCCATTTGATTTTCTCCAGTATCTTTAATTATTTTGGTTTTGACTATGGCTTCTAAAGTTGGTTCTTGCTATTGCTTAATCAATTACTTTGGATAACTTTCCATTTTTCCACTTATAATTAAATCCCTCAGTCAGTTTGTGTCTATTTCTTAAAGGCAGATAATCTTTTCACCTTCTTTTTGTGCAGGGTACTGTCTATGCTTTTTGGCAGACCCCTGTATATCTTTTTAAATGCTTTTCAGGTAATTGACATAAATCTAACTATAGTGTTACTTGAAACACTATTTTAGCAATTCTTTCTTACCATTTCCCACCAAGTCTGGAGCTCTGTCAATGCAGATACTTAGTAAAGCCACTGCTTTGGACAGAGGGACAATTTGCATGATCAAAAAAATTTATTTTGTGAATATAAGTAGTTATTTCAGTCGCATAAATTGCATTGTAAAAGACTGTCCCCCAAGAGTTTGTCCAGTCATTGTAGTGCAGCTTGCTTGTGTATTAAAGATAGAATATTTTAGCAGAAATTTGATTTTATACAGAAATAAGGTATTACTGTATATGATATATGAGATATGAGATATATAATATAATATAATATAATATAATATAATATAATATAATATAATATAATATAATATAATATAATATAATATAATATAATATAATATATGTATTATATTATTATTGTACATTTTATACAGAAATAATGGCATTAATGGAAATAGTGGTCCCATTACTGCATGATATTCCACGGAGTTTGTGCTCCTTATTCCACAGAGAGTTTGACTCTTCTGGTGTATCTTGAAACCATTCTTTTGGACGTGTTCATCTGCTTGTAGAGCCTCTCAAGCAGCCCACTCTTTTTGCAAGAGCTGTGAGAAGTAAACTCAAGAGTTAGAAGAATTAATTCAGCTTTTCTTTTGTATTTATTCCTCTCATTGTAGGCGATGGATGAGGTTGAGCCCTTCAAGATTTTATTCCAGGCTATTTTCTAATAGAGGTGCCAAAGATTTGCACAGGCTGAATGCTCATGGTATTCTGATAAAATCACTTGATTTTATATAGTCCCTGCAGCCTTAAACTCTGTCTGTTGCTGGCCTGTGAAATTAAAGGATAAATTACAATATTTGGGGGAAGAGATGACAGTATTTTAACACAGCTCCATGTAATATGCAGAATTACTTTTGCCTTTTACCTCTGTTTGAAAATGGTTGAAGAGCTGGCTAGCTACATTTTGCTCCATCTCTTAAAGAAAATGGGCTTTGCATGTAGGGGCTGTGCAGCTCTAATCTGAGGATGTGATTGCTTCTGAGCAGCCCATTGGATCAGGGGTCAGCTGGCAGATGTTCCTGGCAGTGCCATGCATGTTAAAAGAGGTGTAGCATTTACATTTTTCTATCCTTGCTCTTCTCTGAATGCACTTGCACAGCATGCAGTTGCTGTTTAATATGTACTTCTACATGATGAAAGGTTAAATATGAGTTAAGGGGGGTTTATTGCTTGAATGTTCTTTTATAGGTTTTTAGGATTACTGTGTGAAAATGCGTTTTATTTTCAAGACTCATGAATTCCGAGGATTATTTTTTTATTGATTGCTCTTATGCATATTCTTGTCAAGGTTTTCCCTCCTTCTCCTTCCTCCCCCTCTCTCCCTTAGCTAATACTGCTAAAGGACAAATATCATAGCAACTACTTTATCCTCTCTGTTTATGCTGTATATATTTAAGCAAACGTTTTTAAAGGATTGGGAGTATTTGTAATGGCAGGCATAGCAGGAGAAAAATGTAGTGTATTTAGAATGTAAACTTACTGTTTTCATTAAAATGAATATTTTATTCTTAATGACATTTTCTGGTGTTCACTGTAGAATATGAGAAATACAGACACTTTGCACATTAGAGTTGCAAATACTGCTCCTGAAATTGTGTAGAGAGGTTTAAGAAAAGGGAAAAGGAGGGTAGTGGTGAGCTTACAGACCAGATCTCTCAGGTGTGAAGATGTATGAATTTTTGAAATCTTTTCATAGAAAGTGGCTACTTTAGGTCCAGTTGCACTTCAGAGGAAAGTTATTTTCAGCATTTTCAAAACTTTTAGACTCTTGTATTAAAAGTTAAGTTTGAGCCCAGCATCTTTCACTTCTGTCACTGAATTTGCTCCCATCTAGTCCCTGGCTGGTGAGTAGCATGTGTAACCTTCTCCTTCCAGCAAGAATATCATTATTAATGTATTAACTATAAATGGCTCCTGCTGAAATCACTTATTTTGTAACAGAGATTTCTAATTTTCAGAAAAGTCACTGAACTTTTTGAGGCACTCAGAACCCCTTCCTCTCTGGATTTCAGGTTAATTCCTGAGCCAGTATCAGTCCATCAGTTGTGTCAGATCCCTTCCTGTGCCATGCAGGAAATCATCTGTCTTACATTTTTATCTGGCTCTATCAGCACTCATTTGCTTTAAGTGCAACTTAACTTCTGGGGAAAAAATATCCTCTTCTTAATCTCAGTTTTGCCTTCAGAAGATCTGATTTCCTCCCATTCTGCCTTAAAGGAAGGAATTGCACCACATCTGTCCTCTGATTCTAGTGCAGTTTTACAGTATCCTAAAAATGACAAGTTTTTTTGCCTGCTGCACTAATGTGGCAAAATTTTCAGTGTCAAGAAATAGCAAGAACCTCCTGTTTCCCTTTACACTTTTCTTGCTGTGACTGGAAGTTTTGGTACTAAACTGCAATTTAGTTTGTTAAATGAGCAGAAGTAGGAGCCAAATCTGAGCAGCTTGAGCAGTATCTCACCTGCTTGAAGTGAGTTTCCATGTGGGTGGGTGTTGCTTCACTTCCTTGGGAAATCAAACCAGTTCCCATGTTCTCCTCCAGGAGAACAACCCTGTAGTGTCTACTCTAATTCTCAGCATGTATTAATTTTATATTCAGCTTCAATAGCTATCCACACTTGATTTTCATTCCTCCTGCAGGTTTCCTGTTGAGTAAAGAGTCATATAAACATATTTTCACAATTGCCACTCATAAAAAGCTTTAGCTTCAGGAATGGAGCTGTTTAACAACTCCCTCAAAAGTATTTTTTCCTTGGCTTTTTTTTTTTCCTAGATAGCTTCTTTAAACTTCTCTTTAATAAAAAAGTAACTTGATGTATGGTATAATGCTGCTTTCTGTAATTGTGAGAGAACATTTGCACTTTGTGAAGTTAAATATGTTACAGTGTCAGTCTCCTTCCTGGCATTACTTTCAAATCCATAAAAGTTAGAAGCCTTGTGCTAATTAATTAAACTATGTTTTTTTGTGCCTACTACAGCCCCTATCAAGTTTTTAATGAGATATATACTGAAGCATGAACTCTTTGTTTAAATGAAATTTATGTGTTTGTGTCTCTGGAACTAGGAATGGAATATAATTATTTCTGATTCAAGTAGAACCTCCTCCTATGTTTGTTGTTGAAAGGGATATTTATTGTTTAATGTGATAGCATTTTGTAAAGTATAGGAAAAGGCAGGAATTATACCTAAAGTGCTCTGTCCTGTTGATTTCTTGCGGAGGAGATGGAATTAAATTGGAAGTCAGCCACAGAAAGCTGGGTGGCCCAGTGAAGAAAGTATTAGCATTTCACCTAAGGAACTGAAGTTCAATTGTTTTAGGCAATACTTTTTTTTTTTAAGGGAAGGAGTGTGGTTTGTGCTGAATCTCTGGTGGACAATATGTCATGTTGGAGGACCTGCAAGTGGTGTGTGCCATAAATCAGCGTGACAGCATCTAACACTGAGACTGAACTTACTCTTGCTTGTCTTTGTCTTAGGAGCAGGAGAACAAGAAGGATTGATGCCTTGGTTATTACTTGGCAGCAATTTTAATCTTGGTTTGTTGGGTTTTTTTTTTGTTTTTTTTTTTTTTTTTTTCTTCTCTTTCCTCCTTTTAGGAAGTTTTTTTATTTATTTTCTACAAAGTTTTGCAATTTGTTCTCAGTTTATGTTTGCAATCCTTAAGGAAGGGGAGATGCTGCATAACAGTTAAAGTGAGGACCTAGCTTCTGTTCTAATTAGAACAAACCCAAGACTACTCAGAACAAAAAATGTTGGTACATCTCCACCTTTTCTTATGGTAAAAGATATGAGAAACAGTTATTTGTCATCTTGCATTTTATCGCACATGATTTAGTCTTCAGAGAGAGTAAATTACTTCAGAGAGAGTAAATTATACTTTTGGCAAGTTAAATGAAGATTTTGATTTGTTTTCCTTTTTTTTTCTCTCTTTCATAACTCCTTTCAAAAATTAATTTCCAAAATATGATCTTGTTGCAAAAAATAATTTGTTACAACGCAAGACACAAATGTGGAAATTTCTTTTGTTAAAGATTCTACACCAAGTCATGAAATTCATGACAGTAATTTATAGTTCTAAGAACCTGCCACATAAAAACTTCAAAATTTTCTGAAGTGTGAATGCAGCAAGATGTTGGATAGGAGTGTGTTGAGCAGGAGCAGCTGGATCTGTCCAGTGTAGGGAGCTGCTGTGTAAATCTGAATCACGGCTCAGAGCATCCAGCAGGAGCAGAGGTGGGGCTGAGTTGGTAAATGAAGTGCTGGTGTTGGCCTGATTTAGCTTCAGTTACCATCAGAAACCAGTGTGAGGCTGTTGGTTGTTAATGAACATTTTGGTCACTTCTTTCATTTTGTTAGTGGGCAGCAATGTCTTCAGAAGGACTGAATTTTCTCATAAATATCTAGCAGATTCTGTGTGTCCCCAGTTTAAAGCTGACCCCATTCCAGTGGATGGCTTTATTCCTGGGAGGAACAGGAGTTTGTTAAACATAGTCTGACTCACCTGCATGCTGTGAATATACCCTGAGCATTCAGAGCAGAACATTTCTATTTTTCTGACTCTGCTTTATGAATAAGAGAGAATAATTGGAAATGAAGTTACTGCTCAGGGAGGGAGAAGGGACATATGAAGATGTATGCTGTGTGAATTCATCTGTCAGAGCTCCTGAGCAGCCAGGAACTCTCAGGTGCCTCTTGCATGATGGTCATTAAAGTGACCTTGGTCTTGCCTCTTTTAAAGTATTTAATATTGTTCTGTCTCTGTTGCTCTGTCTAGAGCAGTTCTCATTGATTAATACTTTAACAAGTGTTAATATTTTTTCTGCTGCAGACATTTCTTCTGGCCACTGCTCAGAAATTATAACCAAATGGTTTGTTGGGTTTGCTTTGTTTTACGCTCTGTAGCTGATTGATAGATTCAGAAATGGACTTAATTTTCTTTTTATGTTGTTTAATTGGTTTCTTCCTTCAAGACAGCAGAATAAAAGTGCAGATGACCTTCTGTCCTCCTCTTGATGTCCCCCCACACGCCTGGAAGGATTGTGCTGGGTTTGCCGTCAGCTAAATGTGTGCACTTGAACCGTAAGCTGAGTACATGAATTTTGCATCTTCTTGAAATGACAGCATCAAGATCATCAACATTTCCAGATTGCTGGCTGGAATATAAACCACTCAAGAGATTTCAGATTTCAAGGCCCAATTACAGCTCTCTGAGTGGTCAAATACAGCTCCTGTGTCAGGGCTCCTGTTTGCAAGGGCTCTTTACCCAAAATCGAAATATGCTTCAGTCACAATCAGGTGGGTTTGGAGAGGGAAAGGAAAAATTGGAGACATCTCCCCTGTACAGCAGCCTGGGGCTCTCCCTGCCTCCTGAACTCCTTGTTTTGGCAGGGCTACCAGGAAGAGAGTTGTAAATATGAGCTTGCACAAATTCAGCTAATCCTTCCTCATTATCTATAAATCATGACACATTTTTGAGTTATAACTAAGTGTGTTGCAGGCTATTGCCACCACTAGAAAAACCAAAGGTGAGCAGATTTTTATGTACGAATGAAATGCCAAAGGATAGATTCTTCTCCTCCAATAAGATGTATATTCTGTCCATTCTAATTTTATTTACTGCGTCTCACTGGAGGATTGCATAAATCAGCAATCCTGTGCAGTTTGTTGTGATTTATTGCTTAATTAAAAGTTATGAAGGCTTTTAATCCGTCTGTAATTTATATTATTTTTGAGTCAGCTGTTTCCCATATTGTAACTTAACCAGGAAACTTGCATCCTTTTATGAAGGGAGCATTTTGTGAGCCCTTGGATTCACTAATAGGTGTGGTGCCATAGTGCTGCCAGATTGAGTTTGGAGTTCAAACTCAGAGCCAAAGATAATTAAATATTAGTGCACTTAATAAAGTTTCTCCAGCATCAATTACAGTTTGATGGCAAATGTAGTCTACGTGTTTTTTAAAGTTACGGATTAATTTTAAAAGGGATGTGACTCGTGTAATTTCACAATGAACAGATGTTAGCTACACATTAATAATTTAAAAAGCAGGCTTAAAATGGTTATGTTGATTTTAATGGAGGATTAATTTGGTTCTAGTGCTGGACCACATGTTGTTGTTAAAACAAAAGTTTTAGTGTTTTGTTTTAGTTTGGTTGTTGGGGGATTTTTTTTGTTGTTGTTGATAGATTGCTGCTGTGTTTTTCCCATAATTAAAGTTATAATCAGCATACAATTTAAAAAGCGACCTTTCTTTCTCTTTATTAATTTCTATTGAAGAATAAAAATACTATAAAAAATTCAATTTTTGTAGTGATAACAAGAGTGGCTGGCTTGAGTAAGAGCACTCATCTGCTTTAAACTTCAGTAGGTTTGTCTCCCTCTTTCTCAAATATCTTTATTTGAAAAGACATGCTAGTTTCTCTAGCAAAACTTTGTCCAATACTGGCATTGTAGCTTTCAGGTAGAAGGTTTTGAGGTCAGCTTGGATTTCAGTGCTGGCAGGGGTTTTGGCAGGAATAGGGGTAGTCAACAAAAAAATTGTCCCTCAATTTGCTTTTTTTAAAACCCTTTTCCTTGAAATAATATTTTTGAATCATTAATAAAAACCATTAAAGTGGTTTGCTATAAAATCAGGTAGAAAATGTTGTATATCACATTAGATAAAAACTGTAGACATCTTTTGGGTAGTCAGGAAGATTTTTATCCAGGCTATTCTGTAGGACTTTGAGAACTAGACAAATATAAGTTAGCATGAACTTTGGCCATTAGAAATGCCAAACCAAATAATATCTGTCATTTTGCTGGTCAGTCTCCCTTCAAATTCCAATGTCTGTTAAATTTAAATGTCCTTTATGCTCTTAAAAGTTAGATTTAAATTATTACTTTGAATTTTAAATTATTACTTCACTAGGGAAAAGTGAGAATTTTTCCTTCTCAAAGTGACATTATGAGAATCATGAACTTTCTAATTAACTACCAGGAATAAGAATACTTCAGTCTTGTTCCAAGGAGTCTGAGCAAAAAGAATAAGGTGGAAAAGGTTTAGCAGCCTCTTCTAAGCAAGACTTTGAAAAGGAATAAAGATCTGAAGATCTAGTCATATGCTACTTTTGTAATATCTTATTGTGTATATATTTAACTGGTGAAAGGAATTAGTGTCTGTTGGATGATGCTGTTATGCAGTGTTCTATTTAATACATGAGCTGGTGTTTTTCCTTCAATATTGGAAGATCTTTGCTCCTCAGTCTGTGCTTCCAGGTCACACAGCTGCAGTGGTTGGACATTCCTGAGGCCCTTCAGCTGGTTTTGATTTTATAGGCAATGCCTAGTGGTCACTATGTCTATCAAATTGCTTTTTAACAACATGCAGATTTTCAATATTTCTTAAAATAAAGCCAGTCTGTTTCTTTAATTTCAGTTCTGGGTACTCTCAAGTGGCCATGTGGAACATAGGTTTTTCTTTCTTCCCCTTTGTAGCCAGCATTTCAGATTCTGTGGGCACCAATGGATTTTTAATGTTGCTTTTCCCCAGTTTATAGCTTGGTTGTGAACTTGGGCAGTAAATAAACAGATCTGTGTTTGTTGGAACACAAACCAGTGAGTACTTTAGCAACTGGAGTAACAACAGATATTCACTAGAAAATCCATTGGAGAAATCAATTATGTTTTGAGTTTGTCTTGTTGAGAAAATGGAAGTACTTGGTCTGTTCAAAGGAGATACTCCTCCAGTGATCAGCAGGTGGGCAGACAAAGCAGGCTTTATGGAGAGTCTCACAGGTGAGTAGAACTGTGAGAAAATACTAATTTTCTATTCTGCATGTTCCCAGAGTAACCACTGACAAATCCACTGGCTTTTTTGAGAGTGAGATGTGTAAGATTTTATCAGAACATGCACAACTCATTGGGCCTGAGAAACGAAAGTCATGATTAAACTCAGTTGGATTAAACATTTGCATATAAAAGAGGTTTTTCTTAATATTCATTTCAGGTCACTGTTTGATAGATGACTCACAGATTTTCATCAGCATTCTCACGTCTTGGCTTTTGCATAATAAGAATCCTCACAGGAGTTGTATGCAAACAGCAACATTTCAGCCTAGTTACTTATCACATAGCAAATTCAAAGTACAAGTTGTATTTGGGTCATATCTGCGTGCTAACCTCAGAAATTAATCCCAGCTAGAGTTAGAATAAATATCTTTTTAACCTTACTTCAGTGTTTTCACCCTGTCATAATAATGTAGCATGTCAGGGTACCTGAGAGCTTGGCAAGGGTAGGGAGCACAGATTATTTCTGAAGTCCTTCTGATAATAGATTTCTTTTTAAACAAATAAAATATTTGTTTTGGAGTAAAACATTTATTTTAGGCAAATCTCTTTTAGTCTAGGGATGCTGATTCTATGCACCTGATTTCTCTACACCCATATAAAAATTAATTTGGGATTAAATCCAAAGAATAATCAGTGCCTGACAGGCATTGGTTTAAAACTGAGGCTGAGACACTTTTTCTTTCCATTCTTAATGATGTTAAGGGAGCTACTTCCTCTCCATTCAGAGCAGCATCATGCAGCAGTTCTTCCCACAGCATCCTGTACCAAAAGGCTGGGCTTGAAAACCAGCTGGGAGAAGTTTGGCTGTGGATCCAGGCTCTGCAAGGCTCTTTTTCCACCTCCATTTTTACTCCCAAAGCAGTGCTCAGCTCTTGGTGGGTGGTGGGACGGGTGCTCCAGCTGCTCCACGTGCCTGCTGGATGTGCTGGCACCTGATGGCAGCTCCTCCCTCCTGGAGCATTCCCAGAAATCCCTGGCATTTGGGGTGGCAGCAGATGCAAACACCAGCTTTATGTCCTGTTTTCCACCCAGTGTTTTTCTAACTACGGTGCTGTTCCAACCAAATGTGTCTGGCCCTACTATTATAATTTAATTAAATAAAGGCAAATTCCAATTAACTTTTAAGACACCTGGAATTGGCTCAGCATTTTTTTGTGAAGCAGTATTAATTTAAACAATATTTTCCTTTTTCTGGTCTATTCAATTCAGTGAAGGTGAGACGTTGGATCCAAGTTAGATGTAAAGCCCTAAAACGTGGCCTCCCTATAGATTAGTCAATCATTTAATGTACCAGGAATTTTCATGTTTCTGCTGGATTGTGATCCAGTCTGCAGAACGGGCAACAGATGACATTTAATTTAAACAACCAAAAGATAATTTTTTGGCACGAGCTAATGTTTGTCAATAGAGTTAATAATGGAAGAAACAATCAGTCTCCACATGCTTCCCTGAAATGTGTCCAATAGTATTTGGAACACTGTTGGAGTATCATTTAAATGGTGAAATAAGGAACACTTTTTTTTTAAAAAAAGGGTTCATGTGTTGCAAATGGGAAAAAACCAAATGTTTGGAGCATGTCTCAGAGTCACAAGAATATGAGATGCTTGCAGGATCGTATTGAAATCATCCAAGGGAAAGGAGTACTCTTCCTAGAAATTGATTACAGCAGAGCCAGGTGAGGACAGAATAACCTGAGATAACATAATTCTATTTAAAGTAAAATAAAAGTATTGTCAGAGGTCTGTGCTCTCTTGTTCCCTTAGTTTAAATTCCTTCTGTTAGAGTTCTTTCCCTCCATTGTGCTTTGGGGGAAAAAAACTTGTTTATTTTCAGTTCTTTTTACTTACATTGTGTTACTTGCAATGTGTAAATAGATTTTGTTTAGGGAAGACTCCCACTTTTCAGTTTTACTATATGAAACTACTACTGGCTTTGTTACTATGTTTGATGTGTATAAGGGTAACTAAATCATGGAACTTAACCCATCCTTCCTAATTTGCTGGGAGGTAAGTTCTTCCCTTAAATCTTAAATTTTCCTTTAATAGGCCTTTTCCTATTTCCATTAAATTCGATTGATTAAAAGTCCTAATGGCTTGTATGGAAACCAAAATAGGGCCACTCCTGTGATGATTTCACACAGCCTTGCTTGGTTCCAAAAATGAACCTGTTGCAAACAACATGGATTGGGAAAAAAAAGAAGCATTTTTTTATCTGAAGGCAGTTACTAGGAGCAAATATATTGGTTTAATATGGGTTTTTTAAATTACATTTTGTAACAAACTGTAAAAAAATGAGTGTTTATCTTAGTAGCTTTACGTTAGTCATTGCTTAAGCCAATTTATCTTTTCTTTGATACCCCAGAAAACCCATTAAGAGCTGCTAAAGACAAAACCCAATTCATTACCTCTTACAATCAAAGATCACTTTCTCAGTGGTCTTGAATTTAATTTGCCTTTAATTCGAGGTTTCATTAAGATAATTGTCTATTGGTTCACTTCTGTAATTGAAGGTTTGCAGGAAAATTAATGTGTGATCAGCAGAGGGAGAGGAGAGGTGTCACACTGCCCATTCCAGGCTCACACATGAAACACTCTTGGTGTTTTCACAGGACACAGCACTTGCCACAGTCACAGAAGCTGCAGGGAACTGTATTTTCCAGTTGAAAACATTATTAAGTTTTGCCTTGGCATTGGGCAGATGATCTGCATTACTCCTGAAAGCCTGGCCCATCCTCTCCTGTTGAAAATCATTCCCAGGCTGAGTGGATGGGTATTTTCTTCTGTCTCATCTTTGCTGAAGTTTCCATTAGTGCTAAAAGCTCTGCTGCCTGGTATTTTCTTTATAGGAAAAAAAACATCTCTATGCTCTAATGATAAGAGAGAGATCCCTTGCAGCTTCCTGTCTCTAGACATATTGAAACCTTTCAGCCACTCCTTGTAAAATGTAAGCTTCATTCTCAAAATTGTTGTGTTTTTCTTCTGCATTTCTTTGTGTTTGAATTTGGGAGATTAAGTGTCCAGATTTGTTCACGCCACACCAGAGAGGGTCTTAGCAGGGATTTGTAAAACACTGGTAATTGCATTCCACCTTCTAGGGAAATTCTAAGCTAAAACCTTCCTCAATTGCATTCTTGTCCAGTTTTATTTCACAGCCACACCACACAATGTTTCATCTTGTGATTTTCCCCCTGCAGTTTCCCAAGGCTGATATTTGGGGTGGTTTTAGTCTCCAGATGTGTGATCCATGCTCTGCTCTCCTGAACTGCAGTCTCTCTCCCATGTTCCAGCTCCACGCTGTCCCATTCCTCTTGTATCAAAATGTCATTTAGCTTCTCTCTTCAGTAAAATTTTAACAGAGCCATAGCTATTTGTGTGCCAGTATAATTGGTGAAATATTATCCGAGGCTGGCTGTCAGAGCATTCCCTCAGCAGTGATGCTAATAACTTCCCTCCAGCCTGACATTGCCCATTTCATGCTGCTGTTGCTGTCCTACCTCTAGCCATTGCAGGCCAATTTAAAATTTCTGTACTAATCCCCCATCTTCTTCAATTTAACTAAAAACTTCCCAGGTGACACAACATTAAAGCTTTCCCAAAAATCAGACTGCCAAGATGAATTTAATTTCTTTTATCTGAAAATTGGGTTTTTTTTAATTCTGAGAAAGGTGTCAGATCAGTGTGCCTTAGCTGTATTAAATCCATGTGGTATTCTCCCCCAAATTCTTTTAACTTCACTGGCTTGGATTATTCTTTCCTTAATAATTGTTCTAATGCTTTGCTGCTGCTAAGGGTAGAAGAAAGGGCTTTTAGTTGCTCTGATAACTTTTTTTCCTTATTAAATATAGATGTGACATTTATTATTTCTGATTGCATGATACTGTTTGTGTCTTGTTAGATTTATAAAACTTGCTACACCACATGAAATTTGGTATGTCAGTTTATTCACTAGTTTGAATGGAAATCACTTAATTTCTGGACTTTTTTTTCCCCCCTTGAGCTTTGTGTTCATCTCAACCTTGATACTTTCTGTTTGATGACCATCATTGACATCAATGAGAATTGAAGCAGGTATTCATGTAGTTTGGAGTTACCTGGTACCTTTGGTCTGAACTCCAGGGTAGCAGCTCTGCCCCTGTGCAGATTATCTCTTCGTGCAGCATTTGTCGCTTTTCATCACTTCTCATGACTTCAGAACAGCTCCCTTGTCCAGGCTGTGGCCCTTCACTGTCTCCTCTGCTCCCTTCTCTGCCATTTCCAAACCCTAAGGGTGGGATTTCCTTTGGTGCTTTCTTTACCTCCTCTCCCTCATCCCTGCAGGACTTGTTCTGATCTCAGCAAGAGATCTCTGGGCACGCTGCCTGCGAGTTTTTGTTTCTGACTGAGATGTGGATCCCTGCAAGTACCAACTTCTCTGACTGAAAACCTCTGGTCTCCTTCCCCTGGCAGATCTTCCAGCCCCCCATGATCAGTGACTTCCCAGCTGGGTCCCTCACTGTGCACAAGTTGCCCTTTTGAAGGCAAGAGCTGAAAATGCCAGCCTGTCTTTTCTAAGGGTTCTGTGAATGCTGGTGAACACTTAATTTGGAATTGTCATACAATCACATGCTTCAAATTTATTTTTATAGCCAGGTCTTTCATTCCTCTTCCCTAAGAGCAAAAAAAATCTGAAATAGCACCTTGTTTCAGTGGCTGAATGAAACTGTCAGTGACTGCTTTTGGGAATATCTGATTCTAGTATTTTTATTAGCAGCATTTGTTGTGCAATAAATGAGAAGTCTTTTTTTAACAAATGGTGGTCCAATAACACTGTTTTCATATTAAAATCTCTCTCTGGAGGTCTGTGTTGTGTTGCTCAACAGTATTACCACAGTGAAACCATCCCAATGTTACCTTCTGGTCCCATGACAATTTCAGCCTGGTTTTGATAAACTTCTTCAATAATTTAATTCACTGAGTCTCATTTGCCTCTCACTGTGGTGAATCTACGTGACATCAGGTAAATCCCTTCTGATTTATATGTCTGTAAGAAGAAAGTTAAGGTAGCTACATATCATCTTTATTTGAAGCCTTACAGATCTGCACTGTGCTGCCTCTCAGCAGGAAACACAAACACTTGTATTTGCTTCCTGCTGTGTGAATTGTAACATTCTGGGAAGAGTTTAGATTTTTCAGTAGAACAACTAAAGAAGTATTTTCGTATGAATTTTGACTTACAATATGTATATATTAGTATATCCACAGATACACACAGAGAAGATGCTGGAGAAAAAATGAAATTATGAGCTAAGTTGAGCATACACTGTGCAGTTGTTCA
The DNA here is from genome assembly GCF_050655825.1 of Lonchura striata. Classification (NCBI taxonomy): domain Eukaryota; kingdom Metazoa; phylum Chordata; class Aves; order Passeriformes; family Estrildidae; genus Lonchura; species Lonchura striata. Next base: position 6,126,326 of record NC_140709.1, on the reverse strand, counting down.
ATGCTCATTTATGGCATAAATTCAGTAAGAACTTCCAGTGGTCAGTTGGAAGGAAATACCCATATAAGATACTGAGATGACTTAAATCCTGTTGATATGTGAAGAAATCAATAGAGCACTTTGGTTTGGTTGCAGAGCTTTGCAGAAGCTGAAGTTGCCCTCCTCCTCTGGTACTGCCCTTTAGTCAAGAATTTGGTCATGCATTCACTGATTCTGTGTTCAGTCTTGCCACTCTTCAGCCTTAAACACAAGTTTCAGTATTCAGCTGCAAGTGCCACATGGGAAATGCAGAGATGTTTAATTAGGGATTGATGTTTTTCACCTTGTAATTAAATGTTATCAGTGAATATTTGTTCACATGAAAATTAAATAGGAATGTATGATGTTGGCCAGCAGGTCACTGAGAAAATTAATGATGAGAAAATTTTCTCAGAGGTGCTGTTGAAAAATTAACTGCACATGTTGGTGGCCTGGATGCAATTACTGTATACAGCAAGCAAATATAAATATATATAAATTTATAAGAGAGAGTGTAGAAAAGTTTAAGAAGAACTTTCAGTCATTAGTTTGTCCTGTTTGCTGGGAACTTTCATCTTAGGGCATGGTAGCTCTGTATTCAAAGATATTAATGACAGATCCTCATGAACAGTTTTAGAAAAGGTCTTTCAGTTCTCAGTAGTGCAAATCTAGGAAAAATAACTTTTTTCCTGTTGGAAAATACCACTGTCATTTTTCCCCACTTAATTTCCAGGCTGTAGAATGTTGAAAGGTCAGGCTTGATGGACTCATTTGGGAATACGTGGTGTCAGAGTAGAACAAAATGGACACTGTCAGTGGAGGTGTCTCTGTTCTGTCTCACCTGTCTGTCTGTCCCAAATACACTTAAATGACAAATTATCTGCAGCTGGAATGCTGGTCCTGGCTGCACACTCTGCATATTCATTTCACCTCTGGTCTTCTACCTCAGACTGTCATTGGCCAGCCCAGTCATTTGGTAGAGTGAAGGGTTTCAATAAAGACACTCATACATTAAATTCCAGCTAGACCCAGGCAGGGCTTCACTGCTAAATGGCTGTGACATTCCTGAAGTGAGTGCTCCAGATTGGATAACAAGTTTGAAATAGGAGAGACCATGATTATGAAAGTGCTTTCTAAATCATCAACCTAAGAGTTACTTAAAGTAACTCTTTAAAGTAAACCTAGGAGCGAACTTCTTTTATTTCTCACTTTAAAGGTGCTTTGTAGGACTTATTTCTTCTTTAATCAGCTGGTAAAAGCCATTTTCAGAGGAATATTCTCTCCTTTAGAAGAGAGAACCTGTGTATTGCAATGTTGTTTATACTGACTATTAGAGAAACATTAAACTATTTTGCAAAGCTAATGGATATTCCCTGATAAAATGTACTCAGATCCTTACCCAAATAGCACTTGAGAAAATCTGATCAGCTCAGAATGGTGTAGATAAAAAACTAATGAGCATGAAGTCTAAGTAATGACTGCCAGGTTGGGCTCATTGGTTGTCTGGTGCTTTGGGCTAAAAAGGGGCTGTTTATATGATCTGCAATGATGGCAACTTTATTAAAAGTAGCATTGTTTTGGTCCCAGTACAAATATCCAAATTCCCTGGACAACTGCCTTTTTTTTTTTTTTAATTTGAAAGTTCTTTTATTCTTTGTGACTCTTCAAAATTAGTGAAGCATTCTTCTGTTAGTCACATAAAATCCACTTTTTATTAATGTGCATCAGCTCTTACCCACAACCCAGACACTCCACCATAACACAGAAGGAGATAATAGGCTGAATTATCCTTAAGCAATAGCAGTTGTAACTATTTCATGTCTTATTGTGGTTTGTAAATTTGATTCTTTCCCAGGTCCCATGGACATATCTTTATTTTGACTACTGGAAGGCACAGTGGGATAAATGGATTAAAGTAGAACTAGCTCTTAGCATTATTTCTTATCACTTTTATGGTAATGTCTTCACTGATGTAGTTGCTGTATGCACATAGAAGGCAGATTTCTTTCCCAAAAGTGGGAAACCCTATCAGGATTAAACTAAATGTAAAAAAGCATATTAACCACAAAAAAATGGGAAAGACTCAAAGAGCAGTGAAAAAGATGGTAGTGCAGAGATTGTTTGGTCATTCAGGTTAATAGCAAACACAATGGGATGATGATGCTATTTTTGCCAGGTTGTTTTTTTGAAAGGAAAAGTACAGTAAGTAGCAGCAAATATTACCAAGTGTTGTGCAAACAAGATGTTGTGTCTGAGTGGTTTTGGGAGGGAGAGGGTGAGGCTTGCAGCAGGAGTGGATCTTAACAAAGTACTGGGAGCTGGGGAAAGAAATGATATTTCATATTAATTCCAGTTAAGTATTCCAGGAGGGTGACATAAAGGAAGGTATAACAGAAGTTCAGCCCTGAGTGCTCCTCAGTGGTGTCGTTGATGGAGCGAAGTGGGGACAACTGAAGTGAGAGAGAGATGAGCTAAAATAATGTGTTGACTGAGAGGAACACTTCAGCTGTGACAGCCTAAGTGCTGGTTGAAAATGAAAGTTGAAGCCATGGGGGAGATAAAATTAGCTGTGGACAAGGGAGGGAGAAAGAAGAGCAGGCAAGCTGAGGGATAGCTCCCCTGTGCCAAATAAAAATGAGGATAAGTGGAAGGAGCAAACTTATGAAAGGCATAGCAAAGAGACAGCTAACTCCTGCTCTCGGTATAGTTATTCCTTGGTGCAGTATATATAAAATGGGATGTAACATCTTTGCATTAGAGACCAGCTTTTTTTGTTGTGTGTTTGAACCTGAGGCTTTTACCACCTCACAAGCACAAATCACCAGAGGTGCTCTGGCAGGAGCTCTGCCCTGGGTGCTGGGCAGGGCACGTGCTCTTGCCTGTCTGCTCAGCCTGGGAGGGCAGTTCTGGATGGCACTTTGTGCCTGCTGATGGTACTCCCACTCTGGAGTGTTCTCCAGCAGGCAGGGGTGCACAGCTTTTGCCTTTGCAGATGGAAGTACCTCCACAGGGAGCGTTTCCAGCTAGGAGGAGCAGGGAGAGAAAAATTCATCAACGCCAGCAGGTGGGAAATTTTGCTACTGGCACTTAACTCATAACTTCAGGAAGTTTGGCCCAGCCTGGCACAGACCTGTGTCATGACCATATGTTCTGCCTTAAAACACTGCCCTCTCTAAGTCTCAGAGAAGCTTTTTTTTGTTTGAATGGTTAGATTAATTATGCTTTATTAAGTGTTTTCTCACCAGGTTATTCATTAGTATAGAGTCTGGAGAAAAGTGGGAATGTGAGACTGATGGGCAGGCTGCAGATTAGGTGAGGGGCTGTTCCCCAGTCCCTGGGGCTTTCCCTGTGCCTGTGGAGCTGCCTGGGCATGGTGTTTGAAGCTGGTGTTGCATGAAGGTCAGGCAGGAGAGTCCCTGCAAGGAGCCAGAACTGGCATTCCCTGCTGCCTGAAGAATGGATGCTCCCTTCCTTCAGCAGCCTCTAAAATACAATTGTTCCCCTCCTCTCAGCCTTGCCACCCAGAACTCTTGCTGGCTCTGTCAGCCCTCTGTGCCTTCCCTTGGATCCAGCTCTGCTGCTGCCACCAAATTCAGATTTTCAGCCTGCAGTTAGGGCAAAATAACTCATTCCATTTTGCCTCCGTTACTGAGCAGCTGTGGGCTGCCTCAGAGGGCAGGTGGGTATTTAATGTGACATTTGCACTTTTGTAAGGTCCTGGCAGTGTCATGGGGACCAGCTAACACAGGTGAGCAATTTCCAGTGGTGGCCTAATCTCATGAAGAGCAGTAATGTGACAGTTTATACTCCAGCCTTCTCTCTGTGGGATGATACTGCTCAAGGAAATTAAATCTTGGAGATAATTTGGCAACAGGCTTATTTTAAATACTGATTAATGCCTATTGCTTTAGTGCAGCTCCTGCTTTACTCATGATGTTTTAATATGGCAAAAGAATTATGATTAGTGCTTTTAGGTTTTTAATGTTCAGACAGTTAAAATGTCCCATAATAATCGCCCCCTTTAATACTCAGCATAACTATTACAGAGATATAACTGTGCTTTGGTGTTGAAAAGAAACCAGGATCCCAATGTGATCGTGAATGCCTTTTTCTGGTAGCTTAAATCAAATCCTTGAATTTCAAAGTCCTTGGCAGCAAGTTTTAAGAACATTAATTAAAAAGAAGTCTTCCATAAATTAAAAAAAAAAAAAGGATAATTTGTTAAAAGGAGTTACTGAAATATTGCAGTAAAAATATAGTGGAATATATACCAGAAAGCACAAGTAAAAGCATCACAATCAGAAAACAAATTCAGATTCAGGGTGGCTGTAATCTGAGATGTACCTGTATAGCATACAAAGTGCCTCCAAGATTCATAATCATTATTCTCGTGACATTAACGTGGTTTAGATCTGATTCTGCAATATCTCACACCACTGGAAGTTAGGAGTGATTTTCTAATAGAATTGCAAAAAAAAACCCCAATAAGAATGAGAACAGGCTCCAACTCTGCCAATCTGCCTGATCCTTGGAAGAAGCAAGAAATATTTGCATACATTTCCCCTCTCCTGCCTCAGAGGTGCTATCTTGCATGCAGCAGTTCTTTTTTGTCTCATCCAGCTTGTAATTCTGTTGCTTTGGGTTTCCTACTGTGGCTTTGTAAATCATGTTAAGAGCGGGAGGAGTGTGAACCCAAACCTTCCCTTGAAAAGAAGAATCCCCCAGTATCCCAGCAGGATCCCCACAAGGCACAGAGCAGCATCTCAGCATCTGGAGCCTGGGAGCCCTGCTGGGGCTGCCAGTTTGTCTGAGGGAGTATTTTATGTATGACCACATCTCACAGGAGTGACAGTGCTCCTGTGCAGCCCCATAAGCTCTGCATCAGCCCAGTGAGCTTGTTCTTGCCTCAGTCTCCCTCCAGGGAGTGTCTCTGGATGTGTCTCTGGGTGCACTGTGGGGTTGTGCTGCCTCCCATGGCAGCCTCAGCCACCCACTTGGTCCCCTTGTCCCTGTGCACCTTGGGCAATGTCCCTCACTGCTTCAATGCATGGAGCAAACTTCTCTCTCTAGTTCCTTAAAGCCTGACCTTGCCTTCTTCCATGTGATGTTTTAAGGTGATATCCCTGCTGGTTTGGTTGAGTTCTTTCCATAATGTCCTTTTCTCCATGCCCTCTTTTTGCCTGTTTCTCATTTGGCAAGGGCTGCTGTGATCTCACCATTCTTCCTGAAAAAGTGTTAATAGTTCTTTATTGCAGTGTTGTTTTTACTGATGGCTTGGCTGGTCTTGTCCATGTGTTGAAGTACCACAAGTAGATGGTCCTTTCCCCCATTCTGTGGCTGTTCTTCAGCTGTTGGTTCCTCTTTCTGCTCCCTTTCTTTCTTCATTTGCCATAAATCTTGATATGGACAATTGATGACCCTCCTCAGTTACTTGGTGTGGCATTTCCCACTTTTTCAGGATGAATCCAGGAAAGTCATGTGTAGTTAAAGCACCCAGTTTACCACTGGCATAGGGCTGGCTGCTTATTCCTGGAGGAATACACCAAGGAAGGGTTGTAAAGGGCAGGCAGCAGAATTTTTTCTACAAGTGAGTAATTACCCATGGTGAGGCAGTTTAGCACTTCAGACTTTGCTTTGTGTGTAGCTCAGGTAAGGAGAGGTGGAGAAAAAGGAGGTAGCTGAGTATTTTGCCTCTCATGTGAGTTTCTCTATGCCCCTTCCAGCTCTGATAGAAGCAATAACCTCACTGAACTCATCACTGACAGCAGGAATGTGTAGGACTGGCTAAAGGAGGGCCTGGAGCACTAAGCATGGCAGGGAAAGAAGAAATGGGAATAGTTTAATTGCTACAGTAGGATAAGTTGGAGGTTAAAGAAAAATTGGGGGGAAAAAATGACTCTGTAGAGGTATTCCCATTAATCTTTAAAGCTGGGAGCCTGCCATCCTTACATAGCCAATGAACAGAGGTGAGTGCCTATAACATGCCTTAACTAGCAGCCTAAACTGAGGCTTTTAATGCCACCTGTTTTATTGTTGTGAGTCATTATCTTATTAACGCACTTTTAAAAATGAAGTGTTGGACATCAAGAAGGATAAGGGGTAGGTGGGGAGCCTGAACACCTGGTAAATGTTCTGTTCTGTTCATTTTAATAATAATTTTTGGGTGTTTTTTTCCTTTCCTCTTCCATTATTTTTAGGTAAATGAGACTGTAGCTTAGCATGAAACTGATTTTGGAAATAAATTTGATGGCATGCTCCTTCTCTTGCAGAGGTGGCTTGATCTCTGTACTGCAGCTTCTTGCATAAATGCATGAACCTTTTTATGTAAGTTTATTGCTTGTTAAAGATGTGTCCCCAAGTGTAGATTACTACTTAAAAGGGTTTGTCCATGGCTGTGGCCAAAACATTTTTTTGAGCTGTTTAATTCTGATTTGTTTAAGGAGCACAGTGCTGCCTTTACTGCCACATATCCTGATTTTAATAAAAGCTGCTGCTTTTTCTTTTATTCTTTTTTGCTTGTATTCTTTTTCTTGTATTACTGAACCTCTTGTATTTTGGCTGGAAGATACACCTGGCAGAAAAATTTTCACACCCAAACACAGCCCTCATTTATTGGCAACTTACAAAACTTTGTAAAAATGTATTAAGCGTTTAATGTGTCTGAATTCATTTTTCACAGAAAGTCAGCAGGAAATACAAAAATCCTCACAGAAGCATCCAAATACAGCTCGACCAATTTCCTCTGTGTTCAAATATGTCACAGTGATGTCTGGAAAGTGAGTGCCTTCCATTAGTGCAGCGCTGCACCTCCGACAGGTGCCCCGCTGGTGGCTGACCCCAATATAATTGTCCAGGACCTGCAGCAGTCAGTTGTCCTCTGGTGTGTCTCCCCCAAACCATCATCTCTTTCCTTAACTTCTGCTCTAAAATCCTGTCAAGTTCATAGAGGGCTTTCCCATTCCTTTTCCTCTCTGAGGGCTGACTCCTGGCTGACATGCTGATGGATTTGTAAAGGGAACACTGACGGGGCACATTCCGTTCCGTGCCCGGCCAATTAGCGGCGTGTCCTGCTGCTGTCTCCTGGATGGCTGCACAGGCAGGAGCCCACTCAGGATAAGGAGTTAGCACTTAGAAAACAAATGGTGCCTCTCATGAGTTGGTAATTACTGGATCCTTCTGTTCCTGCAGTGAAAATCGAGATAAAAGTGAGTTTTAGCCCTTGTGCCAGTTTTGGAACTGCTCCCTTCAGCCTCTGAAGTTGCGATGCTCGGAGTGTGTTGATGATGTGCTGTGTGTGGGTATCTGGAGAGGGTTTATGGATCCACCAGCCTTCAGCTCTGAGCTGTGTTCTCCTGGGGATGTATTGCTGGTGGTGTGTGTGCCCCTGTTCACAGGCAGAATGGGAAAGGGGGTGTAAACCACAACAAGAAGCAGAGTAATGAACAGAATCCAGTGACGTGGTGATGGTCACTTAAACTATTAAAGCAGGAGGTCAGGTAATCCTGAGCAGTCACCCAAATTCAAAGCTACATTTATTGAAACTGAGACTTGAACATCTTGTCCCCAAAGGGTATCTCTAAACTCATTCTGAATGAACATTGAGGTGTAAGTTGAAATTATTCTTTTGACCTTGGTAATCTTTGTACTTTCTAGAAATTGTACTGACACTAGAAACATCAAATTAGCCAGGAGGTTTTTCAGCTCTGATTTCAGAGATGTTTTATGCTGAATATTAAGGAGAAAGGAGCTATACACAGTTGAAAAAAAATCCCAGGTAACTTGATGAAAGCCTTATAAATAACTGTTTGAAAATAAGGCATTGTCATACTGGAACTAATACTGCTATTGAACTAGTTGGAAAGTTATATTGACATTATTCAAGAATGTTTTATCTCTAGTACTTGTGATTCTAAGCTGTGCATTTATTGGATGCTGCCATTGGGAAAATGGACACCTATTATACATTCTTCTAAGAAAGGACAGTCATCTGGGATTCAGCACAAGGTTGAGCAAAGGAAGCAGAGAGAAAATTAATTTTCATAGGGAAAGTTGGGCAGAAGATGAAAAAAAAATACATTAGAGAGGTGGCTGAGTGGAATAAGATAATCTAAAGACCAAAGATCACCTGTTGAACCAAATGAATAATTCAGGAAAACCCTTGATGCCCAGGGATCCTGGGCTGAATTGGAAACTGAGCTCTCCCAGTCCTTGCCTGCTGTTATGAGTCAGTACCTGACAGCTCCACTGCACTGTGCCAGAGGCTGGGATCTCCCCCAGCTGATCTTGGCAGGCTCTGCCAGTGGCTTCTGCTGTCCTGAAATAGCCATAATTTCCCTGCCTTGCATTATGATGTCTCCTCTCAGAAATTACTTCCCACTGAACTGAGGACCAGCTCACCAACCTACTTTTCCTGCAGGAACTTCCATGCCCTAGATATACCAGGCTGAATGTTTTAAATAAAGATTTAACATGAATGAAATCCTCATCAGCCATCTGACCTGCCCAGGCAGGATGATGGTGTTTTGGGCTTAAAGGTGTCTGCAATCCATTAACACTTAGATTCCTAGTGCTTGGTCTGGAAGTATGATTAAAAGTTCTGAGGTGACTTATAGCCTCACACTGTTCTTGATGCTCATATTAAATAGCCACAATCTCTGCAGAGAAATATTCTGCAGCCTGAGGAGAGCCAGGTCAGGCAGTAGAGGTTAGTCCTTGGATTTCTCATGACTTCTAGGAAATCTTGGACATTGCCTTGCCCCCAGGTTTCTGAAATCCAGCGCTGTGATGAATCTCAGTAGTTGACAGAACAAATGATTCTGGAAAACCAGCCTAATTGCGATAAATGCTTTCAGATTATTGTCCCAAATGGTCTATTGAAAAAGGAACAGATGAAGGCAAGAGTGAGCAAATGAGAGCATTTTCAGAAACAGCAAATCACAGAGGGAGCCCCTGGCCATTTTTCAGGCTCTATCACGTAATCAAAAGCATTCAAAAGCTGGAAGTGTTGGAGGGAGATAAGGGACATGTACATGAGGGCAGTGAGGTCAGGGTAATAATCAGCAAGAACCTGAGAGAAGCTGAGCAGTCTAACCTCCTTAGGTTTATCTCAGAGAAGAGTAAAAGAGCATTTATGCAATATTGAGATACACAGTTCCAGTTTGTGGGAGGATGCAGATAAAGGCAGCACAGAGCATCCTAGCAGCCAGCACGGCCTAATTAAGAGAAAATACTGAACGTAATCCCCTAAGACTCCTCTCAATGGTTCTTTGCTAAGGCAGCAGAGTTCAGTGTAAACAAGTTAAATATGCTGATATAAAACAGAATTGCGTAATAAACATAGATAGAGAGCTTTTCTTCCCTTTTAATGCCTGGGAAGAGCACAGTAAATGGGCCAAGAAGCCAGGGGACAGCAAGCAATGTGATATTTGAATGGTATGTTCCCCTTTTCCATCAAAGTCTGGATTCATCCTGTGTGTGCTTAAGCCAGAGGTTTCTAGGGCTTGTGTGAGCTGGAGCCATCCAGCTCCCCTGTGCTGCCCAGGCTGCTTCTGAATGGGAATTTGGGCTGCAGGTGACACAGGTGTCATCCATCACAGCTGGGGGAGGGAGAGGAGCCAAATACTGGTGTGAAAAGGCATCTGAGCAGTGTCTGTGGGGGTTCCTAGCAGTTCCCAAACACATAAATATCAAAGAAGGACACTGGTTACACAAGGTGGTGCCTAGGGGTGTAATGGTAATGGGCTGGAATTAAGAGTGGAGGTAGAGGCTGACTATAAGGAAGTCTTCCTAGCTAATCAACTAATGCCACAGTGCTCTTTACAGAGGGAAAGAGCTGTTGACACAGGACCAAACTAATTCTTCCTTACAGGAATTTCTCAGGTTCATTAGATCCTGCCAGAGGCCTGGGCGTGGATTACTTACTGCTGTGTGTCATTCTGCTGATGGAGTGAGCTATGGAGAAGATGAATAACCACGTTCCTGGTCCTATTATTTCTGCTGTGTCAGAGCAGCTCTTGCCTCTGCTGCCACGCCAGCCTGATGGAGAATGTGACCTCACTGAGATGAGCTTACATCCCCTGTCTGCTGCTGCTGTGGCTGCACTTCTGGCGTGCTTGTGGTGCAGTGAAAACAAAGAAAACAATCCAAAATAGGCAATATAGCAGAAAAATGTCTGAATGCTTAGTATCACATTGCTTTGGGATAAAACAAGATAGGCTTCTGGAAGCAGTCAGTCTAAGGGGGGTAATTCCCAACAAAAGTTGGGAATGCATTCCTACCATTAGAATGGATGAAATTGTCAATTGCTTTAAGTAGATGTGCTCTGAAGGAGTCTGCACATATTACTGTGCCAAGCAAAGATAATCTTGCCTCATTGTATCCTGGTCTGTTCCCTATTTTAGAGCTGTCCTTGTACACGCCATCAGGGGCTTCCTTCAGTACTTCACCTAATTTTCTTTAAGCTTCCCATAATTGTTCCCCAAGGAAAGGTGTATTTTACCCACTGTGGCATCTCACCTCATCCCCAGGAGGTCCTAAAAGCATAGCCATTACACTAGTGTCTGTTATCAGCATTTTCTCTGCCCCAGCCCTCCCTGCTGGTGATGTGTTTTGTTGATTCCAGGAATGCAAAAAGCATCAAGACTATAATCTTTGGAAAGCATCCTGCAGTAGGCAGAGGAGTGTTGAGGTGTCTTTCTCTCAGGTGAATGCTGTGGTCCCTCGTGCTCTTCTACACATGCCAGCACCTCTGGATTGCAGCTGTAGGGGGCTGCAACAGCATTGGGTGGCTTTGATGACATTCCCCACTGGACAGATTGGATATATTGGTCCTGATTTTAGATGGAAATCCCAAGTGCCAGCAGTAGGGGTATTTCTGATGTCTTCTGCTTGTGTGAACCATGCAGTTCCTGCCCAATGTGCCATTAGGCCCTTCCTTTAGCTGCTTTGGTTTCACTCTGCAGTCCTCAGGTGCAGCCATAATTCTTTTTTCTGGTTGAGTGAGGAAAATAAATCCTTTTTCCTTTTTCTGTGGGAATCTCACATCAGAGATATTTACAAAGAGCCCTCTGGCTGGCAGTGCACCACAGCTGCCTGCTCACACCCCTTGTGTTTAACAGGAGCACATCCTGCTCCACAGACCTCTGTCCAGTGCTTGAGGAAGACAGGCAGGAACAGAGAGGCATAAATTTTGTGGTTTGGGTTATTTATTTTGAATATCTTGTCATGCTGACCATCACAGTGAGAAATACGGTTTTTGTTGGTGTCCAGGAGTTGCCTGAGGTAGAAAGTCAGGAATTGTCCTTGAGAAGCATCTTATGCTGTGTTTAGAAGGGGAAAATACTGCCTTAGGTTTCTGTTTTCCTCAAAATTGCAATATCTTTTGTTTTTATTAAGAAAAATATTTCCATGTCCAAACATGCATGAGCACAAATAACAGTTGATTACTTTTTTTTTTTTTCATTTCCATGGTGCAAAAGAAGGCATTTGTTCCTTGCTTTTCCTTCTCTGGTAGTTTTTGTTGATATAATAGAAGGTAAAAGAAGGCAGCTTAATTTTTCTATTACGTAGTCTGATAAAAAAACTCAAAACAACTAAAAGTCCAGCCTAAACTTTATTTATTCCAAATGCAGTGGATTTTTTCAGTGGTCTCTAGCAGGCTATATTTCTCTATTCCCATCTGAAGCAATGTGCTCTATGCTGGTCCTTCATAGCCTAGGCTTGCCAACATTTGACAATTAAAAATGTCATTTGGAAGCTATCTGATGTCCCTATAATAAACACTGAGAGGAATTTACTGCCATGCTCAAGTATTTTTAAATGGCTCTTTGAGTGAGCAGTTACTTTCCTTGCTGTGGAGTGTTTGTATCTAAGTCTTAAATGAAAAGGCAGTGAAATGTGGCTTGTTCCATGTGCCATTATTTAAAGGGTGGCTACAAAGAAGGTGGAGGCTCCCTTTTCTCAAGGAGTTATGTGAAAAAGGCAAAAGGTTGGAAAAAAAGGTTACTCCTTCTAGCTGGGCACAAGGACATCTTTTCACAGTGAGAAAAATGCATTGGAACTATCTCCCCAGGGAATTGGTGGTTTCCCCAGTGTTGGGCACTTTTATGATGCTGGGCAGGGTGCTTGGCTACCTTGTCTAGACTGTGCTTTTGCCACGAAAAGTTGGACCAGATGATCCCTGAGGTCCCATCCAGCCTCGTATTCTTTGATTCTCTGAAATCTGTGTGTTTGGACACACACACTGGTGAGAGGCTTTGGTACAAACTGAATGGAGCTTGATTCTTACACCTGCACTGCTTGCTGAAAGCCAAGATTTCCAAAGCTGGCTTTGTGAAATAAGCTGAAAATAACCATGCAAGTGTTGCCAATAGAGCAAATGATGGCACTTAGGTCACTATCAAGCTGTCAGTAGACATACAGGCATTAGCCTTTTAAGTGTTGCTGCTTTTCCAACTTTTCTGTCTACTGCATGTGTCTCACACAATCAGAAGCTGATACAGGACTTGCAAACCACAAGGAGATGACCCAAGTCTAGCCCAGCAGAATTCTGTGTATTCCCTGTTGCAAATAACTTTGTCATTGCTTCTCTGTGCGCCTCTGTCCTGCCTCAGATATATTTTGCTTTGTGTTATATTTTTGTCAAGCCTTTATAAACTACAGTGAGCCTCTTCTTCTAGTGTTTTCCTTTGTCTTTTCTTTGCCTTTATCCTTCATGTTGTCACTGCCAGTATTCCTTGTTAACCATATTTCTCCTCTTTTTTCTTGCTTCCCCTGAAATGCACTTCTGTGCAGTGAATATTTGCCCTTCTTTGCCAGTTGTTCTCTCTCTTTCTTTTCATTTTCCTGTCAATCAGCTCCTGTTTATTCCCAGTGATATCCATGCATACATGCATATATTTGTCCATGTGCCAGGTACTGCACACTGACCTGCAGGAAGGTCAGAGGTGCACTGCTAAGTAAGGGTTCTTAGTAATCAAAACCAGCAGGAGCAGCTGTCTCAGAAGCAAAACAAAGATCTGGAAGCCTTTATCCAGAGACAGGAGACTCCAATTTGCATTTCCAAGTGTTCCATCCATTTTACCTACCCCAGATTTACAGTTGAGAAATGGCAGAATTCATTAATGAATAGATGCAGGCAAGGGAATGTTTGCTTTATTTAAATAATTACTTTTTTTTTTGTTTTCCTGCTCCATCCTGATGGCATTGGTGCCATTATGACCTAGGTAAGAACTGTATTTTCCTTTCTGTATTCCAGCTCCTGTCTTGCTTAAAATTTAGTAGCTAGAGCTGATGCAGTAAATAAAATATTGTCATCTTTGGGGGATCAATATTTATGGGCTGATACATGAACTGGCTGAACTGCAGAGTGCCTCTGTTCTATAATGTAGAACTGTGGTTTTTTGAGAGACTCTCAAAATGTACGTGAAATCCACGCAAGAATCCCCTCAACTTCAATGTGCAATTTGTATTTAAAGTATGTAGTGTGGCTTAATAAATGTGGTACTCACTGGATGAGTAATACATGATTTAGAAGTCTTCTGTGGAGCTCCTCATTCAGAGATCATAAGACCAGAGGTACCTGTTAATAATGATGATGATGATGGTCTGCTTTTACCCCTTGTACAGGATAAGTTCCTTGTCTGCAGTCAAATGGGAGGTTTGTGGAAAGGCACACTCTTTAGCTGGGGAAGGAATAACCCTAGATAAACTGATCCAGTAGTTAATTTCCTTCATACTTAAAAAGTTCCTTCTGTTTATAATTTTATGTTGAATTTGTCTAACTGCAGCTCTCAGCCTTGGGAACATAAATCTAGCTTGAAAAGAGGTCTACTAAGAGAAATTCTCTCTGTATATTCTCAAAAATAATTGAATCTCCTTTTCCCCACCTCTAATCTGAACCAAAGTAGGTTCCTTCATTTTCCTACTTTTAGGCAAGTGTTCCAGACTTTGAATTATTTTCATGAGTTTCCTTTAACTGCTTTGTCATTATTGATGCTTTTACAATGAGCATCTAGGACTGTAGGCAGTGTTACAACAACCATGTTGTTAATATTTAATATAATGGCAATTCCTCCTCCCTATTCCTCTATGAGGTATAAGGCAGCCCCAGATTTCCAAAACAGAGTCTGGCAATCTGTGATTTATTCAAGGCAGCAGTGAATAAGCCAGCATAGAGCTCAGTGATGCTGCAGATAGATGGTTTCAAGCTCCTGGAAGATCTCTTTAAAGCTCTCTCAGGTGTCTTTTTGCTACTCTGCATCTGGTGTGATACAGCAGAGTTATTTCTTTTTATGGCTAAGCATTGCTATTTTATCTGACAGTGATACCATGCTTTGTTGACAGACCTGCCATCATATAGATGGTAACTAATTATATTGGTGTTTTAAATGTTTGCCTGTAAAGCAACAGAGGAAATGCCACTGCTCACCTTGGCAATTTGATTCTGGTCTTTATGGTGTTGCTGCCATCAGTTGCTCCCCAGTTGGTTCAGATCCTTCAGATTTCTTGTCAAGTTGGATACCTAAGCCTGGCTGTGCTTCCTGAGCTGAATCTGTGCCACAGCTGAAGTGGTACCTCAGTGTTTTACAAACTCTGCATCTGTCTCATCATTTTACTGTCCTATTTAATCACATTCTCTTTATGGCTTTCTGCAATTTCTGGATCCAGGACAATGGTACCACTGAGGGGCTGTTTGTTTCTCATCCTGTGTTCTCACTGTTGTCTGGCCAGCCTCTGGTCACTGCAGTTCTGTGCTTCTCTGTCAACCTATTTTTTCATTCCTTGTCACCAATTCATAAAGTACATCTTGAATTCTTGAATTTTTGTCCTCCAGTTGCCTCACTGTCCCTCTCACCTTGGCAGCATACACAGTCAGTAAGAATCATTTTCAGCCCATCAGCCCTACATTAATGAAAAGAAGGAAAATGACTGGATACAGAACATAAAACTCTGTGGAGCCATGTGTGTGGTTTCTTGCCAGTTTTACACTTTGCTATTCTGAATGTGATTTTCCAGCATTGTACTGCAGAGTATTAGATTAATCCAAACCATATTTCCTTAGCCTGAAGGTTTGTGAAAGGCTTACTAAGGTCAACATAATACCTGCCATTTCATCCCTATCCACAGCATCTCTTATCCTGTTACTGAAGAACATTAGAATGATTTCTCACAGTTTGTTCTTGACAAACCCATGCTGCCTGCTACTCATCTCCTTGTTATTTTCTGCTGCTTATAGATGATGTCTGTAGAAAAATATTTTCTGAAGAATAAGGGTTTTTATGACGGCTGTGCAATTCACTCTTTTCCTCATTTCTTCCTCCAGCTCTCTTGCATTGCATCTTCTGAAGATTCTGGGCATCTTGTCCCTGTCATTCCTAAATAACCCTATTGACACAGTTATTTCAAGTATCTCTTCAAGTTTGCCCTCCTTGCTGGCCAAACTTTCTGAGTCAGTGCCTATCATAAAAATTTTATCTCACCTTTCTTTGTCTTCACACTGTTGGTCTTCCATTTTCTGCCATTCCTTCTATTGTAAATTGACTTTTTTTTTTTCTCTGTGTGGCTCCTGTGATAGATAATGGTGTTTCTCCTTATTTTCTTTGACTCTTTCGTTCCTTTCAGATCTGCTATTCAACATCAGTTTCTTGTCTCTGCCTTGTTAATTTTCCTTACTTTTTCATCTGCAATGGCTGAATGAATACTTTCCTTAGACCATTTACATGATCTTTAAACTGCTGTATCTTCTAATTTATGTCACATGCTTTTTGCTGTGCTGCATTATTTAATTCTCTAAAAGGTTTCAGGTAGAGTGGTTCATGAGTACAACACACTGCAAAGCACAGCTGGGTTGTGTAGTCTCCATATGCATTTGCTTTCTATTTTCTCCTTTTACTTACTGTTTTGGGAAACAGCCTTTTTCACTCCATTATTTCCAGAATCATGGATGCGTGAATTTGGTGCTCCAGGGAATGGCAGAGGTGTGAGAGCTGCTGAATCACTCGTGCCCTGACATCCCCATCCTCAGTGGTGGTACAGAGCAGGACTTGGTGCACTGGTGGTGCTTATTATAGGGTACAGTACCCTCCCTCTGGTACGTGAACAAATCAGGAGTTCAGTGTTCTGGTAGGGTTCCTGCAATCAGACACTCATAAACTCCTTAAACCCAAGAAAATATAGCTATGTGCTATATGCTGGTGTTTGCAGAGCATGGGCACATGTGCATGAAGAATTATTCTGTTCTTCCCTCACATAATCATGGTTTGTAAGGGACTTTAAATATTATCTAGTCCAACCCCCACTGCACACCTCTAGGGATGTCTTCCTTGTCAGATTTATTCAAAACCCCATCTATTTACTTTTTATATAGCTTCTCATTAATCAGCAATATATAGGCAGTATTGATGTCTGTTTTAAATAAATACATACTGCAGCAAAAATTCACTACTGTCAATACTTTTTCCCCCTAAATTTTAGTGAAGCACCTATAAATGTTCAGGTGTTTTCTTGCTTGCAGATGTTTCTTGCTTGCATGTCCCCATGGAATTCAATAGAAGTCTTTGCAGTGATTTGTGTGGGTTTGTGCAGGTCCTTGTAAAGCATTTAACCTCAAACTACAGGTCAGTGATAGAAATGTAGGGATCTGAAAATACATATTCCCTGCCCTGAAAGAAAGGAATGGAAACAGAGAAGAAAGGAAGGAATGGAAACAGAGATGTCAGCTACCCCACAAGGTAGTGGCTCACAAGCAATTCCCTCTTATCTTTTGGCCTGGGGACAATGTATGTGCACTCTGATGTTTGAAGTAGGTTGGGTAGAATTTAACTTCTGACTCAAGGGAACCTTTAGTTTATTAAATATGGATGTTCTTTCAGGTAGAAGCATGGTTTCTCTCTGCAACATATCACTTTCCTTGAACATATGCATTCGGGGAAGAAAACTCAGCTCTTCTGTACCTAAATCTTTTCTGTCTGGATCCACCTGCAAGAAATAGCAATAAAAACTGTCAGATTGTAGCAAATACAGGATTTCTAAGTGTGCAGTGGTGTGGCTTTAGCTGCCTTCACATCTGTAGAGCTGTGTGCCTGGTCCCAAGGCTGGGCTCTGTGCAGCACTGCTGGGGATCTGCCTTTGCCTCATCTGTAATTACAGGGAGAAAATCACTCACGTTATCGCCACCTCTAAACGCGGCTCTAACGTCTGGCAGCAAGACAGCTCCCACAAACAGGCCGTGCAACAGGCTGTCACATCCCCTGCCTTCTGCATTATCTAGCCCTTCTAGGGAAGGTTTTCCAGCTGCAGTTACTAATCAGGCTGTGGGTGATCTCTCTGAGCTCTGAAGCAATGGGATCTATCACTCATCCATCAGCGCCTGTCCCGCTCTCCCTGCGAGCATCCGCTTCTGCCTGGATGCTGCTGAGGAGGAATGAGACCTGCTGCTGAGTGGGCTGGGGGAGAGCCACAGTCTCATCCCGACAAAACAATCAGGTTATGGGCTGGTTTGCATTTCTAGTCCTGCTTTTGCAGGAACATAAACTGGACTGTTTCTTGCTGTGACTGCGGGAAGCCTCAGGAGCAGCTTGCTCCTGCTTCCAGCCTTTGGTGTAGCCTCATAGAAGAATGTTTCAAAAAACCTAACTTTCAACTGCCTGACACTCCCCAGTCTCTTCTATCTCTTGTTTATAGTGGTATCAGTCAAATTGTTCTTGTCAGTTAACTGGTTTAAAATCTTGTGTGGAAAAATTATCAGTTCAAGTACATACTACAGTAAGGACAGATGTGACCACT
This sequence comes from Lonchura striata, assembly GCF_050655825.1. Lineage (NCBI taxonomy): Eukaryota > Metazoa > Chordata > Aves > Passeriformes > Estrildidae > Lonchura > Lonchura striata. Next base: position 6,108,524 of record NC_140709.1, on the reverse strand, counting down.
CTTGTTGCGTTAATTCTTGCTTAAGACATGACAATAAACCGATAGAATATCAAATTGAAGCTCTTGGACCTTGAAATGATTTAAAATCTCCTAAAAGAAAGGCTGGGACTGAGGTTTATCTCCAAGGCATCATTTTTAACTTAGCAGGAAGCTCTGATGGTCTTTCCTTTAAATTGCCTATTGTCCAGATGCCTACAAAGAAAGTGCTTCTGTGGGACTGTTAGTGTTCAGTGACGGGGTTTATTTCATTTCATGTGACAGATGACTTGGCTTCTGGATCGAGTAATTACTTGCTCCCATGCTGCCAGGGCAGGTTTGTGACCTGCAGGAGCAGGGATTTGCTCTGGGAGCGGCAGGGAGCCACCGTGGTGGCAGTGACAGGATCCAGAGCCCCGTGTCCCCAGGCTGGGTGGCTCCTGCCACTCCTCTGGGTGAGATTCTGGGTGGGATCCCCGTGTCCCCAGGCTGGGTGGCTCCTGCCACTCCTCTGGGTGAGATTCTGGGTGGGATCCCCGTGTCCCCAGGCTGGGTGGCTCCTGCCACTCCTCTGGGGGGGCTTCCTTGGCTGTCTCAGTCAGAGGAGAGGGACACGACAGCTGCAGGCGTCACTAATGGCAGAGCCACCCAATTAATACTTAAATACTTGAAAGCTTTTCTGGTCTGTTATGACTGATAGTCCATAGTTGTGGGGTGTCTCACCAGATTTCAGGTTCATAGATTTTCTTAGATTTTCATAATTTCTTTTTTATTATCCTAAACTTTGATTGTGAGACACAGTGATGAGCTCCTGAGGATTGCTGGATGGAACTGAATGAACTCTGCTTTATTCTTCAGCATAGTAGAGCTTTTCATTCACTCACAAAGAAATGCTTGATTTCTGCTTGAGGTAATTTTTTTTTTAAAAGATGAGGTAATCAAAGCATTGAATGCAACATTACATTGTGGCAATTTTATTTTAAGGAGATTTTCTGCGTTTTTTTCCTTTTTTTTTTTTTTTGCAATATTATCATGCAGCAGCCAAACTAATGCATATATAATTTTCTTTCCTTTCTGCTTGTCATGCCCTGCTAACATGGACATCTACAAAGGCTCAGGTTGGTGTTGCAATCTGTCTTCATCTTGTTGTTCTCATCTAGTAAAAAAGGGCTTTGATGTTTTCTTCATCAATCAGCCTTTTTTTTTCTTCCTCTCTTTAAAACTGGATCCAACATTATTGTAACATTACAGATTCATCCAGAGAGGTGCCACATTTGTTTCTTACCCCTGAAATTTCAGTTGCAGCAAAATTTGCTGTTTCAGAAACATGGGATATTGATTTATTTCTATCTACTTAAATTTTCTATGCTTGCCTGGCTTTGTGACAGGGAGGCAGCAGCACCTACAACTTCTAAAATCTGCAAAAATGCACTGAAACTCTCACTAATGAGTTTCTGCCTTGTCTTAAACCCTGGTATTTGACAACATAGTAAGATGGCATTTGTTAATATCTTACCTGGATTTAATATTTTCTTGATAGGAATGAAACATAATTAAAATGTAAAATAAAAAACACAGGCACAGGAATTGGCCCTTTGTGATTGTATTCCCATAAGCCTCCATTCCCACTTTAACGCCTCATATTTTTTGGATAACTCTGAGACTAAATTGTCTTGCCTGAGTATTTCATGTAGAAATAAATACTCAATATGTGCAAGGTTATACTTTGTTCTATGTCCTACTCCTCAGAGGTTGTGCTGACAGTAAAACCATGAGTAAAACCAGACAGGTTTGGGGCCAGGAGCTGCATGTTTTTTCCCAATTTACTCATGTTGAGTGATGCAAACTTGGTTTTTTAATCTCTGAGAAAGAGCACTCATGCTTTACCCTGTTACCACTTGGTGTTTCTAGTGCCTGCACCAATCTCACAGAAAATAAAACCACCTACCACTTGTAAATATGAATTAATAAACCTTGCTGAGCAACATCGTGGTTCTATCAGAGTGAGATGTAATGACTGGGGTTCGACAGAGCACGCCTCAATTAATTTTCTAAACAAGGCATTTTCCACTCATTGCACTTAAGAATTTAGAATAAATCAGTGTCTGACTTAGAATATTTAATTATCCATTAGAAGAAAGGGATTTACTAGGAACATTTTGTAAAGTCCAGCAAAAAATATATTAAGTAAAAGCAACTAAAGGCGATGGTGAGGGAAAATAGAGCATCCAGATGTCTTTATAGCAAGAATACCCTGCTGCTTTCCTAATTTCTCCTCTTCTCCTCATTTTACAGCCAGAATTTTACAGTGCTGCTTTTTTTGATGGCTTCATCCTGAAATGTCTCTATCTGAACTTTCCAGGATCTGATTTTAAGCTGAGATATCATCCAGTTAGTGCAGGAAACTGGGCATTTCCAGACTGAGTCCCCCACTCCCTGAGGGCTTCCTTGCCACCCTCTAGTAAATCACTCAACTTTTCATCCTCACTTGTCTCATGTGTAAATTAGGATTAAAGTTGAGCAGTTTTGAGGATTGGTCTATAAATAGATAATCAAGAGCAGGGAAAACTTCAGAGGCTTGACAAGTGTTTTCACTCTTTTCAGAGAAAATAATTTTTCAGCAGTTTTTGAAGTAGTGGATAAGGGTGAGGGGTCTGTTTGTGCAGGGGTTTCCATTCTGCCCACGGGGGATCTGGTGCAATTCTGTGTCTGTGCTGTTGTAATTGCTGCTCTGGCTCTGAACTTTGAATAAAACAGATCCCAGCCTTTTGCTGGATATGAAGGTTTAGACAGTTTCAGGGTTTTTTTGGTTCAACACCAGTGAAGGCTTTCCAGAGTCTTAGCAAAGCTCTAATTGATTTTATTTTCTCCGCACCACAAAGGAGGTAAGAAACACAAACTCCTTTGATTTGGGTGTAAATAAAAACTAAGACTGCTGAATTTGTTTCACAAGTATTTGTGCAGGGCTCTGCTAGAGGCATACAAAATTCAGGAATTCTGATAGTTTAGAAATCTTATCACAGATCTGTTCAAACTTTTCTGCTCTAAGTCATTTTGAGCAATTTTTTTTTAAGTTTTGGTGGTTATTTGCTGCAGCATCCAAATACCTAAAGACAAATATTCATCAGTGAAGCTGCTGCTTTGCAAAAATCTAATTTGCTTGAAAATTAACTGTTCAGCCAGGTTTAATACTGGTGAGTGGTTAGCATATTTCTGGCAATTGTGATCAATATGTAAAGTAGCATGAAATAAAATCAATTTTATTTTAAAGAGAACTATTTAATGTTGAAATTTTAATGAGATCATTTCTGTGATGTAGTGTTTGTTAGTGTGCAAGTACTGGTCCTTCAGATATACAGTTAATTCGATAAAGCTTTTAAGTGTGTGCTTAGATCTGCCAAATCAAACACGCAGTTAAGTAATTAACAAAGCAAGTACTCAATTTTTAATTCAGTTTTAAAGAACTAAATAAAAGAAAATCATTGTTAGAAATTATCTGGTTACTATTATACAGAATGTGAAAGCAGTATTGGAACATTATAAAAATTATTCAGTTAATATATGGACACCTTTCAATCAGAGAAAAGTTTTGGATGAACAAGATGGAGTCAACATAGAAGTCAAATTTGGAGATTATTACTATGAATGGACATTTTTTCAGATATATTTCCACCATACTGGAACTTGGAACCTTTTTTGTCAGGCTGGTTGCAAGAGAAGTGCTGGCTGTGGCCCACATGTCACCAGCTGGTGGCCATAACCTCAGAGAGGAGGAGAACATCCCACTGCTGCCTCCTCTTGCAGCCTGGACTTGAACATGCAAGTGGTTATTCAAAAAGTGTTAGAAGTGGACAAATTGCTTTCCACTGTCAATAGGAGTGGTTTTAACCCTTACCAGCAAGTGTCTTTGCAAACCAGAGCAAGTCAGCTCTCTTTGCTATATGGTATCTTCTCCACCTTTACTGTTACTCATGGTGGTCTCCACAGTTTGAAAATGGGTTGTCATTTCTTTGGTTTTGACTGTTCCAAGGTATTAGGTCTAATGTAACCTTCATGTAAGGGCAGCCATGTGAAATGAACTTACGTTAGCAATGAATTTTGCCCATTTGTATTAGAAATGAATAGCACAGAGGTAGTCCTCAGGGTCTCAGGCAACTGCTACAGTGATCAGTTTGGTTGTTCTAATATAATAAGCAGATATTGACTTAGTTGGAGTGAACACCAAGATTTACTGTCATGAAAACTAAAATATCGACTGAGGGAAAACCAGAGTCAATATTTACCTTGAGGGACAATAAATCTTGATGTTCACTGAAATATGAAGTCACTATGATTTTCAGAAGTGTTGAACCTCGTTCTAGTTTATTCTGCAGGTGCTCATCAGACAGGCTACCTGAAGTATAGATATGAATTTCTTTTAATGAATAACATCAGCTGAACAAATGCATTTATTTCTGTAAGTCCTTTGCAAGCCTACATTTAAATAAGTTAGAGAACAATATAAATCACACCAAAGCTCTTGGGTGGTTAGATGTTTGGATTTTTCATTAAAATGCAAGTATCAGCTATTAAAAGAGAAAATAAATAGATTAATATTTGTATATCTTGTTGAAGTAACTGTCTACATCAATAATGCTTTAGCAGGTGCTCAGGATTTGCATTTGAGTGAGTGGGAACTGGGTTCTTTTATTAGGCTAAGCTTTAACAGTCTGTTTCTTAAAAGGTAGCTTTTGTCCTTCTTCCCTTTAATTTTTTGAGAACTGTGCCCATCAACTTGATTTTGGGATTGAGGTGTTAAAGCAGAGTTCTGGGTTAATTCCGACTGCAAGGAGTGATCCTGTAAAAGGCAGCAGCAAAACTCCCCTTGGCTTCAGGCAGGCATCATTTCAGCCCTTGGTTCATTGAGCCCAAAACCCAGCAGGTAAATATGAATAAAAATGGAGAAGAGTAGTTAATTTGCTAAAATGCCTGAAAACTGTTTATTTCTTGAGGCAGTAAGGGATGGAGACAGGCTGGTCACCCTGGGTGCTGATCTCTGCAGCTCCTTGCAGGTCAAGTGTCTGCAGCTTCCAGCATCTTTCTCCCTCCATGCAGAACGAGTTCCTATGCCTATTGCATGGAATTAATTTCATTTTTGTCTGTCAGGACATGGATTGTGGCACAGCAGTTCCATACAGGGGCTCAGTGTGAAGGGGTTTGTAAATGCACTGTCATAGCAGGTTTGCATAAGCTGGGGAAGGGTGAGCATGAAGCAGATTATTTTCAAAGGAACTGTTGTCTTTGTGCTTGGGAAGAGAAGTGTTACAGCTTTACAAGGGACTTCTGTATCTGCAGCAGAGGTAGTAGATGGCAAGCCTGATGGTCCAGGAGCCCTAGACCATGTGTAATTTGAAGGTTGGATGCACTCTTAACAGGCAGGGATCCACGGGAGCACATCCCAATCCCCTCCAGGGCTGGGTGCTTTGGGTTCCTGGGTTGGTGAGGGAGTGAGGACACCACATCCCATCCCAGCCCCTGTTCAGGGTCGGGGCAGAGGTGTTCCCATGGACCCAGGAGGTGAGAAGGGAACCTGGGGTCCTCTGTTTTGTGTGACCTGCAGAACAGCAATGCTCAGTCAGAACCCTTTGAAAAAGAAAAATTAAGAGTACATCTGTTTAACCTCCTTAAGTAGCAGAGCTCCTAGCAAAAACAAAAATGAAAGGCTTTAAGGTTTGTTGAAGGTTCTTTCCAAGTTAAAAAAAAAAAAAGAAAGAAAAAAAAGAGGAACTAGAGGTGATTGAAAACAAATTATGGCAAGTCAGGAGAGAAAATGGGAGGAAAACATTCTCTTGTGGGGGAAAGGACCACATGCCACATCACTGTGGTTTTTAAATGCAAAGATGGAGTTACAAATTGTATTCACAGCTTCCTGAACTCATTCCCACAGAGTTCCACCCGTGGAAATCTTGCATCTCCTTGAGACTCCCACTTAAAAGCTTAATGGCATCCACGGGTGCCTGTTGTAACTTGTTCTGAAGAAATCTGTCCCTCCCGGTGACTCAGGTGGTTATTTACAACTCACCAGTGTCCCAGAGGTGCTGCCAAAGATGGCATTGCTCAGCACTGACACAGGGCAGAGGGGAGAGCTTGTTCACAGCAACGATGTGCTGTGGTGTCAGCACAATAACTTAGGAAAACAGGTTATTTGTGACAGTTATAATTCAGCTTTTTGGTTGGTGAGTGTAAGCTGGGGATGCTGACCAAAGAGGAAGCACTGCAAGGTCAGCAGCGGATCTGGGGATCTGAGGTACCACAGGGACATGCAGCCAGTGCTGTGTGTCCTCCCTCCACTAGCACAAAGTGGGATATCTGTCTGTCTGTCTGTCTGTCTGTTGGAGGAGAAAGAGAGCTGATGGCACTTCACACCTAATCGAACCGGTTTGACACAATCAGACAGCAGCCAGAAGTGCTCTATTAATGGCTTTGTTATTGCGATCCTCCCCACTCTTTAAAGAGCACATTTGAAGTATCACTTCACATTTATGTGTATTTGTGTCAGTGCCTATGGGATTTCTGTTTTGGCTCACAGGATTCCTCAGATTGATTTTAGTTCATGTGGCATCCCACGCCTGCCCAACTCCGTCTGGTTTTCCTACACAGTTACTACAGCACGTACGTGCCACAGGAGGTTTTAACCACTAAAACACATTTATGGTAAATGCCTGATGTTAAGCATTTGCTGCTATCCTCAGGTGGGCTTTGGTGGTCAGGAGAGGTCTGAGGTTTCACAGATGTTAAGGTGGAGCAATCAGAGATGAGACAACGAGATGGGATTCCCAAGCTTTTGGCCTCACCCTGGCTTCAGGCAGCAGGGTGAGTGCTGAGAACCTGCAGGTTCACAGTGGTATACCCTAACCCTGAAGATGGGTTATTTAACAGAGCAAGGAAAAGAATCTTAAATCCCCAAAGCTGCTGTCTGTGCTGGCCTGCCCTGGCTGCCCTGCTGTGCCTGTGGAGGCTGGGAGAGAGGGAGAGAGGGAGGCAGCACCTCCTGCCTGCTCCCAACCTCAGCCTCCTCTCCAGAAGTCTAAACAGCAGGAACAGGCCACCCAGCTCTTACCAGAACCTATTAAGTTTTACCATCCTTGACACTGCCCTGTGAGGCACCTTCTCACTGGGCTGGCCCCTGGCAGCCAGTTTTGTCCAATTTTGGCTTTTTGCTCATTCCCTCTGTGATGAGGAAAAACCTGATCATGCCTCAAGCACCTGTTTCCCTCACTAATCGTCTCCTGTGGGTGACAGGGTGTTTTGTCAGGCAACATAGGCAGGCTGTAGTTTTTCCTTCCCCCTATGGAGTAGGGAAATGAATAAATACTCCCTGACTCTACATCCATCTCCTGGATGGATGTCTGTGGGGAACACAAAGGCTTTGCAGTGCCTGAAGAGGGATTGCTGCTGTTCCTGGCACGTGCAGGGATGTGGCTGCAGGAGTCAGTGGAAGTGACAGGCTGGTGGGGCAGGATGGTGGCTTCAGCTGTGTCCCAGCATCCATGGGCTCCCTGCTGGCTGGTGCTGAGCCCAAGCTTGGTGAGTGCTGCTCTTCTGTGCTCCCATGTACACCAGTTAATGATAACGAGCCTGGCTGCTCAGCTCATTAGCAGTGCTTGTGGTGCTGCTTGCTGAGCATGGGAAGCTCTGGGTGCAGTGCACACTGCACAGACACCTGCACACTCTGCACTTAGGCCAAGTGCCAGTGCCTTGGGGCACTGTCCACATGGAACCAGAGAGTGGCTTCAGTCCAAATGGACCTTAAAGATAATCTCGTTGGCAGCTCCCTCATCATGGGCAGGGACACCTTCTGCTAGTTCAGGTTCAAAGCAACCAGGTTTGTAATTTGTGCTTAATAACATGCAGGGAAAGTGGTGCTAATGGTATGACTGCCTGTGCCCCTTTGTTCCCTTCCTTTTCCCCTCTTCTGTGTGAAATGTCATGCTCTTACTGGTTCATATTGTCCTTGCCCTCACCAGTTCAGATTTTGATTTCCCTCTTTCCTGTGTTCTCACTTTTTTGTATTTTCCACTTTTCGTAATCTGCTATTCTTCCTTCTCTGCTAAACCTATGCACAATGTATAGACAGACCACAGTTAAAATTAGTTCCTGACATTTTTTGTTTCGAAGGAGTTTTCCTTTTCAAGTTGTCTTCCTTCCATTTGAAAGGAAGGTGATTTTCTGATGGGACACCAGTTTTGTTTTCAGACTGGTATCTCAATTTTCTTGTCTTCCCACCTCCAAAATGTTACAAAGAGGATTTCTTTATTCTTGTGGTCAGAACATGTCTAGTTATAATCTGCTATTTTATCATGAAGCTGTAAATTATTAAACATGTGGCTGAATCTTTTTAGGGGGTAGCTGGGAGGAAAGCTATTGATCTATAGTTATTCTAAGTGTGAGAATGAAATGGCTTCACAGCAACAAGGCTGAGGAGGTTTTGGTATGTGGAAGAAGGAATTTTAGGTGTGTTGTATTTTTCCAGGGCAGCACATTATGCTTCATTCAAAGCAACAGGGAATACTGTATCTTCAAATCAGCTTCTGAAGACAAACCAGATTCAAAATAAATAACTTTTATTCATCACTGTAATAGAACTGTTGATGCATTCATTTATTTAAACCTAAAAATCTGCTGAAGTGCTATATCTCAGTGTGCTGCTTTTAACAACCTGAATATCTGGCACCTTTTATCAAGCTTTTGGTTGTATTTTTCTCCCTATGTAGATACCATAGTTCAGGTGAACACACTGTCATGTTTGATTAGGAGATATGTTAGAGATAAGTCACTTGCAGGCAAAAAAGCGTTTACCATTTTTGTGTATAAAAATGAAATTTGTAGGAGGCATGAAATTTCATTCTTTTATAGTAAATGGCTTATAAGAATGCATTAGAAGCAAAGGTAAATGAGTGCTGATTTTAAGTTTGTACCTGCTGAAACACAGAAGGATGTGGTACCTATGATCTTGGTGAATGACATGATAGATTATACTGAGAACAGGCAGAGCAAATGAAATTGTAATGGAGTTCCTCTTCTGGCTGCAGGAAATAGCTGTTATTTATCCTGCTTCTGAAGGTGCTGCATGCATACTGCTGTTCATTACATACTTAAAAATCCCTTGGCAAGTCAATAATGAATAAATGAACTTAAAGCCATTACAACAGCCTTTGCATTAGGAGTGTAAGCCAGGATACTTTTCAGTGTGCTTTTTTGTGGGCTTGGCTGAGGCGTTTCTGCAGCCATGCAAACCTGGACAGTTCAGCTGAAGAGTTTGGTTCTTTCTCCTGTCAGGTGCACGAGGCAGTCCCATGCTACAGTGAGTGCAATCTGTATTCCTGGGAAGTAGGACCATGGTCTCCATGCAAAATCAACAGTGAACAAAATTCCCTCCACTGTGGAGAAGGAATACAAACGAGGGAAGTCAGGTGAGTGAAGACAAAAGCTCAGGTATTCCAGATCAAAAAGAGCTGATTGCATAAAGCTGCAATATCTGGCCATCTGACAGTGAGTGTGTTGCTGAGTCCAGTGTATTTCAAATGAAAAGAAACACGTGTTTATGTGCCATGGTTTACAGGAAAAGCATTTCAGAGATGCAGCCTTGGTTTTTCAGGAACACAGCATGATATTTAAATTAGTATTCTTAACCTAAATGCCATGTATACATAAAGCTCCCTGAGGTGCAAAGCCTCCATATTTTGATTTGCTAACATTTTCCCCAAGTAATAGCACTGCATGCACCAGAGTGGCATTCATTATTACTGAATATTCATTCCCCAGGCATGGGGAAATGCTGAGTTATTTCCAAATGTTCAGATGTTACTAGCAGGAGCACTAAGATTTGTTCTCGCTGGTTGTCACTTTCTGTTTGCTCCTTTGTCAGCCGATCAAAGTTAAAATCCCTCTGTATGAAGTAACAAAAGCGTGTTGTGCACGTAGCTGATTTCCATTTGCATTAACATATTAGTTTTATTTTTTGAGCAGCCATGCTGCTTGTAGCTGCTGTCATGTCTATGTCCTGGGTGGGGTTGAGAAAACTTGTTGATAACCATCGTGCCTGTGATACTCTAATTAAAATGTGTGTTTTCTGTGTAGGTGTGTGAGCACTGCTGAGGACCACGGTGTGGAGACTGTGCCCAACGCTCTGTGCAGTCAGGCTGAGGTGCCAGAGGCAGTGCAGAAATGTACCTTGTACTGTCCCAGTGAGTGTGCAGTGTCTGACTGGGGACAGTGGAGCCCATGCCCACAGGTAGGCTCTCCTGCCCATGTCCCTGGCAGTGTTCCTCATGCAGCAGTCTTCGCTTCTCCTTCAACTATTTCATGGCCTAGTTATTTTCGAGGAAAGTAAATTATTTTCTGAGGGATGTCAGGCTTAATAGATCCTGCCAGCATGGTTGAATCTGGAGATATTTATGTCTCTATAGAGACAGAGCTATAGAAAGTTGGTTAGTGAAACACATAGTTATTACTGTGACAATTGATTCAACACGTCCTTCCCCTTGGTCTGCTGTGGGAGGGGGCCCACACAAGCAGAGTGGGTGAAGGGACAGTATTCCACCTGCCATAAGGGCTGAATGCCTTAGGAAATGTTTACATGGAGACCTCTGTCAGTGGTGCATGACTGCCATTACAACCTGTGGTAAACCCTGGGGGTGACACTCCTCTGGACAGGTTTTAGTCCTGAGGGAATGACAGCTCTCCCCTCCCAACACACACTATTTCTGTCCAGTGTTTCCTCCTCCTCAAACTCCTGGGGGAAGATTTGAGGCAACAGCAGCAGAAGGGTATGACAGCAAGGTGCCTGAACAATTTGTCATGTAATGAAATACTCAAAACTTTGTGAATTATGCAGGGATTCAAGCCACTGCGAAGTGCTCTGTGTTTTTCTAAGTGCAAGATGGAAAGAAGTTGAAAATTCTGTATTATGAAAAGCCTCTGGCCTCAAACCACGTGACTTCAGATCTAGTGTTTCTCCCTGATCAGTGTTGAAATAGGTGCCAGGTTTAATCTCAGAGGGGTTTTTTAATAGACTTGCTTGATGTATTTAAGTGACAAACACATATTCATTGCCCCCATGTTAACAGGGCCATTACCAAAAGTTGAGTGGTTATTGGACAGGTATTTATACTAGTGCTGACACAGGTAATTTCCTTCCATAATATTTTGTGTAGCGTATCAATATACTCGGTAAGAACATGTCAAATAAAATCTTGTGTTTCATTTCCTGCGTTCACCTCCTCCTGAGCAGCACGGTTTTGATGAAGTATAACACTCTTGCAACCCATACAAATGCTTGGATACCTTTCAGAGTCCCACTGTGGTTGGGCCGTTTCTTTGTCATTGACTTTTCCAGGCATGGATTTTCTTCATTTTTGCACGCAGTGAACTGATGCAAAGATCCTCGAGGCTGTTAGAGGTCTCTCAGGTGCCTTGGTGGCAGTCAGTTGCTTATGAGGGACTGCTTGAAGCTTTAAGCACCCTCATATCCTTAAGACACACAGGCTTTTTGCCTAAAGGCTCCTTTTTTTGGCAATAGCAAAGCCTCCATAGCCCACAGAAGCAGGAAAGGGAAGCCCAGAGCTCGTGGGCTGCACTCCATCAGGCAGCACATCTCTTGGCAGGCACAGGGCCACATGCCACAGTCCCTGTGTCTCCTTGTACATTCCTTTGCCATGGTTAATGTTAATTCATAAATGTGAGGGCATCTGCATGCCAATGCAATTAACTGAACAATATGTTTTCACAAGCTGTTCTGCAATGCTTTGTTGTGAAACTGAGATGCCTGTGTGCCGATGGAGCATGTGTTTCCATAGTTCTGTCCAGATACGAGGCAGTAAACAGCTTGAAGTTTTATGGGCATATAAAACCCTCCCTTTGATGAGTTTACAGCAGTGCTGTCTCCCTTTTACAGCTGCTCTGGCTGTTTGTGGTGGGTTTTGAGAGAGAACCACACAGCACAGTCCCTCCCAGGCTGCACGTGCTCCACATCTCCTAGGCGAGTGCTGGGCTTGCTGTTAGTGCAGGATGACTGTGCTGTGTCACTGGTGTGTCTTTGGGGTGTGTGAGGCAGGGGTTGAGGGAATTGTGGTGGCTGGGGTGAGGCACTGCCAGCACCAGGGTGATTAATGAACCTTCCATCTCCTGAGCCACTAGGAAACGTGGTCACTTAGGACAGCTACGAGTCGATGGACTCAAAAATTTAAAATAATTTGAAAGATCACATAGCACTTAAAAAGCAAAACTGTGCATCCTGGCTGCTGTATTTCAAGCACATTTATATTTCATACCACAATAGTTGGCACTCTTTTAATCATAGCACTCTCATGAGGCAACTGCCAAAGACCATTCCAGGAAGTCTTCCTGTAGCTCTGGTCATGTTTGGCTTGCTGGAGATAAAGAAGATTTATGAATCTTGACAAATTCTAGTTTGTAAAAAAATGAACGATCACAATTTCAGCCTCATCTTTGCCCGAGGAGATTTTGATTTGAGATATTTACTTAAGATTTTGGTCAGGTGAGAATTCTTTTCCAGTCGCTTTGGTGTTCTGCTCATGTTTTACCGTGTTGATAATAAATTCATCCTGATAGCAGAATAACTAACTCTTATCAGCTGAATATAAAAAGGCCTTTTAGATTATCCATTGTACCTTTTGTCAATATGTCATTGTACTCTGGATACTTTCTAGGGTATTACTTGGTTTTATCTTGTAGCAATATTCTTCCCATGTGATTTTTCCACTTGCAGGATGGTAAATGATCTTGAATGGTGTTGAAATCAATGAGTCATAAAGGTGGTGACTGCTTTGTCAATGGAAAGTATTTTCTTCAATACTTTTTTCCTGCTAAAACATTGTATTTGTTCTACCTTTTTTGGCTGCATTTCCCTTTTGCTTTTAAACACTTTTGTGGTCTTTTATAATTTCAGATGCTCCCACAATTCTTTTATGTGTGTTTTTCAACTGAATTGCATATTTTGCATCTTGATTATGGTGCTATTTAACACTGCTACACAAAGGTAAATTTTAATGTTTCATCTAATGGTCAGAAATGAAGCTGTCAGAAATACAATGCCTCAAGGTTGCTTTGAGGTTTTGTCTCTGTACTGGATTCAAGAAATGCATAGTTACTGAATTAAATCTTCCCTTTTATTCTCATTTTTCTATTGAGAGAAGTAAATTCAAAATGGTTTTCCCTATTTGAAGAGAAGGTTGAAGGCTATTTTTTTGGCTCATAATGTTTTGTTCTTTGTCACTAAGTGACATTCAAGTGACTTAAATATCAAGCTTTAAAGCCATTTAAAATAACAATTTGAAGCTTGCTAGTTAAAAACTACAACAAAAAAGCCAAAAATAACAGAAAAAAAAAAAGACCAACATAAACCCACAAGGAAATTAGGTGACTTGCATTTTGCTTAAGAGATTTCATATTTGTTCCAGGGACAATAGCCTGTTCAGTCAGACATCATCACTTGATTGCTCAAAGACCCAGCTAAACAATCTGGGGACTGAAATGCTGTCATCTCTGTTACATATTCAGTGATGGAATCACACACACTTCCTGTGGCGTCTCGACTTTGTATTCATCTGACTTGGAAATGTAATTAATTGACTTCAATTGAATTCATCAAAGCATTTTTAAAAAGAGTTAATATGTGAGTGGTGCTACAAGTCCCTGAAATAATTACCTCAAATCTATTTCGTTAGCTCTCTGTCGGTGGATGGCTGTCGCAGCCCCCGTTGTGGATTGGAGTGGCCTCCTCGCTTGCCTCAGCTGTTGGCATTTCTAGCAGCTAATTCCAAGAGGTCTGAAATTAGTTAATTATAGGAGGTTGCGTGTGTAGTGAGTGAGAACAGCTGTCTCCATTTCAGCGAGCGTTTTCCTCACGGATCAATGGCGATGTGCCGCGCTCGGGACTCGCGGCAATTGAGTTATTCCCTGGAATCCACGGGGGGAGCGTGGCACCCACAGCTGACCAGATTAAAAGTGTCACCAAGCCATCCAGGGAGCTCTCAGCTCTGCAGTGACTTTCCTTGTGGATGCACGTTGGAGTTGTTACAGTTTGGAAATGCCAACTGGAAAGGGGAATTGTGGACTCCCGTAGACGCTGGGAGTCACTGTGTGGATTACCAAAGCCTCCATCACAACTGGCACCTGGGCACAGAGCAGGCAAGGTTGGAAGGGACCACTCGAGGTCATCTAGTTCTTTCTCTTCAAGCAGGATTCCCCAGAGCACATTGCTCAGAACTGTGTCCTCAGACAGCTTTTGGATATCTCCAGAGGAAGCTCCCCAGCCTCTCTGGGTTTGGCACGTAAGTTTGGCAGAGGACCTGCAGTGTGAAGCTGTACTGAAGAGTGAGGCTTGCACGGAGTTGTCTTTCTAGCCCAAGAGATAATTTATTCAAATCAAGCATGACAATTATGCTGGTCAAGGCTTCTTGGAAGAACACACACCGCTCCTTATGGGTAGCTGTGACTTGGATGTTTTTGTATGTCTTTGTCAAGAAAAGTGGGTAACTGATGTATTTTTTAAATTAATTGTTTTATTTTTATTAATCTTTGTTAACAATCACTTTTTAAAGTGATTTAAGTAATGATTCTGTGTGGAGGCAGGAACCTGGATGAATCTGAAAAAGAAAATTTATGCAAATGCATTTTCATTTCAAAAGACTGCTCGTGTTATTGTAAATGGCTTGTTAAATTGTTACAAAACATCCACACTGGCATGAACAATGTAATGGTTCATTGCTCTGTTAAAAATAGTCAAATACGGTTGCTGCCTTTGCATTTACCTTATTTTGAGGTTGTATGTTTGCTTATGAATAGCCAGTTAAGAATAATGCAGCAGCTATTTATAGTGCAGGATGCATTATACAAGCTGCTTGATAAATTAAACAGCTTAAAGGGCCCTGTAATGGGTTACAGCCTCTGTGCTGTACAATTATGATGCATATGAAAGCCTGGATCAATGGACAGCTCTTAAATTCCATCCCAAAGAGGGTCTAATAGTGTATATTATTATGCGATATGTTAACAGCCCTTACACTGGAACTTAGCTTCACAATCTTGCAGCTTTATTTTGTTTTATACCCTTTTCTTCCAGAACAAACTTCCTGTGCTTTGTCAGTTCTGTGATTGTCTGAAGCAAAGGCTGGGTGCATCCTTTGTGTATGTTTTTGTCCCTCACTTCTTATGTTAGCTTTAAATAGTGACAAGTGGTCATGGTGAAAAAAAAATAGCTTTGGCTGAAAGAAATATTTAAAAATGCAGTAGTCAATAGTGCCAGAAATTCCCCCATAGAATCAAGATGGCTGTTATAATTTCTAAACAGTCCTTTGAGAAAAACTTTGATTTATTCCTGCCTTAACATTTTATGGACCTCTCATTGCTTCGGCATATTTTGTTTCTGTATTGGTTTATATGATCTCGTCTGTAGATCCGTGGCTCTAGCTCAACTTTTTCATACTACATGGAAAAGAATAATGGAAATGGTGAGATTTGATACTGTAAAGTAGGCTGGAACAGTACAGTTATAAAGAAACCTACTGTCTGTGTATGATGTCCTACTGCTGTGGGCTGTTGATGTGCCACCTGAGGTAGCACCCCATTATTATTTTCATCAAGAAATTAATTCTGTTCCGGTCATCAGTTCCAAAGGATGCATGTGCCAGAATTACACACCCCATTGCTTATATCAGCAAAGTCATTAACAAAGAAACTGAACGAGCAACATAGTCTGGAAAACTTAACAACCAAACTTATTTGCACCTGATCTTGAAGGTACATAGAGGTCTCCAGGCCCCTGACTTTCCACCTCCATGCGCCTCAGCTGCCTCCATTTCTTAGAACTTGTTTCCTGTCCTATTATTTATGGGCAGTGGGCACCCATAATCATTGTCTTCCTTGATGCATAAATCTTTATTCCTAGTCTGGGTGGTGTCAGAAGTGGGTTTCAGTTTCCCAGAATAGGGAACATTTGCTATTAGACCCATTTCTATCCCATGGTTCCATCCCAAATTCTTCCAACTATGGAAACCAGTTAAGGGATTTATAACCACAGACATAAAAGTGTCATGAGCATAAAGAGATGATCTCAGAAATAAAAGTCAAACTCCCACTCCTCAACACATTGGTTGTTGGCACCTGCCTTTCCTTATGCTTCCATTGTGGAAATGTTGGCTAATGCTGAGCACAAACCACTTGCAATAGCCTTACAGAAGGTAATGGCTGACTTAATGTAAAAAAAAAAAATTAAAGTTTCATCTGTCATCAGTGAAAGCACTAGTTACTAATAGAGCAGTAGAAAGGAAAATAATGTCTTTGGAAGTGTAGCATCCACTCAGCAGGAAGAGAGGAGCTGTAAATGAAGATACTCAGTAGAACATTGCTGAATCACAGTGAGCTTTATTTATTTAAAACCCCAGGAACTGTAGATTCATACTTGCTTGTGATTAGAAACTTGGATCCCTAGGGTAGATCCAGCCTTGATACATGGACCTGAATGGCACCTTCACTGTTTTGTCTGGAAGATTACTTGAGCAGTCAGATTAGTTTTGTCATTTTCTTCTTTTGTGAGAATATTCAGAATCAACCTGTTATCTTGCTTAAATCTTAGTTAATTCCATAGTAATTTCTTACTTTAGGTACTCAAGAAATACTTACTTCTTTTGCTGCCTTTTTCTTGATGGCTGCCATTTCTGTCCTGCCTCCTAAACCTGTGATTTGCCATTGATGGTGATTGGTTTTGCTCTCAGTATTTTCTAAGATCCACATTCAGGATTAGACATGCCCCTTGGCATTGCTTGTTAGTACCCTCAGCATCTCTCCACTGGAAAGAATCCCTCTTCTTTACTTTCACTGTTCACATCCCCTAATGACATCGTGCCTGCCAATCCATTCCCCAACCTTTGCTATGCCATAAATATTAGATTTTTTTTTCCAGCCTGTTTTTTTGTTTTTGGATTTTTTTTTTGGAGAGGTCCTGCAGGAACTGTGCACCCAAGCCCATTGAGATTTCAGGGTAGCTGGATACTCAGCTCCCTCTTGCTCCTTTGAAAATTCCAGCTTTCATCTTTTTCTTTGCAAGTCATTCCCTCCTGCTGCTTACTCAGTTCCATATATATTTGGCTCACTTTTTTACATGGTTAACTTGAAAGAGCAAGGGCAGAAAATCAATTATAAAACTAAATTGACTTCTCAATTGACGTTAAGAGAAATTCAACAAATAATATTACAGGATATTAGTTACAGTTTGCCAACTTTGAATTTTTACATGTTTCCAATGTCCTCAGCTTGATTAAATGAATGCTTTTCCTGCAGAGATTCCTTATTATTCAAAACTAGTAAAAATGGGGGGCTTATTGCATCAGCTCTGGCTTCTGAGCACCATGGCTCATCAACACAGTGCTAATTCTGGCTTCAGAGCATCAGTAAACCAGTTGTTTACAACTGGTAAACGCCAGATAGATTTTGACCTGTTAGACTGGTCTGCTGCCTATCAGGAAGATATCTGAGAGGGAAAATGGTCCTGCCAGCCAGGAAAGCTCTGGGGCTCTGTGACAGCACTGGGTTGCAGCAATGTCCTGTCATCAAGCGCAACAAGGGCTGTGCTAGACAGGGGAAAATACTATTTTATTAAAAGAATTCACTTATTTTCTGTCTGCAGGTTCTTATTTTAAAGGGAGCAAAAGCTGGTGTTTCTGAGCTGGCACAGACAGCTTCTGTCATAGCATCCATTGATTTTTTTTTTTTTCCCTTTGGTAACATAATTCAGAGAAACATTAATTAGGAGTAGCTACTGAGATACATGCTTTGATTTTTTTCCTTAGTCATTTTGCTTTATTGGCAAATCATTTAAGTTGTTAGTGTTAGTTGTGAGAAAGAACAATTAGATTAGTTGTGAAAAAGGCAGTAAACAATTGGTAAACACTTAGCATAGGTTTAATTTTCAGATAATTGGAAACAATTGGGCATTTTAGCTGACCAAGGGTATTCAAATAAGATTGCCATTTAAAATGATTTGACAAAGTGTATGTCAGCAATAAAACTGTAATAGATTTTCCTTCATGTAGTGTATGCATAAGGAAAAAGGCCCTGACAATGTATTTTAAGACCAGACTGGACTTTTTTCCCCATTTGTTCTGATGTTTATTCTGTTCAGTTTTGCTGTCATCTGTGCAGCTAATCCAGTTTACAGCAGCCTGAGATCCAGATTTATGCTGCAAGGCCATTACATTTCCCTTTAATATTCACAATGCAGGAATTATCCACACTTCCACCCGTGCAGTGTTCAGTGTTTGCAGGCTGTTTGTTGCATGGTAATAAGCCCTTGGTTTTGAACTGTTAGTTGTTTTTTGTAATTATAGTACTTTATAGAAAAATCATGTTTTAAATCCCCACATATTTATGAAAATTGGTTCTACATGCATTGTTTGGGTTTTTTGTTTTGTTTTGTTTTCTTTGCTGTTCCTGAGCAATCCTAATGAGAAACTGTTAGGAGTTAAATGGGTCATCTTGTTCAATAAATGGTGGTGGATACCTTTAATAAGGGATTTATTTCCATTAGGTTTGCTGTGACCACTTCCACTCACCTTTTCCCATTACTGCAGTGTGGGAAAAGAAGCTCTGTGCTGCAGTGCTATGAGAGTGAGGATCAAGGGCTGCTAAAAACAAACAGTTTTCATGCCTGTGATGCACAAATAGAAATGAAAACCTGCCTCAGTTGGTTCATATTCCTGTGAAAATGTAAACAAGCAAATCCTGGTTTATAGGCTGCTGGACATCAGTATTTGGTATCACATACTCTGAAAAGTCACCTCGTCTTGTCAGCATCACAACTGATATGCAATTACAAATGTCCTTTTTGAAATGAGAGCTTTGCTGTAACATCAGATACTACTTAAAAATGCATTAATTGTGACAAAAATCCTATCCTGTTATTCAGTAGTGTAGCATTTTACTTGGAAGGAGGTGCAAAGCAGAGCACAGCAATGTGGTGCAGTCTTTGTCCCATTGTCCCCAAGGATCCTTACCAAAAACCATAGCAAAATAGTAAAGGAGGGCTAAAACAGCCAAATCAGGATGGATAAAAGATGACTTCTGGTAATACTGGATTCTTAACTTTGAATCACATTTTTTTCCTTTCATGTGCTTTGAAGTATTGTAGAACAGAAGTGGGACTGTATCCTACCTCCATGTGGCTGTGGGTGTGTGTGAGCAGTCCTGGTGTGTGGTGTCTGTGTGATTTTCTGGGGTCAGTGATGTCTGGGTGATTTTCTGGGGTCTGTGATGTCTGGGTGATTTCCTGGGATCTGTGATGTCTGGGTGATTTACTGGGCTCTCTGTACTGTCCATCCCTTCTCTGTCCAGGTGTGTGACCCCAACATTATGCAAACCCGAACCCGCCAAGTGCTGAGGTCTCCTGTCAGTTCCAAGCCCTGCCCTGAAGTTTCACAAATGAAGCCATGTATTCTTAATCAAAATTGCTTCCAATACCAGTACAACCTAACAGGTAGGTACAAACTTTCAATATACCCTTAGTATGTGTTTTTATTTATGTTTTGTGGTGTTGGTTAAAGTCTTGACATTGTTGGTTTTGATAAAGCTAATTACATACCTACATTTTTACACATTAGTGGACAAATGCACAATTTCTGTATTAAGTAGTTGTTGCGAGTACATTGGAAATAAAGCATGCTAAATGCAATTTTCAATGGGTTATCAACATAATTAATTACAAAATTCCAAATAAAAGAGTATCATCTGTGTGGTTCTGGTGAAGCCGATAATACCAACAGAAATCTGCTTTGAAGGCAGTAAGAGTTATATGTGTGGGTATAGGATATTCAGAGCAAAATGCATTATTTAGGACCTTAGAAGCAATTAATTCTGTTGCAAACAAATGAACAAAACAAAACTTAAAAATTCCTTTTGTTTTGACCAGCTGAAATAAATGAGAAAGGCATACAGAGGAGAGATCTTAAGAGGAGTTTGGGGGCTGGTGTGAAGGGAGAACAAAGCAAGATAAAATATATGAATATAAACTCAGCCTGTTTGTAATAAAAGCCCTAGAAACACAGGCAGCAGGATGATGCCTTTTTTATCATCACATTTCAGAAATGCAGAACATTTATGTGTTCATGTTTGTCAGAGGTGGAAGACACAAAGTAATAGGTTTTCTTCTCATCCTTCTTATTTATTGGTGGTGTATGGAAATTTTAGTGTCTTCTGTTATGCTTTTTGTTTATTTTAAATGGTGTTTTAAAGCTTATTTCAGTTTAGTTGTATTCTGACCAACATAATTTCAGACACGTAATAAGATATTAATTTCCTTCCACTAGAAATACTGCTTTTATTTCATGACTATTAGAGTTTAGTTTTAAATAATGGATAGCTTTGCCTCAAGAGAAAAACACCTTAAACCAGAGTTCCCCTTCAGAAACTTCCCCAGCTGCTTTATCAAAGTGGAATTTTACTTCAGACAATAGAGTCTTGTACCTGTGCCAGCTGGATTGAAGTGACAGCCTTCATCAGTGTTCAGCACGTGCACTCTGATGTAGCGGTGTCATCGTGGGATGCGGGATCGGACTGTGATGAGAGCATCTCCTCTGAGACCTACCTGGCTTTGAGAACAGCTTCCTTTTGTGGGGGTTTGTTCTTGGCTGTGGGATGCCCTGACATGGGGAAGTGCTGCTGTAGGTGAGGGTAGCCCCCATGTTCAAGGCTCCAGAGCCAGGCTGGATGGGGCTTTGAGCTACCTGGTCTAGGCCACAGCGCGGGGTTGGAAATACACAGGTCCCTTCCAGGCCATGGTGTGATTGTGTGGTGTGTGCTGAGCGCGAGGCTGAGCTGCAGCAGGCACCCTTTGCTTTGTGTCCGCAGGCTGGAGCGGGTGCCAGCTGGGTGCCAATGCCACCTGCGGTCACGGCGAGCGCCGCCGCCTCCTGAGCTGCCGGCGCAGCGACGGGGCCGCCGTCAGCATGCAGCTGTGCCAGCGGGTGAGCAGGGCCAGGGCACAGCAGAGCTCCCTGCGCTCCCAGACAGATGGGGGCCTCCTGATCCACGCCAAGACCTTCCCCACAAGCGGTGGAAAGGTTTTGTACGGTGCTGGGGGCTTTGGGAAGCAGAGGGGTGTCAGTGGGTGGTGCCACTCCTTACTCGAACACACGGGGCATGGCTACCAACCCTGCACCATCCCAAAGCTGGGGACTAGGGAGGGGGTTGTGTCCTGCTGTTAGAAATCTGGATTGTCCTTTTGGAATGAGACCCAAACACTGAGAGATGCATAGATATGAACCTTTTCACCACTGAAGGAGCATTCCCCCACTTCATCCTTGGGAAAGCTCCAGCACCATGTTGGTGCCCCGCAGAGTTGCTGCCAGTTCTTGTTTGGGTGCTTGGCTGTGGCAGGAGGTGGTGGGGCCTGGGGAAGCTGATGCCTGTGTTTCCCTGTCCCAGCTGCACCTGGAGAAGCCCGTGCCCACGAGCAGCCGGTGCGTGGTGGGGTGTGCCGTGGACTGCCAGCTCTCGCCGTGGTCAGCCTGGTCGCAGTGCTCCCACACGTGTGGCGCCGGCGGTGAGTCCCTGCCTGCCTCCTGCCCCCAGAGCTCAGCAGCCCAGCACAGGCAGCACCCACGGGCCCGGGTGGGCTCAGGCTGTCCCTGAGTGGGGCTGCAGGGCTCAGCGACAGCCTCAAGCCACACCCGAATCCTCCAGAGGTGGTTTTGGACGCTCTTGAGGTCCTGAGGTGATGGGTGTTTAGAGCAAAGCAGGCTGTTTTCAAAGTACTCTAAAGTGAAGAATGCAACTTAGGGAAAAAGTAGTCAGATGTCTGAAGGATTATTTATTAATTAATTCAAACTCTCAGAATTCAGTCACAGCAATTGTTAACCCCAGAGATGGGGAGTATGTAAAGCTAGCAAAGAGCTTGGGAGTGTTAAAAGATTCTGAAGAGATTAATAAATGAATACGATTCTCTGGTGAAGTAATTTTTAGGAACATACATGTATCCTACTGAAGAAAACACACGAAGACTATTTTTCATCATTTAGTGTATGCCTCTATCTCCATCTTGCATCCACAGGTCCCTTAACACTTACATGATCCCACTTCCTTCAGCATCACTTTCTATAGCCAGTAGTGCTCTCCAGCATACAAAAAGTGAAAGGATTAGGACCTTTTTCAACTTTTGTGATTTAAAATACCCTTTGAGTATTGACATGAGGAAATGCATTGAAGGTTTTATTCTCAATAAGCTTGGGATTTTATTTCCCAGGCTTCTGAAGTGCATTAGATGTACAGCCAATGGTCTTTAAAATTCAAAAGCCATAATGTATATTTGAATCAAATTCACTTAAGGTCAAAAAGAAAAAAAGCTCTTAACTTCCATAAAATGATTCCTTCAGATGGATTCTAGAGATCAAAGTGTGTTACAGAAAAAGCTTAATATTTGGATTAGTGCTGTTCTTTCTTTGCTGAGCTTTTAGCCCGTTTGTGAAGTAGTGCTTTCTTAACAGAAATGAATAATTCATAGACAATGTTTTAACAACAACACACTGGGAGTGCTATTAATTCCAAATTTTTTTTTCTTTAAAATCCATTT
Organism: Lonchura striata; assembly: GCF_050655825.1. Lineage (NCBI taxonomy): Eukaryota > Metazoa > Chordata > Aves > Passeriformes > Estrildidae > Lonchura > Lonchura striata. Next base: position 6,085,927 of record NC_140709.1, on the reverse strand, counting down.
TGGAGTGTTAATGCTTGTGTTGCTGAATAAACTTAAATTAATTTTTTGAGTGTTCAGTCACTCACTAAGTTAAACAGAGTACAGTGCAAAAGCAGGTTGCAATGTTTTTATGGCTTTTAGCATGCTCAAGGAGCAGCTCACCCTCTATAGTACCTGAAGGTTTTTCATCCTGAGCTCTTATATTGCATAATTTGCAAAAGCAGTGAAGATGTGTCTTGTATTCAGCCCCTAATCCTGAAGCGCTTGTGCAAATTTCAAAGACTGGTTAAAGAGCGGCCAATGAGTACAAGGAGTTATTTTGTGTCCTAAATCAGAGGAAAGCTGGAAATATTTGTGCCTTGCTGGAAGAGACTTGGCAGTGATGTCCTGGCTTTGGGTGCCAGACCTCATTGAGGCTGCCTGAACCACACAGTGAAGCCCCAGCTCAGCCAGGTTTGTGGGTCATCCTGATCCCCAGAGATCATAACCCTGCCACTGCTGGCTGGACAGCTGTCCTGTACAGGCCACTGTACTACTGCCGTTGTTTAATTTGGATTTTAAAACTGGAGACACTCTTCTGTGAACCTACAGCTGCTAAGCAGCCGGGAAAACTCTCTTACAAAGTGTCATGAAGAAACCAAGTTTTGCTCAGTCCTTCTCTACCACTTGAACAACTTTGCAGGGACCCAAGAGTCTTCTGAACCTCATGCCAAAGCAGGAGCATCAGTGAAATGGAAGTGCTCTGCATGCAGGTTATTCAGAGCATATTTTATTTCCCTGCAGCCTCAGTCCTGATCTGACTTTTGCTGTATCAACTCAGAAATGTGGAGCTGCTCTGGTACCAAACATCCCTTGTGAAGGGACCTAGGCACCAGTCCTGTGGCTCCAACAGCACAAACAGTGTCACTTCAGCTGCTTCACTGAGTGCCAGTGGGTTATAAATACTCCTGGATGATAACAATAACAGAGAAGATTTTACTTCTGCACTCATCTATGGGTGGTGCTTCAGAGGAACACAGCAAGGGTTTCCAGCCAGAAGGGTCATGGACTGCAGCACCTTTGAAGTCACCCCGAGTTCCTCATGGGCATTTATGGGAGTAGGATGAAGCCTCAAATTAGATAGGAAAAAACAAAGGATGATAACAAATGAGCTGTGGGAATTGGCTGTAGTAAACACTCATAACTGCTTCTCTGTGCCAGTAAATAATTGCCCAGTGTTTGGTACAGCTAAAATGCAGGGCTTGGGTGCTCTGTGTGCAGAAATAACTCAGAGCAAGTTGAATGCAGCATTACTGGGTTAGGTCACAACAATATTTTGCATTTCTGGATTTTTTTGGAGAGTATGCAGAAGCACCATAAAGGACTTCAAAGAGAAACAAAATTCAAATATAATTCAGGTCAAAATTTAGTGTTGCTGAATGTGTGTTTTCACCTGTTTTTTTTACTCAAGCATTGTTGCTAACATTTTTATTCCATTCTTTTCCAGTAACAGTTTGATGTGATATATTTTAATGGGTGGTACCTTTACTCAGTGTTATTTTATGGAATAATGCATTTAAACAAGAAGTGGTGCTGCTGTGCATGTGGTGCAGGCATCTAACACAGTTGAGGTGCACAGCAGCCAAAGGCGAATATATTGATTTTTTTGAATGATGATGAATAAAGCAGATCTCTCTTTCCTGCCTGTGCTGAGCCTGTAGAGATGTATAACTGATGTTTGCCTATTGCAGCTGTAGTTGTGGGCAGCATCTGCTCAGGATGCTGGATAGGGCTTTAGGCTGACACTGGCTTATATATAAGGGTTCCTTATATCAGTTGCTGTACTTCTATTAAAAGATGTATGGAACTGCTTTAATGGATGATGCTTCCGTGGCCTGAACCAGTTACTGGAAAGATGTTTGGTAAGGATAATCCCTAGCAAATTGAATTTCCTTTGTTAAGGCAAATGAATACATCAGGATGCTGAATTTTTCTACATAAACATTTTCCAATCCCACATAGCTTCTCCCAGGTTCTCCAACAGGACTGCTAAGCTGTATAGAACACCTACAGCTGTGCTTTGCCACTTACAAAGCTGACTTCATCAGATAAATGACAGGATTTACCAGGGCTGAACGTGTTGCTGTACCTTACTCAGTCCTCAGACCCCCTGGGACCATAGCAGGCTGCAGAGAATCCCAGCACCAGAGTGACCTGTGGGGTTGAAGTGAAGGGGCACAAGGATGCACACAATAGAAAAAATCGGTTGTTCTCCCCTGGATCATCACCAATCTGGGAAAATACTTTTGGTGTTGTCTTCTGAAGAAGAACTCCTTGTGATGCTTTCTCCCCTGCTACTCAAATTTGGCAAGCTCCAGTCTGACAGTGGGAAATGTTGCTGGGGATGCCCCAGTGCTGCTGGAGGGACTGGCAGTGGGAAAGGGATGAAAAACCCTATTTATCACTTGCCTCGCTTGTGACTGGATCTAACCTGACCTCCAGGGCTTATTTAATTAACTTGATCCCTGCTCTGGCCTTATGGTTCCTTGATAGAGTTGTGTTTTATGTGCTCTGCTCAAACTCACTAAACTGGTCACAGCAGGTTGGTCATTGTGACTGGGATGAAATGTAGCAGGAATTTCAATCTTCTTGGTTTCAGTCATGACACATCACTTTGTGGGGATAAAGTGTAAGTAATGGCAAGAATTTTTGGGGGTTAAAAAAATCTTACTCCTCTGATTTGAAAATATAATACTATATTCCTGAGATGCAATTCTTGCTGCTGACACAAAACAGAATTTTAAGTGACCGGCATCAACAAGACTGGCCTCTTTTTTTTTCCTTTCAAAACAAATTTGAGGATATGAAGAAATATTTATTTTAAATTCCAGCACACTTTCTGTCCTAATTTTTGTGTCATATAACATTGCAGAGCAGAGGAATCAGAGATGTGGCAAATTAATTGGAAAATTAGAGAAAAATTCAAAGCAAAATTAAAGAAATAACTAGGATTGCTTCAACTCTTCTAGAGTTTGTATTGGAAACAAATTTCAGATGCAGTGAGATTCTGTTCTGCATAGGCAACAAAAGATAAAGCATTTTTAAAAAATTGAGCTTTTTTGCTACTTGAGTGGTAATTGAGCATCTAGATAATGTTTTTGGAGTAAAAAAAAAATAGAACCTTAAGAAACTCATTGCAATTGTTGTGCAAAAGAAAGGTTTCAATGAAATTTCTTTCTTCAGTTATTCATTCACAGTGTTAAAAGAAAGTAATAGGCTGAGCCAAGCCCCAGCTGGCCACTGGGACTGCAGTGAGTTTCAGTAATTTGGATAACCAACTGTAGGAAACCAAAATGGAAAGAAAAGTTGTTAATTCCTCTTTCTGTTCAATGATCTTCCTGTTTACATAAAGCTAAAAACATGTTAAACAGAGTGTATGAAAGGAAATTATTTGGTTCATTAAAATAGCTTGATGAATGCTTCAGGCTTTCAAGTCCCTCCCAATGAAATTGGATCTTTTAACCTTAGGAGACCTCCTTTTCCTTAGCTCCATGCAGGGAGCTGGTGCCTGGCAGGGTGCCCCAGAGCCCTGCAGCCACAGGCTTCCCAAAAAGCCTTTTCCATTGCTCACCAACACTCAGCATTCAGCATTAAGACTAATTTAGCAAATTTGGTCTCTGCCTGAAGAGGAGGGAACAGCTAATTTTGGCCAGTTGGGCTGGGGAGAGCTGTTGTGGGGTTCATCCAACAGCAGGCTGGGAGATTCCTCTTCCCTTGCTCTGATCTTAGTGAACAACAGGACATTTTCCTTTTTTCCTTTTTCCTTTTTCCTTTTTCCGTTTTCCTTTTTCCTTTCCCTTCCTTTCCCTTCTTTTTTTCTTTTTATTTTTTTGCTTTTCCTATCCTTTCCTCTCCCATCCTTCTCCTCCTCCTTCTTTTCCTTTCTTTCTTCCTTTCCTCTCAGCTGGTAGGATTTTTTCCACCTCCTAAGTATCTGGCTGAATGCACAGTCATGTGGGTAACAGCTTTTATCATCCCTTCTGTTACGAACTCCCCAGGTCTGGGGGATTAAAACTGGAAAAGGAAGAAGTCTTAAAATCAGTTTTAATGGATTTAAAAACAGAATTCAGTGGGTCAGAGCAAGGGAATAAAGGTAAGAGAGCTTGCTAAAGTATCAGTGCCTTTTCAAGGTGTATCTGCTTTTAATTTTTATTTGCTAAAATGTTTTGCTCTGTGGATAGTCATGATGACAGATATCAGAGATGTGTCTTACACCTGCAGTGTCCTTAATTAAAAATCATGTGCATAAATAGCTGGGAGAAGGATCTGGCTGGGTATTGCTGCCTCCCTGTTTTGCAGGGTGTTTGCTCCCCCACCAGACTCCCCTCTGCTCACAAAAGCAGCTGAAGGGTGGTGATCCAAAGGGAGAGCTCCACCACAACACCTTATCTCTTCCTTTGCACTGGGTTAGCAATTACCACTCACCTCTGCCTTGTTGTATTTGTCTGCCCTTACTGCCCAGACCTTTCAGTTTTTAACTCAAATCCACATGTATTGAAAAATAGGGCAGAAATTTTATCCCCAGCACAATCTTCTGCATCCCACTGTATGAGGGCTTTTTCTTTTCCACTCTTCTTTTTAATTGGAGATGGAATTCTAATTGAAACATTTTGAGTGAAAACATTCCTGGACATAAATGGACAGCAAAGGAGGCAGAAATGGAATTGCTGTAAGTTTAATGAATATATTCAGTTTTATTAGTTCAAAAGTAGTACCATAATTGCTTTTTCCATTCAGTGGCTGAAGAAGTTTTCACCAATAATAAATAGGTTTTTTAATGGAAATGGTAGAAGTGGTTATGGACGGTAATAGCCACTACAGTGTTTGCAGTTTTCAAATTAGGTCCACATAATTGCTCATAAAAAGAAAATTTCATTTGTTAAAAATCTCTGGAAACATATTGAATGTGTGATGGTAGAAATGCTGCTGCCATAGGAATTATTTTCCTGCCATATTTAATAATCAGGATCTAGTCAAGTATTTAAATGTGTTGCATAAACAAATACTATATTTGGAAAACTTACAAACCCATGTTTAAAAAGTGTGCTTGAAAATATCAGCGACTGCATGTCTTAGACTTAGCAATCGCATCCCTATTATCCAAACAGCCTTCCCAATTAATTGCTTTTTTTAACAGACTTTAGCGCTGGGAAATGAACTAGGAATGCTGATAAATTACAAAATCTGTCTTTCTTTCTTCCCTCCTCTGTCTCTGGCTGCGTCTCTGCTGGGCTGCGGGCTGTCTGTCCTAGGCCAGATGGTGCGTGGGCGCTCCGTGGTGCTGCGGGCAGCGGGCGAGGGCAGAGCCTGCCCGGAGCAGCTCACCCAGCACAGGAGCTGCCCAGTGAAGCCCTGCTACAGCTGGCTGCTGGGGCCCTGGTCTCCCTGCACGGTCCAGGTAGGACTTTCTCCAGAGCTTCCCCTTGCCTGGGATCAACAGCAAAATCCATCGTCGCGTTGTGAGATTAATTGCTGCTCGGCAAAATCCATTGTCGCATGGGATTAGTTGCTGGTCGTGGGCTCGAGGTGTCTCTGTGGCTGGTGGAGGTCTGTAGGGAAGAAGGGGAAGTTCAGGAGTGGTGAATCCCTGCCCCTCATCTTCCAGCCATCAGCAGCCATTCGTAAGGGGTGATATGGGTTGAGGTACTGTGAGCTCATGGAATTACTGTAGGGGATTCGTGGAGTGAATGTGTTTGACTGGGCATAGTCATGGTGACCTATAATTTAATTACATATCTCTAACAAGAAAATAGATACACGAGATATCAAGACAGCTTAGCCTTTTTTTATCTTTTTTTATTTCCTTTTTTTTTTGAAGGACTGTATAGTAGGTCTTCCCCCCCAGGTCTCTGGTACGATAGTGTGAATTATTGTATGAAGGGCTGGTTTTTACTTTCTCCTTTCCCTGGCTATCTTTTCAATGATCTAAAAATGTCTGAATTCAGTTCCCATGTGCTGTCCCTATGCCTGCCACCTCTGCTCAGCACTGGGGCCATCATTTTTTTCACTGGCAATGACTTCCATCAAGCTTGAATTGACTTTTTCTTCCACTCCGTGCTTTTTCTTCTTATCTGTTGGATCACATTTCCAATACTAAAACATATTAGTTGGTAACCCAGTTTAAGCAGAGGTGAATCTTTCACAGTGAGGTTTATCAGCCTGCTTAAAACTGGCTTTGGTGAGATGGAGGTAGGAGAAGTGTGGTGGAAACGAGCCCTGTCTGGTCCCAGGAGACAAGACCTGTGCCAGATCTGTGGCTGCTTCTCCACATTATATCATGTAGGAGATTGAAACCAATAATGTACATAAAGACACACATCCCTCGTGATTTCTGTTCTGGCAGTGCCTTGAATACCTACATGGTTTCTCAGTGTGGTGGAGGGATGTGTAGTGAATATTTTACTGAATATGTGAGTGGCACAATAAATACCCAGAATTTTCTCAGGTTTTCACAAATGAAATCTGGATTGTGACAGTCCAAAATCAGAGAAACAGAGGTATATTTATATTTTCTGTAATCAACAACTCATTGCAACTACTGATGTGAATGTGGTCCTTATATGTGCTGTACTCAGCATGTATAAAATGTATAAAACATATGTCTAACATAAATAGAACAAAATGATAGCATCAGCTGGTATTTTGTCTAGCTAACATAAGCAGATTCTGTTAAACATCAGGGAAGAGACTTTCTTATGGTTATAGGAGCTAACACAGCTGATAAAAAAAATCAGTACAGAAGCTGAATTAAGGCCATGGCTTACTCAGATAAATAACACATTGTGCAGATTAAAGTGTGCCCATCCCAAACCCAGCTAAATTTCAGCTCAGAGTGAGTAATCACAGTGTTCTGTAACCCAGATACCATCCCTGCATTCAGTGAGTTAGAGCCTGCTTCTCCTTCAATTACCACATAGCAGTTTCTCTCCCCTTTGCTTTGTTTTGGAGAGAAGCCATTCTATTCATGTTCACTTCTCTTTAATGAGGTGCTTAGGAATTAAATGTAGTTCATAAATACAGGGTGATTTATTCCTGTGCTTTACCCGAAAAGAAGCTTAAGCCTGCCTTCTAAAGAAAGCTTTCAGAATTCCTGTTTTCAAGGATGCTTTGTGAAATAAGGTAAAGCATCCTATGGTAAAGCCATAAAGCATGGTGTGAAAGTGTCTTCCTGTAATAATAGAATCAGGACAATTAATTATAAGGCTAAAATATTTTTTCCTTGTATTATAACTGAGACTGCAATTCCTAGTTGTAGGAGGACTATTTTATGCTAAATTGACATCATGTGAATAATTAGAGGTGTCTTTGTGGTTAGGAATAGAGCCTGCTAAGTGTTCTGTGTTGCTGATTGTCACAGTATGGAAATCACAGTGTGTTGCTCCCCAAGTAATTGCACACATCCCAGGCACACCTGTGGCAGCATGGGGCATTTCCCCTGCTTTCAGAGGGATGCAGAACTTAGGAACTGGTCAGTACCTCCAATTTTAAAGGGTTACAGGACATTAATAATTATCCTTTTAGAGTTGAAGTGGTTTACTCAGATTAGCTTAAAAAAAAAGAAAAAAAAAATAGCAGTGTCTGACACTGTTCATAATTTTTTCCATTAAGAGAATATAAGTGGAATAGCCAGGCATTATCAAACACTAGCTGGCTGACATCCCTAAAAAGACTAAGAACCTTTCCTTTCTAATGGTTTTAAAAGCTCTCTCTTAAATGTGATCATGCAACACTCCCTCATTAGAGAGACTTTTACCTGATTAAATGCTCATCAACCTGTGAAAGCATTGCCCAATCAACTCTTTACCTAAAATAATTGCTAACACATGAACCCCAGTAAAAGCCAAAAAGGGAAAACTTTTCTTCAAGGCACATCTGGGTGAAGCATCTCATTAGGGCTGTTACCTCCTGTCTTACTGGAGTGTTATATGTGAGAGGTATCAGATGTGATGTGAGAGAAGGCTCCTGGAGATGCTGCCTTACATTAGTTGTTACTGAATTCCAGAGATTCCTGACTGTCCAACACAGGAGGTGTAAACCTTCTCTTCCCATCAGGGTGAGCAGGGTGAGTGGTGGAAGCTCCATGCAGTGCTGGTGGAGGGGCACATACATCCTGATTTTAGGAAACCCAGCATGGGTTCTGCATCCTCAGTGGGGTCAGCATAGGAGTTTTTGAGACAAATGGCAGGAATCCCTTGTGGAAGTCAATTCCCCACGTATTTCCAGCAATGAGATCATGACACAAGAGGCAAATCCTGGTTTTAGGCAAACCTTAGAGGATCACACCTTCCAAAGGAAAGCATTTACAACAAAGAATTGATCCCCTGAGCTTTGAATATGTGATGGCTTCCTCGGCAATTCTCCTCTGATTAGCAGCTATTCCCTGCATCCTCACTGTGCCATTGCTGGCACAAACTTCCTCTGGCTCCACATCTATTGATTAGATCTTCAAATGTATAATTTTGGGGACATGAATCATTTTGAAGATTATAAGGAAGTTAATGCAGTGCTCCTGCATTGCTTAAGACCTTTTAAAATACACCAAAAAGCATCTCCTAATGTGAGTGACAGGGTGACATTTTAAGTGTGTTCAATTGATTGTAAAAAACCCATTGCTGGTCTTGAAAGGAAAAAAAGCAAGTGGGAGTCACTGTTTAAAAACAAATCTTTCTCTTTGGGATTGTTTTGAGAATTCATAGGTTTGGGTTTTTTTTTTTTTTTTAATTCTAGACATTCGAAAGTATGAATGTAGCTCCAATATAGTGTGATAGAAAAATGAAGAGTGTTCATTCATATAAAAGGCCTGTAGTCTTTTATAGTGGAAACTGTTGTACTGAAAAAAATTTATTGTTTTGACCTATTTATTTCTCAGTGTTCTTATTTCTATATTGATATGTATATAAATAATTATATACTGTCTGTAGAAGAAGTATATTTTTGAAAACTCTTCTTGTCTTCTAAAGTCATTTAGTCATTCTTGGAGTCACTTCAAACTGGAAATACTGCAGTTTGATAAGTGCCCATTTCCCCAAGAATATTCTCCCTTCATCTTCTGTTCCCACCAGCCATTTCTAAGCACTCTAACCCAGTGGACAGCTGCATGAGTTTTTCACACACCATTAATCTCAGACCACAACAGAAGTTTCAGCTTCTAAAAGTGAAACAGTAATTTAGAACAGTGAGTTACACACGGACTAAAGTGAAACACTGTGTTAAAAACCTGGAATCTGGCTGCATACAGTAAATCTACACCAATGCTTCTTTAAGATGCTTTAGATTAGCACTGCTCTAAATCCACCTAGTTATTCTCTTGCTTCCATTTTATTGTGGATCTGCAGCAGAAGGGAGGGAGAGAATGCGAGAGCTGCCAGGTGTGTGCAGAAGTGTTCTTGAGATTCCTGCTAGCAAACCTGCTGCTGGATGAATGCACTCAGTAGGAGCCATTCTGTTCTGCAGATGAAGTCCATTATTTTAGAAGAATCCACTGCCAAGAAATCCAAAGGAGCATTTCCCTTGGTTATTTAAAGGCAATGCTTCTTCCTTCTTCCTGAGTTTTGTTTACTGAATTTTTCTAAAGTGCTGTTTCCACGAGGCTTCAGGTGTGTGTTCATAAGGCATCATGCAGACATGAGGCACCTCAACAGCATCACAGCTCTTCATCTGATGAGAATGAAACAATTCCACTCTCTAGAAATAGCCTCAATGCTTCATCTCTCAGAGCATCCTCAGCCCTTGATCGTAACCTTAGCCAAGGAATATTGATTTTCCACTAAAGGATGTCATCTTCAGTAGTTTGGTGTATGCCTGGGTATGTCACTGGGATGATGAGCATGGAGTGGCTCAGATGGAACCTCCTTTTTCTTGTTCAAATGGGGTTTAGTGCTGACAGGTGATGGCTGACTTGGGTTGTTTTGGTAGAGCGTGTGACATGAATTGGTGATCTCTGCTCTAGATCTGCTCACTCCCTTTAGAACATGACACAGACAACCCACAGTGCAGTAAGGACTTTTGCTGTTGCAGGGTTTAAATCATGTGAGTTCTCTTCTTGGGCTGTATCATCAAAGGAGGGTAGAAGAAATGTCTGTTCCTTATGGGCAAGCACTGCTCTTGGCTTCTTATGAGAAGCCCAAAATGTGTGTGCTCATCTAATTTGGCATTAGTTAAGAATCAGTAAATTCATTAATTTGAGTAAAAGGCATGAAGGGCAGGCCTCAAAGATGGTATTAATCCTTTATGAATGTATCCTCTTCCACACCTTTGATTATGACACACTTTCATGTATGGCCCTGCCCCTGCCTCCAGGCTTCTGTGGAGAGGTGTACAGAGATCTCCATCTGTCTTCTCATAACTGGAGATACTGTTGCAGACAAAATTTGTATCTTTGACGACATCTGGTGTACAATCAACTGTGTTTCTTCTGTTATTTGTTATTATAATGTCACTGATGTGCCTCTATTCCCTTTCGCCATCCCGTAGGGTGGACAGTGTGGAGACGGATTGCAAGTCCGCAACCTCACATGTGTAGTGCATGATGCATCAGCTTCTGCTACATCCAAACCAGTAGAAAATGCATTATGTGGTGAGCTACCATCGAAAGAAAGTGTGCTACAGTTACCCTGCTCTGTGCCTTGCCCAGGTAAAGGCTTTGGAAGGTCACAGTGAATTTTCTGCCTGTGGTAGCTGTCTGAGGTAGACATGCTCCCATAGTTCTGACTACTGTCAGCCCTTGTAGCACAAATCTGTGCTTCAGCAGATCAGGTAAATGCTCAGTCTGCTGTTTCTAGACCATCTAAGAAAGTCTTCCTTTGTTTTTTGAGAAAATGAGATACCACATGAAGCAGAAAATCCAAATATTGTTTACTACTGAGAGATATCCCAAGGTTATTAAAGCAGTTGTATGCTTAGGTTAGCCTTATCCTTCAAGGCTAATTCTCTTTGAAAACCTGTGATTTCTTGTTTCAACGTGCAGGCGACTGCCACCTGACAGAGTGGTCAGAGTGGAGCTCCTGTGAGCTCACCTGCATCAGTGGCAGGAGCTTTGAGAGCACCGGGCGCCAGTCTCGATCCAGAGCCTTCATCGTGCAGGCTGCAGAGAACCGGGAGAGCTGCTCGGGACAGGAGATGGAGACACGGCCCTGCTCAGGTAGCTCGGCCCCAGCGCTGCTTCCTGCCCCTCAGGACTTGGTTCTGGGCTGCTTGCAAGGTGAGGAGTAACTGGTGTTTGTTGCAGGAGGGAAATGTTATGACTACGTGTGGCAAAGCAGCCTTTGGCAGGACAACGTGCGCACGGTGTGGTGTCAGCGCTCGGATGGAATGAATGTCACAGGTATGTCCCCAGATGGCCTCGCACACTTGTCAGTGAAATGTCTCCACAGAGGTTTGTTTGCTTCTGCATCTGTTGCTCAGAGGGAGTTTGGGCATCCTTCCTCGCTCTTCCACAATTTCAGTTTGGATTTTGTGTGTAGGAAATACAGGTGGGAGCTCACCAGCCTTGCTGTCAGCTCAGCATCACACACAGATCGCACAGGAGTATTTGGGCTAATTGCCTTTTACTGTCTGGCTGGTCATGGGAAGAAATGAGTGCACTCATACTAAAGGGCTCTCTGGGCTGCCTCACACAACCCTCAGTTCAACCTTCATGTGGCTGTGAAGAACAGAAAAGAACATCACATGCGTGGTAGAGACCCCATCTTCTGTACCTCCTCTTCTTTTCAAAACACAAGAGTCTCAAATCACTCAAACTGAGAGATTCCTGCTGTTGCTGTGACCTACAAATTCTGCCTGTGAAGGATGAAGAGGGGAATTCATGGTCAGAACTTTGAAGCTCTGTGAGATTGACAAAGGCAGTGGGGCTGCATATCCATGGGATCTCTTTCAATATGCACAGGGTAAATGAGGAGAGAGTAGAAATGAAAACGCAGATGTTCATGTCTAGTTCTATTTATAATATCTAGTTAGGATAATAACAAAAGTCTTATGTGCAAAGGTTGCCAAGTATTTAAGAACTCATTAACGTGTTTTTATTCCTATAGAAGCACAGGCCTTCCCAAGTGAGGATGGGCAAGGGCGTTATGTGGATTATGTTTTTTTATGTAGATAAGCCATTAATGAGGACACAGAAGATCTGCATCTAATTCTGGATTCTGTCCCCAACTTCCTATGTGGCCAGTGGCAAATTGCTTAAATCTGTGTATCTCTGTTCTCCATTAACAAGATGGGTATGATAGTAATTCCCTGCCTTGTTACAGTAAATTAATTAATGCAATGCCTACAGATATTATGTTAATGTGCTTAATAGACTAGTATTTAACTATATAAAACAAGCAGGCAAGCACTTCTTACACTGTGGTGATCTAAGACAAAAGTATTCTGAAACATACCCTTGAAGGCACTGAGTGTTTTCTTTTGCAGGAGGGTGTTCTCTTCGGACAAAACCTGCCGAAGTGCGGCACTGCAGCCCGCCGTGCAGAAAACCCTTCTCCTACTGCACACAGGTAACTGCTCGCTGCAGAACAGGGCTGGGAAATTAACTCTGCAACATTTAATCAGATTGCATCTTAGATTGCATTCCAGGACTTGGAAAATAGTTTAGTTTGTCCGTGGTACCACCTCGAGGATGTTGTGGGAATTTCATCCTGAAAGAAAATCATGAGTTCACACAAATGATGTGGTGTTGTGAGTTTGGGTTTGTTCTGTGGAGGGGTTTTGGTTTTAGTTTTAAAATTAGACCTCTTGAATTGTAATGGTTTAATTTTAATTGAGTGCTGTTGTATTGTTCTTTAGAAAAGGGACTGTTTAAAACTTTTGTCAAAGAGGAAATGAAGGAGCATCAATCAGCTGGTCAGATCAAGACTATCAGACCCTTAGACATTATAGATACAAGACAATTAGCAAAGGAAAACAATATTAAAAAGCCATTTAAAAATAGAAATCCAGAAAACTGAGTATCTATTCAGCAAACCACAAACTTCTAAAAAACCTCTTGAAGAAACCTTTATTTTAGATAGCCTTGTGAAATACTGGAGTAGAAACATGTGAGGAGGGTTTGGGTCTGCAGGAGGATTGGTTTTGGTTTGTCTGTTCTATTGCCCAGCAGGGTCAGTGGGAAAATTGTTACTTGCAAGAGGAGTTTGCCACAGATTCCTGTTTTTAAGCCTGTTGGGATGAAAATGTTTATATGTTGGACTTCTCTGTAATTACTGACTCTTTTTCAATCAATTCCCCAGTTATATTTCGGCTTTTTTTGAACTGAAACGGGCTTGCAGGTATCAGTTCCTGGCTGGTTTGGTTTGGTGGTGGTGAATTTGTGTGTGTAGGTTATACCTTGCAGTTTGTTCAGGCTTTCCCTACAGTGTGCACTGTTCTGTGAGGGGGCACTGCTTGGTTTAATGCTGAGTTCCCTTTTATCTCCCAGACAGGAGTCTGTGGCTGTGAGCGGGGATATACAGAAGTAATGAGATCAGATGGGCTCCTGGATTACTGCGTGAAGGTACCAGGTTTAGAAGATAAGAAAGCTGATGTTAAGACCATTGCCGGAAAAAATAAACCTGTCAACTCCAAAATGCATGACATTTTCAAAGGATGGTCTATTCAACCTTTTAATCCAGGTGAAAAACTTAAATATGAATGGAATAGATTGTCTTTAGAAGGTTTCTGTAGAAGAAAGGTACAAGCTTTGTAGATGATAGCATCAGAGATTGTGTCTGGGAGCTGCAGAGCGACCTCCCAGTTTCCAGCTCGTGTGCTGTCTTTCATGCCTTTGTGCCTGTACAGAGGAATCACAATCTCTTATGTTGAGAGATAGCAAAGACAGAATGGAGAAATAATATTTTGCAAAATTATGCTCATATGTGGTTTTGGGGGATGTTTAGAACTATTATCTGATGATGTTTCTAGAAGTAATATGTTTGGACTAGGAAAGATATTGATCACTAGCACTTCAGAAGTTTCAGAGCAGAAAATGCTTAAGATTTCATTAACGAAAACATTGGTTGTTTCTTGCCATATTTCAAAAATATATGAAAAGAACAGGGTATAAAGTGTACAGTTTAGTCTTGAGGGTTGAAGTTACAATATTAAAAGCATCCCACAAGGGCAGACAAGCTGCTGTGCCCAAGCAGCTCATCCCAGATGGACCTTTGACATCCACAGCACAAAATCCTTCCCAACTGGAACCACAGACTGCATGTGCCCAGACTGGTCCATTGCTCTAATATATGATTACCATTTTGACTGTTGTTCTGATTAATTCATTCAAAACAAATTTCTGAAATGCAAATAGGACTTTAAAAATGGGAAGCAAACGTGTCAGGCACATCAGGTTTTACTGAAATGCATGTTCTCCTCGTGTTATAAAATACTGGCACAGTGCAGTTCCTCCCTCTCTTCAGGTACCTGACACTGCATTTGTTTGCAATTAGTTCCTAATGAACACAAGACTTTAGAAAGCATGTAGTGAAAGGTTCTCTTAGGGGATTCAGGGAGCCATAATTCTGTCTGATATATGTGATCACACTTTGAATGTTACATTTACATATTTGATTTGCAGACAGTGGTTAACCTTTGCGTTGACAGTCTCTGGGCTCACAGAGCTCAGTCCAAAGCCCTTTAAAGTTGGCTGCTTTTTGATCAAACCCTTCATCCAGTTCACCCACATGGTTCACCTGCACTTTGAGTCACAGGTTTGGGGTTAATTGCCTTTTTGTCAACACCCCTGGCTCTCTGTAGGCTGTTTTACCTGGGTATCATCTCTTTGCCTGGTACCTTTGTGGGGTTAGAAAGAGGGAGGGAGGTGTAGGTGGATGCTGCAGTCCTCCCTTTTTAAAGCAACATTTGAGTCTGCAGCACTAAAATCTTCTGGAGGGCTTTACCTCAGTGCAGCACCTGTGAGCCAACCCTCACCCAAGGTCTGCAACAGAAATAGTGACTGAGGCACTTTTGCAGAACATGGTGTTGCCTAATTTACAGCAGAAATGTTATAGAAACAATATGGGAAGGGAATAAAGGTGCCCCATGTGTGCTAAGTGTATCCCCAGCCCTGTGGCATCCTGCAGTTAACTCTTCAATCTGTATGTGCTCTTCAGACCCCAGCTCAAAGCTACTGCTCTTCAAATCTCTCCCCTTTGTCTAACTCCACGACAAAATGTGTAATTGCTCCCCTCAAAGAGGCTCTCAGGCTCACTACTCAGGGGATTTGCAGAGGTTACTGTTGGCTGAGCCAGGAAAGCACTGTTACCTGCCTGTCCTGCTCTTGACAGCAGGTCTGTGGTGAGAGCTGCCTGTGTGGATGGCATTTAACACCCTGCAGCACCACAGTCCTTGACATTGTGCTGGTCAATGAAAGTACTTGTGTCTTCTCCAGTTTATCTGTGGTTTCGCTTCCCATTTACAATTTGGAACACTAATTTGATTTTGATTAAATGAGGCTGATGTTTTTGTTCTTCTATAAATGCTCTACAGGAGTGCACAGAACTGATTTCAAATCAGGCTGTGCTTTTCCTCTCTTAATGACACTCTGAGAGGCCAGAGTTCAGGTACAGAAACTTTTCTTCAACTTGAGAGGCAATTTAAATAGCATTGTTTAAATTGTCAGATGACATGGTCCAGTGCCTTTCTGCTGGGGATGGAGAGCAGAACTGCCTTCACAGCAGTGATGCCTTTAGGGGGCTGTGACAGTCCCTTTGCAGGATTGCTAAGTATTTCTTGGCCATCTCCAGATGAGAGGGCAACGAATTTCATACTGGACTCCAGCAAAATAACTCAAACAAACCAAGCCAGTCCTGATGAACAGAGCTTTTCTCATATGGGAGATAGTCTACAAGTGTTTTGAGGAGCAGAAAAAAATCTGTGAGAGGTACTCAGCCTTTCCCCAAAGTCTGGAAGAAAAACAAGAAAGAATGGGATCTGATTAAATGTGTTTCCCTTTGAAAAAAAAATTGTCATTCAAACATAAAATGAAAACCAGGCTCAGTGATTGTCCCTCTCACTTGACTGAATTTGAAATGGCCTCTGTCAAACCATGTCTGTGGGCACGGCTCAGGTTCCTGTTCCTGCCTCCAGTGTGCATTTGCAGCTCTGTTGGTGTGAATCAGCTCAGACTGCTGCTGTGTGGAAAAGTACCAAAGCTGCTCCCTGCAAGGAAAGCTGTGCAGCCAGAAACAGAGCGAGGAACAGAAATATTGATCTTTCAAAAATTGCTGTTATTATTAATGCAAAGCTTGTAATTAAGGACCTGTCCAAGTGAAGTGTTCTGAGACAAGGGAATGTTTGAACAGACTCATGCCCACGTGTGCATGGAGAGGTTCCTGCAGGGGTCCTGGGTCACTGCAGCCCAAAGAACCAAATCCACATCCTTACCTTGTCTTAACTCCAGTTTTGTCTGCTGCTCTGAGGCCCTACCAGAAAGCTCTTTCCCAGCTTTATCCTTATTACTGTTACAAAGGCTATTCTTGTTTTTATTCTAAGCTGAATTTATTCCCATTTGTTGCCCAAGTGTTTCCCAGTTCTAAGCAGCTTTTCCACTTGTGCTTGCTGGTATTTACCCCAGCTGACCCCCAAGTATTTATAGAGAACAATCCCATCCCTTCTCAGCCCTCAGCTAAACACATCAGGTGTTGCCTGTGTCTGTCTGGGTCAGCTCAGCATTGAACTGCCTCTGCCAGAGCAGCCACTGGGCTCTGGAGGGAATGCACCCTAATTATCCTGTGCCTCTGCTCCTTTCCATTAAAGTTTTGTCTTTAAAATAAGGGATTTTTTTCAGAAATCTTCCTATCAAAAATATGGGTTTATTAATTATAGCCAGTCTCAGTTGTGTTCCCCATCAATGATACTACTAATGTCTCTTTAATTGATCTCTTAAAACTTGGTGTATTTTAGAATAAAGTATTTTATCCTCTCCTTTTCTTCCTCTGTCCTTTTTCCTTGTCTTCCAACAGATGGTAAACTGAAGATATGGGTATATGGAGTATCAGCTGGAGGGTTCTTCATCATCATTTTCCTGATTTTTACATCCTACTTGATGTGGTGAGTATGGCAGGTATTCTGTCCTTAAATAACAGCTAGTTTTCTTTTATTTAAACAATCCAAAAGACACCACGACACTGCATTGCAGGCATTTAATGTTCAAGGCTTCAGGAAAGGATGGAAGCTGGACTACCTAAGTACCTTCATTTGGCCCCTATCTCAGGGTAATTAAAGCTCTCCAAACTGTAAATGTTAACAGCTGTTATTGTGAAGAAGTTTGGTGGCCATGCAGGGAAAGAATTATTTTTGGTTATCAATAGGCACTTATATTTATTCAGACTTCTGCTGGAATTAGAAAAAGGTTTTATTGTATTCTTCAAAAAAAAGATAAAGTAAAACTGAAGAAAGGCAGGGAGAGTGATTGGAACAAGGAGCTGGCTTCTGCTCAAGGAAGGACTAAATAGAATAGGGACATTCAGTTGAAAAATGATGTTTGATGTGGGAATACAATAGAGATCTATGAAATCATGAATGGGGGAGAAAAGGGTGCTATGGAATTTTTATCTCCCACAATAAAAGAAGTAGGAGGCATCCGATGAAATGGTCATTTAAAATAAACAAAAGATATTATTTTTCCCACAGTGCATTATTACCTTGTGAGCTTGCTGCTGCCAGGGCTATGCATGCCAGGAAGATAAATGGATTCAGAGATGGCTTAAGAGTTCATGGGAGATTGGGTCTCTTGGTGTTAATTGTGGTTTCTTGGCTGTTCGCTACAGCTCAGAAAATCCCTAAATAGGTTTTTGCAGTGCATACATCAGATCCTGTGTTTAAAGCTGCTCTTACCAGCCATTGTTAAGGACAGGGTAGCAGATCTGCCCCTTTAGAGCAGGGCTCTGGGGTTTGCCTGGGGGTGAGGGGAGTGTGCCCTCCCTGCTTTGAGTGCCTGGGAAGCCACTGCCATTGGTGCCTCTGGGAGGACAGAAGGGGAGAAGGGGGAAGCATCCAGGTGTCCTGCAATTCCCAGGGATTTGGCCTGAACTTACAAACATTCACAGTGCAAGCTGGCCCAAGCCCTGTCCAGTCAGGGCAGGCAACCAGAGAGTCACAGCCGTGGCCTGACAGCATCACTGCCCACTTTCATCCAGCAATTTATTCCCTTTCACTCTCTTAGTCTTTCTCTCATTCTCTCTCTTGGGTTAAAAGCTCAAATAACAGCTTAGGAGCTGCAACTCCCTTATTTTCCAAGCCATGTAGCTCCATTTCTCTGTGGCTTCACAGCAGAGGATACAGAGGATTTTTTAAATAACATTACACACTTCTCCATCACTTGGAGGCTGCTGAGGAAATGCATTTTTCAATAATAATTATTGTTGCTTCAATACCATGCCAAGGAAATATGAGAATATCCCACTCCCAGACAGCTCATGTTCCAATTTTTCTGCGAGGTGTTCCTTGTTTTGTCAGCTGTGAGAAGAGTGGGAGACAAATGTGCTTTATTTCCTCTGCAGAGGGGGAGCACAGCTGGCTGCCCCTTCATGGCAGGCTGTGTGTCCAGGCTGTGGTGCTACCCAGTTACAGCATTCAGTAGCCACTGTGGAAAGTTGATTTTTTAAATTGAAATCTGGGGGTTGATGATGTTTCTGAGCTTGTTACAGTTTGTAATTTTGTCTTCTGAAATGCTTTTCCCGTAGCAAAAAAACGAAGCAGCATCAAAGCCCTCCACCACAGCAGAAGCCTCTAACCCTGGCCTATGATGGAGACATTGATATGTAACATAAACAAGAAATCCAAATGTAGACATCGACTGCCTTAACTGCTTTCTTTTTTGGAACTCTCTGACTTCTCAGTTTTTTGAGGAATCTCCTGATGTATAATATCCTGGGCAGAACAGAAATATTGCAAGCTGAAAATTTTGCCACCTCTTTATTAAAAAAAAATGGAGTAAAAAACTTGGATCTTGTGAAACTTTTCTGAAGAGAACAGAAACTACATCCCTTCCTGTTGAACAATGGGAATAACAAAAAAATGAAGGAGAGAATCTACAGACATCAAAAGGAATTAGTTAAAAAAAAAGGCATGACAATCCCAAGGAAATGGTGACATTTACTGTAAATGACAAGTTTGACACAGCATCATTATGCACTATATTAGTGCAGGGTTCTTTATTCTTCACATACTTCAACAATGAGTTTTCTAGTGTTTACATTTCGTTCAAAGACTTTAAAACCAGATCATGTATTTTGAGAAATGCAAGAAAGAATGAGTTGAAGTGTCTGAAGTTATCAGGTTTTTTAAAGTTTCTTCCTTCTTATCCTGTTTTCTAGTCTGGAATATGATTTTGCTTCATTTCCACCTACAGGACAGAATAAGGATTGTTATGAAAAAGTATAGGTGGTTTCTTAACCAAGAATATTTTCTAAAGAGCTGAGTAGATAGGTGTTTTGATGAATGGCTAGAGGATTTGATTGTTTAAAAGGGATTTTAAATTAAATTAAACCATGTAGATACATTATGGCCTGTTTAAATTGTTATTCAGTTTAATTAAAACAAACTCTGCTTTTATATTTAAATTTTCTTATCTGAAATATTTATAAATTCCTTTTTTTGAATTTAATTACCTGACCTCATTTAATATACATCAAACACAAATGCAGTTTGTAGAAGGTCTTGCTTTTTTAAATGTTTCAGAACCACTGAGAAGTTACATGTCGTAAAATTCTGGGAACATTTGAAGAGGGTAAGTGTTTATAATAGTGTGTGTTGCAAGTAAGAAAGTGCCATCTTGTGGTATTGACTTGTATTTATAAGCAAATAAAATGCTAAAGAGAGTGAGAAAATTGCTTCTGGTATGTTGAATTAAATGTGTGTAAACGACTTGTGTTATTAGTCATTTACTGAGCTGAGATTGGCCTAGGATTTCAAACTTCTCTGGCCTTATTTAGTGCTGCAGTGATTAGTGAGAGAAAGAGTACAGACAAGTACAAGTCAAGAGAATAATTGCTGGTCTGGAGAATGCTTGGTCTTATTTTTAACTCAGTGCTGCTGCTTCTTCCAATAATCAGAAGAGAAAAAGAAGAATTCTTGCCTGTGTGGTCCATCCAAAGGTATCTGGATCATCACAACAGATGGGTATGACTGGGGCAAAAGGCATTGCTCATCTTGTCATGTTGCTATCCACAGCTTTTAAAAGTGGTTTGAATGTTATGGTTTCATTGGAAAAATGATGGAATTGTAGATAGGTTTCCTTCCCTAAGTTGGGATCCCACCCACCCAGCATTGCTCCTGCATTATTGACTTCAGATGGTGTTGTGCCACTAAGGCAGGGTCAGGAATGTGCTTTTCTCTTCCCTTATTACAAAGAAAGGCTGATGGAGTTGTGAGGGGAAATTGTCTCATGTGTTTCTGGTCATGAAGATGTTCTGCAGGCCCTGCTTTCCACCTTAGAGCTATAACTGTCTATGGAATATAAAACAGGATCTGGTGTTTCCAGTAACTCTGGGGTCCTAAATCTTTTTTCAGTGCCCTGTAGTGAACCATTGAGTAACATCTACAGAGGAAGAATTACAAGGGGAGTAATGAAATGATGCCATTAGGAACAACACTGACAGATCTTAATACATTTTGTCTGTGGGATACCATGTCAGCAGAGTGGTACTCTCTGAATAATAAAGGAATGAGCTCAATTAAGCATGCTGTTCAGCAAGGCATTGGAGTGGGCAAGTTGGTGTAATAATAGCAAAAATGACAGCTGGAATATGTGGTCATTGCCCTCAGCATGAGGGTAAATTACAGTCCAAACTGTGATGAAAAGAAGGCTCTGGGGAAACCTCAGAGCATCTTCCAGTGCCTAAAGGGAGTATCAAGAGAGCTGGAGAGGGACTTTGGACAGGCATGGAGTGACAGGACAAGGGGGAATGGCTTCAAACAGAGGGCAGGTTTAGATAAAATATTGGGAAGAAATTCCTCCCTGTGAGAGTGGTGAGGACTTGGCACAAGTTGTCCAGAGAAGCTATAGCTGCTCCTGGAGGTGTTCAAGACCAGGCTGGATGGGATTTGGAGCAACCTTGGATAGAAGAAGGTGTCCCTGCCCACAGCAGGGGGGCAGACTAAGCCCCCTTGTGACCCACACTGATCTGTGACTCAGTGATTCTGTGTCCAGTGCAGCACATGTCAGATCCTGGGGGAGATGAGGAGCTCCAGGTGCAGCACTGCAAAGTGTGTTCACCTTGAGGAGATGGATCTGGGGGTGTGGTCCAGTTTGGTGCCCCTCTCCCACTCTGTGTCCCAACTTGGGCACCTTCTGGCCACAGTTCTCTCTAAGGCTGAGCACTGCTTGCAGAGCTGCAGGCACGGGGTTGGTGCATGGGGACCAGACAAAATCTGCTGCAGAGCTGTGGCAGTTCAGTGGTGCCCTTCAGGGAATTGTTCAGAAATGCCCAGGAAATGAGTGCACCTGTTTGACTTGGTAAAATAAAATCAAATAAAGCAGCAGGGAGGGCTGGTGGGGCTGCTGCTGGAGGCAGCGAGTGGCTGCTGGCTGCGCACCATGTCTGCTCCTCGTCCAGCTTGGACAGCGTGGTGACTCAAATGTCACAAGGTAATTGCATGTATTTGATAATTTGGGATTGAATTAAGCTGTGAAATTGAACCAGTGGCCCTGCAGGGTCCATGAGGCTGAGAATTCAGCATAGTGCAAAAGCAGGAATCAGTCACTTAGGCAGATACCAAAGTTATTGCTCTGGAAATTGCTCTGGAGCCCTGGATATTGTGCTGGGGGGGATTCCCAACCTCCTGTGGGAGGACTGGAGTCAATTCCTGCCTTTCATTGTCCAAAATGAGTCATGACATGGAGAAAGGATTACTCCAATTCTTGCCTATTTGGGATTTCTGAACTTTTTGCTGAAGTAGCTGGGGCTGGTGCTATCCCCTGCTGAAAACGAGAGAGGTCTCGATCCCTTGGGAAGGAATTCCTCTACTCCCAGCTTGGCCATCCCATCAGCACATGTATGTATTGTGAAATTATGAGTGAAAGCATCAGTGGGTGAAGAATTTCTTCCTGATACCTAATCTAAATTTACCTTCTTCAAAGCCATTCTCTCTTGTCGTATCACTCCGTGCCTCTGTCCAAAGTCCCTCTCCAGCTCCCTTGGAGCCCTTTAGGCACTGGAAGGGGCTCCCAAGTCTGGCTAGAACCTTCTCCAGCCTGAAAACCCCCAATTCTTCTAGCCTTTCTTTGTAGCAGAGGTGCTCCAGCCCTCTGATTGTATTTTTTCTAGATGTGTATAATGTAATTTGCACTTGAGAGTGGAAGGAGAAATGCAGTTTAAATATAAATTTAAGTCCTGTTTTCAATTGGGAGGTCATAATGCAGAAAAAAATTACCTCACTCTTCTGAAAGATGGATCAGGCTACCTGATGTATTAACGTGCCTCAGGACAGATTATGGTTCTGTCTGGTTTAAAATGTAATTTAAATGAATGAACTTCCACGTCTTACAGCTGTGACACACACCTGTCCTGGACAGGAGCTTGATTTATATCAGCTTTGTGAAGATCTGTCTGAGCCCAGGCTGCTACGTGCCATCCATATGGATGTGCTCCTCGATTCCTGGAGCCACGACCTGGCAGGTGACTCAGTTACTGTCACTGACATGGCTTGTGCCACCAGCCATGCCACTGAGCTATTGAGATGTCACACGACCTGGTTCCCCGTGCTGGTGGCGGGCTGTGCCTCCTGCTTCTGTCACGGGGAAGATTGAGGAGTCCCAGGTAATTCCTGCTGGCTTTTTCTGCCAGCGCCGCCCGCTGCAGCTGCACGGATGGGCTGGGACGTGCCGGGGAGTTGTCACTGCTGGAGGAAGTTGTGCAGCTGTGAGGTTGCCTTGGAGAAATCTGTCTGACCCATCAGGATAACCGGGATTGGAAACGTGGGTGTAAAACACCCGAGGCATTTGCACGAGCTGCCGCTGGATGAAGGGAACAGCGCAGTCATTCCTTGTTCCTGCTGCTAGAAATGAGAGAAGAGTCTTGCTGTGAAATCTGATAGCAAGGAGCCCCACTCTGCCTTGGAGCAGGTTATTACTTAGCCACGCTCTGTGATCTGGTTACATTTACATTTGGGGAGAGAAGAGTGGATTTGAATGAATAGTTATAACAGTAATCATGGCGACAGGATGCTTTCTGTGGGAATTTTTAATGTGTGCGCTTTCATCCCACAATCTAATAGAGTTTATTCATATTTTTAAATGTAAACCGCTGGTAAAATTGTCACATAGGAAATGTCTGAGAAAATAACCAAAACCCCCATATTTGCAGACATTGGTAATTATGCTCATTTGCTTTGATTACATGTTTTGTTACAATCATGATGGGCTGTAGGCAGATACACAGGTTAAAGCAATTTATGGGATTTATCCTGCCTGTGAAGAGATGTTTTGATGGAATGAAAAATCAGATTCAGCTTCCTCCAATAAGAAAAATTGTTACACTTCTCTGCTTTATGAAAGTTCACCTGCATGTTACGGATGTTGGGGTTGTCACATGCCAACATGACATTTGGAGAAAAACTCACACATAATAACAGCAAAGAATCTTTCAATAGCACATGGGTGAAGTGGAGCACCCAGCATTCATTTTGTAGATGAGGAAGATGGCATGCATAATTTTACAGTTTTTGGGTGCAATCTGTCTCCTAACCCATGTGAGCAGGCTCCAAGTAGCTTTTCTTGCAGAAGTGTCTGAGCAGATGAGTGCAGCCCAGAAATGCTGTTTCCAGGACACTGCCCAGTGGTCACAACACTGTGCAGCAGCCAGATTGGGCCAAGGAATTACATGGCATTTCCTTGTCTCCATTGCAAATAACCTTTGGTAGCTGTTCTGGAGCTCAGGTTTAACAGGAATTTACATTCTCTGTCACTGTTGTATCATCAGGCAAACCCATAACTGAGGTGGCAAAGGAGGGATGTGTCTGACCTGAAGTCAGTCAACGATTCTTATTAACTTCATTTCACACATTGACCATTCATACATTGTTATCTGCTGCTTCGAGTTTTCCACCTTCACTGAGCTTTGTGAATATGAGTGCATTGATCCTGAAAGACCTCATGTGGCAAATTAAGTGATTTAATTACACAATTTGCGTTTGCTTTCTACATTACAAGTCAATTTAGCTCAGTGACTGGATTAGAGACAAACATCCCAGCAATTGACAGCTCAGCCCAGCAAAAGATACAAATGTTCCCTGAGAAATATTGCCTGTGGCTGCTCTTCTGCAGTGGAAGGGTTGAGCTTCTTGGCTTGTGTGCCCTGGGCACACCAAGCATATCTAAGTTTATCTAAATGAAGTATTTGAGCTGTACCTGAGGATGGAAATCTGGGATTATTTCACTGATGAGATGCAACAGAGATTCAATTTATGTTCATCTGTGCTTTGAGAACAGCATTTGTGTCAGTCAGCATCTGTGTTATTCCTGTTAATAGTGGATGTTTTAAATCTTTCCTCTGATGAAACAGAGGCCTTGTCCTGCAAGCAATTGCAAGTAGGACTTTGGAGAAGGGATTCCACTGTGACAGAAGGTTTTTTCTTCCAGCACACTACACAGAATTTGTGGGTGTTGTAGCACGGCTGAAGCACCAGTGAAGTGTTTGTTTTGAGAGATGCAAGAAGGACATTTTCTGAGACCTTGACACTGTGTATGAGCCATCTCTCCCAGTGACAAACATGCTGAGGGACTGCCAGGGAGTCACAGCAGAGCCAGGTCATGCCACAGCAATGTACAGCAATCTCTTGTTTTCTCTAATAGCCCCACACCACCTTTATAACTGGGTAAACCACTTCATCTCCCAGTGTCTGACAGTCCTGGAGCAGAGAAAATGGGCTTTTATAACTCTGTCCAGTCCTAGCTCTGGTCTGTACTGCAGGGGGCTGTGCCTGATGGGCTGGAGGAGCATCAGACACATCCATCTCTGCAGGCTGTGCCCCTGCCCCGCGGTGACAGCAGTGACATTCCGGCGGGCTTCTCATTGCTGCTTCTCCAGTTGAGGGGCTGAAAATATCACTTCATATACTGAATTCAAGCAGCTGATGGAGCCTGTTGAAGAGAGAATTGAGATGAAAAGCTGTAATGCAGATGTGTCACATCACGGTTATGTTGTCACTCCGTTTCTTTTTATGATATGGCAGATCCACAGCAATTAATTTTAAATGCAGTCTCCATTGCTGCAGAGCGGTAACTTGAAATATTTACTACTTTATTTGCTTCATGCCAAGTGAGATTTCAGTCAATTTGTCATTAGAAACACTGTTCTCTTCTGAGGAGAGAGGATATTTACATAAACTGCTCTACAGTAATTCTGTGTTTTCTGCAGTAGATTATGTGCACAAAAGTCTGCTGATGAGCCTGTGGGACTGAAGACAGATGCTGGGGAAGGAGCAGATCTGTTCATTGCCCTCCATGGGCTATAGAAAGACCAAAAAGATCAAGCTCCCATTCCTTTGTCATTCCAATGCATGCAACAGGAATCCTCACTGACCAAAGAAGCCCCTAAAACCAACAAAACCCCAACCTCTTCATTACTGGAAATTTGTACAGGATTTTTGATGTACCAGCAAAGCATGATTTGGAAATTAAGAGCTGCCATCTGCAATGCTTTTCTTGGATCTTTTCTAAAGTCTCTGAAAATCCAGAAAACTGCCTGTCTCACCTAATCATGTGAACCTAGGAAGTGAATTTTGGGGGAGGGAGGGAGGGTGGTGGGAGTCAAATGCTTTGAAATTTGAAGTGAAACGGGGAATGTTGCAGCCCAGAGCACAGGGGATGCAGTGCTGGGTGTAGGACCAGCTCCCTCCTGAGTCTCACTATGTGGGAATGACTTAAAACTTGTCTGTTGTTTTACAGAGAGAAATGTGTTAATTTTTAAATCTGTAGAAATGAAAAAGACACACAGGAGGCTCAGGGCAGTCCCTCTCACTCTCTACAACTCCCTGGCAGGAGGTTGGAGCCAGGTGAGGACCAGGTTGGCAAGTGACGAGAGGAAATGGCCTCAAGATGCACCAGGAGAGGTTTGGGTTGGATGTCAGGGAAAATCTCTTCACCAAAAGGGTGCTCAAGCATGGGAAGTGCTTGAGTCCCATCCCTGCAGGTGTTTTAAAGGCCATGCTGATGTGGCACTTGGGTTTACTGCTGGAGGAGAGGTTGGAGTTGATGATCTTAAAGGACTTTTCCAATCTATTCTATTCTGTCACCAATCCTCTTCTCCCTTAAACTCCTGCTGTGAGCTTCTTCCCAGCCTGGAATCAGCCTGGCTTTATTTCATGGGTGCTGCAGCTCCATGGGTGTGACTGTTTGGGTACTGCCTTCAGGGCTGTGTTAAAACTTAACTTAAACAGGAAAGAAAAATCTATTGTGTTTGAGGATAAGCCCTGCTGCCAGCCATGGGCCAGGGACAGCAGTGATGCAGGGCCAGTGCTGGGAGCTTTGGGAAAGAAATCCCTATTAAGATGCTGTCAGTGCCTGGATCTGTGGCTTGGTGCAGTCAAGCATGTTCTGTGTTTGACATTTTGTGTAATATTAGACACTGTCTACTGCGTGCTTTGTTTCTATTAATTATCTTTCATTTTCTTATCAGATTTGCTTACCTTTTCTTTATATAAAACTTTGGATCAGCTTTCTGAGACCAAAAAATATTAAAGTGGAGTTTTTTTCCTTTGCTGACACTGAAACAATGAATATGGATCAGAATTTTCATTTCCTTTTTTTTGCAACATCCATTTGCTTGATAGAGCAAGCTTACCAGCCTAGTTTTACTTTGATAAACCTAATAAGGAAAAAGCACTTTCCACCTCCATATTATTTTATGCCTCGTTTGTGACTTCAGCATCCCTTATACAGGTTTAAAGACAATTTATTCTTTATTGCCCTTGAGTCATTTTGGGGAGAGCATTTGTGTTTTTCCTGACATAAAAATGTCCCCCTGTAACACGATGAATATTAACTGGGTGCTTGGATGAGGATGGATCAGTGTGCTCTGACCTGACAGCTCCATTTGTCGCAGCAATGGGGAGAGCTGAAGTGCTGGGGCTGCCTGGCCCTGGATGTGGGGCCATGCACCCAAATTACCTTGCCAAATGACCAATGTCACCGTGCTGATGGTGTGAAGTGCCTTCTGTCCTGCTGCTGTCAGTGAGACCAGCAGCTCCCCACATCACCCATTCCTCCGTGGGAGAGGCCCAGGGATGAGCACCAGCTTGGGAGCAGAAAATCCCCCGGGAGATGGAAAAGCCAAGGCAGGGAAGGAGGAAATCTGCAGAGGAGCAGAGCAGGGAATGGTGGCTCCCTTGTGGAGCTGGCTGGGCCCCTCAGCCCCTTGCTGGGCAATCCCAGTGAGGATGGGCTGAGTGCTGTTGGGATGGGACAGCTGCAGGCTGGGCTGGAGCTGTCACCCCTGCTTGTCCCCTCGACAGGGACAGCCCAGCTGCTCATGTGTGCCCCCGTGAATCACCCCCTGAGACAGAACAATGCCTGGCTCTGATATTTCCCTCTGCTGCCAAGACAACAAACTGACACCCTCCTGCCATAAAGAAGAATTATGGGGAGGTGAGATGTTTTCTCATTCCTGTAGTCCAAGGACAAAGAATGTCCAAGGAATGTGAGGTTTAGATTAGGTACTAGTTAAAAATGTCTTCAGGGAAAAAGTGGTCAGGCAGTGGAACAGGCGGTGCAGGGAAGTGGTGGGGTCACCACCTCTGGAAGAATTCAGAAGGTGTGTGGATGTGGCACTTGAGTTTATGGTGAGCATGGTAGGGCTGGGTTAGCAGCAGGATTTGATGATCTTGGTCTTTTCCAAGCTCAGTGATTGTGTTTTTCAGTTTTTCAGTGATTCTGTGGCAGCCCTGGAAGTGCTGCCTCCCCTCACCTCTCATCAGTTCAGTCTCTCCTCATGCACAGAGCTGCTGCTGAGATGTGAACTTTCCTGTTCCTTGTGGGTACATCCAGCTGCTCCCCAAGAGGAGGGTAAAGCAGAGAAACCCTCCCTGCACACACAGGGCAGCACCTCCTGTTAGTGCTGCCTGGAGCTCTCTGAGTGGCCTTTCTGTGCTGCAGCAGGTGATGGGGGTGATGAGGGTGGTTTATGTGGCTGGGTTTATTATTCTTTTCTCTCTAGGTTTTTTCTGAATGCTGCATTTCATGAATTCATATTGCTTTTTCTTCTGTTCCATTTGGGAACCGGTGGAAGGAGGCTGTGCTAATAGGGTGCAACACAGGTGCCCTTGCTGAGTCAAACATGCTCATATTATGAAAACTGCTTTTCCATGTGGGAAATATGTTTAAGGAATAGAAAAATTACAATATCTTCACTATCTACAAATGCAAGGGTGAGAACCAGGTTAATTATCACTTGCTTTAGCAAAAATAGCTGTGTAATAGCACAGAAAAATAGAACGAATCTGCCCAAGATCATTTGAACTAATACATTCTCTCAGCTGAAATTAAAACCTGTCACACAGGAAAGATCCTTGGCCACCTGCAGCAGCAAGTGTGACTGTCCCAACCACACTATCCTGATGTGCTCTGAGACCTCCCTGTGCCTATCCCTGGCTATTGCCCCACTCACCTGGCAGTCCTGCATCCCATTCCATAGGAATGAGAAATTGGCAGCATTCCCACTGTTCTCCATTGATAAATAATTAAATTTTGTAGAAGTATTAAGCAATAATAGATCTGATGAAGCTAATGCATAAAGATCTTGAGGATAACTAGCCAAAATTGTGTCTATTTCATAGAATCACAGAATGGTTTGTGTTGGAAGGGACCTTAACAATCATCCAGTTCCACCCCCCTGCTGTGGGGATTTAGTGTTAGGAATTTAAACCCAGTGTGAATGCAGCAAGGCAAATGAAGATTCATGGTGATTCCCTGCGCCAGTCAAGACTACAAGAAAAAGCAGTGGGGAAATATCCACATTCAATAGAGACACATCCTATTCCAATTTGTCAGGGCTGTTAAAGGTAAGAGCAGCTTTGCTTTGCCTCCAGGCCAGGCTGGACGTCACACAGGGCCTGCGTGCCTGAGCTTGTTTGTGTGCCCTGATGAATGGCTCAGTTGTTGGGTTTTTTTTGTAAATTGACTTCCCACATCTTCCAGAGACCCCTGAAGAAGTCAAGCCCTGGCACCAGGGAATGTGTCATCATTAGTGGCTCTGGGGTGAGGCGGGTCAGAGCAGCCCCCGGGGCTCACAAGCACAGAGGGGATCCCAAAGCAGCCCATGGATGCTGGCCATGGTGGGGTCACCCCCAGCAGCTGTGGAGGAGCCCCAGTCCCTGGAGGAGCTGGGCTGAGAGCAGCCAAAAGGGCTCAGGGGCAGGCAGGGAAGCCAGCCCTGCTGTGAGCAGCACCACCAGAGCAATGGCAGAGCTCAGGGTCTGCACACGTGTAGGGCTCTTGGGTTCTGACACCTTTTCCAACCTTCTGCTGCTTCTAAACCATCGGTCCTGACACACGGCAAGGCCACAGCTGCTGCTGGCATTGTCATGAAGGTGGGAGCTGCCCTGACTTAAAATACATTTCCTCTCTTAACTCTGACTTTTTGGTGCACGCAAAGATAAAAAACACAGCATGAATTGCCCCCAAGTCTGTACAGCCTGGAACAGAAGTACAGGATAAAGCTTGTCCCTCCTTTCTTTTGCTACCCGTGAGGGCTTGTAAAGGTGTTTTGCCCCCTTGCCGTGATGGCAATAAGCCTTTAAGTGAGCAAATTGGTTTTGAGGTACTGGAGTTTGTACCTTGTTTGCTGCTGCCTTTCCTGCTGTTTCCATCCTGGCTCTGGGCAGGTACAAATAATGAATTAACTGCTGGATAAGCCCCATGCTCCCCTGAGCAATTATTCTGGCTTCTGCCAGAGCAGACTCAATTTGTCCTGCAATAAGTACAATTTTCTGAGAAGTTAGTTCTGGTTCAGCTGCTAATCATCCACATCTGTGCAGCACAGGTATTTTTGGGGGAGAGGACCCAGTTGTGAGTCAAGATGCCAGACTGGCACATCTTCAGAGCATTCCTGGTGCTTTTTGGGGATGCAAATGCCTTCCCTGCTGTGTGTGGCATTAACTCAATCAGTGGAGGGAGGAACAGCATAAAATATGCAATGACCTTGAGAACTTGGGCACCCAGCTCTTGCTTCCCCACCTCAGGGAGATCAGCACTGGTGATCCAACATGAATTTGAATCTCAAATATGTAAAATGTATTTGCAGGTGCTGGAGGCTGGGAATGGAGGTGCTGGTTAGAAAGGTGATTTCCTGCATCTGCTAATTAGTTCTGGGCAAGAAGTGTCATTAGACAGAAAGCAAATCATGGCAAACAGTATTTGAGCAGCAGTGTAAGCCTCACACACACCTAAACCCCAGCTAAAGATGAAATCGTGGTGGTGACTGGGAGACCCCAGGCTGGGTCATGCTGAGCTGTCCAAGGTTTTCTCACTGTGTTTTAGCTTCAGGATGCTCAAACACAGTGTAAAATGGGGCAGGGCTGGACACAAGCTCCAGGTTTAAGGACCAGGATTGTGTACAACAACAAGGCACAGGCTTTGCCCATTTTTCTGGGAGCCCTGGGGCTGGTGAAGGGCAGGTGTGCTGGTCCCACTGTTTTCATGCTCTGGACTGGGTGAGAAGCTTGGCAAAGTGCCTCTTTGCTGGCTCTGGTGAGGTCTGTGAGAGCTTCTGCACTTCTGCCATTGTAATCAGCTTCCTTCTTTGCATAATGTTTTGATGAGTCAAAATTGCCTGGTGTGTTAAAACAAATGATCTCTGCACACAGCAATAACTATCTGCATAATTGGTGTTAATCACTGCTGAATCCTCTGTGAATCTCTGTAACACAGCCCCTGTCTTGCCTGTACACACCAATGGCTTGGGTGCACATACCCTGTACAAAATGATGCTCCACGTGTCCAAAAAGCAAAGTCAAATACTGAAAGGCTTTGTAAGTGAGATTTTATGGTCTTGTGCCCAATCTTTAGATAGATGCAGAATCACAGTCAGTGTTATATTCTGTTTACTCACTTTGAATATATTATTAAGTGTTTATTGGTACCAAAAGAGCATAATTAAATAGCATTTCAACTGCAGATCAACACTATATTGATGAGGGTTTGTGGCACAGGAGATGTGTGAATTTTATTAACATTGTCATTTCCAGTCCCCAGCATCATAAAGGACTTGGACATTTCCCATTACAGTTGCAGATCCACCTTAACATTGCTAAAGCAATCATAGTGTGGGAAATTAGATATAAACTGAAAAATAATTAAAGGCCTGGTGACAACTTGATAACACTGAATAATTGAAGTGCTGGTGACAAATCCTGAATTCTAATTTTCTCCCTGTAGCTGATGCTAGTAATCAAGATCAAAAGTATCTTTGTTGCTTTAGGAAAGCTCTCTCACATTTGTACCATGTAAGGAGGGGAAGGAAAAGAGATGAAAACCTCAGGTCTGGGTTAGGTTTGCTAACAGCTCAGAATCCCTCTAAATCCTGCAGATGGGAATGTGCCAGAGCTGACCAAGCTTCTTCCCTCCTCACTCTTTGGAAAAGCATAAAGGGAGCTCCTGCAGGAGATACCTCCAGGAGTCTCTGCAATGTTGTTTAGGATGCACCCTGGGGAATATGGGGAATTTCTGAGTGCAAGCAATCCAGGACATTCACTCTGAGGGAAATGTCCACTCCAAGGTGGGCAAACATGAGATCTGCATCATGGACTGCAGGGGCTTGGCCAGGATGAGCATGATGACACAAGCCATGGAGTGTGGCTCAGCTCAGAGAGGTCCAGCTTTCACCAGAGCTGCTTCATTTGCTTTTGTTCCCTGGGATTTTTGAAGCAATTGTGGTCCTGACACATTGAAATGAAATGCTTGGTGCTGGTCCTCTGTGGCTCCTCACACCTGCCTGGAGCTGTGGGTCAGCCCCTGCCTCAGCAGCCAGACCCTTTCAGGGGTAACTGGTTAAAATCTGGCTGGGGGGAAAGGAAATGAGATTCTGTAGCCACCTGAGAGAGCAAGGATAGATGGGGAGCTGGGGCCACCAGGACCTGTCATCACCTCGGTGGCCATGGAGGACTTTGTGCAATAAAAATTAGAATTGCTGCAATGATGACTTAAACAGCATCCTTGTCTGAAAAGATATTAAGTACCTTAATGCTGTCCAGGGCTCATGCTGCCCACTCTCACCTGTGCAGGCAGCTCAGCTGCCTCCAAGGGCTGCTGGGGCTGACCCTGCACCCCTCTACTGCCAAGGTCACCCCACGACAGTGACAGCAGCCTGCAGGGATGGCTCTGCTCTGTGCTGCAGATGTGGTGTCACCCCCACTGCATCTGTGCAGGTTGCAGGGAGAAGCCCATCAGAAATTGGTCATAGCTGGAGGGAATGGTGGGGAGCAAACAGCACGGAGAAGATCCTTTTATTTTTGTCAGGATTCAGGTAAATATAAATAAACTGCTCAGGTGTGTTACAACAGCACACAGCTTAGAAATTGGACAACATCCAGTGCTTTACAAGGTGACAGAAGGTTGCCTGTGCTTAGTGCTTGCAGTAAAAATCCCCTTTTTTTCTTGAATATCCTATATATGTATGCACATGAACACAAACAATTTCAAAATTACCTCTCTGCTCTCTACACTGAAACTAGTCATTAATGTACCTTTTTTTTTTGTCTGATAAAACCATATGATAATATTTTGGCACAACTTAAAAGCCTTATTTAAATAAAGCCGTTGGAGGCTGTAAGTCACCATCCCCAGAGGCATTAAAAGATGTGGTGCTTGGGGACATGGTTTAATTGTCTGGCAGTGCTGGGGTAGCCATTGGAATTGATGATCTTGAAGGTTTTTTTCAGCCAAAACAATTCAGTGATGCTATGGCTGCAAAGAGGTGAAAAGCCAAGCGTGTCCCTGTTTGCTGCTGGCTGTGTGTGACTCCAAGGCAGCACAGACCCTGAGCCCTCCCTTGGCAGTTCTCCTTCCCTGCACCTCCTGCCCTGGCACTGGTCTGTGCATGTTTATTGATCACTTATTGAACTGAATTTGGCAGTGTGTGGGAGTGGGGATCATTTACAGCACAGTGAAGAGCATTTTGGCTCTGGTTGCACGTTTCAGACTGGAGGCAAGTGCCTTATCTCCTCCTTTATCTCATTCACTTCTGATCCCTTGTCAGTTATTTTGACATCCTTTGTAACCCACCTGACCCCTCATTTGGAACCTCTTTGAATCAGGTTTGGATTTGCTGTTCACTGTTATTTGGCATTGCAGTGGAAATCAAACTAATTAATAAACAGAAGGAGAAAGTGTTTCTGTAGGACTGGGACACTAGAGGATGCTTGGGGAGAGACAGCACGCCCAACACACAACTGCCCTCCCAAAACCCAGGAGATTTTGGGATGAAATGAGGCACAGACTTTGCTTGAAGGGACTGATAGTCTCTGTGAGCAAATGCAAGAGCTGTTGGGAGGCAGGGAGGAAAAGGAAAAAGGCTTTGATGAGGTCTTGGAGAAGAAACCAACTCCTCTGCATGGCATCCCATCTTCTCCAGCAGAACTATGCCCACATTTAATAAGTTTGTTAAATATTCCCATGATTTAAGCAGTCTTGCCAAGAGCTGCTGCTGGAGCAGATGGGACAGGGGATGCAGGAGGCACACGAGGCCATGTCCTCAGCAGGGTGAGGATGTGCCAGCCCTGGGCACACTGCACGTGCTGCCAGTGCCTCGTGGCAGGACAGGGCCCTGCTGGCACTCCCTGCTGCATTTTGGGGATACCCACAATGCCAGGGGGAGCTTGGCTCCAGGAGAGGAGGGGGGACAGACCCTGCACATCCACATCCCAGGCTGCAAAGCCAAGGGCAGGATGGAGGTGCATTTTTCAGACAGGGTTTTCACAGGGCTTGGCTCTGCTGCCTCTGCAAGGGCTGAGCAGCACAGCAGCAGATTGTAGAGGGACACAGGGCCCTGTAACTCTATCAGCTTTGATCAATTTTTCAGTCGAGTTGGGAATACACCAGAGAGCGTGTCAGCGTGCTTTATGGAGGGCTGCAAGTGCCTGCCATGGCTAAGCCATAAAATGGGGTCCTGGAAAACAGACATTTTGTTGTCACCATGAGGAGACTGCTAAGCAGTGAGGAGAAGGCACAGAAGAGGAATAGCTGGAGTCTGCAGTGCCCTGGCAGGGATGGTGGGCAGCCTGTGGTGTCCCCAGCCAGGGAGTGTGGGGACATGGCCCTGCTGCCATCCCAGTGCTCCTTCAGCCCTCACCCTGCAACCTCCTCACCCTCTGGCCCAGGAAAAGCAACTGCCCTTCTGTTCATGCTTAATGAACTAGAACAATCTGGTTTTAGCAATTAGTGGAGATGCAGCTGAAAACACCAAACAGTCCCCAGTGCTTCTGTTCTCCCAGCCCTTAAGACACTGATTGCCATGAACTGGCAGCATTAGCTCCATATTTTGAGCATATGGAGTAGGAAAGACACTTTTTTTGGTAATATTTTAATTGCTCTCCCGCTTTTCTGAATTGATTGCGATGATATAAGATTAATTTGCTTTCAGGGTATTTACCAGAGACTTTTTTTCAGACTCCCGAAGACATCCTGACACCCACTTGCCCTCCCTGCCAACCACTGAATTTTCAATTCATGAAATTGCTCTGAAATTAATCAATTTTTGGATTTCTTTCAAAGCATTTTCTGTGGTTTGAAGCCTGGAGTGCATTTTGGGTACCTTAGCATCCTCTAAAAGCTGGAATTTTGCTGTTAAAGATTTGCTAGGACAGATTTTTTTCCCCATCTCATCTGACTTCAGGAGCTGGGAATCAATTTAAGCACCAAATATCCTGACACTTGAGATAAAATAGTAAGAGTGGGTGCTCATTGCAGAAGGCCAAGGTGACTGGAGGTCAGAGCTGACAATTTCTGTGGGACTGGAGCCCTTCTCTCTCCCACAGCATTTCTGATGCATCCCACGGACTCCTGCAGCCTCAGTGTGCTCCTGGGGCAGCTCTGGAGTGCTCCTGCCTGCAGAGCAGGGCTGATCCTGCCTTTGCCTCTGCCAAAACAGTTCTCCTGATTTCGTCTTGCTTATTCTTAGGACAACTGTGGATTTCAAAAAAAATTACCCAGAGGTTTGACTACTGAGCCCAAGGAAATCTCCTGGCTTTTACCCGCAGTAACTGCTCCAAAGTATGGACATTTTCAGAGATTACCAGTTTGCTGAATGCCATTTTCTCCCCTGTGTTCAATCTCAAGTGCCTTTTCTTTCCACAGCCTATAAAAGAAGACTAATCCACAAACTGCAAGGCA
Organism: Lonchura striata; assembly: GCF_050655825.1. NCBI lineage: Eukaryota > Metazoa > Chordata > Aves > Passeriformes > Estrildidae > Lonchura > Lonchura striata. Next base: position 6,050,616 of record NC_140709.1, on the reverse strand, counting down.
AACCTTTTACTCTTCCTAAGCCTTGGTGCAGGGAATAATATTCAGCAAGAAGCAATTGCACCGCAACTACTGCCCGAGGCCTGATCCCTGCAGGATGAGAGCTCAGAGAGTGATAAGGTTTCAAATGACCTCTGTCAGCTCCTAAAGGGAAAAAAGGAAAGACAACAGCAGCCCCTGTGAGTGGGAAAGGCCAGTTCGATGGGATGAAAGAGAGAAAAGAGAGCAGAAAAGTGTCCTTGCATCCCCATCTAGTGGTTTTCTGGTAAAAGAAATCTGTAGTGCCTGGCTGGGACGTGCTCTCTGTGCTGCTGCAATCTGCTCGATGACAGATGTGTTAAACTGGATTTGCCAAAGCTGCTGCATTTGATCTGTTTTCATAAATGCTCCTCAGGGTTTGAGAGATGCAGAGCCCAATGCAAAAGAAGTTTTGACCCAGCTATCAAAGAAGAGTGAATTTAGCTGTGGTTTCTCTTTCTAAGTCTGTGAAAGGTGAGCATCCCCCCCTGGGCTCATGCCCACTCTTCCACTGCTTCTCTCTGCTTACCCACGGAAATGTGGCTCATCTGCCTATGTACATTCTGAGAGATATTCCAATTTTGTAACATATTTTTGCCTGGCAGAGTGGCTTTTCCTGGGATGCTTTGGCTGCTCAGAGCATTCAGATCTCTTCAGTTCAGATGTGGTGTGATGGCTGGGCTCAGCTTTGATTTAACAGCAGGTGAGTAAAAATAATCTAAATTCTGATCCTTAATTTCCTGTCAATTCATCCTCTTGAACCACAAAAACCTCTCAGGGCCCAGTCTCCAGCCTTACTATTTGCACTGCTAACTTTGAGCTAGAGACAAAATCTCTTTTGTTGGCAATTACACGTTTTGGTACAGCAGGATTTGCAAGGACCCCTGTTTTGGGGTGCTGTTCCCATTGGATGTGTTTAATCCTGCTCATGTTGGACTCCCAGCACATGCTGCTGGCAGCAGCACAGGTACAGCCAGAGAAATTTAAATTCCAAGTGTGTTTTCATGGCTGAAAACGTGTGAGTTTTTAGGAGTAAAAGGCACATTTTACCATATCTGTCTTTGCCCTCAGAGACATTATTTTTTGAATGGGTGGGTTGAAGAGCAAAGCTGGTCTTCACCTTGAATCAAAGAGCCTTTTTTTGCAGGCAGCCACATCGGACTTTCCCTCTGCCCTTACCTTGGCTCTGTAATTACAACTACATGAGTTAGGACCTCTAGTCAAACAGGTTGAAAAGGGTTATTTTAAAAGGTCTGGAAGAGCTGTACCAGGATCCAGGCTTTTAAAAAAGAGGGAGGAAAGACTGTGTAAAAAAAAAAAAAAATTAACTCCAAGACATAGATACTTCAGGTTTCTTGGGAGGTTGAACATGTCTGGAGCTCAGCAGCAGTGAGGGCTGCTGCCCCCAGAGAGGAAAGAGTTCTGCTTCTGCAGTGCCTTTTTTTTCAATATTTATCAGAAATTATGTTCTTTTTCCCATAGGAAAATATCCTATATAAACATATTTTAAAAAATACCGTTGCTCAAACACCAAAATCTACTACTGCCCAGGATTAAAGGATTAAAGGAAAACAAAATTTCTTCCTTTAATGAGAAATCTTGTTGTTAACTATCAGGAAAATGGGTGCTACAAAATTGCTGGTTATCCTTCTCTGTACCAGAATTTGCTTGATGGAGAATAACATGTTTGCGTGAAATATTTCACCTAGGGCAGTACAGAAACTACAGTACTTGGGAAGATTAGTTTAGAAAATGGAAAATATCTAATTGATGAAAACATTTTTATTAAAACATGAAACTGCTACAGATGAGCTTTGCTCACAAGAAAATCAGAGTTACATTACCTGATCTTTAATCAACTGTTCTAGGTGGATTTGGAAAAAAATCTCAAAAAGTAAAGTAGTAAACATGGAATCATACACTGGTTTGGGTTGGAAGGGACCTTAAAAATCATTTAGTCCTAAACCTTCTGCCATCAACACTCTAAAAATGACAAGGACCTTCCTTATAACCATCAGCCTAAAATCTGATTGCTATTTAGAAGGTAAATTCATTGAAATATGATGTCAATACCCAGGCTTTCCTGCCTGGAGGTGCAGGTCCAAGCTTGTGGTGGGCTGATAGAAATGGCAAAAGAGAGGGGCTCGGGGCCATGGGCAGCCCCAGCCTCAGTCAGGGAGAGAGGATGACCTATTTCTGCAGGATCAGCCCAAAAGTGACCCCGGAGCCGCAGAGGAGGAAACACAGCCGCTTTGTTTTCCTCTCCTTGCAGCCCAGCTCTGCTTCAGCCATCCTCTCGCTGACCAAAAATCAGCTTTTCCAGCAAAACAGGGTTCAGAGCGGATTTAGTCACGAGCTGGCCAGAAGGACTGAAAACACGGCTGGCAGAGGGCACATCCTGCAAGGGCAGCCCTGCCAGCCCCGCAGCTGCCCACAATGTCCCGTTGTTCCCAGCTCTGCAGAACAAAGGCTGCTGTTGGAGGCTGATGCCTGCTCGGGACACGGGGAGGGGGAGCAGCACCCTTGGATGTACAAGGAGGCTCCCAAGGTTTGCAGCTCCAGGCTGCTGGAGGTTTCTTGACAGCTCTGGGCAGGTATGGCTTCCTGCGGGGTGCCCACCCCTGGTTTTGGCATGGGGGGGTGAGGGGTGGCTTAGCTGGTGTCACAGTGACACTGGGTCAAGGCAGAGGTGGCTGGTGGACACGAGGCTGGGATGCTCCATGGTTGGTGTCTGGGATGGCAACTCTGGTGGGGCTGCTGAGGGGCTGAATGAACTGATGTAAGATCACTGCCCAGGTGGTCACACGGCAGCAGGAGCCAAAGGTGCACTTGAGACCTAGCAAAGAGGTTCTGGTCTTCCCTCACCTGGAATATATTGAACGTTTTGTTGAAGAGTAGCAATGCAGTTGTTTCTGGCTTAGCCTGCTGCTGTGGGCCTCCCTTGAGGTGGATAACTTAAATCCATCTGGAAGCCAAGTCTAGTGCAAACCAAGGCAGGTCACTTAGATGGTGAAGCATCTCCACCTGGTCTAGGGGATCTATGCAGGACAGGAAGTTTTCTGGGGATCTCAGTAAGGTGGGAGGTTTTATCTGCTCAATCTGTTCTACCCATAGTCTTCACTGAATGGGAGTGATGAAGGTCCTAATACTGCTCTTCCCACCAGTGGACTTTGCTTGGAAGTATAAAGTCTTTAAATCCTTGATTTTTTACATTTGTGTTACTAGATTTTAGGCAAAAGGAGCACCAGTCCTGTGGGTGAGGGTAGGGGGAAAATCCAGAGGCAAGTGCAGGGGGCACCCAGGATTTTCTGCATTTTGAACAGTGACCACTGCACCTTCGTGGGGACCTCCAGCCATCTCTCCCCTGTCCCCCAAAATGTTTCCTTGCTTTCTAATCCCTGCAGCTTAGCAAGCAGAGCGAGAGCAGGCTGGGCTCGCTGCCCTGTCCTGGCAGGGTAGGGGATGCCAGGCTGCCGGGGCTGGAGGTTCTGCCGCTGTGCCCCATATTCCCCCTGAGTCACAGACGGAAAAATCGCTTGCTCGGGTCTGCGGGCAGCCAAGGAGCTCCTCCGATCCCTGGGGAAGGCAGGGACCACCCAGCGCATCCCCGGGATGCGGGAAAGCGTTCGCTGCTGCGCAGGAAGGAGGGACAAGGCTCACAGCACATGGGAAAGGGGGAGCAGCCCCGGTCTGCCGCTGCCACTCAGGCTCCGAGGGCTGCGAGTGCCGGGGTCCCCCGGCGCTCCTGCCCGGGCTCGGGTTTCCTCCGGCCTCCGGCGGGGCCAGCCGGGTCGGGACGCGCTGAGCTCGGGCCGGCCGGCCCGGCCCCTCTGCCGGGCTGGAGGGGACACGGGAGCATCGGGATCCGCGTCCCCACCCGCCGTGGAGCCGGCCCCGCAGCTGAAGAGGTACGCGGGCTCTGCCAGGGGAGGGAGGGAGGGATGGTGCGAAGGATGGGGGCTAAGGGGGAGAACTTTAGCCCCTACACAGCCCAAGTTTAGGAATAACGAAGTTTATGAGTTATTCTTGCAATTTGTCTCCCTAGAGAAATCTTTTTCAATGTAAAGAGGCTGCATCACCTAAAGTTCTAATGTGACTTCCCTGTGGCTGCTGTCCGTGCTACCCAGCTCTGCTCACGGAGGGAAGAGGTTTAACCTTGCGAGCTCAGTCTTAGCTGGGAGCTGTGGCAACCACGGGCATCCTGCTCCCTGGCAGTCCCTGCCTCAGTCCTGCTGTTGGCTCGGGCAGGACCAGCCCAAAATGTTATTTGCAAATTTTAGGATCTGGTCTGGATTTTGACCAGATTTTAGAGGAAGTCTGTTCCTGTTTCACCTTCCCAGCAACAAGTGTTAATCAGTCTCAGAATCTAACCCCTGCCAGGAGAAATGGCAAAAGTGTCAGTGGAAGAGATCTTGGCATCATTTGTGCTGGTGAATGCTTGTGCTGAAGTCTGTCCAGGTCTCCTGGCAGGTCTCGTGGCATGGCTGGAAACACTTGACCTGTCAGAAATGGAATTCATGTCCAAAGCTGTTCCTCCCTGCACAGGAAAAGCCATGCTACCCTTCAGCATTTTAGTGGGAGATTTGCTCTGAAAAGCACCTTGCTGGGTTCACCCAGCTGAGGGGACAAAATAACCCTCTGGGGGGTTTGATGGGCAGAGATGGAAGAGATTGGAGGGTTGAGTGGAAATTGGAGGGACTGGCCTGCAGCCATGCTGGAGATTGTGGAGCTGGGCTGAGTTCTGGCTTCTTCTGAGAGGTCTTTCCTGGGGAGAGGTGAGGTCAAGGTGGTGGAAGAGAGACCTTTGACATGCCCCATGGACATGAGTTATATGACTTTGGCACTGAACTCAGATGAAATCAGCCACTCTTGCAGGACTCTGGAAGTGCCCCAGTGTCTCTGAGACTTCCAGGACCTCTCAGTATTTTCTTGCCTTCCTTGATCAAAGCAGTGCAGTATTTGCATGTGGACACTTCCTTGCCACATGGCCAGCATGGTCCCTACACATTTGTATCTCAAAGCCCCACTACAAACTCCCTTCTTTACTTTTACACCTCCTGCCTTGTTTTTTCCTTCACTTGGGATTTTTTTCCTTGGCAGAAGAGATTATTAGGCTGGGGTCTGCTATGCCAGACTGCTTGCCCTGAGGCATTTTCTAACAGCAAAGCCTTGGTGTGTCTAAACACATTGCACAGGATATCACCCCTAAGACTTGCTGTGCATCTCGATACTGAAATGTGGTTACCCAGGAGGGGACTCTTCCCTTTGCACAGACAGCCTCATCCCAAGCCTGTCTTTGCAGAAGTGAGGCCCTTGCTCCAATTTAAATGCATCTCTTGCTTTTTCCAGTGGCACCTCACCCCTGTTTTATGTATGAGGCACATTGTCCAAGGAAAATGAAGAAAGGAAAATGTCAGGCTGATGCCTTCAGTTGCAATGACTGGTTAATGGTTCTGCAGGGGTATGAAAACTCCCACAGTACATCTCAAACACTGGAGCAGTGGCCAGTTGTGGATGCCCCATCCCTGGAAGTGTCCAAGGCCAGCTTGCACAGGGCTTGGAGAAACCTGGGATAGTGGAAGGTGTCCCTGCCCATGGCAGGTGATTAGAACAAGATGAGCTTTGAGGTCCTTTCCAACCCAAACTGTTCTATTGACTCTAGGATTCTATGGCTATGATCAGATGCAAGGGAGTTTTGGCTTTCTCTAGTAAAAAAGAACAAAATAAATTATGGATTATCAGCAGAGGAAAGTTTGTCCTAGAGCATCGTCCCTTTGTTCTGCCTTTTCAGTGCAGCTTCAAAAAAGCATACAGGTTCTTCAAATAACTGAAGTTCTATACTTTCCTTACAGGAATAGTTTCCCCAGCATGAACTTTGAAGCAGAGATTCTGACAACACCACATGATAATTCAGGTATTTGGGAGAAAAAAAAAAAGAAAAAAAGAAATTAAAGTAAAATACCCACTCAGATTGCTATCACTACAAACATGTTTTAATTATCCTGGAATTAGAGATTGTTAAATAATAAAAAAGACAAAGAAGCAGGATGGTAAGCTGACTGCAATTCAGCTGATTTCAGGTTTATGTTAGGGTAGAGTTCAAAGTGTTGAGGATAGATATTGATGTCTTTACCTCCAATAGGGCTGGACCAGGAACACAGCTGCCAAAGACACATGGTTTTGGAAGCAGCAGAGGCATTCAACTTGAGGTTGCAGTGTCCTGAGACATACATGGTTCTCTTATTAATGGTGATAAAAATGCAACACTTTGAAAGGCAAAAATGAGGATGAATGTATTCTGCCAAGTCCTGTCCTTCATCCTCATTTCATTTAAGAGGAATAGCTGATTTTTTCCCCATTGAATGATGCCTTTTCAGCATTGATCTTGCAGGTGGAGGCTGCACTGTCAGTGCCTTCCTACTGCAGCATTGTCTGAGACAGACCCAGCCCAGCAGGGCATTTTAGTCCTGCCATTGCTCCTCAGGCCTGAGCAGCTGGCCAGAGCCTGAAAGGTGGCTGTGCTCAGGTGGGGTTGGGCTCTTTCTCCAGGCAACACTGACAGAGCCAGAGGACACAGCCTCAAGCTGTGTCAAGGGAAATAGAGGTTGGATATTAGGAAAAAGTTTCTCACAGAAAGAGTGATAAAGTACTGGAATGATCTGCCTGGGAAGGTGGTGGAGTCCCCATCCCTGGTGTGTCTAACAAAGCCTGGATGTGGCACTGGGTGCCAGGGTTTAGTTGAGGTGTTGGGGCTGGGTTGGACTCGATGATCTTGAAGGTCTCTTCCAACCCAGTGATTCTGTGAATTCTGTGAACTCTGTGAACTGCCCTGTCATTAGGATGGGGCAGCAGGAAAGGGAGACTTTGCAGTAACTGCTTGGAACCCCTTGAGTATCCCTGGGTTTTGGGTCACAGGGAGAGACCTTGGTGCCAGTCACCCACATTTCAACATGAGCCCATCCAGGTGAAATGTTTTGCCATCAGTTGCCCTCCTGGCCATGAGCAGCAGGTCCCAGCAGGGAATTCCCCTCCCTGGCAGCCCATTTCAGTCCCGTGCTGTGAGAGTAACATGAGATGCACAGGGTGGACTATTTTTGCTTCAGCTGCAGGTGGCAAGGTTTGTGTTGCATCACCCCTCCTGGGAAGTGTGCCAAGAGCTGCCCACCTTGGTCACACCGTCCAGCATGGGCACCAGTGATGGCCACAGGTTTGGACCCACCGTGTGATCCCTTCACCTTTTCTTTAGTCCTCCAGAAAACCCCTCCAGTTCCAACCCTTGCAAAGGTGCCCCACATCTGGCTAAACATTTTGGAGATATTTTTCTGTAATGATGAGTCACTTAGCAAACACGCTGATGTTGAAGGGTGCCCAAGAATAATTTTGGAACCCTGAGTGTGAACAGGTTGGAAAGTGCATCCCCTGCATCGTTTTCCCAAATCCCTGGCTCCTGGTGGGTTAGGTTGGGTTTCTCCCATGGGGTAAGTGCTTTGACCCTTCACATGCCTCTAAGCCTCTAACATGCAATCCATGATTGTTTCCCAAGATCTCTACATGATCCCTTCCATGAGAAGTCTCACAGCTGAGGAGTATGTGGAGGCCTTTAAAGCATTTTTGGATCACTCAACAGAGCACCAGTGCATGGATGAGTTCAACAAGGATCAAATGCCCAACATTGTGGCTGGGTAAGGAGCACTTCCCCCGAGGTGGGAAAACCATCATTATCCTGGGAGTCAGCAAACACTTCTAAGGATTTTTTGGGGCAGGAATGAACTTTAAATGCTTTTCAGTTTTAAGTCCCCTACTAGTAGTTTTTAGGATATTCTGTTTAATGACTCCAGAGTACGTGCTGTTTCAATTAATACACTCTGCTGCCTCTCAGCTTATGCTAAGGAAAGACTCAAGACCTCCTTCTCATGTCCATCTCTTTTCATTAGCTGATTTTTGAGGATTAAAGTTGGGTTTTTTGGTGGTTTGTTTTTTCTTTTTCTGAAAGAAACCTCTCTTATGCTCTCTCCCTGCTTTTGGGACTGCATCACATCCATCCAAACAGAAACACATCTCTAATTCTCTCCTAGTGGCTAATTTGTGGTTTTCCCAATCCCCTAAGAGCTTTTTATTTCTATCCTAAGTCGATTTGCAATGCTTAAGTACCAAATGATAATCAGTTTTGTAAAGTATTGATGTAATATCTTAAGGCTGGATAACTGCAGACAGCTTCAGAACAGCCTGGATCCAAAGCACAAGAAAGTCCTTTCAAATCTGGGTAATTTTTGGATGTTATAGGAACTGTATTTTTCTCCATTGTGTAAAAAGTTTAGGCGGGCAAATTTTTATTCTACAGATCATATGTATATAAAATAAACAACCCCCCCATTATTATGAAATAATAATATTATATTATTATAAAAATAAATTATGTTAAGAAATTTTAATTATGAATTTAAATCATGAACAACATTGTGACTTTCTATGATGCTAATTTTAGATTTGTGAAGGGGCTAAGGCCCCTGGACTTGATCACACCCTTCAGGACTTGCTGCTCATCCCACTCCTGTGGAATCATTACTCCTGAGACTGTGTTTGGGAAACTCAATCCCTCGGTTGTTATTAATATTTTGCTAGGTATCATGTGACTGGAATCTTTTAATAAGCAATTTTTCTAAGGTAAAAATTATTGACTATTCAGACCCTCCTCCCAATTTCAATCCAAGATTAATGTTGATAAGAGATGATTTCCAGTCACCTGGATAGCCAAATGGTTTTGCTTTTTCTGGGTGTTTATACCCAATATTCCCTCGTGAGGGTGCTGAGGTTTTCCCCAGCTCACCTTGTCCCTGCTTCCCCAGCAATGCCATCCCAGACAGGTACAGCCCCTTTGCCCCAGGCTTCCCAGAGCCTTTTTTTTTTTTTTTTGCCATCCACAGCCTGAAGAAATCTCCTTGGCAAAGGGTGAGAAATTCTGCATTTTGGTCCCTACTGTACTTTGAAATATGAGCTGGCTGCTCTGGGCAGGCTCCTGCCATGCTGGTTATCACCAGGCTCAGAAGGGATGATCAAATTTCTCTCCCAATTCATGTGCACAACACAAAAATTTCCAGGCTGATGTGTCATCCAAGAGTTAAGACTGAAAACACGAAGTGGTGTGCCACAGTGTGGTTAAGTGATGTGTATTTATCCTTTCAGTCTGGGCGCTGGAAAATCGACCCTCAACGTTCTGGGAGTTGGGAGTGGCACAGGTGAGGAGTGTGGGGATGGGCACGGGGGACCTGTGGGGAGCAGGAGATACTAGAAAATTGAGCAATGAGGATTACTCAGACATTAATGACAGCATTTCCCACCGGAGCACAGAAGGGCAGAAGGAAGGGTGAAGCTGGGATAAGAGGAGTGCTCCTTCCTTTCCTTCCCTCTCCATCCCCCTTCTGAAACACTGCTGCTCAGATCTTTCTAGAAATGTGTGATTTTAGCTTCGTTTCTGCCTCTTGGTGACTCTCACCCGACTTATTTGCCTCAAAGCAAGGACTCCTCCTTCTGGTTGGTACAAGAGCATCTTCAAACTTCGTTGGAGAGAATTAGAGACATTGGAGAAGTTCTTTCCACCCAAAATCCTGCCTTAGACTATCCCCCCTTCAAGGGATATTTCCTTTTGTTTTGCTTTTAGGGATCCCAGAGGCCAAGGCTGGGCAGTGCCCTGCTCTCAGTAGTGCAAAACCACCTGGCCACAACCATTAGCTTTGCATCAGCTTTTTCAAGACATGTTTCATTGTTACTGCTGTGTTTTTACCCAGTGATAAGTAGGCTTTAACTGCAAATGATATTTTTCCCCAGAGAGAAACCGATCCTTTGGAAAAATAGCTTTAAAGTTGTTCTAAATGCATTTGCGTTTAAGAAAAGCCAAAATAACAAAACAAAAAAGTGGTGAAACTGCCAACTTTGCTCCTAGGGAAACTGGGAGAAAATAAAGAGTAGAGAAATGAAGCAGTGGTTTGATTTGTCAGAGTTTACTTCTGCTTTGAAAAGTATTTTCAGCTGAATTTTAAGTGCTAATACTTTCAAATGAAAGCATTTTCCTCACTTTTTTTGGTTTTGTTTTCCTGAGTAAGAGAAAATTAGCATTTGATTGTTTTCCCCAACTGGGAATATGTTGGAGCATATGAGAAACCAAGCAGGAAGAAATTATTCAGCTCTCAATTACCCTCTATTTTCATTAAGTAATATAAAACAGAAATTCTGACTCCACAAAAGCACAGGGGGGAAATGAACTTTTAGCATCGTCCTTAATTTTCCTTATGTCCTCTTCAGAGGAGGTTCTAATGGAAAAATAAACCCTCTAAAATTTCCTGTGTTTCCTGGGTGAGTGCCCCTCACAGATGCCAGGAGAGGGGTCCAGACCTGCACCCCCCCAGCTTGCCCATGTCTGCAAGGACTGAGCTTCTGGGGCTGGGCATGGAGTGAGCTGGGATGGCACCAAGTAAAAGGTTATATCTGATCCCTGACCTTTTCAGAGGTGGACTCTGGTTTCACAGAGGCCCCAGAATTAGTTTAGTTGATGAAAATATTAATGAGGATTAGTAGCTGACTCCACATCCTGAAAGTCTCTGTTGTGGTCCAAATCACGTTTTCTCACTCACCCCATGTTTTCTCATGGCTGGTTGAACTCTGGGCTGGAACTTTCCAGTTGCAGAGAGGTTCCAGTCCTGTCCCAGCCTTGCTGTGGTCAGTGCTGGAGGGTTGTTGCTGGCAAGGCCAGCTGCAGCAGGGAAATTCCTGCCCTAGAGTGCTGTTATTTTACTGCTTGTTTTTACAGACACCATGGTTGAAGATGTTATTACCTGCTCTTGCAAACACTGGATTAAGGAATTTTACAGAGGCGGAGTGAAAAAAACTCCAAACCTAAGCAGCTTTTAAGACAACCTGCTGTTGCTGCACTCATTTACCTCCATCAGTGGCTCCAGGGCATGGGGCAGTGATGCTCTTCCTCTGGCCCTGCCCCAAGGCTGCAGGCAGCTCTAAGGGCTGGTGCTCCCCAAACCAGGCACTTACAAACTGACATCTAGGGCTGCCACAAATGATTCAGCTGCTTGCTATTGGGATCTTCCTTCCTGTCAGCAGTATTGGTCCCTGTACCTTCAATGGATGCAGCCACAGCCTCCTCCCTTGAGCCTTTGGCTGGCCCTGCCCCGCTGCCACTGCATTCCTCACAAGCCTGGGGTATTTTTTCTCTCATTTCAAAAGACTCCTCCTCCATTGGATGTAGTACTGGCATGGCTGGTATTTCCTTCCTTGAATTCTGTGTACTGCAGCACCTGCCAAGGATGGCAGCTCTTCCTGTGGCTGGCACATCAGCTGAAGGAGCAGGGAGGATGCAGGATCTCCTATCAAGACCTCCCCGTGTGACATTTGCAAGGCTAGGGCTATTTTTAGGCCCTACCATCAGCTACAGATAGGATTCTTGCAGAGGTCTCATCAAGGTGGTCACTTCTGCTGTTTATTTACATAGCTTGAAGTGCTCCAGGGGGACTCATACACTTGGCATTTCTGGGAAATAAGCAGCATGACCTGTATCACCTCAGAGAGGCTGGAAAGTTCCTAGAGCAGGAGGACAGACTTCTGCTTGCTCCTCCAGAGCTTATACAGCAGCACAGGAGCACCGAGAGCTAAATTTGCAGGGCACTTCCAGACAAATGTGTGTCCACCTGTATTTCCAAGATAGCCATCAGTTATTTGATACCCAAAGAGGGAGGATCCAGGACACTGCATGTCCGTGGGTCTTTTCTCTTGTGATGCAGTTCCCCAGGTCTTGGGGCTGTATCACTGTGTCACTGTGTCCCTGTGACAGCCCCAAAACCATGGGCCACCCCATGCAGCTGTCAGCTGCCTCCCAGCACCCATTCAAACTTTGTGGGGTTGTTGAAAACTAATGTTTCATGGTTATTTTTGTGAACAGTGAGCTGTGATTCTTTTGGCCTGTGTGTCCCACGACCCAGGGTATTGCCATTAGCAGGTTTCTGTGCTGCTGTTTGTCTCTGCCTTGTTCTCAGGCTCCTCTGTACCCCTCTGTCAGCTTGAGCACTACAATACCATGGTGAGAGTACCACCAGGCTGTGCCTCCACACGAGCCACAAAGCAGAACATGCCTCACCTCTGCTGGGGGATTTCCTGGCAGGAGTGGTGCCTGGTGCACTGGCATCCTTCCATTGCATTTACCTGCTTTCTAAAGTAGTGAATTTGTGTTTATTAAATAGGTGAGCAGGATTTGAAAATGATCAGAATACTGCAGGCTGTGCACCCAGGGGTCTTTATTGACAATGAGATTGTGGAGCCCAACCCACAGCACGTGGCAGCTTACAAAGGTAAGGCTGCACCTGCTGCCTGGGTTATAGCTGACCATCCATTTGAATGCTGAGTTTTTCTGCTATTTTATGAAATTCAGGGATTTCTTCTGCTTTTTGAAACAGAGCTGGTGAATCAAGCTCCAGACCTGCAGAATGTTTCTTTTATTTGGCACCAGCTCACTTCCTTGGAGTATGAACAGCAGGTGAAGGAGAGAGGCACACATAAGAAATTTGACTTCATCCATATGATCCAGGTAATGGACATTTCTTTAACACAGGGCTATAGGATTTAACTACCCCCTTCAGTTCTGCTGTGTGCTTGAATTTATGACCAGAGCTGAGCACTGCTCTCCCATAGCAATTCTGCAGAAGCTCTACAAACACCAAAGCTGGCAATGCTCAGTGATGTGAGATGTCCCTAAATGGGCATGTGGAATCAGGAAAGGCTAGAAAACACCTGGAACAGAATTTAAAACACCTCTAAAATAAAGGATTTAAGCCTTTGGAGGGTCATTGCACTGTGGAGGAAGAATAATGGCTGTGTGTCACTGTCTCTTCTAGATGCTGTACCGTGTGGAGGACATTCCCAGTACTATCAAGTTTTTCCACAGCTGCCTTGACCATCATGGTAAACTCCTGATCATAATTTTATCAGGTAAGGGAGACCTTGCATTTTTTTTCTCCATTGCTGGAGTTTTGAAGGTCTTTGGCATTCGAGAGCCACAAATATTTATCTGGGGATGTCAGTGGTGCTTATTCTATAGTAAATAACTTTTTAAGATTCTGGATTTCATATGAAAAATGTAATCTTGGGCTTAGCCTTGGGCCCAGTGTCTGATGGGGCCCCTTAGGCACAGCCTTTGTGCTCTTGCTTCCCTGCTCATGGAATTGATGTAGTAGAGAGAAGTGTGGCTGTCCATGAATGAGGGTCCATCCTTCCTCATGGTGAAATCAGCACTGGAAAAACACAACCTGAGCTCTGTGTGGCCTCATCCTTAGGGCTCTTACCTTTGTACAGCAATGATCCAGAGCCCAGAAGGACTGCAGATCAGGAGAAAAGGGCACAGCATGATGGCACTTCTTAAAAGAATAGAGTGTTTTGTCCCTTTTGGCATTCATGAATCCCTGGCTCACAGTGTGGTGGAAAAGCACCAATTCCCGTGTTCCCCACAAAATCTGCCTCTCACATTGTCTCTAGGCTGTTTCCCTTGCTGTCTGGGGCTGCTTTTTGAGGTATGTATTGTTCAATGAGCACTTATAGTTGGGGTTTGATGAGTGAAAACATCTGTACAGCTTTGGCCAAGGGACAGTTAAGAGGTAGCACAGGCTGAACACATTGACACCTCTGTGTGCACCCTTCCTTCTGGGCAAATTCAGGAGACATCTCCTAGGAGTTTCCTTTAAACAGGGCAGCTTTGGAGGGAGGGCTGAGGGAAACCAGGGTTTTATGAGGTACAGATATTTATAAGTAGTCTTGAGTAAGGGTAAAGTTCTCCTCCTGCCCCATCAGCGAGGGAACTTTCCCAGCTCATTTCACAGTTGATTGACTGCCTTGGCTTTGCCAAAGTAACCTTCCCTGGTGCCCCGGCAGACAGCAGCGGCTGGGCCAGCCTGTGGAAGAAGCACAGGGACTGCCTGCCCGCCACCGACAGCGGCCACTACATCACCTGCAGCGGCATCACGGAGGTGCTGCGGGGGCTGGGGGTGCGGCACCGCGTCTACGAGCTCCCGTCGGGCTGGGACATCACCGAGTGCTTCGTCGAGGGCGACGCGGTCGGCGGCCGCATGATGGATTTCCTGACCGGGACCAAAAACTTCCTGGGCACGGCCCCGCCGGCGCTGCGGCGGCGGCTGCAGGAGGCTCTGTGCCAGCCCGAGTGCAGCAGCACCAGGGACGGCAGGGTCATCTTCAGCAACAACCTCAGCATGATCGTCGCCGAGTCCTAGAGGCCGCGGCCTGTGGAGCTGGCTGGTTGGCGCCGTGCATCCTGCCGGAGCTCTCGCTGGCACTTCCAGCTGTGGGTGCAGCCGCGTGTTTGCGCACCCACGGACGAGGCAGCTGGAGGAGGTGGCAGCCCGGTGCCGGCCGGGCACACACCCGCTGCGGCCACGCGTGCCAGCGGTGCCTTCTGTCCCATCTGGGTCGCCAGACACTGACGCCTTGCGAAGGCTGACCTAGAGCAGGGACTAGATGGAGCTGAAGAATAAAGTAGGGATTTATTAGCAGGCCCCAATGGATGGGCAGCACCCGAGCCCAGCCAGGGCTACACCCAAGGTGGACCCAAAATGGTCACAAAATGGACGATTCAAGGGGTCTCACACTTTTATAAGTTTTGGTCCATTTGCATATTAATTGTTCAATTATAGCTTTTGGTTATGAAGTCCCATCCTTGTTTTTCTCTCTTCAGTCCACATAGTTTATACTCATGGGCCTGAGATGTGGATCATTTGTCCTTGTTCCCCAGCTAGAGAAGGTTTGCCTACTCTACGAAGAGAGCTCACCATCCCCTAATACAAAGATCAAAACTACAGGCTAAAGCAGCACAGAATCTGAAAAATATAAAAGTTAAAATCTGAGGCATCACCAGAACAAAACCAGCAATATGTTCCTGATGCTTTGCACCCAGGTAATGTCACTGCACCCAGGCCTGAGCAGTAAGTTGCTCTGCACTAGGCTATTTCATGGGGTTTTATTGGTATAGACATTTACTGTCCCAAGTCTCTCAGTGTCTCACAATATAGACATGTCTTAAAAATTTATCAGCCTTTTTGTTTGGAGAATATTTTGGAACCCAGGATGATACTTGCCCTGTGCTCTTTCAGGCAGACATTAATTTTGTTACTTTCTTACTACTGCTTGTCTCCATATAAAATAAAAGCAATCTTAAAACACAAAAGTCACATCTGGTTCTGCACACATGATATTATAGAAAACGAAGAGCAAAGAGGTCATTGAGTTAAAAAACAAAAAATATGCAAAGTACCATTTTATGGAGGCATTAAGGGTTTCTTGTAAGTGAGAAAGATGAGCCTGAGGATGTGTAAAAGCTGGGAGAAAGCTGCAGCTTGTCCTTGTGCTGCAGCCCTGGGAGGCAGCTTGGCTGTCGTGGAGCAGCATTGCTGCAGCACAGCAAAACAGCACCAACAGCACTAAAATGTGGTGTATGTGGTTAAAATGTTAATATAGGTAAGTTAAGACTGTTTCCCAAGGGCCCTGAGTTGTTCAGAGGGCTGCAGGAGGTGCTGCAGGGCAGCCAGCTCCAAAGGGAGATGCCACTCAGGATGCCAGTGAGGTTTGGTGCTGCATTTGGCACCGTGCTGCTGTGCAGACCCTGGACATGGGGAAGCTGCCTGCAGTGTCAGCAGCCTCACTGCAAAGCTCCAAGGGGGGAAAACCCAGCTCAGGTGGGAAACACCTGCAGGCACAGAAGCCATCTGTCTCTATGTCTGAGTTTTCCATGCTTAAGCTGGGTAGGACACACCTGTGTGCACCTGGAGGGGCTCAGGTGGAGGTGTGGTGGGGATCAAATGGCTTCTTCCTGTCCCATGAACACATGGGTTTGTCACTCTGGCTTGCAAGATATTCCATGTCACTGTCACCCAGAGTCCTGCTGATCCTGTGTCCCACCCCACCCAGCTGAATGCAGTTACTGCCAGGGACAGCATCACTCTGAAAAGGTAACGAGCCTCCAGAGCCATTGTGTCTCCCCTCTGTCCTTTGGTTTGTTTTTTTTTTTTTTTTGGGGTACTTTTTTAGGTTTGGGTTTTATCACATCTTTTTGAAACACAGCCATTTCTCCTGAAACTACTGTAACAGGAAAAATGAGCAAAATAATGGGAAACCAGCAGCATGATATCATCTCCCTGTCAGGACTGAGGCACCCCAGCCTGCAAGTACTATTGCTGTCAGTTCCAGAAACATCAGTCAAAAGTGGACAACCTCCTTCAGAGTACCCCATACCTGTGCACAAGCTTTTCCCTTTGATCCATCCTATTGTTTATTCCACGGGCATCTCCTTTGCTGGTGCTGGCTCCCAGCACTGGGCAGGGAGTGAACAGCTGGGCTGTTGGACAGGATCTCAGCACTGCTCCCATCACTGTTCTCCTTCCACTTTGAATTCCCACAGTTTATTTCCAATCAGCAGGGGTGTCTCTGTCTCTACCTGGTAGATTAAGAGGAAAAACAAAAGGTACCATAAATCATGCTTGCATTTCAAGCTTCAAAGGAAGATCTTCCTGTTAGTGTTTGCAGAAAATTGGCACAATACAGTTTTGCCCAGATCTTCCCCAGCCCAAGAGGTTTTCTACCCCTCTTTGGAGTTTCCTTCACAGACACATTTCCAATAAACAGATACTCAGCAAAACCATCTGTGAGCACAAAATTTACCCACACCATTGCAAATCAATGTGCAAATGCTCAAAAATAAAGGAGCACTTCAAAGCAGACTGTTTAGTGACAGGCTGGGGAGATTAAACAGGGCACCCCATTAAAAACACAGCTGATCAATGTAATTTTTCCTTTGATTCTTCAAAAGCAAGTAGTTTATCAACAACTCTGCTTGTACACCTGGAATAAATAGCATCCTAAGTGTCCCATTTGTTTATATATTTATTCTTTGGTGAACATGCTGTTTAATAACTATTTCTTTTGCTTCCTAAAAGATGCTCTCCTCCCATGCAGAATTTCAGACTGTGCTTCCCCAGCAACAGAAGGATGACCACGAGAGGGCTGCAGCAACCAGCAGAATAAATCCACCTCAATCTACCTCCCAGAACTCTGGAAATGCTGAGCTGAAGCAGCAGAACCAGAGTCAGGCAGAAAAATGCATTCAGCTTCCTCTGCTGGCTCATCACACCCTGATCCCAGCAGCTGGGACCACACTTGTTTCTACTCCACTAATGGGCTCTGACTCTGACTCTGGGCTCTGGTATGTAAAAAAGTCACAATGACACAGCACAGCTGCACAAGGGATGCACAAAATCTGCTTTTGGGTTGTTTTTGGTTTTTTTTCTCTCACTCGATGGCTGGAGTGCTGCAGCTCGGCTGCCACTGGAGCTCAGGTCTGTGGACAGGGACCCAGGAGTGACAGATCCCAGGGAAGGAAACACCAGGAGGGGGATGGCAGGAGTGAGAGGCTGCTCCAGCCTTAGCTTTGAGCCAAATGAACCCTGCTGAGCTCAGCCCAGGAGGAGCTGTGCTCCATAATGAGTTTCATGGCAGTTCCCATTAGTGAGGAGCCAGTCCATGTCTCCCAGAGATGCTGGGATGCTCCATCAGCACCAGTTACTTCCAGCCCAGAGACAAGGCTGCTGTGGATAACCATGCAGGAGGCTGCCCTGTGCTCTCTGCAGTAGCACCAATGCCTGCAAAACCCAAACTGTGCAGTTACATATGGAGCAATTGCAGATTTTATCCTCATTTCCAGTTCATAATATGCCCATTTCAATGCACAGCTCTGGTTGTGTTACAGTCCCCTAAAAAGGAGTTATAGGGAACAAGCCTTTACAACATCAAGGATGGATAATTTTAGTTTTACTGGGCCTATATGCAGTCTTGGGGACTGGATGGTTTGCCTTTGAAGTGTTAAGGCTTCTCTACTCATGAATATCATCAGGGAAATGAAGGTAGCATGGGAACTGCAAAATCTAGGAGCTGATTTCTGAATAATCTCATTAAAAACAAGCCCAGAAAAATACTGGAGTGTATACTACAAAGATTATATTTAATCTCAGTAGGGGGGGAAATAAAGAGACTGAACTTTTTTCCCTCTCCTTCAACATTTTCCCATGGAAATCTGTTGAGGCTTATATCAAGCATGTAGGATTGTGATCACTATTTTGGAGCTTATAAAGGCCTTCCTAGGAATAATAATATCCTAGAAAGACTCTAGAAAGGTATTTATCATCCTGCTTTTTAAACTGAATATTTTTTTCAAGATCATGTCCTCCAGACTGAGGATGAATATCTAATCCAAGTCTGAAATATCTTTATTTTTGAGCATCGCTCCTTGTAGTCACTCCCCTCCCTTACTGAAGTCTCAACAGAAACTTAAATCTTGCTAAATGGTGAAACTCTCTTAGGCAGAGAATGCGTTGCTCATCCCCCATTCTCCTTCAATTCCTTGTTAACAACAAATAAATAAAGAAAGAAACAAATCCCTCCAAGATAAATGTTTGGAGCAGAAGCTCCAGCTGGAAGGATCTCGTGCCTGAGGAGGGTTTGTGGAACATGTGAGATGGCAGAATCCCAGTGGGGTTTTTCTTCTCATCCCTGAGAAGGAACAGGGAAGAGCAGAAAAGGAGTTTAATTTCCACTCCCCACTTCTGATGACACGTTTGATTAGACGTGCCAGCAAATTGCTAGAGAAAACATATGTTTTGTCATACATTGTAATGATGGCTCCTCTGGTGAATTTATAAGTGTGATAAGGAAATTTTCAGAGCGGTCTCTAAGTCCCTACTGCTTTGTTAACATTTTTTAGCATCCTATTAATCACTCTGTATGTATCTGTCAACAGCTGATACTATGGATTAAGGAAGATTACAGCTCATTGCTCCAGTGGCTGTTTTCTTTAGGATTTAACTCCGTAGTCACTTTGCCATCCACCTCCCTCTGACAAAACCAGCCCCTTGCTTCTGCAAACACTTTGCAGTGCTTCCCTGACTAAGAGTGGGTTTACTTTAAAAAGTATCAAAAGTGCTCATCCAGAAGGGAAATGTTATGATTTTATTATTTCTAGAAGAAGGGTTAACACACTTTCAGTGCTGCACAAAGAGTCCCCAAGATCCTGATTTACAGATGTTTCCATGCAGATTAATGTTGACATTGTTTTGTCATGTTTGTGCAGATCATGTCACTTGTTATTTGGGGAAATGGGATGTTATTTGAGGAAATTCAGAAAAAAGTTCTGCAGGCTTGGTAAATTTAACTCATAGACTTTCTCCCTTGTTTACTATCAACTATAGGTCATTCTCCAATTCTATTTGTTATCCACTCTGGGATACAAAGAAATCTTTGGGACTCCTATGATGCAACACAAAGCAGAATTAACACTGGAGAATCAAACAGCTTACCCATGAATAACCTTCAGACTAAAATGTATTCACCCAAACTTACTCCCTTGTGCCAGGACTTGTGTTTGTACATAAAAACAATATCAAAAATACCAGTTTTGACCTAGACATTCTTCCTGAGCTTATTTAATTCTTACATCTTGTCTCCAAGACCTTGTCATTCCTTGCTCCCTTGTCTGGCAGAGCATTTCCCCACCACAGCCTCATCCCAAAGCAGCCAAGTTAAAGAAAACTTTCCTCTCATGCTCAGAAGATGCAGGGTCGTGGCCAGCTTGGTCCTGGCTCACTTGCAATTCCTGCCAAATGTTAATGCAGATTTCTCTCTTCAGAGCCTCAGGTGACACAAAGCTCCTCTGGGTGTTTTACTGGGAGCCTCTCACCCCATTACAAATATCCTAAACCAACAAGCACTGCCAGAGCCTGCCTTCTCTGCACTTGGTGTAAATTATCCCTGGGCCACTGCTTAATGTTTTTTTATTTCTGATGCCTTAAAATTTTAAATTGAGGGCATTAGTATAACCTATAGTACAAGGCCAGGTAAAGGGGTTAATTGGAGAGGAAATTTTTGCTTTGCTGTATGGGAGAGCTGTATTTTACTCCCCCTAACCCCCAGCTAATAGAGTCCCCAAATTCATTCTTGTTTTGGTGGGAATTTTAATAAATCTTCCAGTTTCATCTCTCGGCCACAAATTGCTTCTAAACATAATTAGCCTTTCTACTGATACTGGAGTGTTGTTTATATATTTGTCAGTCCCTGGAAAGCATAGGAATGTATAAAATTTCACTCAGGCTTAGACAAAAATTCCTCTTTGACCAGAATCCTGTACTTTCAAGGGAAGGAAGGAAAGTAAGCAATGTAGAAAACAGTCAATATTCCATATCTTTATGATACTTCCCCCACCCTCCCCTGCCTCTTGGAAACCTGTCTGTCAGGGACCTCCTGTGCTGAGGGCTGCATCCAGGCAGTCATCCCTCCTCCTTACCTTTCCTCATTCATTTCCCTGATTTCTTTCCATGTGTTTTGCAAAAAAACCCCAACAAATAAATTCATTTCAATACCTCTGCAGAGTCACTTTTTATCTTGGTGAAAGATATCTCCTTTTTTAAATATAATTTTCTTTTATTATGAGGATCATCTGGCCAATTTTCATATACACCCTGACTGCAAAACTGTCACCTTCTGATTCCAAAATCAAGCTAGAAATTATTTGAGAGATAATCTGCCATTCAAAATCTCTGATTTGGCTGTTGAACAGAGAAACACTGAAGTCTGAGAATGCAAAGGAAGGGTCATGTTTGTAAACTGAGGGCCTCCCCTGTTCCCAGGGTATCTGTATTTCCACAGGGCACTGCCATGGGTTTTCCCAGGCTGGCCATGATCACTTCATCTTGCTTGGAACCAGTTTTCCATCTTTAAAACTTTCCTTTCCTTGCAGGCAGGTCATGAGGCTGGATCCATTACTGCAAGTGAGAGGTTTTATTACTGAGGTGATAAGTGCCATGCCAATACAATAGTTATAATAAATAACTTCTCTAGAAGTGTAAAAGGGCCTGACATAATTAATTGTATTTCAAGCTCTTGCAGCATGCGTGGATCAGGATTGAATGCAGAACAGACCAAAGGGTTTTTTTCTTGCTTGCATTTCTGCTCTTTGGAAAGAAATGTGTTTTGGGCAGCTGAAATGTCCCTGGTGCACTGAGCCTGCAGCAAACCTCTCACCTGTGCAAGCCCCCATCACTGCCAGCAGGGCTCAGATGTCCCTGCTGGGATGCAGAGATGGAGGGACACCCCTCTGACAGGCAGGGGAGGCCTTTCTTTTCCTTTTTTCCCCTTAACAGCAAAGGCAAATTCTCTAAATCCTCTCAGTCCTCAGCAGAGAGGGTGTCAGATGGCTTCAGCAGGAGGAAAAGCTTTTAGATGCTTATGGCAGATGATGTCCTGCATGTCTCCTGCAGGCTGTCATTCACTGATGAATGTGCAGAGGGCCTCACAATGCCCCAAAAGTCACTAAAGCTCTTGGTAAAGGCAGAAATTGGTCCCAGATGCTGCAGGGCTCTGGCACAAAGCATTGCACGAGGCTGCCTTGCACATCTGAGTTGAGATGCTCGCAGGTGAGTTCACTGAGCAAAAGCAGGTCACATCAGCAGATTTAATGTGTCCTTTGAACCTCCTGCACCTCATTTTCTGCCCTCTGCTGTAACATTTATCTTCTTTTGATCATTTAGTAAGGGGCAGTTGTTTCATTACAAAGGAAATAAAGATAGTTGACACAAAAGGGTGGAGTTTTGCCTATTCAGAGTGATAGTGAAAAGTTGCACTCCTGAGTTGGCTTGAATAGAATGAGCATTATTAAGTGGTGACATGAAAAAGACCTCTCAAAGGAGATAATGCCTTCATCCAATTAATCCTTCCTAATGAACTTACCCTTCAGAGGTGGGCAGAACAGTTCCAGCGTGAAGTTTGCTTCCTGTGATCATTTGTGCCAATAAAAGTCTTGAGAGGAAGCTGATGAAAACTGGTGTGAATGTGCCTGAAGTGAATTTATTTTGATATTTGACTTATCAGGAAAAGGAAAAAAAAATGTTTTGTACTTTTCAAACTGATCTGCCATTGTGCTCTCTTCTGATGATCCCGTTCTTTAATAACTCCTCAAATTATAATAAGGCTCCTAGGCCTTATTCCCTTTGAATTTGCAGCTGAGAAAATTCCACATTTGAATCACTTGGAAATGGAGTTTTATTTGATAACCTATATTTTTGAGGTGAGTAACTACCTTGGTGAACACCTTGATGGTTATTTCAGTAATAGTGTCTAAAAATACTCTTCTGCCTCGGAGAAATTTGGATTGAGGAAAGAATATTTTTCCCACTATGTTATAATGATACTTTGCACTTAGGCACATTCTTTCATCAGCATGTTTTATTAATCAATGCACCAGGCCCTTGATTTGTTTTGTTTAACTGTGACTCCCTTTATACCACAGGCTTGGAAGTCCAACTGTGACGTTTCATTGCTGCTTTTTCCTGTGCTTTGGAGATCTCAGGAAAGAAAGTGCTGGGAAGGGGAAAAGAAATGGGTAAATTCAACCAAAACAGAAGTTGTCAGACTAAAACAAACCCAGAGGGAGGAAAAAGGTCAGAAGGATTGATAAGAAGATTTAAAAAATCGTATATTTATGATGTGTTGGCTCCTTTATAAAACTGGAAGCTCCTGTTTATCTGCAGTTAGAACTGGCTCTAAGGTGAGATACCATCTCCAAATGAGGGCACCCAAAATTATCTACCTAACTCCTCTTCTGTTTTAATAACTCATATTAATGATTTAATTTTCATCATGCCAGTGAGGATTTTTGCAGCCTTGAAAAAATAAAACATACCTTAAGGTTAGGATTTAAGCTGATAAACTGACATTCCCAAATTTTAAATATTGGCCACTACAACTTGTCCACTTTACTGAAAATGATTCAGTAAAGTCATCATGAATAGCAGCTCTAAGTCTTCCCCATCTACAATTTAACCAGCAAAAAAGAACTCTTTAATGAGGACAATGGAGCTGATAGCTGGGGAGAAATAATCTTCCAGCTGCTACGTGGTTCTGGGGTCATGATAAAATTAACCACTTTGAAGTTGTGCAGCCCAGCTTCATACCTCAGACAAAGAACTGGGATAATTTTTGTGCACTGCAAGCTACTCACACTTCTCCTACTGCTTGTGGCAGGAATAGTTTTTAACTTGCACTTTGTTCAATATGGCAGTGGAAAAGCCAGTGTATCCAGCCAAGTGCATGCAGGTGGTGGGCACTGAATTAATATTTCTTTTCCTATTCTGTAAGAGTGACTGAAATCAAAATGAAACTTTATGGCCTGCTTTTAATTTCACAGTCATAAAGATGAACATGCAACTTTTCCAGAGAAATAATTAGGTATCACAGAATAAAGCATGTCCTCATCAAATAATAATAACACATTTAATTAAATGAAAAACTATACTAACTCTAACAGATTTTGCTGTCTATAATTTATTTTTAATGGGTATTTTATAGTCCCCCAGTCCACTAAGCATGCTTAGTGTATAATAATGCTTTTCTTAGTTATTATTTCTATTTCTATTTAATGTAGACTAAATACTACTACATCCATTCTTTTCAATTAATGCCTTGGTATAGTTTTTTTTTAACAAAAACACATTTCTTTTGCTAATTTTTTTTGACAGACATTTAGCCCTGGGGCTAAACCAGCTGATATGTATTTTTGTTTCCCTGGTGGTCCCATGGATGAGCTTGGATTAGAGTGGATGCTCATCTAAATGTAAAACTTATATCACTTGTAATTGCCTGAAAACTGGCAACAGGTTAATTAATGCAGACTGTGGTGCTGAGCTGGACATGCAGGTGGTGGAGTGGCTGAGTGAGCCTGAACCTGAGCCATCAGGAGGTTGGAACCAGAGAAGGACATTTCTGCTGGCCCCAGTTTTCTGTGTTCTTTCATTTGATCTCCTCTTTAGGGCACTTTGGGGGCAGGCAGGGGACGTGCTGCTGTTGTCCTCCAGAGCAGGGGCAGGTCAGAGAAGACACATTCCCTGAGCTGGTTTCAAAGCTCAGACATGCTTTTTGGCTGGTGGCTGAGCTGATGCTTGAGTGACTCCTCTGATGGTAAAAGACACTGATGCATCAGCACCAGCCAACGCCAGAGCCATCCATTTACCCAGGGAAGTGCTGCAATAGATCAATGCTAAATGCTTATTTGTGCTTCACTGCTCCAAGGCACAGAAACTAATTACCAAAGATAAATTAGCACTCGTGACAACGACTAAGAAATACACGTCCCAGGATAGACCACCCTGACCACAAGCACACATAATTCTGCCTGTGACGAGGAGCAGCAGAGGGTTACAGAGCTCATCCTTCACCAGAGCTCTCTCAGGGTGGAGTGCTGCTGCCTCTGTCCATGTGCTGGAGAGCTGGTGAGCATTTGCTGAGCCCCTGAGTCCTCCTTTTCCCTACAGGAGTCACCCACTCGACTCTCAAGTGTCTCTGTTTGCCCAGCTGTGGATCAGCAGCAGCAGTAAATGAAACACCTTCTGCAGATTCCAGCAGACCTGACTGATGGCAAACTGTCCCCAGGGGGTTTGAGTTAACACATGAGCTTATGAGCTTTGCCTTTACACCTTGGCTGCTCAGCATCTGCAAATGCCTTGCTCTGTGTCACCTGTGCAGCAGTCAGGACCAAAAGGAAAGTTTGCAATTTTGGGTGTGATGACAAAATTTTTCTAGCTAAAGGCCCTTGGTGCTCCTCATGGCAGCTGTAATCAGCAAATGAGAACTTGTCAGAGTTGCAATAAGTTTGTAATGTCACTGCTTCAGTTATCCCTGCCCTGGACCTTTTACTTTTCTCTCCCTGCCAAATTTGGTAGATCTGAATCCAAAAACATCTACCCCACCTTATTCCCTTATTGTCTGAGTGGATCTGAGAGACTCAGGGTGCATCTCTGGGAGTGCCTGGGAGGCTGCAGGCTGCCTTTAAATTTTCCCTGCAAGAAAGCAGGAGAGAGCTGCTTCCATTAACTTTTTACCCTGAGCCCTTACAAAAGATCTTGCTAGGCTGGGCACTGCATTTTCCACAAATTGTGTAAAACCAGAGTACAAAGCCATTATGGATTCACCCCTGCTCACTGTGTACATCATAACAAGCTCAAGGGAGCCCTGCAGGACTGCAGGAGGAGCAACTTGAGTGAGGAATCTTTGGGAACACTCACAGTGCCTGGAGGAGGGTCATGCTGGTGCCAATATCTGTGGGAAAGATCCTCTGTAAGCCAGGTTGACTAAATTGCTCCCAAATAATTAAAAAATGGCTGCACTCTTCCCTATCTCCATGGGAAGCACCTCTACAAACTGATATATCTCAGAATTCTCCTTGCCCTTTTCACCTGGTTGTATCTCTGTGGCACCACAGACCCATCTCATGCTGGAGCAGAGCAGTCCCTCACCTGCTCCCCTGTGCCATCCCAGACTGGCCTTGCAGCTCTCAGGGACATCCATCCTCTCAGTTTTATATCCCAGTTCTCCTCTGTACTGAAGGCATCCCCTGGCTTCGGGGCATCAGCACATTTTCATCACCACAGTCTTCCTTTTCTGCCAAAATCATGAACGGGAATATTAAGCTGTGTGACCGACCCTTGAGGAAAACCCTAGAAAATGCCTCCAGGTCTGGTGCTTCTCTGAGCACTCCTTGTTGCTGGACCCCAGGTATAATTAAGAGGAATAAATAACCTGTATTTTTATATCATTTTAGCAAGCTAATATTTTCTAGCTGTCAAAATCCCGACAGCTGCCTGAGAAAGTGGAGCATCACTTCTGCCTCCGTGCCACCCTCCCTCCAGGTGCTTCCCAGCCAGCAGAGCAAAGCTGTGATGCAGTTTCTGCGGCCAGCCCTGGCTCCCGGGGTGGGGACACTGCCCCTGTGTCTGCCAGGCCATCAGGACAGGATTGGCTCCACTCTTATCCCGGCTGGGTTTGTGGCATCTCGTCCGGCTCTGGTTGGCAAGGCTCAGGTACGAAGGCACCGGGGACACCTGGCTGGGGCTGTACCCGCCCCATCGAAGCCTCCTGGCCGCGTTAGCGCTGCCGCAGGAGCTTTCCATAATTTTGGTTCCCAGCAGCAGAGGTCAGCATTGCCCTGCTGATGGACGGCCGCGTTCCCACCTGCAGGGAACAGCAAAGCATCACAAAATCAGTTTTCGTGAGCCCTTGCTCCCTTACTGAGATGGATTGTGTCTTTGAGCTCCATTAGCTCCGGGGGGAGCAGGTGACAGAGCCACCCTCTGTGTCCCCTGGGAAGTGGCACGGGAGGCTGGGGGTGGCCTGGCACATGCCATGGGCTGCTCCAGGTGCCTGGGGACAGCAGGGATGTACTCGGGATGCTGTCATGGGACATGTGGGACACCTCTGTCCCCCTGGAGCTGCAGCAGGAGAGAGGCTGGTACCCCCGGCACCACAAACATCCCCAAACATGGACAGGCAATGGAGCCCGGGGGCCTTGGCCATGGAGCTGATTTTCCCTGTTGGTCAGGACTGTATTTTGTCTAACTGATTTATGTTAAATGCCTGAGGGATGTTACAAGCATGTAACTCAACTGTTATTGTATATAGATTATTATAGCACTTCTAAACAACCTATTGGATACTCTAGTCAGTCCATTAAATAATTCCTCATTCTTTGCAAACATCCTTTTGGCACAAGGTGGGTCCAGCAAAGGAAACAGAAATGTGAGCCAATCCTCCAGGGATCTATCTATTGCCTAATTGCTATGTCCCTAATATCTAATATAACCCTAATCATTGCCCTGCTATGCCCCTAATATTTTTTTTTTCCTGAGCTGGGAAATTATCTCTGACTTGGAGTAGTCTTTATTTTGAAGTTCTTGGGGTTTTTACCTACAGACTGAATGATCCAGCCAGGCAGTCTCCAGTCCATATGTTCTGCACTGTGATGAAGTTACACCACCCTTGACACATGATGAAAATATTGCACACCAACGAGCCAGCAGCTGTGCAAGTCAAACTATTTGCCTCAGTGTTGTTGTCAGCCAAAACCCCAATCTCCTGGAAGTTGTTGACAGTTGTTTCCATGCTGTCTGGCACTGATTGTGGACCTCCATTTGGAGCAGGGGAGTGGCACAGAGCAAAGCTGTCCCCAGCAGCCTGGGTGGCCTGTGGGGACAGTGTTGGCAGCCCTGCAAAGCAAAGTGCCTTTGATGCCTCCATGGATGGACAAGGTGCTGATCACTCTTTAGTCTGGGTTGAGGGAAGTGGCTTCTATCTTCCCCTTTGCACTCCAGGAGGTACAGAATTTTAGGAGATAAATTTGGGCTGAAAGCCTAAGGAAAAAAAACCAGTTTGAAGGCTGGATTTGGTCTATCCTGGTACCGACAGGGAAATTCAGGTGCAGTGGTAAACCTGGTGAGCTTGGCCTTCAGCACTGGCTATCAAATTGGAGATCAACATGAAGTCCCCTCAAACACGTGTGTGATGTGAGAGACTTTGTGGGGTTGTTCAAGAGAAGCTGCCTAGGGAGCCCAGAATTAAACTCTGAGAGAGGAATGAACCCTTTCTGCCATTCCCCCAGTGTCCCTCAGGCATTTATTGAATCTCACACATTTCTGTGCTTTCTTAAAATTTCCATCTCTTGCAGACGATTGCAAGGCCCATGAAAATTCCGTATTAAATCCCAAATGAGAAGTACAGCAGTGGGACAAGGATTAACCCAGCAGCTTTGGTCTCAAGACATTTGGATGTGGTGCCACATGGAGATGAAGAACTCCCTGTGTGGTGGGAGCAGCCTGGGCCCCCCTGATCCCCCCACCTCTCCACCCTGCAGTTTGAGAGGTGTTTTCTATTGAGTTCATCAAAGAAACACCACACAGAATCCCCTGGCTGTGGCAATAGATTCAATCAGTCTCAGTCCATTAGCTTAACTAATCAATAGCTTTAAGTGCCATAATGCTGTCTCCTACTTCATCACAAAAGCTGAAAACTTACAGGAGGCCACGTGTAATTACAGGCACTCACTCCATTAACTTCAGGGAAATTAAACAGCCAATATTTGGGTGTCTGGCAGGTTACTTCTCTCAGGAAAGCTGGCATATCCAACCCAAACAGAGCTGATTAATGGAAAAAAAAAAAAAAAAAGGCACATTTTTATCAAGGCTTTTCATGATGTCATCGTGCCACTGTCACCCCAGCAGCTCAGGATGTGTTTTGGATGGCAGACCTGCATCTTCCCGGCTGCACTTTGTGTTGCTGCCCTCAGCTGCAGAGACCTGAGACAGAGATGTGCCCCTGGTTTGCAAAAGATCCCACTCCCTTGCTCTGGAGTTAGAAAATCCTTGGTGAAAATTGCAAGAAATAACACCAAGGGGAGAAAAAACCCCACAGGTAATAGTAATATATTTATATTATATATCTATATAATATATATTATTATCATATTTTATAAAACTATGGTATTATATAGTAATATTTTATTACTATTACTATAGTATTAGTATATATAGTATATATATAATATATATATATTAGTATATATAGTATAGCATATACTATATATACTAATATATAGTATATATATACTATGTATACACTATATATAGTATACACTATATATAGTATATCTATATATATATATATGCTATGCTAATAGTAATTAATGTTAATAGTAAGCAACAACAACAGCAACAATAATAATCCTCTTCACAACTTTTTTTGCTTGTTGCTATGCTGTAAATCCTCTATCTGGGAAAAAGCTGGCTCCAAAATTTTATATTAAGCTCCCTTTAAAGCAGACATCTGCCTCTGGGAAGCCAAAAGTGGACCATATTTGCATTTTTGTGCCTGAAGGCTGGAGGCTGGACCTTTAACCCTGCCTTCCCAGCAGCATTCCAGAGCCAGGGAGTACATCCACAACCCAGGCCTCTCCCCTGGGCTCTGAGTTGTAAAACTTATTAACTGTAGCAAGCCTGTGTTTTTTCAATTATTTGTGGCATAACTGATACACTTAACCAATTCCAGTCCTGAAAAGGTACTGTACCCATCCTTGTGCATCCTAATTTGAAAGATGTTTCCTGCTGCCTTCCCCCACTCTTCCCAGTTCCCTTTGGATCTGGATGTGCCTGCAGCAGGAAGAGTCGGAGCATGGCCAGGAGCAACTCCTACCACTGAAATCAGGAGCAAATCCTGAAGTGCTTCTTTTGTCCTCATTAACTCCACCAGGGGTTGTCAGAGCAGACAAAATCAAACCCAAGTGAAACACCAAGTATGATCTGCAGAGCAGGCTCATCCCAGGGTAGAGATTGCAAAGAGAATTCCTGCTCAATAAAAGCATGAATGCACTGATATATAAAGAAACTCAGAGGCTTTTGTCTGTGGGAAGATGAGAGGTGAGTAGGGATCAAAATAACAAGATGGCAATGCAGCTTTCTAATAAAAGCCCGATGTCTTCAGAGTAACTGGTCCCAGGTTTATTTAATCAGGAAAATAGCTGTAAGTTTAAATAACTTGCAATTTAAAGCCTGCACAAAGGAGAGAGTGAGCAGGCTGGGTTGGATGGGTCCGTATCTTGCAGGAGGATGTGAATTTGAAAGAAGCAGTGACACTTGGAAACTGCCTACAATGGCACCAGCTGGATTGAGGGGAGAGATAGAAATGGTATTTAAAAAAAATATTATTTCCAGCAGCAGTTGCCCGCCTAGAGGGCAGAAAGGGAAGCGAGAGCAGGGATCATGGAAAGAGATAAGGAGGGCAGGTGAAGACACCACGCCAGAAATGGAATTGCTGGAGCTGTAAGAGGAGGAGCAGCTCAAAGGATGCAGGCAGGGACTGAGCTGCCTCCTCCCAGCCCTGCAAACGGGCAGCCAGGCTCCCTGCAGGCATCCCTCACTGCCCCTTGCATCCCTCTCCTGGCCTCCTGGGAACTTCTTTTCAGGCACAACCCTTCACATCTGGCTTCAGAGCAAATAAATGCACCTCCAGTGTGAGGCTTGAGGAGACAAGTGTCATTTCTTTGGGAATGGCTTTCCACAGAGGGCAGAAATGCCCAGTACTTCCAGGCAAGCTTTAAGATGGCCTCTTCAGCATCTCTTGCTGAAGCACAAATGGAATCTGCAGGGAGGAGCTTCCAGTCAAGGCTCCTGTTGGCTGCAAATTAAGTTGTAATTAAAAAAAATTCAAATGACAGCACTATCCATGAAAAGCTCTTGTACATTTTTACTCGAGCAATGTTACAGCACTATGTCAAGGGCTTCTGCATGATCCACGTACCTCACACTGATGAGTACTAGCAAGTAAAAGCAGTGCTTTTGTGCTGATATTTCACTGTGAAATCCCACATTTGCAACGTCTTTTGGCAGCAGGTGGTACGCTCAGCTCCAAAATTAATATATTAGCTCAAGCTGTAGTAAAAAAAATATAGTAGTATAAATTAAAGCATGGCTGTGTTCAGAGCCAAGCTTCAGCGTGGCTTTGGAGAGCAGCTTTGTGCATTGGCAGGTGGTGATGAAGCAAGGAGGAGTGGTTTTAAGCTAAAAGAGGGCAGGCTTAGATTGGATGTTAGGAAGGAATTATTTTCTGTGAGTGGGGGAGGCCCTGGCACAGAGTGCCCAGAGAAGCTGTGGCTGCCCCTGGATCCTTGGAGATGTCCAAGGGCAGGTTGGATGGGGACTGGAGCAGCCTGGGATGGTGGAAGGTGTCCCTGCCCATGGCAGGGGTGGAACTGGATGGTCTTTAAGGTCCCTTCTAACTCAAACCAATCTCTGGCCATAGCAGACCCTGATGGGCTGCAGACCCTCTCACTTTCCCCCTGGAATGACAGAGTCCCAGTGACAGTGGCTGATCATAACATCTGCCATTAAAAAAAAAAATTAAAAGAAGGTGAAATCACTGTTAGTACCAGTTTGTAAAACTGTCAGCCTGTCTCTGTGGTCTTGCCTGCAGTTTGTTTTGTGGCTGTGAGTTGCACAGGGCCATTAAAACTCACTCTGCTGGGTGTGCTTGCTGAGAATGAAGGGCTGGGGAGGCCAAGGTCACGGCAGAGCAGCTGCCCCAGCCAACCATGCTGCTTGGCAGGATCACTTGATCTTTATTGTTCTTATTCCTCCACCTCTGACCCCTTGTGAGGCCCAGGAGAGAAAAGACCAGCATGAGCTGAGCTTCATCTGTGCCCCAAGGGGAGGCGTGGGGCCACACAGCTCCCCTGGGAACATCCAGTGCTGCTGAGCCCTCGTCGCACACAGGCACCCCTAAAGCTCACTGGCCCTCTCCTTCAACACAGATTCTCATCAGGAGCATCCCACCACTGTCATTGAGTGGGCAGAAGGGGCAAAAGCTTCTGGATTGTAAGGAAAAAAAGAAGGAAAAAGGGAAAAGAAGAAAAGGGAAAGTAAGTGTCTGGAGTGGAGGTGCAAAGCCCCATTTTCAGGATGCTGTCCTCTGTCCCAGATAGCAGAAAGAAAGAAATATGGAGCATTTCAGACAGAAATATGGAGCATTTTAGATCTAAAGGCTGCCACAGCAATGTAATGCTCAAAGTGGTGCATGGGATGTGCACTGTAGAGAGGTGCCACCCCTGTGCTGGCACTGCCAGCTGCCATCCAACCCAGGGTCCCACAGGCTGCAGGGAATAAATTTTGTTTAAAGGATACTCCTCACCAGGTCAGGGCAATTCACATGTGGGGTTCTGGCACGAGTGGTGGCTTACAGACATCTGAAATGTTCCTAATACAGAATACACACAAAGATTTTGATTGTGAGAGCTGTAAGCAGCTCCTGCTGCCATTGCAGGGGAACGAGTGTGCCTAAACCCTTTCCAAAGCTTAACGTAAGTTCCCAGAGGAAGAGATATGAAGGGCATGAAAATGTTACACTTCAAGCAGAGAGATTTAGGAGGCCTGTGAGCCACGCCGAGGAGTTCCAAGTGGAATATTCAGTTGTCAAATTCTGCTGTGACGGCAGGCTCTGCTCCCCCTGCATTGCCCTGTCAGAGCAGGGCACAGCAGACAGCAGTGCCATGTGCTCAGGGGGATGATGCCTTTCCAAACACAGCCTAGAAGAAAGCCCTTCTAATTTTGGTTGATTGCTTTTCAAGTGTGGCTTGTTCAGATCTTCTTTGTCACACCAGCTCTTGAGGGAACAGCTAGAGGAGGAGGAGAGGGGAAATTAGTAACGAGGAGAAGGTGCCAATGGGAAGTGGATATTACAGAAATAGCACAAATATAGGAAAGATAGCGATATTTGAGCCAGGGAGATTTGTTTTGGGAAAAACAACCATTGCTGTTACAAGTGAAAATGAATTAAAACACGAGCAGGTATGAAGAGCTGCATGATTTCTGTCTCACTTCGTGCTTTTATCATTTGTGGGGTTGAAGCTCCACTGAATCAGCCTGGTACCAGGGACAGCCACTCATGACAGTCTCTGAAAACAATGCCCAAGTTGTTATTTTTCATTTATAGCTTGTTGGGTATTTCTGTCAGTTCTCTCCTCATATCGCTGCATCTTCAAAAGAGAAAATGATTATTTCCATATATGGCTAAAATGTACTAAGAATTGGGGTTTTTTTTCCTAATGGATGATTATTGTTTCCTAAAATGTGAAGAAAACCTGAATCAGCAGCAAAAGTGGTAAAAAAAAAAAAAAAGCCATGTCCTCTTCCCTGGCATAACTCTGCTTTCCCATAACATCAATAACCTGAGCCAGGTCTTTGCCAAGTCCTTCATGCTTCTCCAGCACAGAAAAAAGTTTCTGGGCAGAGATTGCAGTCCCCAGGAAAAAATGAGCTGCACTCAGGACTAGTAAGAAGCTGGGGGTTTTGTGTCTTGTCCATGGCTGCTTGTGGCTTCCCAGGACAAGAGCTGCACATTCTGGGTGATTTCCAGCAGCATCTCCTCCTACCAGCTCCTTTTGGTGTGGAGCACCTCTTGGTGAAGTGTGACCATCCTCAGCCACCTCCAAAATCAGGCACAGTAATGAATTCCCCTTGCCAATGTTTTTTTTTCAAGTTGAATTTCTTTCTGAGATCAATTCAATCAAGAATTTCAAATTTAAATAGTTTCAAATTGCTAATTGAAATGCTCAAATATTTTGGGTTTTTCTCAGTCTGGAAACAGAGCACTGATTTGTTTCACTAATTGCAAGCCAGGAATTTAGAGTGCTCCATAATGAGATATTTCACAAATAATTTTTGATTCAATTAACTTCAGGAGCGGGAAAAGCAAAATTATTTTAACTAAGGCACACATTTGTAAAAATTTAATCTGTTCCTCAGATGTACTGGGGAAGATAAAAAGACACATTTATTGAACAAATAATTTCTCAGCAGACGTTTTGGTTTTGCCTGTTGTAGCTTCTCAGTGTATTATGACAACAAAAAATGAAATACAGCTAGGTATTAATTTTTTTGCTCTCCTGGAACACCCCATTTGTGCCCTAGGGCTGCCCTAAGGGGCTGCAGGAGGAGGGGTGCCTGTGCCCCTGTGCCTGTGGCCAAGCCCCTCTCCCCCTCACAGGGCACTCTGCACCTGTGGCCACGTATGTGTGCATGCAAAGCTTTGGAAATTTCCATTTTAATAAAAGTAACCTTGGAGGAGCATGAGCAATAACCTGTCTGTTCTTTGGCACTGACAGTTCAGTTGTCCTGAAAAATGAGATTTTGCGAGCCCAGCGCAGCGCTCCCGTTATCATCCCCAGCTTACATCAGCGTGCTTTATTAGGAGACAGCAGAAATAATTCTTCAGACATTAGCCAACGTCTCGCTCCTGCTTTTATCAGGCTGGCCATGGCTGATTGCATCAATTCCAGAGGTAAGCCAAATAAACTCCTGGATCTTTGGGCTCAGATATTTGGGCCATCTACAAATGCTTTGAAGTTTGGTTACAGGGTAGAAATTAGGTCCCTGTGCAGCCTTTCCTGCTCCTTCTGCCTCAGTTTCCTAGTTCTGACCTACATACTCTCTAGTCCTGTGTTATATTAAGGCAGGGGGGACGTCACACATAGATCCATCTCCCAAGCTGAGCTTTTCTCAGCGTGGCTCCAGCCTCTGGTCCCAAAGGCATGGATCCTCCCCCAGAGGAGGGTCACTGCAGCCATTCCCATGAGGGATGGTCTGTTCTGGAACGCCCATCCCCTCTGAGATAAAATCAGCATTGCACAGCCTTCATCTCCTCTCTCACATGCAGGCAGCAGCCAGTCCCAGCACCCTGCTGGTATCCTGGTTTTTGCTAGCTTAGATAGGACTTTTCATCTCTGATGGCATCAACAGATTCACCAGTTACTACTGCTCTTCTAAACTGTCAGTGCATCATTTTTTTCTGCTATTTCCACTTCTGCCACGGGACTGATGAGGCTGTTGGAGCTGGTGGATCAGCACAGCCCACGGGAAATCCTGTGCTGCTGCTGGCCATGGCTGGTGGGCATCCTGGGAGCCTGGAGCAGGCTGTGATTCCCTCTCCCTTTCCTCCACCCAGGGCTATCTCCCAGCATCACTCAGAGCATACCTGGAGGAAAATGTTCCAGTGATTTATTTGGACCTTTAACTGCTTTCTCCTTCTTCCCAGAGTATAAATTTTCATCCCAAACTCACACAGGTGTACTCCAGAGAAGGAATAATCTGCAGATGTTGGCTGTTCCCAGCTCTTGACTCACCTCAAGGGCCAGTGACAACTGCTTGTGTCCTTGCCAGGTTCTCTGGGGGACTTACTCACAACTTTGTATTTTGGTATTATTCTACTTCACAGTCAGCCAGGTATCTACAGAGCTGTGAATTGTCCCTTGAGCTGTCATGACAGAGAAATGTTTAATATATAGTAGTGGTTACTTCCCAAATATTAATGCCCTCAGGGCTTGTAGGATTTCCTTTCAATAACTCAGCCTGCTGGTATCTAGGATAGTGCTGTATGTAGGAGGCCACAGGGTAGAATGGGACAAAAAAATTATTTATTTTTCATAAATAAATATTAAGAATCGGTGGCTGCCCCATCCCTGGAAGGTCTCGAGGCCAGGCTGGATGGGGCTTGGAGCAGCCTGGTCTAATAGAAAATGTCCCTGCCCGTGGCAGGGTTTGGAATGAAATGATCTTTAAGGTCCCTTCTAGCACAACTATTCTATGATTCTGTGGTGGTTCTACAATGTCAAATAGTGTACAACCACCTTAATGAAAGCCCCTAGACCTGCCAGCTCTGTGTGTGGCCACCTCCTCTGCAGGGTGTCACTTTACAGAACAATGCCCCATCCTGGCCTTTGTCCTTCCCTGCTGGTTCCTTCTCTGCTGAGCCTCTGGCTCGGCATGGCCCTGCCCTGGGCAAAGGGCTAGGCAGTGCTGCAGCATCCCCAAATCCCCAGTGTCCCTGCTCCAGGGCAGCACTGAGCACACATCACACTGAAATAGCTGGGATTTCACTTAAAGCTCTCACAATGAGTCCACAGGGGAAATTAAAGAAGCAAATTAACAGCAGCATCTTTTATTTTCATCATACACTTAAAAGCACCAGATGCATATAATCTTTATTTTTGGCTTTCCTATTAAATGGCAACTGGCATTTGGAAAACCCATATTTAATGTTCTACAGAGGGGAAAAAAGTGTGGGGCAGATGCACTGAGTTTATTTTCTTTAGACCAGCTTGCACAGCTTTGGTGATACCAATTAATACAGATTTCTAGAACTGCAGAGAAAAAACAAACACCACTGATCTTGCTGTTCAGCTATGTTTGAACAGCAGTGCTTATCACCAGTACAGAGCCAGGACAGGGTTCCCTGGGTGGCAGCTGTGGCTGCAGAAGGGACATTTGCTGGGACACTGCAGGCCAGTAGAAGCTGGCTTGCTTTGTGGCTGACAGGGTACTTAGAGTTTCATTTTCCTCAAAGCACCCCTTGAAAATAAAGTCATAGAATTAGAGAACCACAGAATGGTTTGGGTTCAGAAGGGCCTGAAAGAACACCTAGTCCTAAGCTCCCCTATGGGCAAACAAGTCAGGATTGTTGATTTGAAAGGGCAAAACTGTTGCTGGTCTCCCCATTCTGTCTGTGTGGATTTGGCATCACTCTGAAACACAGAATCACAAAATATGATAGTATTTAAATAGTATATAAGTACTGTGGCATTGCTGTTGCTGGTGAGGTCTTCAATAAAGGGCTTTGTATCTCATTCTCTCAAACTGTTGAGGAAATGGTGCTGTGAACAGAGTGAGAAAAAATTGCAGTGGGTGCTGCCTTCACACACAGTCGTCGTTCTGGCTGAACAATTTTAACTGTTGATATGAAATCTTCATTTGAGTAAACTCTCAGCTAAATGTCAAACTGCAGCCATTCTCCCTGTAACTGTGCCTTTGAAAGTATCGTTATTAATATTACTGGTATTATTTTATGTGACTTTTATCATGTGAACAGCTCATTTCTCCTTGAACAGTTCATTTCTCTAACTCCAGAAGGAAAACTTCACCATTTAACTTAAAAAAATTCCTTCTTGCTAAACATGGAGAAAAAAAGAATAATTTGAAGCACACACAGGGCAAATGTGTGGTGCCCTGAACACCAAATCACAATGTGATAGCAGACACGGGTCAATGGTTTTATCCAAACTTATGTTCCTTGGGATAAAACTGCTCCTGACAGGGCTGCAGAGGGTGCACACAACTTGGAAAATGCTTAAGCTCTGGAAAGTAAGGGATAAGAAGAATATCTGGTGGCAAGAAAACCAGCTAAAAAAGCAAAATTATCTCTAATGGAAGGGTTCTATAGGCAAACTCTAAATGATGCTGCCCATCACCCCATGCCACACACTGAGACGATTATTTCCAATTTGTCAGGAGCTGCATTTTCTCTTTTCCACTGCTGCTGTAATTCACACAGGGATGGAGCTCCGTGGCTGGGTGTTCCCGTGGCAGGGGGGCTGTGCCAGGTGTGTCCTGGGGGACACTTGGTGGGGACCACACGGAGAGGGGACACGGATATGGCAGGGCTGGAGCTGGCCCTGCCTCTCCAGGCAGCTGCTGCCGTGGGAGGTTCTAACTTGTTATAGAACACGTGAAAGCACAACAGAGCTGCTGCTATTTGTAAGGTAAAGAAGAAAGTTTATTCTTTGTCTTCAACTTTATACTTTTCTAAAGGTGACAGTGGATTGGAGAGTCAATGGGCCACCTCTCCAAAGACATTGGACAAACTATTAGTATATCAAGTTTCTCTTCTCCTATGAAGGAATGCAAAACAATATGTTGTTTATAGAAAATTGTGTGAGAAAGTTTTCTAACAGAATGTAAACTCAGAAGGCTTCAGAAAATCTTAAGAATCAGGGCGACACTATCTCTGCCTGCTCCTTCCCCAGCAGCTGCTGCCGTGTAAGATTCCAGCCCTTCCCCAGCATCAGAACCTCTCCCGTGCCACCGCCCCGGGATGGAGCTGGCTGCGAGGTGCCTGGATGGGAAGGTGGCTGCACAGAAAAATGGCTGGATTAGGAAGTGGCCAGCTGGGAGCACATCCCAGGGGCTCAGCAGCATCACCCCACACCCCCAGGAGCACAGAACAGCCCAGGTAAGGGAGGCTGCTGGGAGCCAGCGCTGATGGAGCGGGCTCAGTCCGAGCGGGATCCCGGACCGCTGGTAAACCCAAACTGCCCCATCACTTTGTTTGCTGCCTTCACGGGGAGGGTTTAAAGGCTTTTATGGTTACTTTAAAGCAGGTTTCACTCTGCTGGCACAAAGCAGGGACATATCAAGCATAAACAGTGTCTGCTTTCAAAACTCCTCAATCTTTCTAGGGAGCCACGGATAAGTTTCAATTATCACTGAAGGGAACATGCCCGAGTGAACATTAGTACCTTACAAGTTTCTATCAGCCTAATTCAGAAAGCGATGCTTTCCTTCCTTCTCTTTACTAATTTTTAAAGTTAGCTGGCTGCAATTCAAACAGAAAACAAACAAACAAACAAACAAACAAAAGCCAACCAACCAAACAAAAACAACAAAAACAAAACAAAAAAAACCCACAAAAAACAACAACAAAAAAACCAAAACAAAAACCAAAACCCAGAATGAAATAAATAAATGGGGCAAATTCCAACACCCAAAAATGTAATGAAAGAAATGAGACAAATTCCTTGAACTGCACCCAACATGAAAATGAATCTTGGCTGCTCATTAGAGACTGCTGAGCAGGGGATGTTGGCAAATTAAATCATGGGAACTAGAGGGAGGCACAGAAAAAAGGGTCAATTATCTAAATGTCCTCTTATAAGCTGCAATGTTATTTTTTAAATATTGAAGGTAGCAAAAATATATTAGTGTCAAACAGAAAAGCCTCCTGATGCACTTAAAATAAAAAGAAAGGAGTCAGGCATAGCAAAGGAATGGATAAACACAGAATACACCATTGTGTTTTCAGGGTGGGTTAGCAGTGAGTAATTCTCATTCAGGGTATATCTAGGATTTTCCTTCCTTACTATCTCTGGAAAAATTCCCACTTGGATTCCCTAGGTTAATTCAGATGTTGTTGTTTGAGTGCTGCTCATCTGGGTCAAGCAGGGGTTGTCAGTCAGAGGCTGACAAAGTTTTTAAAGCTCTCCCATCTACTTGTTACCAGTGTTGTGCCAGCTTGTTTTTCATCAGTGCTCTTTAAAATTCTGAGTTTTGCTATTTTTTCACTTGAAAGTATCCTTGCACTCTGAGAAGGTGGGGAGCAGGGAGCGTACCAAAGCCAGTCTGCCTTGGAGGCACTATGGGTGGAAAATCAACCTTGGGACCTGCTCCAGAGGTCACCACTGGTCTTTGGGACTGCCACAAGGAGAGCAATTATCAGGCATTGCTAATTGATTATGAATTCTCAGCCATTGCCAAGGGCTCTGGTAGCAGCACTCACTTGAGGAGGTGAATTGTCACCAAGCTTCACCATGCCCCTTCCTGCAGGAGATTTTGGGATTTGTGGAGATTTGGTCCATGGGCTGCAAAACCAAAACACGTCATGACTTGGATGTTACCTTTGTCACAGGCAGGGAAGGAAAATGGGCAAAGCCAAGCAGCTGATGTTGTCATTGGAAAGGGGGCAGGAGAGGGATCTGGGCAGCTGCTCAGCATGACAGCTGTCCCCAGAAATAGTCCCTGCAAACAGCCCTCCCTGCAGCAGAAAGAGAGTAAGATGATGGTCAGGCAATGTGGATCCATCAGGAAGAAATTGTTTCGAGCCCATCTTTCTGTGGGTGTTCAGGGGAGAAGGAGATGGCACCATTGTGTATGACATTCTCATAAACAAGCAAAGAAGATGTGGTCTTGATGAGACAGGTATTGGGTGGGTGGAAAACTGGTTGCACAGTCAGAAAATTTGTCAGAAGTTCACTGCCAGAAAGGGAGGCAATGGCAAATATGGACCTGAGCCTGTTGCTTTTGTTTCTGTTTATGGTTTGAAATTATTTGTGTTATTTGATGTGCATCTGGGAGGGATTTGGACACAACAGAGGCCAGATTGATAATCCAAAGGGAGCAGAGAAGCAGTCTGGGAACAGCCCACGATCTGGATTCCAGTCATGCTGGTGAGTGAAGGCAGCGGGTGCAGGGTCTCAGTGGAGCCAGGGAAATCATCCCAGCTGCACTGGGAGCCAGGAAAAGCAATGGCTAGGAGGACTTTGTGCTGCACTTCAGCACCAATGGGGTTTGGCTGGAGACAGTCCAAAGGGAACTGTAAAAATAACAAGAGGTGCCTGGGATGTCAGAGGGGTCAGTAAGAGACACCAAGGAAATGCAGTGTGTCCTTCAGCATGGGGCTCCTGAGGAGGGAGGGGGTTCCCCTTCCTCCTTGCCAGGCAGGACAAGATGTGATGAACTAAAACTGCAGTTTAAGAGAGGTTAAAGACATCTTTGTGCACTTTTTAAGGTACAGTCTGACACTTCCCTGCTAACACGCTTTGCCTTCCCCACTCCTGATTGCCTGTAAGCCTGGTTTAGCACAATATGTATTCCAGTAACTCACGTGGCTTTGGTGAATTAGCTACTTAACCCATGGGAATTGTACCATTATCTTCAGAGGAACTAGAAAAATAAAGTGCATTTATAAGGTTTTTATTGTTTTCACCCCACCATCAGCATTCCATTTAAGGACATCAAAAGATTAAAAAAAACAGATAGAGACATCTGCCAGAGTCTCTGGAGATGAGTGTTGCACTTTCTTCTAATCCAGACCCAGCCTTTGGAGCCTCTCTATGCCTTCACAAAACAGAGGATTTTGGGGTTTTTTTTGTATTTAAGAGGCATCTGAAGATCCTTATACTGTGTTTAAACAGAAAACTGTGTCAGCACAGTTAAAAAATGCTGGCACTTGCTCTGCACAGATTAAAGATGATAAATTACCCTTTGTTGCTTGGACTCCATTTACAGCTTCTCTCGCAGGCTCGTGTAACACTGAGGCAGCAGCAGGGACATGGAGCAAAGCCTGGCTGCAGGCTGGATTTTCCCCTCCAGCACTTTTCGTTTCTTCTCTAGGCCTGAGAGAAGAGCTGCAGGGAGCAGCCTGTCCCCTCCTGCACCCTCCCAGCATGGCTTCACCCATGAGGAGTTTGCTGGCTGACCTTGACAGATACATCCAGGCATTCCACCTCTTCCTGGAGAGGTCCACGGAGCACCAGAGCACGCAGGAGTTCATGGAGAGGCGGCTGCCGGGCATGATTGCCAGGTAACAGCGAGGTGCCACCCTGGGCTGGGGACAGCCACGGTCCCTCGGGGGTGCTGGCCTGGGAGGCTGCCTGGAGAGGCACATTGCTGTTCCCTGCCCTGTCTGCTGGCTTCTGAAAGGGCTTGGCTGGAGGATTGCACACATTGC
This sequence comes from Lonchura striata, assembly GCF_050655825.1. NCBI lineage: Eukaryota > Metazoa > Chordata > Aves > Passeriformes > Estrildidae > Lonchura > Lonchura striata. The sequence continues at coordinate 6,009,852 of NC_140709.1, read as the reverse complement.
GTGGTGGCTCTCCGGGATGGAGGATCCTAGCCAGGAGGAGATAAGGCTGCATTGTTTCCTCGCACACGAACACAGCTGGCCCTGAGTCAGCTCTGAAATGCTGTAACAGATGCTGCATTCTAGCATCAAACTTGATGGAAGGCAGCTTTTTAAAAGCGAGTGTTCAGGTAATGTCGCTATAGGACACGTGAAAGCACGACGTGAGCCACCTGCTATTTGCAAGGTAAAGAAGAAGGTTTATTCTCTGACTCCGACCTTTATACTTTCCCAAAGGTGACATTGGATTGGAGAGTGAATGGGCCACCTCTCCAAAGACATTGGACAAACCACCAGTACATCAAGTTTCTCCGCCCCCATAAAAGAATGTAAACAATATGTTGTTTACAGAAATTGTGTGGGAAAGTTCTCCAACAGAATGTAAACTCAGAAGGCTTTAGAAAATCTTAATAATCAGGGTGACAAGGTAATATTTAGGGTTTCTCTAGGATGGCTGGATCATGCTCCTGCTTTGCCTGCCAGCGTGTGTCCTTTGCTGGACCCCTCACTTTGCAGGCTGGCTTGGGAGCAGGCAGCCAGAATCAAATCCTGGCTCTGGGGAGGCTCTTCTCAGGGCTTCATGGCTCTGCCAAAGCCCCACTCAGGGATTTTAGGAGCATTACACTCTCCCATAGCCCTCCCCATTGTGCATAATACAGAACTTCTACAAATAATATTTAAGCTGCTGGTCCAGACCCAGAGGGCTCTCTGTTCCTCAGAGCACAGACACAGAGAAGGTGTGTACTTGCTTCTGTTGTATTCCCTCATAATAAAAGCAAAATGCCACCTCTACAAATCGCCAAAATAATTGGAAATCTTGAATGTCCAAAGGGGAAGAGTCCTGAATCTGATCCCTCCTGTCCACTTGTAGGTATGCCTGTGTACACACACATTACATTTGGGTTTTGCCCTGCAAATTTTGGTCTTAGTGGGATCTCCAGTGTTTCACATCATGCATGGAGCTCTCTCTACCGGGCAGCTCTCCTAAAATGTATAAATAATGTTTTTCAGTATTGGAATTTGGAAGTCTGCAATCAATGTTTTAAGCGTTGGTGGTGGAGCAGATATGTATGGACTTCAATATTGAAATGTTTTTTCCTTTTTCTTTTTTAAAGAATAGAGGACTAAAAATTGCAAAAGGAGCAGAATGGGAAATAAGTCTTTCCTTGATAAGTCAGCTCCAGGGGACAGGTGGTGTTAATTGGTGTGTGACCACATTATCTGAAAACAGCTTGTGCCTCCCCACTCTGATTCCTCTATGTCCTCCACAAAAACCTCTCCTACACCATCACTCCTCAAAGGCAGAGAGAAACTTTAGCTGCTCATAAGGTTTCTATACAAAAACAAAACAAGACAAAACAAAGCAAAACAAAAAAGCAGCAAAAAAAACTATCCAAACCCCCCCAAAAAATAATGTCTTATATTTCTCAGAATATTATGATTTTACCTGCATTACAATATTTCCCCTGTAACTTTATTGAGGTGCTAACTCCCATCACTGCTATGTAAGAGCCATGGCTAAGCTCTGCTTTGGCTGTTTGCTGACCACCATCAGTGTACAATCTCCTCCTGGAGCTACTGACCCCCAAAACACTGGAGCTGAGCATAAGCTCCAGAGGAAATCCAGAAGAAATCACAAATAAAGTCTTTTATCTGACACTCACTGAATGGAAAAACAATACCAGTAAGATCAAGTGGCTTCTTTTCATTAAATTCTTGCTGAAGTGTCCCCATAATTAAAACCTATGTTTCCTTCTCTGCCCATTAAGTCACCATACTTAAATTGTATATGAACAGTTAATCTAGTTTAGATGCTTTAGTTGTACCATCACCAAAGACTAAGCTTAGTTTTGTCAGTCTCTCTTCCATAAAGTAATTGTATGCAAATGGCTGGCATTAGCTATAAAACAGACAGTGTGACAGAGCAGGAACATTGCTCTCCAAAGGAAACTGTTCTTTGGGGAGAAAAAAGAGAAAGAAGAAAAGGAAAGGAAAGGAAAGGATAAAGGAAGATGTTTTTAACAGGAACACTTTACTTAGTGTGGTACTTCACTCCCTGGCCAGAGACAGTCCAGCTTGCCATCAATCAATACATCACTTTGTGATGTCAAAATCCCCAAATCATCCAGCCCCACCTGCTCACGGGTTGGTTCTCTCCATGGGCCATTGTTAGGCCGGGAGGGAGCTGATCCCCACATCCCTCCAGCTGATACTGGCTGCTGTGGGAGGGCAATGATGGAGCTGCTGCCCCGACCCCACCTGCCCCTGCGCTTCACTGGGAGGAGGCACAGAAGGAAAATGTTTCCTCTCCGCTTTTGCAGCCTGGGAGGCCCATCCCATCCCATCCCATCCCATCCCATCCCATCCCATCCCATCCCATCCCATCCCATCCCATCCCATCCCATCCCATCCTCCTGAACACAGCTCCTTTTTGTGTTCACACTCCAGCGCGCTGCACTCTGTACCTTTGAAAACCATAAAAGTCATCAGCGCTGCTAGAAAGTAGCAACTGGGCTATAAACTATCCCGTTACGTAAAATGTTTAATTAGAAACTTAATGGTGAACATAGTGGTAGCCTTTAAAAGGTAATTGTGTTGGAGAGTTTAAATAATTTGGATAGCCTAATTGCCAAATTGTTGATAATGCAAGCTGCCACCGATCTGAGTGTAAAATGCCTCAGGACACTTGTTTGCATATAAAAGAGCTAAGTGAAGTCATTTAAGGCTGTGGAATAAATTATGAATCAAAGGGGTAGGTTTTTTGGTTAAAAACAGTACAAGGGTGATTTGGCCACACAAGAGCAGAAAGGGAATATTTTAACCTATTTGTATATGAAAATACAAAATTCAATTTTTTAATTTTGTTTTTTAAATCAGGACCTGCACAGCCTTTTCAAAGGACTAATCATGTTATGGAAAGTTGGTAAAGCAACTGAAAATCTAGTGCAGTAGTTAATTACAAATTCTGTGCTTCCAAATTTTACCATGGCAGACTACAGAGTACAGGGCTTGCAGTGATAGCAAAGCTGCAGCTCTTTCTGCTGCCTCAGAAATTCGATTTCCCTCCCTCAAAGAACGTGCTTCCAGAGATGGCATGGGAATGTTGGTATTGCTGGTTGCTCTAAGAAAGACATGTAAGTCTGAGAAAGTGCAACTCTTGCTCATTTTGTATATTGTGTCCTCTGGGCACTAATGAGCAATTTAGTGCCCAGTGTTTTCCTTTTGTTCCTCAAATATTCTGCACGATGGAGCCAATGCTGAAGTGGTGGGAGTCCAGGGCTGTCAAAATGATGAGGGTGGGCAGAGGCTGTGCAGTTCCTCCTTCCACAGCCACTCAGCAAGGGCCTGTCTGGCCATCAGGGTGGTCTTCCATTCAGTGCAAAAGTTTGTTCATTTGTAGGGAATTTTATAACATGGAGTTCTGTGTGAGCACGAGGAAATCTTCCAGGACAAAGCTCAATATTTACTTGTAACACGACCCCTGAATCTATCAGTCACTGTAGTTACTCTCTGTTTCACTCTTTCTTACCCTCATTTATTCTGCTGTTATTTTTTCCACCTAAAATCTATCCAAGCACAATAAGCAGAGGTTGGAGAAAGTTGAGCAAGTCAGCAGGATATTGTCCCTGGACCCATGCCTCAGTCAAAAATATCATCCCCCTGAGTTTCCTCCACTACAGATGGGGTGAGATGGCTGAGAATTATGGAGCTATTTTTAAATTTTGAAATCTTGGATCTACCAGTACATACATCAATAAAATAATTACAGCTGGCCTGAGCAGTGTTTAGATAGATTTATTCCTCAACAAAAACATGCAATACAGGAATCTCTGGGGTATTCTGTAAACAAAGGTTAGCTAAACACAAATGGTATGTTCTCTATTCATCATTCTTTTGGGAAAAGTCACAGGACAATAAAGACAAACAGATATGAGTATTGTCTCTGATTCCAGTGTAAACATATATTCCCTTTCCCTCCCCCATATGACCTTGTAAACAGTGAGGTGCCTGGCTAAAAATGCTCCTACTGAATCCTGAGAAGTGCTGCCAAGTTTGCTGGTGACTTGGAACCATCAGAACTGGCACCATGAGAGTCGTGTAGGATGTCCCCCTCGAGGTTAGACCATGTCCAGAAAAAGAGAGGTCAAGCATAACCGTGTCAGGTTTTCCCTTGGCCCTGGTGGTGCCAGTCAGAGGGGAGAAATTAAGAAAGTGGGACTGATATTTACGTTTTTCTCAAATCCTAGAGCTCAGCCTTCAGTTACAACCTACTGAGAATACAAAGCAGCTTGGACTTGTATGGTGCATCTCTACATAAATGGCAGAAATCAATCTGCCAAGCTGGGAGTGTGATGGTGGTGGAGATTTCCTTTGCCTGAGCTTTGTTTTCATTCTCTGTTTTGTGTCCTTTGCCTGAGCTTTGTTTTCATTCTCTGTTTTGTTTTGCTTCTTTAGGTGAGATGGACTTGCAGATCTTCTCAAAAGTATGAGCCAGATATCCCGGGGTCACCATCAACAATGACGTGATAGAGCCAAGTGCTGACCAAATCTCAAAGTACAAAGGTATTTTTACATTAAATAAATTACATTTACATTAGTTATTTTACATGCATTAAAAAGTGTTGAAAGGTAGATGGCCCTGTGTCCAAATGACTTCTTATCAGAACTGTTTCTTTAAAGTTAAAAAATTTAGTTTCATGCTTTTTTGCCATCATTGCTTCTCAACGATGATCACTCTCATTAAAATCTTAGTCTCTCACACTGCAAAGAACTCTGCATGGCAAATACTTGCCTAGGCAGACTTTAAAAGCTAAACAAGCTGGGAAGTGAGGGTGATTGTATGGGAATGGAGTGAAATCCCAGCATTTCAGAAAGTTTTTGCACTTCAACTTGTGTTGAATTAGGATCCTTCCTCAGCATCAAAGGGAAAATCTTAGTGTCTCATGGTAATTCTCTCACATCTTAAAAATCGTTTCCAACAAATACCTAAACCTCACAGTGGGGCACTAAATTAGTAACCAGGCTTTGAATTAGAAAACAGGGAAAGGAAAGCAGGAGTGATAGGAAAGATTTTTGCCGTGTGCTCTGGGGCTCAGAGCTTCTTTCCTTCTCCCGGCCCAAAGGTCTAAGCAGCATCCATGAAGGAAAATGGAACATTTTCTGAGGAGGAATGAGTGTTAACCAGGGTACTTTGATCAAATTGCCCAACAGCAGGGTTTGGTTATCACTGGATTAGAGCCTCCCAGGATTAACTCCAGGTGATTCTGGTGTTGAGGGAGGTGACCCCAGCCCTGAGCAGAGCACACCTGGCTGGAGAGCCATCCTGAATGGATGTGACAGCGAGGAATGAACCTCATCAGCTGAGTCTCTTGCTGGAAAGCCTCCAAACCATAGTCAATACCAGGCTGTAAAGCCACACTGTAAATCTCCAATCTTGCTCTTGCTGAAGTCCTTAAAAATGAAGCATTCCCAGTGTGAATCAGCTTGTGGAAGTCAAAGGGGAAAAAAAAAACCAAAAACCAGTGAGGTAGCTCAGAATCACTGGAAGCACCAAAGACTCCCAGGACAAACCTAATTTTTTTGGATCTTTCTCAATTTAACACAGACCTGATGTTTTAAAAGATGCCTTGTGCAAAATCCCTGGTGCTCTTATGTTGCTGCAGACTGAAATGGTGAAGGGTGGGCACCAGAGCATCTTCTCTGTTTGTAAGACAGTTTGTGCACTTGAACAAAGAATTTCTGTCCTGTCTGGGCTACACTGGACTGGATTTGCTCTGAATCTTTCCAGTGGTGCCACCATCTGCCACCAATTAACTGACAGTCCAATCCTACTGCAGTGAGTTTCTTTCCAGAAGAAAGTAAAAGAAAATATAAAATGTTGTCCTTATTTTAAGTTTTATGCTAAACTAGAAATTAAATATTAATCTGAATTTTTTTCTTTAAACTTTCTTATTTGGCAATTAATCATGTCCCCAGTAGCTACCATTAATTAGGTTTCTGAGGCCTAAGATTTTCAGTAGAGAATTAAAAGCATTACCTGCACCTCTGAGGATTCAGCAGTTATGTCTTTGCCTCACCAAATGCTTTCTCCATGGGAAAGAGAAGCCAAGCTCATGAGAGAAACTCCTTACTGGGATGTGCAGTGATGACAAACCCGGGTTTCTCTTGGGCTGTGGCATGTGATGGAGGCTTTCCTCAAAGCCTCATGGGCAGGCTGTGCCTTTCCTGCACTCCTGGTGGATCCCTTGGTGGCCATGGTTGGGGTCTTGGTGGCCCCACAAACCAGCTGCACCACCAGCACAGCTGCAGGCAGCCCAGCTTTGATGGCACCCATCAGGTACACAGCCAGCTTCTGACTGGGAAAAGAATCTGTGATGAACCCAGGGAAAAGGCAGGAAAATTTTTCATAATGGATTGAGATGAATATTTAGGCAGTAATTTACCCTAATCCCATAATGAATTTGCACTTCCAAGAATCTGGACTTTGAAGGCCCAGCCTGGAAAACAATTCAGTTTTCTTCACAGCTCCTCCTTGCAGACAGACCAACAATTAAACTGAACCAGATTGCCCCAGATTATTGGTGAGGGGGATAAGAGCTGCTTCTGAGTGTAGAACAGCAAATTAAATCTGAGCTGCCAGCGCTGGGGCCAGTGGCTGATAAATGGGAGCTCACTGAAAGGGGTGGCCCTTTTCCAGCCACACAAGAGAGGAGATAAGCCCTGAAGGAGCATTTCTCATCTGCCTGATGGGGATGTGTCCAAATCAGAGCCCAGAAGGAGGAACATTGTTGTCAGTGGTGTAAAGGCTCTGGTTTCAGCAACTGTGCTCTGTAGCTGAGGCTCAGCCTGCCTTTTAAGTTTTAAATTGATGCTAACTCCAGTGAAGCACAGGAGCTGACCCAGAGCCTGCTTTGTCCTGGAGCAATCCTGAGTGCCAGGCAGGGAGATGAGCTCCATATGCCAGCAGATGGACATTAGTATTCCCTACATTATGAAATTATCTCTCCATTTTGCTCGCATAAAACCAGAGGGGATGCAGCAATGAGCCAGGCCCTCAGTGTAACTTGTTCTTTGAATCCACTTCTCCAGATTTCTGTTTCCCTCAGTTGCTGATGTGCATTGAATTGAGGTCTGAAGACACTCCATGTGTCACTCCTTAAAGCTCTTTGCTTTCAAACACTGTCACCCCTTTTGCCTGAAGCAGTTGGTCAGAACTGAGGGCTTCCGAAAAATTGTTTCAACACAGAAGCCACTGAATGTCAAGAGACGGGTCCTTGCTCTTGGAACAAAGCTCCTTCCTCTCCTACCATCCTAGTTACACAAATTTAGAATACATTTGCTTTTTCTGCCCTTCTCAGTCTTTAAATTGTGCTTCTCAAGAAACCCCTGCTTTGATCCACCCTTGAGCACCTGTTTTTATTTGGGGAAATTCCTCCACCGTGGCCTGACCTGTTCAGCCATGTGGGTTTTCTGTGGCACGTAAGTGCTGGGGCCATCAGTCCTCCTATTCCCCATGAAATGTGCTGCTCATGGCCTCATAACAATCTGTCCCAGCCAACATCTTTTAACATCTTTTAATTCAGCTTGAGCCAGTCATGGGGAAGAAATTACTTTTTTTTTTTTTCTTTTTTTTTATCTCAGGTAAAACCAGAGGAGCTCAAATGAGGCAGAAAAGGGAAAAGCAACAGACTCTTTTAAGATTTTGCCCTATAAAGCTTCTACAGTCTTCTCCTCACATATGGGCTCAAGGTTTAAGATATTCCACTGTTGTGTTAAACTGGTACCAAAACTCTCAACCTAAATAGGGCTTTTGGATGTATTAAAGCTCTGAGTGGAAATCAGCCCCATATTTGCAATTGAGATAACTCTCTCCTGCCTTCTCCTCTATTTCAGAGCATGTGGCTCAGGCATCAAACCTGGAGAACATAAAGTTTACCTGGCACAAGGAGACAGCTAATGAATATGAAAGTCGAATGAATGCAGAAAAGAAAACTAAAAAATGGGACTTCATTCACATGATCTAGGTAAGAGTCTCTGCAAAGTAAATGCTGCCAAAGACTCAGTTGTTAAGAGTATGCACGAAGTATGTGACCTCATTATCCACTCTTAGGGGAAGAAAGGTGAGTTTACTTCCCAGTAATTTGAAGTGCTTTAGCATAAATGAACTGCAAAAATGAAAAGCAGCTTTGAGCACAGTAGTCCTATTAACCAGGCTGTGGGTGGCAGTCAACTAAGAATATATTTTAGCTAGTGTCTTCAAAAGCTCCTTGTCCTCTCCATGAAATTGCCTTTCTATTTCCAAGTTCACTGAAACCTTCACTGAAGAAAGGCAAATACCTTTATCTCAGGCTGCTGAATAACGTGAGCTCAGACCTGGCAGTGCCAGAGAGCAGGCAGGGCATGAGAGCCCAGAGCCTGCAGTGGGAGCCCACTGCCCACCCCTTCCTCATGTGCCTCACTGTCCTGCTTTTCTGTCAGGAATGCCCACGTTTGGTTCTTTTTAACAGCGTTATAATAGTCACCAGCATGGCACTGTGTGTCTCTAATCATCTCTGCTTTTTCCAGATGCTCTACTATGTGAAAGATATCCCAGCAACTATCCAGTACTTCCACAGCCTCCTGGAACCGCAGGCGAAGCTCCTCATGATCCTGGTGTCAGGTGAGAGCTGCTCCAGCAGCACTGCTCAGTCAGGAAAGGGCTCCGAGGACCTTTGGGGTTCCTGTGTGTAGCAAAGGCCACAGAGGTGAGCAGACATCCCCTGAAACCTGACCACTGTCCGTGTCTGTGTGGGTCGTAAGGATTGAGGATTTATGAGCCAAAACCCCATACCGTGGGCACTGTTATAAATGAGAATTCAGCCAGATTAAAAATAATAAAAAAAAATTTATTAGCGTTCAAATTCTATCTAGCCAGCCATGGAAAAAGATAGAATCAACCCTGGGTGTGCAACAAGGAGTCAGCCTCAGCAGAGGTTTTCCCCTATGCCCACACACCTCCATCCTGGCACAGGCGGTTTTTATAGGGAAAATTCTGCCTGCGGCCAAGATTTCAGCAATCCGTATTTTCTCCTATTTAGAGTCCATAGGTTAATAAGATTTTCTTTTTTTGGTGAATCCCTGATGAGAGTTTACAGGAAGGCTGCATTCACATGGATCTGTCTGAGGATTTCCATGAGATCCATCTTGGGCCGTTCATGCGATGATCAGCACCCGATGGTCAACACCAGGAGCCCAGCCATGGCCCATCTCCTGGCTGATCCACATCCTTTTACTTGTAAATCAGTTTTCAATATACACCCAGTCTCGCCTGCAAAGGGGGGAGGAACTAACACAAACGGGCATAATCTAACAAGTATCCAACATTACATATTTCATACAGGGAATGGCACACAAATTATATTTACTACACATAACAGCACAAAGCAGCTTTCACTGCCCTTCCCCATCCACAGCCTGTCCAGGGATGGAGGCCCTGCAGCAGGAGAGGCTCCACCTGCAGCTCTCACTCACAGGAGCCCCTTCAGCCTCTGCTGTGTGCTGGAAAAGGCTCTCCAGGCTGGGCACTGCATTTTCTCTCTCCCAGAGACTTGTGGCATTAAGCAAATGGCTGCGGGGGGCTCGGAAGTGCCATACAGCAGGTGTTGGAGCACATATGGTTCATTTTCTTTTCAAACTGCCCATTTCCTTAATATCATCATTTTGGGTACAAAACAGCATTCTCAGGCTGTTTCGGATCTCACAGAGATGCTCTGAGGTCAATCCAGCAGGAAAATGTCGGAGTAGAGTAAATGACAACCTTTTAATACTGTGGGCAAGGTATGCCAGAGACAGTGCAGTGGTGGAGCCTAATTTGACTCTAAAAATTCTTTAATTTGCCTCAAAAGCTGTGGAAATTTCAGCTGTGTAAACAGTCACATCTAGCAGCTCTGAAAGCTATGTTAAGCATAATTTATTCAGAGGTTTAAGCTTAATTTCTCATTGAATTTGGCCACCTCTGCAAATGTGATGAAGTTCCTTTTATTTTGTTCATGAAGGATCCACTCTGAAGTGACACTTCTGACCTGAATTTATTCAACGACTTTTTTCCCCAAAACGTTTTTGGTTTGAAGTGTTTTCAGTTTACAGCAAGAAATCTGTATTTGAAATTATTTTTAAAAGCCTATTCATGTTGTTTGGCTGAATGAGACTAGATAGTAGTATCAGACTATTGCTGATTACCTGCATATAGTTAATTGAAACTCTTTTCTAGTTGCTTAACATGTCCCTTTGGATATTCATAGAATGTGAATACAGGAAAGAATGTGCAGGGGCTGAGGAGCTGTTGCCACACCTCGCAGACAAAAGCAGAGCCAAATGCTGAGCCTTGCATTCAGGTAGGGGATAATTGCACCGAGTCACACAGCACTGACACCGGCACATTTCCTGCAATTAGTGCTCTGCATTCCATTTCCACCAGGCGAAAGAAAATATTGTCGACTCTCTTCTAAACACCAAACTGTTGATTTGATTATAAATAACTGTTTGCAGATAAAGCAACTGCAAAACCACGAGTAACAGGTTTTACTACCTAGGGAGAATTATTGTTGTATACAGCACACAGAATTTTCGAGAGATGCTCATTAGGCTCAAAATTATTTTCATCCTGTCCAGTCATTCTGAGTGTGAAAAACGCCAAGCACTTTATTTTTAAAATTTTAAAAGTTTAATAAAATTAAATGGTTATAAAAATAATACAATTAGAGTAATAAAGTTTAGAGTTAGGACAGTTACAAGACAATAAAAAGCAAAGAATTATGGACGTCAGGATGCTCTTGGACACTAAGTCATGAAAACCATGACTTGTGAACAAAGGAATCACCCTTAAACCAATACACTTGTTGCATATTCATATATCCTTCATGGTTATGCATACATTCTATTTAAAACAAGAAACTCTGTTGTATGTCAACTGTTTCCTTTAATCCCCTGGCTTCTTCGAGTCTGAGCAAGGCCTGAAGAAATTAGTTTCTTCTGATAAGAAGCCACAAATTCCTCTCCTTTGGAAGATTTAGGTGTTCTTCAAAGGGAGTATCTCATTCTGAAAAAAAACTCCCCCCACATACATAATCTCTATTTTAACATTATGTTGGAACCTAAAACTATATTTAAAACACTACTTAAGGGAATTAATACAGTATAACTTTCTAACATTATACATATAATATTCATTGTAATATTTGTGAAAATCCAATCATAAAATATGCATTTTTCACACTGAGTAATCCTTCTAAAAATTATTTACAGTAGAAATACCAAAGCAGAGATCCAGGCTGGCGGAAAAGAAAGATGTGAAGATGTATGTGGGGACTTTTCAGCTTACCCAGCTGGTTTGCTTTATAAAATGTCACTTGAGAAGAGGTACACAAGTGTGAGCTGCTCTGGCCTCACCTGGGGGCTCGAGGAGGGGTGCTGGAGCTCCAGGGTAGGTGCCCACCCACTCCTGCAGCCCCCAAACCTGCAGGGAGGCAGCCAGCTCCACTCTGCCCCAGGACACATCCCAGCTCTGGAAAGATCCCACTTGCAATGATGGCAACTGCTTAAAAAACCCAGACAATCCAAACTGCTTTCAAATTGTGTTCTTCCTTAACTCTGAGTGTTTTTCTGATGGTTTATCTCTTAGGAAAGAGTGGCTGGGAAACACTGTGGAAGAAGTATGGATCTTCCTTCCCTTTGGAATGTCTTTGCTCTTATGTTTCCTCTGCTGATTTGCCAAGGATGCTGGATTCAGCTGGGGTGAAGTCCCAGCTCTACGAGCTCCCATCCCACATGGACATAACCAGCTGCTTTATGGAAGGGGACAAAGATGGGGAGCTCTTGCTGGATTTCCCGACAGAAACACTTGAATTTGCTGAAATTGCCCCTGCTGAACTAAAGCATCAGGTGATGGAGGAGCTAAGAAAGCCTGGGTGCAGTGAAATCAGAGATGGGAAAGTGTTTTTCAATAACAACCTGGGTGTAATAGTGATTGAGCCATGAGTTAACCTCTTCTTAACCAAAGCAAAGAAATACAAACTATTAACAGCTGAAATGCATTTTTTCATCTTTTATAAATGGCTTAATTTACTTTAGCACTGATAATAATTTTTGGAGCTTGTTAAGAAATCAGTATTAACATCTGTTTTTATAAGTGAGCTTTAATACTTGATTAATTCCACACTAATCTACGAATGTTTAACTCACTAGGCAGTAAATTGTGCTTTATCATACAGATGTTGTGTAATCAGCTGTAACTCTCAGGCACTCAGGCACTGCAGAAACCTAACCATTTCCTAAGGAATAATCCAGAACTACCTGTGGTTCCACCACCTTCATTTAAAAACTCTCTATAGACTAAACAAGCAAATTGCAATTTCTTGGTGCAGCTGGCAGGAGTGCAGTCTCGGAGTGACCAAGCATTGGGTGGATCTTTGATGGCATTTCTTGAGCTTGTGACTTGAGGATCTCATACCTGCAGCTGCTGTGAAGGTGGCCTCACACCTACATGCTCCTGCCTCTGCAGGCATCTCTGTTTAATGGCACTGCTTCCCCTTCCTGTATTTTTACTTTATGATGTAGCTGCAGAATAAATTGTGTGCCAGGTCCACAGTGGCACTACAGGAGGGAAGCAAGGGAAGGTGTTTGAGGCACAGGGTTGGGAAGAAATGTCCTGGGGAGGTGGATTGCAGTGGTGAGCTCCAATGCAAAGTCTTTGTTAGGAATCAGCTGCTGCAGTCACATAGAGCTTTTTTTTGTGTTTTTAATTAACCACACGATGCTTCTGGTCCCAGTCTTCCCCTGGCCTGTGAGCTTTGTAATAAGGAAAATGTAAAAATAAACTTTGATACCAAAATGACTGGTTCCAGCAGCATTTTTTTTTTTTTTTCATTTTCACTGGCATTGTGTCAGATACATCTATTCACTATACAAGGGATTCAGCAAGAAGGGGTTTCACCTCCTCAGCCTCTTCTCCATGTGAGGCTGTTGTGGTTGATGCATTTGTTTTGCTAAATGATTTTATAGTTTTCAGAACTGTTTTCTCTCTACAAGGCACAATACATGGTGGGATACAATAGAGTCGCTTGAATGGATTTAACAGCCTGAATACTCGATTTATCCCCTGAGACAGGTGTGATTTCTGCCATTGAAATAATTTGATTCAGTGTTGAAATGGTTTGCTTTAGGTAATACTTTAGCTGCAAGGAATTATGGGTTTTTTTTTGCACACACATTTCTGATACAATATAGATTATTAATCATTTGAAGTGGTTTCAAGAGATTATATTTGGTATAATAGCTGTTTATATTTATTTTGGGGCAAGTTATTTGGAACACAAATTTCTCTTGGCGCTCAAATGTTAATTCTTGTGGATTTTAGAATGTTTCCATGATATTCCTCTGTTGGACAGAACAAAATCTATTACCACGTTACCCAGTTCTGTACACAGGCTCCTGCATTAGAAGACCTCAGTATATCTGTGAGCTGCTGTGGTCACATTCCAAAGCAGGGATGAAGAAAATCACCCATTAGAACAGATTGCTGCACACATTTCTAATGGCAAACAAATTAAAGTTACATTTATTTTCGTGGCTCTTTTGGGCTGTCAGTGACCTTTTCTAGATGGTGCTTGCAAAGCAGGTGACTGCTGAATATTGCCACATCAACCCTGTCAGGGGTGAGATATCTCAGGGAGCCACAGAAATGCCAGAACAAAACAAAAAAACCACTAATACAGCAACAAAACTCAGCATTAAGATGCCCTTGAAGATCCTGCTGTTTTATTGTTAATCAGACTTGAAAAAAAAAAAAAAAAAAAAACAAAAAAAAAAACCGTAAAAACAAACAACAACAACAACAACAACAAAAAAAGTGGTTTTAGCAGTTTTGGAGGAGGCTTGGTCTGAAAATATGGGAGAGAGCTGGAAAGATGAGAAGCAGCAGAACTGATCTGGAGAGAACAGAGGAGGATTTGACCACACACACACACAAACACACACACACACACACACACACACACACACACACACACACACACACAAATATTCAGTGTGAATGCACAGAGAGCTTCTTCCCTTGTTTTACTTCTGAGGAGAATTTCATTAAAAACTGGGAGGGGGGAAAATGCATTAAACTCCATTTTGTATCTTGCAAGAGCTGGTGTTAAGGGACTGGGGGAAAACTGAATCAGCAGAGCACCCTTAAGGGGTAAATTACTTTTAATTTTAAATTTATAACACATTCACACATTTTCAAGAAGCAAGTACTTTAAGTATTATTTAGAAGGAAATGAGTGTGGGGAAGCACAATTTTATGCTCATTTTACCATAAAAACCGAAGTACATTTTGTAAATCTGTCAAACAACTTCCTAATAGAGTGGAGAACCACATTTTCATGTGAGAATCACCCTAAATTGTACAGTGAGACACTGCTATTCCACAGCAGGGGTGGGAAGTACAGTTTGTCCATGGCCTGGCATTTGCACAGCAGTCAGTGCCAGGGCCTCATCACCCTTAGGAATTTCTTCCAAATCTCTAACCTAAACCTGCCCTCTGTCAGTTTGAAGCCATTCCCTTTATGCTCTCACTAAAAACCTTGTAAAAAGGTCAAACCCCAATTCCATATTTTTTTCCTGGCTTGCATCCCTAAAAAAACTAATTTATAGGCTTTGTACAGAGGTTCATTGAGAGCAATGGTATTAACCCAGCACAATACTGATGGGATCAAGTTTGGCTTCAGGATACCTGTATTAAAAATATACCAGAAATGATCCTGAAAGCACTTCGTGCATTGGTGTCTCTTTCTGGCTAAATATATCTTTTAGATATGAAATGTGACCCTGGGTAAATGCAATCCTTGATATTGCATCTCCATGTTTTTCTCGAAGACAAACATGAGCAGTACTCGTTTTTAAATTGGGAGATTTTCCTTTTCATTTCATGAGCACATAAACCCAGAATATGCAGATTTTAACGCAGGTACAGCAGCAAAAAAGCTGGAAGGAGGGAGGGAGGAGAAGAAAGAGGAGGGAGTCTTTTGAAACAACAGGCAAACACCTGGGCCTGGGTCCCTCTGATAAGTAAAGGAGAGCCTGTGGCTCTGTGGCACAGAGCTGCTGTTGCAGGTGATTATTTCCCAAAGGAATTCCCATGGGAGATTTGCTGTGCAGGGGAGGGAATAGCCCAATGTCCATGGCTTTGAGCCATACCTGAAAGGCTGGGGGGAGCCCCAATGGGGGAGGAAAAGGCTGAGCCCCTCCAAAGGGCCCAGGCTTCATCCACGTGTCCCTCCACACCAAACACATCTGCCCAGGCAGCTCCAGGGCTGTTACTTTAAATCATATACAGAAAAATATTCTCACTGCTCCGTTAATTACTACAGCAAATTGAACAAATGCGCTCACGGCTCGGCTGCTGTCACCACTCCTGCACTGGGGTAATTCATGCTTGCAGCCCATGATAGGGTTTTTAATGTCATTACACAGTAGGGCAAAGTCTTCATTTTTAATAAAAATACAAATGCTAAAATGAAACGGATTAATATCTAATTTTACATCTTCATTTACATGATGTGCAAAATTATCTTAAATATTTGTTATGGATGGAGTGGCTTTCCACCAATTTAGGCTTTTTTTTTTTCATACTGGAGAATGTTAACAGAAATTGTAGCATAAATCATTGCCTTGTAGAGTACCAGAAGGTGCATATAAAAACCCATATCTTTACTGCACATATTTCCCATTAACCATAATCTATTAGTAATTGAAGTTCATTACAAATTCTTGTAGACTTTATTGCTATCATGCTGCATGACATAGTGAACCTGGCTTGCATAACAAGAAGTCCTTGCTGGGAAATATCCTATTAACAATGACAGTGCATTTGTCATTGTGATAATAAATCCAAAGCTGCCTGTAGATTATAAATTATTGCGGCGCCATTTCCACTGCTGTAGTTTAAAAGTTTTGTCAGCAATTCCATTTTTCCCCCTCTTTATGGGCAGTTATAACTTGACCATAAGAATCTGCAGCGAGCTGAATCCCATCTTACAAGGTCTCACTCTCAGAGTTTCTTCCCTCGGTAAGATTCATATTTCATCCATATGAAAACCTTTGAGGCAGAAGCTGTGTTTGTGACAGATTTTTAGGTTCTGCATTTGCACAGATTTTAATTGGAAGGCCCAGGCCATTTGAAAAGTAATTTGTCCGTGATATTTCTAAAGATTGTGGTAAAATTAAAAAATTCAGCAAGACAAAAAGATGGGAGCTCGGCTGAGCTGAGCGTTCAGCACCTGAAAGAGCTTCTGTCCTTATCTCCAGGTGCCAGAGACTTTGGGGAGCCATTGGGTAAACCCTGCTTCTCTTCAGAGGAGAAACTGGAGAGAAATGATTCTCCCCATAGGCCTCACAAAGGTGTTTTGAGGCTTAATTACTAACACAGAAATCCAGGCATGCACTCAAGTCATCCTTCATCATGTCTGCGCAATTCTTTCAGCTCTGTGTAGGTTTTAAGTGTTATTAAAAGAAAATTGCTATAGAGTTGAACTTTAAGTGTTAATTATGACTCGAGATATAAATGACATCAGGTCAAATCTTTCACAGTTTAACTCCCTAATTGACTTCAGCTCTCTGCACCAAGGGATATCTCTCTAGCTGAATGCATCTGTCTATCACATTCCTCAAGTGCCTATAGCAATGCATCCAATTAGCTGGACGTAGCCATTATGCCTCAACAGCTCCTAAATAGTGCAGGATGAAGCCTTCATCTCCCTGAAATAATCAAGGAAATTTTACCTCTCACCAGGCCAGGTTTTCACGTCAACCTGCAATGCATGCTCTGTTTTTAAGTACTGTTTGCAGGTGTGGATAACGGATTCTGAAGTAAATATGATAATTTTCTTTTCACATCAATAATGTCCTTCATCTCACAATGCCCCAAATTTCTTTAAAATCTTGATATGCAAAATCACTTTGCTGCACCTCAGTGGTAATTGGTCTCCTGTGTGAAATTCAGCAGCTGTTGGATCATCCAAGGCACCGTTTCCCAGCGATTTCTGGCAGGATAAGGAGGAGGAAGTTGGCAGTCAGATGCTGAGGAGCAGAAAGCAATTTCCTGAGCTGGTACTGAGCAGGGGCAGGGGCACTGCAGCCAGAATTGTAATCAGCTTCCCCTCTTCCTTGGCAGGAGAGTGGTGGGACATTGGGCTGGGACATGGGGTTGGCTCGGGGTGAAGCCCTGGCACATCCAGGCCAGTGGTGGGGACAAGGGTGTGTGCCATGGATGGGCTTGGCAGCAGCTTTGTGTGGGAGTGTCCTGGTGCTGCCCAGCAGAGTTCATGTGGAAGGCAGGGATGGATCTGATGGGTGTAAGGGGAAATAAGAGGTCTCCCCTTTTTGCTTTAATGGGAAGCAAATTGCTCTTTGAACTCACAGATGGATGTGAACAGTATCCAACAGAGAGTGTGTGGTACTGGTGTGATTTAGGATGGTGCTTTGTTCAAGAGTGGTGAATAGCTCTTAACAAAATTACCAGAAAAAAATTTGTTACAATATATTGCAGATTTCTTACCCTATGTTGTGTGTTTTGTTTGTATTATCTGGACAAAGAACACCAAAATCCAATGAAAACAAAATTAAACAAATTAAACACTCTTAAAAATCCCTAAACCTAAACCATGTCATCCTTTCCCCTTTTGAAATCCCTCAATCTAAAACATATCATCATTTTCCACTCAAACAGCACAGAGGGACCTAATATCTTTGTGACTCTTAATGCTATAAATATATGTTGATACTTTTATAACCATGATTTTACAGAGGTCAGTGAGGTATCATTTATTTTCGTGAGGGTAAGTAGGCTATTGGCCAGCAGATATAATCTCTTTGTTTTCTTAAAAGAAAATGAAATGACAGTGTTTGGAGGCTGTTTCAAGGATCTCGTGTGCTACAGTGGATCCTGGCGGAGATGAATTAGTGGCCAGTGTATAGGTGATCTTGCCAGAAATGAATAGCAATGCAATTTATCATACCCTTCTGTAATTTATCTCACAGCCATGTATTAGATTAGATAAAGACAGAAAGACATGTGAATTGGATGGACTGGACTAATACTGAAAACTTACACCTGCTTTTATTGAGGCTGACAGGAAGATTTCTGTTGCCTGCATTGCAATCAGGATTTGACTTCACATTTTTAATTTGCTTTGAAGTATGATCTTGTCCAGCAATGAGAAAAAAGCTAACTCAACATTAAAGTTTGTTGATTGTGTCTGCTATTTCTTATTCAATACAAAGTTGTTCCATCATATATTTCACATTCAATCAATTAAAAAGTGTAAATCTAAACAAAAACCCCTCAACACTCAGAAGCTTAGAAAGAAGAGTAATAAGCAGCTGTGAAAGTGCTGCAAACACTCATTACATGCTACACCGTTTTCAAGGTAACAAACCAATAGTTTATTTTGTTCCCTTCCAACAAAATCCATACTTCAAAATCCACTTTTCTTACCAGATCGGTCTGTCTGTAAGACAAAGGGTCTGCAGCTGGGAGTGTTTACCTAGAACAGCAGAAAGATGTGCAACACTGCCTTCAAATTCAGGAGCAGCACCAGCCACCTTCTTCAGGCTCGTTGCGAGCCAGTGATGGATATCTGTTCCTTTGCATTGCTTTCCTCTCATATCTCTTTGTCCTGCTGCTATAATCGATCACAGATTTTTCCATCAGGCTTCATGTCAGATTAGGATAGTGAACATGACTGGCTTAGAACAAACTGCTTCAAAGTGCACCCAGGCAAGCCTGGGACTCGAACTGCTCTGAAAGGGATTTGTTTTGGGCACATTCACAAAGACAGTGCAGCAGCAGGCAGCCAGAAATATGCTTTTCTGGCAGGGGTTTGGGATGGCTGCTCTCTGTGGAACCTGTTGTTATCACATTTCCACTGTGGGGTGGGGGTTTTAAGTGAGGGGCAATGCCTGGCTCATCATTTTCCTGATTCAGGCAGAAATTTCTGCTTAGGAGTCCATAGATGTACCTGGCAGGACCTGCACATGTTTTCTACCTGAGGCTGGAGTTGCAAAGTCACACGCAGCTTCTGTGTTTAGTGCTTTATGTGTGCTATCAAGAACTGCAAGGAGGGAAAGACCAACAACTTTCCTTGAGTAGAAATAGGTTTTAAACATTCATTGTGACCAGTCTTCCCAGGAGAACTGAAATATCAAAGTTCTTTGGGGGATTACTGCTTGTTTTTATAGTGCCTAGCACAACTGAGTCTTTATTCTTGGGTGCATTTGTTGTATAAATAACAATTTTTATTTTAATGTGAAGAACAGAGCATTGTCTAGAGAAGAGGGCTGTAAGGATTTGATCCAAATTTGGACCAGGGATCATAGATGAGTTTGCTGACAGCAGTTGCCCCATGGATGCTGGTGCTCAGATCTACAAATCCTGAAAGAGCAGTTTGACCCATGGCAGCTGGGTGACTTCTGGGACTTCTCCTAGAAGAGGAACAGGTGTTAAACTTTTACCTGGGTTCAAGAGAAGACAAGAATGTAATGGATGAGAAGCGTTTTGAGAAGGATCACCCAGTGTCCTGACCTGAAATGGGTGCAAAATTACTGAGACAAATTACCCCATGTGCTTGCCCTGTACGTATAACATTCATAAGAGAGTCACTGCTGGGCCCATACCCGTAACCCGTAGTGGGAGAAACACTAAATAAATAATAATGATAGTCCATTTAGAGCTTGTGGTAACCCACGTAACAACCATCACTGGAGGTACTGAAAAAGACAGTGACACAGAATGTTGTTACCCATTGGACACAGCAAAACCCCTTTTTTCTAACGGTGACTTGCATCTAAGCCCAGGACCAGCATTAGGCCACTGAGGGCAGTGCTTGCACAGCCCACAGGAGCAGGAACTCTGACATCCTGCATTTAATTCCAGGGAAGGCACAGGCAGTGTGCATTAGTGCAGTGCTCTTAAACAGATTTTGAATAAAAGATTCTTTTGCTCTATGTCTGTAAAAAACAGGCACTCCTGGATTTTGCCATGTGAGAGCAGGTGCTAATAGTGCCTGAAATTACAGCTTTCTGGAAAAAAAGCCTGAAAAATCTTGAGAGTCAGCAGACACAGAATATTTCCATCAGGAGCTGTTACTGGGACAGGGATCTTTCCAGAAAGATGGGAGGTGAAGTGCTCAGATGGATGTGCTGCCAGGGCAGAGGGCAAACTGTGAGATGAATACTCAGATCCTCATGGGCTGTTGTAATTCTGCACCAGGTAATGGTCTGGGGGGTAGAAAGACAGGATTGAAAAAAAGTACAACTAAAATCCTGTGCTCTGCCAGAGACAGGGTTTTCAGCACAGACTTTGAAGTATTTCTGTGTCCTACAGGTCCTGGATACTCTTCCTCTTGCCTTGCAGAGGTTCTGAGGCTGTGCCTGAAGACAGCACTTGCCCTAAGGCAGAAACAGGATGAAGGCCAAAGAAGGATGATGGCCAAAGAAATCTGGAGTTTCTCAGGCTGAGCAGGTGAACCTCAGGCTGAGCAGCTGATTTGAACTCTTGGGTAGCTAACCCACACAGCAGGACAGGTTAACCTGGACCAGTGAGGGAAACCTCATTCTGGGATGATTTATGGAGAGGGTACAACTGCCCTGTGTGCAAGCAAGGGCCACAGATGCCATGGTTCAGTGTTCAAATGGCTTATCCCTGTGCAGGACCATTCCTCACACATTGCTTTGGGCTCCCAGGCCAATAGATATAAAAGTCTGTCTCACAACAGGCACAGCCTTTTCAGCTCCCATCTGCCCACAGCAGCCCTTCCAAGGCTGCTAATTGCATTCCTGCCCTTGATTGTACCAGCTCCAGCTCACCCCAGAGCCACAGCCATGCTGGTGTGCCCGAGGGGGATTGTGTTAACAAACAAAACCAAACTCAGGGGCTCTGTCTAAGGGCCCATTTCAAAGCCCAGATGTTGGAAGCTCAACATCTGGACAGCCACGCTCTTATCTGTGTTCCAAGACTGCTTTGTTTGTTTCAATTTTCTTGCTGTAGTTCAGTTTTTCATGGATAAGTGGCAGGATGTTCCCACTAAGAATACATGGAGGGGGAAGAAAGGAAGGAAAGGAAGGAAAGGAAAGGAAGGAAAGGAAGGAAAGGAAGGAAGGAAGGAAGGAAGGAAGGAAGGAAGGAAGGAAGGAAGGAAGGAAGGAAGGAAGGAAGGCACAGAGGAGACAAGAATTATGAGCTTGAGTGAGAACCACAGGAACAGCAAAGATGATGCTGTGACTGGACTGTGGTGCAGGAGAGGCTGAGAATTCCAGGTCTTCCCAGAACAGGTGTGTAAGGGGAAATGGCCCTCTCAGGGAAGAGTTTCCTTTCAGCTGTTATAAAAAGAAATTAAAACAACCTAAAAATAAGGTCTCTCCCTCTTATTTTTTTTTTTTAATTTTTCCTCCCAGTGCTTCCCAAGGCTTTTGCTTATCTAGAGACCTAGATAGAGGTAGGGGGACATGTCTGGCCTATTGCACAGGTAGAAATTGCTCTGTTTATGAACCAGGGACATGCTCTGAGGCAGCACATGCAGCCCTTGGAGGAGCCCAGGAGCCCAGCCTGCAGCTGCTGCCAGCAAGGTGCCCTGGGGCCATGCCAGGAGCACTGAGGGCATGGAGCAGAGCTGCCCACACCCAGCCAGGGAAGGCCAAGCAGAGAGGTTAAATTACCATTTTTAGGCCACAGGTGTTTATTCTGGTCACTGGACATCTTTATACCTGCTGCACACCCCAGCACTTGTCCCTTCTCCAAAGGATGGGTGAGACCACCCTGGCAGTGGGAGCTCCAAGAGCACCCTGAGATGGCTGCTGAAGGCTTTGTAGGCTCCCAGCCACGGTGAGGTGTAGGAATGGGCTTGGAGAAGCCTAGAATGCCTGGAAAGGAAATTTGGTGAGTGCATGACTTAAAAAATCTGATTGTACCAACAGGGTTAACATAAAAGGAGTAGGGAATAGGAAATTTCATAAAGGAGCTCTAATTATAATTCCTTTTGTTTATCTAAAGAACATTAAAAAGCCATGATGTGACCAACGACTCAAGCCCAAAAAATACTTCCAATTTTATTTTTACATTCATCGGGGCCCTTTGTTAATTTACAGCTAGTGAAATAATAAACAAAGCTGATCTTCTCATTTGCATCTGACACTACAAAAATGGTAATTTTTAAAAGGTTACCCAGAATCAGTGCAAAGCTTTGATTTCTGTCATTAGCACATTTAAGTCTGGCTTAAGCAAGGTTTCTTCCCTGAAACACACATTTTGTTAAAAGCTGTTTAGTGCCCATAACCATTCTGCTCCTCTCAAAATATGATGCTCTAGCAGGCCAGAGCTAACCTATGCACACAAAATAAGTTTAGTTTAATGTTGTGTTAAAAGGGTTTGGTCTCTGGAGCAGCCACTCTGCTCAATAACATGTAATCATATGCCTTCTATTTAGTTTCCATTTAACTTGCCCCATACAAGCAATGAATCCAGTTTAATTAAATGTTCTTTTGAACAGCAAAAATGACACTGGTTTGCATTTTAAAAAATCTATACGCCACGGGGCACCCTCAAGACACAAAATCTTAATAAAGAGGCTGTGAGACACACAGCTAATAACAGAGAGCCAGTTTGACATTTGCAGGGTAATTTAGTGAACCAAGTGCTTCCTTACAGGCTTCATGTGGCTGCAGTGCCATTTAATAGAAGATGAAGAGCCATGTTTATAATAATGCTAATAAACAGCTAATGTGAAAATTAGGCTAGCATGTGGCAAAGGGCTGTTGTGCATGTGTAATAAATGCTTCTCAGTGCTGGCTGAAGGCTGTCAGCTGATGCTGGAATCCTGCTGCAGCATTAATCAGCAGCCTGGGGTGGCCAGGCAAGGCTCAGCCTCCTGCACCCCACGAGTCCCCAGGCTGCACACAAGTGTGCAAAAGTGCACATTAACCCAAAGGGATGATAATAAGGCCAGGAAAGGGGCACTGCAGATTCCCCTTGCAGAGCTTAAAACAGCTCTGAAATCCTGACATTCAGGGGAATTGCTTTGAGATCAACAAGTGCTCAGTTCTCATTCCAGTAAGGGGTAAGGAGAGGCATTAGGCATTTGAGATCAGGTTGGAGGGGGCCCTGAGCAACCTGGTCCTCATGGCAGGGGCTTGGAATGAGATGATCTTGAAAGTTCCTTCCAAGCCAAACCATTCTATGACTGACCAAGCATCCCCTTTCTGCTTTATTTTCTCTGATAGGGTAAATCTGGTCTAACCCTGGCCAATAAGTAATTTAAATCCTCTTTTATTGAGGGCATCGTAAGGTACAAGAGGTAAATGAGGTAGAAAGGAGTGGTAAATGCTTATTTTTCTCCTTTAGAAGAATCAGGATCTTTAATAAGGTAAGTGTTAGGGCAATGAAGGAATAAACACTGAAAACATCTCACTCATTACTAAAATGAAAATGCTTGCTAATATATGCAGTGCACCTGGAAATGCCCATTCAAGTAATTACAAAAGAGGAAAACACCAGGGAAACAAGCAAGCATGAAGACAATAGCCATTAGAAACAATATTAAATTAAGCACACCTTTTGAGATCTACAAATTCACTGATTAAATTGTGCATTACAAACCCTGCCTTGACTTCACTCAGCTGGAGTCCTGGGGCAAATCTGCAACACATGAAAAAAGCCTCTTGTTTTGCATTAAGTCAGGGCTGCTCCTAACTCTGCAAAGGCCTTCGATTTTTTTAAGACACAAAAAAATAAACTTTTTTTCCCCCTAATCCCCCAGATTCCAGCTAGCAGAAGGCATCACACTCCTCCAGTGTGAGCAAAACAAGGGCAGCAAAATGGCACTTCACGCCACGCAACATTAAGCTTGGCAAATGGCATAAAGCCCATCAAAATCAGCAGGAGCCTTCTCAGTGACTGAAAAACCCTTGAGTGTGGCCACCTGTGGGTGTTGGGGTGAGTTTGCCTTCACCCAGAACAGGGAGCCCCATGGAGCCACTCATCTGTAGGGCAGAGCAGCTTCTCACTCTGCTTTGTGCCTTTCACAGTGGGGCACACCAAGAAGGGAATTAACCCTCTGTGGTTCCTGCCCCTCAGATATTCCTACACCAGCACAGCTCAGGGGGCAGCAAATGTGAGCTGTGGCTCTCTCAAGGCACTCACAGCCACAGGGATGTTGGAGTGTTTGTGCAAATGAAGGATGGAATTGAGACCAAAGTGCGACCTTCCTGGTGACAAAACGGTGTCCTCTTACAGGGACATGAGAAATGAGTGGGGACAAGTTTATTAATACATTTATTGGAGTGCAGGGTTGTTTATCACCATTTTCCTATTGCTGATGAGATTTCCAGGGCTAATGGAAACTCTCCCACTTTTTCCCGTTCTCTGAGAGATCTCCTAAAATTGATTGTGGAAGCCAGCAACCACTTCCAATTGATTTTGTGTCATTAAACATTAAAAACTGTGTGCAGCTTTCATAGAGTTCTTTCTGCTGGAACGTGGGCTCTTGTCTACCAGCAATCCCAGTTTGCTGCTAAAACAATGGGTTGTCTGGGAGGGGAGTAAAATTATATAGAAAACTTTTAAGGTGATACTTTCTTGTAACAATGCACACACACCTGTGATCCTGCCTCTTCCAAAACCTTGTAGAAAGGCAGTTGTTCAATTTTTCCAGCTTTTGGCTTTGTTTAGTGGGAAGAGAAGAGCTAAATGAAGATAATTTCTGCTTTTATTCACTCAGCTCCTCCTTGCTTTTCCTTAGGCAATGAGGTGCTTCTGTTTTGTTTTTAGGGAATCTCCTAATACATTTCCTCCCCTTTTTCCCTCCAAAATTTCCAGCAAGCCAGAAGGAAATAGAACCTTTGAGAAGCCTTTGGTCCCAGGATAACAGAAGTTCCTCAGGTCAGTCCCTCCATCCAGAGGCAATCTGCACGGTGCAGGCAGAAATTCCCATTGTGCTGCTGATGGGCAGTGGGAAGCAGCGAGCTCCTGTGCAGGCTGTGGGGCTCATTCCTGCTGCTGATCACAGAGACATATTTTGGGAATCTGTGTATGCCAACGAGGCTTTTCCCAAATCCAGTCTGTGAGAAGTGATTTTAGGATAACTCTGTTCCTTTCAGACCTAAATAAGAGAACTCCATGGCCTGAAGTTGACAGCAGGCCAGGAGAAAACTGGAGTCCCACAGTCCTTTTCCACTCCACAAGCCCATGTACACCTCTCCCACACCTTTTCCACTCCCATTTCCATTACCTGTACCCAAACCCCACAGCACTGATGGGCTGCTGAGGGGACAAGGGGTAGATGACAAATCAGCCACCTAGAATGCTGCTGAGGGGACAGTGGGGAGATGACAAACAGCAGGACCAGCCACCTGGAATGCTGCTTGGCTCAGGTGTCCTGGTCACAAATGGAGAAGCACTCTGGCTGAGGGATGGAGCCTCTGTTCCTGCAGGGAGCACGTTCAAGAGGACAGCTTTTGTGCACTGTTCCTGGCTTGGTAATTAAGGCTGGAATAACCCATAAAGTGACAGCTAACATATTAAACACCTTCTGTGTCTTAGGAAGCACAAAGTAGGTGTCACAAATGGACACTCATATGGCCCAGCTGCCTCAGGCCATATGGTCACCCTGCTCCTCACCGTGCCACGCTCGGAGGCGCAGCAGGATGCAGTCGGGATGCTGGCCTGGGCCAGGAGTGGTGGCACATGTGAGGGTGACAGTGATGGTGGTCACACAGAGCCCTGCTCCACGTGGTTTCTCTGTTAGGGTTTGTGGACTTGGTTCAGCTACTCAATTTGTGGTATGTAGAGCAGCCAAAATAATTTTATGCGAAATAAAGAGCTGAGAGCAGATGAAAATAGAGCTAATAATACAGTCATTAGGAAGGGAGCCAAGGCACAAATTGCAGAATTGAGTGTGAAAGGAGAAGTCAGGGGAGGGAAAGGACTGTACATACCCTACATGCTCAGGGGACACAAATACGTCCCCAAATCACAGCTGCCTGTAGCAAAGGGACAGCAGGAGGCTGTGTGGCCAGACCTGTTGCCCTGGCACAGCATCCCAGCAGGATGGTGCTCGAGTGCAGGATGTTCCTGGCCCTGCCTTTTGGGCAAGAGCCCATCAAGGCACAGCAGCAGGCAGGGCAGGGACATGCCACACCACATATTTGTGTCACCTGTGGAGATGGGACAAACACCCTGCTCCTGCAGGACACACCTGTGAGGGGGTCATTTGCTGGCACAGCTAAGCTACGGACAAGTGTTTCAAAATAGCAAAATGACAGCCCAGGAGAGTCAGGGTGGGGATGAAAAATAATCCCCAGTCCTTGGATGGGCACGGATAACTGCAGTGGAAGGTGTGGGACTGGTTTGTCCTGTCTTGTGGAGGCAGCAGTCCCACAAACAGAGCTTAGCCCTGGTGTGCTTTGTAAGGCAGGCACAGCAGCACAAGTGGTTAACAGCAGCAGAGCAGTCAGGGAGATTTTATTGCCATCTGCTCAATGGCCAGTGTTTCTGATCCATCCAAGGTCAGCAGTGTATTTTGGTTTGCCCTCAGGTGAAAGCTGATGATAATGCAGCCTCTTGACTGGCCCTCCATGGCACCTATTTAAAGTTGCTCCAAGAGCCTGTGCAACTGCATGTCCTTAAGCAGAAAACTTCAAGTGCCTTTTTGTGCCAAGTGCTCTTCAGATTAGACCAATCTTCAACTTGAAATGGGAGGAAAGTCCTTGCAAAGAGTAACAAGAGGGTGATTAAATATACACTTCACAGATTCATAGAATGCTTTGGGTTCAAAGGGACCATAAAGATCATTCAGTTCCCACACATCTGCCATGGGCAGGGACACCTTCCACGAAGCCAGGTTGCAAAAATCCCTGTCCAGCCTAGCCTTGGACACTTCCAGGGATGGGTCATCCCCAGCTTCTCTGGGCAGCCTGTGCCAGGGCCTTACCAGCCTCACAGGGAAGAATTTCTTCATAATATATCTAATTCAACCCTGCATCTGCCAGTTTAAAGCCATTGCCCCTTGTCCTGTCCCTCCATGTCCTTGACCAAAGTCCTTCTCCAGCTCTCTTGGAGCCCTCCTAAACACCGGAAAGAGCTCTGAAGTCTCCCAGGAGCTGTTTCTCCAGGCTAAACAACCCCAAGTCTCTTGGTGTGCCCCCAGAGCAGAGGGGTTCCAGCTCCCAGAGCATCTTCCTGGCTCTTCCCCATCTTTGTTCCACCAGATCCATGTGGTCCTTTTTGTGTTGGGAGCCCCAGAGCTGGATGCAGAGCTCCAGAGGGGTCTCAGGAGAGCACAGCAGAGGGGCAGAATCTCCTTGCTCTGTTGGCTTCCTGGGCTGGAAGTGCACGTTGCTGAGTCATGTTGAGCTTCTCATCACCAATATTTGTTTATAACATCTTTCTGCCCAAGACGATCAAGTCAATTCTCCTTTAGATGAGCATTTCTGCTATAATAAAAACGCTATTGAGCAAACAATGCAAGTCCACACTTCTGAAGTATTGACTGGAATGATTTCTCTCCACTCTTCTTGCCATCAGCTTTCTCTGGTGGCTCCCATCCAGTCCGTTGCGTTCTTAAAATGAGAAAAAAAAAAATCACAATTTCTTAATCTTATGTAGTGGAAGAGTAGTGATTTCCCTCAATATATCTTTATTCCTCTAGGGAAATATAGTCTAGGCCAATTTCTGGCATCTCTCTTTCCTAATCCCCTGTGTATGCCAAGGCACAGGGTTTATTTAGTGGTGTGGAAATGTCCATGACTTCAATAATTTTTGCCTATTCTGTTGTCTCATTGCTAGAGGAAAAATGTTAAATGATTCTTGGTTCTCTGTTTTACTTTTTTTTTAATTACACTATGAACCTAAAAAATTAAACTTTTTGCTAAAATTTTTTGGTTTACAAGTAACACCTAAAATTGCAGTAACAGAATGGAATATGAGACATTCTCACTCTTTTGATTTTCTTTGTTCCCTTGAAGGATTTCAATGTACATAATGAATTTTCCTGTTTAGCTGGGGGACTCGTGGCCTCTGCCAGAAGTTTCTTATCTTCTCAAAATTTTAGGCTAGAGAAATAATTTTCTCTCTATAATACAGGTGGAGGACCAAGATGCAAAGACTTGAACCAGATTTCTAAAATCGTTGTTATCTCTAAACATGACAGCAAAAACTAAATGGTGGTTCAGGAGCTCACACTGTGTGAAACCAAGAGGAATAAGTATTTTTTCATCTTTCAGTGCCTGAATCTCTCCAGACTCTGCCCCTCAGAGCGTGACTGGGTCACCAGAGCAGCCTGTGCACGTTGAACCTGCACTCCCAGCTCCAGCCCAAAGTGAGGACAAGTCCAAACCCAGTGCTGATGCAAACATAGCTAAACACAGAGCAACACAAGCAGGAAAGCACAGAAGAGTGATGAGGGTAACTAAACAGAAGTTGTGAGGATGCTGTCTGTGTCACTGGGTTTGCCCAGGCAGGCATGGTCCCTCTTTACCAGGGTGGCAAAAATGGCTCTTCTAAATAAATGTTCCAGATGAGCTGAACCAGGCTGAAAGGTTTCCCTCTTTCCTCTTCATTCCTGTTACAATGCAAAGCAGAAGATAACTTATGCCAAAGCATTTCATTTCTCCCAGTTTTATTGCCAGCCTTCAGGCTGCCTCATTCTGGACCTGCTGCAATCCAATCTGCTCTTGCTAATACTTCAAATATAATATTTATAACAGCCCAGGTTGAACCAAAGGCTACTTGCACTGACAGATGTCACAAACTATAGCTCTCCTTTCCATTTTATTGTTTGGTAGCTTCTGGCAAAGAGGGAGAGGATCTGGTAATGAAATGTTCCTTCTCTGCTTCCCAGGAACATTTTGCTGTGCTGCCTATTATTCATGGGGGAGTAATCAAGTGGTAGCTGGTTGGTTATCAATATGTTATGCAAGGGAAGTTTACGTGGTGGCAGAGGATGAGATACATTTCTGGTTTAATTATTGACCTGCAAGCCCATATGATGTTTTATGCTTGTGGTTTTGGGGATGTGGGCAAACTTGCAATGCTATGGACAAGACCCTATTCTGCAACAAGGGAGTAAAATCATTTCTCTGTAACTAAAGATAATGAGTTCTGCAGGACTATAGAGAGGCGTGGAGCTGTTTTGCAGATAAAGCATCTCTGTGGTACTTTGCTACAGCAGAGCAATGGGGGAAATTCTGCAGGGAACAATCTTCTCCTGGCAGATGGCTGGACCAGGAGACCTACTCAATATTTTCCATGTCTAGTTTTCATGATTTATACAACATCATCCCTTGGAAAAGCAATTCTGAGAGGACATTATGATTCCATGATAATTCACTGTACTTGAGAGAAAAGAAAAAAGCCTATATAAATATGTGTATCCCCTATGGTTAGAGCTAACAGACTTCTTCAAGTCCTGTTGCAGTTTTTAAACTTTCTTGGCTGGAACCATATGGAGCTTTTTGTTAGCTGGTTGATTAAGCAAATTTCCATGGGAATAACAGTGATTTTGGAGGGAGAGTTCAGAGAATGGTCAGAGGGGAAGAAGGGAGAGAAGACAATCAAGCCCTGCTCTGTTCAAGAGCTAAGCTCAGTCTCAGAAGGACCAGACTGAAGAGTCAGTACCTCCTGCCCTAGACTTGTGCCATATCCACTAGAGCACTTGTGAGCTCTCTCTGGGGAAGAAGGACATGTTTTTCACATAGTCAGAGAATAGGAAAGGTGATGGAACAGCAAAAAAATCTGCTGGAAGGAAAACAGCTTTCCTCCAATCTCTATTCAAGTGCCCCATGGGGGCCAGGCCTCCTGGTTTTCATTAGAAAGAGAAATGTGAGTCAAGGGAGAAAGTAAGATCCAAGGGGAGCAAAAGGCTTCAGGGCAAATTTTTTTGCCCAGTACAACTCAGTTTAATGCTGCTGGCACTGGGAGAGTTTTGCATTGCTCTGTTATGAGCTGTCACTCCACATTGCAGAGCAATGGAACACAGCTGCTGTCCAAGAGCAGCATTTTCCAGAAGTGAAGATGGAGATTGCCATGTTCATTAGGGCATCAAAGACCAGAAATAAAAATATTTCAGATCAAGGAAATGTTGTCAAGCCAAACCAGGACAATACAAAAATGTACAGACCAAAGAGCCCATGATGGCAAATGGCTGGAGACAGATGATTTTGAAATTAGCAATTATATTTAAATCAAACTGGCAATTCACTTAAAACCAGACTAAGGAGAGGACAGTTAAGTCACTAAATACACCAACACAACTTTGCTTATGTTTACAGCTGCACTGTCCCCCACCCTTGATCTTTCTGTCCAAGCACAGTGTGGAAACAAGGCTCAGAACTTTCCAAAGGCCACACACAAGCAGAGTGCAGAAATCTGACTATTTGTTGGGTTTAGTCTCTCTTGATGTTCATCCATGGCTACAGCACAGCATCCACTGACAACTCCTACTTCATATTTTTGCTCTTTCCTGCAAAGGAGCTGTGCTCCTCTACATGCACAGTTTTTTGTAAGGCAGACCACCCTGAAAGTTGGATGGCCTCATCTTGTGCAGATTTAATCTTAAGTCCACAAAAAAAAAATTATGAAAGGTATTCTGAATGCAAAGCAAATAACAATTACCCTGACAGATTCCCTAATTCAGCAATGGACTGCAGCTGTATTTGCTCTTGGGCAGGGAATGGTTTCTCTTAAGCCATGGTGAGAGGAATACACAAATCCCAGAATTTCACTGCCTGGAGGAATCCCCACAGCACACACATTTGGGTGTAAATGGAGTCCTCTGCTGGAAACAAGCCTGAACTTATTCTTGCTGCTCTTGGACACAGCTGGCCAGGACAATTTATATTGCCTGGAAACCAGGAAAAAGAGTTTATGTCCAACTGGTTTTGCTCAACTATTATTTTCTAAAAAGCCCCAGCCTCAGCAGTCCTCAAGAGGTCACTCCCACTCCTTTAATTTTTTGATACATGTAAAACCAAACAGAAGAAAAACAGAGCAGAAGGTTCACTCAGTTAAGCTCTAGATTGACTTCATCCAACTTAATGCTTTTTAATCACTCTTTGAACAAAAGATTTAGTCCTTATAATCCTCCTCTTGCTCAATTTGCTGCTCCTTACTTTATGAAATCTGCTATTTGTTTGGCTCCTCTGATTTCCACCCCCTATACGAGTGTGTGGGAGGAAAAAAAGGGGCTAATATCACAGGAAAAATGACTTTCAGAAATAAAATAGACTACAAAAAATAGTGCCAGCTTTTCTTTTATGGCCCTTCATTGGAAAGGTGCATACAAAAGGTGATGGAGCCCTTTCCACAGGGTAAGCTCCTGAGCTGCTCACCAAAACTTCTCATCAATCTCCAGGAGCACGGCTGCAATTAGCCCTGCTCATTTCAAAGCCAATGCAACCCCTTCTTAGGAAGACTGAGATTTAATTTTAGATTTAGAGACATTTGCAAAGAAATCCCTGTTGTAGGCTCTGCTTCTTGGCAGCGTCCAGCAACGTGGCTGCTGCTCTCCCAAACATTTCAACCTGGTTTTACCTACCTATATTCTGACTGGGCTGGGATGGAAATTGCCACACCCAGCCAGAGGAGTGGGCTGGGCTGTCCCAATTTTGGTGGCCCTGAGACTCCCTGCAGGAGCTCCTGGTGCTGTGGGTGTCTGGCTTTCACCAGCTCCTCCCCTGCAGCAAAGAATAACTGTGCCCTGACAAATAAGTCAGTCTTTCCTTTCCAAACATTTATCTCTGATTCATTGGGCCTTCAGGTCTGCTTAGGAGAAAGTAATTCAACCTCAGGATTTCAGCTGTAAAGAAATACACTTATGTGGGCAGGAGGAGAGCCAGACCCACAAATCACTGTCTCCCATCACCCAAATCCTGTTTTACCCTGGATTTCAGCTGGTGTGTTTTGAACAAAATCCTCAAGAACTGTTTGCAAAGCCCAGAGCTATCTTTGCTCACACCTTTCCTAATTTCCACAATATGTATCCCAGGCTACAGATTTTCTTATGTGAGAACATTTGCAAAATAAAAAATTAAATGCATGTTATCCTTCTTAGAGTATGTAAAGCTAAAAATACATCTCATTTTCCATTAGTTCCTCATTTAAAATAAATCAAATAAATTAAATACCACTTTTAAGATACCATAAACTATTATATACTTGAAAGCATTTATTCTCCAAGTTGATCACAAATAAGTGCAAATTAGTTTAGAGTACTGAATTTTATCTTTCAATTAGACAATTTCAGTGAAAGTCCTTAAGCAAACTTATTACTGTGTTTCTTACCATTCCATAAGGTCAGAGAGATGTGATCAAACACACCTAACACACAAGATATCTTCAAAAATCTCCTGCCATCATTTTCTGTTTATGAGAAATGAAGAATATGCCCTTAAACCAGGTGAAGGAGAATGGACCATACTCCTAGATTTGAACTGTAGCTGGATTGTTTTGGAAAACTGGAACATGGTTTCCTCTGAATAACAGACAGAGCCTCAGGCACTTTATATGTTCAAAAATTAAACTTACAACTGGCATACATCTGGCAGTGATCCTGTACACGAAATCCATTTGGTTGGCCAGATGGGCTGAGACTCGCAGCGTTTTAATCTCACGCACAAAGCACTTTAGGCTGGAAAAAACAATAAATACAATGTAATACAGCATTATGACAAAAAGCCCCTTTTATTGGTTTTCCAGCTATAGGTACGGAACATTAGGGGCAAAGTAAGTAGTATTTTCATACTTTAACTTCCTAAAATGTGCTATATCCTCTGACTGCATTTTTTTCTCCTCCGTTATATCTCACCAATCCTCAGTGAAGGGTGAGTGATGCCTTAGGTATGAGGTTGGATGCTGGAGGCAGAGGATGGCTTGGTCTTCCACAATTCTTCTTTGATGAGCAAGAGCAGGACTGCAGGATCCTAATATCTCTTTTACTTCTGCACTCTTTGGGATAAAAAATCCTATATTGCCCTTCTGCAGGATCCTAATATCTCTTTTATTTCTGCACTCTTTGGGATAAAAATCATACATTGCTCTTCTAAAAAGTAAAAACCAGAGGCAGCTTTAAAAAGTGCATTTTCTACTGTCAGTATCTTCAAGCAGCCAGGGGCCAGAAAAAACAAACATTCAATTTCCTTTGCTCTGAGTGCACATTTCTTTTTCTCAAATACCTTTCTGTATGTTATTGGGGAAAACCATTTCTCTCATTGACCTCTGCAGGAGTTCTAGGTCTTCCCTGTATTCAACTGATTAGCTCCTGTGCCTTTATCTGCTTTTTATGCCACATTCTATTAAAATCAATGTAAAACTCCCACTGAATTCATGGCTCTATGAACAGCCATCCACTAAGGCACCGTGATATGACCACAAACTTTCACCTGACCCACCCCACCATCAAATGAGTGGCACCAGGATGGGAGCACCTTGCTGTGAGTTTGTGGTCAGTGCTTTGGTGTTCTCTGCAGCACCACAAGAATGTTTGCACAGCTGTGTGAGCCAAGCAGAAGCTCAGCCTCCCAGTGTCCCACCTGTTCTTGCACTAAAGCTGTACCTTACCCTCACCCATCCCTTCCCAGAGCCATCCCTTCCTCACCCTCTTTTTGGAAAGGGTAATGGACCCTTTGGCTCAGACTTCAAAAATGCAACAAATTCACTCAGAATAGGGTTTAGGACACACAGATTACTTCACTCACTGGCTCGTTTCATCTTTCCAGTGATGCCTTCCTCGCTGGCAGCTTCAAAGGCATCTTAGTGGATAAACTGCCTGACCTACTAAAAGAAGTACAAAGAGAATCCCCTTCTCAATTAATTCTTGCGCTCCAAATTCATACTCAGATTTGTTTCTGAGCAGCTTTCATTTCTGGTAATCAGCTACGACAGTTTTAGCTCCCCTGAGTTGTAGCTTGGCTCCAGAGCTCCTCCTGTGCTGTAATTTTCCCAATTGTTTTAGGAAACGCTGCTGCTGCTGAAATGGCAGAGGCCTGGACCTCAGCTGAACTGAATCAATATCTCCACCACAGGAAATTATTTCAATGTTAAAGGAAGCAGATTTATGTCACCTGAGGCTTCTGTCCCTAAATGTTACAGAGATAGCACACATGTACCTATTGCCTAAAGAGCTGGTCCAAATGCTGCTTCACACTCTTCAATTCCATAGACACCACCAGCTGAGGGAAGATTGCTCTACACACCAAAGATCCCACAGTAAATTTGGGCTTCAAGGCAAGAGGGTGACTGTAAGCAGAGATGTTCTCAGCATGCATGGGAAATTAGCCCTGACACTGCTGTCCTACAGAAAGAAAGTGGAAGCTTGGGAAAGGTTCATCCAAGGCCACGAGGAGTGCCCAGAGTGGGGCTGGGAGAACAGGTCAGTGACTTTCACCTGCCAGCTCTGTGCTCTCTGTCCTGAGACTGGGCTGTGCTGGTGCCCTCAATGGATGAAAAGGAAGATGTGTCTTCAGAGTCAAGATCTGAGGATTCGTAACAAAAACAAAGGGAAAAAAAATACAAAACTACAGTAATTTAGCTACTATCTGGGGTGGTTACCTACAGCATCTAAGGCTTGTAGATGAAGATTAGAGGTGAGAAGCAAAGCCATTAAATAAAGGAATAAAGTCTTCTCCTCATCCCCAGCATTCCCAGCTTCCCCATTTGTCCCTTGCTGAAATCTCTTCAGCAGGACAGACAGACACACAGCACAGCTGGGAGCAGAGGGCTTTAATTGGGACACCTCACTGCTAATTTATGAACCCAAGTCCAGCCAAGCAAGTTTGTCAGTTCTGGCCCCTGCCTTTAATGCTATTAGTATTCTGGAGGGGCTATTGACGATTTCATGCCAAATCAATTTTGGCACATTAAAGTGATTTGTCAGAAATCCAGCAAAAGAGCTTTCTTAATAATTCAGCTCTCAGACTCTGCAGTGCTGGTGGGAAGGCACTATGTGCCTGCATAGGTGCCCTCAATTAGCTCTAAAAATTTCAGAACGATTTTACAGGAATTTAAAGCATTTTAACACATTTATTTTAAACCTGTGCTTTTCATTTTAACACTGAGTTGTAGGTTGCTTCAAGGTAATTTTTAAAGAAAAGAAATAAAAATTGTCCTTAAGGAAAAATATTTGCACTTGCAAAAATTAGCATTAGATTGTGAAAATGTACACTAGCAAAGCAGCCTTACAGTACTTGATGTTAGTCAGGCAGCACAGCTGTCTTTCTGCCACAAAAGTGATGATGCACAAATAATCAAATTTATCAGTGGCTTTTGTGGGACACGTATCACCTCCTTCCAAAATATTCAAACTTTTCACCCCGTATGTGGATTCATACAAATGTGACAACCCATCAGTTTTAGGTTTGTAAATTATGCATGTCTGAGATGAAGGATCACATTAGCTGACTTTATGGGAAAGGTTACTTACACCACATTTAAAGCTATGAAAAGAAGCACGAAATACAAAGATCCTCTTACCTTTGTGCTTGGGGTGAGGCAGGTTCAGTGGTTTAGGAAATGCTGACAGCTGGGAATACTAAAGAAGATGGACGTTTAGTTACTCTTTAGGTTGGATATGCATTAGCAGTTCCTGGTTTGGGTTTGTTTGGTTTTTTTGTTTGGTTGGTTGGTTGGTTTTTTTTTTGTTTTGTTTTTTTTGGGTTTTTTTCTGAATTATATCAGTTACCAAAGAAACAGCCAAAGGTGCTAAATACTTTGAAATGGGAAACAACCACCACCTGACTTGCCAGCTCATTTAGTGAGTGTTGGAGTGAATGTGCTGCAGCACAGAGACAAAACTGTCTGGGGTCCATCCAAGAAGCAGTTCCACCCAAATTCATGACAGCTAACCATAAAGGAAAAGGAAAATAAAAATTTCTGCCTTCCCATTATGGAATTCACCATCTATCCCTCTTTATGGGGCTTGGACAGGGCCCCAGCACCAGCTGAGGGCTTTGGGTCCAGCTGCCCAAGATCCCTGGCTCTGGCTCTGGCACCCCAGCCAGGCAGAGGAGGTGACACTGCCTGGCACTGCCACCTTGCTGGGCACTGCTCCTGCACAACTCCCCAGAGCCCCTAGATGCTCCGTGCTCTGCTCCAGGGCTGGGCTGCCAGCAGTGCTGCCAGCCAGGGGGGCACCTCCTCCCCAGGGAATTGGCCCACTGAAAACTGCTTTTGGGGTGACTAAAAATAAAGTTAGGGAACATAAAAGTCACCCCCACAGTCTGCAACGTGTGAGAGTCTGGTGATGGATCTGAACACAATTGTGTGTTATAGAAATAGATGTCACAGTCTCTTTCTCTGACTTTGCACCATGCAGAATGGTCAAGGAGACCTTTACAAGGGGACTAAAGACAATGTCCCAAAAACAAAGAGCTTATTTTGCTCTAGGTAAATGTACTGATATGCATGGGTGGCTTTTCCAGTTCTGGCACATTGCTTCAATCTTTTCTTTCCCACCATGTGAACAAATGTTTGCTTGCTTCTAGTTCAAAACAGGCTTTCCAAAGCAAAATCCACCCAGATGGTCGCCAGACTAAGGGGGGGAGTCTCAGATTGCTCTAAACAAGTTTTTAAACCAAAGAAATTGTTTTCTACAGTGTTCCTCACTGATGAAGCCTTTTCTGCTGTTGCTCATGACACTGATAGAATAAGCTGCTTTTGTTGATTAAAGCTCTACAATCCCATAGGCAGCCTAAATCCTATCAAAAGGTTCATCTCCTCAGATGTTCTTTTAAAGTTCTTTAACTATGGTTTCTGAATTCTCCCAACTGTTTCAATCCTCATAGCTAAGCCCTTCATGCTATCTTTGTGTAGGTCCTAGGAATGACATGAGCACTGCATACAGTGCACATTTAGTTCAAAATACCATTTATCTTATTTTTGTACATGTGTCCCACACAAAATTGCACTCCTCATGTGCTGCATGGCAGTGGCAGAGTCAGATTTAGCTGTGATTAGCCCAAAGCAGGAGGGTCTTCATCACATCCCAGCCCTCCACATCCTAAGCTGTTGTGCAAAATCCCCTTTCCTATAGAGGGAACTTCATAACCAATACCAGGGTGCTGCAGTGTGGGCTGGGGGATGCTGGAGGAGCTTTGGGACTGCTGATGCTACAGGGATGCTGTGGTGCAGGTGAGGAGGGATCTGGTCACCATAAGGCAACCAAAGAACTTGAAATACCCAACTTCAATCCCTGCAAGGATTGGCAACCAAAGAATTGACATACCCAGCTTCAATGCCTGCTCCATTGTTGTGTGTGACCTTGGGAAGAACAAAAATCTCTGCCTGAGTGAAATGGAGAAAAATGCATTTCCTCACCTCCTGCAGTCATCAGGCTCCATCCCTGAAAGCTGCTCAGAGCCTGTGAACACAGAGTAGGTACAATGGATTGATGGTCTTTCCATTAACTTTGGATGAGACCTTATAGGCATTGTGCATTTCTCTCAGTGCTCAAAGGAAGCAATTATCCTTATTTCCATCTGTTCTTTCTCTGCCTGTGTCCTTTAAAAGCTATGGCAAAGGCTGACGAGGTTGAAAGTGCCTCAGAAATAAACAAAGTGAAACAAAACCGCTCATCAAAATATGTCTGCAAAATATATATCTATACATAGGGTCAAGTCTGAAATTTTTGCAAAATATTTTTGTGAACCATCATAAAGATTGTCTTTGAGGCTTGGGTGAGTGACAGCTCCTCATCAGTCTGTTCAGGTCAATGGCACAGCTGGGGTTTAAATAAATAATTTCTGAGTTATTGGTGTTTTACTTACAAAACACTCTCATTTTACAATCTTTGTAGAACTGGCTCAGAAATGAACAGTGTAATTGACTTATTTGAGAAGGAAAACACAAAAAAATTGCTACAGCTAGAGAAATCCAGTTCAACAAAAAGATCATTTCTGCCCAGTAAAGTCATGCTCACCCACAGCAATTGCATTTTTTACCATTTGTTAAGAGACCTATAAAATCACCTGAAACAAGACAGATCAGTATTGGCTTTGTACAAACCCAGCTGCAGGAAAAATGGGAGCAGCCTCTCTGTGAGAGGGGGAAAGGCAGGGTGCTGATGTGGTACCAGCACAACCTCTGAGGAGAGAAAAAAGCCTTGTGACATCCTTAAAATTGTGTTCCTAAACCTCCCATCTACATGGGCTCTCTCTTGAACTCGGTTTAGCTGGTGCCAAATAGCCTCCTAAAACTTCTTCATAAATCTAAATTGCCAGCTCCTGGGGAAACTGCAGGCTCTTACCTGTGATATTGATCCTCTATTACTCTGCCTGCATGAAGGGTTAAGAAATGATGCTGCAGCCCCCTTTAAACACTGATCTGTTGGTAACAACATATTCAAAGACTTGGAAATATGATGAATAGTTAGGAATAAATCCAGTTTCATTGCATTTGAGGCTTGATAGCACGTTTGATTTTTTTATAATGCATTCTCAGCAAGCTTTAGCATCTTTCAAGTATCAGAGAAAAACCTGACCAGCAGCAAGTGCTCTGGGAAAGCAGAACTTGCCTCACCTCTTCTGGAGCAGGTTCAAAGGATGTGGTGAAAGAATGGCCAGGGAGTTTCTGCTCTTTCTCATAGGGGTCACAGGTCCTTCAGGGAAACAGAGATTTGTGTGTCCAGCTCTAGAGTAGAAAATCAGTGTTGGTGTAAAGCTGGACAAGAGCAAGGGTCAGGAAAGCTTTGAAAAACTTCTTGCTGGACACTTTTAAAACTGAGCAAAGTAGGTGAGAGCAGGGGCAATGGTTCATTTCACTTCCAGGAGAATTCAGTGGGATTATGAGATGGTCCTTCCTCTTCCTAGGTGGGATGGTGTGAGGAATAAAGGTCAGATGCTGAACACTTCCAGAGGACCCCATTCTGGCATGCTTTGTCTTTCAAAACATTTTTAGAGTTGCTCAGACCCTGCTTAGAAAAGGCCAGCACCACTGACTTCCTTGATAAGCATCAAAAGAGGAATAAACAGAAATTGACACCTGACACTGAGGTTGCTCCTGAATTCCTACCGCTCCCTTTATTCCTTCAGTGGACACAAGACACCTCAGTGGAAGCCTGGATTTCTGCCAAAGGCTCTTGGGGGAAACTTCTGTTTCTGTTAAAGAGGCTCAGCCTTGGCTACCCAAACAAATCAGCTGGCAACAAAGGTGTTAAATTTATCTATTCTTTACTAGGGAACATGGGTAGAAGTGAAATGTCCATTTGAAAATGTATTTCCATCCGTGTGTGGATAGGCCTTGGTGTCTGGAAGTGTTATCAAGGTTAATTAGAAAAATTATCTCATCAGAACAGAAAAGAATCAGGTGAGTGGAATCTCTCTGCCTGAGACACGCTAATCTCTCCCTGCTCGGTTCCAAGTGCAGCTGTGATCCATCAAAGTCACTTGGCTCTGCAGAAGTTCAGCCCAGTGTGGCAATTCTTGCATTGCACCCTCAGTATTAATGAACATGGGTGTTGCCACTGCTTCCTGCAACAAAACACAGTAAAAAAAAAAAAAAAAAATTAAAAAGCAAAGCTCATGTATCCATGCTATTAAATACTGTTGCCCTTTGAAAAGATACGCGCATGCTGTTTCTCTCAGTGGTTTGGGAACACTTTCCCTCAGTTAAAGTGAAATTGTGGTCTTTCCCTGTCTCCATTGTCATTTGATTGTTCTTATTCAATATTTATTAAATTATTTTGTTTTCTTCTAAAAAAATCTGATGCCTGGCCAGGCAGGGCAGTGAATAGGAGATGCAAAGACACTGCAAGAGTGTCTTTCAAAAGAAAAGTTAATGGTATCACTGAGTCTGTACTTGCTCAGGTTCTACCCCACTACATTCTTCCTTTCTTCAAGTGGGCAATCACCACCACTCATACCTTGCTGTTTGTCCAGGCCATTGATTTTGAAATGTTCATTGTCTCCTTCAGTAAGGTTTTATGGATCAAAAAGTCCCACACAGCATGATTCAGGGCTCACCAGTCATGCAAATTGGGTACTAGTTGGAAAAGATTGTAAGAGAAGCCAACAGGTATACCAACAATACCAAAACAGGTATTTCTATTTTCACATATGACATTTCTCACACTCTCCTTTGGGAGGATTTTGCTATGTCTCTAGGTCCCAGTCTTCTCTCTCATCATTCACAGGACTCATTCCTTTGACTTCAGTTTCAGGAGTGCAAGATTTAGCCCATCATGTCTCCTCCAAGATAAATAAACTGCTCGCTCTTTTGTTTTCTCTTTTGTGAGAGTTACCCAACATAGGATGCAAGCCTTTGCATGATGTCTCTGCTCGGGCACTGCTCCTCACAGAGGCTCGAGGACAGAGCTTCAAAGGGGACAAAACTGCCCCAAAATTGTCAGCATCAAAATCCATTTTTACATTTCGCTACACAGTGTCACCATAAATAAAATGGAAAA
The DNA here is from genome assembly GCF_050655825.1 of Lonchura striata. Classification (NCBI taxonomy): domain Eukaryota; kingdom Metazoa; phylum Chordata; class Aves; order Passeriformes; family Estrildidae; genus Lonchura; species Lonchura striata. The sequence continues at coordinate 5,969,350 of NC_140709.1, read as the reverse complement.
TCACGGCCGCAGCTCTCTCGCTTTCTCCCTTTATCAGTCCTTGTCCTTTCTGCTGTGGCAACACAAAACAAGCAAGAGAGAAAACAAATTAAATTACCCTCTGGTGCATGAAAAAAAAAAAAAAAAGCCATTTAGTCTAGAATTCCCACTGGAGCTGTCAGGCTGCAACAGGGAGAAAAATCTTGTAATGCCACTCTGCGATGTGTGGGAGCATTAAGTGCTTGTTGATCTCCTGGCCAAGCACCGTGTACAGGAAGGCACCAGTCCCTCTGCAAGGGATGCAGGGAGCCATGGGACCGTGCTGCAAAACTCTTCTGGGTATTAGGAAGTTCCCACAGCCACCAATCCATTAATCACAGCTGTCCTCACAACATCACCCCTACAGTTCCAAAGTCAGAGCAGCATTTCCAGCACAGCTCAGGCTGCCCCGGACACTGTCCAGCAGCAGATCAGAAAGTTTCCAATCTCCAATTTACCTACAGGTTGACTCCTGAAATGCATTTTTAAAACTGAATTTTGATGCCAGTAGAACTCACAATTAGAGACCCTCTGTTGAGAAAAGTTTGTTTTGTTCCATGCTGATTTGCAGTGTCCCTGATGAGCAGTTAACAAGATGTCAATTAATCATGCAAATGGGAAGAAATAGGTATACAGATAATTGCTCTACATGGAGTTAAGATTTGGGACTTCATATAGTTACTTTTCTCTTATTTGGCTTGTTTTTGCTAATAATTTTCATGACTTTCTACTTTTGCTGCTAAAGATAAACAGATGCTCAATCCCTCTGCTGTGTCATTGTCTTAAAGGTCCTAAAATTCACATTTCTGGCAAATTTTATTTCACATTGAATACAAAACAATATGCCCAAGTAAAGGGTTCTGTTCCTTCAGAAAATGTGCACTTCCTGCATGGAGACTGCCCAGACTGTCAGCATGTGTCTGCAAATCCAGCTTTTCTCCAAAACATGGTGCTTCGTGGGAATATACAAAGTAACTTTGCAGTTCAAAAAGGACATATATAATTTTATCACCATGCTGGACACTGCACTAACAGATATGAGGTATTTGCAGCCCTTAAGCCCAAGCCAGAGCCTTCATTAGTCATGGAATTAGTTTGGAAACATGTTTAAGGTTTCAGGGCAAAATTCACAAATTCACAAGATCCAGTAGGATGATGTTGCTTGGCAGAAAATGTGGCTGGGCTCAGGAAAGCTCCCACCCAGAGCAGTGTTAGAGCTTCAGCTCAGGCCATCATCAGAAAAACCACAATCCATATCAGGCCTGCTAAACCCCAGCGTTTTCTTCATCATCAGGAAATGAGACTTAGGGCTTCTATACCAAACTATCCTGGGGGATTCATCAAGGGCCACAAAATTATTTCCCTCACATGACTGTTTCAAAGGTTGAATTTGGGTAATTGCATAGATTTAGAGGCCTGGGGAGCACAGAGTAGTGCTAATGGTGCCCAAAACCTAAATTCACCAGCAGAGAGTCAGCCAGGGGAGGTAGTGCTGGCAAATTTCCACTCAGGACATTTCCTTGGCTGCCCAGACCAGCCAGTCTGGACTGTGCAGGTGTGAATATTTCAGGGTGCTTTAAAGGGTTTGACATGAGGGGACCAGGTCGATGCAGCACGAGCCTGGGAGAGGCTGCAGGGACCAGGGGGGCAGCAGGATCCTGGTGGAGCTGCCCACGGGAGATCCCTCCTGGCCCTGCATCACCCAGGGAAGGTGAATCTCCTCCACCACGGGCAGAAATCCCAGGCTGAAGGTGAGGAGGTCCCAAGAGGGACTGAGCAGGGCTTGGGGACAGGACTGGTGGCCACACAGCTCCTGCAAAGCCATGTCCCATGCCACTGTCCTGGGACTCTGTGCAGTCCGCACATGTATTTTCCTCTTCCATCCATTGGGAGTTTCCCCTTGGTAATTTGATTTTGCTGTTCGATGTTTTCCTGAGCATATGCACTGATTTTTCCTTCTTTTTTTTTTTTTTTTTTTTTCTTTTCCTTTTTTTTTTTTTCTTTTTTCCTGGCAAAACTTATCCAGTGATGATTTGAAAGGCAGCAAAGGCATCTGGGGAGTTCCTCTTGTGCTGTTATGATTTAGGCTTGAAATCACTTAATTGCTGTTTCCTATACTTCTCATTTTCAGTTCCCTAATGACTGTATCAATTTGTTGCCTATTATTCCCAATGACAGGGCAGTGTTTTTTTGTGTTTTCCACAAGCCATTTTAAAAACTCTTGCCTATGAGCTGCAGAAGGATCCAGCTTTTTGTCCTGGTTTGCCCCCTTGTTCCTGTGACCAGGAGGAATTCTCACATAAGGTACCAAGTGCTGCAGGTGAGATTACATTTGGTTAAAATTACTGAATGCCACTAAGAATGCTCAAAGATTTCCTGAGTTTTTCTATTGCATATTGCTTTTAATTTAAAATATTGACTATTGATGGGATTCTATTGAATTTTTGTGAGGAATTACAGTAGTTATAAAGTTATAAAAATCTTGAGTTAAAAAATACACAGCAAAACAAGGACAATAGATGCAGAAAGGCAGGAAAGCAAAATTAGTGATATGAACAAGGGAAAACAGTGGAAAGTAAAATAGGCATAAATTAATTCACACTTATAGTGGGTTAAAATAGAAATTACTCCACGAAACTCACTGCTACAATATTTGTGAGAAAAATTATCAAATCCAGGATGTGTTTTTAGTGTTGCAGCAGTTCTCAACTCTGGGACAAACACCCTGCATTGATGCAGATCCCCAAGGTCAAGAAGGGACCCTTTTCAGGTCAAATTTGTGTAACAGACTTGTGACTGTTAATGCAACAAGAAGATAGCTCATAAATCACCTTATATATCAATAAATAATTTTTTTATTTGAAATAAACTCTCTTGTTTTCTCCACTTATATTCTGTTGCTTTTGCTTTCAAATGTCTAGTTCTGTATTTTAGCATTGAAAGGAATAAATATATGTTTCAGATTCCTCTTTGCCATCTTGTGTTTTCAAATGTTAATCAGATGATTAACAAATTCTACATATGAGATTTTTTGATTTTAAGAGGGACTCAGAGTTGTGTCTGCTGTCTGCACAACAGACAGTTTGGTTAAAAAATTTCTCACTTTCATTTGTTCTTTTATGTTGATGGGCACTTCACCATGAGCCAGACACAAGTTAAACTTTACCAATTTTATGTTATAAAGGTATTTACAAATAGGAATAGTGCCAACAATCTATTTTTGATTATCATACTGATCATTGGGAGTAGTAACATTTAAAAATGGGCTATCATTAAAAGAAAGCAAGCTCATGAATGGTGTCCAGAGTAGTCCCAGCCCTCTGGAAGCATATGGCACAGTGTTCAGGGGATGGCAGGTGGCAGCCAGCCTTGAGAAGGAGACTCCACTCAGCTCCAAGTGCTAAGGGAGGATATTCAGCCTATGTCCCTCCAAGAAATCTGTGTGAAGTTGGAAAAGGAAATGCTAATGATGCCTTCATAAATTATCTTCTTTCCTGGCTCTAATGGAATAATTTCAAGCTTCTGACACACCAGATTATTACCTGATCACAGAACCTCACAGGAGCTGCTGACACTAATGGCCACTGATATTTCTTAACCAGGATTTACAAACCAGGATTTCATATCTGCAGTGTGTGACAAGCACAGCTTCAGCAGGAGGTGAGGCTTCCTCCAGGGCTCTGACCTCGTGTCGATTTTCAATCAGGCTGAGAGAGTTGGGGCTGCTCAGCCTGGAAGTGTCCAAGGCCAGGCTGGATGGGGCTTGGAGCAAGCTGGTCTAGTGGAAGGTGCCCCTGCCCATGGCAGGAGGTGGAACAAGATGAGTTTTGAGGTCACTTCCAACCCTAACCTTTCTGTGATTCTGTGATTCTAACATTCTGCTTTTATTAAGTACCTCATTTACTAAATTAAAATTTTTCCTTACTTCCATTTAACCTCACTTTCAACAATCATTGTCATGATTCCTGTTTTCAGGATTTAATGTCTGGATCCACAAGGCAAAGTCCCAGTGAGCTGGACCCACAGGGCTCTGAGTTCCTCCACATCAGCTGCATGATTTCAAAGGTGTCATCATCCCATATTGGAAACTGTGTTAGACTGCAAGTTATCTGGAAAGGTCAGATCTCAGTTCCATGACTCAGACCTGAGAGCACACTGTTCATGGTATATTTTAGTTTTCAGCACACCTCTCACTGGAGCATCTGAATAACTTATAGGTTGCACTGTCATTTAATATAAATTCACATACAGAGATAGTTTAAAACTCAAAGAACTGCCAGCCAGAAACACAGCTGGACAAATGCCAATTTTTGTTCAATTTATTCAAAGCATTTACAGCTTACTTGGTTACTTTGATGTAGTGCATTGGGTCAAAATACCCACCAAGCACTTTTTTTTGTGTTTGAGGCATGTGTTTAGAATTAGCTTAGACAAGGTGCATTACCCTTGAATTATCTGTGTGAGCTAAAGCAAAGCAGATGCAGGAAGAATGTGATTATCTTGGTAAGGTTTGTGAAACAGATGCAAGTTCTAGCAGTAGAATAAAGCACCCTTCTCTGTTACTAATGTTGTTGCCACCAGGTTAATAACCCACTGCACATCCACCACCTCTTTACTCAGTCTACTGGCCAGACATGTGAAAAAAATATTACTAGGAAAAGGTCATATCAGAAATATCTACTTAAAATTAGGTTTACCCATGGAAACATTGAACAGACACTCTTCTGGCTCCTACAACAAATCCCACAACTCAGTAAAAGCAAGAATCATCTTTCTGTTCACTTCACTTTCTTTTTCAATTTATTTGCCCTCAAAACAGCATACTGTAAAAGCACAGGCACACAATGACACCTAGCACAATGCAGGTTCCCCCATGCAATAACTTTTTAGTACAGGTTTGGTGATTGCTTCTCGCAGTCCGAGTGTTGAGGTGACCCCAAGAGTGTAAAAGTCCTCGTTTCCCAGCCCATGCAGCCAAAGAAGGAGTATGGAATGTGTAAGACTGGCTTCCCAAGGTTGTTTACTTTTCCTTAGCTATAACATTCTTTCTCTGACCTGCTGAGCTCCATCTAGGAAGTTGGCCATGGCGTTCTGTCTGCCCTCTCAGGCAGTGTTTACATTTTATACCAAAAACTACGTGTGCTATGTTTACAATAATGTGCCAATATCAATCATTTATGTTGGACAGTGTGTCTCTACCTTAAACCAATAGAAAAGTGTCACCATCACAGCAAGACATGGAGGGCAAGAAGAAGGAGAAGAGTCAGGACACATCCAAATCCTTCCATCTTGTCCCTTTGAACTCCAGTCTAAAAAGCCCCAAAATTCTACTTTTTTACCCTGTGTTAATTCAACTATCACACGTCTGAAACCCTTGTGGCTTGTAATTCCTCATACAGAGTTGGCAGCTTTTCCCACGGGCTAAAATGGAAGCTACAGGTGTTTTTGACTTTGTGCCAAGGTCTCTGAGTCCTCTGCCAGGGTCTGGAGCCAGTCAGGACAGCCAGAGGGATGTGCTGGACTCCCACAATTGCTGAGCCCAGAGGAGACAAGAAAAGGTGTTTGGCTACACGCCCTCCTAGCAGCTTGGCCCAGTCTCGTGGGTGGCAGGGATGGGTGGGGGCAGCCAAACCACCTGCGGGCTGGCAGCCAAGGCTGACCTCAGGAGTCTTTGTGGGGCAATTTGTTTTGCCTGAGGATGATGAGGTGACAGGCAGGTGCTTTTCAAAGCTGACTGCACTCCATACATATTTTTTTTCATAAAGGACCTGGAAGAGGCTGGTAGGTGCTCTGGTGTGATCACATTCACCTTGCCTTCCTTTTGTCCTGAGCTGGGTAGCCCATGGGAGGAAATCTCCAAATACCCAGTCTTGCCTCCCTCGGGGACTGGTTTCGCTCCTGTGCCATGGGCTGGGGCCATGGCCTCCCTCCCTGAGCAGGCACTCCTTTCATCCTGCCTGCAGCTGCATCTTGCCTGATCCACACACAGGTGAAGCAGAAGATAAAGCTCCTTCATCCCTCTCTGTCACTGGAAATAAACAGGAAAGGTGGGGAATCTAGTGCTGTGCAAGGCACTAAGTCATACCTGCCACAAAGTTATAATGTGAGATGAACCAGAAATGTAAGGACTTTAACACTCAGCTCACAGCAGGCTGGAATATGTGGAAATTTTTCTAGGCATGAGTCCTTCACAGATTTCAATCCCTGCTTAAAAAAGAAGAATCCTTTAAGACATCACGCACTTGCCTACTAAAGGAAATTGACAAAGGAAAGATAAAAACTTATATATTTCTATCACCAGCCTCCTAGGGAATAAGTACAGAGCTCTATCTTACTCCTCAGCACCGCATAAGATACAGAATGCAAAATTTCCTCCTTGAAATATTTTGGCACAAACAACTATCCTGCACTATTTGTTTAGAAATCCAGTGGGGCTTCACTGAATAAAAGCTAGCATCTTCATACTGGTAGTTGAAATAAGAATTAATTTCATGCACAATTGGCAGCGCAGAAGGAACTTCCTTGATATCCAAGGAGCAAAAGATTTTATGAGGCTGCATATGTATTTATGATTATTTAAGGTTCTTGTTATAATTGAAGAACATTTAAGGAGAGGATTTTTGTATTTTAATTTGCATAAAGACAATAAAAACTCTTTGAGAAGCAATTTCTTCCCATATAAAAAGTGAGAACATAGCACCTTAGTGGCACAGACATCTGTTACTTAAGCAGCTGCCACCATGTAAACCCCATCAAGCAGCACAATCCGCCAACCAGAAACCACCCAAACCACATCTGCAGCCAAAATTCAGTGGGTGGCTGGGAGCCTCCAAAACAGGTTGAGAAATGATGGGCTTTTCTTCAGCGCCCTCATTACACGTCCAGTGGCCCTTATTTGTCCATCATTACCCAACGCCACGCGGCTCCGGCGCCGCTCCTCGGTGCAAAGTCAATCCTGTGATCTACAACCTGCAGCTCTTGCCTGCAAGATTCATACCCACGGAGCAGCAGATAAATATCCACTTCTTTGTTTCTCATTATGCCTGTGCTTCAGCGTCCTCACTCGGGAGCTGATGTATCAATATCTCTGCCAGAGGTTAAATATTGCCTGCTTAAGCGCTGCGTGCAGAGAGACAAACTCGCAGGGCCAAATTCAGCAGCCCAGCAGCACAGGCGAAGTCTGGGGCTGATAAGCCCTTTCTGAAGTCAGCTTACACTTTAAATCAGGAGTTCATGAAAGGCATTAAGAAAAACTATTATATTACTAGAATGGATGGCAGTACAGTTTATATGTTACACCTTGAAGTAAGCAGCAGGATTTTCAATCACTTGATAACCTTGAAACTGCTAAGGTATCAAATTGCTATCATGAATATTGTACAGGAGCAGAAATAACTCAGAAAGCTGCCTTTGTGAATAACAATATGGGAAAGAGCAATGTTCTTCTGGGCTGGGCTCACAATAGCACCGAAAAGCAACTATACATGAAGGCAAGGCATGTACTTAAACAATCATATTTGCATTTGACTATATATCAATCAGTTATCAGTGCAGCTGCATCTTACCTGGCCCACAGAGAAAATAAAGAGCCTGCTAGACAACTTTGCCATGCAGGAAAAAAGAAACTGCAAGGGATTAATTTTTATATATCCACCTGAAACTATTAGGATAAATGCCCTCTACTTTGATAGGCATTACGTATTGAACAAGTGTTTTAAAAGAACCACAGTACAGATCCACCCATGCAGGAATTTAATTTAAAGCCCCAGTCAACATGTCTTCCTGGTTTGAATGGAAGAGCTGTTAACATATCTTGAGCCCTGATTCTGGTTTCATTTACTCTGCTTGAAAATGCTGAGGTTTTCCTCCATAAGGAAAAGCTGAGCTCCAGGCTTCCATGTTTACACCCAGAATCAGTGGAGTTTATACCAAACTCCATTTTTGTTCTGAGCATGGGTTTAGTCTTGTGGCATTTTCAGGTGACACAGCCTACTGAGATCATCTGACAGCCATGTGAAAACTCAATGTCTGGAGTGATTCATCATTGTGTCAGATTGTCCCTGCACTTTGTCACAATGACTGACAATAGGGGAAACTTGGAAATAATACAAAGATTCAATGCTGGCTGATAATGCCTGCATTGTGATTAGAGCAGGCAGTGAGCACGTGAGGGGAATGCTAATTTTGTCCCCCACCCCCAGTTTCATACTGCTTGTGCTTTCAACAGCTGGATGTCTGCACTTTCTTTCTTAATCTTCACTCCTGTGGCATTTTTAAGTGCAGACCCTTTTTTTCCCAGCATGTTTAAGAGCCATATTATTACAAATGCGAAAAGAAGTAATACAGTGCAAAAGGGTAAATTCTACCAGAACCACTGGGCACTGTTAGGCAGGAGCACCTCTGGTGGATGTGCCCTTCCCTCCCAAATCCTAACCTTATCATGGAATCTCATCAGCATCTTAAACAAAGGTAAAAACCCGTGGAGCAACACTTCCAGGATTGCTATAAAACCCAACAAGCATGAGTGAATTTGCATGTGGAGTGGGATCTTGCAGCAGGATCTTATAAAAAATAATCATTGAAAAATATTCTCTTTATTTTGCATTAACTCACAATAAAAGTTTAAGGTAATTTCTGACTCGATAGGGTCTTGACACACTTAAACAGCCAGAAGAGGTGGTTGCAGCAAGTTACATGTTCTAAAGCTGTTCAAGTTTTATCAGTGTTCACAGCAACAACATCAGAGACCATGGACTTGCTGTGTAATTAACTGGGAGGAAAAGAAAGGCACTTCCTGTGTGCTCCAGCTGCCCAGGTGATTTTGTTGGGTAAAGAACAGGGGAGGGAAAAAACCAAATAGTAGCAAGGACCAACAAAACAACCACTGCTGTGTCTACCACAGTAATGAAGGCAGCAGAATTTCTCCCATTTCTGAAAATATAAGAGGAGCAAGTGGCTCTGGTGTATGTCCCTTCTCCAGGGAGAGGACAGTGGCCTGGCCCCAGGGTGCAAAGGATAGGACGATCTGCCTCAGTGGATTTTCCCTGCAGAGACTGGTGTGGCATGTGCTGCATCACCAGACAGGTGATTTTTAAAAATGGAGGAGTGCAAATTTCTCTGAAGAATCTTACTTGCTTACAAACTCAGAGGATATTTATAATTTCAGAGCTTATTCTCACAAGCAAGCCACTTAATTAAATGTGTGCTATTGTGCTTTAGAAGCTGGGCCCGTGGAAGTAAAAGAAAAAGAAATTTCTGTCAGAAGAAGAAGAATGATCCAGTTATCTAATTGGCACTAGCAGTGTATTTTTCTTTAAGCAAACACCAAGTTTAAAAGTAGTCAGAATTAAAGTGGGAAAACCTCCTGGAGCCTTGGTACTGTGCTGTGAGCCACTGGCTCTTTGTGTGAAGATCTGCATGATGCCAACAATGGTTCAACACATCAGAGAGAAGCCCGGGTCTGACTGGCCTTGCTTGATTTAAAGCAAAAGAAAAACCCCACAGGTCAAGGTGGAGTCACTCTTAACTGGCACTGGTGCACCTGAAGGAAAATGAGATCAAATTAAAACAACCAGTGGAAGTTACCTAATTTCCAGTGACCACAGCTTGGCCTGGGTTAGGTTTGAGTGAGCTGGGAGCTGAGGTGATTGAGGTTGGTTATATTGGAACCCAAAATGCATTTTACTGTGATCACTGAACATTTTATCCCTAACAAATATGGCCATATGGCTTGAAAGTGTTTAATGAATTGGTACATTAATTTGGGCTCAATGACACACTTCCATCCCTATCTGTGAAACTGCTTGGTGAACACAGCTCTGTGCTTTATCTAATTTCAGGGTGTTGAGTGAGGATACAAGAACAGCATAGATGCTAAAATACATCTACACAATAAATGATCCATAGATTACAGAGATGTCACAAGCTTTCTGTTAAATAGAGGTCCACAAGTGTTGCAAGCTGAGGGAAAGAATGAGTTTATTGATGTTGAAAAATCTCATAGCTGACTTTATTTCCTTTAAAATGAGCAGTAAAAAGCCAGACATATTTTTTCACTCTGTTGCTTTGTCAAGATGAGTTTGAACCATCAGCTTAAGGTCTCTGGACCTTTAACTTGTGACAATGGTGATGGAAGATGCAAGTTTCCTAAAATGTTTTAACAAACAGAATGGTTTCTGTCCATGTAGGTATCAAAGATATAGTCAGTGAAAGCAATACAAATCCACCATAAGATTGCAATCTAAATATCTGGGAAACAACTGGTATGTTCAATCATTCAGGTGAAATCATGTCTGGCCTTCCCATCACCTTTTTTTTCCTAGTTGTTTCCTTCCTATAATTAACACCTAGTATCAAGTACAAGATTTTTTATTTTTATTTTTATTTTACAAAAAACACTCTTCCATGTAGATTGCAATTATCTTTGCAATATTTTAATATTGAGAAAACAGCAAAAAATAAAGAGCAGCTTCATTTTTAATGCTCCAGTTTAATTTAAAAAATTGTTCAAGTAATTTAAAAATGTAGGCATTAAAATACCAATTAAGCTTCAGGCAATTTTTCCTATTAATTTTTATGACATCAGTACAGGGGTGTCACATAAAGGTGACCCCTTAGAGACAGGTTATTTTGAATTTAACATTTGACTGTACTAGTGCTGAGAGAAAATGAATTAATTTATGAAGAAACTACACCTATTTGGTTAATCCCAACAGGTTGATCTTTGAAAACCACATCACATTTCTCACAACCAGTAACTTAGCAAAGTAACCTCCTTTCAAGGTTTTAATTACAAAATTTTATTTCTCAGATGTCCATTTTGGGTGGCCACCTTAAAGTTGAAATATTTAAGCATAGTTTTAACTGTGCAGTATGAGCAGAACTGGAATTTATAGTTTGAGATAAAGGCTATTCTAAAGCTCAGTAATTATTTCTAAAACTGTTGTTTTAACTCTGTGTTGGTGGTTAAATGATAACATGATAAAATTCATTTATAACCTGAACTCTAATGCTGTAAGGAATAGAGCAAGTTTTCGTAGGGGCAGTAACATTAAAGAAAGCAGAAATTTCTTTCTGTATCTAATCTGAGTATCTGCAATTAAAGGTTTGTGTGTAACTGGACGCCCTAAAATGCTCCGAATAGATGACCTTGCAGAAACAGTTACTGGGAGTATCCTTATGGACCCAGAGAAACTAATTCTTTAAGCCAGCCTGGTTATGATGGATTTAAGTTAAATTGATCTCATTTCATTTGAGATCTTAAATTGGTTAATGAGGCTGAAATATGCTTTATTTCAGGGAAGTCGCACTGATCTGGACGAGGAACAGAATTTATGCTGACGTTTGAGTCAAGTGCAAATACCACCATCACTTCTTCATTACCACGTTAACTGGTGTGATCTGTTCTGCTCAGCAGAACTTGAACAAAATGTCAGGTTCCTAAATGAAGAAGCTCCTGGCTCTCGGTGAGAAACCAGCTGATTGGTTAAAAGTACTTCAACCTTTATTTAATTCATGCCTTATAAGTGCTCTTTGGCAGGAGCTCTTGGGATCTGATCTTATGTCACACTTACTGAAACTCATTTAATTATTGCAGCTGAGGAGGGCAGGGAGATGGTTATCTCACCAGGAAAATCTAATCCTCTTCTTTATCAGTTTAAATCCCAGCCCGGGGAAGTTGGTTTGGATTCCTGCGCTTCCTTCAGCCCCACCCGCTGGTAACTGTTTGTCAGTACGTGACACTTCCTTTTGGTGGTTTGTTTTTTTTTTGTTGTTGTTTTGTTTTGGTTTGGTTTTGTGTTTGTTTTTTTGGGATGTTGATTTTTTTTTGGAGGGGTGTTTTTTTGTGTTTTTTTTTTGTTTTGTTTTGGTTTTTTTGATTTTTTTTGTTTGTTTTTTGGTGGTTGGTTTTTTTTTTGTTTGTTTGTTTGGTTTTTTTGTTTGTTTGTTTGTTTGTTTTTTTTACGGAGGCAATTTCTACCATATATTTTAAAGGGTTTTGCAAGCAGATGTCCACGGACTCCCTGAACACAGTACTTGCTCTGGAAATCTCTGAGCTGCTGCTCTTAGCCATGCTAAGGTCATTAAGGTTGGGATTGCAGATATCCCCAGTGGTTGTTTCAGTTGCCAGATGAAATGAATGGGATAATTTGGATACTCTGCAACCCCAGGCACTGCCAAACCAGGGACTGCCTGTGCCTTCGTGCTGCAAAGGTGCTGCAGCCCCAGTGCCTCTGGAGCACAGGTTAATACTGAATTTTAATAAAGATCAAACTCCTGCCAAAGATTTACAAGTGCTTTTTATGGGTCCTTGCTAAAAGACTTTTATGCTTTGTTTTAAGGAGAGGGAAAAGGCAAAACCACACATACTCTGCCCTTATGAGCAAAACATGAAATGGTTTTGATGGAAAGGATATGCAGAATAAGGGATTCAGCCTAAGGCAAAAGACAGAGAATCAGTGACTTTTATAGCTTTGAAAATTGGCCTAATGACCATCATTAAATTAAAGTATCTCTCCTCCTGGGGGACTTTTGTTTCATCAGGGGTTGAACATCTTTTAGCACAATTAGTCACCCCCAAAGTGCTGTCATCGTAAAACTTAGCATTTTGAATTGTAACTTAAGAAAATTAGAAAAGACCAAACCATTTTGAGTGAGAATGTTCAGTAGTGGCACATCTTAGACCACAGTGGTTAGATTAATGATAAATTCTTATCTCTGTGACTCTCTTGGTACAAATTCCAACCTGAGCAACATACAAAACAAATAGTATAAATGTTTCCTTTGAAAACTTTTGTGTACTTCATGATTACACAGCTTATAAAGTTTAGGAGCCTTGGGCAAGCCAGCGAATGTGTAAGAGAAAGGCTTAAGAATTGTTTGTATGCTTGATTTGTTTTACAGTGCATTTGGTCTTTAGTTTTGATTGGATTGTCTTACTGAAACATGAAGGGCATTTAGAAAGTGAGGAAGTGAATAGGATACATTTGCAACTATATGCCCAAAAGCAAGATCTTAATGTCAGAAGTAAATTATAACAACTTAGGTTACTGATGACATACATTATAATTCAAAGCTTGGCAAACCACATCAAGGTTGTTCTTACCATGATCTGACAAATATATCTTCAAAGTCTCGTGTTTTTCAGGATTTATTTATGCTAGGAACTTCATAAATAAAAAGCAAATATTACCTATTCTTTCTAAATGCTTCTGAATATTTCTAAAAATTAAAACATTAAGCCAATAATTGTCAGAGTAGGATGGTTCCAGGGGGTAACACAGGTTTCAGCCATCATCTTTTATTCTGGTGGTTTTGGGTGACCTTGATAAAAAAAAAACAATAGTGTTTTCTAGGGATGGGTCTATAAAGGACTTAGGTCTAAACTTGTTGCCAGTAGGTGAGGGTATCCCAGGCCTGTAAACCCTTCTGCAGGTGATGTGGGATATACAAATATGGGAAGTTTTGCTTGTGAGCTGCAGAGAAGCACATGAGACCTCATGTTTGCCTGGCACATGGTGGCTCTCTGTGTGTGACCTGGAGGATTTTCCATCTCAGCATCCCAGGTCCCTTATCTGTGCAGAGCCAGCTGCAGTGCTGAGGCCAAGGGTGTTCCAGCTCCCTGCCCTGCCCTGGCAGCAGCCCTGGCACTGGCAGGGGCAGAGCAGTTCTGTAGGAGCATCCATCCCCTCCCTGAACATGACTGCAGCTTCCCCTAACCTGCAACTCCTTCACTGCCTGTACAAAGGACAAGTTCCCCATGTTCCCTGCTCCTTAACAGATTTCTCTTCCACACAGTTGTCAGGTCTTCCCCAAATTCTCTTAAACCTTCAACATCCACAGCCTCTTCTGGGATGGAGGCCCAAATTTAAATCACAAGTTTGGTAGTAGAAAAAAAGAAATCTCCTTTAGTTTGTTTTAAATCTGCTTTTACTTTGGAAGGGGGACTGGAAAGTCCCTGCTCACCCTCTCACTGCTATTGGTGATTTTACAGATTTTTGTCATCTCCCCATCACATATTTTGCAAGCTGAATAGTTACAGTCTGCCTGCTTTGTGAAGAAAAGCCTTTCCAGCAGCTTAACTCATTCGTATCACAGGTATCTGGTTCAATGCCTGATCTCTCCAGTGGGATTACACCACAAATCTCCCATTTCATGGTGACTCAACACCAAGTTTGTCTCCTGGGTGAAGTGAAACTCTCACCCCGGTTCAGGTTTTATATAAACAGAAGAAAGAGAGAGAGCAGGCACTTTCTGCAGGCTCCTAGGGGAATCATGGTCTTGTGCTCCATTCCCAGTTCTGCTGAATACCTCACTGTGCTGTGCTGATTGCTCAGAGCCCAGGCACCTCTTGCTCCAGTGAAGGAGAGTCTGGTTTAACTGCACAGTGAATGATGACGAGGAGCAAGGTGATTGCTCCCAATTTACTCTGGTGGAAATGGCTACCACTTTAGAATCAGGCCCACTGAAAACCCAAAAATAAAAATATTCACAACCCTTAACTATAATAAGCTTGATTTGTCTTCATTTCAGCTGCAATCAGCAAGAGACATCTGTGCTGGAGTAAGCCTGAATGAAACATGAGATGGCATATTTAGGTTAACAGTGCCTGAATTATTCTGGGCTTAGATTCTTGTGCAGGGTTTTAGTAGAAAAGGATCCATGTCATCACTGTGTCCAGACACTACAACAGCAATCTCCTGGCACAAAAGCCACCACATCATCACACCAGCCCCCAGCAGACAGGGCTGGGGCTGGACAGAGCTCCAGGGCTGGTTCTGAGCATGCCACGACTGCTGAAGCTTTCACCAAGCCCAGATTTATACCTAGTCTATTAACAGAACTCCATGGGGTTTTTGTTTATTCTGGAAGTGTACACATACTGAGCTAGGTCTATTCTCTCAGCAGAGCACAAGAGATTTTTGTTTTAGAATGCACGCAGTATTGTCATTTGTTTTCTGGAAATCCTAAATCTCCCTGAGGAAAGTTCACCAAAAATAAATAAAACATAGTAAATTAAGAATCCCTTAAACCCACATTATTTGGCTTTAAAAATATTGTAATTTTTGTTTGGTATTGCTTTATAATTATGTTGTCTGTAGTGTTCTGCCTCCACTCTGGTCTGTACAGAAGAATTGTGTGTGTTTGTAGCTTGTTCACAGCATATGCACAATAACTGCACTGTGCTCTGCTGGTCTGAATGAGAAATTAAAAGGGAGTTGTCATATGGAAAATTAAAAAAGGGTAAGAGCTACAAGAATCTATTTAATTCATGTTCTTTATAGCCTCCTGAAAAGAAACTAATGACAACACCTGAGAAATCTTACAACAGCTCTGAGTACCCCCCAGGCCAGCAGATTTGCAGTGTTATTTATATGTGCCTCCACTTCTGGAAACAAAGCCTGGGCATGGTATTTCAAGGCACTAAACTCTTAGTGACTAATGCACAATGTCATTATCAGGCACTAAGTGCTTCTTCTTCTTCTGTTTGTTTGGTGTTATTTCTATTTTTGTACAGCTTCCTTTGTTAAGATAGTGGCAATGAATCAGTCCTGTGCTCCTTGGGCCAGGATCTAGTGCAGTTTTGACTCTCAGGATACCAAAACAAAGCACATCCAGTACTGGCATTTTCCTAAGAACTCTAGACGTCTCTGACACCATCACATGAGTAAGAAACATTCAGTTCCCAAACTGCTTTACAAGAACATTTAATTCTTAGGATGGGAATGTCTAAGCAATGCCAATCTGTAATAGAAAAAACACAGAAGCCAGTGGGTTTGAAAGTGAATGAAATTGGTGTAAGATTAGAGTTTGGCCAGCTGGGATATGTCAACGTATATATGCAAGAACACCTGACTGTTCAAGAGAGAATTCCAGTTCAGCCTGAATTGGAGTCTGAGAATCCCCTGGAGCCTCATCACTTTTATTTCTGCAAAAGTTTCCTGTCAATAAATCAGTAGTACAGGTATCACAGAATCCCAGGGTGGTTTGGGTTGGGAGGGACCTTAAAATCAACTCATTCCAACCCCCCTGTCATGGGCAGGGAATCTCCCACTAGATCACATTGTTCAGGGCCCCATCCAAGCTAGCCTTGAAAAATTCCAGGGTCATTTTTAATAAGTGTGTTAAAAACCAAGTCAAAACAAAGCCACCCACTCTGCCTGTGCTCCCAATGCACTTTGAGCACAGGAAAATGGGAAGCCAGGAAGTCTAGATGGATTTAAACAAAAACCAGGCTCACAATTCTGCTTCAGAGGATCAAACCCCACAGGTTAGACTCTTCAAGAGCCCAAACATGTAAGAAGCACTGAGCTCACTAAACCAGACCTGCCAGTAACTTACTATGTTTTACACGGATTAAATTATGAGCCTCAGGGATCATTGATCCAGTGCTTGACAGACAGAGTAGCTTTCACTTGCATGGTCACTCCATGGAACAGAATTCTGGAGGGAAAGGAAGATGCCAAATGGAAATGTCTCAGCCAGCCCTGCCTTCACTGGCAGAACTTGGGCCACCCCAAGCTTTGCCCCAAAGTGGTCTTGGCTGGATGCCTGCCTTGCCTGTCACAGCTGTGACAGATTCCATTCCTTGACGTGGAATTCCAAGCATCATCTACAGCACACACTGAAAACATGCAACCTAAACAGCAAGGATTCTAGAGAAAGCAGTAGTTTTCCCACTCAGCATCTCATGATATTTGAGGAAATTATGAGTTATTTGCCTCTTCAAAATACTCAAAATACTGCAGTGTTTCCCAAAGCCCAGGGGTGGGATCAAGGGCAACTCCTGATATGTAAACACCACCACTGTGTCCATTACACAGCTGACAGCATTTATGATCATTGGCTAACTGGGGAAAAGTAAAATGCAGTTTTGTGGCTGCTCTAAAGCACCAGTGTTTTGGTTTTTTTTTCTTTATTTTTTAAGAAATTAAATATATTTCCACATTATGTTAATTCTAAAGTAAATTTCTACTCACTCTGTGAAAATTTGAAGTCAAATGAAAGGGAACTAATCTGGGTATCTTACTGTGGGAGAACCTGCAGTGTGAACTCAACCAAGCTATTAGACACTAGAGAAACCACATGGGAGGGAGCTGCTGGAAACAAAGCTTCATAAGTTCCACTGGCCACAGAATGACTCATTTCTTTCTTAGTTTAGGAATAGCCCTTGTAGGAGCAAATGGAAAAGCTGTGAGAAACTCCAGCAGGTAACTAATTACACAGTGCAAAATCAAATGCATCCATCCCATGTTCTTTACCCTTCTCAGAGTGTGAAAGGGTACTCCAGTGCCCAAAAAAAGGACAAAAATATCAAGGAATTTCCATGTTTCCATATATTTTCTGAAATAATTCCTTTTAAAATAATGCAGCAAGAACTGATGTTTTTGTGAAAATATTAATTCTTTTACTGAACTGCAAATGCCACTTGCACAGGGAGGAAGGAAAGCATGAGCCAGATGCAGAAAATTGCTCCATTTGCTGGCAGTGTAGCTATTTATATGTTGACAAACAGTTGTGCCAAGAGCAGATGGATATTTTCTAGGACTGAAGAACTGCTAATTGTTTGCTGCTGTTCCTCTCAAGTTCACGGGGGAAAGCCACTGGTGTTCTGCAGAGCAAGGCATGAAGAAACCACTTCAAACCAAGCATTTGGCAGAGTGGCTCAGCACCTCCTCTGACGGCGTGGAGGATGCCCTGAAGCAAGAAGATGCTCTGCCAGATGTCAGCTCAACCACTCCCAGCAAAGCACCAGGAGCAGCACTCCCCAAATCTTCTGTGAGCCCTTCACCAGGCTGCACAGAGTGCAGAGGTTTCCAGCTCAGCCTGCTGAACATCCTCAGCCTGTGAGGGTTTCACAGCATCTCACACGTATTTGAATCTCGTGGAAATATAAAAGTTTTTACACCACCATGCTGGATGATATCTATTTAATCTGACAGGGAAAAGGCATCTTTCCCTAAATCTGTGTATGAGTTACCTCAGCTCTGCCTGTTCCTATCTGAGGCATGCACTGCCCACTTACTGACATATCGGATCCTGCTAGAGAGAAGTGTGAAAAAAGTGAAGGCAGATGAAGAGCAAGACCTGTTTTGCTTTGTGTTTATTTTTTTTTTTAACCAAATTGCTCTTAGACCACTTTGGTAAAAAAAAGTCACTATCATGTGTCTTGATATTCTTATATATATCAGCACCAAAGCACAATTTAGTTAGCTTAAAAAAGTCTCGGATCTGATTTATCTATGAGACACACTTCACAACACAAACCAATTTTGCTGTAGTAATACCATGTCAATATTTCTTGACAGAAGACAAATGTTGTTATTATTTTGCCATTTCTTACCTTTGTAAAAGTTTAGAATTTTATAAAATGACTCTTCTTTACATGTCAAAATGGTAAGTTGTTGGAAAGAAAAAAAAATAGAAGCCATTCTTATATCTATCAACAGTGATGGATTCTATAGTTAGGTTAAAAATGATTCTGGCACAATATTGAGGTTCAAAAAATAAAAAGTAGGTGATTTTTTAATGGATATGTACATTTTTCCTATAAAAACTGAATAAAATAAAGCAGGAGAAAACCCATGAGAGCTATTTTTCATTTTGTTTTTTGGTATTAAAAAGTATTTATCTGTATGCTGTCTGCTGGACCCAATTGTGCAATACGTGTAGACATAATTTCCTCTCCATAGTGGTGATGTCCAGACAAAGCAGCCTCTCTTAGCTTTGCATTCATCCTCTCCTTGCCTCTCCACTACATGAAGAGTGACAAATATAAAATATCATCTCTGATTTAAACTGAGTTTAAGAGATTACTTAAAAAAAACCTAACAGAACTCTTGAAAGCAAAATATTTCAAGACTTTTCTTTGCCATTTTTTAAAAGTCTTTACAATGCTTAATAAATACAACTTTGAGGAACCATGCCTTGCACTTCCATATAGATCTCTCTCTTATGCTGGTCTATTCTTGTTTCTACTATTAGATCTTGTGCTAACACAAAAGCTTTACAAGACATGCAAGAGCCACTTATCTCTGCTTTAAACTGAGAGAGAAAATTTCCAGGATTTACCTTGGGGATTACCTGGGTGTGACTGGCATGGAGGGGGCAGATGTGCCCAGCTGATTCCAGATGTGCAGCACCTTGTCCAGCAGAAAGCAAGTGAGCTTGCACACCTTGTTTTGCTCTAAACTGGTGCCAGGGTCCTAAAGTTAAGCAGAGCATAGAGATGAGGGCCTCAGCTTTCATTCTGAGCACCATAAAATGTCACATGGAACACAATTTACAGTTTCATCCCCAGGCAAGCCAGGATTTAAGGACAAGGTAAAGAAAATGTGTGATGGCAACAGAGCACTTGGGCAGGGAAACCCAAACGACTTTATCCACCAAGTTATCCACCAGAGAGGGCGTGCATTGCTCTGTAATAAAACATGGTCAGTCCTGACCTTTGCAGAGCATGGATGAATCAATTCTGTTACTTGTTAGCCCAGACAGGATTCAGAGATGTTCCTTCCCAAGTCAAGAGTGAGCAGGTGGCAGTTCACAGATTCCTCACAAAAACCTGACACTGAGGTTTGGTATTTAAGCTGGGCTCAGCCAGTGAGCTAAAAGCAGAAATACAGCTTCAAATATGGGTGTTGAATCACAAATATAAACATGCAGCTATATGATACCTGTATTCAAATGAATTTGAAGCTGCAGACCAGCTTCAAGAAGCTCGGAGTCTGTGGAACAGAAAGACCTCAAAGACTATTACAACCAAATTTAACCAAAGTTACAGTATTTATATAAATATTCACACTTTTTTTTCTTCATTTTTAATTGTAACAAATCAAAGCCAAGAAAAACACTGCACATTTCATTTCAAACTAAGGATTGCAGAATGAAAGCCTAAACATTTTCACTTATCTAAGGACCAGCTGCACTGAAATCGCTGAAATTACTGCTGTGTTTTTATTTATATTGCAACAGCTATATTGGCCTAAAACTGACACAAAGGGAGAATTAGGCCATATATTTACATTCAGCACATTCTATGGCTCACTTTCATGCTGATTATTTTGCTATGTTTCCCAACTCCATGCTGTGTAAGTAGTTGTGGATGATTATTTTACACTGCAGCAGCTATAGGAAAGGTGTATCAATTCTTGCATAAAAGTAAATATACCCTGTATTCTGAACTTTAGGAACAGCCTTCATTTTTTCCTTAATCCTATGCATTATATAAGCAGAACATTAAAAAAATTACCTTAAAAATAATTTACCTGGACTTTAATCTGAAAATTGCATAATAACCCAATTACCGTATTTCAAAGATTTTAGATTGATTTTTGTTTGCTTGTTTCCCTTCTTTATTTCCTTCCTAGCACTGGCACAATGTCCCACAGAGCACATTGCATACATTCCCAGGTATGAGCTGGGGATACAGCAGGGTCAGTGAAAAGCAGAGCATATTTCAGTGCATATTCCTGTAAAATTACCATGCTTCCCTCCTTCTTTATCTTCCTCCAGAGGCACTAAGCAGATGATTTTGCAAAGACTTATGGATTCATTAAGTTTGAACCATGCCACATGTTCCTCCAACTTCAACAGAATTGCTCACACTGAATTTAAGCACATACTTAACTGTTTTCTTTATTAACTCTCTGAATTCTGCATGGAATTCATGAGCAGTTTTCCCTGTGTTCTTGTAGGTTTCAAAAATAAGCCGAGAACAAAACCACTCATAATAAAATAAAATAAAGTAAAAAAATAAAATAAAATGAAATAAAATAAAATAAAATATCAAATCAGTCAAGGAGGCTACTATGCTGCTTTATTACACAGAACATTTAACTTGATTAATTTTTGGGGAAAGGCAGTGACAGAACATATGGAACCCTTAATTATTTTCTTTATCTTTACAAAGATAGTGACTTATTTACTGAAGCTAGCTTATTTACTGAAGCACACAGAGCCATGCAAGAAGGGAATTTTTCTCAGTATCTTTGGACTTTTAAAGGGTGTCTGATATCTATTTTCTAAAAACTCTTTATGTACCTACAAATGAAAATGCTGCTTTTTCTATGAACATATCTCTTATTTGGAGTTAATGCTATGCATTCCTTTGTTAGATCTGTAAAAAATCATACCAATAAGCGAATTTATACTGCAGCCTCTGATTGAAAGTTAAAATTTGTGCACAGCAAACTATACAGAAATTAAGCACATGCATTTACCTGATACCTAATGATTTTAAGTAATTTTTGAGATATGTGTATGCCACATATGATAATTTTCCTATTGTTATGATTCCTATCAATTTCTCTTCATAAAATAAAACCGTGATTTTCTATTTCCCTGTCATGTCTCTTTGCAAATGTTTTTTAAAAGCTAAGAGAAAAGGTAATTAAATTCATATCCTCAGAACAGAAATGTGGTTGTGCCCCTGATTTGTTTCACCAGCAATCAGGAGCTGCAGATACAAAATATAATTTCATTCCTTGCCATAAAAATTACCTACAATACAGACCTTACTTTCTAATTTTAGTAAACGAATGTATTTCTAAATCCCCCAAGTTCCTGTCCTTCACTCTCCCCCAGTCTCAGCCTACTGCTACATAAGAACTTGACAGAGGGAGCAATTAATCCACACTGCCAAACACAAGAGGAATGTAATGCTTTTTCAAATATCAAATCAGTCCAATTTCATTTAGACTTAAATGATTTTTCTGGTCCCTCTTCATGTAGATACCTCTGCAGTCAATTAGCATTGTCACTTTTAATCTGTAATTCTCAGATACTGGTCATTTCCCATTAGAGGCTTATTAAATAGATTCTTATGGTCAGATAGACCCTTCTGCAGTGTAATATCCAAGGGAGAAAACTGACAGCCATTATGCAGCTGGCATTTACTGAAAGGTTAGATACTGCAGATAACCTTAATCACAAACTCCACTGCAAGCCAGCGAGCCACCCCAGCACTTCACAATCCCCCTGAACATTTCCCACCCAAACACTCTGAGGTTTCTGCTCAGTTAAGCTTAACCATCTAGATGTTTCCTAATTGAAATATTCTTATGTTTTAGAGCATCAGGCTTTACACCAGGCTTTCATGTCAGCTGGAAAAGCCTTTTCAAGAGCTTTGCAGCTCCAGAGTGTTTTGGTGCCTGTGAAGCCACATCCCCTTGAGCTGTGGACACAGGATCTCTGCTGGGTCCCATTGTACTGTCCTTACTGAGGCTGCCCGTGCTAAATCACTCATTTGGAGGAGTCCCACGAGCAGCTCAGCCAGGAGGCTGAGCAGAGACAACTTCTGGCACCAAGAGCCATCACAAGCAGCTGGGCAGTGACTTCAGATGTGCTGTTCTGGCACGGCATGGAGCTCAGACAGAATCAGAATTTCTCAGAGTGATCTTTTCTGTACACAAAGATGACAGCACAGGTGTCCAGCTTAACAGGATTTTGCCAAAAGGAGCCCTCTCTGTCTTGTTAAAAGGCTCTCAACACACTCTAACCCAAGTAGAAGACAAGGATTGGGGTTTTGTAAAATAAAAATCTGGCATTTAATTAATTTTTTTTGTGACAGAAAATTTATTTAAAAAAAAATGTGAAACAGCTGAGAACTCCTTTGAACATAAACTGAAAGGGAATGATGGCTTGGCTGGGATGTAGGTACATGCAGAAATCAATATATTCTTCATGTGGCCTTAAATAGTGACAGTTAAGTGCAGCAAAAACAGATGATAAACTGTCTGATTTGTTTATTTGCTGCCCTTCAAACTCAATAGAAACCCACTGTCTTAATGAACAACAGGGCAGATCTGTGTGACCAAAGTGCTTGAATCACTACTGGCTTACTGGTATGAGATCATGGCAAAGATTCCTACCCAGCAATCCCAACCTCACCAGCAGTGCTGGGGGCACGAGCAAACCTCTGCTCTCTGTTGTGCTGCTCGTGGTTGTGATGGCAAACACAGGCAGGATGGCTTGGCAGCAGGGGCAGGGAGACTGCAGTTGGGTTGTGGTTTGTGATGTGTCTTTGAAGCCTTTTTACTACCTGGACACCAGGTCTAAACCTGTGGCAAAATGAGGGACTGACCACGGATCTTCATGTTCTGGTTCTTAGACCTTCCTCCCACTGCAAATCTAGGAAATACATCATTTATGCAAAAACTAACTCACTATTAATTATCTGCTGCCAGTATTCACACAGTAGATATTTTCAATATGCATCTTTATCAAAATATCTGTTTCATCCTGAGCAGTGCACATGCATTTTTTTTTCCCCTTCTCAGATTTATTTAAGTGATTGCCTCCCTGATCAGTCCTACTGATTGTTTATCTCTGGTGGCACAACAGCACGCACAGAGCTGTGCTGCAAACTGACAGGCAGCATCTCACTGCACGGAATAATTCAATGCCTCATTAAAAATGAGAATTAGACGTGGCTTTGGAGATTAGTGCCAAGAGAGTTTTGCCATTTCACATTCCTGTTGATGCACACTGGAGGGATGTGCAGTGTGGATCAGCAGGGTTTCAATCAGAAGGCTCCACAGAGGTCACTGTGAGCAAGCCTGTGTGGGCTTTCTCCTGAGTCACAGGGATATGTGTGGGTTTGTTTATTGCTGAAATCCCTTCCAAAGCACCCCTGTTTACACAGCATTAGGGTGACCCAGGAGAGAAAAAATGGAATAAAAGCTGAAATCTCAGCATTAATGCTGCTCCTTGTGCTTGCACATCAGAATAATTTCTGTCAAACCCTGAGACACAATAACACCTATAACACAATGCTGTTTGCTACAGTCTAACTTCTCTATGCTTTACAGGTAAGTGCAATATACTTGAATTTTGGTTTGATTTTATGTTTGTGTGATATCCACAAAATAAATTAAGGTGAAAAAAATTAAACAACCTCTAGTTACCTTCCTCTTTGTCCTGTGCTTTTCCTATAACTTCCTATAAGGGATGAAGAATAGCAATTATTGGCACAATGAAAAGGATTTGCACGTTCACATTTTAAGGGAAAATTTGGTAATGAAATATTTTACTTTCATCCTATTAAAGCTTTTTCTTGAACCTTGAATTGGAATTGGAAGC
This sequence comes from Lonchura striata, assembly GCF_050655825.1. Classification (NCBI taxonomy): domain Eukaryota; kingdom Metazoa; phylum Chordata; class Aves; order Passeriformes; family Estrildidae; genus Lonchura; species Lonchura striata. The sequence goes on along the minus strand of NC_140709.1, from coordinate 5,945,254 downwards.
TAGAAAAATGCTTAATACCCTTCCAGCTTCCCTTGCTGGACAGACAAAGGCTTATACTAAGGGTGGAGTTATATTAAGGATTATACTAAAGCAGCCTGACTTTTCTGGCCGTGGGGACTGACACAAGTCTCTGGGAGGAGACTCCTTGTATTAATCTGTCTGCAAACACAGGAGCTGAGGGCAGAGAAGGACTGAGAAGCCCCAGTCTGTCCTTGCAGAGCCTGTGGACAGCAGCCAGTCACAAACTGTTCAGCACTGCTCCTTAGGAAAGCTCCGTGGGGCAGGGAAAGGCTGTGGCAGGCACATTTCTCTCCCTCTCAGGATTTTTCATAGAGGTGCACAGAGAGAAGTGAAAGAGAAAATAATTTCCATTTCTTCTCCTTGTTTTTCCTATGTGGAATGTGTTTGGAGAATTGTTTACCTGGGGTGGTGGCTTGGTTGGATTCTGGTGAGGATTGTTTGAGCCTGATGGCCAATCCAGCCCACCTGGGGCTGGACTCTCACAAAAGGGTCACAAGTTGTGTTAGAGTCAGAGATACAGTTAGAGAAAGTAGTATGTAGTTTTAGTCTCTTCCTTTTTATATAGTATATTAATGTATTTTAGCCATAGTTATAATAAAGAAATCATTCAGCCTTCTGAATTGAGTCAGACATCATCACTCTTTCCCATTGGGTTCACCTGCATTTACAACAAAAGGTGACTTGAACAGCCCTGTACAACAAACCAGGATTTCTGCTCTGCAGAAAAAGGACAATCTCTTCACAGCTCCCTGCAGCCCACATGCTCATGATAACTAGAAAGAGTCTCTTTGTGCACAAGTAATACAAATATTACACAGCTCACTACAGGGAATGAGAATGAGGGACTAAGCTCTAATATTCATTAACAAATAACCACTGTTTCATTAAGCTGAGCGGTGAGGACTGTGCAGAATGGAAAACCACAGTGATTTAATATAGATTTCTAGTTAGAACGTTATGATACCTGTAGAATACTTTACTAAATTACTGATGTCAGTTGTATTTCTCTTCGAGACTAGGGAAATAGGTTATTGGCACAATAAAACATCTAGAGGCATTTAAAATGTCAGTCTAATAGCAAGAACCAGTAAGGCTTTTAATTACCTTCTGTGCCATTTTTTTAATTGCTTCAGTGGCTGCAGTGCTTAGTGAATTCCTGACAGAGCAGCTGCAACTGACTTAATTTAAAATGTTTTTTAAGCTCTTGGAGGAAATATTAAGAAATACAACAGCAACACAGGCAACTGCATGGGATATTTTATGTGTGAATGTGAGGAAATCTTTGGCTGTTTGCAGCATGGACCAGACTGTTTTGTTTTGTTCACTCACGTCAGCACTCCCCTGCTCTGAGGAGGAGATCGTGTTGGCTGGCTTTTGTAGGAGTTGTGTTTTGGCAATTCAATTCATAGAAAGCAAAACCTATCCCCCTCGTGGTCCTGGCAGCTGCAGAGGAAAGACCAGAAGCTCAAGAGAAAGGCTGAGTGCCAGAAAATGTCCCAGGATGCTGGTAGTTCAGAGCTTATCCTTATCTTGCAGGTGCATTTGCAGCTCTTGAGATCAAACTCTGATATTTTTTTTTTCTTTAGGAGAGAAAGCTATTCTATTAACTAGGAAAACAGCATATGAACATTTTCCCCTAATAGAGCTTAACTTGCAGATAACTGGTGCATTCCACCCAAGGATTATCCACAGCGATCACAGAGGTGGACCTGAAGAATACCAAATATCCAAGCCAGCTCACTTTTTTTTCCCAGCAGAGAGGAAATGTCCACCTGCAGACTCAGGCTCCCCCAAACCCAGGTGCCACCTGCAGTGAAGCTCTCTTAGCCCACCCTTCCCAGCCTTGGATAACCAGCTTGGGCTCAGGCCCCACTGTCCCAAACACTTCACTGCCACCAGCCCTCTGTAAAGAGATTTATGTCATTATTTGAACTCAAAATATGTAAAAGCAGGAGAGGTTCAGATGCTGGCCCAGTGCTGCTGAAGTTTCCTGACACAGGGAGGCTGGGCTGGGAAAATCACAGCAGAGTTCCAACCTATGGCTCTCCAGCAAACCCATATGCTTTCAGGTTTATTTCATACTACACTGCACTCTGTTAATAAAATGGACTTTTAATCCATTTGAAAAACCACACGGGGCACAGATACATCTTGCAAACTTCTCTTTCCCTCCTGGGGTTTATCTCGATTAGGCTGTAAAAAGACATCATTGAAAAGGATTAGCTTAACACCTCCTAGCATTGTTTCAAAGGGTGCTTCTACCCTACAAAAGCACAGCAGTGTCACATTGTGGCTGGAACACGGTTAAAGGAAACTTTTTTTGCTAATAGCACTTCGGAGAAGATATTCTACTCCAGCACATGCAAGGAGGTGAGGATTTCAGCCACACAAGTGGTACACAAATTTACATTGCCTTATGTACTTCGATAAATGTAGGCAGGACAAATTCTTAGAGACATGAGGACACATCATAGAAACAAGAAAGAATTAAATATTCTTAATCCAGCACACTGATACTGTTGGACATTTAGAGTCATAAAATAAGACTATTCATAAAAAATATTGGATTTTTTGTTGTCGATTCCAAATGGAAAAGACTTGCCTTTTCTAGCTATTAATTTTGTCTTACATTGAAATGGAGTGGGAAAACATAGACATGAGATAGAAATGTACTGGCAGCCTTTCTAAACTGAGGCTTTAGCTAAATATACAGAGTAGTCCTTAGAGTGAATATTTAATAGCAATTTTGAAGGTCAGATGGAGTCAGTAAACCGTTTATAAATTATGCTGAAAAATTCTTTTGATGAGTCCTTGCAATAACTCCTTTTTGTGTAAACTGCAACTTATTCTACTGGGCCATTTCTAATTTCATTCATACTCACATAAATCAACAGTAAATCCATGGAAGTCAATGGAGTTACACTGAATACAGTGAAAATTTTTTATTTGATTATTCTAGGAAGTGTAAATTCATTGCATCAGATTTTTAGGATTAGTATAGTTTTAGTAGAACTTGTTGGTGATAAAATCCACCAGAAGATTTTATGCTCCAGTAGTCTAAAAATTTATGCTTATGAAACACTTGTCATAATTTAAAATAGGAGGTGTGTGTGTGTCAGATTTACAGGAGAGGGAGGAACTGGACCAGCACCTTTAATTTTAAGTGAGATGGTTTGATTTAAAGAGATTTTTGTCAGTATTTTAACTCATAGCATATAAAACAGGTTTTGGTTCATGACTGTCTTACAGGGCAGATTTTATTCTCCTTAGTACATCACAATAATGTCTTGTTTGCTTGAATATAAAGAGATTGCATCTTTTTAGATGTGCATAAATACAAAGAAAAAGCCAAGACTCTGTGCACAAAATACATCATTGTCATCAGAAATAAGAAAGCCTGGCCATGTGTGCATTTTTATTTTGGATTTAGTTCCAAAAGTCTTGTAACTGGGACAGATGTATGATCCAGTACAAGCATTTCAGTGTCTTACAGCCAAATCTCTTTTCAGAGTGGGTCTCTTTTTCTTACCCATCCATGTTCACAAACAAGCAGTCACTGATTTCTGTGTCAGCTTTGGTTGGACAATATGTTCAAAAGTTGTCAGCAGGTGTGCACTGAAACAGTGGGACTGCACCAGGCTTTGTTTGTCCAGAGTATTTCTGAATATATTTAATGATATAAACATATAAATGCTGTTATTCAAGGATATAAAATATCAGTGAATAACAGCAGACAGGTGGACACCTGAAGAACCCCCTGGATGTAAGGAAACACCTTCCAGCACAGTGACATCCATGCCTGCCACACAGCTTGGCACCCCAGAGTTCACATCAAGGGTTCCCTCAAATATTAAAGCAAATCAGGCGCCAGTTTTACTTGTTTTAAAGCACAAACATTCTGCTTTCTTGTCTGTGGCTCCATTTTCATGTTAATTTGATGCAGTATAGGCAAGCAAAAGAGCCTGGCAAATCACCCACCCCCTAGAATTATATACTCCTGTTAACACTTCTTGATTTCATGTGGAATTAAAATATCTGAGGAGAATACACAGCAAAATCAAGTCAGCAAGCTACATGAGAAGATGTCAAAGAGGACAGGAATAACTTTAATAGCACCTTAACATTAAAATATCATTTCATATGATAATTCCAGTTATGTTGTGCTGCAAAAGTATCCATGTAATGTTTAATAAACAAGGGGAAATATTCCCATATTCCCCCAGATGTAGGGTGTGTTGTTTTATTCAGGGGTTTCCCCACATGTCAGGAGAAAAAACTGTATGAAACCTTCTAATATTTAAATACTGGTCTATAAATTTATACAGTAAGAGTTTCAGTGGACCTTTAAAAATAGGACAGGTTAGAATAATTTTTCATACCTAAATTCTGAAACTCATTCAAACACCATAAGCAGTGTACTGGAAGGCTACATTTTCTATCAGTTATCACTATCTTCATTCATCTATCAACTTTTATTCATTACTAGGTTCATATTATAGAATTTTATTGGATCATTGACTAATGCTTTCTATTTTTCTGCTTCTGATTAATGTGTTTATTGATGCAAAACCAAACAGATATTACTTCTGGGAATAAACAGCAACACACTGAATTGAGCTTTAATGTTGGTTTCTTTACCAAAGTATCTAAAAGTAAAGAATTAAACTACTTGCTTCCATTCATCATTTCACCTACACAACTTCCAGTATTCTATTACATGAAAGAGGTTTTGCACTTGAGACAAAAGTTTAATTATCAAGCTGCTGCTAGAATTGTGATATATTCTTAGGTAGTTATATTACCTGTGATCTCCTAGCAGCATTTCAGTGTTTTAATTTTAACCAATGAGACACTTCATTTTACATCTCCAGAACCTTGTTAAATACACTAAACAACAACAAATTTTTTATTGAGCTTAATGGAGGTGTTCAATGTTAACTTCATTTCACTCTGACATCCATTTTAATTCCTTTTATTCCTTGCAGTCTTTAGTTTGGCATAGGACAATACAATTCATTGAGGATCTAATATGTTTAATTATGCTCCATGGAAACATGTTTAAAATTCATTCCAGTTCTAACAGATGCATATAAGCCAAATGCTTCCATAAAAAGGAAACTGGAGACCTTACAGATTTCATTCCATGCAGCAGGAAGGGAGGGTAATCCCTTTCCCATCTGCATATTTTGAGCTATTCTAGTCCGTGAGTTCCTAAATCTGAGGTGGTAACTTCAGAAAGGCAAACTCAGCAGTCCTGAGGCGAGCTGCCACCAGCAGGCTCCAGCAGCCCTGCTCCCCCAGGCACGGAGCAGAGAGGAGCCCAGAGGGATGCCTGGAGTGTTTGAACAGAGGCACCTGCCAGTTGAAAGGTAAAGGTGAATGGGTCAGGACGTGCTCTGCGCTGCTCCCCACGCAGACAAGGCTGAATCTGGGAGAGAGAATCCCTGGAATTACAAACACAGGAGCTGCAGCAGGCAGCAGATCCAGCTCAATAACCACCACAACTCAACCACCTCCAGCTTCCAGGGCGGTGCCAATCTATGGTGTAAAGTTGGGTACTGCTATGAAGAAACCCAAGAGGCAGGAGCAGAGTTTTAGAGACAAAATCAGCATTAATTTCACAAATTAGCCTGTTCTAACTGTGTTATTTGTAGCTCTTGCAGTATCACTGCTGGTGGCTGAGATCTTATGACCTCTCTAACAACACTGATATTAGAGTCAACGCTATTCCCATCCCTTGCTGTGTAACATACAGCTCCGTGGCTCACCCAAAAAAATCCTCCTCTTTGACAGGATTTGGCCATGAGAGCTCCAGGTAGTGCTACTTCCATTAACTCACCTCTTACTGCAGTAACTCATATAACTAAATGTGGGTTTTGTTTGGATGAGGATTTTTGCCTAAACATCCACCCAGTTTTCCATTCTCCTCTATTTTCACTCACAAATTTCCTTCACTGACAAGAAGATTCTAGAATTAATTTGTTTCCTTTTGCTCTTTTCCCTTTTGCTGTTAGGAACTTGCATGTCATTCTATTTTTCTCTGTTAATGATAAGGTTAACAGTTACGTTTTTATGGGTTGTTTTGGACCCACCTTCTGCAGAAATTTTAACTTTCCTGCTTTGATATGAGCAGTGTTACAAACAGTACTCTAGACAATGTCCAACTCTACCATATGGAGCAATAAAAGTTCTTGGATTTCCTTATGATTTATAGCACACAGGACAGGTAATTCAATTCACTCCACTGCTTGATTTGTTTTTCATTGCCAGTACACATTGGGATGAATACTTTAGGGATTATTTTAATGCAGAAACACCCAGATTGCTTTATTTGTCTAGATATCAGCACATTTTCCAGTTTATGAATGGCTTTTGGTTTCATTGTTTATTCATTTACCTGGGCTGAATTTCATTTGTCATTGGTAGGTCCCATCATGTCGATGTTTTCCCAAATGAGCTGTGCTGATGAGCACGTGGGGCTTTTCTTTGCATGCTCAGTTCCTTTTAGTCGGTGCTATTGCTTGGAAATTCAGTGTAGATTAAGGGGACATTCTGCCCCTGCCAGCTCAGCCTCCCTCTGCACAGAACTATCATTTCCATCTGTCTGACACAAATTCAACATTCGTGTTTCGGCATAACGCCACAACGTTCCTACCAAAGTCTGAGTTTGTGACACACAACCACTAGAATTACTCCAGCTATATTTAGTTTTCAAATCCCTATTATAGTTTTAAAATCCCTTCTGGAATACTAAAAAAAATTCCTCCAAGAATCTAAATTTGATTACCTCTAAGTCTTTCTAAAGGACCAACATTTAAAATGTAATATTTTTTAAAATTCTTTTTCCAATCAGAAGTCTGTCTGTGTAATACAGTAAGCTCAAAGAGCAAAACCAATTTTTCTACCATGATCTAAGAATGCTTATCACTCCTGCTGGAAATCCTGGTTTCTCAGACAAAAGAGATAGTCTGTAAAGACCATACTTTAATTTTAGTACTTCCCTGAATCACTAAATATGAGAATTTTCCTTGATTCAGGTGCACCATATTTTAAATCCCTCTTATCTTCCAGAAGTGTTTAAAAGAAGACTCCTGCCATCCAAGTCAAGCCCAACATACCTCTAAGATAAGCAATTCTGTCACTTATTAAAGTAAAACTTGAGGAAATGACTAAAAAATGTTTAAAAAGACAGACTATAAAAAGTGGGGACAGATGTAATGTCACATCTGAACACTAAAATCTAGTACCACATTATTCAAAGTTGGAAATTCCCTCCAGCAAGTGTAATTGGATACTTCTTTCTCTCTGTTAATATCTCTATTTTCCTCCAAATGCTATAGAAGATAAATTTAGGTTAAAATATTTTTTTTCTCCACAGACTTCTGAACAAAACTTTAAAAAAATATTTTGCTCTACAGAGGTTTGATACTACACTTCCCTAATTTTATGCTGAACATCTGAACATATTAGAAAATTGTTAGAATTTAGAAAACAACCCCCAAATTTTAGGGATGATCCTCTACCATCCATGGATTTCTCTGCTGTTGGAAGGCAACAACAGCTTTTACTGCCTGTGTTGTGTGCTTTAATGCCTTTGTCTCTGGATTGCTGAATCATTCCACACAAGAGATGGTTTTTTCACTTAGCAGTGCATCTGCCAGTGTTCTGAGCAGCAATGTTTGCTAAGGGAGCTGTGTCCACGTGGGGAAAACAGCAGTTCCCACATGCCTTGAAATGCTAGAGTGAGTAAATGACACTTTTCTGATGGAATAATATGATATAGAATAGGATGCTTGAAGGAGGCTATATGGGTGTATTAAATAAAAATATTAAATAAGCAAGACATCTCTACCTCAAGCTTTCAGTTTCATGAGCTTCATACCACAAGGACAATCAAAGCACAAGATACAACAAAGGAATTTGTTTTGCCACCAGTTTATGAAGAGAAGATTCAGCATGAAAATGGCCATGATGTACTATACAAAAAAATTCAATAAAACACAAATCAGAAATTTTAAGCACATCACAATGAGCTATGTTTCTTAATTTTTGCACTCTAACTTTGACAGAATCATATAAGCCTAGAATGTTTTGTGTTGGAAGGGACTTCAGAGATCATCCCGTCCTGCCATGGGCAGGACACCTTCCTCTAGACAAGGTTTCTCAAAGCCCCATTAAACAAGGCCTTACATTTTAAGAAGTCCCTCTTCCTTCCATATTCACTAGTCCCCTGTGCATGTTTATTCTTCTTATTATTATTTCCAGCATGACTTGCAGCTTCCAGGAGCTCAGTTTGGAATTGCCAGCGAGGATGTTTCTGCAGCAAAACAGACTGCACAAAAATCAGCACTGTATTATCTCTACAAACATGTACTCATCCTTACTCATTTTGCAGTTCTCAATCTAATGGATGTCAGGGTATTTAACATGGCCCATTCTTCATGGAGAATAGTCATCCCATTTGCTGCTGTGAGATTGATAGTGCCGAGTGCTATCAATCCCCAAAGCTCTGATGCAGGCCATGGACCTCAACCAAGAGATTCCTTTCTGTGCTATCAATCTCACAGCTCTGTGCTCTCTCCAAGTCTTAAATCAGTCTGGTTGATATCTTTCCAGTTTCTGTATTCCTGCATCAGCAGTCTGGCTAAACGTGGCCATCATTCACTACCTCTGTTTCAGCAGTGGTTACAAACACAATATCACTTTTATTATTGTCATTACTATTTATTTTTATTACAATAAAAACACTGAGCTGATCAGTGCTTTTCAAACCTGGGAAAAACCACAGATGTCATCCCCCAAAAGTAGAAGAGCCATACAGGGAGATTTTTACTATAGAGGGACTTTCAAACCTAGATAGCACAGATAAATACAAACTTCAACAGCCTTGTGTTGAATAACAGGAAAGTGCAAGATTTGTTCCAGTATGAATGTTTCCATCATCTTTAACTCACTGAGCTCTGAGGTACCACAGAAAGCTCCTTCTGTTGGAATGGAAAGGAACAAGTGGCCCTGTTCTGAGCACTACTGGTTACTTTGCCTAATGACCATTGTCTCCTTAAATACTTCAAAAGGCCTTCCATGTTTTGTGGTCCTGGAAAATATTTTGTGTATCTGTGAACATTAAAAGAAATGTTAAATCAGCTTTCCCATCTTTTTTCATTTAAATGATTTTTTAGGCTAAGTTTATCCATAAGGAGTAGTATTTACAAACAGGCACTCCATAAAAATATCAGCAGAATCTCAAGTCTTGGAAGGTAAGGGAAATCTTCAGTTGAAAACTTGTGGCTCACACAGAGAACAGTTGAAATGTCTCTCATATTCAAGTCTTAATATAAGCTGATAATTAAACCCTTTACCATTATTGTTGAATGTGGATTTTAAATCCTTAAAATATGGGAATGTCAAGTTACCTTTCCCACTGAGACAATTTAACAATTGAAATTTATGAACCATATCCTTCATTACCACTTCCATTATGTAAGGGGATCTTAATTTTAAGCCCATTCAAATTTTCAGTGGAAGGATGATGAAATAGTATGAACCATAGCTTTTACAGAGCTGTTTCCATACAAAAAAGATTAGATAATATTCTGCACAAGTATCTGAGTCTACACAATGATCTTTTATTTTTCACTTTTGTTCATCCTTCCCTAATTAATATGCACAATAAATATTTCTGTGCAAGCATCCTGCTTGGAGTACCAAGATGAGAATCTGTATTGAAAAACAATAATTTAGTGGAGACTCTATTTACTGTTTATTTTTGCTGCCCATAAAGGCTGTCACAAAGACAGAGGCCCAGCCATGCTGCTCACTGGATAAAATAAGCCCATTTGAAATGTCAGAGTCTACAAGTACAGCCAACCATGGACAGACAAGGAAGGGGAAAATAATGCACATAACCAGCTCAGAAAAGGGGAAATGATCAGAGTTAGACCAAACAGAGGGTGGGGAGATAAGGAAATCAGGATTTACAGCTGATGGAGATGGGGAAAAGTAATGCTGGACTCATCTTGAGTCCTTCAAAGGGACTCCAGTGTGAAACTTGCTTGCCTTTGCTGGTGGAAGAGACATAGGTTCAACCATAAAGGAAGATGAAATTAAATACAATCCCCCTCCAACACTCAAGGATCAAGTGGGAAGTACAGCTAAGCAAAGTGCTCTACCACAGAAAAAAAATAGTGATCACTGAAAACTAAGAAAAATGTTCTTTTAATGTGATTAAGTTTGGAAATTATTTAATAAAAACCTGATAATTTAATATAAAAACACACAGAGATGAACTGAAAATGCAATATCTCCACTGGCCCAAGGAGCTGGATTAAGTAGATGGAGATAGAGATGTTTTAATTACTAAGGAAAGGTCTTTTATTAGTCTCCAACTTATGTATTGATTTTCTCTGATTAATTTATAAATGTGGTCTATGGAGTACTTAGAATGCAAGTTTTTGTAGGCACTGCTGTAAATACCTGATTTTTCTCTCATCTCTCACAGGTAGATTTCTTTATTTTAAACTAAATTCCCCTTTATTCTACAAAAGACCTCATCTAGTCACAACTTCAGTCTGCAATGAATGCATCTAGTGAACTAATTTATGCCTTTTTTTGAATTATAATTACTCATTTTTTATAGAAGCTGTGATTCCTACAAGAAGAGCTGATTGAACTTTCACTGCTTACAGCCTGAGCCTATAAAGATGCTTGTATGAATCTTACAGTAATATCTTTACAGAAGACAGAAATGAGGATATAAAAACCTGAAATACAGTTCACTTAGATTGCAGTTTAGTGGAAGTACATGACACTTTATCAGTTGTATAAGTCCTCCTAACTAAATTATGTTACAATGATGATGCCATTAATCATGCCTGCAATATTTTCCCCATCATAAGAGATGTCTCCAGTACACTCAGGCTCTTCTAAAGAAAAATACCAAATACATTTATCCTCTATTAAAGAAAAATAATGGAAGCAAGGTAATTACTAGTAACAGTGATGTAAAAACCAAAACATGAGCATATGCCAAAAACAATTGGGAAAAAATGAACAGTAAATTCTACCAGTAAAACTGTCCTGTTTTTCAGCAATAGAGCAAACTATAAAGAAACTCCATAAAGGTATTAATGCAATGTAAATCAAGGCCTCCAGAAGCAAGGTCATGCAAAAACTGAACTTTCTAAAGTCAGGAGAGGAAAGTGAAGTGAAAAAAATCATATTCTATGGTGTATATACTATCTCATCTGTTAAATAATGAGGGTCAAGATGAAGTGAGAAAGGGCATAAAGCAAAATACAGGGTAGGAATGGGACAGAGCAATCATCAGCATGCAAAAACTATCTGTTTAAGGGAAGAATAATTTAAAGAATAATTAAAATATTTCAACAAAAGCAAATTAACCACAGAGGTCAATATTTGCTTTGTTATTACAATCCACCCTCAACATTAATGCAAAGTGCAAATAGCTAGTAATTCTCTCACCTGTACAGCATGTGATGCTGGATCACAGAGAGTTTGGAAGAACCATTTTAAATGAGCTACTAAGCCCTCTATGAGAAAAAAAATATTTTTCCTTATTGGCTTTCTTTTGGAGGGAGGGCAGTTCTGCTGCATTGCAAAGAACAACCTGTGATGTGATATTTTACATCTGAGTCCTCATAGCTATCAAAACCCCCCTCATTTATCATAAAACTCTGACTATAACTACAGTGCCTCAAATGCCTCTGCACAAAAAATTGAAATTGCCATGGCAGTGGTCCCAGAAGCCAGGACATGTGCCCTGGGAGGATGTGCAGGCACAGCAAGGGAACTCCAGCCACCCCTCCATAGCACAGGCATCACATATTTATGACATGTTAGCATATTTATTTATTACATGTTCACATATATAACATATTTATTATATGTTCACCCAACACTCTCAGTGAAGTTCTAACAGGCAGCTCAGCAGAAGCCAAATGAAACTTTTATCAGCCCAGTTTATAACAGTTTATATTCCTTCAGTGTTTCCTTAAAATCACCTCTGAACTGAACCCCTTTTTTCATTGATTTAAACTGTTTAAGTGTTTTTCAGGTGCCTATCCTTCTCTCAATGCAAATCAGTGTTTTTATACATTGCTGCAGAGTACAGCTAGAAAACTATTTAATTTTCCTATACATCATCCTTACATTAGGCTGAAAGCTCAACGTATTGTGCAAAGGAATGGAAATGCCAAGAATGACTCGCAGAGGCTTCATCTTCCAAACCTGCAGTTACTTGTCAAAGGAAACACAATTTTCTGGGTTTTACACAATTAATCCTGATGCATTTACTTAAATTTCAATGCCTGCAAAGTGTTTCTGTGCAAGTGCTGAAATATGTGCATGCAAAAGCTAAATACGTGCTGGCAGAAATGAGCCATTAGCTTCTGCATGCACAGTAGAGAAAATTGGAACAAAAACACCCTAAGGAAAAGATCCCATGAATTTACAGTTGAAATGGTCAAAAACCAATGGCTAAAAAGCAGCATTTAACCATCCAGCAATACATTGTGCTTCTTGTTTGTTTTAGGCTTTTTGTTATATGGACTCCAACATATGTGTGGGTGTGTATGCATCTTCTGGGCAGAATGTGAATTAGATCAGATAAAATACATATCAGCTCAACAGGGTGCCCCAAAACACTCCCCAACCAACCCATCCACTGCTGCATTTGCCATCTTAAGCAAATTCAATTTCTGTCTTTGTGATAAAATAAGCCAGTTCAAAGCAGATAACATCTCACAATAATGAGTCCCAAAGCTGCAATTCAACACAAACCTAGCAATTCTACTATACAACACATCCAGTTCATTAAAAACAACAAGCCAGCTTGTATATGATCTGTATCACCACAAATCAAACATCAGCAAACTAAGCTGCTGGGAAATGCATAGTCCAGTTGAAAGAAAAAAAAATTAAGCCATGTAATCATCTCAAACAACAACAAATTTAGATTTAGTGTTCAGATTAATTTATGTTCACAAGCCATTAATTGTGAGATAAAAGCTGTTCTCATCCAGTAAACATTAAAAGATTGTAACTCTCCCCATATGAACTATAGTATATTCATAGCAAATATAGTCACATTTAATACATTGTTCCATATATCTGAGTTTATTCAAATATATGGTTTACAGTATCAGAGGTCTGGTTAATCATTATTAGTTTATTTATTGGAAATCTGTGTGAAGGACAACAGAAATCCGTTTACAAGATATCACTGAAATAATTTGGACTCAGTCCTTCATTTCATGAGCTGCTGGACACCTGGCAAATCTCATTATCTTTAATGAGAAGCTTCCAAACCTTTTCAAAATATGAACTGGGCACAATGGGCCCCCAGCTGAAGCATCTTATATATTTTAGCATTCACACCACTATAATGCCACCAGCTATGTTGCATTATACTTGCTTCACCTTGCTTAATGGAAAGGATCTATCAGGTTTAATGCTAATGAAATATTTTAAAATTCCTCTAGGCTCAATAAAAGGCAAGAGATATGGCCCACACATAGTGTTCAAGTGGTCAATTCTAGTTTTAAAGCAACAGTATACAACTCTTTCTTACAGGTTTACCATTTTAATTGCTCTCTCTAATCCAATTTTACACCTAATAGGCCATTCAGGATGCTTTGAAAGTAGTGTACATGTTACTGCAGCAATTTGCTTACTGCCTCACCATCCATCTCCTTAATTACTCTCAGGGTATTTGCTGCCACAATGTCTGAATATTCCCAGGACAAGGACTGGGAAGAGCAAAATGAGACAGGGAATGCCCCCTCAACCCCAGCCAGGCTGTGCCCCACACTGCACACATGTACAGGGGAGATTTCTGGGATTTAAGATGTGCAGTTCCTGTGGCCATTCCACAGTTCCCATCTCCCACAGAGGAAAAGCAAGAGCTGGGTTATTCTGCCTTTTCCCATACAGGAAACAGAGGTTCCAATTCATTTCTCTAAATGCTACAGGCTGTGTCTTTCCATCACAAAAAGTGGGATCCATGACAAGTACAAATCACAGCCAGTGACAGAAAAGGCCAAATCTTCCTAGTGATGATTCTTGTTCTTAATTTCAGCATAAGGCAAAAGGACATTTCTTGCAATAATCAAAGCTACATTACACCAGCTTAACAGAGAAGTGAAGGGCACAATATTAAAATCACCACAACAAGCTGCTGACATGCCAAAGAGAGCAAAGCTGTGCTTATTACAAACTTAGTTCATCCCTAGAAGAAAATCTACTTTAAATTGCCTTACTCTTCTGTACTGGCTGAAGAGGGACCAGTGCAGGACACAGAGACCAGGGTGCCTGGAAGAATTTGGCTGCCTGGTGGGATTTTGCTGCTGTGTGCCTCGATGTTTTGGGAGCAAACAGGTCAGAGTTGTGTGCCTTGCTCACAGCAGTGGTTACTGAGGAGCTGAATGCTGCTTTCAGGGCTTCTTGGGGTCATTGACTTGGGGTTTATCTAATACATGACAGATTTAGGAGGGTTTTTACAGGGTCTGGTGTGGGCATTTGTGTACTATGGATGCTAGAACTGTTGAAATGAACTGTAGAAATGAACTGAAATGTTCATTTCTATACAGGTAATGGCAGCAGGAGCAGAAAGGCAGTACATTAATTAAAATCCAAGTGATTTGAAGAAAAACTGGTGTTACAACTTTGGCAAAACCTGAGAAATTACTCTGCCCTGACACTGCCTTTGGAACTCCCTGGCCTCAGGAGGAAGAAGCAGCAACTCACTTTGCATGAGGAAGGGAGTGAGGAGGAAGAAGCACTACTATACAAGAAACTAAAATTCAGAAATTTCATCTCACAGCCATCAAAAACTCACCATTTTTTTAATGTTTCCAAATGTTTTCAAAAGCTCTTAAATTCTCTGAAAGAACAGCACAGTCAGACACTCTGCACCAGAAATGTGAGGCTTCTCAAAATACCCCAGGGTCAGGAAATATGTCAGTCCTGGGTTGGTCCCCAGTGTCCCAGTAAGAAATTTGCCTGATGAGCTCCAACAATGCCAAGAAGCCATGAAACTTGAAAACCATGGAAATTCCACTTCTTGGAAGGATGGATAGGGAAAAAAAAAATATCTCTCATTTTCAGCTAGGATGTTCTAATTTTATGGCAAGTGAATTTTCTCCTGAAAAAGTGACTGTGATGGCAATTCCCCAGACCTCAGTCCTGCTCTTATCTGCAATGCTTCCCTGAACTGGATGGACAGTGAGCAAAATCCTAGAGGCTTGGATCACTTAGGCAGATAAAGACACATTCTGCAGAAAGAGATGTGCTTCCATGGGCTGGAAAACATCACAAATATACTGAAATGTGCCAGCTAAAAGGCACCAAAAAGCCATGGATACCTTCCACTTTAGGAGAGTGCAGAGTGCCAGGATTCAAAGATATGAGCAGTGTTTAACAGGCACCAGCTGCTGCCTCCTGTGCTGGCTGCACAAGGCTGCACATCACATCACGCCTTGCAGGCTGGATTCTGGGATGTTCAGCTTTGCAGCAAGGGAGTTTGGGGATTAATACCTTATTATCACAAAGACACATATCATTCAGCAGTTTGCTTAGTTTTGAGCAGGGTCCCAAGCATGGCACTTTGCACAGAATCTATATTAAGCAAAAACAATTACAGATTTCCAAACAAGCTTCCAGTTGCTGGAGGGGGGAAGAGAAGGGCAAGGAAAACCTGTTGTAAATAAAATGGACTCCTAGTGCCAGTGAGCAGTACTATCTAGTCTTTGTATCTCAGACAGGTTTTCAACTCAGAGATGGGATCTAAAAATTGAATTCAATAACAGGATTTTTAATCTTTAAAGACACTACTTGTCAGTGGTTGAGAGGAGCTAAACAGAGGAGCTGATCAATGTGTCATAAACACAGGGTGTACAAACATATATACAGATATTTTTTACTCAGAAATCTTTTGCAGCACCATTCCCAATTCACAAAGGGCTTTTGGTTAGCAGATCTCCAGGTCAGCCAAGGTTTCATCACAGCTGCATATTTCAGCTGCTCTAACAAGCCCAGAGCAATCTTGCAATGGCAATCTTTTTAGCCTTTTATTTCACAGGTTCAACTGTAAGTTTTACTCCTTAATTGTAAAGGAGTGAATTCTTACTATGAGGCTTTCCAACATAACACAGTCCATAACTTGAGCAGCACCACTTGATGGTTCAGACACGTGTTACATGGTGCCAATACCACGCAACATACCAGCTACTGTCACCCATGGCAATTGGTAGTTTTAAGTTTGTTGTCAAAGAGCCAAAGTGAGAGTATTTTTGCAGACATTCATTTTAGTGCTCTGTTTCAGTGACTTAAAAGCTCCCAAAATGATAGATTTGTATCAATACCAGCTACACTGCCCTGTGCTTACATTTTTATTTTTTTTTTCTCCTGGAAAACAGTAAGTCATTGCTACTTGGGCAAAGCTACAAAATATAGTGACCAAGAACTACAGAGTTGGCTCAGAAATGTAATCTGTGTTTGCCTTGCTTGAGAGAGGGCACAAAAGCAAGGCAAGACTTCAGATATAAAACATACCACCTACCATTCTCAGCAGAAGCTGTCATCACTATTCCTTTAGCATAATAAATTATGCTGGAAATTAAATGAGAAATTACTAGTTTTCCAGATTCTATACATTAAGAAGTGATATACAGTATGAAATATTGCTTCTCAGATAAAGCAGCAGCTCTTGCCTCCAACTCTATACCCCAACAGTCACCAATGAAATATAATTGCTGGCAAGAGAAAGGTAAAAAATGAATCAGTGGCTTAAGCATGAAACTGCCAGTAAGCAGGCAGACAGGGAACCAAAAGGAAGCAATCTTCTCACATGGATTAGCTTGTTTCTCTCTGCTAACTCACCACAATTAATACTGCATACACCAACAACTTGAAATATAAAATAAAGAGAAGATAAATCATTTTAGTAAGCTACTGCTATTGCCTTTAACTGGAGCAAGACATGCAGCATCAATATCGGGCTCATTGAAGGAGACATTAGGTTCCTCATTTTTGTTGTGCTTTTAATACCTCTTTTCCCACAACTTATCTTTTTGAATAAAGTGGAAGCAACAGAATGCAAGACAGTTATTTTACATCATCACCATCAACTCCTGCCATATGCTTAGTTCTGTCTCCTGAGTAACCTCTTTGTGTTTTCTCATTTCCAAGACACAAAGAACTCAGAAATTCCAGTAGATACCTGTGTCTGGCCCAGAGCAGGAGGTGTGAGAGGTGCAGCAGAACATCCAGGCTGGCTTTTGCCCTCGCTGGGATGCAGTTTCCACTCACAGTGTGCAGCACCTGAGGCTGACAGGACAATGCCAGCAGTGGATTAAAATGGTGAAGGTAAATGAAATCTGCCTTGCAGCCTCCTGCAGCAACTCACCCTGTGAATGGTGCACATCCAGAACCTGATCACCTTAACTGAGCCTTCAGGGCTTTCCCATGCTGTATCCCACATTTTCTCAGCCATAAAGTGCTCCAAGAAGAGTATAGGCAAAAGTCTTTTTCTTACTGAATAACTTCCTTTATTTTCCTGTCATTTTTTCTCTATGTGTTGCTTTGAGAGCTGGATCTCCAGCTTCTACGTGATCTTTGCTGTGACTTGTTTCACCATGTAGCTGGAAAGTAAAATTAAAATTCTGGCTATCCCTATATTTGCAGCTGAGTTTAGCCCTACATCCTAGCTTCTGTGACCCTGGGTGCCCCAGGCAGGAGTTGACATTGCTCCTATGCTCCATACAAACCTAAATATTCTGAACTCACAGGCATAAAAAAAACCCATTTTAAAAAGCAATTTTTAGATCCTGTCTTTGAAAGCTAAATGCCAGCTGAAAACCTGGCCAAGATCCACAGACTAGAGAGCACTGTCCATCTCAAGCCACTTCTCTGAGCACCTCAAACTGCCCTGTACAATTATCAAGTCAGTTAATTGCAGCTTGCATGGGGTCTGCATATGGGTTGGGACAGGCCTGATCTGAAGGCAGCAGTTTGCAATTGCTTTTTTTCTAAATACAGAAATAATTTCAGCTCATCTTTTACCTGCGAGCTTACGTATTAAACCCAATTAAAAATGCACTTTGTTCCTTAAAAATGAAACTCAATATCAGTCATTCTCCTTTTATCTCTTTGGTGCAGTGGTACTGCTGGAGAAAGAAGTAATTAATGAAGAGAATCAAAAAGTTTCCAAAGTGTTTCCTCTTCACAATATAATCATGATTGCATTAATGTACTGTTTTTATTAAATAAAAATCAAGCCAACCTAGGCCTGTGAGTGTTGCTTCACAGGCAAAGAAACCTTTATTAGCATTCCCTAGCTGCTGCTGCAATTCTTTCAGGGAAGTTTTATTGCTGCAATATATATTCTCAGGTCTGCTACTAGATTTTTGTCTTGTTTATGGAATTTAAATGGTGTATTAGACTATATTCTTCACTCTGCCTCTTTCCAGAAATGGAGATCCTAGACAGATGAGTTGATGGGAAGAAAACCAAAGAGAAATAAACCCCCTAACACTTTTGTATTAGAATTCAGTAAGTAGGCACATTTGTATCAGATATCAAATTCTCAGCTGACCTCTGCTGAAGTTGTTGTGGGAATAAGAGCAAAGGAAACGTGGTCAGGCAGCTGCAAGAGCCATGTGCTACCCTGATCCCAAAGCCAGAGCCTTCAGGCTGTGAGGGTGAAGCACCAGAACTGCAGCTCTAAAAACTCAGAGTGGAGTCATGGGAGTGTTAATGTTGGAAAAGTCCTTTAAACTCACCCAGCCCAGCTGCCAAACCCAGCTCCACCACCTTGCTCGCTGTTAAACCATATCCTCAAGAGCCACAGCTACACACTTTTTAACACTTCCAGGGATGCTGACCCCACCACCCTCCTCAGCAGCCTGTTCCAATGCTTTACAACCCATTCCATGGAATAATAACTGATCTAAACCTCAACTGGTGCAACTTCAGACCATTTCCTCTCATCCTGTCCTTGGTTCCCTGGGAGACCCACCTCTCTACATCCCCACTGTCAGGGAGTTGTAGAGACTGAGGGGGTCCCCTCTGAGCCTCCTTTTCTCCAGGCTGAGCCCTGCCAGCTCCCTCAGCTGCTCCTCATGAGCCTGGTGCTCCAGATCCTCTCCCAGATCCATTGCCCTTCTCTGGGTTCACTCCATCACATCTTCCTTAGAGAGGGGAGCCCAAAACTGAGCGTGGAGCTTTCTCCTCCCTGTCTGTCCTGCTAGCTCCTGGGACACCCCCAGAGAACCTGTCCCCTTCCAGGGCACCTCTCACACTCCATGCCCTGACCAAGCTGGGATCTCACGTGGTTTCAATGCATGGAGCAGTCAGAGGGGACCTTGCTCTGCTTCTGCTCTTTCCATCAAGAATTCCTAATGCAGAAGGGCCCTCAGCACTGGCCAGCAGTGCACAGACTCTGTGAGCCACTGGGGTTATGTCCTCTGGGCTGAAATGTCCTTCCTCTCTTAGACAGTTTATTTCCACTAAGCAAACAATCCCAAAATCCATATAGTGAGTGCCAAGGTGCCAAAGGAAGAAATTAGGTGGGTGCTTTTCTCAAATGGAGCTTTCTCCCCTGTCCTACATTTCAGAAGGATGGGGCAGGGAGTGCCTGCCTTTCCCCAGCGTTTCTCTCCATCTGGTAGGCAGTTTATGTAAATGGAGTCACGCTGTGGCCCTCCCCTTGTTCAAATGGGAGCAGACAGCTTCTTTCCCTGCAGCATTTTGGGCCCCAGGGCTTAGGTTTTAAGCCAGAATAACTCTACTGAGTTCAGAGGAGTTACACTAACATTAAAATGGAGGAGTCTGAATTTTTGCATCCTTAGTACTCCAGTCTTGCTGGCGTTATTTTATTTATTCAGCTCGTCTTTCCAGAAAACATCCAATTTAGATAATAGCTAGTGGGAGAAGCAATCCCCTTTAGGGATCAGCAGTGGTTGTTATATGATTTCTTAACAATTTTCTCAGTGGCAAACAAGTCTGCTACTGAAATAGTACTTCTGTAGCATGTGAGAGTACAGCCTCCAGAACTGCTTAGGTCTATCAGAGCTGAGGAAAAAAACCCAACAGATTCATAATGCAAGATTGAATCATTCAAAACAAATTCAGAGTTTACTTGGCTTCCTTTTCTCTTGGTTAGGTTGTGCTTTTTGGTCTCAAAAGACCAAGAGACAGTGCACAGATGTACCCCCAATCCAAAAGAGGGGCTGAGGAAAGCTTTTTTAATAATTTTCTGCTGGTTGTGTTGGACTGCTTGGCATGTTGAGGCCGTAGCATTGTTGACATTTAACATTGCTGCTGGCACATGTAGAAGATAAAATATCCAAATATTTTAGGGCTGCTGGAAATGGCTAATAACACCAATCAGTGCAATTAAATCTGATTGGATTTTCCACCCTGCTATTACCTGTGCACCCATGGATGAGAAAGACAAAAGGTCAGAGTGGGATCTTCTGACTTTCCATTCCTTGGTGGTGACAAAATGCCCTGCCTAAAGCACTTTTTTTTTGAAGGCTGTGTGGGGTGTTTGAGGATTATTTCTCCACACACAGAGTTAATGATTCAGCAGGTGAATCTCTGCTAAAAATTCCACTGATGATACGAAAAAAAGCACAGCAAATTTAGGCAGTCTTCTTTGATTATATGAATTTTCTGATAAAAATCAGAAAATAAATCAAACTAAACCTCTCTGTTAACATGTATTAGAAATGCTGGCATTTCTCATTAGCTACTTTGTCATTAATTCACTTTTCTTTATTTTGGTGGACTTAAATTGAAGTTTACTTTTTGACAGCAGTCAGGAAAGCTAAGAAAGAACACATTTGTATCCAGCCACACAATGCCAGTTTTGAAGGTCTGACTGAGTGTCCTGCTCATATAGACCCAACACTTCTCCAAAATTCATCTGATGCCCATATTTCAGGCTACAACCCATAAATTTGGGATGAAAGGAAAAATTCTGACAACAATGAATTGATTTCATCTGGAGAATTAGAGCAAACTACAAAGGAAATAGACAAATTAAAAAGTGCCTATAAACTCTACCAAAAAATTTCAGAGTATACACAGCAGTACAACCATTCAGGAATAAGACAAGCCAGATGAATATGACAAAGGGAACCTTATAAAATTTAACAAAGACAAGCACAAATAATCCCCAGATACAATACTGGCTGGGGACCAGGCCTGGGGGTCTTGGTCAAAAGTAACATCAAGCCCTGAGCAGAATGATCTGACCCCAGAGCTGATCCCACTTTGAGCAGGAGTTTGGAGATTTCCTGAGGTCCTTTCCAACCTGGATTACTCTTATGAAACACTCCAAAAAAGTGTCTAGCATCTTGTTATCTATCCTCCTTGGCCTAGCACAACACCATCCTATCAATAACCACTGGAAGATAGGAACTTGGGGAATGCTTCAGAGCCTGCTGATGGTTCAAACTATGTGTGCAACACACTCAGGGTATCTTATACCTTCAAGTACACATCAATTTATGCATATCACATCCCCATCTGCAGCATGATGAGAGCAACAATGATTTTACAAAGACCTTTTGTTCATAGGCATGCCATTAACAATCTTATCAAAACTGTTGCCACTAACACAGCCCAACTTTACCAACAGTTAGCTTTCCTGCTAGCAGCAAACCCTTCTAAGGCAGATTTGCATTAGTCCTTGTGCTCTCTTTGAAAAGCTTTAAAAAGAACTACAGGAACTGTATGCAGGTTTTGAAGTTTTCAAATTACTGGAGCTGTTGCAGCAGAGAGCTGGTTTGGAGCAATGGCAGATATAGGGGGTCAATCTTATTCTCAGGGACTTTGGGATAAAATTGTATTTAGGAAACAATTGCTAATTTCCACTGACTTGCATTTTGGGGGCATGCACAGCCTCATAGTAAATTTATACAAACAAGATTCTCTGTTCCACCACTGTGTTTGTAGAGAAAGTGGTTATTATTGTAGATATTATCCCACTTTTCTGAGTGGGAAAGGTTGAGCTAATTTGAAGAGAGGGCAGGTCTGCTGTTATTCAACAGGCAAAGTCTTTTTCCCCTTGAATCTGTGCAATACTCATTGCAATCATATTTTCAATAAGAAATGTCTGAATGATCACAGAAGCCATCATTAAACACCAGGCAACTACTCCTTGTTCAGTTGTAATGTCAGATACACACAAATATCAAATACTATTTGCATGATATCCTTCATTAGCAAAGGTTAGTTACACCTCTTGCACTTGTAAGGCTCTCAGCTCTTATCTCTAATTACGCTCTGGCTTGCCCAGCTGCACAGGGAAATTGCATTGATACAATCTTTAGAACTCACTTAGACCTGCAAGAGCAGGTTTGATTTAAATTACACAGATATCACTGACTCTACCTCAGGAACCCTGAGATCAGACTTTGCTGTCTATTATTAATAATAAAAGGATTCAGAATGGATTTGTCATGGAATGTGAAGCAGGGCAAGCTGTGCCTCCTGGGATGTGACCTCTGAGAAACAAATTTACTCCAGCATATTATCTGAATAAAGGCCTGGTATGAAACCCAGGGATGTCAATGGGAGGTGCTCAGGAGACCAGCCTGGCAGGTCCAGAGGGAGAGCACTACACACTGCATTAGCCCCCTGACAGCTCTACCTGTCCTGGGCACAGCCACGAAGGCAGAGGTTTGCAGAGGTGAGGAAATGGCTAAACTGAGGCCTTGGGGCTGGGCTGGGATCGTGGAAGAAACCTGAGGACTGGGGAGATGGAGATCTCACTCATCAGACTGAGGGATCCTAAAAATGAGTAATAGTGAGGCTCATATATTATAGCCAGTTATCCCTACAACAACTACTAATAGTTTCTAGACATACAACTAACTGTAGCTGGCTGCAGTAAGCAAGCTGATGGGTTGAATGAGTTGAGGTGGCACTTTGAGCAGGCAGGATGACAGGGACACCACTTGATGAGAATTTCCCTGGAGATGGGATAGTGTGGAGGGCAAGGATCGTGCTCTTCTCCACCTTTACTGGACAAAACTCTGGTGAAGGAACTGGGGCACCTGGGAAGAAAATCAAAATGCTTCTCCAGCTTCTGTGCCCAGCACCTGCCATGCCATCTGCTGCCACTGCCAGTGCCACCTGGGCAAATCACTGCTCGGATGGAGCACCAGGGACAACAGCCATGGGAAGGGCAGAGATGACATCCCACAAGCCTGAAGCCACAGTGGCCTGTAGAAACCACAGGCAGAGCTGCTCCCACTCTGACCAGGGGTACCACAGCCACCACACACACTGCAGCCACCAGAGATGGCCGAGTGGCATCTGACAGCTCTGACCTATGTTATTCCTCTGTGCATAATTGTATTTTTCATAAGCCAGCTGAGATGAAATGAGTTCAGATGTTCACTTTGATTCTCTGGCTATTAAAAACATCTACATTTGCATGCATTTCATATAACTTGAGAATACTTTTAATTCATCAAGAAATAGTACAGATGAAAGTTCTCCGAGTTGGTTTGCTTACCTACACTCCATGTTCATTTACATCAAAGACTTCACAAATTTCAGTGCTAAGTCTGATATATTTGAGCCACAAACAACTATTAAATACCTGCATTTTCAAATAAACTTACATTACATTTCAAAATTGCAATAATGAATATACTGTCCAATTTTGTCTGACATGTAGAGAATCAACTTAAGTCTCCTCAAAGGGAAATTCATCAACTTTCTGACTTTGATCTGGACATGGTTTGTTTGAGTTTGCAGAGGCCCAGGATGGAATTATAGCCCTTTCTAACTTCCTGTCATGGTTTTTGAGGCTAGAAAACAAATGTTTGCTTTGCAGAAGGAAAAGCCAGACCTTAGATTTCATAGATATAGGTATGGCTAAATGCTTGTGCTGTTTGTACAGGTAGGGGAGATAGATAGGAAGTTTGACTACAAAATTGCTTTTCACCACTTTTGAGACACCACTCCAAGACCCTGCTTTGATTCACACAACACACAGCCTGAACAAATAGCAATTGTGTAGCCTGGTTACCGTGTGTGTTGTCAAGTTGCAGTGAAGTACCTCTCACTTGTGCAAGGGGAAAGAATCTCTGTTGTGGCTCTTTAAAGCTCAGGGAACTCAAGTTCACAGGAGAAATATCCTCCATGGCCCAAGTGTGTCTTGTTTCCAGATGACTCACCCGAAGTGATGAGCTCCCTGCTGTATTACATTTTATGGACTACTAGAGGAAGAAAGATTTTGGTTCCAAGTGTGACAACGGATCTGATTTGTAAACAGGAACCATAAAGAGTAAGCTGCTGCAAAAGATAAAATAGAAATGGCCTAAATATCATAAGCACTGTCGGTGAAGGGTCAGATTTTAGGATTAAGAAACATTTCAGACACTAACCTCAGAAAGAGCCACACTCCTCTCAACAATATCAAAATTCTCTTGATAAAAAGGAGCAATTTACTGCTACACAAGAGTTACTGTGCCTTTTTTTGACCCAGGCTGTGTTATAATCCCTCCCTGACAAACAGCCAAAGCCTCTTGGTGTCCTACAGGCCCAACACTTGTAGACTTGCCAGGTTACCACATGGGAAACCAGTTCATGGAACCCTAAACTGCACAGGAACCAAGCCAAATGCCATATGGACAAGCTGGCAGTTCAAATGCTTTTGCGAGTCTTGGTGTTCCTTTGGAAGTCTGGGTTGAGCGATTTCTTCCTCCTGCTCAAATACTGTGTCAGACATCTACAAGGTCAAGTTTTGGGAGCACTCCTCGAGTTAATGCATTTATTTTTTAGAACAGTAGGTTCACTGATTAGCAGACTTACATCAGAAATACTCAGCTATTAAATGTCCCTAACCAGCTGCCTCAGGGGAAGCAAGGAAAAGGTAAATAATGTAGAGAAGGATTGAAACACAGTCATTCACAGGAATACAAGCATGGCAACTTCCACAGCTTGATAGCAGGAGGTGCTGCTGGGCACCCTTCCAAGAGGCAGGATTAATTAGCAAGTATATCTAGGCCCTGATTTCACAGTCCTCCAGTAATATTCAGTCTCGCAGGAGATTGCAGCAATCTTGGCAGCTCTTGCGTAAGATTCACGTTTTGCAGGGGAAGCTGTCCACTGTGCTTCCCAACTGAAAGCTGCAAGAACTTTCTTATCCTGTCTCACTTCATTAACTTTGACTTGCAGTGATCACCCCCACAAGACTCCAGCCCGTGCTGAGCAGTGGCTGCTGGAGTCTCCAGCCAGTTCTGAGTGACACATCCTTGGCAGAGAGTCCAGATCCGAAGGCATCACATGTATCAAAACTGCTGCATTAACAGTAATTTAATAATAAACTATTAGTAATTTAATCTAAGTGACAATTTTTGCCCTTTTCTATCTTATTAAACAGATCAAGTTGTGTATATATTGAAAATGCTCTGTTCCATTGTGGTTGCTTTATAAATATGTTCTTATTTCAGTGAGGTTACAGAGCACATAAAATTTTCATATAACTGAAATGAGCTGTGTAGGGTAAAAGTAAATGCCAGCAGGCATCTAAATATTGTAGCATCTGTTATATTTTACACTCTGTGATCACAAATCTTATAAAGCTTCACTGCATTTTAGCAGCATTCTTCACAAACTATTGAAGATTGATGGCTAGTGTAATTGCCATATCTGATATGCTATCATTTTTAATATACTGAGCTACTGCAACTGCCCCTTTCTTTGTGCTATCAACCTATGTCTATTTTATGTTTCCACAAAGAGCATATTGTACCAGCAGCCAGTTGTATTACTACCAACTAATATTTTACATGCTGTAGTGTTATCTTAATTTTTACTGCAATACATTGTTATATGTAAGTACAGACAATACAGGATGGTATGCAGCAAGATAAAAACATGAGCCTTCCTTTCATAAACAGTTACATATTTCAAAGGTATTATATTTTTATTCCTTTTCTTGTTGGTTATTATTCGTACTTTCAAGATAAGACTGGGTCAAAATGGATTAGGCTGATGAAAATGGACTTCTAAATGTCATACACATGTGCAGATTGTATTATCCAGAAAGAAAACAGTGCATATGCAAATTTCTAACCAAATTGAAAGTTGCTTAAGTAAAAAAAAACACAGCCTGGGGTTAGAAGGAGATCTAGAATCCTAACAAAATAGTTACATGCATAATGAATATCTATTTAGAAGCACAAACTACCTCACTGCCTTTCCATCCATCCTGCTGACTAATGATGTGCACAATTTGAAGAAAAAATTAGTCTTAAGGAGCAGCACTAGCACCTTGTTGATAAATTCAACAGGAAGCTCATGAAAAAGAAGCAGATAAAGTACATTTCCTTGGCTAATCAAATAGAGCTCTCATTTGTCATCCCCAGCCAGGGCCATTACTCCAAACTACATTTGAAATACATACAACTGCCTTTGCTTTAACTTCTAAATAAATGCAGCATTTCTGCTGGTGATGAGAGCAACGTGTCAGTCAGAGCTAGCTGTTAATTTCCCCACCAAGAGAACTCTTTTCATTTACAAACAGCATCCAGTTGCCATTCTTTTAGCCCTGACTCCAGAATATCAGAGGTTTCAGCCCCAGCAAACATAACCTGCCCTCTCATTAGCTGTCTGCAGACACAGCACATGCTAACTTTGGTGAATGTCTATAATAATTCAAGCTAAAATCTGGCAACAGGAGCCCATGTTTGAACTCTTCTTCACACAAAAAGCACAGCTGGCTATAGCTGAATTCCCCATGGGGCTTATAATTCCTTGGTTTGCACGAAAATGCTCTCAGGGTTCTCTTGAGAGCAAAAATTTCTGCAGATTGTTTAACTTGCTCATCTTTCTCTCAGAGGGCTTGTAAATGTGCATTAACACCTATGGGTGCAACAAATTCAGAGGAAAGGTGTCAGTCTTTGAGTAATAAACTTCACTCTTTTGAACCTTGTTTCCATGAACAATATACAAAGTCAAACATTTCTCATTAGCTGAAAAAGAATAAGAATGCTTCAGAATAGCAGAAGTAATAAAAACCACTGAACATCTGCAGAGATATGGTTTAATGAACAAAGACTATTGAAGGCACTCACTGTCCTAATTTCCACTAAGTTGACAGACAATGCCCCAAAACTGCCTTTCATATCCAACATTAACTAATAAGCTAATCAGAGCAGAACAAGCCATTTGTGTAGGACTTTAAAATAAAGAATAGCAAGTATAGTTCTGTGACATATGTAGCATTTTGTTTTTGTTTTTAAACAAGAGAATGATTTGTTTTGCTAAAAGATGCACACACTTATGCTGAATAGTCTGTTCAGTATAAAAATGCCCAGATTTGTTTAAAATTGCTGTACATTTTGTCTGAGCTGCAATAAACTCTTAGAGTTGTGAACTCTGGCCAAAATTCCCTGCAAAGCCTGAAAGATGTAGCTTGCTATAGTTCTGCCATTTGGCACTGAGCTGATTTTCTGTGGTGACCCTCCATGCACCCATCAGTTTAGCATCAATAGGTGCTTGGCAAAAATGTCCTTTTCAGATACTCCACAGGACCATTCAGTGCATTTGCTGCAGACACTAAGCTTTACTCAACAGAAAAGCTCTGCTTAAAATGCCTATTCCATGACTCAGTAGAAATATTTTATTAGAATTAGAAGCTATAATGGAGGTGCAAAAGAAAGGAGGTTTACTCTGAACTTATTTTTTTACCCAGAGCTGAATTTGCAGCTGTGACTTTCATGTCCCTTGTGGCTTCAGACTTGGAATCTGATCTGAGAATGTGTTTGGGGGGGTATGTTGAAGTCTGTTTTCTGTGGTCATTTTCTTGAATATTGTATCCTCCCCATTTTCTCTAAAATACCAGCTCTTTGGAGCAAAGGCTTCCATCTTCTGATTGCTGTATGGATCCTAAGACTAATGCTGGGACTAGTCAGTGTGGTTTGGGACTTCACTGATAGTGTGATTTTAGTACAAATCACACACTGCATAAGCAGAAACTATTCTAAATTATAATAATTACTGTGGACATTCATTTTTACTAGGATGAATCCATGAATGTACAAGCAGGCATTTAAAATTCAGCATATTCAACATAATTCTATCAAGTCAGTGAAACTATAGATGACTAAAGATAATGAACTCAAAATTAGATTGATAGCAGCTGAAACATATCCAAATACATAAAAATAGAGGCTATTGAGGGGAAAAAAGTTACAGCACTGCTTTTAAAGCACAAAGCTCAATCATTTACCTAATTTCATTTCTGAACTATTCCCAGGTAAGGGCACTTTAGGTCTTTCATACCTGAGATACCACATTGCCCTTCTCCTCAGTGACCTGGGCTACCCAGATAACACTGAGAACATGCAAGGTGATAATTTACCTCACACAAAAACTTTTTATCATAAGAAACAGTTCAAACAGGGAGATCTGCTCACATAGGATAAACCCACCATTAAGCACCGAATTGAATTAAAATGGATCTCTGAATTAGATGTGCAGAAAGCTTGGCAGGGGGTTTTGTTTGTGGGTTTTTTGAGTTTGTTTCATTTTGTTTTTCTATAACAATTCCCCAGTCCAGTACACTGCGGAGCTGCAAAAACAACCACGTTGAACCAGGGGAAGGGCTGTATTTTCTAGCATCAGGATTGGTCTATGCCAGCTTAAGATCCCTGTGAAACTACGGATCCTGACTAAAAACCAAAATATGTAGCAGGAAAAAAAAGACACTGAAGTGAAGCCTTTACCTCTGAGATTAATTTAAACAAAGATGTCCAGGTGCAAACTGGTAGTTGAGAAGCCCAGAGGCACAAACATGGTGTTTTATCTTATCAAGCTGTGGCATTTATGGGAGAAATGGAAAGTTTGTATTTGAATTGCTGACTCAGTTACAAGGTGTACAAAAACACTGACCTTTGTAATGTCTGTTTTATGCAGAGGGTATAGAAATACACCAATCTTCCAGTTACAAATGAATCAGTTGTGCAGATAAAAAGTTTATATTGGATAGCTTATGACCTGTCTTTTGTTGTTCTTTGGAAAGACAGAACTGTGTCTCCTGATCTTTGAAAATGGAGATAAAAAATGTCCCTCTGGCTACTGAAGGATACCTTCCCGCCTTGGAGAAAGGGAGCAGGAGGAGCTGAACTCAAACCTTGTATTCCTGTGTCAGTGTGGGTGCAAATACCATTAAAACATGGAGGTCACATCTCAGTGTGCCAGAGGACTGAAGCCAAGACCTGCACCCAGGAAAGGTCTCAACTCAAAGATTTAAATTCTCTCTGGTCTCTATCCCCACTTCCTCTTCTATACCATGGCATGAACAATTTTATTAAGCTTCTTCAGAGTCATGAGCAATGAATTGATGTTTGCAGTGTGTTTAAACAAGAAGAAGAAATGTGAAAGTGGTAAGTGCTCTTGCAGTTACAGGTAGGGCTGAAAAATCTGCACAGGTGGAGGAGTTGGTGCTTCAAGAGCTGGGACTACTTTTAAAAAGACCTAGATCCTGTTAGAATATATTGGGTAAGGCTTTATTTACATGATCCCATCATTCTGCTGACAGATTCAGCTGCAATATCTAATGTAAGACTAATGTGATTCCTCATGTGTCTGGCAGCAGTGACACTCCATGACCTTGGTGGAAACCAGAGAAGGAAGAGCACTGAAACATCCTGTTAACAGAAGAAAAAAACATGGAGAAAAAAAGTGAAGCCAGCGGTTCTTACAAGAGCCCAGGAGCAGCATAGTGTTAATAGTCCCACTGGGAATGGAGTGTCTGACCACTTGATGTCAGACTTGACCCACATTTCAGTCAGCCTCCAGGGCAACAGAAGCTTCAGATTAATTTGATACAAACATTACTACACTTGAAAGATGTATTTGGAAAGATATTTCTTTGGAACACGAGTTGTGGAAGGTCAAATATATGAAATTACATGAAAAGCAGTATTTGAATCTTGACCTACTCAAAACAGCTAATACAGCTCCTCACGGCAAGAAACTCACGTGGTGCTTAAATCATAATTACATTGAAAACCTTAGACCCAAACATGTATTTGGACACAGGAAAGCTTGCTAAGGCTTCATTTCAGGCACAGTTCTCCAGAAACCAACCAGACAGAAATCTGGCATCCTGCACTCAATCTCTTGGAAATACAAAACACGGATTTACTGTCAGTCCCCAAGCACTGACATATTGACCAGCATTTATTATTATCAAAGCATTTATTACTCTTTGCAAGGCAAAAAACTCTGAAGTTGTGACCTTACATCTCCTTCCAGGCACAGCTGTAGAGCCTGTGCTGATCCCAGCCTGCACCATCACCTCCCTGTCCGAGGTCATCACCTTCTGAGTTTCTTGCCAGGACACATGTGAGGTGTTCAATAAATAATTTTTTTTTTCTGTTGCAGAAATATAGTTTAACAAAATGGAATAAAACCAATCATCAGCTTCTAATTTTGGCAAGATAAACCAATTCCTCATTGCAAATAGCTCCATTTAAACACTTCAAAAAGCTTTTCTGCCTTTGTTTCCATCACAGCAAGAGAATTAGCCAACATTTAAACTGCTGAACAAAGTCAAGCACCTTGGACTTAAACTAGATACAGAAATGCACCCAACTGCTCCTCTGATGGATGAGTGGTGGTAAACAGAGCAGAGGAAGGAGTGTGCCACAGGGCTCCAGAAATGATAAGTGACAGGAGCTACTCTCAGGAGATCTTTATCCACCACCTAAATCCTCAGCTCAGGAAAGCATTAACCAACACTGTTTAACTTAACTGTGTGCTTCAACTGTGTTCAATGGGATGGAATCATTTAATAAAAATTACATTGGAGCTTAAATGACTTATAAAAGAATGAACTTAAAACTGTCCCAAAATACCTCCTGGATTACGTTTAGGTCTTCACAGAGGCTTCAATATCAAGAAAATTAGACTGGGTCATATGAAGAACTAAAATATTAGCACAGAAAGTGCAAGGCAGTGAGAAAGAAATGGACAACTGAGTGTAAATTTAAGCATCTCCAATTTATTCACAAAGTCATCACTCCAAAATATCACTGCAGTGAAGTTTGGCATGAACTTAGATTTCAGTAGCTTTAATGGGGTTTAAGCATTTTATTTTGCTGCTGTCAAGGTTTTAGGGATCTAAACCAATACGGCCCTTAAGTACAGGATTCTCTGTATTTTTCTCAAGCAAAAAAATATTGAAATAAAAACCTCAGAAAAACATTGGCTGCTTCTTTCATGCCATGGCATGGGAATACATGATGATTTGTGCATCTGCATCAGTGATGTTATCTTTATCAGAACACTCAAACACCAACATTCACTACCACAGCCTCAGCAACTGAAATCACTGGTTTGAAACATGCAGTGCCATTTTCTGCTCTGTACACAGATTTTCAGCAATCATAAAAGACAGACCTTTCTAGTACCCAGTGAAGCAATAAAATAATCTATATTCCCTGTGCAGAAGTAGAAAAAAAACCCCACAATTGAAACAGTAAAGTATTAGCAGAGTGTAACCCAACAAACATTAAAAATAAAGCAGGATGTGAATGATTTTTAGGTAACTAATAATAAACACAGGAGTACTATCATCTAAGCAATAAGATTTCAAATAAAGTGTATTAAAAACAAAAATAAGAAGAGGTGGCTGAGCATTTCAAAATTTATTTTGTTGATTTAGTTATTAATTGCTATCTACAATTATGATTTCTTCTCTTTTTTCAAAGTAGTGTTTTATTTTACTAGAAGTAACAGAAGGTAAATATATAATTTAGCTTCCCCATGAAATTTAGCAAAGGAAGAAAGCACAATGATTTTACATCTCCTAAAAAGGGCCCATCTCATTTCACTGAATTTATATGATCATGGCAGACAAATGCCCCTGCTATTGGAACAGAGAATTTATTCTTGCATCTCTTGGTCCTGCTTCTGGCTAGAATTGTTTTACATTCTAAAGGAAGATGTAAACCTATCATACACCTGCTAGTGTCCCATTAAACAATGAGTGGAAGTAAAAGAAGGGTGGGTTTGGATTTTTTTTCCCCATCTCCTCTAACAATCCAGGTTTTGCTCTGAAACCTGAAGATGTGAAGGACCATCACAAGAGCTTCAGTCCTCTGAAGGTGTTTGGCTTGGCAGGCAACAGCCTTTGGAAAATTTTGACAGAAAACATCTAGTGTAAACAGAGGTACACAAATTCTGATTCCCTCACAAGCTCTTTCATTGTGTACCCACTGCTGTATTAAACTTCAGCACAATTAGAGATTCTGACAGAGGTTTCTTAGGAATCTGCACCAACACCACAAAAACTGCATTTACAGCTCTAGAGCCATCTGCAACCTCCTCTTCCAGGCAACAGGAAAAAGGGAAGATTTCCCAAATGGTATTCCAGGCAAACCCTACAGAGAATTGGAGAATGGGTGGTCCAGATAGGAAAGGTGCGAATATTTCACATCAGGATTTTCATGCTAGACACTATAAGCTTCTCCCTTGAATGCCCAATGTGTAGATGTCAGATGGTACATTTTGGCTATGAAAAGAAAAATTATTCTTGATCTGAGCTGCTGCCAGAGAGGCTTGGGAGAGTTTTCTGTGGCAAAGAGTGAGAAATCTCACAGTGTGTAAGGACAGTGAGCTGAAGTGCTTATACCATCTGGATCAGTGCATTTATTTCCTTACCAAGGCTCTAATAATTCCAGCCTTTGATAATTTTATGACCTTTTAGTGTATGAGGCACTACTTCTGCATTCCATAATTCCTCTAGTTTTCCAATTTGTCCCGGTGCCTAAGTGGAAAAGTTATGCAGCAGGGAGAGATCAGGTCATAACTTGTTTTGCTTAGATTTGTTCCTCAGAATTTCTGACAATAAATGAAGTGCAGGCTTGCATGAAGGAGGCCTGGGGTCAGTGGGATGGGGAGGGAGGAGATTCTTTCAAGAATGCTAATAAATGTTGCTGCCTGGGACAATGAATCATGGGGGCTCTATGAGGTTGAATTTGTAGGTCTTTTATCCAGGTGGCTGAACAGATTGGAAGCAAACTAACACATGCCTGGGAAAGGTCAGAATGGCCACAAAATTCAATCCTTTCACAGCAAAACATGAACCCACTTTTTCAGCTAAACCCTCCTATAATAAAAGTAGGAAAAGTAGTTCTATAGATGAGAATAATTAAATTCTTGTGAGTTTTCAAATTTGGGGTGGTTCTCGACATTTTTAGAGCTCTGCATGTGCTTAAATTAATTTCTGTATTAAAGCATCTTTGCAGCCAGTGTGATTATGTGGCTTGACACCAAAATCACTTTAGCATTGATGCTGATATGTCCAACTTCTTTTCTTAGGAAAATAAGTGGCAAGGTACAAGCAAATAGAAGATTTCAGATATGTAATTTGGGAAGGACAAGATTCTGTGCTGAAAATCAGAGATCTTGAGGACAATGTAACAATATTTGGGTCTAGAAATGAACTGTTCCAGCATTTTTCTGCACTGTGTTCACATGCATCAATGAAGAGCAGATATAAAAGGCATAAAACCTGGTTGTTTTTCCAAACAAAATAAGTTAAAGCAACTATATTTTATCCAAAAAAAATCTTTTTTGTAAAAGATCCTTTAGATCTAGAACACAAATGGAATATCAACTATTTTTAGTAGCACGAAATTTTTTCTAACCTTTGACTCAGAACATCCTACTAAAAGCCTCCTTTGAAAAGCATGAAATATCTGTCTAAATGTCTATATTATTTAAACCAGCAATTAGAACCAGATGTTACTGCATTTTATATTTAGACACGAAATTTCAATATCTTCAACAGAAAGAACTCTCTTGAAGGACAGAAGGAATAATTTTCAAATGTAATTACAGCATATTGTTTTGATTCTCTCTCATTAATTTACCTGATTGCAAAGTAAAATGAAATGAAGTTATATTTAAATGTAAAATTGGACCTGTGAGTAATGTAACATCTTATTATCTTACTGCATGGGAAAAAGTAGTTTTAGTGTATATTTCACATTTCATTAAGCTGTCTATATCCTTCATAAAGCTGTTAAAAGACCTGAAGAATATAAAAATGCCACATTTATGAGTACACAGCATGTTACAGCAGTTTTGTAGCTAATCCCCCAAAATGGCAAAGTTGGTTTTTTTTATATAAATCTGTAAATGTACTTAAGAAAAAGCATGCGATGTAAGTAATTGTCACTATAACCACACCGAGAAGTTCACTCCACCTACCCAGTGTCACAAAGTCTTTGTACCAGTGTTGAGAACAGAGCATCCATGACAAAATCCCAATCCCAAGGGAAAAGTGAACCCAGCAGCCACACACAGAATCACAGAACAATGAGGTTGGAAGAGATCTCTAAGATCATCAAGTCCAACCTATGCCCTAACACCACAATTGGACTATAGCACCAAGTGCCAAGTCCAGTCTTTTTTTAAACATATACAGAAATGGCAATTCCACCACCTCCCTAGGAAGACAATTCCAGTATTTTATTATGCTTTCAGTGAATTTTTTTTCCTAATATCCAACCTAAACCTTCCCTGACGTAACTTGAGCCAAGTCTGTGTGAGCCTCAGGCACCTGAGGCAGCTCCTGAGTCACTGGCAATCCTTTGGGATCACTCCCCAGCATCTGTGCCTTGCCCTTTGGAGCTGGATCCAGGCAGCATTCCTGCCAAGGAGGCAGTAAGGGAGCTTCCCTCCACTGCAGGAGCTTCACTTGGCTGCCCCTGGCAGCTCCTGCCTGGGAAATGCAACCACTCCAAGCAAACAAAAGATCAGTGTCACTCCTGGCAGCATCAACAAAGAGGAGAAGATTGTAAGGCAGTTATTCAGGGCTGGGGAGAAGCCAAATGCTGAAATGTTGAATTTCACTTGCAAGTAGGCATCTGCAGCTACCAACAGTAGTAAAAAGGGCTTTAAAAACTTAAATTTAAAATTTATGGTGGTATTTCCAAGCTACAAAAATATTTAGAGAGCATTAGTTTCATTTAAAGCCCAACTTTTGTGGATGTGGTTGGAGAATCCCCCCATATTTGATCTGCTGCTGATCTGCAGACATTATAGCCCAAATCCAGACAACCAGACAAAAAATCCAGACATAAGCTGCAAACAGCTACCCAACATTTTTCTTCCACATATAGAGATTCTGAGTTTGCTTTTCTTAATAATGCATCTTAATTTTTAATCTTTAGCAACCAATC
Organism: Lonchura striata; assembly: GCF_050655825.1. Taxonomy (NCBI): domain Eukaryota; kingdom Metazoa; phylum Chordata; class Aves; order Passeriformes; family Estrildidae; genus Lonchura; species Lonchura striata. The sequence continues at coordinate 5,909,993 of NC_140709.1, read as the reverse complement.
TTGTTCTCAGAAAAACAATCTGCCACATTAGCAATAAAATAAATGGCGACAGGTTCCAAGCCTATGAGACTGCTGTGAAGACACAAGCATTCCAAGTATTCCCAAGCAAGTTCACTGTCACCACAACTATCTTTGGAAAACAGTGGCACAGTCCCATGCTGCCATGTATAGGGTTTGATAAGCAAACAGAATTTCACCATAATTTTAATACAAGCACTAAAATCCATTTCTTTTGCTGCATCTAAACCCACAGATTAAATAAGGCAGTTGGTGACTCAAACAAAAATATTATCAGCTTGAGAGGGAAAGCTTGAGAGCATTTAAGGAATTCTGTCAGGATGATTCCTACAGACCTTTCTTCATGAGGCTCCCACTGAAGTGAATGGGACATAACACATAGGAAGACTTCACAGAGTTAGCATCATCTCCTCTCTGGTGGATTCACTTCAGAGTAAAACTTTTGATTTGCTACATTCACCCTAAATTCACTTCAATGGATGCAAACCATCTGTGCATAGACCTTTGATACCAGATCATTAAATTAAAATATAGAATATTTTCTCCTGCCAAAAACTGTCCTTTAAAAATCTATTCAATCTCTGTTACACATTTTACTCAAAATTGTATTATTCTCCCTAACATTTATTCATACCAGTGGCTTTTCTCTCCTCAGCCTTGGCAGGATCTGTCAGTCACTGGTTTGTTGCTGTGTTTGTCTGGCAGTACCTTTGGCCAGAAGGAAGGAGAGCCAACCATCCCATTGCTGAGGGGATACAGGGAAATGGGGTTGTGCTGGTTCTGCTGGAAACTCGGAGGTGGTACACACCTCCTCCAACACTTTCCTGCACTTTTCACAACACCTTTCTTTGCCCTCCACCGAATTTACTTAATTAGAAAAAAAGCTGAGAGCTGGGCCAGGGGCAGGGTATAGCAGAGGTATGGATGGAACTGCAGCATTCCTCAGTCTGGGAAAGGTGGCCATACAGACAATCTCCTGGCCCTTTCTGTTGCCAGAGGATGTTCAGGTCCAATGTAAACCAAAAAAGAAGGCAATGTGAACAAAGTGCAGGTCTGGAAACAAATAAAACCCAGTTCATCTGGTCAGCTGAAGGTATTTGTACAAGCCTACCAGCAAGTACTATCTGAGGGAATAAACGAAAGAAATTACAGAAGTGCCATATATCTTTAAATTTATTTAGGTCTTCCCATTCTGTATTCTGGGCAATTTTTCCTACTACAACTCAAAAGAAAAGCTCCTACCTGATTAATTTTCAGAAGAGGAATCCCTACAAGGAAATCCAGGTGCTTATACTAGAGCATGTATAGTTGTAACAAATTTGGAACCTGATATTTTGTTTTAGTTTTTTATATTCTTGTCTCCTTTGAGAAATAGGAAATCTATTTTATTTTTTTGGTTGCTGAGAGCAAAACTGTCCTTGTGAAATTGCTGTCTTAAGTGCTCAGCTGACAGAGATCTCTTTGTCTGTCTCTGTTGCATGGGGGTTTCTTCATCAGTATGCAACAAATATAAGAACTAACACTTGGCTCAGGATTTATTCCTTTAAAAAACAACAGGAAGATTTTTAATAATCCCCTCTACACATTTATAGTCATTTCTTCAAATATTTTTCATGTGACCTGAGATAAAGTTATTTTCTTTCTCACCATTTTCATAAAGCTCTGTCTTCTGTTTGAAAATCTGCTTCTATTTTCTTCCCTAACATTAATCAAAGGTCTCTTATTTAAAGTTTGTGTCTGGCCCCTGTATTTAGCATTGATACACTCCTGTTAGTTCAGGATCTTGCATACTTGCATGGGAATTTTTTCTTCCCTCAGGTAGAGAGGAGAAATAAGTCAAAACTTTCTTTATAAATCGTGCCTTAGTTACTATATCATCCCAGATTGCCCCTGCAGCACCTTCTCAATATCGCCCTGTAACCCAGTGGCTGGAGCTGAGATTTCCTAATGTTCCCTAATGAGACCAGCAGCAGGCCAGAATAATTCCTGCAGCTCTCACACCACACTGCCAGAGTATATTTCAAAAACTTGCTTACTTTTCTTCATTTCTGTTATTGTTACCAGGAAGGAGTGCTAATAGTTTACTCTATTATCTGCAGTCCATTCTGGGTTCTTTTCTTACAATGAATTCCTTGTTTTGTCCCTATTTAGACTGCAATCTTCATGCTTATTCTTTTAATAATTGGCTACATTACTTCGCATCATGCTGCACTGAATTTTATGAACCACTTATCCACCCAAAGACCAACATGCTTGTGTTATAAATATTACATTTCTGCTCATTTCAGGCAATGCTGCTATCACCTGTGTTTAAATCCCTAATCTATTCCTCTCTCAAAACACCTCAGAGAAGGGTAAGCAGCTGCAGTTAAATGGACTAACTGCTATGCAGTCACTCAGAAAAAAGGGAAAATGCCATGGAGGATTAAAAAAACAACAAAAACCAACCCACATCATCTGTGAAAGCCAGGTTATCCCAGTGGAGTAATTTAAACATCAAGGGAATTCCCTGACATTTTGGCCAATCACAATGAAAGTTACCACATTTTCTGAAATCTTGCCTGGAACCAATATCCCTCACTGCCTTCTGCTCACTAGGGTATTCTTTAAAGAACTGCTTCCTGGGGTTCCAAAATGTTCAAAGGGTTGCCTGACACCCAGCTAAGGTCCTTTTTCTCTCTCTTTGGGTACTTAGAGCTGTGAGCAAGACTCAAATCATGTCTTTGCATGGACTGCCATCCATGTAGCACAGATATCCACCTCTCCAGCTTGTGCTTGTCTCTAACCACCCAAAACAGCAACTTGGCCTTTCTCCCTGGCATCTCCTTGTAAATATTTAACTGTTGTGTCACATTAAGGATGACTAAAATATTGCTGTTAGCCCCCTTACTCCACTACATGTGACCCTGCTACTCCTTTTCCTGCTTCTTGTGATGTATTTTGCCTGTCACTCATTGAGAAGGGAGCCTGTGTCAAAGCCTTGTTCCTCTCTAAACAAGAACTGTGAAACTGCCTTTTCTTTCTAAAAAGATGCTAGAAACCATGCAGACTTACAGCTTTCAGCAATTTTTTTTTTAATTGCAAGCGTAACTTTTGCTTCATTTCCATCTATGCAAAAATTCTTCAAGCTTCTCACTGTGACTCTGGTACCCTTCTCTTTTTCTACCCCTTCACAAGTCTCACTTCTTGGTAAAGTGCTTGTTCTCACTCTCATGCCCTTCTCAGCCTACCCCTCACTGGAAACAGCAACTCCTGCCTCCACTGGATGTTAGCAGGGATTCCAGCCTAACTATTCCCTGCTGCCATCTCCACTTGGGATGGATTTTTTTTTCCCCAAGCATCCACAGAGCTATCCCATTATCCTTCAGAACCATTCTTATCCCATTCCTTGGCTTGACATCTCGAATGGACAAATGTTAGGCAGCTGGTGTGCTGATACTGTTTGCCTTCATGCTTATCAACTGTTTAGGAGTTGCTTTGCACTTCACCATCTGTCCATCTCCATCTGGTGGCTCCTGTCTTATAGTTTGGATTTAAACTCTGGTAGTGGTGACTGTCTTCTAATTTTTTTTCCTTCTGCTAACAGTGCAGCAAGCACAGGGGGTTCTGGTCCATGACCACCATTTGCTAGGTACTGTGTAAAGCTAATTATTCAGTCAGCATGCCATTGGACCATTTGCTCTGCATGGAGCAAGTATGGAACAGAGGGTGCTCATGAACTTCATATTCCTTTTGAATCTGCAACTAGCAGTAATCCTCTTCTCCTGTTGTTTCCCATTTCTCTGTTAATGGACAAGAAGATGAAGAGAGAGAAGGTAAATAAAGTAAATTAATATTTATCAGTTCCTTTATGCTTTCTTTCCTTGTTGTTTCAGGAATCTCTAGGAAAAAAAGCTGAAAAATTACTTCTCCAGTTCCTCCTGAAATAAATGGGGAGATTCAATGAAACAGAGAGATAACAATGACTTTGAAGATCATGCCTGGTGTTGATGGAGGATGAGGAAGTTCTGGAAGAAACTGGATGGTTGATGTTAGCACAATGACCAGAGCACCATACCAAGAGATATCCAGAGATGAAAAGGACAGGGAGGAGAGCAGGGAGTGCTCAGGATGCAGGAGGTCATGATCTGCACAGAACTGAACATTGTGTTCCCTCAGGTGAGAAAAGAGACAAAAGATCACACTTGAAAAGCAAGTCAGCCAGCAATATCAAGGGAGGACTATGAGTTATGACAGCATGAAAAGAAATATGCTCCTTCCACTAGAAGAACCTCTGGAATTCCTCCAGATCATCACTATTTTTAATAGGAATCAAAAATCCATATTTTCTTAACCTCTATCTCATCTCACAAATAAAAAACCCTGTTTGTGGTGGTGAACACAGTTATTGTTCAGCTCATATGGTGTAGAGATCTTGAGAAGCACCAAGTATCTATTCTGAGGTACCTGGAAATCTTTCATGTCTCTGAAATGGGCCAAAAGTTTACTTAGCAGGTCTGGAAAAGTGCTCAGTTGACTGTAGGATGAACCCTTCATTCCCCTCTTTTTAACATAGATGTAGGAAAAAAATCCTAAATAACACCACCACATGTGATTCTGGTAACTGAGTTTTAACCCTTGAATGACTTCAGGCACTTGCCATGGTGCATTTTTCGTTGTTTGTTCAGGAATATTATTATAATTGCTATTAATAATATTATTATTTTCAGATACAGATATTATATGCACAATGAAATGACAAATGGTAACACCATACCTTTTTAATGAAGTGTTTATCTATGTCTTTTCCAAGGCTTTTTTTTTGCAGCTTAGGATATTGCATGAAAAGTTAAAGATCCAGGATGAGTGTGTTTTAAGTCAATGAGGAAATGAAGCTGAGTGATGTTTAGGAGATATTTATGACATACCACATATATTAACCAGCACTGATAATTCAGATGCAATCTATCTGTTGGTTTTGTATTTCAGAAGACAGATCAAACACAGCTATTTGAAATAGCTGCTACTGGAAGTCTTGGGAGCAGTCCTCAGCCTGCACAAATCAGCACAGTTCTGGCAATTTCAGTGGATGTACAGTGATACACACAGAATGCTAGATTTAGAATTCCACTTTTGCAAAAGCTATTAAAATGCAAGCAGTAGATTGACCATGGCTTAATGCTGCTAATCCAGCTGCCCTTGGTCTCTCTATTTTCTCTGCTTAGACTTCAGAGACATTTACTGTGTAGGTAAGCAGCATTAAATTAAGAATTCTTCAAAGAACTGGACAGTATTGATTGGCAGAGGTTTTAAAGCCATTCCTGTGAGGACTGTGCTCAGGTAGCAATAGTTTCAGCCTAATGCATCCAAGCCCCAAGTCCTGGAGCTCTCCTGACACTGGTGCCACTAACACAGCAACTGAAGGGTGACTCCTGTAAGTGGCACCCACTTGTCAGGATTCAGGGCTCAGCCTTATTTTCAGCCTGTTTCTCATGAGATACTTCACTAGAGGAAGTGTGACAATAAAAGCTTCAAGAATGGCTTTGCTCTGTGGGATCCATTGTGAATGTAGATGTCAGATCTTGCTCATAACTCAGTACCTAAATCCTTCTCTGCATACAACAAAGGACTGACAGGTCCAGGCTATATTAAAAGCAGAACCTGATGTTCTTTATCTCCCTTTCTTGCTCCAATATTTCCCTTTTGTGACCTTTTTATATGAAAAGAAAACACATAGTTTTACACAGTAGGTTAGCTGGGCCAGGGACTGCATCTTTCTCTACAATCACAGAGCACAATGGGATTTCCTCCAAGCAATAGTTCCTATAGCTTTTAATATATTTTCAGTCAGAGACCTTGGTGGGGAGAATTCAGAAGTATCACCCCCATATGATAACTTTTGGCTTTTATATCTGAGACCAAATCTCCTGAGACAACAGGAGGATCAAAAGAACATGAAACTGTGCAAACACACAGACAACAAACTTTTACTGTTTTTCTGCAGGGACCATCCTGGTCCCTGGTAATACCTCCTGAGCAGTCAGTATGAAAAGAGAACTGAGGAGTGAGGGAAAGGCTGTATTGTCTCATTTTCTAAAGAATGTCCCAAGAAGATCTCTTGTCACCATGTTATAGAGAAGATTTACTGAGGATCAACATATACATGTAAAAAATGTGCACTGGGAGATGTGGGGGGTTGATTTCAGCATCCCACTGCTTGACTTATCTTCAAGCCCTGGAAAAGCTCCAGTTTTCTTCTAGAGAAAAACAAACTATTGCTTAAAAATATTAGAGCTTGATATTTGTCTCAGCTCTTGATTAGGAAATTAGTGCTGCCCCCTCCCTTCTTCTTCCCAAATTACAGCAATTGTACCTGTGAACAGGTGCTGTCAGAAACTAGCATCCATTAGTGTATTTTCTGGTTTCATGATTAGCTGATACAAAACTGAAGTGTAATCAAGTAAGGATTCATTCATTTGATTAGCCATTGAAATTATTCTGTGCCTAATCAGATGCCTGGCTAGTTTGTCAGCCTCCTTTACAGAGCCTTCACCTCTGATGGATGGTCCAAATGCATTCACAAAGCAGATCTGTTTTAAGTATAGTAAGGGTCCTGTGGCTCATCTTGGGGAGTCAAAACAGATGAAAGAACACCTCTAATGTGAACTTATTTCATTCCTCACCTACAATAATAAAAAAGAGCAGTTTTGAATTGCAAAGTCTTACACACAACAGAACAGGACTAAATATGTTAACAGAGAATGATCCACTGCAACAAGTTCTGTGTGAGTTTAGCTATAAAAACAGATCTGCAACGAAGCAGACCCAGGCTTAAAATCTCTACACTGATTCATAGTGAACAGGCTTCTCACTAGTGGATGCCAAGGGGTTTTTACTCTCAGATCTTACCTTTGGTGAGTTTTCTGTACAGTGTCAAGAAAGAGTTTCTTTACGACTGAACAACTGTAAAGAATGGGCATTTCTCTGAGGTTCTTATCAAAACCTGTGACCTGACAGGTGAGTCAAGAGGTAGCATGTGCAGTTTTGGCTTTTTTTGGGAAAAGGTTGTTCTCACTCCTCACTCTGGCTGCAGTTGCACAACATTTTTCCCCCTTTCTGAATATATTTCTGCTGCTGATGGGCTCAGTGGGCCCACCCTGGAGCTGGCAGCATCAGCTCCATCAGACATGGGAGAAGCTTCTGGCAGTTCTCACAGCAGCCCACCCTCGTAGCCCCCAGTTCCACAACCCTGCCAGCCAAACCCTATTCATGACCTATCCTTCTACCACTGTTGAGATGATCCAAGTCAGGCCTACAGCAAAATTAATTTCTGCAACTCAAAGATGCGATTTTCTTCCTCAGGCAGCTGCCTACATCAGTCCATACCCAGGCTTGCTCAAATCAATAGTGATTTTTCTACCTAGCTAATTATTTAGGTTATTCTACAACTATTCCAATAAAATAATTTCTTGCTTATCTTGCTCCCTCCTCATTTACTCTTGGGTTGTTACACTGCAATACATGCAAGAAAACTGTTTCAGATGCAAGGTTACAGAAGAGTTTTTGAATCTAGTTAACACATAGAGGTCAAAAATTTGCCAAACAGGAGCATGAAACTGGTTGTATTTTAGCATTCCTACAAAAATAAAAAGTATTTTAAATGCTAAATATCCTAAAGTAGTTTTACCTAATTTCCACAAGAGTTATTAAAGCACAGAGATAATCCTGTTTGATTCAATATCTTTTTTCCAACTATTAAAAAACTGGATAAAGTTACCATATATTTTATTTTCTGTTACTTCTACTTAAAAAAAGTCCCAATCACAAGTAATAGTGCTCAGATATCAGATCAAATATAAAATGATGCTGGTACATGACAAAATTTTTGCTTTTCTGATTTTGGACATTTTCTCATCAACTATTCCTACTTAAAACCGGGAAAAAAGGCAAAACACTATTACAGCATCTCAAATAATCAGCAGTTGGAAAAATAGAACTATTTGAGATTTCAAGTTCAGAAATGGGTAAATACTATAAATACAGCAAATATGATGAAAAGATATTAGAAAGCACTTTATCGGAGAAGCCTGATTGCAAGAATTCAATTGCGATTTTCTGCCTTTTAAATACAAACTCAATTTTAAAATGTTTAAATGTCGTTTACACTGAAGTCCAAGACCTGACTGGAGCTGTGAACTCCACAGTCTCAGCCTGAATGAATGCTGTAGGAATTCAAGTTCAGGTGCCAAAGGGGGTGGGTGTATTGACTATTTCAGAAGTCCCTCTGTTTGTAAAGAGAAGTGGTTTTCCAGCCCCTGGGAATTAACAAGTTCTACACCGGATGTCGAGCTGTTATTGTGATTTCAGGGTAGAATGAAAGAAAACAAGAGTGCTCTCATGGTAAGTGGTACAGGAAATTGATAACTAGACTTGTTTCTAAAGTGGCATCTAGTCAGCTCCACTTGCTTGACTCAAACACCTTGTACTTTGAGTCTTCAGATAAGCAACTCCCTTTTCCCTCACCCACCAACAAAACCCAGCTGTCTTGAGTGATATTTTAGAAAGGTTTAATTCAGCTTGCAGTTTAAATTAAGCAGGATTCAAAGTTAAGATATTTCTCAAAAAAGGATCCATTATCCAGGATGGAAAGGATAAAAGTCAGAGTTTGTGTATTGACTCTTTTTCTATTTTCAGTATAAGGATCAGTTTAGCTTTGTATTAGCATTGCAAGAACTTCTCACTCAGAAACCTTTCTTTCCCCCCTCACCCACTGCTGAAGGATTCTGCCCTTCATGGTTAGAACAGTTCCATGCACAGAGCAGGTGAGAGGACCTTCTGAACAAGCTCTGAAAAAACAGAAATCTGACAGGAACAGATCAGCTGTTGGAGTTTCCCACCTTTTCACTTAACTTCTTCCCTTCCTCTTCCAGCTGTGTCAGATCATACAGCCATCTCAAAATGAGGAGAATTTGGACTAGAGTCAAGAGTACTATTCATTTTTCCCTATTATCAATTACTAACAGAAGTTAAAACAAAGGATCCTAGTTAGAACTCTAATTGGCACTTTGTAGTGATGTATTTTATGGCTGATTTAGCATTTACCCCTTCACAGGCTTAATACCAGAAAAATTGATTTAGTACTTCCAAAACAAATGAATGATCTATTATTGACATCAGTAGTCTCATTCATGACTTTAGAAACTGACTAAATGTTAGTGATGACTTATTTAGTGGTAACCACCAAGAAATACCATTTCAAGAGTTCTTGTGTTGTGCCTGATACCTGGTGGAGGAGGAGGAGGTGGAAAAGGCCTTCTGATCTTTCCTAAAAGGGGCTGGAACTCTCTCTGCTTCTCTCTGTGGTTTGTAGGCTGTCTCTAATCTATTTCTGCTGCAGTGAAACACAGGATAAAGAATTTGGTGTGACTATGAACAAAGTCTATGCACCATTCTGCAGGGAAAGGTGAGGCATGAGCACTGCACCTGTTTTGGAAATGATTTGGTATGACTCATATAAACAGGGCTGCAGAAATGCCAGGGCCTTTCTGCTGATGGTCCCTTTGGTGACCTCTCTGTCCTCTCTAAGGTGTCTCAGCTGTCCTGGATGGAAAGGCTTATATGCAATCAGGCAAAGCTGAGTCTTCCTCACCTCAAGGTCTTCCAGCTGTCACTTGGGCTCGGAGGACAGCGAGGATTATCCCACTGCCCACTTCCTACTGGATGGTTACAATGGTGGTCCTGCCACATCTTGGAGTAGTGCAGAGACTTCATCATTCTGCTTTATGCACACCCTGACCCAGCCTCCCTCAAGCCAGTGGGAGTTGAAGCAATGATCAGATTTTCAGAGTCACTCATAAGCCACTGATCACATCCAAAGACATCCAGCTCCTCCAGTCATTTATTTAACAGCCTACTTCCGAGTACCCTGAACCACAGCACAGGAATTCTCTATCTGGAAGGAGTGAGAGGAGCACAGCCCTTCAATTTTTTATGTGCAAAACTGTAAGTTATACTGAAATAGCAAAAGAATGAAGAGACACTTACAAAAAGAAGGCTCGCTGTCAAGATAGTAGGGAAAAACCTCTACAAACCTGTAATGAAGTCAGTGACATTTGAAAAGAAAACTAAGAATCTACTCAGCTTGGCTTTGCAGTCCAGCAGCTTGGAAATGATGGCTTGTGAGGTGTTCTGTAACAAACAAATGTACCCTCTGGACACAATACATATTATCGATCCTCGGGCAAAAAGAGAGGAGATTGAAAAACACAGATTAGAAAAAAGCTGTAAGAAAACCTCAATTTCAACTTCTTTCAAATTTTAAAATAAATGCAATTGCAGATGTATACTTGGGGAAAGTGCCTCATATTTTCTGACATAGCAGCTTCATATCTGCTGCATTTCCACACAATGTTGTAATTCACAGGGAATTCTCACAGGCTTCAGCTCTTGTGGACACTAATTGGAAAATTCAGTGAACAATGGAAACTATAAAGAAGTTACACTTCAACACAAAACTGTGTCCTCTGAAAAAAATTTTAAATACCCCTACAGTATGATGTAAGCTCCTCAAAACCCTCACTGTCCTGCGAGGAAACTCAGGGGAAGTCTTGTACAGTGTTAAATAGACATGAATGGTTTGAGTCCTGAAACAAAATTATTTAAACAGCAGTCACCAACCCTCCTGGTGGCTTCTCAGTTAAGAGTTTATGGAAACAAATTCTGAAATTATTAGCACTAGATTTGCCCCAGATTTCACTATTCTGTATCTAACAAACTTAATTCATTTAATTACAACTCCTCCCAGGATAGCCTGAGAATGTGTTTATACAAACATTTTCTTTTGTGTAAATAAGAAAAGCAATTCTCCCCACAAACAACTAACCCACAGTTTTGGAGTACTTGTTTCTAGTTAAGTGCTGCCCTCAGAAGGACACTTCTTAAATGTTGGATAAAAAAAGGGGGAAAATTTTTGTGTAGGTATGTAAATGTCTGTAATAATCAATAGTTCATTGCTTAAATCTTCCTATGTAACTGAGAAAATGTATAAGTTAAAAATCAAAATCTATTGCAATTAAGTATTGGTTTTCTATTAAGTTGTTGTCTCAACTTGACATGATCTGCCCCTTTAAAAATATCTCTGCCTGTAGAAATCTGCAGCACAGATCTAGAACTCATTCTCAAAACAAAGTTTTTTTAAGAACAAGTCTTCTGTGATCATGGGGAGCAGAGACTAAAAATAGTCTCCTATTCACAATTAATAGCATTCATGACTTTTCATTGACTTTCTATTAATGACTTCAGAGGTATTCCAAGCAGAGTTATATTTAAATTAAAAATTAAAAGCACTTACCATACATGATGTAAATTCATTAGGATTGCTTAGTTACAGAAATGTTTATGTGAGACCATTTTTTGCAGTATTGTTAAAATAGGCTATCAAGTTGCAAATGCTAAACCTATGAATAATTATTGTCAAACCGCACAATGAATTACAAATTATTATACATTTTACACCATAAAGTTGTTGTGCAGTTTATTTGGCTCTGGAAACATTGCCAGACTTGATGCTAACCATAAAATTGATGAGATTTTGGACAACAGAGTAATAAACAAGATAAAAAACCGGACATTTTAAGTAATTGTATGGATAAAGTCCCACTTTTCCAACACAAATATATCTAAAATTAGACTTTATGTTCATGTTTCAGCTAACTGGAAAACAGCTGATCTGAAAAGATATCAAAAATGTACTGGTCTAGTGGGAGCTGATATTTTGCACTATCATCCAGTCCTGGCCTGCTCTGTTTAGGAGCTTATTGTTAGCATTTCACATTGCAAAGTCTGAAAACCTGCCGACAGGTTCTCGTGCAGCATCTCTTGCTCAGCTTCACTGCCTTTTTATGGAACATGATAATGCTTGCTTTTTTGTTTTTCAAAGCTTCTTCCCTTTATAGTTCTTAGACTGAAGATATTTCCTGCTTCAAAAAATTTCCTTTTTGTGTTTTCTACACTGACAGCACCCTGTTAAGTCTTCAGAAATCAGCTGTGTTATTAAATGATTATTTATGTATGAGGTCACAGTAATTACCATTCCTAATGCCTTGCATACCCTAATACCTCCAGGCTGGTAATCTTTAGCATGTCTTCTTCCAGCAAGTGTTAAGAGGCTTATGCCTGAGAATTTCAAACAACTTGGAGAACAAGACAGAGTCCTGTTGCATTTCCAGCCTCACTTTTAACTGACATGCCTTCCCAGCTTCAGCTTTCACGTGTGTTATCATTCTTTCATCATCCAGTCTTTACAGCAAGTCCACAGGGCTACATCAATTCTCAGACAGTCCTCCCAAACTTAATACACCTGTTTAAATTAAAAAAAGACCATTTCCTGGCCTTATTTGTTAATTCTTCTCAGCAAGATCACCTGAAAACCACAAACATCCTCTTCTGAAGCTGGAGACACTTTAATGCAGCTTGTAAGAGTTGTATGAGTACCCAGGAGGCATATTGATACAGATTTCTGCTCCCCTGTTTGAGCAACAAGAATATTGCTGTGACTTTACTCACCTTTCCTCATTTATGTACATTGGATTAGTCTATACTAATTTACTGGCATTGTGCTTAGTGCTATTTCATATACCTTCCATACATGTGACTCCGACTCACATATCTCATATTTATCACTTGCTCTTTTTAATGGTCTCTTATTTTCCCACAACAGTTCTTTTTAGCTTATTATAAATACCTACTGTTTCCAGTATGTCTGCTTCAGCACAAAACCAAACCTGGATGACTCTGCAGGTTGCCAAATAATCCCACAGTAACCTCCCATTTTAACCATGGTGAGAAAATCATTTTGGGTCAAGGAAATAGTCAAAAGCCCCATGGATTGTCTCATCCAATTGCTGTTGTCTCAGAGGTATCAGCAGTGCTTAGAGGAAATGTTTGCTCATCACATATTTGCATGCTAATGAGGGACCATCTCCATCACACCTTAAGCACCTTTTTTTTACCACAGGAAACTTCAGATGAATCAACTTCCTGTGCATCACTGGTGATGAAAGAGGTAAGGAATATATGGGTGGGAGGCCATGGCCCAGAGCTGATGTGGATGTTCACCCTTACCCTTTCTTAATAGCAAAGTCAGTTTAAAAATTTCTACTTTCCTCAATCCATGCTTTCCTGCACCTCCCTTATGTTCTTCCAGCTGTGTGATTTCTGTGCTCAGAGAAGAATATTAGAGAGGACAGGCATTCTATGAATATTTCTATTATATTTTTGAGATATCCCCTTGTGCATCTGAAACAAATCAAGAATGCCTGCTTCTTAATGCTACATTGGTGTTAAGGAGGTTTTTTTTATTTTTACCAAATTTTTGGTAACAGTCCAGTGCCTTCTTCCCAAGGTAAAAAGGATGTATTAGCAATATAGTTAATAGTTTATCTTCTCCAGGCCCAAAATGCTGATGCAAACCAATCATTCAACAGTTAAAACAATCTGCTGCCAGAAAAGCTAAAGATGACCCTGAGAGCTTTAGACATCTCCACCTGCCAGATTTGAGTCACCATCTCCTTGTTAGAGGTGACAGTGATGTCATGTTGTGGAGTCAGTAATCCAAACAGGGTAATTTGACAGCTTGCCCACAGAAGGGCAGGGACCCTCCCTCTTCCTCTGCTTCTCACTGTGCCCTCAAGCCCCTGAATCCACACTGCTTTGACCAAAACAATGCTAATTTTCTTTCTGGTTCATGTTTGATCTGTTCACAAAGGCTGGTGGAAGAGAAAGGATGAAATCAAGCAGGGCTTCATCTTGGACACCAGCAGGCTCTGAGAAATGCAGTATCATTCAATAGTTCGTGTTCATGCTCATGAGCTGCTTCAGTGCCAAGTCTTAAAACTGTGAGCAAAAACCAACCCAGAAAAGAACCCATCAGCTTCTGGGCACTGAGACTGGATTTTCTATTGCCAGCAAGAAATGCAACATCTAGCAGACGGGCAGAATAAACAGCTGGAGGAAAAATGTAGCAACATATTTTGAAATATCATGAGAAGATGAGTTAGAGCTCATCTCATCATGCTGTCATGACACTTGAAGCATTTTGCTGCTCTTACTTCATTAAAAGCTGAACAAATTGCACAACTGAATCCATCAGCTGAAACTAACCATGCCAATCAAATCTGCATAAAACCACCCAAGAAATCAAAAGAACACATTGCTCTGGGGCCAGCCCCAGGAGCTTTGGTTGAACCCATTTCACTGTGTCAGCACTGCAATGTGCTGACTGCTGTGAGCACAGGGGCTCTGGGGGCAGAGAGGGCTGAGATGGCCCCAGCAGCCCATGGATTTCTGTTCCCTGGGGTTTCTGTCCCCAGTGCAGAAGTGTGCAGTTTGCAGCCTCCCTGCCTCAGGGTAACACAGAATTGGTGACAAATCTCTTTTAAAGGTAAACTCCACCTAAGGTGCACTCTCTTCACAAGGTCTCCCTGTGAAGCTGCCCCTGCACAGAGCAGGAACTCAGCTGTCCCACTGTGAGTCTGCAATTCCATATAACACTTAGGGCAGTATAGGCTGGTGCTGTGTCTATATCCTCCCCATTTTTAGCTTTCCTTTTCTGGTTTGTACATCTTTCTTGTACAGCATAAGCACTTGTATGGTCACAAAGTGAAGCAGGTGAGGAACTGAAATAAACCTTTTATGTTTTACTCCACCAAATCTGCTCTTTTAGACGCACATCTGCACAAATGTTTGTGCTGCCACTAGGTCTTTCCTGGAAACATTTCGTGTTATGAGTCAGTGAGTACTCCTGGTCATGTTACTTGTAGCCTTAGTTCCTGTATTATGTAGTTCATACACAAGAAGTTCCTTCCGAAACTTATCTGTGAATTTACAAACGAGAAGCCTAGTTTAAATTCAAAGAAAGGGAGGCAAATAATATCTAGCTTGGCAATCCTTTTTGAAGGTGTCTCTCTGCCTCTCCATCTCTGAAGATTAGCTCAAACCAGAAAATAAGGAAAGATCTCCCATTCAGAGTCTCATTCAAAGTTATTTTTAGACTAAATAGTCACACTTTTAAATAGTCAGATGACAAACTGTCTTTCAATACCCAAAATGGCTAAATATTAATTCCTTTTATTTAGAAGGGCATTATAGGTATTTATAATCCTTGACATTAACACATAACCCTACACAATATGTAATTTTGCAATTCTACTTTCATATTTATGCAAACGAGCTCTTCAGTGTAGTGCAGCTGTTTCCTCAGCCAACTAAAGTGTTTGCTTGTTGCAGGAAAACATACGTAATTATGTTAGGTTGGCTGCCAAGAAATAATAGTCCTAGAAGTGAAACCTATGGATCAGACAACTGGTATATCAGTCTGTATGTCACAGCACAGCTGCTGCAGCTAGGAGCTGTGGGATCAGTCCTTTGTAAACTTTCCAGCTTTTCACAGGTTCATGTCATGCTGCTTTCCCTCCATTCAGCCCCATCTTTTAAGGCTGTAAAAGCAGCAGCCTTCATTTCTCCTGCTAATGGCTTTTCAAAAGGCAAATCTTACAACTATCTCTCTTAGAGACACTTTTCTTTCAGGTATATAGTACATTGCACATGCACTTTCCAGCATCAATTGGATTTTCAGTGGAGAGAGTTAGGAAGCAGAGAGCCTGAGTGTTCAATTTGGGATTCTGGAAACCACTGTAGAAATTTAATGATGGAGACAGAGAGGTTTTGGACATCAAAAGTTTGGCTGCTCCTCTGGGCACAGAAGCTGTTCCAGCTTCTCTGGTTCTATTTACACAGCCTCTAAAAAATTCCAGGGACCAGCTGTCCAGCAGGATATGCAATAGAACAGCAGCTACACTAACAGTTCTACCTACTTGTTGCTGGAAACCATACAGAATGGTGGTAGCTTATGAATCATTTAAATGGGATTCCTTAAACTGTGAGAAGTGGTTTACTGGAACTTTACTGGGTTGTTTGAGTCTCCTCTAATGCTAACTGGTTAAAACAAAACACAGCTTGCACTGTCCATTTTGCTCCACTCTGGGGTGGAACAAAAAGCAAACTGAGACTCTGAGGTTGGTGTTTTCCATAGGGACAGGCAGAGGCTGCAAGTCAATGACAAGGGAGAGGAGAAAGTAACAACACATTATCCACTACAGCTCTAGGTGATCTGGGAAGCTCTGAGACATAATTCTAGAGGTTTCACATCAACAGAGCTCTTTTCTCTCCCACAAAATGTCCAGGCAAGTTTATAAGGATCACCTGAATCTGAGAAGAAAAAATTATTACTGCCACATCCAGCTATGCCTTTATTTGTGCATATTTTGTGTTTCAGACTGACCCACACTGCAATCTCCAACTTAATCTTTTTATACACATCAAATATTTTATCTGCTGTACCATTTTATGGCCTCTGAATTAAAGAAAATGAAATGTTTACAGTAACAAACAACTCAGCTGTAAACTGCTTGCCTTCACTTGCAACACCATAAGATCTTTAACCTCCTGCTGGTTCCTGCTTTGGTGTGGCCATGAAGGCCAAGGGTGTAAACACCTTCACCCAGTATCCCGATATGATTGCCAAACTGTAATAAAACACTTTAAAGAGTCAATGCATAAAGATATGTGTTTCTCTAGCTGATTATGGAATGCCTAACTGCCTCTGTGACATTTAGACTTTAACAATTACTTTAGAAAAATGCTTGCTATCTTTATTATCCTGGTGATTTTCAAGATGAAAGAAAACCACAAAATATGCATTTTTTTAAAGCACTAGCTCTTGACTCTGTGGTTGTATGTGACGAAGTTGTAGCAGCTGCAGTGATCTGACCTCATGTTGAATTTGGTTTGTTACAGATTGAAATTTATTTTTCAGATTAAATAAGAAAGCTGGGTCAACAATAACATATATTTAATAAACCCACAACCTATATATAAGCTACTTTGAAAATCCCATCTCTCCATTTCTTCTTAAATGAAGACTCACAAATGGAGAGCAGTGAAGATCTACATTTTGTCACAGCAAACAGTGTTTTTTCCTTCTATTTATTTTCTATTACCACATCTCAAAATCTGTCCTTCCTGACACTTTCCAAAAATGAAGATTCCTCCTTTCCTTCTAACAGCCTCGGACTTTCCCTTTGCACATAAGCCACAGAACTCTCAGTGAATCAGCAATCCACTCACGGGAAGCATGATGTGCCTCTCTCTGGAGAGCAGCAGAGATGCAGTGAAATGAGGCACGTTGAGGATGCTGCCTTATCAGCCCTCACAGCCCCTGCCAGGGGCTGACCTTGCTGATTGATTTCTGTACAGCTGAGCTCTGCTCCCACATTGTATTTTCTCTCTGGCCTCTGCTGACAAAGGAGCTGCTGGTGCTGGATGTTCAGGGGTGTGGAACTCATGGAAAACCCACAGAGCAGCTGGTGCTGCCTGAGCACAGGGAGAGTTTCAACAAATTCCCACCTGCAAACTCTGCAGAGACACTCACAGGCACAACCAGGTGAAATACAGCAATCTGAGGTGTGTGGATGTTGAGGAAAAAGGGTGCCCTGACCTGCTGCCCATCCCATTTCAGAGCTGGGGAAGTTGTGCTGGGCAAAACCTGCCTGTCACACCAGCAGATTACACTCGCCTCTAAATTCAATTCCCTGCTTCTAGAGCTAAGAAGAAACCACAGCCTCCTAGGAATTGCCATTTCTGCTAAAAAGCAAGCCAAACATCACAAAAAAGTGTAGCTTTGAGTACGAAACAAAAAGACAACTGTACAGACACTGCTTTTTTGTTTAAAGAGAAGCCAATACACAAGTTTAAAGCAATCACCAGGCTTGTGAAACAAAGTTTGATGGGGAGGACCAACTGCCCTGATGCCAAGGATTTCACAATCTCAGGGAGCCATTCCACGGCACACTGTAAATGAACTCCCACTCACCCATAGCAGAGGAGACAACAAAATACTCATTTACAACACTACACAGCATCTACAGGTAAAACCAGTCTCTGTGAGGGCTCTGAACCAGGAACAGATGAGTTACAGAAGTTCTTGTGAAAGAACAAGAGTGTTTCTGTTGAAGACACCCAGTGCAGGTGAGGCCCGAGGCAATGACAGTAACATCAGAAAAAATGGTAATCCAAACCAGTTCATCAGAAATTGTCATCATCAGCGGTTAGTGCCTACTTCAGAGGAAATAGATTGAGAAGCCGATAGCCAATATTCACAAACTAATCGTGACAAATCATGACTACAGCAATTGCTGCTGTCTGAGTAAAGCTATAGAACTACTAATTTGGCACTTACACAACAATACATTCCTTTGTTAGAGCGTGGGCTGGATGTGTTCTGTCAGGCTTAGTGGAAGACTGCATCACTGATCTAATGGGGAGATCCATTTGCTTTAGAGTAATCACAATTAACAGTTACTGTATGCTGAGAACTGATTTCTCACATATCTGCTTTGGGAAACAAGCAGCCTTCAGCTGCTTCTAGAATCAGAAGGATAAAACACATGCAAGCCTGGGATCTGTACCTGGAACAAAAACTCAAGCAGGTCAAAATAATTAGAGCAAAGGGAAGTGTGTCATATTCATCAACTTTACCCTAAAGATCCTCTTGTTTTCTCTTAAGGCCTATTCCAGTTCCTAACTTGAGAATTTCATTGACTTCACTTGGGCTGCATGTCAATTTTTTTCACTTTTACTGCATGACCCAGATTTTAGACACTATGCTCATTAATCTATTCCAAATACAAGTTAAGCATATGACAAATTATTTCCTCATGTGTATTCTGTTCTAAAATCAGCCCCAAAACAGCTTAGCAATTTGCATTGTTAGTACGCTTGAAAATTCCTCACTTTTTGTCCTCATACACTTTTTGCTACTATTAGAATTGTCCCTTCAATAAATACAGTTATTTAAGTGTAGAAGAGAGGAGATCACTAATACAGAAAGAAGTTTTAATCCTATACATATCCACATAACTAAGGAAAAGGAAGTATCAGCCCAAATATATCAATTTTACTTTGAAGGACTTACTAAAAATCATAGACTAAAGAAGCTTATTTTCTTGGAGATGATTTTTTGGTACAGCAATATCTGACATCAATGTAAGGCCAGCAAAACTTCCTTAGTATGCAATGAGGTGCCTGGAGTACTGCAGTAATTACACATTTGGCAGGACATAAACTCCTCTGCATTTGTGAGCAGCCTGCTAGACAGAGTGCAAGGGGCACAGATCAAAAAGCAGGCTCAAACACCATATGAAAAAACAAAGTTAGGAAGGAATGTATATGACTATAGCATCAATGGTCGACTGATCTGATCCCTCTGCACGTGGCAGAATAAAATCTGCTGAAGCCAAATCCCTTCCCTAAACTGCCATCATTCTTGAAGCCATGAATTAACCAATGTTAATGTAGATGTTGTCAGGCACTCAACCATTATTTCAAAAAGCACCATTTCTCTCAGAAGTACATTCCCCAGGTCTCCCAGCACACTCTGCACTGTCTATCTGTTGCTAGATTGCACACTCCTTGGGCCACCAAGTGTCATTTTTGCTGCCTCTTACAGCACTAAGCACATTATTGAAGCTTAGCATCCGTAACTATGAAAAGCAAAGCAAAATCCCACAAGTTAACTTTGATGTGGTTGCAGATCCCAGTCCTGGTCTGACATCAGGAAATTGGACTCAAAGGATTTGGGAATGCTGTTAGAAAACATGGTGGAGATATTAGAGCTCACCTACTGAGGGGAAAATGGGAAACTTGACATGGTTTACTGCAGTTTATTTAACTTCATGAAACGTCTCCATAGGCACCTATAATCAGTGACTTTAACTTGCTTAGGGAGGGTCTCTCCACATAAAGAAGATTTACACAAACCTGGGCTACAAATCTTTGAATCTTTGATGGTTCTACATTCACTTCCAGGTAATGATGATGGCTGAGACCACTTTTACATATATAGTTATACGAATATATAAAAATACATATATATATATATATATATATATATACATATATATATATATATATATATATATACAAGCCATGCCCACACAGGGATTTAGCATAAGGAGAAATAAACAGCATGTCATCAATTCACACTCTGCCGAGCAGCACTCTGGAGTGTCAGATGGCAATGATAACAGTCAGATCTTCAGGCTATGTGGTGCCTTTGTCATCAAACTTTAATCCAGACATTCTCTGCCACCTCTGAGCCCTCAGTTATTTCAGATAGTTTTCTTCCACATAGCATGGGAAATGTTCAGGCTGGCACAGACTTTTTCATTTCTAGTTTCTATGGGGTGACAGCACTGTACCATCTAAGAGAATTAAAACACCATCATGCTGGGTGCATGCATAATGCCATAGTGAGAAATTCTGTCTCATCTCCTACCATTGAATATTTATACAGAACAAGTGACTGGATTCTCCAATGAAGTTTGGGGTTCTGTTGTGTTTATGACTTTTTGCACGTCCACAACAAGTCAATCACAGACCTAAAATATTTATCTCATTTGGAGATGATAAAGTCCCAGGGATCATCTCCCTCTCATGATCCAAAACCCACATGACAGCACATTTTGGCAACACTGGATACTTCTCTTATAAACAGATTTTAAGGGAAGCTAGGATTTTTGTTTCAAATTTAACTTTTCCTAGAGTATCCAAGACATACTCCTTGCCTGTATCCATTTTCAGTGCAGTGGGGAATGTTTTCACTACAGTAAAAGCTAGGACTCAAAGGACAGCAAACCACACTCTGGAACGTACTGATAATTGCGTGTAACTAGTGATAAGAACTCTGGAATGGATCATTGGATCAAGACTTCATCCTGACCTTTCTGAATAGGACAGGATGAACTAAGTCCACCGAGATTTTTTCACCACTATTTTAAACCAGAAACCACAAAACTATAGTATCAAATGCATTCTTAGGTACTTCATTCCCCTGGTGCAAGGAAACACCACTGATCTTTTCCTCAGGAGTTACATTCACAGTCCTCCTATTAAAAAGCAGAGAGACCAAGCACTTGCACCAAGTTATATTGCATAACCATTCTGTTGGAAGGAGAATGTTTGGATGTGCTCTGCCAATTCAACCCAATTTTCAAGCAATGCTACCCTTCCTTGCTATTAAGCATCTTAGCCTCCCAGTTTATAATAAATGGAATTAGAATCCTCTGTCTTTTACCACGGCATTTCCCACTGATTTAATCAGTCTATTCATATTTCTTGCTGACCTGATTTTTCTCCCCTTTCACTTCTAAATCCTCTATTGAGTTGAATTAATCTTGCAGAGTACAACTGGGAACTCATTGAGTTTTGAATACTAGCTCTGGTAGCTCACTGAAGGCTTTCTCACACATCTGTTAAAAAAAAAAGAGTTAAATTCCTAGTAAGAGAGGTAGCCAGGTGCATTGAAAAAAACCATAGCCCAACACACACAAGTAGAGAAACAAAGTGATGCTTAAAGCAAATCTGTTCCTAAGAAACAGTTTCAATTCAAGTCAAAACTCATTCAGGTGAAAGAGTATAACTTTGCATAGGAAAAATACTGACAGAATTGTTACTGAAATTAAGACCCAGGCAAGTTTCATGTGTATCATACTTAGGTCCTGCAATAAGCTCTCTTACTTCATGCTGTGCCACAGGCAAAATACAGACAATGCTCTGCAAATATAAAAGTTCTGTAACTAGCTACCTTTAAATAACATGAACCCATTTAACAGGATCTGATCACAGGTTGATACTTTTGATCCCACCTTAAAACTGGAGAATATTTGCACAGCAGCAACTTACCTGTACAAACAAGGACACTTCAGTATGATATAAACTCATGCTGTGCACCTAATACAACCTCCCTAAATTAAAGCTTATTAGTTAGGAGATTGTGAGCAGAGGACAATTCAAGCTGCTGCAGTTTCATGAGAAACACTTTATTTCCTCAGCCTAATTGCCCCTTCTTAGTTGCACTAAACTGAGGAGATGAAGAGGCTGCAATTTCATGACACAGACTGAACCTTCGTAATATAATAAATAAGTACACCAGGAACATAAATTGGAAAAGTATTTTGTAGTAGTCAGATGCAAGCCCACGTTTACTAGGAAAGAACCATTCTTCTGCAGCGGAAGTGTGGAAACAAACATCCACTGGTGCCTCAAAAATATGAAATGGCTCATCACTTTTTTTTCCCTCAGCATAACAGTCACAGAGTGGAGTTAAACAGTTCTTCCAAGTACAGGGGCTGTACTTGACATTTCTACTACTATTTAAAGATAAGAAAATTGTCTCAAACTGGGGACAAGGAACAGCATGATACTACAGTACTGAACAACATAGCACAGCTGTGATAGAAACCCCTACCACAGTTTGCCTTTCATATAGTTCTTTGGTTTTGGGTAATTGTTCCTGAAGTGTACTCTGTAGATCACTGTTAGCCAGCTAAGTCATGTCAGGGGATCTGTAGAGCTGTATACTCCATATTTGCAGCAAAGAATTTGACAGAAGTGAATTTTTCCCTGAGAAATTTAGAGGCCTAATGTTGACCCATAGTTACATGCTCAACACTCAACCCCTTCTTCCAGTTTTAGGGGAACATTATCAGAAAGCAGCATTGTCCATGCAAAGAGCAAGGACTCAGGCTTCAGCTGGAAATATGTTATAAATGGCCACATGCTAAACTTTCAACCAGAGGAAGGTACTCTTACCCAATTACAAGAAAAATTCCTGTCCCTTCCTGTGATTAAACCATTTGCCTGCACTATTAATACTACCACCACAGTATTTTTTTATCTAGAGAGGCAAAAGCAGGCACATGCAAAAAAAGAACAGCCTTCTGGCAAGGGAAACAGTGCAAGTTTAGAGGCACAAGAGGCATCACTTAATTGCAGAAGTGCAATTAAGAGATTTTTAGCCCACGTTTTGCTAATTTTTTCTCTTATTTGTGTTGTATTCCTGATTTGTTGCAGGTTTAGGGCTCTTTTTAATAGATTACTAAGGGTTTTGTGAGTTTCTGTCATGAAAAAGACTACCTAACTACTGTGTTAAGACAGAAACAAATAGAAACACTTTTTTCCTTAAGTGCTTAGACATAAGTGGTAAGGTAAAGGAGAAAAAGGAGAAAACCATTTCAGCTGGATTCATTATTGCATTAGCAAGTGTGCATGCAAAGATACTTATGAAGATTAATTTCATATCACAATAAAAGGTACAGAATCTTTTTGCTTATGTTGACAATTCTCATAACTATATTATTACAAGAGCTGTTGATAGCACTCTTATGAAAGTAACAATTATAGAAACTGTTACATTACATCTCATTTTCCATCTTTATTTTAGTGCTTTGACCCTTGAAAGTTAGTGTAGATTCTTAGAGTGATTATATAGCTGTAAGTTTATGTCCAGTATCAACTGAAAGTATTTGCAAATTTAAGATAAATAATTTTAATCTTTGATTGCGATAGCAGAACTATTGCCTTATTACTACTTTTACTCACTTTGAAAGTGCTAAAGCTGCTGTGGGCAAATTGCACCTTGATAAAAAAACCTGCATATGGAGTTGCTGAGATAATTGTACAGTATAGCATAGGCATTTAAAAATGAAGTAAAAACATTATTTGCAGATTCAGAGACGCAATGAAAAAAATGAACTCTAACCCAGCCAAAACCAGAACAAGTAATAATAAGCACTTTTTGGTTTTAAAGATATTTGGTGAATTAACCCACACTTTTTTTTCACAAGGCTATCTCATAATTTTAAATGTCCTTGAGAGTTCCCTGCCATTAGCTATCTGAGAAAACGCAAGACTCTTTTTCATCAATATGTGCATGAAATCCGTATCAGATTTTCCTTTGAGAAGCTTATGTCAGTCAATATAGTTTCTGTACACCACTGTTTTCCATATTACAATGAATTAAAATTAACTATCTGGTGAAGAGGACAAGACATGCACATTTTTCTGGCACAGAACATGTCTTCGCGAAACTCGGGTCACAAAAGAAGGGGAACAAGGGGCAGAGGAGAAGGAATACATGTTTTTAAAAGATTCTTTGACACCTATGACACATCTTCTACCTCAATAGCAAAATATCCCTTTCAGACCAAACAAGCATTCTCCACATCCTAGGGGTGCTCCCCTAGAGCTTGCAGAAGCCAACTCCTTTCCACAAACCTGAGCAAACCACAGCACATGTCACAGCTGAGACAGCCACAATACACAGAGTATCACTGTACAACTTCAGGAGGCTTTAAGCATTCACCCATACAGTCACACCTCTTGGCTCGATAAAAGAGATACCATTCCTCCAATTTCTGGTTTTGTTTGACATGTTTAATCTTTTTGGCCCAGACTTCATGTCATGCTCAGTGAAAACAACTTGAAAAGAGTTAGAGATAATAAATTTATGCTAAGCCTTCAGGTGTTAATTCTTATTAATCAATTTGGCCTGTATGAAAAAAGCCTCTCCTAAGGTGAGACCCGAGATCTTCGGAGTCTCAGCTTTTCAATAATGATCACTATTTAATGCAGACGACATACACAGTATCAGGTAAAAATCAGATAGTTTAGTCCACCTAAAAGAAGTACAGAAATATATACTCCAGGATGCAGTTTCAGTATTACATTTGAGGTACTACAGCTGAACTATAACTTATTTGCAATTCCAAATCACTAAAATCACTTAGGGACAATTTGGTACAACCTTCAGAGCTTGTACAAGAGTCCTGATCACTGCAGAGATGGTACAAGAAAGGAACACTTGCTGTTGTAATGATTATCTCTGGAGGCCATGCCTTTTGGAACTGTACAGGTCCCATTCAGAATATTTTGCTTGCACTTGTGTTTCAAAGTGAAAATGGAGCTGATGGAACACTGAAGTCAGAAAAGAACCTTGGCTATTTCTCAGTTTTAGATCCCCATAAGCATTCAGATATAATTCACTTTCATATGTTAAACTGGAAAGGGGAAGATTTGAAGTTTCAAAGGCCTATTTATCTTCCTCTTAATCTGCCCTGCTTGTTCCCCGTGCAGTGAAACTCTTCCTGTTATCTCTCCTGTCTATTATCACATTCTTCAACTCCTCTCCAGTGTTTCTGACCTTCGCCTGCATGTGCTGCTTCTCTCATCCCAAGCTCCCCTGGGGGATGCCAGCTCTGCTCTGAAACATGTGGCTACT
Organism: Lonchura striata; assembly: GCF_050655825.1. Classification (NCBI taxonomy): domain Eukaryota; kingdom Metazoa; phylum Chordata; class Aves; order Passeriformes; family Estrildidae; genus Lonchura; species Lonchura striata. Next base: position 5,884,822 of record NC_140709.1, on the reverse strand, counting down.
TTTTTGTAAACTCTTTTTTCTTTTTCCTTAAAATCCACATCCACTGTGACATGTGGAAACAATGAGGTGAATTATCACGAGTCTGCCAAAGGGAATCTGGGAAAGGTGTGATAACAGAAAGAGCAACAGCAAAATTTATTCTTCATTGATGAGTTTTTTAGGGCATTTCTGCACTGTTAAATACTACAGGACACAGGATGTCTGAGCTGCTACTGGATGGAGCAGCTCTGAAGGAGAGAGCTGATCAGCCTGAGCCCAGTGCTGTGCCAGGAGAAAAAAATAAGTGTGTCTTCATCAGAGCATCCATCAGAGCGTAGAATTTCATTAACAATTGAGAAAATGCAATTCCATTAAAGTTAGCAAAAGTCACATGATGCCTTATTTGTATAGAGTTTTTTTTCTTAAGGTCTTAGCAAACAAATACTTCTAGTAAAAATCAACTAATCTTGAACTTCTGTTGGAAAACAGGGAAAGGAATTCCTTGACATTTCTTGAAAAAACTGCAATACAGCAATTATTATCTTTTTATGGTCTTTTGACAATACAGAAATTTGAATAACTACAAATTTAATTTTGAGAGCTCTCCCATCAGTGGAACAGAAAACCTCCCGAGCTGAGCTGTTCTGTTTGCTCACAGCTATTCCAGTGAGCTCTGAAATGTCAATCCCCACCTCGGGAGGCAGAGCAGAGACCTCACCGTGCACCTCAAGGCACCAACTCACTGCATGGGAAGTGACCAGGCACAGAACAAAGCAGATTTAGGGATAATGGTCGGGGTGTGACCGACTGCCAGCCCTGTCCCAGGGGTCACTCCCATAGGCTCCTGTGTGTGGTCAGCTCTGCAGCAGCACAGCTATTTTTGAAAATGTAGAACTCCTACACTAATGGGATTACTTGTAATGCTGTGTAGTGAAACCAAAACATGAATTTTCATTAAGTGCACGTCCTGAATTTTTTTAGCTAGCCAGTGCCATAAACTGTACTTTTATGACATCTTCATCCTTGACATTTTGACTTCTATTTTTTCCAGGTGGGTTGCTTAATGACCAATTTCCAGCATGCTCCCAGTGACTCAGGCATCATTTCTGCACTAGTCTGATCACCCTGTCACAAGTTCTCGCTCACACAGATCTCTACACCCACCTTCCATCTCAGACTGGGGGCCATATCTTATTGGCTGAACAGCAGGAAAGCATTAGCAGTAATTACAGAAATGTTTTTCCTCTGCTCTAATTACAGTGACATCAGCATTCTATTAACCTTTAAATTACTGGTATTTTTCCAGAGAGAGCTGTAATGAAAAGCAGTTAAGAAAAAGAGTTTCAGAGCAGAGTAAAGAAAGCAGAGGTGCTTTATGCTGGTGCCAGTGTAAAACCCTCCTGACAGTACAGATGGACACCACTGCCTCTCACAGGCCAGAGCCTCAGCTTGCGTGTTTTGGAACAGCTTCACTGGTGCTGGCAGCCTGGTCTCTACAGAGCAGTTTTTATTTCCTAGTCCTTAGATATCTTGGGAAAAGCCACCTGAAGCTCAAGATGCTATTGCAGGTACCTTGCAGCTGAAAACAGAGAGAAATTATCATCTTGCATGTGCTCCTGGACAGACAAAAAAAAAATTTCTGGGTTTACCTCAATAACAATAGACATTAAGTGCTGAAGAACATGAAACATAAATAATTTTCTTTCTTTTGTGATAGTCCAGTTTCACCTGTTATAAAGTTGATTTTATTCCCTTGGTGAGATTCCTTAATTTCTTTTGCAACTGGTCTCAGAATGGAAATATCTTTTCAAGAGAAGCTAAGGAAAGATGAGGTTGGCAGACAACAAATTTTTTTTGGAGCAAGTCAAATGAAGTAACAGATATTTTTGTGTATTCTGAAAATTATGTTTAATATTTTAGGGATGCTTAGTTAGAGGAAATATATTTTTTTTGTCCCTTTAGGCTTTCCAAAAACTTCATTCCTTTAAAGGAAGTGTGTAGAAATACTTCCCATGAGAATATGAATATTCAGGAAAAATAGGAGACAATTTATGCTGGTATTTTTCACTCAGTTGTTTATGGCAGAGGTGCCTGTTCCCCAAATACACCTCAGTATCCAGACACACAAAGACAACCATCTCTACAGTGATATACATTTGTGCATCTCTACAGTGATACATATTTGTGCTCATAGCATACACAGAGGCTTGGCACAGGAAGAACTGTAAATGGAGTAAAATAACCTTACTATCTCATGCACAGCTAGAAGGAGCCTAATGCAGATGATTCTTCATGGAAACAAAATTTTTCTCTTCTTGCAATGACAAGAATTACTTTTGTAGGTGCAGTTCTTGCTTCAGTGTAGATCTCTGCTCTGTGTGTCCTTTGTAAATTTACCTAGAATTATCAATTTTATGTTAAAACTTCTCTGGTTATCACATTGATTTGTGGCTAACATATTTATGCACATATATTGCGAACTTCACACAATTCACTCCTGAAGAATGAGACCTGGATAAAAGAGTTCTCACTCAGATGATTTTTTTTATTAGAAGGCAATCCTTATTTGCTTTTTTTCACTGTCTTTCCAAAGAACCATTCTAGTGCATGTAAATATTTAAAAATAATTGGACCAGGTGAAATGAGTGCTATGACAAAAGATCTCAACTGAGACTCAAATCCTTGACCTGAGTCAGTCAGAGAAGGGACTTGAACCAGCTTTCTTCTCTTGCTGTGTAACAGAGCCACCATGCCATGGATAATGCCAGATTGATTCTCTCCCTCTGTGTTTGAAACTTCAGGCAGAATTTCAGGGAATCCTTCAATGGCCAAGAATCACTGAAACTGCCCTTCTCAAAAGAGAAGATTCAACCTTTCCACAAAACAGTTCTGTCAACTGAACAAAATACTACGACCAGTGGACTGGTACCATTTCCTAAAACAGCCAGAGGCTTCAGGACCATGGTATTCACTTTCAAAATTTATACTCTTAGAAACCTTAATCTTACTTAATTTTTTTGAGGGTAAGAACAGTCAGCATGAATTTACCACAGGTCAGATAAAGATTAGAGCAAGCCAAAGGCAGAGAGGAGCATGTAACCACAGTACAGCCCTGATGGTTTTAGGAACATGTTTTCTGAGCCTTGGCAGGGGTGACTGACTCCAGTACAGGAGCTCTTAAATCAGCACACACATTTATTGGAAATGCATCTGCAAAGAATTTCCTCCTAATGAAGTAAGTAAAAAGAACTGAAATTGCTTAGTATATACCTTTAGAAAATCTTACTCGTCTTAATGCTAAATCTTAATATATTGGCACTGCTACAATTAATAGCCTGTTTGAATTTCCCTTGCAGTGTCTATTACAGGAGGCTCATAATTCAGGCATAAAAATCTTACTCTAGGCTGAAACTTATTATTTAGTGTCTGAACTTGTTTCATGCAGATTTTCTGCACAACCCAGCTCACCTCTCACCCCCTAAGAGTAACAGATGTGGGGTTCCTCAACATAACCTGCTGATAAGGGGTCAGCCAGCTCAGGTGTAAAATTTGCAAGAGTGTATTTTTAAAAGAAACAGCTGGGTCTGTCCAAGAGCAGATGGGGTAAGAGCTCAGGAAGTGATTCTTCTATCTAAATCTTTAAACACAATCAGAGAATGACTCTGCTCAGGGATAGGTCAAAGAAAAGAGCCAGAGAGAGAATTATATCTGGAGAGAATTTTACCACAGCAAAGGAAGTGATAACATTGGGATTCCTTCCAGGTTGGTCATTACTGTTTGCTCTGGCTCAGGTTGTGACTGCAAACATCTAAACAAGTTTCAAATCACTCTGCCATGTAAATCTGTTCCACACCAGCCACAGAAGCAAACTGCACTCCTGTTGAATTATCCAGAACAATGATGATGCTTAGAAAGGTTTTCTACCATGACATGAAAACAGAGCATCTTAACTGGCAAATTAATGGTTTGCAGGTGGAACACAAGATTTTTCTGATTGGGCGGCTGGAGTTCAAATCCTAATTTACTACCCTCAAATCCACTACACATTTCCTTTTCCTTGAGGCATTACTGGATTTCTACACTCTCACTTTTACAACAGTTTCTTTGAATGTTTTTGATAATTTCCTGAAATTTAAAAGTCCATTCCTTGAACTCTCTTCTAATTTTTGAAAATTCTAAAGAGTCAGAATTAATATCTGCTTTTTGAAAAAAAAAAAACATTCTCCAAAACACTGCCAGAGTATCACCTTTTACTCTTTTGCACTAAAATTGCATGATATTGATAAAGGTGACTTAATACATCACTTATAATACTATCTCCAAAACCACAAGTATAATGACTTTTAAAAAGCAAATTATGGAAAAATAAGGAGTAGTAGGGAATGGTCTCCATCCAGTAAAATAGATCTGGCAGTAAAGATCTCCAGTTTCTATTCCCAGCCTTGCCACTCACAGTATCACCATGAAAAACACTTTTCTTGTCTGTTCCTCATCTTCCCCATTTGTAAAACATGAATATCGTGACTGACTTTACAGAAAGCCTTCATGATTCACTTATTCAAAATGCCTAACTGAAAAGTATATATGAACTTCTATTGAGGAAAAGAAATTAATACTGTTGACATAGTTCCCAAAAAGAAGAATCACAAGAAAATGAACGGTAAATTATAATTTTTAAGAACTTTACCAAACTGTAAAGGTTATGACCCATGACACCATGCTAAAGCAGAGTTCATATGAAAATACAACTCTACAGATGATCATTGATGAGCACTGAACAGGCAGCCACCAAGAAAGTTGTGTTTATAGGAATCACTTGATCACAAAACACAATGTTCTTTTTCAATTTTATCTGCATCATATCAGAGCCTGATGAGATTCCACCAATTCTTGTGCACTGATGCAGATTTCTCATAAAAAGGAAAATCTCCTAGGCTAAATCCACATATTTTAAGTCAGAGATTGATTGAGTTTTTTCATTAACCTTAAAATTAACCTGTTTTTTACTGTCTTAAAAATCTATTTTCTTGCATGAGAGATAATAACTTCTCATTTGTACTGTGCTGTTTTTTCAGTGAGATCACTGAGCATGGATTCCAGCTTCCTACACTATGGATGCTCATCTTCAGCCTGGAGTTCCCATTAAAACACTTCCTCACTTTGCTCTAGATTAATATTTAAATTTTGAGGAAAGAACTATCATTAAAAATGTACTAAAAAATCAACACTACAACACTTGATTTGAATTGTTACAGTTGTTTTGGCTGTTTGTATCTGGATAAGAGTTGGAAGTTGTATTTCTGATATTCAAAGCAAGAGAAAAAACCAAACTGAACTAGAAAGGTTTATAAATTCTCAGATGAAATGATATATTTTTAATTCTCAGGCATCTCTGTACAGCTCAGAAGCTTTCCTCTACTGTGACAGATTGGAAAACTCCAGTACAATTTGTCTTTTCAAGCTGTCCCTGAAAGAAGATTCTGGGGGAAGCTTTTCAAGTGCAGAAACATGTGCTGTGTTCTTTGCTTTTAGCTTATATCCAAGCCACTGAACTGAGAACATTTTATGTTCTGTCAGTTTTAATGTTTGCTAGGCTACTTCTATAATTCTGCCAGTTGTGAGATTCTGCTAGAACAAAGACTGGGGTTCGTAAAAATGTGAGGTGTGAATGTAACCCAGGAATCCACAGAGAGATTTGTATTCACAAAATTCCCAAAGAGAGGACGTGCAAACTCTCTGGTCCTCCTGGACAGATTTGTCAACTCAGGCTTTGTCCTGTCTCTCGTGAAAGTGGAACCAGTTCCTTATTCCAGAGCAGTGAGTTCTGCCTGCTACTCAATATCAAGGCATATGTTTTCATTATTGTGGCACAAGTTCCTTGAGTCCCTTGGCTAAATACTTCTTTATTTGCCAAAATACTGAAGAGAACCCAAGTTATTTGTGATTTTGAGTTACATTTTGTCTGGGTAAGTGTCAAAAATGGCAGGTAATGAGAGAAGTCAACACATTTTAGAAGAAATATTCTGTATCTAGGCTATACAATTATTTCCTTTTGGATTTTCATTAGGATACATTTTAGAAGTCACTTTAATGTAAAAGAAAAAAGCAGAAAAATTTAACTAAATTTGATTTTAGAAAAAAAAAGTTAAATGGTAGATTAAGTTAATGGCTCATCTGGGATTTACTCAGCTGATTTGGGAGGCAGTTTTCTGGGAAGATAGGGTATTTCTGTGCCAGTTGTTTAAAAATTCAGGCAACAGTGCATCATCTTGTGATGAATTTTTTGATAGCCAGTCCACTGGTCCTGCAGTGCTCAAGTTCTCTCTCATGGTCACGTACCAGCTGCTTATCAGTATTGCTGGAGTAAGATTGCAGCTCTGCTGCTCAGCCAGAACCCAGCTTGTTACTGGGCTTACAGCACAGTGCCAAAATAACATCCCTATTTTCTGCATAGGAAGTGTCTGTTTGAGAATCTTGTCACACAACTTGTGTTTCTTGGTAGCCTCTGTGGGTGCTTACATGTGCTTCAATTTCCATTTTCTTTAGGGAACAAACACTGGAATATTTCCTCTGCCCATAAAACACTCAGTAATATTTTGGGTTAAGTGTTTTAGTTCCTGATTTTTGTGCATTTTCTCTGCCTTAAGAGGCAATGTCTGCTCCCTCAGACAGTGCCTGCCTACTCTGTTTCCCTGTTCCCTTACCCATAACTTTTGTAAATGTTGTGCATTAATGGCTGTTTTGATCCTTTTCACTCTAAAGCCTTTTTCTGTCCCAGATCACAGTTCTCACCAGACACTGAACACTTATTCCAGTATTTCAGGCATTATTCCTAGTAACAGTGTCAATCATTTTAGGTCCTTGCTTCACAATGCCAAAGTACAAAAAAAAGAGAATAAGAAAAATGTAAAATAAAAACAATTGTATCTTCATTTTTTTTTTAATCACTATCTTCTGTAGGTGTTGCGGTGTTACCTTGTTAATTGCATTTCCTGGCATGTTGTGGATGCCATAAATCTGCTCAGTGACATCAAATTCCATCTTGGGAATGCTGAACAGTAACAGCTCCAGCTTTACAATGAAATTGTTCTTTATCTGCTGCTTACAGAAATCCCAGAACTGTGGCAAATGCCTGAGCCATGCATTTAGATTTGTACTGTCTGGTCTCCACTCTTCTGTCTTTCAAGTTGTACTCCTCATCTAAGTGCCATCCGATTTATTACTTGCATGAAAGACTCCTTACAGCACAGGAATTGAAAAGGCTTCAATTGCTGCAGGTTTTCAGCCAGAATTGCTGCTCAACTTCAGCTTTATCTTCATGGGTAGCACTAACACCATGGTAATTTCTTTCTTTCAGGTGAGGCATCACAGTCAGCAATAGCTACAAATAGGGCCTGCACTTGTAAAGTTGTTTGAGACTCAGAAGAGCTAATTAAGGATTTTTTAACCATATTACTCTATAAATGCAACTCTGCTATGAATAAAATGTTGTAAGGTCAAGTTTTTTCTCTCTCAGCATTGTTTCTAACTGCTCCCAGGACCCATTCTGGCAGTTCTGTACTACAAAGCCCTGGGCTCAAGTCCTCAGAGGTTTTCCTTATCTGTACAAATGAGTTTGCACTGATTCCTTCTCTTCTTGCATTGTTCTGAAAGCCCTTCTGTGTATCTGCACTCTATTATCCAGTGAGCAGAGAGAAGAACAAGCAATATTGACCATTCAATAACTAATTCTCTGATAAAGAGACCAGCTGAATGGAAAACAGCTTTCCATTTATTTCAAAGAATAATGTTGATAGACTTATCTTTTTAAATAAAACAGAAACACAATACCGCCATCCATGTTTCTCGTAAGTATATATGTTTGCCACTGATGAGAAACTCTCATGAACCAATTTTTTAAGCTCCTCTTGTGATTGTTCATTAAGGTAGAAAAGAGTCAAATTCCCAAGCTTTGGTAGAAGCATTTGAGACAAGGTGCACACAGTTAAGAGATAAGAGCTATCCAACCTCTACGCACATGAGCAGCCAAGGAGCTAGAAGCAAGTGGAGGTGATATTAACTGAGATCAACAGTTGGAAATTTCCCTCTCTGTTTTGGATTCTGAGTTAGCCTGTAACTCCAAGAAATTAGCATTTGTGAGAAGTTTTCCTTGCATAAAATTTTTGAAATGAAAACTAAAATATCAGTCTCAGTAATGGTTGATGAACCTTTGTCAACAAAGACTAATCAACGCAGTAAAACGAAATCATTCTCCATCCAGATATTATGGAATTCAGACTCCTTCCTAAAGTACTGGATGAAAAATTAGAACTGATTTCTAGAACAACAGAATACCAAAGCTCCAAATCAAAAGTATTTCAAAGGCACTTTGATTAACTGCAGTCATGTGTTGTACCAATTGATCTCTGTTTCTTTCTTGCCAAGTACTGTTTCTTGTCTCCAGAATAAATTGTCCATATTCAAGAGTGACCTTAAAATTTTCATCAGGGAGAGATGACTCAGAGAAAATCCTCAAGTGATTCCATTATATCACAGCTTCCTGTGAATCTCTTCATTTTGAGGAGATAATGCTGTCATCTTCTCTGATCTTAAAACTTGCAGGCCCAAACAGGTGGTTCAGATGACAAATCTGATCCTTGTGTTCTTAGAAGACATTTTTTAGAGTTGCAGCCATGAATGTCAATGACTTTGAGATAACACACTTCAAGTTTTGTTGGCACTTAAGGAGAGTTCAAGATAGTTATTCAGGATGACCATATTTAACTTATTCCTTTTTAATTAGCTAGTTTATATGCTTGTGTAAATACTTTGAAATATTAAAATTCAAAGGACATTCCAGTTTTTGATTATTGAACAACTGAAATGTAAGATATGTGTTTGGATTTGTACCTATCTGGTCTTTTTCACTAAGACTCATTAGGGAGATATTAGTTATGTTTTCTGAATTTAAACACAATATCTTGCAGTTGTTCCACAGTAAATTCTGCTTTTTTGGATATGACGATTACTGAATCACCTTCTGTACCGCTATGAATAATTCTGTTGATTCAATAGAGATACTCAGGCATAAAGTAGCCACATTAAATATCTGATTCTAAATATCAAGTATTTAATTTTAAGTATTCAAGGTATAAAACAAGAAAGAATTGAAAGAAATTAAGCACCTGAATTTGGGTTACAATACAGTTATTCTTTTAATATATACTTGGGAAAGCTTTGGCAAATTCTTTTTTAATTAAGACATACAGAATGAACACACATATAAATATGAAAATATCACATCTTTACAAATCAATGGTGTCAATACAAGTTTGGGTTTTTTTTTAAAAAAAGGAGCTACTTTCACCTTTTGATATAAGTGGAAGGTTGAACTAAGCATAATGTGCACAGGAGTTCGCTGCATAATACTTGTCACTAATTAGCTTTTGTGTTATGTAAATTTAGTAAAGCAGTTGAAAGCTGAAATCTCAAGTTTGCATCCAATTACAATTTTCCAAAATTATTCCAACCCTGTTTTACCACTACATAATCTGACTCAGAAGACCTCTGCCTTAATCTACCACTTCCTGACCAGCAGTTTTAAGCTATTGAAGGAACTCCAGCAGATTTCCATCAGTGAGTGGTTCATTTGTCACACCACATTATTCATCTGAGATTTTGCTCTAGGAATAAGATACTTCCAAGCTGGTCTCTTGAATCCCAGAGCAAGGGGAAGCTATTCATCTTATGAATCAGAATATGTCTAGAGACACTAAATGCTTGCCAGCAAGGAGAAATAAAGTAGATGAAAACATCAACAGTTTGAAATCTTTGCTAAGGAGAACTACAGCACTTACAGCACACACTGATAGGTAAAAAGGTGTTAAGTCTAAGTAGATACCAAAAGAAATAAAAAATAAGTAAGAAACACCTGCATTGTCTTAGAATTAAAAGGTTGGCTTCATCAAAATTTCAAATATCTGGCATAATTCTGTTAGAAATTACCATGGGGCTGTTCTGTGTTCCCAGCTTGGTATTTAGCATTTGCATTGGGACCCTTCCAATAATCCTGAATGTTGTTTGGTGCTTTTTTCTGGTATTCAGAATATGCCATTTGTCCTTACATCTATTCACAAGGAACGGGGAAATTTGTATGCAAATCTCCAATATCTCTTAGAGATGAAATTCAGTGAGCCCATATCTCTTCAGTAAAATTCAGGAATCATTCTGCTTAGGAGATTTTCCTACAAAAACTCAAACTTATTGCATAGGTTATGTTATTTTGACTACTGAAGATATTGTTCTCTCTCTCTCTCTCTCTCTCTCTCTAAATATATATATATATATATCCAGCAAGATATTGCTATACATATATATCTAATATTGATTATTATCTAGTGTACATGGTTCAACACAATTTAAAATTTACTTGGAGGACAGTCACATTCTTATACTTTAATTACTTAAATTTTACTAAAACCATATGACCAGATTAGTTATAGATAGTAGTAGTGAATAAAGCTGTGTAAATTACATCTTTTGTGGGGATGGTGAAATAAAAAAGTTAGAAAAAACAGCCAGTAGAATGCTTTCACTGCCCATACAAAAATTATGAAAAACAATTTATGGTCAAACAAAAATGCTGTTTGATATACAGGAAAAGCATGTTTCATTAGGGATTAATTAACTTCCTGAATTAACAAAGACCAAGTCACATGTAAAACATCAAGGCATGAGCTTTAAATTTAATATTTTTTCTCCAATCCATTTTTCCCCCAGTGTAGGATTTCCTACCCAAAAAATTGCACAATAGGGAAAAAAAAAGAATAAGAAAATACAGGATGTTTTGGTGGAATATGCAGAACTGGACAAAATAGGCAATTTCATGTGTAACTCATAAATCCATGGGTAAATTATTGTGCAACAATCAGTAAATATCCAGCTGTCTGTTATGCATATTTGGCAGGAATAAAAATAGGCATTTAGTGGAATGACAATGCTGCTTTATTTTAGTCCTTATTAAAAGTTATGTATTTTGTACATATGTATTTTATATTTAGTGCTCCATGCTAAAAAAGTTTGGCTTATAATGTATGGCAGAAGAGCTCAGTCCTACAAAATTCTATGTTAGAAGGAATATGAAGGGTTTTAACATGTATAGAGACAATTATATCAAGTCCTGTCATGAAACTCAAGAATTTGGGGAGTATTAATATTGAAATGTACTCCTGTGAGCAGCATAACTGAGGATTTTGTTTATCAGCTGGGAAGCAGGAGGCTGTTTCAAGAGGCAACGGCACAGAATCTCACAACCAAAAAGGGTAATAAAGTTCAAAACAACTTATCTTTCTGACAGAACTGAACTGAGGTGTGGTTTTTACTCTAAATGTGCCTTAGCAGCTTGATCTTCATTCAGTGGAGAATCTGGATTCTTTTGAGAGTCTGTTCACAGGCTCTCTGAGCCAACTGAATTGTGTTCAGATGTTGGGCATATCTCCATTTATAAATAATGATGTTTGGAACTTTCATAAAATTCAGAACTTCATGCTTGTTCTTTTCTCTATGAAAGTTACTTTTAAAGACATTTTAAAAGCAACTTGGTTTTGAAATGAGGAAAAGACTGCATTTGGCTTCATTATCAAATTTATAAGCCACAAAGCAACATTTGCTCTTCTTTGCTTTCTGATACAAAAAGAAGTTTCCACAGTCTCTGAGATCTGTAGAAGGGAAGCCCCTTTGTGTTTCAGTGCTGTTTGGAGAGCAGAAGGAAGTAGAGAAGGAAAAATCTGGCATACCATTTAAAACCACAGGGTTTGATTTTACTTTTTTTTGAAAGGATAGGAATGCTTTTTTGCAAAGAACTTTCAAGAGGTTTTCTCATCCTTTAGCAAGATCTGAGAAGAATCCATTAATTTTACAAAGAAATATTAAAAAAAAATACTTTCCCTGAAGAAACTATTATAAAAAATGTTACTACATCCAGTTGTGGCTGTCAGGTTTGTGACTTACTGAGCAGATCAAATAGTACCCCTGGTTTGCCATCTCACTTGTGACCCTCAGTGACCCAGCAGTGACAGTGAAGGGAGAGTAAAGGAGAAACAACCTGGGACACAGCACATGGTTACACAGCCATCATGGTTGTGGAGTTCTGGCAAATATGAACAAAGAAAAACTAAGTACAAAGTCAGAAGATTTGTTGGGGTGCATATGGGGTTTTTTGACAAGAAACTGGTGATACTACATAAAAAAATACTGGGGAGGAATAAGACAAAGATGGTCAGGGATTTGCAGCTCATCATTATCCAGAAAAATTATTGTCATGCAGTGCTGCAACTAGTTTCCAGGAAGTTTTCTGCCATTATGAATTAAAGAAATACCCACAGGAAGATAAGATACCTTCTTTGAAGTCCTTAGTCTCTATTTTAAAGCAGTGAATAACAGTAAATAGCATCAATACAGGAATTGATGGAAAGGAACATGACAATACAAAGCAAATTCTTTTTAATAATTCTTTTTTAACACTAATAACATATAAGCACCTCTTGAAATAAAATGTGTGGGGAACTATTGGGGAAACATGTGCCTGTCTTGTGAAAGTTAGAAAACTGAAATGTTTTCATATTTTGCATTAAAATCTTTCCAGTGTTTATTTATTTGTTTTAATGGAAGAAGAAAGAGAAGCTCACACCCAGCAGCTGCTCAGCTTAGGCAAAATTTGGAAGTCCCAAGTTCAAGCCTCTGCTAAAACTTGTGTTTGTTTATATAAAGTATAAACAGAGAAGACTTGGTGGTTACAGTAGCTTGGTGGTTTTTATCTGTGGTGAAAGAGAAGATCAAAATCACACTGAATCAGGAAAAACAGAGACTTGGCTGTGACTCACCCCCGGGCTGCAGGCTCTGTGCTGCAGCCACTGGCAGGAACACTTCACTCCTCCAGTGTCACCCTCCTCTCTCAGGAGAATCTGCATCTTTGCTGAAGCCTTCCTGCAAAACTAGCATATATTTCACAGTGAAGAGTGCTGGCTTCAAAACACTGACCTTTTCAAGTGAACACCCATTCTGTTGAAACACTAGTAAGTAATTTCAGGGCTGTATCACCACCTTGTAGGAAATTATTTGTTTGTCATGGCTTAACAGCTTTATTCTTTTCTTTTTCAGAAAGGAAGTCCAGGAAAATATAAAAATAATTTAAGGTGAAAAAATCACTCTAAATTGAGTAATATCTTAATGCCCTGGAACTTTAAATCCCAAAAAGCAATTCAAAATCTGGAGCCCCTCTATTATAAAAAGACAAAAATTTTTCCTGCTGAAATTTTTCACTCTTTTAAAACTGCCCATATAATAATGATTTCTATCAGCTAGATCTGCCTTTGCATTTACTTAATGCAAAGTCACCCATACATCTTGGCAGCACATTTGCAGTGTTGTCTGCTGGCTCTGTTAAAAGTAAATAGGGTTGAATGAAATAAGATGCTAAGGATTTATCATGATTCCTCCAGAAAGTGCTCACATTTGGACAAAAGATACCAAAAGAAAACAGAAAGCATGTAATACTTGCCCTCCCTTGGGTGGCTTGCAGTGGATTTCTGTAGAATATGTTAATGAAATAATTACACTGATTAAGAAAATAGATTAAGTTAATATTCCTGTCTTTAATTTCTTTCAAAAATGTTATTTTAGTGCCATAATTCTGTTGTGGATCTTGAAAACTTATTGCAGCAATGTTCTTACACACATGTATATAAATGGCTCTTTTCAGCAGGAATATCTCTGAGATTTATGATGAATCTGTAATTAGGATATAAAATTTCACCATTGAAATGTGACTACATATTGGGTAGAGAATGGCTTCCACTCACAACAAATTGTTTTGCAAATAATTTCAATTTATGTTTACATATGCAAGTACTTCGCTTAAATCTGTGGGACTCATACTACAACCAAACTATCTACCCTGAGAGGAGACCCTGAAAGTTAACATCTCACCTCATATCACAAAACAAGGGTGAAGAAATCTCATCTACAACCTTGAATAAATTGTGTTTCACATAGAAGCACAGGAAATACCATGTTTAATACTACAGCGAGACACAATTTTTATTTTGAGGGGTTTATCTAAGGTGAAATTCCCAACAGCCTGAAACTTGATCACACTGTATTGCCTGCCCAGACTAGAGTACTTAAAATCTCCACATACTAATCCTTTTATAGCTATATGTTAATAAGCTTTCTTAATCTTTCTAGGAGCAATAAGTAAAAATATTTTAGAGGCCTTTCACATTAAATTTCCCTTTCCCACACTGAAATGTGTGCATTGAGAGCTTTTTCATAATGAGAAGTGATGGGCAGTCTAAATAGAGGAGTCAGTACTGCTGGCTGTGTGTACAATTAAAAACAACTACAACAGCCATTGTGCTTTCTTCAGATGTCTTTAGACATATAGTTTCCCAGGCTGTAATTTGGAAATTAAATACATTAATATTGGGTTTTATTAAGGAAAATAAACTAGCATAGCCTCTTTCTGTGAAATTTTTTTGAAAAATACAAATACTACCAAGGTCCTGCCAGAAAATGGTGTATATTGTAGGAGTATATGCCTGTGAGTCCTGCTGCCTGGTCTGAGGAAGTATGGCCCAGGGCAGTCACATATGACCCAGGAAAGTTTTGTCTTTCCTCTGGTTTCTGCCAAAATCTTTGTTCTGGAAGTGTGCTTAATCACTTCACCCTGCCTTGTTTTTCTCTACCATTTGTCATAGCCAAACAACAAACTCTCTGTTTTGTCAAACATTTGGCATGAAGGTCACTTATCTCAACTGACCCACTAAGTGCTGCCAAAATGCAAATCACACCGATGTCACTGACATAACAGAATTTCACCTTAGTGTTACACAACAGACCAACACTACATGGGGCACTTTAATTCAGCACTGAGAGGGTGCAAAAATGGGAATCTGAGGGGGAATAGCAGGAAACAGGACTAAGCAGTGGATGAAAAGTACAGGAAAGTTAGTTAAACTGCTAAAACCAAATGGAGACTCCAGGTCTGGAGGGTGGTAGCTGCTCTGCTTGGCCACCGTTTACACACCCTACCGTGGCATGTGCCCACACCCTCCAATATCTGAGGGTGAGCAAAGGAACTTTTCTGCCCAAGGGATGCATGAGCTGTAATCTCACCTTTTCACTGCTGGCAAATGCATGTTTTCCACAACTTCTCTTAATGATTCATCTTTGCAGACTTTCTCTAGTCTGGGATTTAAGGGAGGTGATGATTACTAGATACAAAGATGCACTTACTGATTTTCTTATGTGCCAAGTTACTCTATTTAAATCCTAAGATTCCCACTTCAGACTCTTCAGTTATAACTAGGAATGCAACCTGATTTTCACAAAGAGTGACTGCATTCTGCCCTGTGAAAGAATGGTCATCTTTCACTTCCCAGTTGCAACAGTGTCTCAAATCACTCAACTGTTCAGCTCACAAGACCAAACATTCTGATACTCTGTGTTCTCTTTGTGTTTCTCACAAATGACACATGTTTACTGTGTTTTCTTCTAAATAGCGGTCAACATGAAAGCAGCCTGGTCCCCCTGCAAGAATCCTGCTCACTAAATGGAGCAAGCACTGGCTGAGGATGTAAAGCTATTTCATAAAAGGGCTGGTGTGTAAAAGACTCCAAATAAACAAAAACTGCTGAGACATCTGAAAATAGAGTGCAGTGCTGGACAGGTTCACGAAATAGCTCTGAGGGAACTAGTACTAGCAAAGGCAGTATGGCCCTGTCAGTGCAGTTTTTCTCTGCAGGATGAATTATCCAGGGCTCACTAATGCAGTTGTATCGATTTTGAGACCTTGCTAGCCTGGGTATCCTTACACAGCACAATGCTCTGTGTGTGTATTCTTAGCGCTCATTCTCAAGAGAAGCCATTAAGGTGTCACTGGGTCTTAATTGTCTCCATAGAGGATGTTTTCTTTAAAGCCCTGTTTGTTTGAAAAACAAAGCAAAACATATTGCTTAAGTTTTATTTTCAGACCTCCACGGGGAATTTTGCAGTACTGTGCATGTAATTTACAAATTATTACATCATTTATTTTTAGAAGCAACTACTTCAGTGATGTAGAGAAATTCACCTGGTTTTAGAGGAAACAGATCTGACCAACAGGTCTCAGAACTGCTGGGTGGTGAGCTTTTGTGGAGGGAGCAGAAGAGTCCTGGTCAGGGGCTGTGGACTGAAGATACTGAATGTCTGTGCCAGCCTGGAGCAGATCTGTGGGCAGGGTGAGAAGCTGAGAGCCCCACACCAGCCCTGTATGTGGGGGAGCAGTCACTGAGGACTGGCTCTTCTCCAGCCCCTTACTGGGGAGCAGATGGAGCTCGTGAGTATCAATTTCAGGTCAATTTCAAGTCAACATCATCTGAAAAGCAAAACAAAATTAAAAAAAAATAAGTAAATAAGGAGTCGAGGACTGAGGGAGCAGGGCCTGTTAATCCCTGAGAAGAGAGAGCTGAGAGGGGACCTCATTAATGTGTATAAATACCTAAAGGGGGTGCCAAGAATATGATACCAGGGTCTTCTTCGTGGTGCCAAGCAAGAGAACCACAGAATGGTTCGGGTTAGAAGGTGACATTGATTATCATCTTGTTCCACCCCTTGTCATGGTCAGGGACACCTTCCCCTATCCCAGGCTGCTCCGTGCCCTGTCCAGCTGCAGGGATGGGGCAGCCACAGCTTCTCTGGGCACCCTGTGCCAGGACCTCACCACCTTCAATTTCCCCCTAATATCTGATCTAAACCTGCTCTTTCCATCTGAAGCCATTCCCCCTTGTCCAGTCACTACGTGCTCTTTTAAACAGCCTTGCCTCATCTTCTCTGTAAGTTCCCTTCAAGGCAGCAGTTGGGTCACCCCAACGCTTCTCTTTTCCAGGCTGAACAATCCCTGTGTCCCAGCCCCTCAGGAGACGCGCTCCATCCTGGACGGGCAAGAGCACACGAGGCCACGGGAAGGCACAGGGAATTACAGGGGAGCACGGGGAAGAGCTCCGCTCCGGATCAGCCTGCCCGGACAGGGCGCGGAGCCTCCCTCAGCGGAGATGTCCCAGAACCACGGGGACGCAGTCGGGCGCCGTGTGCTGTGGGGCGGCTCTGAGCCCCGGTGGGCCCGGTGAGCCCCGGTGAGCCGCTGTGGGCTCCGGTGAGCCCCGGTGAGCCCCGGTGAGCCGCTGTGGGCTCCGGTGAGCTCCGGTGAGCCCCGGTGGGCCCCGGTGGGCTCCGGCAGCCCGGGAGCGTTCACCCACAGCCCCCGGCTGAGCTCGGCTCCGCCTGGCCCGGCCCGGCCCGGCTCCCGCCCCGCCCCGCGCGCGTTCCCGGATGGAAGCGGCGCGTCCCGCGTGACCGCTCCCTCCCGGAAGTGCGGCGGGAGCGGGAGCGGGGCCGAGCGGGAGCTGCGGAGCGCGGCGCGGGCACGGCCGGAGCAGCGGGACTCGGCGCGGGCAGCGATGCGGCTCCGCCGCCGCCCGGGCTCGCCGCCTTCGCCTCCCGCCGGGCGCCGGTGACCGTCACAGCGTCCCCGCCCCGGCGGAATGAGCCCCGCCGCGCCGCCCCGCCAGCGCCGCGATCCGGTACGTGCCGGGCCGGGGGTGCGGGTGCGGTGCGGGGGAAGAGCCTTTGTTGTGGCCTCGGGCACGGGGCAGCGCCGGGCGGTGCTGCGGGAGGGCCGGGCCGCGGGGCGGGCGGTGTCGGCTGTCCGCGGTCCGGGGATCAGCGACCCCGGGATCAGCGACCCCGGGATCAGCGACCCCGCCTCGGGCTCCCGCGGGCCCCGGTGAGGCTGCCCGCCGCTCGGCCGCGGGGCCCCGCGGTGCTCTCCGCCCCGGCCCTCGCTACCCCCGGTGCGGTTCGGTTCGGGAAGTTCAGGCCGTGCGAGGAAGCAGAAGGCGGCGGCTCGGGGGGTTTGGCTCGGAGGTTGTTCGCCGTCTTTTGGGCTGCGGCAAAGTTTGTGGCAGGGTTCCGTGGATGGTGTGTGAGGAAAGCTGCCCTCGGTTCACCATCTTAGTCGTGGTCAGGAAGTGGAGTTGACTCAGGCTGGTTTCACCTGATGATGTCGTCGGCTGAAATTCCCGGGAGTCCGGGCAAAATTTGCATCACACTGAGGCTGTTCGAGGGCAGAAGTAGGTGAGAAAGACCGTAAAGCATGGGAAACGGCAAAACAAAGGAAACTGTATGAGCGATATCGATGAGGTCTCGGTATTTCCTTAAGTGTAGGATACTGAAATCAGCAATCCATTTTAAAACGTAGTTTTGCTTTGTGACTCTATTCGTAATTTCTTTTCTACATAGATGTTAAGAGTCATAAAAATAGTACTTGAACAAAAAGGATTGTCTCGAACCTCCTGCCAGGAAGAACAATCTGTGACAGAGTCAAGCAGGGTCCTTCCTTATTCTTATCAGTTCTGCAGAAAGCATTATTTCGATAGATATCCCATATGCTTACAGGAATTTTTACCACAGTGGTTCTGAGCTAAACCATTTGTACGACTGCCAAGGCATTTTGTTGTAACCATAAGAAAAAAAGGTTAACAAAAAATGTCTACTTTTATGTTTTTTACTAGAAGTTGTATTATTTCTGGAAGTAAATATCCCTTTTTAGAAGGGTGCTTAGCAGTTAGTGTCACTTCTGAAAGTATTTTACCTGGCTTCTCTCTGGGCCTTCTGGGATGTGTGGCCAGGGCAACCATAAATGTTTGTGAAGGATTTCCAGTGTGTGTCTATTGCATGGTTATTTCCCCCTCACTCTGTAAGGAGATATTTACTTAGGAAAGGGAAAATAATTTTTAAACAATCTGCCTTTTGTGTATAAAACTGCAAACTTGTACATCAGCAGAAACTGCGTTTAACTCTCATCTGGAAATCTGAGATTTTAAATATCCAGAAATATCCTTGGTGTTATATTCCCTTGAAACAGCTTTCTGCCAAACTTTTAACTTTGGTACTTTGCAGCCTGCTTTTAAACTGTCAGTGAAAATAAAAAATTACATTCTGTACTTGCATAGGCGGCACAAGCTACTTGTTGCTATTAAAAACTTGTATATGCTATAGACAAATATAAAATGAATTTGAAAAGCTACCAATTTTTCTTTCTGGCCCTTATCACTGATTTCAACCATCAGTGCATGCTGTTAACAGTTTTGCATGTTCAGTTGAAATCACATAAAGCTAATTTTTTTCCTCTTTTTTTTTTCCCTATAGGTTGTGTTTCTCTGTTGTTTTTTTTGTGCCTTTGAAAGCACCTAGATATAAATATACACGAGAGAAGAATAAAACTAATTGTCAATATCAACATAAGTTAGAGTGGAGAAGAAATAGCTGAGGACAGCAAGAGGAAACAGTTGACTTGCACTTCAATCTCATTAATTTCCTGCTTCATTCATTCTTCCCAGGTTTTCTATCTGCATTGGCAGACAGTCTGCATTGCTTTTCCAGCCTTTCATATACAATCTCTTCACTTTTTTTTTTTTCTCTTTGCATCCCCTGCCGTTGTAGAGGTGGTGGTAATTAGAAATTTGTCCTGTTGAATATTTCCAGGCTCTTTGGTATGCCTAGGTGTAGGCTTCTATGTATCTTGCCTTATGGAACCACCTCAGCCTGCTTTTTTCTTTTTTGTTATGTTTTCATGTTGATGACAAGTGGATATTTTTGGTGGGTTTTTTTTCTCACAGTTTTTGTGACAGGTTCATATGCTCCTTATGGGCATTTCTGTCTCCTTGTCAAAAGCAGTCTGCTTCCTGTGTATTTACCAAAACCTGGTTGAGACTAAAGAAGTCTTAAGTGAGACTGTTACACTTCCCAGAAGCAGCAGCCTGATACCTGTAGTCATAAAGTCCTGGGATCTTCGAAATACTGTGCTCCCAATCAAAACATGAAGACCATACATTTTGTCCTGTATGTCCTGGGCCTTGCATTTTTGGGATGGAATAGAAGGCACTTGCCTCAGTGCTTGACTCACGGTCTCCAAGAGCCTCTTGTACCTTGGCACTGGCACAGGGTGCCCAGAGCAGCTGTGGCTGCCCCATGCCTGGCAGTGTCCAAGGCCAGGTTGGATCATGCTTGGAGCAGCCTGGGATAGTGGAAAGTGTCCCTGCCCATGGCAGGGGGGTCGGAATGAAATGATCTTCAAGTTTCCTTCAAACCCAAACCATTCCATGATTCCCTTTCCCCTCTACAAAATATGTACATATTCACAAGAGACCTTCTTTCCTTTGATTTCTTGAGAAAATTTCCAGTTCATGTTCCTGTGACATTCTGTTGCTTCTTGTCCCACTCATATCAAAAGGCTTCCTATTGGAATTGTCCCTTCACATGGAAGTAGGAAATCTCTCAATCAGTTTGTCCTCGGTACTTAGTGGAGATTTACTGCAGCTCTGTGAGAGGTGGAGGTGTTTTAGTGGTGGTAATTTAGACGTTGTAGTTCTTAACTGAGAGAAGATGGTCACTTGCCTTAGTTCAGTGGATTTCTTAAGAAGTGTGTGTAACTGTTACAGAGTGAGTGTTTTGCATAAATCTGGGGTTTTGGTAATGTTTAAGCTATTCAACTTGTGTGGTGGAATTTTGGCAGGAGTGTACATTCAGTATTGGAAAGAGCTTAACCTAAAAACCCTCAGCTAGAAACCTCAACTCTGTTGGTTCCATTTTATCCAAATTTAATAGCTTTCCAATGTGTTTTTTGGTAGCCTGGTTTAAAATTATTCTTTATCAGCTACAAGTTTTTTTTATGTTTTGTACAAGGAATCACTTTGCAACCATGCATATATCTGTCAACGTTGTTGTGATGAGTGTTTGCATATAGCATTTGGGAAATGTAGTGGAAAGTCAGATACTCTTTCAGCTGATTCAGAAAGTCATTGGCATGGAATAATCCAGAGAGCTCCCATGTCCAAATTCCCTGAATTAGATTACTTATCCTTGATACTGCCTTGCATCTCCCAGAAGCCGTTTATCACTTCATTTTTTGGTGAAAAATATTACACATTCTACTTTTAATTGTAACAGTCTCCATCAGCTCATCCACTGTGGTTTTGTGGCATTTGCTGCTTGCACTATGTTGTGACTTGAGTTCTGAAGTAGTTCAAGGGTGAAGTATCATTTGATGTGTAATTTACCTGTGTGCTTTAAGAAAAAGCAATTGTGTGCCAGGGAGAATGCAACAGAGTAGCTCTTGGCGTAGGCAGTGCTGCTGCTGGTGGAGTAAATGTCTCCAGGAGTTGGGAAACTTCCAAAGTTCATGGGGTGGGAACCTCTTATTGTTGTGCAGTGGAAAGGATCACTGGGTGAAACTTGGGAGCCAAGCTTTCTCTTGGCCTCCTTCCTGGTAGTTCCTTTAATGTTGGTCCCCTCCCAAGAGCTCACTTACCAGTTGGTCAAGTCTTTGCAAAATCGATTCATGAGTAGGGCTGCGAATGGAGGTGAAGGAAATGGGGGGGGTGAAGTCTTACACTTGATTTCTTTCAAATGCCTTGTTTTCTTGTGTACTGAATGATCAGCAAATTTATTAGACTTGGGTGTCTCTAAAAGGATTTGAGGTGGTTGCATCAGTGTTTGCTTCCTGAACAACTGGGATTAGGTGTAGGTGCAGAACTCCTCTGGCCTGAGGAATAATGGGTATAACTTTCTCCTCTGGTGTTCTACTTTCTAGCTTTCTGTTCCATGCTGACATTTTCTTTGGAAAAGTTCACAAAAGCTTTCATTTTCCTGGCTTTCTTTATTCAGATTCGGTTTCTAATTGTGGAATCTGCTTTCTCCATTAGCGTGGCCTATAGCCTATGAAGGACTGATGATTTTAGTACACAGAGTTTAAGACCCACTGGGTTAAGTAGAAGAAAAATCTCAACACAAGTTTTTTAGTGTTTTGAGCGCTTAATAAATTAATCTAGTGATTCAGATTAGCTGATAATTTCTCTAAAATCTTTAGAGGACACACATGTTTACTGTCTTCACAGAAGACAATAGGGTTCTGAATTACTTCATATGTAGACATTACCTCAGCAACAAAACTATCACTCTTTAGTGGCAGTTTTTCTTAAGTTTTAAAACAAATATATTCCTTATTAACTGAGATTAATTTCAGAGTTACTTATTTGTAATCAAAACTCTTGAAGATAAAACCAGAACTGTTTTGTAATGAATTTATATAACGAGTGGTTAATATAGTTTCTTCAGCTTCAGGGATTGAGCAATTTATAATTAAAATATTAAATTTTAGCTCCTTTTTGTAAGTATCAGATGTACCAGTGGGCACACTGGTATTTATATATCAAGTTGAGTAACTGTTCTTGTAACAGGACAAAATAGTAATTTTAACTAACATGTCTGTGCTGTGTGCAAAGTTAAGTGCAGCAATTATTTGTTTACATCTGGATTTATACCTCTTTTTAGCTTTTTTAAAAAGCATTTGGAAAGTTCCACATAGAGTCTGTATGAACTTATTTAAAGTCATATTTCAGTTCTGAAAATGTTATTCTGAAGATGAAGTTGTCTGAAATCTCTGGCTGATTTGTGTGATTGCAGGTTAATGTAATGCATTGCTGTACTGACTGTCCAAGTGGGTGTGATCTCACTCTTGGATCTGGCACTGCACTTGGCATATGGTTGTTTCAGGGGAATAAAATGTATGAAATCTATTTTCAGTGGGTTTTTCTGATCTCTGCAGAATATGTCAAGGTAATTTTTTTGTTGTTTATTTATGTGCATATAGTGAGCAAATTTAATTTAAAAATGGCAGCAGAATAATATTTGTGTTGCAAAGGGTGATATTGTTTCTAAGAAACTGAAACTTTTTATACTGAAGAAGTTTTTGCATAAACACATTTTATGCAAGTTTTGCAAAATCCACTGGGCAGGTGGTTGATCCAGGGTAAAAAATACAGTAAATAAATCTGAAAGATTTGAATTAATACTGTTGCATCTCATGAGAGGCTTGTGATTAGGGGAGGCCCTGTCTTGCTCACGGCAAGAGAAAAGCATTTTTAGTAGCATTCTGCTGAAGTGGGAATTTTCCCTTAAAAAAAAAAAAGAGGGGAAGGGAAAAGAGAAGGAAGGCATGATATAACTAGAAGTGAAAGAAAAGCTTCCATAGGCAGTAACCTTCTCAGAATTTGTGTGTGGCAAACTTTAGATCCAGAGTTAGTTTCTGTGATTAGTTATATTAATAAGGTCATCAAGCAAAATCCACTTTTATTCTGTAGCCAGTGGTTTTGAATATTGTTTTACAGGCCAGGCATCATTTTTAATGATTAAATAGCAGTTGTGTTTGGAAAGGTGCCATCCCCTCCAACAAGTGTGAGACTCTGCTCACGGAGTGCTGAGGGGAAAGATATATGGCAGTAACATCATCAAGTGTTAGTCTGGGTTACTAATAAATTACAGTGTCTGAGCCTGCAGAGGTTTCCAGAGTCACTTGTAAAGAGGGGCTGGGCACTTGGTGTTGGCTGACTTCTTGAGTTCCTGGTAGTAAATCTCATTTTTCCTGCTGTTTGCTTCTCTGCTCTGGGAGAGCCTTTTTGCGTGGCGGCACTGTGTGTGCGGGGTGGCCTCGTGGGATGATTCACTCGGGGTTGTGTCTCCTGTGTGTGCATGGAGGCAAAAAGCAGCAGACTCAGATCTGCTTCTGGTCTGCCTTGTTTGACAGCACCCAAGATGAAACCAAATCTATTTACTCCACAGCCAGGCCACCCCGACAGGCCTGTGCCAGCCTCTTTGCCTTGCTGCTTACTTGGGAAATATTCTGTCTTGAGCAACTAAAGACTGTGTAAGTAGGGAAACTTAGGGGAAACTGCCAAGCTTTGGATTGTTTTTGTAGTGGAAAAAGGGATCTTAAACAAATTATATCAGAATGGTTCTTAAATCCTGAAGTATAAGCAAAACAGTACCTGGATGTTTTTTGAATAATAAAATGATAGAAGTTGTCTACTTGACTTTGAAATTCAGAAGCCAGTTTCTGTTGGACTAATTTGTGAGCTGGAGTCAATCATCCTTCCAACTCAAGATATTATATGATTCTATGAACTTTTAGATCTGTTTATCTAAACCAGTTTAGCTGCAGTCCAGTCCTAAGATGTTAAGTTTTGCTGTCATTGATGGCTTTTAAGAGATTACTGCTTCATATTCACCAAAGCAAATGTGTGTGCAGCTCTCCCTCTTGACCTGTCTTTCTCAGGATGTGTCTAATCAGCTGTTGTGGATTAGTTCAGTTTCCAGGCTGTTGGGGCAAATTAGCATCAAATGCAGTTTGGTCCTCTGGCAGAATTGAGTTTAGGCCTTTTTTTCTCAATTTCCTTTAAAGTGTCAGTTGTTTTGCACAAAGTTTGACACTCGGGCATAGAGGAGGCCTGAAATGAGCTGTGACTTTCAGAATTTCCAAGATGCAGCTGTGTGCACAAATGTGGCCACTGCTTTGCCATGAGAGGTAACAGGGCAACACATGTGTGATCAGCCCCCTCCTGACAACATCTGTGAGAATGAGCTTTTGCCTGCTGAAAGCAGTTGTATCGATTTGATGTGAGCTTTGCAGGTGATGCCAGTCTGCAGAAGTTAATGAGGAGAACATTCTGCTGCTCTGTACAGCTCGTTTGCAGAAAATGACAATGCAGCACCTCTCTCCAGAGAGTGCAGGCCAGTGCTTTTCACAAATCTTATGGATTTTAAAAGAGAAGAAAACCAAAACAACCCAAACCACCCCAGACTAGCTGTGAATCTGCTAAAGAAAGATATTTCTTCGTTATAGTTGGAATCAACTTCCTGTTGGCTTATACAAACTCCTGTTCTAAGTGAAAAGAAGAAAGTTAAGATTAACATTTTCTATTTGGTGGACTCTTGATTATGTGTAACTGAAGCATTTAGGGAAGAAATGTCTTCATTTAATATACTTTCACATGCCAGTGATTTGTTAGAGTAAGAGTAATGGAGTGAAACTAAGGAGGGTTAAAGATCACTTTGGCTGTATACCAGGAAACAAACCCGACAGCAATAGATTATTTGAATAGAATATTTTCCCAAGAGGAATTGTGGTAGAAATACACCTCTTTGGGGTCCTGTAAAACTAGACTGGGCAATGAAAATGAAAAATGCTGTAAGAAATAATCTTGCATTTCTTCTCCAGGGAAAAGCATAGATGACTGCTGTAGGGGGTGGTGTGGGATATCTAATACAGAGCACAGTGGGTTTCCTCTATTACAGAACAATAATGCAAGGCTAATGCTGAGATTTTTATCAGTGTGCTTGGCTGATGTAAACTAGACAGTTTTAGCTCCAGCTCTGCTGAGCATGTGGGCTTTCTCACAGCTGAGGTAAAATTCAACTTTATTTTTCAAAGCCTTAGGATAGAAAAGAAAATTAAGAGAAAAGCCTGAGAATAGCATGTAAGAGACTACAGTTTTTACAGTTATTAGTATTACCTTGCTAATTTTAAGCTGCTGACTTCAATGTCATCAGTAATAGGTGCACCATCATCCTTCTGAAAAGTTGGGCATTTCCCACATGCTAGGTTATGCCTTGCTGGGACTTCTTTGCTGGAAGCACCATGAGGATGTGCTTTTAAATTCTGGACTCTTAGTTGCAGCTATTTTGAGATGTCTGTGACCCCAGCTGCCTGCCCTCTCTCTGCTGGAGTTTACTGTCTGCAGGCAGGGGTGACAGGGAGTATTTGGAGTTTCTCATCTGTCACAGCCCAGTCCATGGCAGTATTTTTTTCTCACTGGAAAAGTGTGGAGAGAGTCATGAATTGGCTCGTGGTGTGGCTGCTGATTGTGTCTCCTGGCAGGGCACAGGCTTCCAGCAGAGCTGTGGGATGGCAAGGGGGACATGGTAAGCATGAAGCACACAGGAGCAGCCAGAGCTTCTGATTTAAGCTCCAAAGCTTGGGTTTCTGTAAACTTAGTTGCTATTGCGTGGTTCCAGAGCAAACATAGACTTAAATAAGCATTTTTTTAATATCATGTTCTAAGAAATCATCAAACCTTCTTAAATGTTATAGGCTGCCTCTTCAGTAAGTGGTCATAGGGGTTTCCTGTGTGTAGCCCAATGCTTTTCCTTTCTTTTGCTCCAAAAAGGAGAAATTTCTCATGTTAGAAGTACTACAGATAATGTAAAAGTGTAGTTCCTCCTTAACCTATAGTTTTCTAACTTAGGGGATGGATATATGTTATAGCAGTTGTGTAAGTGTGAGTAATTCTGTTCACTCAAATGATGCAGTGATGGATGGGGATTAAAATCAATAAATGCTGAACACTATTTAAATTTTTGTAGGTATATCTTAAGTGTGTTTTCAGAGGAGATAATAACTGAACAAATTGGAAAACTGCTTAAGCTTAATAGACCTTTCAGACATCTGTTATTGTGTTATGGATCATCCAGCAGGAAACTTAGTTTAATAGTTAGCTCTTTAGGAAATACAACAGCAATTCTTTCAAAAAGATCAATTATGAAGGGATACAAATCCTCCTAATTAAGAAAACAAGCCTATTTTTTGCAAAGTTCATTTTTTTCTACTTACTGGTAACAATTGTAGGAGTTTATATAAGCTTAATTAGCTTATAAGACAAACTCTTAAACAAAAAAATTTCAATTTGCCATAGGCATTTCATGCCAGCAAATAAGTGTGACTCAGGTGGTGGGTGGCTGTTACACAAATCCTTCTGTGATCAATGAGAAAGGGACATGGCTTTTTTCACTCTTAAATAGTTTGGCTTTCATAAGCTAATGCTGCCTAGAACTGTGTGATCCAGCTGGATCCAGGTGGGCCAGTGCAGAAATAACTTTGTCTTTGGCCTTAGAATGTCTTTCACTTCAGACATAACTATTTTGATTGGGTTTGTTTTTTTCCTTCATTTTTATATTCATAAATGTATTCTTCCTCAGCCAAGAAGTGAGAAGATGGTGTTTTTCCCAAGAATTTGCCTTCTGTGTAATTTGAAAAGCAAAACTGATTCCTTGAACAAATATTGCTAGTTTTATATAAAACATTTAGATATTAATTATATAACACTAGGTAATACTTTATTCAGTGATCATTTAATGAGAGGAAATTAAATAAGTGTCTCTGTAACTACACCAATGTTTAATTTGAATGAGCTTTTGGGAGTTGATGTTGCTGAATGAAGAAGGACTTATTTTTTTTTTAAAGCCAAACCCTCAAAATTTCACAAACTGTATTTGGTTTCTGAATTATTTATTTACTAGGAATAAAAAGTTGGAGGAATAGAATGTTATTTACCAGTTAAACTTCAGAAGGTGATCTTTATTTCAGCCAGTGATGAAATATCAGTATTTCCAGAGAGGGGACAAAAAGTTAATTCATAACAGCTTTGCATTTTTTGCAGTGTTGAGCTTTGCTCAGGAAAAGGCTGTCAGCATCCAAGTGGAATGTGCAGTACATGCACTTGGAATTTGTTGGTGTGGCCCTGGAGGAGCCACTTTGGTCCTGGAGGCCTGAGCCGTGGGATGCTGGAAGGAAGAGGCTCAGCAGGACCTGATCACGGAGTTCACAACGTGCTTTTCTCCTCATTCTTGAGGGAGCAGGACAGGCTCGCTGATTTGCTTGGAGAACCATCTTTGGGATGGATTCTGGCAGGCTGGGTTTGACTTTTGGGGTGTGTGGGTGCCCTGCAGAGGACAGTTTGTTCAGCCATGCTACCAGCAGCGTGCTGGCTGCAGTCCCTCACTGACACACCAAGGTAACCCACTGCTGTTGTGGTTTCATGTGCAGCACCTCGTGTGCACCTGCTGCACTGTGCCTGCCTGGAGAGCTCCTGAGATCTGCTTCCTGAGCTGCTCCTGGGGAGAGCTGGCCAGCATCCTCCTAACAGGGCAGCTCTTCAAACAGCTGTACCCAGTGCTTTGTGGCTTTATTACTGGGGTGTAGAAAATTCTTCTTTGTGTGTTCCTATGTATGTGGTGCTTTCTTAATGAGCTAGTCATTTTTTTCCAGTGAAAAAGTTGAGATAATTCCAGCACAAGATTTAAGAGACTGGGAATGTGCTCTTGTCTAGCTCAGAGAGGTTGGAAAGTAACTTTCTTTAGAATAATGTTGATAAATACTTAATTTCAGACAGGGGAAACAAGATAATATTTTCAAAAGTCATGTTAGTAATGTAGGAAGTCACTTTGAATCTTAAGATCTCTTCTTAAAAGTTAGGAAAATGGAGGTCAGATAGAGCTTTTGATGAAAATATGTGGAAATACATTTTTTGGAAGGTAGCCTGTGCTTTCTTTACACTGTGTGTGCAAGTAATTAGTTAACAATAATCAATTTCACATGGCTTTAAGTTTAGCATAAGTATTTGTTTGACTAGGAGAGCACTTCAGTTAATTCCTAAATAAAATGTGCTTTGAGAAATCTCCTTTTTTTATGTTATTTCTGCCTACTTGCCTACTTGCTCACTGTGGAAGGATCAGCTCCTGGAAGATCTGAACTAAACAGAATCTGGTCTATTTGCAGAATGATTATCAGGTGAAGCCAGTACTTCTCTTGACAGGCCAGGAGAAGTGATAAGCCCACCATGTTTGGGATCTGGAAGTACAAGCAAAGAACCTTTGATCTTTTCTTCTTCTTCTTTTTTTTTCTTTTTTTTTTTTTTTTTAATTTTTATTTTTGAACACTAAGTGTTCGATGAAGACAATGAACACAAACTCTGAATTAAATCAGCACTTGATGCTGTACACTATTCAGTATATCACTTCATTAGAAAAAACTCCAAGCAAAGGAACTTGACACCCTTTAAAAATACACCTCATTTTTCTTTGAAAACCAGAAAGTTCTTTTACTTGTTTTCCTGTTCCAGTGCATGTTTGCCCTGATGGTCAGACTTTTCTGCCTGACAGAATGGCCACACAGACTGGTTTGTTGGGCTGTGTCCAGACAGGCACTGCATTGCTTGAAAATTCTTGGAGCTATTGTCTGTTAATGTTCCCTCATTTCTACTGCTTTGTTCATGATAGCCTGCAGAGTAATAAATGCAGGTTCTAGCATGAAAATTGTCACTCTTAAGTTGTTTCATCCTGCAGATAGCAGACCTGTCTTCCTGCACTTCACTGATTTAATTCCACCCAGTCGTTCCCGGACTGGTTTTGTGAACTGCAGCTCTCTGTTCCCAACCATTTGGTCTAATGGGCTGTGATGAGGGGTTGGTACTTGGAAAACCATTTTGTCAGAGCTGATGACAGTGGCTGATCAATGATTCATAAACAATTTCTTCAGAGTAGTATTTAGTCTCCTCCCCACGTGGAGCATGGTAGAACAAAGGGTTCCATCTCCTTTCTCACCTTCAGGCTGCTCGTGCAGGGTCCACTTTGCCCTGGTGACCATTGGTGGCACTCAGTGTGGTCTGGCTGTCAGTCTACAGACTGCAAAAGCCCTTCTTCAAGTATCCCTACTCTCCATTTCAAGACAGCATCTTGAAAGCCTCTGTTCTGTCACCTTGTAGCTCTGGTAAATATCCCCATGACCCCTCCCAAATCCCAATTAACTGATTAAGTAAAGTGAAGGGCAGATCTGCAGTACTGCTGAACCATTTCCATCCTTCTCCCTCTCTTTTGGTACATGTTAACAGAGCATCAGAAGCTCTGTTTATTCATTCTCCCATTATTCAGTTTGTCTTGGTTGGTCATACTAAAAAATACTAAAAAATACAAGCAGCTCCTGAACACAGACTCTCAGTATCAATGATTTAAAGTTACTGCTTTCTGCCAGTTTTCTCAGTCTAAAAACGTGATAGGCTTAGTAAATTCATGCAAAAAAGTGATGCGTTAATCTGTTCCTCAGAGGTGTATCAGGAGGTCATGAAAAAATCAGTTGTCTGGTGCTAGTGCTGTAAAGGGGAAACTTTACAAAAAGCTGAGGCTGTTCAGAAGAACCTGAGAAGTGTACTTAGGTAAAATCAGACCTTCCTTAAATAAAGGCCATGCAGCAGGTGGAAGCAGCTTCTGAAGCACAGCTGCCATGGGTAGAGCAGGTACAGAGAAAAGGCAACAGATGGACCTGAAAATAATTGCAAATAACTACCTTTGCTTAGAGTTAAATTCTCAGTGAATCAAGCTGATTTAGCTGTGAGATGGGTGTGGGCAGATAAGTACTGGTAGCTGGCCCAAGGTCACTGAACACTTTCTTAAAAGAGACTGTGTAGAGCAGTTATTTTCAGGCTTTTCCAATTTAGAAACCCCTTCAGAGCAAATTTGGCTCAGATCTGCCACTCCTTCATAGTTACTGGGAGCTGACTGGTCTAATGGGCTGAAGAATTGAGGTGCAGATGAGAGGTGAGAAAGTCCTGTGCATCTCATGCAAATGACAGAATAAGGAATGGGCTGTATTTCTTCTTGCTTTTAGCTTTGGAGACTCGAGGAGCAGCAAGCAGGGTCAGTAAGGCCGAGGTAAGTTGTTCTAACCCTTTCAGGATATGGTTCTGTGTCAAAATCTATTGCATTTGGGGAACAGCTTCAGTTGTCACCAGTGAGTAGGATGTGCTTCCAGAAGTAATGGTAATATAAGTGCTAATATTTGCTTTATGAAAGCAAAAGCTCATATGTATCCTTCCAAGGAATTTTACTCTGGGTGTTCTGTGCAGAGAATCAAAACCAATTGTAAACATGTAAGCAAAAACTATGTAAACACAACATGCACAATAGATGTGTTTCCTGCTTAAAAAAACATGAAGCAAACAAGTTAGGTTATCTTAAATTTAGGGATGATGTTTGTTTTTCATTTATAGGCAGTACTAATGGAGTACTGAATGTTGCCACAAATATAAGTTTTATTTGGGGAAAACTCATTTGTTAAAGACAACTGAATTGTATTTATTATTAGTTTTCAATGTCTCAAGGATCCATATCTTACAGGAGACCTATTCAGTATTTTGTTTTCACCCTATCATAGCAGATCTGTTGGTAGAGATTCATTAAGGGATATGATTATAAAGCATCTGCTTCTTCATCTGGTAAAAACTGAGAATTAACTTTCTTTTCAAGCTCTTATACCTCTGTGATTCAGAGCAATCACCTGTCAGCAGGCTTTGATGTGGAAGGGCTGCTTCATACCATGAGTGAGAAGCAGTACCAGAAAGGCAGGGGGGAAAACATCCAGTGAGGATCACAGCATTTCCCAGAGCAGAGTTCTTCCTGTAGGAATAATGAACCTGTTACATCATGAGTGAATAGTACGTGCTCTTGCAGTGTCTTTTTACCAATGTTTGCATGAAACCTTGTTTCTAAGTGTTGCTCCATCCCTGGAGAGTTCCATCATGTGATGTGCAATCACGTCTTTTGAGGAAGACAATGCTGTTCTATCACAGCTAAAAAGAGCTGTACAGTGAAGCAGTCAAATGTTGCAGAAAGATGCTTGCTTTTAAGTGATAGCAGGATATGTTTGAAAAAACTTTCTGTACCAACAGAAAATGTTTTGTGGCAGAAATAATTGATTTTTTTCTGGTTTGATCAAGGTTCATTTCACTTTTTTAGCAATTTAATGAAGCGGCATAAGTGAGAGTCTGTGCTTGTGACAGGAATCTGTTCACAGCTGACAGCAAACCCTCCCTTAAAGGAGAGCCAGCCAGGAACCCAGAGCTGCCCTCTCATTGCCCACCTTCTTTCATTAGCCATGCCCAATTACTGTGTAGCCAGGTGTGGGGACTTGGGCAAGTGACTCAGTTCCTGGTGGGCAGGAGCTGCAGTGCTCTCTTAGGTGGTGGTAGTTCATAACAAAATCACTTTATTTTTTGTCTTGGGGCTGAGTGAAACTGTTTTCTAGCTTTGTCTTCTGAGAGGGAATGAGTGTGGTTGTGGTGGTTATAGTTCTTCAGCTGTATCTGTTGGTGTTAAAGATCTGTGAAAGAAATACTGCTTGAAATGCAGGTCTGATTTCCATTCAGAAATCTCAGAGTTGTGTGAACCTATTCTACTCAGAGGTGGCCGAGTGTTCTCGTGAATTATGGCTGGGTGAAAACCTAAGGCATTGTATTAATAACTGAGTGCTCTGGGTACTCTGCAAGTCAAAGGACGAGAGCCTGAAGAAAGTTCTAACGCTTCTGGAGTGGCCAAAGTGGTAATTTGCAAAGGGAGTGTTGAAATATTGTCATTAGTGGTGATGCGTGATGCAGAGGTGCTTATTTTTATAAATTATTGTGTGAGGGCTCAGCCTTCAGGTTTTGAGCACCAGTAGTTGTTAAATGTGTGACACCCAGCAGAGCCGTTGTCCTCTTTTCAGGTTTAATTTTCAGATGCATCATTTAGTAAATACAGTAATACGAGTTTTTGTATTTCTCACACCTAAAAAGGGTGAACAAAATGTATGAATTCCTTTTTTTAGGAGAATTACTGAAGCTTGGATTGCTGTCTTGATACTATAAACCTGCAATAAGTGGCAATGTCAAGGGTTCCCACCCCACCTCCTCCTGGAGAGATGTCCAGTGGACCTGTGGCTGAAAGCTGGTGTTACACCCAGGTAATCTACATAAATTCCAATGGCTTCATTTTCTATTATTGTCATAATAATTGTTAAAAAAACCTAAACTAAAGTTATTGACATATTGAAAAAATATAGCTGACAATCTAAGTAGTTCTCATAGTTAATGCTTGATATGTAAGTTAAATTTTCTTAACATTTTCTGATCTTTTATTCAGGTTAAAGTAGTAAAATTTTCATACATGTGGACCATTAATAACTTCAGTTTTTGCCGTGAAGAAATGGGTGAAGTTTTAAAGAGTTCTACATTTTCGTCAGGGCCAAATGACAAAATGAAGTGGTAAGGTCTTTATTTGAGCAAGTGCTTGTGTTTTGGTTTTGGGTTATTTTGTTCACAAAAATTGTAAAGTTAAATTAAAATAAATATTAAAACTTGGGCACTTCTTGGAGGGTTACTGTAGGTATGGATTAATTCTAATTTCAAAATGTCAGCAATCACAAAGGAAACATTTATTTCAGTAGCATTTAGGATTGTGTCTTGTAAAAATATTTCTGAATTTATTCTGGGTACCATTAAAAAATTTCAATCTTTCCTTTTTTTTTCAGGTGCCTGAGAGTGAATCCAAAGGGATTAGATGATGAAAGCAAAGACTACTTGTCATTGTATTTGCTTTTAGTCAGTTGTCCAAAAAGTGAAGTCAGAGCAAAATTCAAATTTTCCTTGCTGAATGCTAAAAGAGAAGAAACAAAAGCAATGGGTAAGGGAATATTAATGTGGTTTTGTAAGAACATCATCAATGTAATTTTTATCAGTTGAGAGCAGAATTTAATATTGAGATAGACTTTTAAAATACCTTTTTTTAATTTCCTTTTAGAAACATAATTATAAAATCCTATTCATGTTTCACACGTTTCTGATCACTGAGCTATGTTAATTCTATCCTGAGCAGTATAAATTACAGCACATTGCCAACTGCTGTCACTCCAGGTCCTTGTCACTTAGTTTTTCCAGCAGATTATTCTTGTTTCCTGTTAGTAGAGGTGGATTTGCTTGTTTGTAGCTACATTGGAAGTGTTTGATTTCCATTGTTAAATAGGATAAGCAGACATGGCTGGAATTTTTTAGGCATCCTTTACAATATTTTGGTCTATTCCAGCTGATTTACACTGTAATCAGTTTAAAAATGTGTCACATGTACCCAAGGAATTAGAAGACTTTGAAATAACTGGTGATTTGATTTAATAGTTTTGTTGATATGAAAAATAAGTGGAAGGCTCTTAGTTTCAAACTTGGGAGCATGACCTTCATTGGAAATTCTTTTTGGAAAAGCTGGGATTCTTGTGGAAATGAATAATTTCATGCTTATCTCCACTGAATTTGTTCTGCTGCAAGTCCTGTATATGAAGAACACCTATCTTTCTTCCCTTCTTCTACTCCAGGACTTAAGAGATGTTTCAGGTCCTGTTTTGTTGCAAGTTCTGCATTTCTTATCAAAAGGCTGTAGTTCTGCAGTGTTTATACCCAAAGTTCATACTATTTCTCCTTAAGTAACTAGGTCCACTTGTAATCTTCTAATTAAATCCACAGAACTGAATTCAAAGGTAAAAATTAAGTTATTGGACTCTTAGGAAGGAAGATAAATATATATGTTTTACTCTACTAATCTTTTTACACTGATGGTGATGGTTTCTTCAGTCCTGCAAACTTCCTCTTCTGAAGCTTGTGTGAGCAAAGCTACACTTGGGTACATTTGGAGAATCATTTGGACTTGACATAGTCCTGGAGTGGATTGGTTTTTGTAATAAAACGTGAAGCTGCATCAAAACCTAATTGGAGATAATCACAGAAGCACAGAATTGTTGAGTTTGCACAGGAGCTCTGGAGGCTCAGGGTCAGCCTGAGCAGTTTGCTTGGAACTTGTGGTGCTTTGAGATTTCCAAGGATGGAGACCCCACAACTTATTTGGGCAATCTATTTTAGTTTCTAGCCAGCTCCTGCTGGCCCTTTGTTTGCCTTAGGGGTTCTTGTTGATTTGTTGTCCCCCAGGACACCAATGTCCAGTGACCTGTTTGTTCCTGACCAGTCTGTAGCAAACATCCAGATCCTGACCCATCAGCTCTCTGCTGGTTCATCATCCACTGCAGTGCTAAAAATCCTGTGAGTGGGTGTGTCTGCAGCTTCTGCAATAGTAGCTGTGCTGTGTTTGGCACCTTAGGAGTTATAAATATCTTTTCACTTTAGGAAATTACCAACAGAAGTCTTATTTTTTGAACTCTCTAGCCATTTGCCATCTGCTTCTGTGGGTGCTGTGTATTTACTGAGACAGGAAAATGATGCCCCACTTCCAATGTCCCTTGTAAATTGATAATTTATGCATAGGCTGCTGCTTCAAGGGGTGAAGCTGTGTATGAAACAAATAGTGAACTAACATTTTAACTTTATTAGAAGAAAAATACATTTGCACTTTTGTGGTGCTCTATTTTGGTTCTTAATTTTGGGGGTTAACACTAGTTGTTGCTGCTAAGAGTAAAATCTAAGTGTGCAGATAAAGAATTGGGCTGAATCTAGAAAACTCGTGAACACTTTTGGGAATGTGGATTTCTGATTTTTTTTTCTTTTAATTCAATGTAACAAGGATAAAAGTTGGTAAAAGTGTGAAAACACGGATCCAGATGCTGAAAAAACTAGACAATATTTAAAAACATGTTTTTCTTCCTTGGTATGCAGGTTTTCAAATGTGAGCAGTGTTGTGTGTTTATGCTGTTGCACTCAAAGCCCACGCTGCACTTGAGGGGGTGCATTTCCCTCTGCTGCTGTGCTCTGCATGGGCTTGTTGATAGGGGGAGTGTGATGAGGTGACAGGGACAGAGACCTCACACCTCCTGCAGTGGCAGCTCCTGGCAGGCTCTTCAGTGTATTCTGAAAATGCAGTGAAAATCTCTACAGGATATTTTGATTGATATAATCATGGTGAAGAGCTGCTCTGAATATATTTTTTCCAGCTCTTAGGGGTGAGGGCAGTGTGTGACACGTGTGTGTTTTCTGTGGTACATGCTCCAGTGTGTTCCAGTGCTGCTGCCAAGGTCAATAGTGTAGGGAAGTCTGGCTTTGCTGCTGGCTTTATTTTGGAGGCTGTAGAAGGAAGGATATTTGAACAGATTCTGTCATGAAAAACTTTGCTTTTATTACAAACTTCTGACTTGGACGTCTAAAGTGCTCTCTGGAAGGCTGAAGCATCACTGTGTACAGCAAATGTGATGGTGATGTGTTTCTTGCCCAGCTTTTTTGGAATGAAAGAAAAGTTCTTTCTTAAAGAGCTCTTCATGACATCCCTCCCCACTTCCCCCTCTGCTCTTATTTCAGTATTCTTGCTGTCTTAATTTTGAACAAATTTTCTAAATTTAATTCAGAATGTGCTTTATTTACTTAGATTCTCAAAGCCATTTCCAAATAACCTCTTTCCCATATTTTACTTTAAGTATAGGGTGCTGTTTCCTGTGGTTTGATTTGGCCACTTTTCAGTGAACCAGCCACGTAAAATGTGTGATCTTACTGGATTTACAGGTGTTTGCCCCGAAATGACTGTTGGAATTCTTTTTTGGCTGTGAGCTTTAGAAAAAAAAAAAAAAGTTGTGCGGTCGCAACAAATCTGATGGATTAAAAAAAAATAAATCTTATAACTAGAGCCAAACGATAAATATAATTAATATCTTTTATGACCAAAAGATAGTTTAGTAGTTGAAAGCTTTCAATTTGCTATTTTAATGCTCTTACTGTATTTCAAAATAATTTCAACTTGTGAAACAAGATTTTCCATTTCAGGAAGAAGTCAAACCAGATTGTTATGACAACTGCAGAGTGTTGTCAGGATGGGTTTGTGGTGACAAATTCATTGTAATGGTGCTTCCCTCTGAACAATTCCTGTTTTGACACATTGGCATTCTTTAACACTCACTGAAAAACTCCTTGTGCTGGATGATGCCTGAGACATCTAATGAGAGGATATGGTTCAAATTACAAATTGTGCTCCACCAAGTTCTATCAAGTGTTTTATAAAACAGCACTATTGCAATATTAAAAAGGTTTTAATCAATTCTGTGTTTTCTAGAAATGTGATACATGATCCAAATGTGTTAAACTGATGAATTTTTTTATTAACACTTAGTCTTGATTTGGAATTAGGTGCTATTTGTTAATATTTTCCTTTAACTTGCTCTATTTGTGCACAATTTTTTATCAGAAAGCCAAAGAGCATATCGATTTGTGCAAGGCAAGGACTGGGGATTTAAGAAATTTATCCGAAGAGATTTTTTACTAGATGAAGCTAATGGTCTTCT
The DNA here is from genome assembly GCF_050655825.1 of Lonchura striata. Taxonomy (NCBI): domain Eukaryota; kingdom Metazoa; phylum Chordata; class Aves; order Passeriformes; family Estrildidae; genus Lonchura; species Lonchura striata. The sequence goes on along the minus strand of NC_140709.1, from coordinate 5,848,086 downwards.
ACCAGATGACAAGCTTACATTATTTTGTGAGGTGGGTATTAATTTTTAAGTAATAAAGTTTTAAATTAAATGTTTCCTGCTCTAATAAATAGAGATTTATGTTGATTTAAACAGTAGCATACCCTAAAATGGTCTTCTAAAAACTATAAACTTGGTAAAATATACATTGCTTTGTCTGCATTTTATTTTATTTTATTTTATTTTTTGGTGCTTGTACACTGATGTGTAGAATATTGAATTGATCACTTGTAAACTGCTGGACTTCTCTATGAATTTGCAACAGTCACATCAGAATTGACTGTAGAATTATTTATGCCAGAGGTGGCTGGTGTGTGCTGTCTAGAGCAATGCTGTTTTACTGAGGTCACCTTTATTTAAAGAAGTTGTATTTGGAGTTAGAGGATTGGTTTTCACTGGATAAGCATTATCCAGTGCTTATCCACTGGTTCACATTAAAGAAAACTCAACTGATTGTCAGAATATATATTCCTTTAATAGCCTAATTGATAGCTTTAACCAATGAACAGGTCTTTCCAGTAAATTAAACACTTGATTTTTTGACTGATTGTTACATTTTGTTTCCTGAGCGAATGCAAGTATTTTGCAGAAGGTGTGCTTGATACTGAAAATTAACATTGAGAGCTGTGGTATAAATTTAACTTCATGGTGTATTGTGAGTCCCTTCTTCTATAATATCATTTATGTCCATAACCTAAATTTTCATATTAAATTTCAGTAAAAAGCTTACTTGGTGTTAAAAATGGAAAGCAGAGAAAGTAGCAGTGTAAGTGGAGTGTATGTTGAATATATATTGGCTGGTTATCTGGGCTGCCATAAAGTGATTAGTGACTTAGAAGGATGATAGATGCTCTAACTGCTAATAAGTTTGCTTTGATCTGTGTATTTACAGGAAATGTGTAAAATTGTCTTGGCAAGATTACAATTTAATTATATGTCATTATGCTGGGTAGGAAGAATAATTGAAATGTGGCCCTTGAGACTAGATACTGCAAATATAGTGCATCTTATTTTCACTTAGACAAGTTAAATTAGCTGCATGATAAATTTGTTATGAATACAATTATTTGAGTGATAAAAGCAGATATAACAAGTGTTTTATGGTTCTGTAAAGATACTTTTGAGTATTTTCTCTTTTTAAGTTGTCTTCCTAATGAGCACTTTGATGTAAATGAGGAGCTCCTAAAAGTAGCATTTGGTTTAGGAATAGATCACTCTAATTTTAGAGATTAGGTTTGTTTAAAAAATATAAGTAGAAGAAATACTGAATTTCCACAGAGAAATACTGTTATTTAAATTCCGATGCTAATCACTGAATTTAGCTGTGTTTCCCTACAAAATGTCTTGTTGTTTTAATATGAGTGGCTTTTGTGAAGTGTTGGTTATAAATGTAGAAGGAAGTAAAACATTTTCACAGTGAACATGTTAAAATAACTTTTGGCTTGTTTCAGGGCGAAGGAAAAGCTTGAAAATCCAAATATTTTAAGAATTTCTTTCTTTGGATGTGTGATACCAGGTCTTCAGCTGTCCTTAGAAATGACAGGTGTTGTTTGCAGGACCTGTTTCTATAGACAAGCCTGAAGTTTTTGTCCTTTTAAAACTTTACTGTTAGGCTCTAATTTCCATGTTTGGCTTCCTACTTGTTTCCTGTTTGGAAAACTGACTTGCCACTTCTTAAATATTGCACTTGCCTTGATAAAACTTGTCAGATGTAGCAGGTATTCAGTGAAGGTCTCTTGATTGCTGGCTGTTGGTCGGCCCTTCTTCCTGTTGGCTTGCAGGAAGATTATTTGGTTGTCTTTGGCAGCAAAGACATTAATTCTGTGTTGCCAGAGATTCTCAAGATCAGCTGGATTTGCCTTTGGATGGAACCTAAAGGGCTGTTAAGTTTAATATTTTGTGAACTCTGGTGCTGCCAGCAGTTATTAATGATTAAATACAGCCCCAGATTTTTGGGCACACTGATCTCTGATGGAATTCTCCCTTTCCATATAATCTGAAAGTACTGAAGCCTTGCACATTTTCTAATGGCATAGAATGTTCTCTGCTTTCACAGATCTCTTACCTGCCTTAGTAGTCAAATAAACCATTAGATTACCACAGATTGAAAATAAAGAAAATCCTTGTTCAAGTTGGCAAGTTTTCAATAGTTATACGGAATTAACTTGATTATATTTCAGCTTTATTTAAATAAGTTATAAATAATAAGAGGATGCACTTGATTTATGGTATGCCTGTTGTACTGAGATATAAAAGATCAAACCCCTGTAATCCTTTGTATTTAGAATCTTTAAAGGACAATACACACCAGGTCACTCGGGTGGGGGAGATTGGAATTAAAACTTTACTTGGGTTATATCTTAAAAAGATGACCTGTACCAAATTGTTGTGTGGCACAACTCTCATTATGTATTAGAAACCATTCTAAACCAGAAGTTTGGAAGGTCAGAGATCAGTTTAAGTGCACATAAAGGGTGTGTAGATGACTTTCCCTAGGCATTGTCTGTAGCTAACAGGAGGATTCTATGTGGACAACTGGGACCATGAACTTTGAGTCAAGGCTCTGGAAAAGCAGAACTCTCCTCTGGCAACAGAAGATGAGCTTGGCTAAGCTAAAACTTCCTTTGTGTGTATGTATATCTCCTGAAATCACTGTGTGTGAAAACTGGGAAATAGCTCTATAGATTTTTTTCAATGTTATAAATGTGCAGTCTTAACTGTGAAAGGGAAATTTTGCTGTGCACTGGGTTTCTTCTTTTTTTTTGAGGTGGAAGATAAAGAGGAATTTCTTGTATTCACAAAGGGGTATGAGATGATACAGGGAATTAGGCAGTGATTCAAATCCCCAAGCTGCTGTCATAATTGGATCATCCTCCTCCTCTTCTGGTCTGGAGTTTGGCTTGCAGTGCTCCAACTTTCTGTGAAGCTGAGCTGTACTGTTTTTGCTTTATGCCAGATTTATTCCAGATGCCTTTGGAAATCAACCAAAGCCCTCATCCTAACAGTATCAGCATTTTCTCTTAAGATCTAATCCTAATTTTCTGTATTTGGGAGATGGAGTGATCAAGATCTTGTAGTATGGCTCATTTTAAAGGTTTTATTCTCAGGTCTGTGCTCTCAGACAAGAGAAGCAAAACCTTTTTAGCTCTTCCCTTTTCCTAACACACTGATTAAAGGACAGTATGTGAAGAAAAAGCAGGAAGGAGTGCTGCTGTATTGTTCAATTCCTGTATGAAAGACTTAAACCTGGGGAATAATGGCAGAATATTCACTTCAAATGCACGTATTTCACTTTTCTTAACTGGTTCTTTACAGAAGTTACATCTTGTGAGAATGCATTTCATTACTGAAATTACCAACTACACCTTGTATTTTGAAAATAATGGCATTTAATCTTGTTTGGAAAACAATTACTTGTGGTTCCTGCCTCATCTGGACTAAGTAAAATGAGATAATGAAGGAGCTGTTACTTGCACTTAGTTTGCATTATCACACTGCAGGTTATGTATAAACTTAACTGTCAGTACAATAAGGGATAGCTTATTGAAAAATTCTACAGATTGTTCTTCTGAAACTTTTCTGTGACCATGTGATCCTAATGATCTGTATAGATTTGTATATTGTGTATATTTTACTGAGATGGGTGAAGTGTTGAACAGTTAATTTAACTCTGAAATAGCATTAACTTTTTTTTGTTCCCACTGGTTTTCAAATAACTGTGTCTGTCCTTATTTACATTGGCATGTCTGTCAGGTGGCATGTGGTATTGTGCTCTCTCTTTTTGTTTTGGTTGGATAAATGCACAATATTAGAGTCTCTAAGTAAGCCCTATTTGTTTTATGCTACTTAAAAGTAAATGGTAAAGCACTGGTTTTTGGTTCTGGCCTAAGGCCAGAAGCTTCACTTTTTTTTTTTTTTTTTTTTTTTTTTTTTGCTTTGAAATTGTTGTAATTCTAGCAATAGGTACTGTGAATTAATTATTGTTGGCATTCAGTTATGAAGGAGTTGTCTTGCTGTGATTTTCTGTTAGGTAAGCGTGGTCCAAGACTCAGTAAATATATCAGGACAGTCTAATACAAACACTTTGAAGGTACCTGAATGTCGACTAGCAGAAGATTTAGGGAATCTCTGGGAAACAACAAGATTTACAGATTGCAGTTTTTATGTAGGAGGACAAGAATTCAAAGCTCATAAATCTGTCCTTGCAGGTACTTTCTACTTTTGTATTGTTATTATTTTGTAATTTAAATCACTATAAGTTTAAAATTTGATTATATTCAATATTTACTTTTCTTGATACAGCACGATCTCCAGTTTTTAATGCAATGTTTGAACATGAAATGGAGGAAAGCAAAAAGGTAAGTTTCACTGAAAATGTTGCATGTCAATATTTGTACCTTGTGAAAGAGGAAAACATTGTGGAAAACTTGAGGCAGAGCAGATTGAGGAGGATGATGGTTCTTATGGTGCATGAAGGACAGTTCCTGAACCTCCCCTGGTGAGTGCTGAGGGAACTTGTATAGAAAGAGTGGAGAGGTGCTGGATGATTTGGATTTTTTCAGGTACTTGTATCTGCCCTAGGTAATAATCTTTTTAAACATTAGCTACTGGTGTAATTGACCTGGTAATCTCTGCCCCTTTGTGCCTCAGTTTGTCTCTTCCTATCGGCTGATTGACTTGCCTAAGGTTTTGCTGTAGAGTATTGAAGTGTTTTTTATGGTAACCAAGGAACAAGAGGTAGATTATGACTGGAATTAAGCCCTCAGGCAGTGGAACACCTTTTCATTCACAGCTTCTGCAGGCACTTGACCTGTGTAAGTGTTTTGGATGGATGGTTTCTTAATCAGCAAAGTGCTGACTTCTGCTTTTATGCACTTGATGTCTCCCACAGCAAGGAGCTGTTTGTGTCTTTCTTGAAGAATTATCAAAAGTGGGTTGGTTATAGGCAGAATCCATTAAAAGGTGAGGAACTGATCACCTCACAGAAGTGTTATGATAGATGATCATAATTTGGTTTTGAAAACTGCAAGATGCCACTTGTGTGCACAAACACATTGGGTGAATGTGGTGCTGTGGTACAGCTGAGGGTCACTTTACTTCCCAATACCTCTCCAGTTGGGAAACTGTCACAGGTGAAGTGGAGTATTGGGAGCATTTTATTTAGGTTCCTGGACTGAAAGAGGCCCAAACATGTCATAACTTGATTAATGTGCCATGCCAGGCCTTTGCCTTCATCAGCAGTGGATCTCCTGTGCAGCCCTCCTCCTGGACACTGATAGGAAACCAGACCATGCACATCTCCTGTGCCTGGGATTTTTACACTCCTTTCAAAAGTCTGGTGTTTGCTTCTACATCTTTGGCATCATTTCCCACTTCATTAGTTGTTTATAGGGGATGCTGTTATAGGGTTGGTCAAGCTTGCAATGCCACTGTTGTATTATGGCAATTTTCAGCTGTGTGATGTCAGTTCAATGTGTTTGATTTTTGGATTCTCAAAACTTAAACCTAAGTTTAAGTTGAGCCAAGAATGGCTCAATTTGCTCTGTCTGCTGCTCTGACCTCTGATATTCCAAACACATTGTCTTTGTGTTGGAATCTCAGAAGCATTTTTTAATATTCCTGAAACTGTCTTGATTTTTATGTACAGTCTGTGTGATAGAGTCCAGAGTTATGCATTTCTAGGAAAAAAATTACAATTACTTTGTATTGCTGGAACTTTCCCAGCTGATTTCTGCCTAAGTTTTAGGAGCTTTTTTGATTGCTTTCTCCTTAACATTGTTGAATGTTACCTTAAATTTGTAAGGATTTTGTATGGTGGATGGTGAATGAAAACTTGTAGCATGCATGCTGATGATATTTAATATTCACTTTGAAATTGTAGCTAAATTGCAAAGACTTTTATTGATTCTTCTTCTTTACCAGAATCGTGTAGAAATAAATGATGTAGACCCTGAAGTTTTTAAAGAAATGATGAGATTCATTTACACAGGAAAAGCACCAAACCTTGAAAAAATGGCTGACAATTTGTTGGCAGCTGCAGACAAAGTAAGTAATTGACTCCAAACTTCTCAAATCTGGTGTTTGCTTGGGGAATGCTGATTAAAAAAAAAATCTTACTTTCAGATTGTTTGATATATATTTTGCGTTTTTAAAACATGAAGAAGCAGTTCTCATCAGAAATGAAGAAGGATAGCAGAAACTTTTTTAGCAGTAGAAGTCTGATAAATCTTTTTTTAAAGAGAAGTGTTTCAGGTATTTATTTAGTATAAATTTTTTTAGAAATTGGATTATCTTCCTTACAAATTGAGTAGTTATAATCTTTCATCTCTTTGTTGGAACCTTGTCTACTCTTAAAATTGTTGCTCTTTCTAATACTTTTTTCTATTGTGATTTTTGAGATGAAGGGATTTACAGCAGCTCAGCAAGTAAGAATTTTTTTGCATGCTGGCCTTGATTTAGGACATAATTGATAAATGTAGAGACTGTTATAAGGTTGATTTTATAAGGTTGGGTATTATAAGGTTGATATATATGATTGTCTGCAATACCAGAAAATAAAAATAAAACCTGTTCAGATGTGACATCCTTCAAAAAAGCACAGTTTATTAATGCAAAATATAATATAGGAATGCAGTTTTTTTCCCATCAAATTTCCTGTAGGCTGTATCAAAGGTATGAGGGAAATTAGGAAATTCTGAGATGGATTGGGGATAAAGTTAAATTTGTTTTAAACAATGTAGCTGATAAAACTCCATTGTATCATTTCTTCCCCCGCAGTTAGAGATGTGAACCTGTTCAGTGCTGATTTGGCTCCTTGCTCCTCCTCCCTTACCAAGAAGAATTGAAATGAAAACTTTTGAATGGGTTATTTTTGTTGTTTGATAAAAACTGTCAGCAAGGTCTCTAATTAGTTTTTGCCAAGCCTGATGCCTGGGTTACATTTGAGAACTGTTCAGTGCAGCCCATTGTGCTGTGCAGTACCTGTGGGGCAGCAGTTTGATGTTAAACTGGGGAGGCACCAAGCCTGGCTGGAAGTGTGTTAAGAACCGTAGAGATGAGGAGGGAAGGAATAATGAGTTTGAGGAATGATTAGTGCAGTTTTTCTCTCTCTGCAGTATGCACTGGAACGGCTGAAGGTGATGTGTGAGGAAGCACTCTGTAGTAACCTCTCGGTAGAAAATGTTGCTGACATTCTTATCCTCGCAGATTTGCACAGCGCTGAACAGCTAAAAGCACAAGCAATAGACTTTATTAACAGGCAAGTAATACTTGTGAGACTCTAAATATATTTGTGTTTATGTTTGGTGTACTTTTTCAATAATAGCACACTTCTCTCTTGCAGGTGCAGTGTTCTTAGACAACTTGGGTGTAAAGATGGGAAAAACTGGAATAGCAAGTAAGTTTCCCTGCCCCACGATGTTCTGTACAAACACTGCTAAGTAGACTGCAGATCTTAAGAACTGTTGCTTCATTTCCACACTACTGAGGCCTGTCACTGACTGTAAGTAAAGCAGGATTCAGCAGATGCTACCCCAGTTATGATTGTGACTCTCCCCTTAAGTGACAGGGAATGTTAGCTGCTCTCCAGTGTGAGATCCTAACAATAGCTGGTTTCATTCCCTCTCCCAGGGGCATAGTGCTGTGAGGTGATGGAAGCAGCCTTTATAGAGAAAACCATTCTCATGGGTATCCAGGTTTGTGCCTGGAGGAGTGATAGTCCCAGTGTGGTTTTGAGACTTGCTTGGGTCAGTCTGAGCCTGCAGTATTTCCACAGAAAGGAGGGCAGTTGCTGTCTTTGCCTTTGGGGACTTGTTTGTGCACCTTCCCACATGCCAGCACAAGAGCTCTGGTGGCCACACAACTCGTCAGTCAGGTCCCTCTGACTCTGAGGCTCCTGCCTACACTGGAAATAGGTTGAGGCTGTGTGGCTCAGGCCCTGGCACTGATTGCAGCAGCTCAAGTGAATCACAGAGTGGAAGACAGCCAGCTGCAGAATAGCTGGTGGTAGGCTCCAACAGTGTAAGGGCAGTGGAGCACTTATTTATTACCATCAGAATCTCCAGAGAACTTAAAGGCTGTGTTGTACCACTTAGTTCAAATTATTGCTTCTCCTTGAAACAAAAAAGGTTTCACAGGCGTAGTGATTGAGCATGATGTGGAAAACAAGTGGGTGTTTAAAGGTAAATAGTAAAATACCAGTAATAGAGATAAGTCAGAATCATAACTATGTAACTACTTGATACATTTCTTCTCAATGATTTGGAAGTACCTGAGCTGATTTCTGTCTTGCTAGTTAACATGCTGGTTATCTTTGCTCCAGCTGAAACATCTACAGTAATTCAGGGAAATAATATGAGAGGGACTGGCTTAATTTGCTGGCTCTGGGCACCAGGGAGTCTGAACTTCAGTATTGTTTCTCAAGGCTCTTCCCTTCACTGACTTGCAGTAGCAGATTAAAGATTTGCATTAGAAATTACCCAAAGATTAGAGATCATGTGGTGTAGAGGTCAGCTGATAACTTCATGCTTGATAATATTCCTGAAACAGCATGAGGGTGTTCACTATAAGCTTTTGAAAATGCAGAGCAATGGGAACTTGGGATTGATGCATATTAGTTCTAAATTACAAATTTATCCTGTGTCAGTGTTACATGCAACCCAGCCAATATAATATTCTTCATGTGCAAAGTGAATTTTTTGCTTTTTTTCTATTATTTCACCAAAAAGTAAATACACACACTGAGTAAATACATAGTTTTTTATCTCCTGGGTTGTCAGTGTGATACTTGCTGAACTCTGTTGTTGCTTTTGTGTTAGTTAAAAATCAACAGTGGCCATTGAAAGCTATTTTGAATGTGGCCCATCATCTGCACTAAAAAAAGTGAATATTCTCAATATGCTCCACTGGTACTTAGACTGCAGGCTCCCAGTGAAGGGGTCTGGAGCCTGCCAGCTAATCTGCCTTCATGGCTCTTTCTAGGAGATGAGCTACATCATTTTTGAGGCAGTTTCAGCTGATTCATCTTGTCATCCTTCTCTCTCCCCAAATTGAGCATGTCCTTTTATGTAATGAGATTATCATGTCTTCCCTTGCTTTTTGTCTCTGCACTATACCTCATTTTCTTCTAGTTTCCCTCTTTATTGTTTCTCATGAGCAATTTCAAGGTGGTTATTCTGACACCTCTAGCTGAGGTCTGGCTGGTACTGAGTAGAGCAGAACAAGTACCTTTTGTCCCACATCTGATTATAGTTCTATACCCAAATTGCAAATTGTTGCTTCTCTCTGTAGGCACCCTCCCTGGTATCCAGTCTGTCCCACAATATTTGACTGCACTTCTGCCTTGCCTGCTCTTCTCCACTGTGCATTTGGTTTGTAAAATGGTGTGACTGTTGTTAATGCTTCTGTTTTCAGCCAAGCAACAGACATAATGGAAACTGCAGGCTGGAAGTCCATGATCCACTCCCACCCTCACTTAGTAGCCGAGGCCTTTCGCGCTCTGGCGTCTGCACAGTGTCCACAGTTTGGCATTCCACGCAAACGGCTAAAACAGTCCTGAAATCTTCCATGGACTCTAGAGAGATTGGACTGACTCCACTCCTCCTTGTCCAGAGGTGTTTTCACAAACCATAACAAGAGTTTTTGTTATCCTTGTCCACAGAACAGAAGCTGAAAAAGCCTATTGTTTGCTTTTCAGATGGATAATTTATGGTTTAATCCTCAGCTTTAAATTAGACTGATTACTCTAATTCACTGAAAGGCCTTAAATTATCTTCAATGACTCTCTAGTCCATATAGTCTAATGTATCTTGATTTTTTTATTATTATTTTTTAATGTGCCTTGTCTTTTTGACTAGGCTCTGCAGGATTGCACTAGCTCCATAATGCAGTAAAGTTGATAACTGAAGATTAATTTTTGAAAGGGATCTTCCATTATTTTCAGAAGAAAAAAGAAAAGGATTATAGTTTGGTCCTGTGCTAACTGGAAGGTTTTGGCTCTCATTAAAAACACTTGAACCAGAGGCACATCGTGTACCCTAGGCAAGTGCTAAATATAGGGAGAGCCTGTTTACCTTCAGCAAATGCTCACAGGCTATTTATGGCAATATACTGCTTTGAACATAATTTATTTTTCATTGTGGGGGCAAATATGCAATGGTTTGGCCCAAAAATGTATTTTCATTACAGTTTGTAATGCTTATTGTGTGTGTGTGTCAAAGCTGTCCAAGCGGTGAAGAGAAACACAGAATAAACCTTTGGCTTGTGTTTCTTTATGGTCCATTATTAGTTTACATTTAATGCAGAACTGAACGAGAGGTAAAAGAGATCAATGTGAAAAGGAATAGTGTTGTATATGGAATAAATATATCCCAGTGTATGGCTGCATAGAAAAGTCAAGGATGCATAGAATGACCAAATGCAAATTGAGGAAATGGGCCAAATGGATTTTGAATATGCACTTTTAATGTGTAACTTTTGTATGTTGTGTGGTACATATATATTTTGCTTTTGATGAATTAATGAGGTACAGGTAATTGTGGCTTAACTTTTTAGATACATTTTAAGATGCCCACAGCCACATGGGATTTAGTTTTGTTAGAAAAGAAAGGCATGTCTTTTTAAGACTCAATTGAAGGTGGCTATTGCGAGCTTTCATATTTAAGTAACAGAATATTTTCGCTTATTTGAAAAAGGCATGTGAATGGTAAAAACTTTGAGGGGATTTTTCCCATCTTGGCGTACGTGCATGGCTCCCACAAACAACCTGGGGAGGCTGTGCACACATCCAGGAGTAGTTCCCTGAAATGTCAGATGGTATCTGCAAGCAGAGACTTGCTCAGTCTTGCATTTCAGTTATTGTACTAGCATTGTGGATGGTATTGAAATTCTGCATAATGTGGATGGTATTGAAATTCTGCATAATGTGAAAAGGATGAAACATTTGTAAACTGCTTGTCATGGGCCAGTTCTTTACTATATGAACCTTAGCTTTAATATCAACATCCTCAGTGTTTGATAGCTTTGTTTACAATTGGGAGGAAAAGTCTGCAGTAGTGCACACTCTAAATGTTCCCTGAGTTATTGCATTGAGTTTACTGTAATAGTGATAATATGCTGTATTTCTTTTTTTTGGGGGGAAGATTTTGGTTTTACAGTGGGGAATGGGAGGAGATCTCACCTAATTTATAAACATCTTTGCGTAAGGGTTTGAGTTTGCCTATTAAAAAAAGTCATGTAGGGAAGAGAGAGGAAGAATTTCAGATTGTTTCTCCATCCTCATTTCATTGAGATTCATCTGACTTGCTCTGAATAAAATTTTTACAGGAAAGAATATATAATTTTATATGTTGACATCTAGTAAACCACTTACAAAGGTAAATTGGAAGAAAATGCCCAGTCCAATTTTGAAGACTAAAACCTCTAAACATGAACTTTTTCTTACCCTCTAGCTAAATCTTCATGATGGCTAAAGTGTAAAATCAGAAATTTTAATAATACACAAGGCATCAAATTATATATTTACAGAGGTTTATCCATTTTTAAATATTTATCTAAGATAAGGTCTCATAAGCATTCTCCACAACAGGAGGGGAAGGTGTTTATTCCAAAACCATGTTTTTGCTGCACTGTGTGATGTGCTGGGACTACAGCTCCTCATCCTCATCACTGTAAAACTCACAGCGCTCACGTGCAAAGTGACTTGAATATTTAATGCTGTAATGATTGCCCAGGTCAACCTGTTCTAAAGTAACAACAGACAGTAATCAGATGGAAAGTGTAAGGATTTCTAGAATTATTATTTTTTAAAGCCTAATAGCACACTTTGTACCAAAAAAAGTCAGACACTGTGCTGTGATATCATCTGCACCACAGAGTGTCCCCATCTCAAGCCAGGAAAGAGCCCTCTGCTGATCCCATCTGGTTAAATTGGACTTTATTTATTTATGTTTTCAAGTTCTGACAGATCTTGAGAAAAAGGCAAAGCAGTTGCTGTATTCTTAAGTGAGTGCACTAATTATTCACCTCTTTAATTACCCACATGCAGTGTTGTCACTGGAACGGGACACTGATCATTCCAACCTTCCCCTTTGGATTCAGTAGCTCGGTTTCATTCCCCACATCTCAAGAACTTGCCCTTAAAGCCTCAGTTGGAAGTGCAGCAGATCAGGAATAATCAGTGGTCAGGTTTTCCCAGGCTGAAGTCCTGGGGGTTTTCCCTCCAGGTTAGGAATATGCCGTATGAAGGTGCCACGTTTTGGCTTGCCAACACTACTCTCTCAGATAGATGTGAACCACCACTTCTGTGCTTTTCTGGGGAGAACCCTGCATGTGTCCTGTGTGTGTGTGTGTGCGTGCGTGTGTGTGTGACTGTGTGGTGTTTTTTGTCAAGGGTGACTTTCTAAAAATAAGGACTCAATTTGCTGTTAAAATGCTATTATGTATTATATATATATTTTTTTTTTCTCCATTCAAACCTCTCCTAGGGAGATGCTTTGGGTGGAAGTTGCTTCAATAAATAATCCTTATTTCCTAGTCCATTTACTGCATGCAGAAGTATGAACACATTGTGCCTTTTTAGGAAACTGTTGCAATGAAGGGATGATTTAACAGGGTGCAAGATCTTTGTAAAACGTATTTTTAAAGGTGAAGAAGAATACTCTTTGGTACACAATTGAGATGGAAAAGTTCAAGTTGCATTTGACCTCTGTTGCATGTTGATTCTTGCTTCCTAAATTCAATTTCACCCAGGTACAAACTACATGAACAAGTGGAATATGTATTACAGATACAAGTTGAGTAATGGTATATTTTTGTGAAACTGTGATAATATTTGCTGTTACAAGATAAGTGTATGTCAAAACATGATAATCATGGACACAAGGTTACTCTAGTTCTGATGTTTTTCTACACATTGAGTATTTAGTATAAAATTCACCTTTGCACAGGAGATCAGTAGAGGACCTACACGGAGATTGTGTTCCTTTTAAATCCTCACAGCAGGGCTTCTCCTTTGGGAGGATAAAAGCCATGTGCAGTGTTTGAAACTGTGTTTCACAGAAGGCAGTGAATTGCAAATGTGAGGTACTGCTACCTGAAATGTTGTCGAATTTTGTTGAATTTTACAGTTGATTAAAATTCCTAAAATTCCTAAGCTTAATTGCTTTTTTTTTTTTTTTTAATTGACAAATGGAATGTTACCTGTCCTCTGTCTGTTGTCAATAGTGTATTTAGTGCAGAGCTTAGCTCCTTAGCTAGCCAAGACACTTAGTCTCATATCTTGGCTTCTGCTTACAGTAAATGGACTATGTTTGTAAAGGGAATTCACTATTTCAAGTGTTTTGCAAGGAACTTCACTGTATTTGTAACCTGGTTTTTGAAGGCTTAAGATCAATGAGTCCTATTTTAGAAGTTAAACCAGTGAAATGACTTGGACCTGTTTTGGGGTGAAAATGATATAAAGAATTCAGATATGTAAACAGTCGTATCAAACCATCCAGCCTTTTTTTATCAGCTGATGTTAATGGTGAAATACTTTTTGTACCTTGTTGCTGAAAATATTTTTGCGTTTCAGCACATCAAGTTACAATAAAGTTGTTACTTATACAGAGTGTGTCTGTCTTTATTTGTTGTGATTATAAATACACTGTTGATATGTGGTTTTGGACATGAAAATTATGATGTCAAGGTAAGTTATTTTATAAGAAGTGTGTGTCTGGGTAGGTACATGCAAAATTCTCCAGGTGTGCTTAAAACAAAAAATTCATCCCTTAAATGGCTCCACAATGATCCAGTCTAAGGTTCCTCATGGGGTTTATATCAATAATATCATAACTCACATCCCCACAGACAGCTCAGTAACCTCTGAGGGGAACAGGACTGGTTAACAATGAGTGGTATCAGAATTATTTATACAATCCAAATGTCTGACATGAGCTTCAAATTCCAGATAAACAAAGAATATTAAACTTCATTATTTTTTTATTTAGAATGCTATATTTTTATCCTTTCTGAAGATGGTTTTCTTCCCAATTGTTTATCTTGTCATCATAAAAAAATTAACACCTATTTTTTTTTTATAGCAAATTCCAATTTTTTAAATGTGAAAACAGAACACATGAAGAAAGCTTTTTCTCCTTTTAGTTGAATATTGAAATTATTTTGCAGTGTTGGTCCAGTACTGTGTATATCCTCTTTCTTTAAAAGGGAGAAGCTCAAATATTGAATTTCTAGTGGTTTTTACCCTCTCAGCCTCTGTCACCATCTCTTGCTGTACAGGATTGCCTGTCCTGCCCTGTGCTGAAGGGATGGTTGATACTGAAGTATTTGAGTGCAGCCTGAGCAGTCAGGTGAGAAATTAAAGTTGATTAAGGTGAGTCTTTGTGCCACTACTCCAAACTTCATAGTATTAATGGTATCTATTAAATAGTATCTATGTTTTAGATGGCTTCAGTTACAATTACTATTCAAGGTAGAATATTACCCATTCCACTACACACTTTACTTGCCATGTTTATTAAGTAAATTACATTAAAGATGCAGCTGCTTCCATTACACACAAATAACTTTGCACTTAACATTGTGATAGTGTGCTAACAGAGGAAATGCTGTTAATTGCCACTTAAAATTAGTCTTGAACAGTTTATTTTTCTGCAAACATCTTGACAGTTTTCCCCTGGAAGAACATGTTTCTTCTTGTCAATTCTGAAGATTCCTTCTTTGTACTCTCAGAGGAAGTTGGAAAAAATATAAGGAGTCAAGTGGAGCATTTCAGATGTAAGATGCAAAGGATTTGCTTTTTCCATTACAACACTGCACCAAGGAAAAAACCCATCCCAGGCTCAGCTGAGAGAATTCTTGAGTGCTTTGGAATGGCATTCCAGGGGGTGTCAATCAGTTATATTTTAAACAGTATGTGAAGCTGGTGCTCTAAGTGTAAAATTGGGCTTCTTGGGAGTCAAGTATAAAGAACAGAAACAAGCTTGTGATTTTGAGACTCAGGAAAACAACTTTGGAGGGTTTGCATGGCCTTGGCTTACAGAGAAAGTACCAGGAGTGCCAGTTTTGAGCTCTTGGTTCAAGTGTTCTGAAGGAGCCTCAGAGCTGCAGCAATACCTGGTGATCATCATCCTGTCAGGCAGGGAGCAGGGCCTTCTTTGAAAATGTTACCTGACACCAACATTTTTGTCTTGCATTTTTAGCAGGGTTTGGAGCATAACAATATTTTCGTGCAGGTGCTGTGTTTCAATCAAGGGTAGGTGTATAATGAGTGGAAATCTCTGCTTTGCCCAACTTATGCATGTTTCATGCGTTGGCAGTGATAGTCATGCAGAAAATAAATTACACCATGTCAGACTTGGTGCTGCTGATCAGAATGGAGACAACTGGTGCTGCATTTTAAGCAGTCACAGTTTTTGACTTCCCACGTTTCTCCCTGCACAGTTGACTGAGCCATTTCTGTTTAAAAAGCTAAATTTTGAAGAGTATGCAAAAAACATTTTAATAGGATGAAATCTTAAAGCATAGAAGCTCTAGCTCCAGTCTGACCTATTTTAACCTTATGTGCCACATAAACTATTTATATTTTCCATTTTTAAGCTGGCTACTTTTTGGTAAGCTTTGAACTTAATTTTATGTATTATATGCACCATTTTCTAACCCAGCTGTATTTATTGAGTCTTGAAACTTTAAAACAAACCACCTACTTGCTACTGAAGTGTACAACTAAAATGCTTGCCTCCAGCAAAGACTTAATCTTGCCTCTGGTACTTGTGCTATGCCCAGATTAAGAGCTCTGGTGGTCTTTGTGAAGTCCACACCATATGTTTTTAAATGGAGAAAAAAATGTCAATTAAATGGTGCATCTTGTCACTGTCACCTCCTGCAGATGGGCTGCCCTTGTCAGACACACACATGAGGGAGTTCTTGCACTACCAAGCCCTCATTCCTCCCTCTCAGCAGGACTGGGAGTTACTGTGCTGGATCAGGAGTTTGTACCAACTCAACTCAAATAGAGGGCCATAAAATATTTGCATATTTATTGGCCGTTCTGGTCAAGATGAATTTGAGGCGTGGGTATGGGGCAGGGTGGATTTCTTTGAATGCAGCTTTTTCTTCAAATGCCTTGCTGTTCATCTCTTGTGTGTTTTTTGAATGAGTGCTGGCACCTCTCAAATAATGTACAGAAATACAAAATACCTGGTGAACCTGCAAATGCTTTGTAGTGAAATTTGAGGAAGTTCAATTTTGCTGATTTAAAGAAATGGAGATGCAAATTTCCTCATGACAGTGCCTTCTAGCAGAAAATGTGTAGTGTCAGATGTGGTTAATCTCAGAACAAACTATAAAAGGGGTTAAATTGTGTACTAGATTAGGAAAATACTCAGTATTTTACCAGTAGTGCTAGAATAGCAGGCATCTACTGACAAGCTGACAGACCAGAGAATTGAAACTTAATGAATCCTAATGCTTTCTGTCATGTACTTCAATTTTCTCAAATTATTTCTCCAATTAGTTCTAGTCTTTGTGAAGGCATGATTAATGATAATTAATACATTCTTATAATTTGCATATTCAATCTCCAGCGTTTCTAAAATAATACAGATTTGTGTATGTGAGTGAGGCTGGTTTGTCTGTTATTACTTTGGGGTGCTGGGGTTTTTCAGATTTTCAACTTTGTATTTCCAGTTGAACAGGGGGATTAAGATGGATGCATTAAGGAGTTTAGTGTGGTCTCTCCAAATAAATAATTTGGACATAACCCAAGGCTTCAATCTTTCCTGTAAAGATGTTTTCCTCCTTAGTGGATAGGTAAGGAATATAGGGGTACAAAGTTATTGTCGGGAGTTCAACTCATCCTGCATCAGCTTTGGGAAACATTTCCAGCTGCAGTGGGACAAAGCTGGGTAAATTCTGGAGGAAATCTGCTTTTCAGAGGTTGATTTTGGCTTGTTTATTTTATTTTATTTTTAGAGTCTCTATATGCCTCCTTTATGTTGTCATTAATTTTGTTTTACCCTTGCACCCATGGCAGGATTTATCCAAATAAATAATCATACAAATTTTGCATTTAAAATTAGTAGCATGAGATTTTGAAAGTCCCTGTTTTTTTGTCTGCACAGAAGCTCAGGTTTTCCATGCTGCTCTGCAGGTATCCAACATTTGACTCATTAAAACAAACCCAAAACCTGCCCCAGCTCTGGGAGCCTGCAAGAGTGGCAGGGTCTGTGTGTCTGAAATCAGCATCTCTTTGGGTAGCTCAAGAAATCCTTTTTGTTTAGATACACTTCATCTGAGAAATGGAGTGTTGGCAGTTTCAACTACTTTTTAAATCAATAAATACTTCATTCTAGTTGTTTTGCCACCCAGATAAATATGTAGTGTTTACTGGGGCAGTGTGCCCCAGTTAGATTCACCTCTGAATATTCTGTACAAATCATAATTGAAGTACTTAAGGAGAGTATAAAAACTGGCTTTACGGAAGAATTGTCCTGAAAAAAATAGTGTGGGTGTTCAGAATGTGTTGATTTGGTAACCAAGGTACACACTCAGCAGGAGGCTGCAGTTTTCCAATAAGGTATTGGAATATTCTGGGCAATTGGAAAACAAGGCAAAGGTAAAAAGTGCAGGTATTTTATCACTTTAAAGGAGAAATGTTTCAAGGACCAGGTTTGGGTATTTTTTTTTTTTTTTTAATAATCAGCTGTTGAGGGTCGTCCATGTGGTGTAAAAGTAAGCATTTTTAAGTTGGGCCAATTTTGTGTAATAAATACTCAAAGTTACACTCTTGGTCATAGTCATACTATGAACAGTTCTTGTATTTACTTTGTCAGTGCTGTCAAAAGGATCCATAATCTTATTGCTTGTTTGCAGAAAGCAAACTAAACATTTGTTCTGATTTCCCTGGATAAAAACATGTAGGGGAAGGTGCTATTGCACTGAGATTATCTTTAACATAAAGATAATAATAAAATAAACCTAGTTTGTGTTTTTGCATTAATTACAAAGACGGAAAGAAGTTCTTCCTGCTGTATTTTTCTTCATTGTTTAGAAGGAAGAATTGAACCTAGGGCTGGCTCAGCAATGTTCAGTGCCAGTGGGACAGCATCAGGAATTAAAATAAGCTTTATTTAGCTGTATGTAGAGATTCTCACCACAGAACCATCAATAGTGCTGTCATAATTTTGTAATCTTTGCTTGCTTCTTGTAGGGCTAAACTTGGTGCGAATTGGCTTCTATTCCTGCAGTTCCCCGGGGGTTAAAGAGCTGGGAGGGCAATGCTGCCCTGGAGGGAGGCGAGGGGTGAGGCTGGCACTGCTCACCTGCCACAGCCACAGTGCGAGGGGTTGTCAGCAGCTCTTTATTCAGAAGTTTGGCTTGGATCCTGAAGCTGGGGTGAAGTGAAGGAGGGCACCCCCGTGCCCACCCCAGTGCCCACCCCAGTGCCCACCCCAGGGCAGTGGGAGCAGCTGAGCAGCCAGAGGAACAATGGGGCCCTTGCAGTTTGCTGATGTTGTGATTGTTTTCTTGTACATCAACAGAAGAGTCGTCAAATAATGGATAAGCAGAGGGTGATGAGTGCTTTTATTTCCAGTGGATTTGGGTTGGAAGGACTTGGTCCCTTTCACATGGTAGGTCAGGTATTAGTTCCCATTTGTACCTTGCAGAATTTATTTTGTCTCCCTCTCCTGGCTATCAGCTGCTGGGAGTGGGTGAAGGGGAATGACAGTAAGGGAGAGATTCTGGCTGTGCTGGGCTCAGTAACCTGTTCCTGAGTGGGTGGGGGCAGGGCTGCTCTCACTGCTCTTGGGAAGAACTGCGGAAATCATTTGGAAGGGAAGAGAATCTTTCTTTAGTCCTTGCTGACACCATGTGTGTCCTTCTGCAGCCTGGAAAAGGGATTTGAACAAAGCCACATGGAAGAGCCTGGTGTGATGATGGTTTGTTTTCTGAAAATGTTGGTTTAGCAGAATATTGCCCTTATTGCAGAAATGCCTGAGCCAAATGCACGTGCACATTGTGAGCTTTAATGTGCTTTTGTATCCTGCAGTAGATTAAAATGTCAGTCAAATTCTCCATATTTCACAGTCCCCTCAAGTCCCTGGGGAAGGTGCACATGTCTTATGTTATGTATGTCCCACCAATAAAACAACCCTCTAGGAGGAAATCTGTGCAGGCCATACAGCAAGATGTCAAATTAATTGCACCAAAATAATGAGTTAGCACCAAATGCTAATTAAATATTGATGGAAGTCATACTTTCAATTATCTTCATTATGGCACAATGTTTTATGTAGACATGAAGTGCTGGGAATGTGGGCATATATTATCATTAATCTTGTCATACAAAAATATTAGTAATTTCTCAAAAATCCACTGTAAATGTGCTGGAGGTCCATGTTTAGTATCTTTTTGACAGAGTAAAGTTTTTGTTTTTCTTTTGAAGGAGCAGGGCTGGAAGGGCCAGGCTTGAGCTGGGGAAGGACAGAGCTGCAGGGCAGCCCAGCAGAGGAGTGCAGTGTGGCTGACAGCAGGAGATGGAGCTGAGGCAGAGGGGCTGGCGAGTGAGATGTGACACTCTGGGACAATGGGCTGGCGAGTGAGATGTGACACTCTGGGACAATGGGCTGGCGAGTGAGATGTGACACTCTGGGACAATGGGATGGGAAAAGCCGCTTCCCTCCCTGTGTGCATTAACACTAGGGAAAATTCTTTTAAACCTAAGAAATTAGAGGATTTTTAAAAGAGAAGGACTTCATTAGTCAAAAACAAAAGTCCAGGGCTATCTAGACTAGGGACTAATTAAAGAGTCCCAGGAAGAATCATATCCAAAACCAGTTCTAATTGCAGTTGCCTTTGTGGAGGATGGACAGAATTTACCACATAATTCACAGATGAAACAGGTACTAAAGTGTGCAGTCTTGTTGCTCTCAAGTCCCTTTGAGCTCTTCTAGAAAAACAAAAAGAAAACTACCCCCAGGACCCCCAAAGTCTTCCTTGAAAATGCTGTCCTAGGAATTCTTTTTATTTTAAATGAAATTTCTTTTTCATCAATCAATAGAATGCATAAACTGAGGTGGAAATTAGTCCTTCCTGCAGACTTTGAGGAAAAGTTGTGCAGGACTGCCTTGGTGGGCATTCTTTTCCAAGCTGGACTGGAAAAGAGGTCCTCCTGCCATCTCTGCATGAAGAAATTGTAAATTTGTGCTAGTTTGCAGGAGAAAAAAAAAATTAAAATGCTCCTTTTGTGCCTCTTGGCCATAACTGGCAACTTTTGCAGCAGGTGAAGGATGCTCACGGCAATGACTGCATGATGTGCCAGTGTGTGTCTCCATGGGCAGAAAAGATTCCTGTTGGAGGAGTGTGAACGTTCTTTGTCACTCCTGAGAGCACAGAGAGGCTGAGAGTGGAGCCAGGTGGGCGACCATAATTAGGGAGGAGGGTGTGAAGCTTTTTATTGCAGTGGGTGCAGCCTTAGTGCCATTGTCTAAGTGTAAATTGTTCCTAAAAGATAACTCTGAGATTACTCACCTCGGAATCTCCGTGAGTCCAGGGAGAGGCATTTTCAAATTACCAGTGGTGAAGTGTGGCAGAGCAAAAGAAGCACTTGAGCTAAGAACAGCTAAAGCCCAGCAGAGCAGAACTGCAGCAGCAGCTGCTGAGGAGGTAATTCTGTGCTCATTATAATGATTCCAACTTGTCTCCAAAACTATCACTTTGCAAGTATCCCTCATCTGAAGTGCAGAGCTTCCCCAGACCATCAGAATAGAATCTCTCCACATCCTGAGCATGTGAAATTAATGACTGAATATTATGCCGAGAGCCATTTAATTAAAAACACTTTCATTAATAATGCAGTTGGAGAGTGTATGTGTGTTATGTAATTAAAGATAGTACATCAGTAAATGATACTATGCAAAACCAATTCAAAAAATTCAAATGAGTTGGTGTAGCATCAGGAACTTAATTCAAGTGGGAATAAAGTCAGTGTGAAATAAACTCAAGAGTTTTTCCTGGAGGCTGAAATTAATCTGCTTCTGGCAACACAATTCAATACTCATATTTTAAATAAGGGGCTATGCTTGTTTTAAAGATAATTAGAGTGGTGAATTAAAATAGATTTCTCTCTCCCCTCTTTTTGCCAGATATAAGTGCCTCCTAATGTCTGGACACTGCTGAGCCTTGCTGACCTGGAGGATGTGGGCAGCCCTGCACACCATTCATCTGTGCTGCTGGTTTTGCTTGGAGCACTCAGATTGTGCTTGGCTGTGACAAAAGTCTGTAGGCTTGGTATTTGTAGTATTTGTGGTATTTTTATTTTAAAACCGAGTGTTGGAAGTGAAAGAGGGAGGTTATTCCCTCGGGGCAGATCAATCTCCCTGTGTGGCATTGCCTTCAAGCAGCTGGGTGAGCTGGTGTTGTTTTCCCTGGGCACTTTGACTAATCCAAATCTTCCCCGATTGAAGTCAGAAACGCCTCAGTTAAATATATCTGACATGAGAAGTGGATTGGAATTAAGTAGCTCTAAGTACCATTTAATAAATAGGCTCGCTTATCATCTTCAATAAGGCAACTTGAAATAGTTTTTAATCCTTTAGTTTACCTGCTCAGAAATCTGTGTTAAATATTCTGTGCTCCCATGTTAGCAGTGCTCAGCATCACCTGCTTCAGACACTCCTCCACCACCTCTTCTTGTAAGGACTACTGCTGGCTTAGAATGGACTGACAGCTCCTCTCAGAGCAGTTTCCTGCTAAGCCAGAACGTGTTCTCCTGTCCAAGTTAAATGAACTTTATGTGTTTGAAAACCTGAACTGATTTTTTTTTTTTTTTGGTCATTCTCTAGAGCACCATGGTGCGAGTTGCATGTCATCAGGGGCTTTTGAGATGTGGGCAGAGTGAAGTGCTCTCCACCCCTCTAAAACCTCATAACTGGGGTGTTTCTCCCGTGGCTGTTTGGGTGTTTATCAGTTCAATCACAAAATAGTTTGGGTTGGAAGGAACCTTCAAGACCTTCTCCTTCCAAACCCTGCCATGGGCAGGGACACCTTCCCTAGACCAGGTTGCTCCAGGCAGGATCTCTAGATCCAAGATACCAAAAAATACCAAGTCTTGTTTTCTGGGAAGCAACACTGACTAAAAGTTCCAAGCAAACCCCTTGATAGCTTTTGGTGGGGGTGGTGTTTTTGGCCATTTTTAACTTCAGGGCTACTTCAAATAACCTCCAAGTTTCATGTTTCACTATTCTCTTTCCTGGCAATTTGGAACCAATTATAATGTATCACCTTTCAGGAAGATCACCAGCTTATTTGGAGCTGTTAAGATAAGGTGGCCGAGGCTTAATTGGTCTGTAATGATGAAAGAGCCACGAATTGTCTGGGAATGAGGCAAGAGAAGGACGAAATGGGATTTTCATCCTAGGGGGCTGAAATGCAGGGCTGCCAAGGGCAAGGGAGCAGGTGAGGACTGAATGCTGGTCTGGGATCAGGCTGCCAAAAAAGCTGCCTTGTTTTCCAAGGATGGTTTACATGAGAGGCAAGGGGAGCACTGGGGTGTCTGGGAAAGGGTTCCTGGGGCAGCTGTTGCTCCTCTGTCGTGGCTGTGCTCAGCTCCTGCTGATGCCTTGTGAAGGCTGACCCAGAACAGAGAATAGACAGAGCTAAAGAATAAAGGAGGGATTTATTAGGAGGCCTCAATGGATGCACCTTGGGCAGCACAAGAACCCAGCCAGGGCTACACCCAAGATGAACCAAAATGGACAACCAGTCATGAGGTGTCTCACTTTACTAGTGAACCTCGTGGTCCCCATGGCACCAGTGAGGCTGAAGAACTCCCAGCGGGATGTGCCCACTGGTGAGGGCTGCAGGGAAATCCGAAATCTGAAGGTCCAGAGGACAAAATTCTTCAGGGGGAAAAGAAGAAAAAGCATATTGGAGTTGTTTATCCAATTACAGTTTTAGGTTATGAAGTCCCATCCTTCTTGTTTTTCTCTTTTCAGTCCATGCTGTTTATGCTCTTGGGGCTGAGATTTGGATCATTTGTCTTTGGTCCCCAGCTAGAGAAGGAATTTTTGTCTCCCTGCTCTGTGAAGAGAGCTCACCATCTCCTAATATGAAGCCTAGACTAACACACTAAAGCGGGACAGAACCTGAAAACTATAAAAGCTAAAACCTGAGGCATCACTGCCATCAGGCCATGTCCTGTGGTGCCCCTGTCCTGCTGCCATGGCCCAGCTCTGGGTGTGGTTCTAAGTCTGGCCTCCTGACAAGCCAGAAGACACCACGGTGTGCCAAATCCCTGCTCTGCTGGCAGCTGGGAAAGGCAGTTGAGCTTCTGCCTTGCACAGGGGAATGCCCCTCACCTCTGAGCCTCAGCTCAGCTGGGTCTGGCTCAGGGGTCCCAGATCTCCGAGCTGGAAGGGAGCAGGAGCATCTCTGAGTGCAGCTCTCACGTGCATGGCCCATGTGGAGGTCTCACCCATGGCCTGATCTCACTGCATTTTCCATAAAGTGAAGAAAATACATTTAAAAGTCCCTGAAGCAGTGGAGCTTTTTTCCCTCTGTTCTGGCTTGAGGACAAAAGCAGATTTCCACTCCTGTTGAATAGGAAGGTGCTGATATTTCTTTTGGAGTCTATTTTAGACTCCCACCACTGTTTATGCAGGTAGGGTTTTTTCTTCTCCAGCTAAACTGTTTTCCCATGACTGTAATTGCTTTTTAATTGGGCTGCAGCTGGTGCTGGATTTGTGCTGAGTTGGAGACTGAATTACATCTTTGAAAATAGCTTTTTTTTTGTGATTTTTTTTTTTCCCCCTTTCAAAACTCTGTTAGGATGGCTGGGGTTCTTCCTTGAGGGTACCAACAGCTCTGGCCTTGCTTCTCACTGACAACCCCCTGGTATTTGGGGCTGCAGAGCTGTGCCATGGAGTTGGTGGCAGCAGCCTTGGCTATGTCCTGTGGACTCTGCTCAGTTCCCATCACTCCTGGCTGCAGATCTGAATGGGTTTTGCAGCCCCAAGCTCACCAACCCCCAAGGGAGGCATGGTTTGACACCAAGCAGGATATTTCACGACAATTCAACTCCTCTTCTGTAAACCCACCTGATTTGTTAGCTCCAAAACAAAAGGATGCTGCTCCTGATGGACAATGTGCAGGAGGTGCTCACGAGGGAGAGGTGGGAATGGCAAAGTCTTGTTTTTCAAACTAGACACCCTACAGCTAAAAATCTACTTGATTGATGTGTGTTTCATTGAGCTACTTAGTGTAGAGCAGCTTGTTATTGTCTTTTCAACTGTGCAAATTTGAATAGAGACAGTGCTAATGACGAATCATTATTATACTATAAATAAAACATTATCCAGATTATGCTGGTCAACAGAGCATAAAACAAATAGCAAATTCTAATGTCCTTGAATTACAATTTAAAAAGAAAAGCAGCACAGGATGCTGATCTGCACGGAACACAGTTGCTTGGTTGCTGTGAGAGATTTTCCAGTTGCCTCAGGATCATCCAGGGGTTTGCTCATTTCCAAATTCACCCTAAAAAGCAAATGTGCAACCCCAGGTAGCTCATGGCACACGGGGCTCAGCTCTCTGCTGTTCTCTGCCCTGCTGCCCCTTGTGAGGGCCTGGCACTGCCTCGTGGTCCCCATGGCACCAGGGAGGATGAAGAGCTCCCAGCAGGATGTGCCCACTGGTGAGGGCTGCAGGGAAATCCGAAATCTGAAGGTCCAGAGGACAAAATTCTTCAGGGGGAAAAGAAGAAAAACCCCGAGCTGTTACTTCCTTCAGTTGGAATGATTAAAAAACTGTGGATGTGCACGGTTCCTGCAGCTCTGCACAGAGTGCTGGCTAAAGAAAAAAGCTGAGGCTTTGTATGTTTGTCATGGATGAGCTTTTTTATTGGAAATTTTTCATGTTCTCCCCATTGGGTGGGGAAAACAACAGGAAATGTATTTAGCAAGAATTTTATATATTTAATATGAACTCCGCAGGTACAGCCCCCAACCTGCCAAAGTTCAGGAAGTGCTTCAGGCACAAGGTGGGATTTTGGGGTGTCCTGTGCAGGGCCAGCAGCTGGACTCAATGATCCCTGTGGGACCCTTCCACCTCAGGATATTCCATGATTCTATGAATTTTTCACTGATACCAATGTGTGCAAAACTGTCCTGTGGCGATTGGGATTAAATAAAGGCTATATAAAACCTGTATATTAAAAACTTCTAGATTAAGTTGCTGTAGTCATAAATTGCCATTGCCCACTCAAGATGCTTTTTAAAAATGGTATTTAATAATTCAAGTTTTTCTTTCAAAATCCTTTGAATAAGAGCCATAATAGCAACAATTTGAAACTTGTCTGAAACAGTCACCTGCTACATAGGAAAATGTTTTTAAAAACATGGCCTGTTCTGTGTGAAATGAAATCACATTTAGTTTTGTTTACATGGGCAGCATGACATCTGACCTAATCACACCTGTCACCATTGCACTGTATTTTGCTTACCCTGGTGGTTGCAAATAATTTCTTCTTAAGCAGATTTTGACTGCAGTAAGAATGTAACCAATTTTTTTTTTATGTTTTCAAAACTGATCTGAAAGAAAAACTGCAGAAAAATGACAACCACCTGCATTTAAGCTGATTCATAGGGTATTGTGGTTGGAAGAAGAGTGGTGAGGACTCGGTGGCTGTGATGGAGTTTGGTACCACGGCTCCTCCCTCTGCTCCTGCTCCAGCTGCCAGGCTGCTCCTTGTGCCAGGGCTCATGGGAGGAGACCAGGGTAAGATTCTCCCAGGGCTTGTCTTTGAGGCCTGGAAAGCTCAGCCTGGGAGGAGGAGAATCCAGCTCCCCTTTTGATGAGGAACTGAGCAAGGGCTGAATCAGCAGCGAGCTGCCCTCTCTCCCAGGCTGTTCCTGCTCGGGAATGTTGTCCAATTTAAACTTTCCCCCTCACTTTTAATGGTACCTGGTGCAATTATTAAACTGTTAAGGATTGCCTTTGTCAAAACACGTGCTTCATTTCTCAAATCTCATGGAATGCTGCTGAACCTCCTCTGCCTAGGCTTGTACACAGTTCACTATAGCATACATTTAAATATCTCCTAGGAAAACAAATTCCAGCTGGGCAAAAATGTGCAGTGAAATGTTGCTGTGCCTTAGTTTTACTTTGTGTTCATACATGCAACATTTAAAACTAAACATCAAATGGGCCACAAGCAAGTGCCAGATTTAATAAATTCTCTTTATTTACATACAAATACATGTACACATATGTTCTGCATATGTACACATATTTAAGTGTATGTACATACATGGTTTCCACATACTCTACAATAAATAGCATGTAGGGTTTTCTTTTAATTGCCTACAGTGCTGAGTAAAAATGCATGGCAATAAAATCATGGCTTACAGCTAAGTTACAAAAGCACCAACCACTGAACTCATAGCAATAAATCCAAGCTCATGTACAGCTGGGGCGAGGACACGCTATACAGAATACAAAGTAGACCAAATAGGAATTGACAGGAATAGGCAAACTAAAAAACATCATTATAGACCAGGAGAGACTCTGTATGAAATAAGATGAAGGAAAACATTGAGATTATTGATCAAACTAAACCACACATTTAAATTTGTCAGCTAAAGAGAAAAACAAATCACCCAGTTAGTCGTATATTTTTAACAGAGTAATTTTTTTTGTGTGAGTCTTTACCAAGGAAATCAGAATTAATCTCATGAGTGAGTCCTTCCGAGCTGCCACAGTCACTTGTCTGTGTGCACATCACCAAACAGTATTTCAATAGTGCTTTATTTAAACTGTGTGTAACTTCTTGAACCCTGTGTGCAAGTCTGATTGGAGGCAATCGGCACTTCCTCAGCCAGCTCCTTCCACAGGACCTGTGACATCGAGCTGTCACCAAGGAGCAGGAGAGCAGATTGGCAGCAGATCAGTACCCAGAGAAAGCACAAGGGGTGCATGGCCAGAGCCAAAACCACTCCTGATTGCAGTGGGGCCACACCTGGTGGAGCACAGCCATGGCTGGAGCCTCCCTTGCACCAGCTGCAGTGCAGGGAGCTGGTTCTGCCCTGGGGGACAGCCTGGATGAGTATTTATGTTAACAGTTTCAAATGTGCTTTATGAGGTGAAGGTGCATAGATTTTTGTTGTTCTCTCTCTTTGTCATGGCTGATACTTTGACTTAAGCTGAACAGTGCAGTGCTAGGGGAGCAACTGGTGCCAAGAAAGAGAAAGCTGCTTGTTCAGGTATCATCCTTGTGCTGTGATGTGTTTTCCTTGCTGCACTTTAATGCTCAGGGGCTGGATAGTAAAACACTTGCTTCCTTTGCCTGGAAGCCAGCCCCTGCTACAGTTCAGAGAATCACAGAATGGTTTGGGTTGGAATGAATCCTAAAGATCTTCCAGTTCCAAGCCCCCTGCCATAGGCAGGAGCACATTTCACTAGACCAGGTTGACTTAAACAGAGATTATCTTTTTCCCAGGTATTTATAGATTCTCTGTTGCTGCAAAGCTAATACTGGGGTATGTGTGCTTGTGTGAATGTGTGAGAGGACTCAAACCCAGTGGTGGGCATGGGAGGAAGGAATGTGTACCACACGTGTACACCTGTAGTGTCTAATAAATTAAAGCTCATCAAGGTCTAATTACATCATTGCATATCCATGGGTAGGAAGTCTGAAAGAAGAACTACTGACTCTTTACTTCAATGAACACCTACAGCTACTACAACTCATAAAAATGCAGTTTATTTTCTTTTTTATCAAAGAATTAGCACTTCCTCTCAATATTTGGACTTGACTACATGAGCCCTCTGTGTAACATTCTTTATGAAATCAGTGGGAGAGCTGTTTATTTGAAGTTTGAGTATGAGCAGCTTTGAGGCCACTTCATCATTTGTTCTTTCTTATTGTCACCTAAAGTTCCCAATCAGAAATAGGACCTGCTAAGTGCTGTCCAATTCAAGTAAAAGACAATTTCTCTGCCATGGAGTTGTTTAAAAAACTGATCTTTAAGATCAGTGTTCATTACAGATATAATTTTGTTTGATGTTTTCTTGTGCCTGCCTGGCAGTTCCCTTACGAAGGATGAGAGCGCTAAAATGCGACGGCCTCAAATGAAAACGACTGTTACATAAACAGCTGGATTAGTTACGATACAGCACAAACACAGCTACAGTTTTTAGAGACTTTTTAACCTGATAGGAAAACATATTCTTCTCCAAAAGGTTAATGGGAATGCTCATTTTTGTGAGTGACCCCCAGTCCTGGGCCGGGTCAGCCGGAGGACAGGTACGGCGTCTCGCTGTGGTAGTTGTAGTCGGGACAGACCTTCTGCACCAGTTTGTAATCTACGCTGTAGAAAGCGATGTAAATGCAGATGACTTTGAAGGGTTTGGAACACAACCAGGAGACATGGCTTTGGGTCTGTTCTTGGTAGCAGATCTTGGAAGGGTCAAAGTTGCACAAGGCAGTTTTTTTAGCGCGGTCTGTTTTCTCGTATTCGATGCGGCAGTTGAAGGACTTGGACTCCTTGGTCTCCAGCGTGGACTGTGGGGATGGTTCAAACTCCACCACTTTGGAAGGTGGCACCAGGCTGACAGAAACATTCCCCAGACCCGTGGAGTTGTGTCGGAAATAAACGCTGAAGGTTCCGTTGCCGTGATCGACGATTTTCCCCGTGATCAGGAGGTTCAGCTTTACAGTTTTGATGTTGGAGTGGAAGTCACCCCATCCAAACATTTTCTTGAATTTCCCAGTTTTTACTATAGGTCTGCGTTTAGTTCGTGCCAGAGATTCCTGAACCTCCGTGATGTTGGACAACCAATCCCAAAAGTTTTCTATGGTGTCCGAGTAGGACACCTGGCCGTGTTTCAGCACTGGAGATGGTTTAACAAAGAGGCGTAGAGGGTTGATGATCCTGGAGTGAACCACGTTGTCAACCAGTGTCTCTGCAGCATCCTTGTCTTCCCAGTCCAGCACGTCTGCGGCTTGCACGACCCGCCTGGTGTCACAGAACACCTGCTCCGAAACAGAAAGGGAGAGCAGTGTGAAGGGGGGAAATAACACAGCCAAGACACAGGAGGAGCCATTCATATTTATTTTTATACCCATAGGGTCTGAATCGGTCACATGGACCACTGCAATGAGAAATTTCTACTGTTCTATGAAAGGTCAGGGATTTTACTCAAAATAGCTTATGGAAGATGCAAAAATCTCAGTAGGAAACATCCATGGGGATAAGCCTCTGGACAGGCTGATGGCTGTGATGTGCAAGAGCAAGCCCCATGCTCACAGATTTATTAGGTGAATACCTGACTAAGGAAAGTGGAAACCCTGAAGACCAAAGTGGCCTCTCTGCTAAAAAATTGAGTGAAATAGAACAGCACGATTTCTCAGTCCCTTCCCTTTTCTCCCCACAACCTTTTAGCTGGTTTAGGCTTAAAATCCTGTTCTGTTGGTGTAATTGTCTCCTAAACCATTCATTGCACATTTGTCTTTTCTGGTGTTGCTTTTTCCATTTGATCCAAACTTAGTTTGCACGTTTGTGCCCTTAGTTTGACACAGTGAACATGGCCTTGTTTTGGTGTGCTGGTTTCAGCTGCACAGCTGCCTGTGCTTAGCACAGCCTTCCAGAAGTGCTGAGCATTCCCAGCCACACAGCACAGCTCAGTTTTAAGATTCTGGACAAGGCCAAGCTGAGTCTGCAATCAGAAAGCAAAACCTCTTTCTAGTAGTGACAGAATGGCCTTAAGATTTCAGAGTCAAACACACAGATCTCAGTAAAATTTCCAACTCAGTGGAGACACACATTTCCCAGGTGTGTTCTTCCTGCTCTCTGGCAGAGGAATCCTTTTGGAAATGTATAATTCGAGTGTATGATCCAGAGGTCAGAAGCAAGATCTGTGTTTCAACAGGATAGAAATGATTATCTGACTTTTTAAGTCCTTTAAATCTTGAGTAGAAGCTTTGGAGAAGGCGTTTTTAGGGTCTGTTCTGTTTAGAACTGCCTTACACGGTCATCCTAATGTACAAAAGAAAAACTTTTTCAGCTGCGTCTATTTCTACAAACCGTGTGAACAGAACAAAGAGATGTTTAAAACGGGAAGAAGAAAGGACACTGTTGTCCTGCCCGTGTCCCTGGTGACAAACTGCTGCTGGCCCTTCCTCCTGGCCACTGATCCCACAGTGCCAGGATCCGGGTGGTGGATCCCAATATAACTAATGCAGGGATGGGGTTTTACTCTCCACAGCAACATTACAGGCTGGAAGTTTGCATAAGGCAGCCAAAACACGGAACGCAAACATGGAATGTGTGGGATGGAATTTTGTTCCTTGTGTCTCATGAGGGAAACATCAATCCTGAGCTTGCTTTTCCTTCTGCTCCTGATCCCAAAGGGTCTTCTACACCTCTGGTTCCTCACAGGGCTCTGGTTTTACAATATCCAGCTGTTATTTCTATAAATTGCAATTTTTCATTTTATAATCTGGTGAAGATTAGAAACTCCAAAGCCCTTAATCTTCACTAGGGCCTGTTCTGCAGCAATAGGCTCCAAACCAGAGCCCAAACCCACTACTACTATCACGTGTCCTTCCTGATCACCCCTAATGCAGTAATTAAGATGAAATGTGCAACAGCAGCAACATTCACAGCTTGAATGATAAAGGGTGACTATCACTATTGATAAATCATAAAATCACAAAATGGGTTGAAAGGGGTCTTAAAGATCACTCATTTCCAAACCCACTGCCATGGGTAGGGACCTTCTCATCTGGCTTTGAACACTATCAGGAACCTGTTCCAGTGCCTCATCTCCCTCACAGGAAAGAATTTCTTCCTAATAACTAATCCAAACCTGACCTCCTTCATCTTAAGGCCATTCCACTTGTACTATCACTTATTTTTTACTAGAAATAAATCCATGGCTGGGTGGAAATGCAGTAGGCCAGGTGTATCTGCAAAAATACCTTATTTCCTTCTTCAGATTAAAAGTGGGGGAAGAAAAGAGAACAGTGATCTTTCTCAGCCCGAGAACTTGTATGTCAACTTTCTGCCTCCATCTTATTTTTTTTTTTTATGGCTGAGCTAGGAACCCGGGGAAATAGGAGATTCTAATGGAAACAGTGACAGATGCTGATCTGTACCAGGCCAAATAGCTCTGTCATAATGATGCTGGGGGAAACATCACTTCTGCTGTGATGGAAAGTTCCTGGTGAAGCTCTGTCATGTTTATGTGTGGTTCTTCAGCCACTCCTAAGCCTGTCACCAGCCCAGGATCAGCTGTGTGATGCTGAGAACGCTGGCCATGTGCACTGCCAAGGAAATCACTCCCCTGCTGCAGAGAAGTGACTCTG
This sequence comes from Lonchura striata, assembly GCF_050655825.1. Classification (NCBI taxonomy): domain Eukaryota; kingdom Metazoa; phylum Chordata; class Aves; order Passeriformes; family Estrildidae; genus Lonchura; species Lonchura striata. The sequence continues at coordinate 5,816,708 of NC_140709.1, read as the reverse complement.
CTCACATGAAGCAAGAAGTGCTGCACACGTTCACCTATCCCAAACCTGACCTGAGGCCTTGAGAAGCACAAAAAAAGAGGCTTTTCTGCTGCATTTCTAGATTAGAGCTGGGCCCAGGGGCCTGGTAGTGCTGGAATACCAGAAACTTTCCTCATTTGCATGGCTAAATGAAATGCTATTTAAAATGCTAATGACCACTCAAACCATGGGCACCTACAGCTGGTATTGCTGTTAGTAACTGAGAGGGAAAAGTGGTTGGATATTTTAAGGTGAAATGTAAGGAAAGGAAGCTGTTTTGTTAGAGGGGAATCTGGCTTTGCTGGTGCCTGCACCCAGCTCTGACTGTCCTCTGGCAAGGGCACAGGAACACCCTCAAATATCCTCCTGGGCTACTTGTCTTCTGCAAAGCTTATTGAAATCCTGCAATGGCTCCTTGGCTTTTCTCCCCTCGCCTTTCATGAGGGGATGCAGAGGACATTGAGCCATGTGCTCAGTGTATGTCTCTTCTGGGGGCTCTCACACCAGATGAGATGGCAGAGTGCTGCTTTCCCAGGGGTGCCTTGCTGAAGGCTCTGATAGGAAAAGAAGAAATATGTGGGTATAGGGTTGGGGATGGCTGAAGGGTGGGAAACATTAATGCATGCAGAAGCCAGGCAGGTTTGCCACATCAATAACATCAGGGCACAAGTATTTCAAGCCCATGATGGTGAAATCACAGAATTGTGCCTTGCTATACTGCTGCTACCTTTATTTATGTAATTGTTACACCAAATGAGGTTTACTCATGGAGTGATGAAACACACCCCTGGAGCTACAGTGTCCTGGGCTATTTCATGTGGCAGCAAAACAGCTTTCATAAGGAATGTGAAATCATTGATAAATTGAATTATAAGAATCTAATACTCCTGTTTAAGGCCCAGACAGCAATTCCTAGGCACTGCAGAAACCTGTACTTTACACTTTGCTTGAGTATCTTTTTCCTCCTATTTTTTGAAGTATTTTGCAAGGCTGTAGGATTCTCCAGTCTTGCACAGCATTAATTCTTGACTCTGCTCCATCCTAGTGCTGTCTTGTTCCACTAATTTCATTACAGGAGTGAGATTCAGGAGCTGACAGAATTTCTGTCATCTCAGAGGGCTGCAGGGAAGGGACCTTGTGTATGGGGGCGGGGGGGTAAATTGGTTGTGTTTTGCAAATATTGGGTAAAAAAAGAATTTAACAAAGAACTGCTTGGTTCTGCTCAGTGCCTGCCACAGCAGCAGGAAGGAGGGGACACTGCTCAGAGATGTGAACAGTGTTTGTGCTTTTGTAATGTAAAACCTTTGAGGAGTGCAAATTTTTGTCCTGTTTTGAATAAAGCTTTCTGCAATATAAGAGAACTCAGCTCTAACACTTGGTTTTTCCCAAGGCCCTTCCCTCGCTGGCTGCATTTTGCTGTTAGTGAGGAAGGGCCAATGGCTTTGTTCAGCTGTTTATTCACATTGGTTAGCAATTTCCGGGCAATAAAAAAAAAAATCTGTATTAAAAGAATGCAGCACATGCTGGAAAAAAACTACTTCCTCAGCATCTTTCCATTTCACTATAATGCATCACTATAGTGAAAAATATTGCTGGTAGGGTATTTGAAAAACACCAGCTTAGGGAAGTTAGTGTATCCATTTGAACAGATGGCTATTGCTGGAGTTCTCTGCTGCACCGGTGTTTTCCCATTCCCTCCAAGCCATCGATTTCCTAACAGAAATCACCTAATCTTTTTCCCTATTACAGAGGCTGTAAAATGGCACCCAGTTACCCTAAAATTTCCATTTGCCTGTAGATATTTTCCAGTAAGAAAGACAACCATGGCCCCATCCATAGCACATCTCGTTCACTGCATAAACGGTGAGAACAGCTCAAATCAGTGCAGCGTGGTTTAGATTTATGGAGTTTTAAACTTCAAACCTTTGGTTCTTCCTGTGCCCTCCTCTAAAAGATGGTCACTGCTCTTCAAACTCTCCCCCTTCCATCCTGATCATGGTGGAGCAGCACAGGGTTAAATAACATTCCCTGTGAGCTATTTTTGAGAAATGAGCTGACACTGATGAAACACTGCTATCAGTAAATGCTCTGTTTTCTCTGTTTGCCCAAATTAGGGTTCATTTGGAACTCACTGCAGTGCCTTTCTCTGTGGGCAAGGCACTAAATAAAAGCAGGTGTCCCCATGCAAGAGTTAATAGTTCTGGTGCTTTGGGAATTTTATCCAGGTTATTCATCAATCACCAGCAATCATTCCTTTAGCTTCACCCCTGCCAGGAATCATTTAAAAACTCTCAGCAATTAGCTGGAATGAATTGGTCTGTTGGAATAAACAGCTCTGAAGCACCATTCTGCTGCTCACTGGGAGCTTTTTATCCCGCTGCTGGAGAGGAGGGCTACCACCACTCCTCTAGCCCCCAGTTTCACCAGTCAAAAACTCATACTGGGGGATGATTCCAGTGGTCTCCTCACTCTTTGCTGCTTCCATGCCCAAATGTCCCATGGGTTTACACTTGTATCCCCTCTGCAGCAGCACAGGACACCTCTCTGGGTTCCCTGTGCTGATCTTGGAGCCTCACAGGCCATGAGATAATGTGGCCCCATCAAATGGCTACATAAAAGCCCCAGTTTGAAGGGGGGGTGTGTGTTGGGGAAGAGAAATAACTCTGCTTTATCAGTTTGAAAATTCAGTGATTTCAATGCATTTATCAAATTTTAAATAATTTATGTCTTGACAGGGCTTATCAATTTTGCAAAGCACACACATTAACCAGATACAATGATCTCATATTAGCTTTTTCAGCATCTTACACTGGAGCCCAGAAATATTAATAAAAACTCAGCCCATCATCAATTAAATGGAAAAAACCATAAAATTGTGTTCCATTATAGTCTTTTAGTCTTTTTTTCCCCTCCAAGAAAATGATGACGGGCTCCAATAATTCATCACAACAAGCTGAGCTTGAACTTTACTGATTATTAAATTTTTTTTTCAAAGACAGAGGCTGTGGAGGGTTTTATGGCTGCAGATGTGATTGCTGTCAGGAATGCTGTGAAGAATTTGGGAGTTAAGCAATATCTTTCAGCAGGACTGTGTAAGAGTGCCATGTTTGTTCCATCCAGTCACAGGTTTATTTTTCAGGATGCTGTGGAGCTGCTTTGCAATGAAGCAAAAAGGCCGAGTTGGATGTGGCTTGGAGCAATCTGGTCCTGTGGGAGGTATCCCTGCCCACCATGGCCTGGGGCTGGATTTAGATGAGCTTTAAGATCCCTTCCAACCCAAACCCTTCTGTGATTCTCTAATCCACCAAGCACTGAGCTGATGGGATGTGTATATCCAGAAGAGAGGCTGAACCTTGTAGCTGAGGGTGCCCTCACTCCTCAGGCACCCAAAATGCCTTTCTAGGCTCTACAGCCTCGTCCTTGCTAAACTGTAAGTAAATAAACACTAGCAGGATCTTGTGCCTGACTCTCTCTCTTCTGGGACAATGACTGGCTCTTCAAAACACTCTGGTGCAAAGATGAAATTAAGTCACAAATTCAGAGTTCACTTGCTTGATTTCTGTTTAATTTTGAGCCCAATGATACAGAGGGACTGTGGGGTTCAATGTGCCAAATCCAGCAAAGATATCCCCGAAGGGGGGAAACTACAGAGCTGGGAGTCAGGAGGGCTGATCTCTAGCTGGACAGTGGCAGAGTTCTCAAAATCCCCAGACAAGAAGCCCCCAGAGATGTCCTCAGACTTCTCAAAATCCCCCAGACAAGTTAGGGAGGTTACAATTTAGAAATCTTTAGATGCTACTACAACTTTCTTTTACTCGGGGAAGGTAGCCAGAAATCCCCTGTTCAATAACTAACAGAATATTTTAACAATTTTACCCAGCCTTTTGCAGTTAAAAATACAATGAGAAGATGCTTCAGCAGAAAAGAAAGCCTTCATGATTGAACCTTGCAGCCCATTAGATTTTCTGCCTGTAAACAGAATCATTGAATCATTAAGGCTGGAAAAGCCCTCTGAGATCACTGAGTACAACCTGTGACCAAACACCACCATTTCAATCAGCCCATGGCACTGAGTGCCACATCCAGGTTTCCTTAAACACTTCCATGGATGGTAACTCCACCACCTCCCTGGGCAGCCCACTCCAGTGCCTGATCACCATTTCTGTGAAGAAATTCCTCCTAATGTCCAACCTAAGCCTCCCCTGGCACAGCTAAGACCATGACCTCTTGTCCTGGTGCTGATTCCATGGGAGCAGAGCCTGATTTCCAGAGCCTCTTTTTCTCCAGGCTGAGCTCCCTCAGCCACTCTTGGTGCTCCAGACCCTTCCCCAGCTCCGTTCCCTTCTCAGGACGTGCTTCAGCCCCTCAGTGTCCTTCCTGAATGGAGGGGCCAGAACTGGACACAGCCCTCGAGGTGTGGCCTCACCAGTGCCCAGTCCAGGGTCCTGCTGGCCACGCCATCCCTGGCACAGGTGCCAATGTCACCTGGCCACACCTGGGCTCACTTCAGCCACACAGGACCACTGAAAGGAGCTTTGCCATTCCTCCTCAAACCATGAGAGGGAGAAAGATCTCTGTCACACCTGCATCCACCTAAAGGCCAGCGAAGGTACAGGTAGAAATCTTTAGTTCAAATGGGAATATGAAATGATAACATCCCAATAAGCCACAGACAAAACTACAAATCTAAAAGGGGTATGTTGAGAGAAATTTCCCAGATACAATTCCATTGCATATTTTTTAAATAAAATTGACACTTCAAACTCAATATCATATTTTACAGGGGGAAAAAAAAAAACCCACTTTAAAATTCTCCAATTTGTGCAAGCAAGCAAAATACTATTTTACTAAAACAGCACTTCAGTAAAGAAACAAAACTGGGAGGAAGAAGCAGCAGAAGAAAAGAGTGAAAATTAAAAATAAAGCCTGCAAAGATTTCCTATTTCAAAAATGTGCCTTTTTCACAACCCTGACAAGTAGTTTTAGGTTATCTGAAGTGTTTCCTCCAGCCGCAATCGGATAAATTGCTTAGAGCATAGATTGCTTTTAAATTATATCCATGCATTGAATTGATCTACCTTTTTGCTGAGAGAACAGAAAAATTGTTCTGAGAAATGTTTCTTGCCAAAAAATGTGAACCAATTCTCTTCTTGAAGACTTTGAGTTTTTGGGTTCCCCTCCCCCCACCTTAAATCTAAATTAGAGATCTCTGAGATAAAAATTAGGTCTCTTATTTTTATGTGTGTTCGGGAACAACTTTTACATTTTTTTCTTAGATATCACTAAGTAGTTTTAGTTCTTCGCTATATATGAGGCATTCTGGAAGGGTGGGGTAGTAACAGAAATGTAAATCTTTCTGTGAAGGGTCTGAAAAAATACTGTATAAAAATATCAAATTGAGATACAGCAGATACAGAAAACTTAGATTATTATTATTATTATATTAGCACCAAATAGGCCCACTGATTCTCACTGGCTTTTTCAGTCACTCTGTGAGTTTTCTTGATATTCAGGCTGAATTCTCACAATCTATTTTGCACTGAGCTTCACTGCTACTGTAGACACATGAACTGTCTTATGGAACTGAGATGTGCTTTTAGGGTGGAGATCTGGCATTTGCTTATTTTTAGGGCCATTTAGAAGACAATCCTCTTCACCTGGAAAGCCTGTGAGATGTGCCAGGTGTTTTCAATCTTCACTGAAGTTGTGCTGCTTGCAGGTGCAGCTCATGGAGTCATTTAGGTTGGAAAAGACTGTAAAAAACATCGAGTCCAGCCATTGATCTGGCACTGCCAAATCCCACTAATCCTTGTCCCTAAAACCCAGGGCAGCCTGCAGGACCAAACCCCAACTCAGCTTCTTGTTCCCGCAAAGGGAAGAGGGCACGCTCAGCCCCTCTGCCAAGCTGGCTCCTGCCGACCAGCCCTCTGCTGAATTTTACAGTTAATAATTTCTCTTCCTGCTTATTCCCTTAATGCCTGGGAGATTTTGCTCCACGTTTGCCAGATCAGTTCATTAAAATACTAATTTCAAGCAGTAATTATCTGCGTGTGAGGAGCGGCACTAGCGCTGATGCGCTCTCAGCTGCAGGAGATGTCCCGGTCAGATGCTCCAGTCCCTGGAAGCTCTGGGCAGGAGCCACCGTGGTGCTCAGCTGGAGCCTGGCTGGCAAAGATTTCTGGGGGGGAATGTTTTAAGAATCGCTGTTCACGATGAAGGCTGTTTTGTGAATGGAAAACCGCTGGATCTGTTAGAAACGAACCTGACTTTACTGAAGTTGTCATGAGGGTTTTTTATGCCTTGTAAAGTTTAAATTAAAAATCAATTATGGAAGAGCCCTTAATCTCCTCTTTGGAGTTGTTTTGTGTTTGGATGTGAACTCTGAGACCCCGATGACCTCTCTCAGTGTGAAATGTGACACAGCAAAGGCTGGTTTTTCTCTCTTCCCACTCATGTGCAATTATTCAATTTTTTACTGCATTATGAAGAGGAGAGTTTTAATAATCGAACCAGATTAAAAGAATGAAAGAACGCTTCTGATGAGTTACAAACAAAGAGAAGCTGTGCATTTCTAGCAGATTTCAAGCTCTGTATTATTACGAGTAAGAGATGATTAACAAAGAAAAATATTACAGTTATCTACTCCCTTTGAGAGCTTAACTAATGAACCTCTACCAGCTGCTCTTGAAAAATCAGTAACACTATCACTATCAATTTCAAGACAAAGCACAGCTGACAGATGTTTGAAGTGATAAATCAGGCTGCACAAGGATTAAAATAACAAGCCCCAAATGGCCTTTAAAAGACAAAGGTGCTGCAGTGAACTATTTTCAGCCACTTTGGATCCTGTCAAAAGTTAGATCACTGATACAATTATCTTGCAAAACAGTAATGACCAAAGTAATATGTTATGAAAAATCTAACAATGGTGATACTTGAGCCAGGCTGTTGAAAAGAACAGATTTGATAGTCATTTGTGCTTTTAATGGCAGAACTGAGAATGCCATGCTTCCCTGAATACTACTTCTGGGAATGAGTGATGAAAAGTGAGCTGGGCTGAAGCATTAAATGTAACTGAATTGCATTCTTGTACGTTTTAATTAATCTTTTTTTAAAACAAGAAGTTACATTTTAATAGGCAATGAACGCCATTATTTAAATCAAGCATAAGATTTTTCATGTTGTTTCACTGCAGGCTGCATTTTCTAACAACCTGCCGGTGATGTGATGGAGATAAAGATCCCACACCTGGAGAACAGCGTGTGTGCTTCCAAACTCCCTGCCTTTAATGGGAGACAACTGTAGCCAGGGGAGAGTGAGCAGAAACAAATCCCAAGTGTCTGGACTTTGCCCCAGCTTTCACAGTTTAGTGCATCTTGTCAGAGCGTGCACTTCCTTCCTAACCCTCAGCTGGGTTAGGAAGGAAATGCTCTGTTTAAAGCATTAAAAGATGTTTTTCTGGCACCACTCTTGGCTCAGGCAGGGTCACCACAGAGCTCAGTGTGGAAAGCTCCCAGTGGAAAAGAGCTGCCCTAAGTGCTTTCAGCACTGACATCTCAGAAAAGCTGTGGTCACCCCAAGTTCCTGGCAGGCTCCTACTACAGAACCAGTTAACTGGGGTTATCCAGTGACTCTTGAATTCCTCCTGAATCCTCCCACTGTTTGAAGGAAGTGTGTGGATGTATCCAAGAGTCCATCAGCTGGGCAGAGACAGGGGAGATTGACTAAAAATACTGTCAGGTTAAAAGCTCTCTTCCAGAGAAGAGATTTTTCTCCTCTTCCAGAGAAGAGAACAACTTTTGTTGTTTTCTTCAGGGATGATGTTTCTTCCTAGAAACCCTGCTGCCCACATGTGCTGTCATTAATGCACTCTGAGCAGCGCAGTCAGCCCAAGCTCTGGGAGCTGCTCAGTGCATTCATGGCATCTCCCCAAGAAAATATTTCTGCTTCAAAGCTTTGTGACAGAAGCACGTGAGAAGTGCAGGAGCAGGCTGGACTGGTACTGGCACAGAGGCACAGGGGCACCCACTGCTGCTCAGACACTGCCTGGTGGTGTGGATCAGGGAGCACAGCAGGGCAAACCACAGGCAGAGGCTGCTTTGGAAATGCAGCTCAGGGAGAAACTCCTCCACTGACATCCTTTCAGTAAGATAGAGGCCCAAGAAAAGCCTGGCAGTGAGCACCACCCCAGAACTGCACAAAACCTGTCCCTTCCTGGGCAAGCCCTCTGTCACCGCCTTTCCCCAAGTGCTCCAGATGACAGCACAGGTTTGGGATGAAGGCCAGGCTGAGGGTTGTCCTCCTCCCCACCATGCAGCCAGTGGGGCTGTGCTGAAAGCTGCCTGTCCCCATGCCTGCTCACAGCTTGTGTCCTCCCTACTCAATGCATGGAAGGCCAAAGAAGTTTTCTAAATTAAATTAAAATTCTTTTTCTTTTTCAAAGCACTTAGCTTGAGGTAGCACACTGGGGCACTTGGAGGTATTTCATTGCTGCCTACACACATGCATGCATGCTGCTTTCCTAAATGAATTACTCCCTTAAAGAAGAGAAAATCATTGACTGAGGCTGCCTGATTATTAAGTTTTAAGGTGAAAAAATATTAGCTTTTGCCTGGCATGAGCCAGCCACGCCTGCAGTCATTGTGTTCTTCATAATGGTGTACTAACAGTGACTTCATACTGTGAGGTCCTATTGAAAACCAATTTTAATCTCTTTTAATTTATTCAGGCATTTTTATGTCCCCAAGAATAGGAAAATCAGAAATCCTTTTTGGAAAGAAACCAAAATGACAGGTTTAAGATGCTTTGAAAACTACAAGGTTCAAATTTGAAATCCAGTCACCATGCAAGTTTGAACAGGTCTTAATTAGAAGTTGGTCAGTCATCTGCCCTGATATAATAAATCCATGACTTGTGTTTAACAAAGGAAGATGAGTTTGACACCTAGATTGCCTGGAAGAATGTCACAACACGTGCCTGGTTTGTTTCCTTGCAGGAATTTACCAAGATAATTAATATCAAAGATCGTTGTAAATGCACTGTAAGAACAGAAAGAGGATCTGAAGACAGAAAGGCTTGGCTCAGATGAAAATGTTACATTCTAGCACAATAGGAGTTAATACAAATTGCTGTCATTTGCATGCAAAAATATAATTTCAAACCTATTTGCTCCACATCTGTATCAAACAAGAAAGGAGCACATTCAACACATCTTTACATCTTCCAATCTTTCTTTTACTGTGAATTACAGTGCACATAACCCCAAGTGTAAATTTGGTCTCATTTCAAATTTGGTCTCATCACTCATTTGATGTATTCCAATTGGCATATAAAGAATAACATTTCCAGGTTGTGTAAAAAGAACTGTACTAGCAGGGTGCTGGCAGTTGGTGAAACAAAGCCTGACAGCAGATAAATCATCCAGGGGACCTGGGGGTGAGGGGAACGGTGCTTTAGCATGTGGCTTTTAAGGCACACATACACCCCAGAAAATGCACAATCCTAGCAACAGGGCAGGGGGAAGTGTTCTCTTCAGAGGCACACCAGTGGTGTTTTACAGGAAAGGCTGTATAAAAGCATAACCTGAAACAACCTGTCCTGTGTTAGCACAAATAATGCAAACTGGAATGCAAATATCAGTGGATTGGTGGATCCAGCCAGCTGGAACCCAAACCTGCAAAACCCCCAAAGGCCTGAACCTGAGGTCAGTTTAGATAAGCCCTCAGTGAGAAATCTCAGCTCTGTTGGCTTGTCTGTCTTCACTTATAGCAGACTTTTTTCCCCTCCTCAAAGTTCAGATAATCATAGAATCACAGAATGGTTTGGGTTGGAAGGGTGTCACCCTGATTCTTAAGATTTTCTAAAGCCTTCTGAGTTTACATTCTGTTAGAAAACTTTCTCACACATTTTCTATAAACAACATATTGTTTTGCATTCCTTCGTGGGGTGGAGGAAGTTGATGTACTGGTGGTTTGTCCAATGTCTTTGGAGAGGTGGCCCATTCACTCTCCAATCCAATGTCACCTTTGGAAAAGTATAAAAGTTGGAGTCAGAGAATAAACCTTCTTCTTTTTACCTTGTCATCGCATTGGCTCCTGTTGTGCTTTCACATGTCCTATAGTGACAGAAGGGATTTTAAAGATTATCTTGTTTCAATCCCCAGCCATGGGTAAGGACACCTTCAGCCAGGAAGATTCCATGGATACTCCTATCTCCACTCCCCTAACAACCCCTTTGACTTTTCCCTGCTCCAGTACTTGACCATGCAGGGTGACAAAACCAAAGTGTTCCTTAAGCACCTTGGTTTTCAGAGTTCTTTTGGGGTTATTCTTTTTTTTCAGCTGACCACAGTCTTGACCTCCCTGGCAAATAATGCATCTGCTTCCAAAACAGACTTTGCTAATTTAAGATTTATTCTGAAAATTACCAATTTGCAGTAGTCAGTTCTCACCACTATTTAAGAAGTTGAATAAACCAGTTCAGAAGGACCCACAATTGCTAATAAGACTTATAGCCACTTCTTAATTCACACACTGACTGAACAAAATGAGGTGTTTTTCATTAAATTGTCAAATTCTGAGTCTGTATAAGAAACCTAAGCACTGGTCATGAATAGATTTGGCGATGAGTGCCCTGAGTAATTTCAAACCCCAAACATTCAGGGGTTAGGAAGAGCAGGTTTTTAGAATAAGAGATGTGAGATGTGAGCTGATAAAGGGAAGCTGTAAGAACTGGTGATGTGTAAGTGATGCCAGGCTTCAAAAGTCACGCAGTCCTTCTTGTTCTTAATGTGTGTTTTCCCACAGATTGTGGAGATCAAAGAAAGAAACAAATCTAAAGGTAACTGCCTAGACCAAAGCTGGTAATAAGTGTATGACAGACATAAAAGCAGCTCTGCAGTAAATGTTTTAAATAGTCTCCTGTGGATACAAAAGGTGGTTCCACAGGGACAGGAAGTAATTCCCTGTATTAAAATTTAATGTGTTGCCCTATGTGATCAATTACAAATCTATAAATATGTATGTGCGTGACTGAATCAGTAATAAAAATGTGATTTTATAAGTCTCTGAGTCTCCATGATCAGGCCAATAAACTTGTTACATCAAATTGCATCACAGCTTCTGATACCTACAGGAGTGCTAGCTCTTGTGATGAAACATTTCAGGAAGGGCTTGTCTGCATGTCCTACCTGCCTGTGGTGCTGCAGGGATAAAGATAAATGGAGCACAGCCCTGTGCCACTTCCCTGTGTGCCTGGATCACCCACTGGTACAAACCTAATCCAGACTAGTCACAGCCATCAAATTCACCAGAGTATGTGCAAGGTAGTCTACTACAGATTTTGGCCCAGAATTTGGTAAATAAATCTGGTTTCCCCATCTTCTTAGCTGGGTTTGGGGCTGGGAACCTTCCAGCTCCTGTTCAAGGCACAGCAGCTTCTCCTATCCACAAGCCATGCATGGAGGAGAGCAGGATGGCTGCACTCAGTGAGAAACAAGATTGTTATCATCCACCTTCAGGGAACAAGGAGCTTGATTGTGTTACTTCACTGAACAGAATTTGTATTTCCACATCATGCTCCAGAAAAGAAGGATCTCAGCAGATGTCTGTCCAGCCAGAAAAGTGCAACACATCATTAGTGCAGATTAGTTGTATGTCTTACAACTCTGGTTCAACTTTTCTTGAAATTCTGCAAAAATTCTGACAGCTGAATATGGATCAAAATGTCCAAAAACTTCTGATGTGCAGTTCATTGCTGCTCAATACCTGGGGGGAGAAGTCTTCTTTGGAGTGCCAACAACATGCTTCACTTGGCTGCTTTTCTCCATCTCCACGGTCACTACCTGAGATAAACAGGCTGGAGGGAGAGGAAGGGTCACAATGCTCTGGTTTGCTCCTCTCTCTGGTTTGGGATGCTGCTTCCCTGCCTTGCAGCCAGGCTGTGATGCTCCCACCAGTGTGTGGAAGTACTAAAAGGTCAGATCAGGTCTGATGTTCTACATTTAGGGACATACTTGATTTCCTGTACAGCAAGTCCAAAGTTAATGCATTACACCTGGGTCATATTTTTATAAACTAGTCTTGCATTTTGCATGACTGTGCAAGGAAAATATTCCTTACCAGATGTCAGACCCATGCAGACACCCCGGAGTTTCAGTAGGAGGCAGCAGGGAAGAACGTTGGCTGCAGATTTAACTTCTAATAGCTACAGGCTACGAGCATGCAAATAACTGAGGGGTGTGATTGTGGCAAAAGTGATTTGTAGCACCAGCCAGTCCTGAGAGAATATCCTGCTGCAGAGAATGGCAAACCCCCTTTGCCTTTGGCTTTGATGGTTTATATTATGTGGTAAGTGAATGAACAAGATACACATGCTGTTTTTATTGCTCCACCCATTTCTTATTTTTTTTATCCTGTGGCTAACATCATAACTATACTTTGGTATATGGTCTTAGAATTGATAAAAAACCCTCTTTGCTGTTCTGTGCAAAATACTTCTTATAGAACCATTCCTTTCCTTGTTTCCTTCATGCATATATTATTTACAGAGCAAAAAACCAGAGGGAATCAAATCACACAACCTACAAAAAGAGTGAAAAGCAGGGCTTTACTTGCTCCCAGTAGTGAAGAAATGTAGTGTTAAGACTTGAAACTCATTTCCAATTTTCTGTGTTCTACTATGGTCTCTAAACTGCATATTATCTCACACACCAGATGTGCAGCTGTATCTAGGAACTACAGGGTGCAATAAGTAAGGAATTTCAGCCCTATTTCTTCTTTTATGTTTTAAGTCAAATCCTTATTCAGATTGTAATTTAGGGTTTTTCTTATTTTTTTGTGTGCTTTGTGGGGTGGGAGAGAAGTGGGGAGTTCGCTGCTCAATTATAGAAATGGAAAAAGGAAATCACATGGGACACAGAGTATTTTAACGTAACAACACAAGAGAAATCAACATCCACACCTCTAATTTTATTTCAATTGGTATAAAATTAGACTATAGAAACAACTTAATAAACACTTAGGTGGAATTTTCCCACAAGTCAGCAATCTCCTGGCTGCATCTGGAACTGAAATAAAATGGAGAGATCTTGAAAGTTATGTGAACCACTGTGAAGTGCTATTCTGAAAACACGACTTGGATATTAAGTAATTTGAATAAATTACAATAAATGTTACTCTTATGTTACTAAGAGGTTTATTTTTAGTCTTATAACAAAAATAACCATAATGATAATAATAATAGTACTGTTCTGTCTCAGGTGGGAGGTGATGACCTCATGAAGGGGTCAAATGGTGTTGCAAATACCTGTTTTTCATGTATGAGTATCCTGGAAACAGAGGACATAAAACTTTGCACCAGGATGAATTTAAACCCTGGATCCAGCATGCTAATTTTCTGGGATGTTAATAGCATTTGGGAGCTGGGAGGTGGAATATCAGCTCAAGACAAAAGAGAGGCCACAGAGGGCGAAAACGAGTTTTATTCTTCATGGCACATTTTTGCCTTGCCAGGAGTCACAGAGCTCCTTGGATTCCAAGGAAGGTTTCTCTGGGCTTTGACAACACCTGAACCCCGGTGTGGTGCTGTTGTTCCCTGTGAGCGTGGTTTCTGTGGAGCTGACAAGGGTTGGTTCCTCACAGGATCAAACGGCTGCTCACCTCTAAAGGAGCTGAGCCTGATGCGCAGTGCTTGCAGTCATCCACAAACAAATGAGCTAATTAAATTATTTTTTTGTGTGCTCTGGTATACTGCATAGTCCAATTAAGTTGCTAAGCCAATCATCTTGAAATAAATCAACCATATTGTTACATAATTCTTTTTAACAAACAGAGACATCATTATATGAACTAGGTTCTAAGGGTGCCAGATGCTCCTAAACAGGGAGTCTAATTTATTTCGTTGATTTTAAGAAGCAACTCATTCATGTGTGATAGCTTTTGTCATCCAAAATGCTAATTCTTGTCTGAGTTTAAAGTAGGTTTCTTTCTCATCCATAAATGAGAGCACAGAAGAGCTAAATATGGACCCTCTTTAATTCCCCATCGTACAATGGCATAAAAATGTTGTCCCAAAACACTGAATAAATGTCCTTCTAAACACAGCTAATAGGATTGCAATAGAAGAGAGGCCAAAATGACTTCTCAAAATTATTGTACTCAGTATGAAGACAGGACATCTGATCTCTAAAAACAAAGGTTTTGCTGAAGAAAGAACACTTGCTGAAAGGTCAGCATCATGTAATGGGAAAATGGGATAGACCGGGTTCCTGGGCAGCCCATGGTGCTGCCCAGTAATTATGTTCAACCTTAGAGCAGAGCAGAGCAGAGCAGCCTGGCAGAGGGCTCAGAGGCTCTGGCAGACTGGGAAACCTTGTTCCCTCCATAGGAAAAAAAAAAAAAAATTATGTGCTTACAATTTTATTAACGTTTCAAGGATACTGTTAAGGGAGATGGGAGCAGAGACGTTCCCTTACACCACTGCCAGTGACTCAGGCTCCTCCAGAGGAGAGCAGAATGCACACATCTAACCCTGCAATCAAGCAAGCCTCTTTTTATCTTTTTGCCCTTGGTTTATGCTTCTTTCTCTCCCAGAGAGAAGATTATAGGATACAGAAAGCCCGTGTTGGTTGATTTTTCTGATGCGTTCATTGGAGGGTTGAGTGACTCTCACAGAAGTCAAGGTATGCAGAGCAGCTTTGTTTGACAGCCCTCTCCTAACCCATCTCTGAGGGTTTCCTCTGGATCATTAATAACCTGCAGCCTCAGAGATGCACAACAGCACTGAGAAGAAAGAAATGGGCATCACTAAATATTTTCTGTGCACCTGTGCTTACCATTCTGACTTGTTCCTATTTATTTTGGACCACAACACAACAGCTTTGCTTTGTATTTTCACTTGGCCAGTGATGATTGAAAGTGATTTCTCTGGATAAAAGCTGAAGAAAACAACGCCGTGGTTTCCATTTGGACATTAGAAGGTTGATGTGTTTTGCTGTCATATTCTATTTTCAAATGCATGACACTGCACAGGTGTTCAGACTCCAAATCCTTAGCGAAATCTGTCATCTCTCTGCAGCTTGTCACTACATCAGCTCACAGACTGAGGGGAGAATGAAGTTCTTGTATGGCAGAAAACTGCAAGTGCTCAACTGTGGTAAATGCTAATTTCTTTCCATAGCTGAAAAATATCCCTACATTTGATACATTTTTCAGCTGTTATAACTGCTTTGAAGTTCATTTGTCTATCTAGAATTTTTCAAATTATTTTTCTACAAGCCCTCAATGTGTAGGACACAAACTAACATTAAAAATGTGAATCATTTTTGCAGGAGCAGAAGTTGTTAGTCTGAGTCAAAGACCAGGCTGGAGTTTTTTCTCTGTAGTTGCTCTCCATAAAACTCTGACTGAATTCAGAAGGATGAGACTTACTAAGAATTACACATCTTCTTCCCATGCCTGCCTTAAGCATGTATTCTTTATCTGTAAGCACTGCTAAAATGTAACACAGCAAAGAATTTAATAATCAGCATTTTAAGAAAACCATTTTTGAGTTTTCAATCAGAAAAAAAAATGTGGCTAACCCACATTAATGCTGTTTTCCAAATGTTTGTTGAACAAACATTGAATCTCACCTGATGCTAATGTGGAACAGTATCCCACATTCAAACTGTAGAGGAAGGTGGGGAATGAAGCAGCTCTTACAGGACTGCTCCAGAGCCACCAAGCAGGTGCCCATTTCTGCCCCACCCCAGCATCCTTGTCCACAAGGAACACTTCCTTCTGCCTCTGTGGGGCAATTCTCTGTTGATATTGGAAGACCAAACTCAAGACCTGCTCTCCAAGTAAAGGTCAGATCTCCTAAAGAGACTTGAAGTGAGCCATCCATGTTCTTCTGGCTATATCAGAGACAAGTTGTGAATCAAAACTATTCCTTTGCAGATGACTATTTAAATTTTGGCTTGATCATTTAGCATCCATCACTAGGCAAAACCAGTGGTGCCTCAGTGATATCATACTGAACTCCAAGGAATCCATTTGGCTCTTGCACAGCTAATTCAAGTCCTCTGAAGTTTTATTCTATTCCCTACACAATCCCTACTGTCAGTCAGAGAGAGCAGGGAATTGGGGTCCCCTGAGCAGTCTGAACCCAAACATGGCCCAGAGGGTGGGTTTCATTCAAGAGTGCTGAAAGAGCCAGCTCATGTTATTGTGAGGCTTGTCACTATCTGGTTTGAAAGGTTTTGAAGAATGGCAAACAACCAGGAAAGACCCCAAATACAGCAACTGTTTTCAAAAGGACTAAAAACAGTCTGGGAGATGACCAGCTGCTCAGACTCACTTCAGCCCCCTGGGAAATCATGGACACATCCTTTCTAAAGTCTGACGTGCTAAGGAAGGGCAAGATGGTGACTGGGAATAGACAGAGTAGATTTACCATGGCTTTGCTAAATTTACCATGATTGACTAAACTGGTTGCCAAATATTTATCGAAAAACTAGATCTGTGGATGAGGAGAGAGCAGAGGAATGTCACCTACTTTGTCCAGGTTTTTGACACAGCCTCCCAAGCACTTCTGCCTTGCTCAGAAGACAGTGGTTAATGAGGCACACTCTGAGCAGACATCAGGAACAAGGGGAGTCTTGTTCTCCTGTAAGACTGCAGCCTGAATTCACAGATGCACTTTGAATCACTCTGTCCATAATCACTGTCACTGCTGAGGAGATTTGACGTAGTTACTGGAAATCACAGTGTAACAGAATAACTCCCCCTGGAAACTAATCTTCCCAAAGATGATTTAAACAATCTTGTTTGCTTCAGATTTCATTAAAAAGTTATTTTCAAATATACTGTTGACAGTTGTTGATGTTGGACCAAAGGTGATTATATAAGTTCTAGGCTTTGACTGGCAGTATTTAATTAAATTCAGCATTTTCCCCCCCCTTGCTTCTAATGTACACATTCCCTGAAACAAGTAATATTTGTGTTGTAAAACTTAAAGGACAGAATTCACCTGCTAACTTCCCAGGATGTTGTCTTACATATACATACTGAGTATGTAACAGCATGAGCTGTTCTTCCTTGCTTGGCAATACCTCCAGGACTGTTTCCTATTTGAGTTGTCAAGAAGACAGTGCATTTCTTGAATAGATGGCCCAAAAGCATTTTGAATAAAACAGATTTTTCTTTTTTCTTTTTTTTTTTTTTTTTTTTTGCCTGGTGGGTTTCAAAATAACATGGAGCAGACATACACTTAGCACCATGTGAAAGAAGAATTTAATCTCAAATGTTAATTTGTGAGATTTGTATTTATATTTAAGGAGACTTGAAGAGTGATTTTAACCCTGTCATCTCCTGGTTTAATCCTTCACCCTTCACTTGGATGTGGCACCTGCAGACCCCACTGCTTTCAGGATTCTGACACACCACAGAGAAGGCTCAACCAGCTGGCCCCAGAATTGAGACCACATCAAGAAATTAGCAACCAGATCAGAAAGGAAGAGACAATTATGGGCTTTTATGAGTAATATCAATCATTTTGATTTATTCATTTTATCTTGCAGAAGATTAATAGATATATATAACATTAATATACTTTTACAGCAGTGCAATTTATAAAGGAAAAAAACCTTTTAGGAAAAGCTGTGATGCAATCTACTGTTAATATTTTGCTGAGGGGGGATGAGACTGTTAAACCATTCACCTTGCAAATACTACTTAAAATTGATAAAGTACAGCCTAGGAAGGTTATTCTGTATCTTATCCTCCAGGGTCAATAATTCTACACTTGGAGCCTTCTCTGAACCGATTTGTCTATATTTCATATAGGAACACACTTTGATGTTCCTACCCAAATTGATGCATTTCCCCCACACATTTATTGTTCTTATTTCTAAATGTTGAAAGAAAAAACAGAATCTTCACTAGCTCTTAATGGAAAGCTTATCTATTAAAGATGATGACTTGTATGAGAAAAGGTGGTGGTTCCAGGCAAAGGGACTATTTTACAGACTACTCTAAATGTATTTCTTTCTGTAATAGGAAAATTGAAGCAATATCATGTTTATATCAGCAGAACATGTGATTCTTTAATAGCATCTTTCAACTGAAGCTTTTCTTACACACTGACAGCTACAGGGGTTGTCACTGCTTGCAAAGAAATTTGTCCCTAGGGAATGCATGGGATATTTCTTTAATAGGAAATTAAGGACTAAGCAAAACATTCAGGTGTACAATCTGTTTATCTGTATTTCCTGCTGGTATTTTTCTTTTCAGACACTATCAATTTTACCCAGAGCACTGACACCCCTGAAGAGCTTGCAATGGAAAAACTTCTTTGGAGAGGCTGGTAATGTTTCTGGTAGATACAAGAATGTTCTCCCTGAGCTCTGAGCTGACCAAAACCTCCCAGCTGTATTCATGCTCCTTTTTGTGGCTGTGCCTGTGAGCTCATGCATGGTACTAACACAGTCACGTAGTTCACATCTTCAAAATATCCACAGAGCACACACAGTGTCCCATCCTCATGGGCTGGCTGCAGATGTCCAGGAAAAATCCAACCTGTCTACATCACATGCCCATAAAAAAGAAAACTGGCAGTGAAAGCATCACAATTTGAAGTAGAAAAAAAATATTCTAAGAGAATTATTCAGAATATAATGTCTTCCTCCTGAATCTAGCCCATTTTCTAAATCTGAGAAATTGCCATATTATCCAAGACTCCTCTGTGTTAGGGTTAAAAGATACTGTCTAAGCAAATTGGGTCAGCACATATCTTTCCAGTTAGATGATCTGTGAAAACCAACAGGAAAGAGGCAAAGAAAAAAAAAAAAAAAAAAAAAAAGGTAAATTACTCCAAACACCCAGAATCAGAAGATCAATAAGATCAATAAAGAGCTAAAACTTGCTGTGACTCACAGTGCTGATGTTGCAGATCTTTGAGGAAAAGATGCCCAGGAACTGGCAAATCATGCAGTCTGAACAAAGTGTCTCAAGAGTGATAGAAAAGAAGATAGCTAAGCATAAAGGGAAGGAATTAAGAAAACTTTGTGCATAGTATTAGGAAAAACTGGACAATATGATACCACCAGCTGTGAGATTTCCTAGGGATTATCATGGGACCTTCTAAAAAAACACTAAGGAAGAACACAAGGAAGTGTTTAGCATCAGCAATCCCACATCACAGGAAGGTATTGGGTAGTTTTCCAGGTGTCCATCTAATAAGGAGAACAACAAAAGCAGGGAGCATTTGACAGACAGCAAATGCAGTTTCTCCCCAGTTTCATAACTGGTGCCCAAATCTATAATCTCAAAAATAACACAGGAAGACACATGACCCAGGTGGTCCTTACACTTTAAGGCTGCAAATTCCCTTTAGTTTGTTTAAGAGAGCACACCTCACCAAGCATCCAAGCTGCTAATCCCTAGACAGGCTCTCCCAGGACACAACCCTTGACTCCTTCCTTGCTGCCTGTGGAAGGATCCAATCCAGGATGTGGCTTTCACACACCTTTGACTTAGGTTGCAAAAACAGGGAAAAAAATGCTTGCAGTGATGCTTCTACCACCTTTTATTTTCTAGTGTCTCTTTGCAGGAGCAAGAACATCCTCAGGCAGGTGTAGGAAAAGTCACTTTCCCGCTCTCACTGAATTTGTACATATTCCAACTCCCACCAAAATAAATGAACACACTTGTACCTATTGTGTCTCTTCATGGTAGATCCAAGCAGGTTTCAGTCTTGTTGAGGCAGGGACTGAGCACTCTGCTGTAGAATACTGTCTCCCCTGATAAATCTGATACTATCTTGAGAGATCCAAGCTCATTTTCCCTTCTGCCATCCTAACCAGGGGATAAGCACTGACTTATTTGTACAGAGAGAATGGAGATACCACGTGGTTGTTCATCAGTCATTAAAAGCTGTTCTACCTTAAGCCAGCCAGCTAGCTTTAAAAAGTCTGCTAGTGCAAATGGAAGCAGGCATCCCTGCAATCACTGTTCTGGACCTTTCCTTCTGGCTGAATCTCATTCTCAGGTACCCTACACAATCTGCAGGTGTTCAATTCAAAGTGATGATGTCTGTAACCTCTGTATTATCTTTTAATGACTGAATTTTCCTGAAGTGTGTGTAGAAAACTCCTGACCACATTTAGTCAAGATGTTATTCTTAAATTGAAGAAACAAGGAAAATAGCTCAAACAAATCAACTGAATTTATGTAAGTTTCTTGCCCCACTAAATCACTAATCCTTTTCATTGGTAGTCCTTTTCCAGGTGAGTATTTTGAGGAGGAGTCAGAAGCAAATGAATTATACAACAGCACGTTTTCATTAAAGGCAAGATGAAAAGCACTTTTGCAGCCTCTATATGTCTGTCCAAAACAGCAAAATGTGGCTACCCCAGGAAATCCTGATTGTAATGCAGTTATGTTTTGGCTTTCAAACTTGCTTCTGTTTCAAACAGTATTTCAGCCCATTTCCTAAGAAAATCAAGCTTCCTGTGATGCTGTTGCCCATCACTGAAAGAACTGTTCAATCATTCTGTGCACTTCAGTTGGATCAGAGCTGGTGATCTCAAGGATAATTAAATTTCTGTTAGATAATTGTAGTGGATGAGACAGGAATGGGGACATAGGGCACATGTTCAGCAGGCTTTATTAATAACTGATCACAGACTGAGTTCATCTCAATACTCCCTGAAAGCACAGAAGGATTTCACTGGTGTAGGACAAGTCAGTCAATGACTGCTGAGTTGTATTATCAGGACTACAATTTCAGCATCTAAACAAAATAAAGTTCCATCACCCTCACAGTTATCAGCACTATTGAAAAAAATTAAAAATAAATCTAGTAGTTACTTTGGATGGACAAGACAATCCAATCCATCAAAACACAAGAAAGATACAATAGCCATTATATTTATATTTGTCCCATATTAATCTTATTATTCCACCAAAAATATATTTCTGCTGTTCATTGAAAGAATATTGCAAACTCACCAAAAGGCAAATTTCTGCAGAATCGTGTCCTTAGCATAAATACAATTTTTGCTATTTTAAATTTATTCTTTCCTCCATTGTTCAACATCAAGTATTAAAAACAGCAACACTGAACTCTGAGTCTAAGCAAGCAGAGTAAGAGGTCCCATCCAGTACCCACAAAAAGGTTTTGTTGAATAAAATATGGAGTTTAAACTCCCTGGTTACTGCAGCATTAGGCTGTCCATTGCTGATAACACATAGGTCACACGTGTCTGAATAAAAGGATTATGGGGTGAACACCATAAAATGGATCTGAGTATGAGGTATGTCACGTTTCTTTATTCTTACATTTAGAGGCATTTTATTTAATTTAAATCAAATAGGGCCTAACTCAACAATGCATTTATTCCCCTGTCAGACACGCAACACATTGGTATTATTTTAAGCTATCTTAGCTTGGTGCCAGAAACTGGATACTGAATTCTAGTCAGAAGAAATATAAGAAAAGACTTGGAGAGTGAGATGGATGAGAACGGCTGTGCCACTCTTTTAGAACTTTAAGGAAAGGCATTAACTGTGATCTCACCAAAACTGACATAAAAAAATAAATCTGGGATTATGGGTTGCAGGAAGAAGGAGAGAAAGCATAGAGAAATCAAAAACCTTCTGTGCCCCTGGATGGTAATAATGTGGTAGAAATGCAGTTTGTTGCATCTCTTGCTCTGGATCTAAGTTTTACACAACACAGTTCACTGCCACAATAAGACCTTGATAGGCAGAAGGTGTCCCTGCACAGAGGGGAAAAATATGCTTTTTAGAAACAAAATATGCTTTTTAGGGAAGAATCTACAACATCTACAGTTCTATAAAACTTGCTCCTTAAAATACAATCCTCACATCATATTCCAATCATGTGCTTTAACACTGGATATCCACTATGACTTGGAATCATGACAAATGAATTAAAAAATGGACAATTTGAAATGGAGACACTCTGGAAATACATTATACAGCCTAGGACTCAAGGCTGATAAACCTTTGAATTGATTTGCTACCAGACAGCTTGGACAGAAGCAGTCAGTGAGACGTGAACAGATGACCACTAATAGATTCTGGAAAGGTAGCTCTAACAATTTGTTACCTGCAAAAATTAAAATGTTTCTAAAAATAATTTAAAAATATTTAAATTAGAAAATTTGAATCTGAGTAGTAGAAAGGAAGGCAGTCTTTCTACCTGCTCTTGGGCTGCTGTACTTTGGATGGAGGGGCATCTCCAGGAGGAAGAGGAAAGCAAGGAAGCTGCTGGTTCTCCCAGAGGAGCTGAGCATCCTCTGCTTGGAAAAAACTTGGGGAAGTTAGAGCACAGAGGGAGACAGAAACAGAGGGAGAAAGCAGGCAGCTCCCAGCAGAATGCAGCTTAGAAAACTCCCTGGAGGGCCAGAAGCTTCTTCACAGCAATGAGCAGACCCAAGCCAGGGGAAGGCAAAGAAGACTGATGGATTTGTCACTCAGCAATAGCAGACACTGCAGTTTGACTCAGAATTAACTCAAAAATGGATGTTTCCAGCACTGGAAGATTAATGCAATGTCTGGAAATCGACACAGCAGCTCAGCAGCGGGTGGCAGCAGAGGCTGGCACACAACAGCAGCTGTAGCACAGGATTTGTCCCAGCTCCACAAGTTCATCAGTCTTTTCTTCCTTGCCTCGAATGGTGACAGAACTGAAAGGAGTCAATGGGCAAAACTGAATCGGTTTCAAAAAAGGCTGAGGTGTTTCAATCAGCTCATTTAAAGTGGACCAGGCTAACACACCTGATAAGACAGTGGTGTCACAGTAACATTATCTACTGCAATCTTTCCACAAGGCTGATTAGCATTTTGTTAGTTTAATGAGTGGAAAACAACACAGGCTTTAGCCCTCTACCTGGCACTCTGCTTGAGAAACTGAAGAACCCAGCTTCACTCCTGCCTTGATCCAAATTACATCACTCCAAAAATGCCCCAGTTAAGATCAGATTCAGCAGCTCTTCGCCTTTGTATGGAGTTGGGCCAGGGAAGGACAGAGTCAGTTATGCAAAATATTCTTCTGGTCTACTGGGGTGGAGGTAAGAAATTTGCCTCTAGGTTCTGTTTTATTTCTTTAGTTTCCCAAAAAAATGATGACACACATTTAACACATCTTGAGTATGAACTGCCATGAACTCCAGTTACAGTGCACTATAAAATTACTCTTATGTGCCTATTCTTGTACTACAATTTCAGAAGTTTTCTTCTAGGAATCACCTTAAGTAAGGAGAAAATTCAACTTGGGAACACCTTGCTTGGGTTTAGGCTCCCAGTGGTGAAGAAACACACTCACCACTACAGCCAAAGGATTGAGAACAAACCACTGCCAATGAGACCCTTAAATTCCCACTGGGAACAGGAATTCCAACTTTCCAAACACATTACGAGCAACAGGTGCTTGCAAGGAAAAGAAAGACAGGCAGCATTAAAGAAGAAAAAACTTCAAGGTCTGATATTTCATCCACCTGGGTTTGATGCACAAGTAAGTCTGTTACTGTGGGAATATTCCTAGTTACTGTCAGTCTCTGTCCTTCTCTGCCTGCAGTAACTTCTCAGGCTCACTCCACCTGCCCACAGGGCTGTTTTACATCCATCATCTTTCTCTCATATTCACCTCTTATTCCCTCAGCAAAGTCCCAGAGCTTTTTTCTCTCCAGGTCAGCCTCAAGCACAGCCAGCTCCTTCTCCATTAAAACCCCTTAAATCTATTTAATAGAAGAACAAATATTGGAGCACTCCTATGCACAGTGTTTTATTTTCCTTGATAATGGGTAAAGTAAGATGAAATTAAGGTAGCGTTTATTCTGGTGATTGATTATATTAGAAATACCTGGTCATCCCCCAAAACAAGTACTATAATGTCAAGAAATTCACAACTGATCATGAACATATACCAAACATGCTGGATCTGGAGAAGCAGAATGAGAGCTTTTGGAGTAGGCTCAAATCTGTACTGTAATGATACAATAACCATAATAGGCCCCAATGCACATAAAGCCTGATTTTAGAGACATTAGATTCTTCACTTTATTTTTTTATTTCTCCCTATTCTTTCATTTTCACTTCCCAGCTAATAATAGCTTATATTACTACCAGTCATTTGGAACAAAGAGAAACCCTATCTCAAGAACTACAGCTCTTAGAGCTCTTTAAATCTACCTTAAATTATAGTCAATCGTTCCAATTCTATATTTACAGTAAGCACTGCCATTCCAGGGAGAGCAGAGCATCACACCAGCACTGAAATCCCTGCTGCAAAGACAAAACTACTCAGTCTTAACTGCTGACCCAACTTCACAGCCCTTTATTTCCTCCCCACTCCTAATTTGTTTCCTTGAATCTCTTAAGTGCAACTGAGCTTAGAGCTGACCCAGAACACCAGCCCACAAGGAGATTCCCTACAGGAAAGGAATTAGCAATGTTTTTCAAGTCCTGACCTGCAGACTGGACTTACTTCACAGCTGTGATGCTCTGCTGGAAGCAAAAACTGTCAGCAGGTCACCCCTCATTTTCACTCTGATTGATCCTTTAAGTACCCAAACACACTATATGAAATATCGCTACAAACCCAGTGGGAAATGGAAGGGATGGAAGGAAACATAATGGGAAGGATGAACGGGGTTGGGGAAATAAACGCAAACCTGTTTAAGATTCGAAGTGAAAGGCCAAAGCTGCCTCAGAACAGGGTGTTTTGGGAAGTCAGGTTCAGGATGAATTTATAACAGCCACGTGAATGGGAACTGCTACCTTCCTGTTTTCCAATTCCGCTAGATTTGATCTAGCAAAGATTTTACGGCCGGTGTTTGTGTTTTATAATGGGTATAGTGAAGCAGTGAGTTAAAGTAGGCAAAAATCAGGACGCAAAAGACAATTAGCAGAGAAAATGGACTGTCCTGGTAAGTGCAGGACAAACAGCACAAACCCGAAAAACCCCTTCCTTTTTCATCGTCTCCGATACATTGACAAGTAGGTGTGGAAGATCCAAAGCTACAAGCTTCCCTGAGCACCGGAACAGTTCACTCTGTTTCTGAGCAAGAGGCAATCCCCACCTAGGGAATCACAGCTTTTGTTTTATAACCATTGCAGAGTAGCACTGATCTTTGCTTACTGCAGCACTTCACCAGAAGTGCCCAAGAATTACATCTTAATCAACACCTGGACCAAATAAAGGTCAACACCTCACCCACGGACCACAAGCAACTTGCTGGCACCTCAGCGCCAATTTCCCAAGCAGCTCTAGCTTCTCCTTGTACAGTTTTGCTTGCAAAGTGTTGATTAAAGGTAAAAATGTTAACAATATAAGAGAAATTTTAGTGTACCTAGGGCAGAGTTGCACCTCTCTGATGCTCTTAATGTCCAGGTCAGCCAGTGGTTTCTGCTGCTCCCTTTCAACTCCCATTCCCGAGTTCCCTTCTCGCAGGAGGAAAACCAGAAAGGTGGGAGTGATGAGAGGATCCTATTTTAGCACTGGGGCTTCACCAGTCTTTCCATTTCACTTCCCTGTCTGTTACACTTACAGCACAGCTCTGATATCATTCCAAGTGCTTTACAATGGCAGGAAAATTCCTTGTGTGTTACAGATGGAAAGTTTGAGACATGGATTGTGCCTAGGGAAACCTGGGGTATCTTGTGGCTATTGCACATCAGTCAAAGAAGTCTTGCTGTACAGATTTTAAACAGGATCTGGAATCTTTCTGTGCCCCGGTTAACCTACAAATAAACTGAAAAGGATCATGGAACCAGCTTCATGGAACTGGATCAAAAGATGTGATGCAAGGACAGGTTGAGTTGTGAACCTCCTATGCAAACTAAACCTGGCCCCATCCACCTTAAGACACAATTCCTTATTCAGGGTAATAAATCCTCAACCTGCTGAAACCAGCGTTTGTTGATCTGTCTTCAGCACCAAATTACCTGCAATTCTTGAGTTAGCTACATTCCTTTATTACACAAGGCTTATAATGCCTACAGCATCAGAAAAATTACCAAAGGAAGCCAAATGAAAGGTTGGGTCCAATACATTTTATTACAAATTTCTCCATGAAATTAAGGGGGGATGGAATTTCATCTGTGCACTTCCAGATGACCAGAGGGAAGCATTTACCTTTCTGAAATGGTGCTGAGAGTCTTGCATGGTGCATATTTCTGATTCTCACTGCAAGGGCATGCTACCTGGACCACATTTGCAAGGCTATGGAGACTAAGTAGCCAGAAAGAACAGATCTCTGTGTTTCTACCTCACAGGATATGCATATTTTAAATGGAAAGGCAGCTTTAGCTCAGCTTTTAATATATTTCTTCTTATGAAGCAGTATCTTGCACTACAGCAAATATTCTTTCAGCTCAATTTGCTAAGAACCTTAAATTCTGTTAAAGAAACCCAACAAAACAACTCGGTAAAAATTCTGTTTCATTGTCAAAACTTGCTTTGGTTATAGTTATTTTCAGGTCTTGAAATTCCAAACAATCTGTCATTGAATTTCACTCATGTCAAATGCTATACTGCTAAACTCAGTAGAGAAAAATTTTAAATTAACAACATTTGTCTTTTTTTTTTTCCTAATTATTTCTCATCTATAGAAACAATGTTGGGGAAAATATCAACTGCTTTTAAGGATTTGTGAAGTGATTGTTTCCTAGATTTCTCTGCCCAATGCTAATGTTAGAAGAGAGTTTATTGATAGGATACTGAAGCAACTTTGACTATAAGCACTGGAAAATGCTGCTGTGAGCCTTTCTTAATTTCAGACCACAGAGATGCAAGAATAAACCAATTGTTACAGTGCCTGGTTACCCCTAGAACCACAGGTCCTGCCTGGGAGTGTGTGTCTGAAACTACACCTTGCCTAGACAAAGGGAAAGTGCCAGGTTTTTTTTTGTTCCAACAAGAATTCTTTAAAATCACAACTCATATTCACAGGGAAGTAGAAGCCCCCCTCCTCCTTAGAGGTATTTAAAGCTGACTTAACAAAACACTAGCAGGGATTCTATAAACTGCATTATCCTAATGCTTCACACACTTTAATTCTCAACATGTAGAACTCCATTACTTCCGAAGAGATAACTAACAGGGCATTCAGCAATTATGTGACAATTGGAAAAGCTTTCTGAAAATTAATAGTAAAGCAAGAGCACCTATTAATGATAACACAACACAGCAATTTTTCATCTTCTTATCAATAACAGCCCAGGCATGCACTGACTGTGCATTGCAAATTGTTGTTTTGCTCCATATTGTCAACAGAAGGTAAACCTGGCTTTAAAAATTAATGTATTTATACATTAAGGAGCAAGTTAGCACCTTAACCTGACTCAACAGCAGCCTTCCTGACTGCTTAATATATCCAAATATGCAGAATATTTTAGGTAATATATATGTGCAACTGCTGCATGAATACTGGTACCTCATCTATTAAACAAAATAATAATCTAGAAACATGATACAAAAATATATCTGTGCTGTCTTAAAAGTAGTAAGCATGAACTTCTGACTGAGCAACGTTAGATACAGCATACAAAGAATCACCTAACACTGCTTTCAGAAATTCAGTGAGACACACTGCCATAATCTCCTCAAATTTGTGAAGTTTCACGTGGATTTCATCCAAATTTATGCATCTTTAACAAGTAGGTAAGTAGACAGCACACTTTGATATCTGAAAGGAAAGACAGCATTTGAAGTTCAATCTACTGACATAAAAAAACCCTTCTCCCTTCACTGAAAGGCAGTGCCAAAATATTTCCCATTCTAATACCTCTGATTTTATAAAAAATTAAGACTGCTCCATCAGGAAGGGTTTTGATGGTAGCATTTCTGGCTTACTAAAATGCTGCTGTATTGCATCACTTAAACCCAGGATTTTTTTTTTTTTTTTTTTTTTTTTTTTTTTCTTGGCAGAAATGCTGAGCTTTCACTGTAGTACTAGTACTATCCACACTGATTTTTGGTTAAAAAAGGAAAGAAAAAGTCAAGAATCACTAATACCAATGACTCCCTTCTAAACCTGCTAAACAGATTCCAGGAAGCCATCAGTCCCTCCAAATTCTGGCCAGAGAGAAAAGAATAGCACAGGCTTGCATTCAATGCATTATCAGCAACATAAAATATTTCTTAATTTATGATAAGCTGTAGCTTTAACCAGATGTTCTGGTAAAAGCATGCCAAAATGCATTTACACAACTTATTAGTAGTAGGTTAACGTTAAAAGTTACATCTAAAATGCCTCAAAAATCCCACACATTCTCATTTTACTTTATTATTTCAACTTGTATAAACTATAAAACTAATTGACTCCAAAACCTTGTTGGTTTTTATCTAAAGAATGACGAAAAAAATTAATGCTCCTGGGTAAGCCGAGTGCCACATGCACCTGAAAACCTGCAGTGGTTATTTATGATTCTTGTTTGATTCAAGGCAGCAACTTTGCTTCATTTAGTCAGCCTTCACTCACACACTCACAGCAAGCAACTTCCCAACATCACCTATAAGACACTGCACAACAAACCCCATTCCTGATGGTACAAGTTTCAATTGATCCTTTTGTTAGCTCTTAAAAAAAAAAAAAAGAAAAAAAAAAAGAAAAAAGGAGTGTGCGAGTGAAAGAGGTTGTAGGTATGAGGAAGGAGTTTTTATTTAGTTCTCTTCTGCTCAGCAACTTTGTAATCCATTTGCTGCTCTCCTTCCTTTCCCATCTCTTAACCCTTCGCGTTGTTTAGTTGGAAACTGGGCTGCAAGAATGTGAAGAATGTAAACAGCCTTTTATTGTCCAAAAGGATGGGAGTGTGAAAGAAATGTGCGCCTTATCGCAGGGCTGCAGCTCGCTACTTCATTGCTATGATAAAGTGCTGGAGCAAAAAACATTACACGACAAGCACAATCCAAAACCGGATTAGAATTTGACATAAGCTTCCTCAAAAACTAATCAATCACCTCACACTGTAACACTAGACTCCAGTTCTTAAGGAGGGTGTTTAATCCCTTCAAGGTTTATTACACACTCCCTATTGACTACTTCGTGACAAACTTTCGCGTCCAAGGCAACTGGGGAAGAGAGGTACAACTTTTGCAGCAGAGGTATTTATGAGAGTAACACCAAAACTCCCCCCAAAACAGCAAAATCAGTTCAAATCTTTCAGAAATAAAAGTGAAGACGGTCAAACTCTTTTGCAAACACATTTTTTTTCCTCTTTACGACCTCCTCATAAACACGAGCATCAGTCCGTTTGTTTCGTACCATCAGCGCCCCACGGACGAGGCGCTGCGCGGACGTGGGAGAAGTTGAGCTCCTCGCTTTGCCTTGCTCCCTTCAGAGCTCCGAATTTCGCAGTCTGCATCTCACCTCGCCGTCACGTCAGTCCCCGCATTCCCCCACCGCATGCAGAGGAATATTCACCAGAACACCGGCGCGTCCCACGGTTTGTGGTAAGAACTGAGGAAACACCTGGGGCGCGCCGCAGCAAGCCGAAACTAACGGGGGAGCTTCGGAGCGCAGGCGACTCTACCTGCACACCCAGCTATGCCTTGCACACGAAAAAAAAGGCGCTTGAGGCCAGCAGAAAACTTTCCGTGAGCGGGCAGTCCCGGCGATGCTGGGCACACAGAAACACACACATCCCTCCCCAAACACACACATCCCTCGGTCCCTGCCCGCGGTATTTTCCAGCTCCGCGGCGGCTCCCGGAGCATCCCGGCGCCCGGGGCCGCGCTGCGCTCGGGCACGCGAGCGTCCCGCGTTCCCAAACGGAGCGAACAGGAGCAATCCCGCTTAATTAAAGTCAAATAAGAAAAAAATTAAAAAAAAAAAAAAAGATAGAAAAAAGATGGGAAAGAAAGAGAACGATAATATGATAGGGGCTGTGGGAGGCAGGTTTGGGGAACAGGGCTCCAGAGAGGACCGCGCCCGCCGCGCTCTACGGAGGAAGGCACCGGTGTCCGCCAAGCCCCCCGTGAGAGTCCGGGGGCCGCGGGGATGGAGACTTACGAGCTGGAGAACGCCCTGGACCACGACGAGGGGCAGGGGCTGCAGGGGCACCATCCTGGCTGCCGGTCTAGGCGGCGACTCCCCCGGCGCGGGTCTCGCTCATCGCCGCTCCGGGAGGAGGACGGGGGGGCAGGACCGAGCGCAGGGACACGCCGCCCGCTGTCCCCGCTCACGGGGCGCTGCCAGGCAGCGGCCAGAGCCCGGCACTGCCGCCGCGCTCGGCTCGGCGCCGCTCGGCTCCGCGGGCGGCCATGGCGGGCGGGAGGCGGGCTGAGGCGGGCGGGAGGCGGCGGCGCTGCCCGGCTCCCCCCGCGGGGCACGGCGGGGCCCCCTCACTGCCCGGGCCCCCTCACAGCCCGGGCCGGGCTCCCCTCACAGCCCGGGCTCCCCTCACTGCCCGGGCTCCCCTCACAGCCTGGGCCGGGCCCCCTCACAGCCCCCGGCCGGGCTCCCCTCACAGCCCCCGGCCGGGCCCCCTCACAGCCCGGCCCCCGCCGCCCCCGGTGCCGGAGGGACCCGCCCGGGCCGCAGCTGAGGGCAGCGGAGCCGGGGGCGGCGCGTCCCCGCCGGGCGCTGAGCGGACCCGCAGCCCCGGGCGGGGCAGCCCGGCCCGCACGGCAAGTTTAAAGAGGCGGCGGCCCCTCCTCCGCCCGCGGCCGCCCTGCCGAGCCTCTGGGAGCCGCCCTGGGCTGCCCGGCCCCGCCGCCGCAGGGAAGCGGCGACAGGTGAGCGGACTCGACGGCCATCCCCTGGTCCCGGCTTTATAGGGCACTCCTGTCACAGCTCCTTTCTCTGGGGAGATCTGCCCCCCCGCCCCGGCGCCCGCAGACGGCTGGGCAGCCACGGTGCTCGTGGGGAAATCCGACGTGTTTCTGCTTCGCGGCTCTGAGCAGACACGGTGAGACGGCCTGGGGATGCTCAGAGTGTCCTGGGAACACTGTTCCGGGGACATTGAGCCTGCCCTGGGGACACTGAACCTGTCCCAGGGACACTGAACACTGAACATGTCCTGGGGACACTGAGCCTGCCCTGTGGACACTCAGACTGCCCTGGGGACACTGCACCTGTCCCGAGGACACTGAACATGTCCTGGGGACACTGAGCCTGCCCTGGGGACATTCAGACTGTCCTGGGGACACTGAACCTGTCCCAGGGACACTGAACACTGAACATGTCCTGGGGACACTGAGCCTGCCCTGTGGACACTCAGACTGTCCCGGGGACACTGAACATGTCCCGGGGACACTGAACATGTCCTGGGGACACTGAGCCTGCCCTGGGGACACTGAACATGTCCTGGGGACACTGAGCCCGCTCTGGGGACATTCAGACTGTCCTGGGGACACTGAACCTGTCCCAGGGACACTGAGCCTGCCCTAGGGACACTCCGACTGCCCCGAGGACATTGAACATGTCGCGGGGACACTGATCCCACCCTGGGGACCCTGAACATGTCCTGGGGACACTGAGCCTGCCCTGGGCACCCTGAACATGTCCCAGGGACACTCAGAGTGTCCTGGGGACATTGAACCTGTCCTGGGGACACTGAACCCACTCTGGGAACACTGAACCTGTCCCGAGAACATTCAGACTGCCCCGAGGACACTGAACCTGTCCTGGGGACACTGAACCCACCCTGGGAACACTGAACCTGTCCCGAGAACATTCAGACTGCCCCGAGGACACTGAACCTGTCCCGGGGACACTGAGCCCACCCCAGGGACCCTGAGCCTGCCCTGGGGACACTGAACATGTCCTGGGGACACCACACATCTGTCACTTGGGGACAATGCGCTCTTGGGCACAGGCACAGGGTGATGTTCATGTGGGCTCCTTGTGCAGGGCTGCAGGGTCTGGGTAATTGTGTCCGAGCCTGTGGGGAGCCCCGAGGGCTGCAGGACCAAAGAAGTCACTGGGGTCAGATCCATTTAATAACATAATTTAATGAATACTTGCCAGATCCATTGCTGAGATAGCCGTGAGCAGGCTGGAGCAGTTGCCCCTGTGTTTTTGAGCTGCAGGAGTGACAACCAACCGTGTAAAGTGGCAACCTTGAAGGGGAAATGAAGTTTTGGGTGCAGGAGGATGGGTGGAATGGTGACCTCAGCCAGGTTTGGCACACGAACCACACACACAGCCTGGGCTGAAGCAGAGCCACCACAGCAGGTACACCTGGGTCAGTGCCTGTGTTTGCTCATCAGTAATTCCATGATGTGATACTTGAGCTCTCTGCCACCGTGCTGAAGTGCAGGTAGTGGTTTCAGTTTCCAAACCCTGCCTGCCATTTGCAGACTACTTTCCTCTTCATTCTCAGTCTCCTCTTACTAGGTCTGTGTTCAGGTTACATTTTGACTACCCTTGTATGTTCAACTGCTAAAATCTTTGTCAGTGGAAACAACTTTGCAATCCCTCTTGTGGCACTTGAGAACAGCCATGGTTTTACCAGATAATGATTCTGGTTGTTTGGTTATATCCCACTGATTCCCTTCCTAGCTCTGCTGCAAGGAGCCTTATAAAAAGCATTGTGTGGATGTGACTGTGCCATAAGTCACAATTGCTCATTTGAGTTTAGACAAAATGCTTTATCTATGACAAAAGAATGTGTTATTAAGGAACAACTTAAAATGAGTTCACTTGCAGTAGATTCAAAGACTCAGAGAAAACTGAAATAGTGATGGTCACCGAGTCAATGTATTATAATGAAATTAATGTAGTTACTTTTTGTAGCAGTATTCAAAAGTTTTTTTTCATAGAATCGTAGACTCTCAGAATAATTTGAGTTGGAAGGGATCTTAAAATTCATCTTGTTCCATTCCCTGTCTTGTGCAGGGACACTTCCCACTATCCCAGGTTGCTCCAAACACCATCCAGTCTGGCCTTGAGCACTTCCAGAGATGAGGCAGCCACATTTTCTCTGACCAACCTGTGTCAGGCCTTTCCACCCTCACAGGGAAGAATTTCACAGCTTCTTTGTGACCTGCTCTGGACTTGCTCCAACAAGTCCACATCCTTTGTGCCTTGGGGCCGCAGAGCTGTGGTACTGCAGGTGAGATGTCACCAGAGTGGAAGGGAGAGGATCCCCTCGCTCGACCTGCTGCCCACGCTGCTTTTGAGACAGCTCAGGATACGGGAGGATTTCTGGGCTGCCAGAGCTCATTGCTGGATCATATTGAGCTTTACATCAACCTTCACCTTGGGGATACCTTCGATCCTTTCTCTGCCCAGCCTACACTTATGCTTGGGATTGCCCTGACGTTATTTTAGTACCACTATTTGATACCCTGTTTAATACGGAACCATCAGAATAAAATATGCTGGGGTTTACACGTGTTAGAATTTAAATCCAAAAAGCTGCGTGGATGGGAAGTGGTCAGACGCTGCTAGGCGTGTGTTTAACGCTGAGAAATGGCATTTTCTGCCGTGCCGAAATTGCGTTTTTTGCGCTCAGCCTGTGGCGAATGGACACATCTCGGGCGCCCTCTGCCGCCCACGGGCGGTACCGCGGCCCCGCTCGCGGCGGATCAGCCGAGATTGGAAAGGCAAAATTCGGATGAAGTCTTTAGATAGATCTAAATATTTTAATAAATAAGTAAATAAACCTGCGCTCTATAAATCCAGGGGAAGCCGAATTTCTGTAATTGGCTTTTAATGGAACAATAGCGTTGGAACTTAAGTACTGTGGTTCTATCCTATTAAATACAAACACAGTCGATTCAAATGACATTAACTTTGTCACACAAGCTACCAGAGGCCTGAAATCATACTTTTTTCCAGATTAAGTAGCAGTAAATAATTGTAAAGTGCTTTGAAGATGAGGAACATCACACACAGTAAGCTCTAAGTATTATTGTTATTTGCATTACTTGCCAGAAAAGTCACCGTAGTGCCGGCTAAGAAGAGAAGGCCTGTGCTTTGCATTCCCTTGCTTTGCTGTGTTAGCATGATCTTCAAACATCATTTAAATGGGGATGGGCAAATTTTCTGGTCTAATTTTAAGGCACAATAACTGATAGGTGGTTCATCTCAGGAAAGAATGGTTGTATACTGCAGGATGTAATCCTAATCTCTTTAGAAATGGATTGATGAGCCAGCTGTGGAAAAAATAAACTAAAAGCTCAGGACCCTGCTAAACCATCTTGGCTGCTACAAAACAGTGAAAAATACCTGATTAACACATGATCTCTATCTAATGCTTGTGCATAAAGTCAGTAGTAACTTTTATTCCTTTATCAAGTAATTTGTCCACAGAAACAAGTTTGATGCCTGTAGTTAGCATCAAACCTTTATCAGTTTTCAGCCTCAATTCAAGTCTCAGATCTCATTCCTCTGAGTTAATTTAAAGCATTGACTTCAACTTTTACTTCTCTTAGTCCTGAGACTCCTCACTCTGTTTCCAGCTACTGGGAACAGTGGACTGGGAAGAGCTGCCTGTGTCATTCAGTCCATCTCCCTTAACTGCAGACAGTGAAGTGTGGGGATTTTTGGAAACTCTTCAAGATCATCCTTTAAATTAGCAAGTTATGAGTAAGGGAGTTTCCTGCTCCACAAATTCACATCTTTGGCATTTGAAAACCTCTTATACCTCTAATTTTCAAATTTGCTGTATTTAATAACTGGATCCTTTTACAGTCAACTGCTTTATGTTAATGAGCTCTTCTTCCTAATTATAATGTGTAGCCCAAAAAATTTAAAAGGTACAGATTTCTTATAAAATTTTATTAATCATGTGAGCCAGGCAGTTTCTCTCAGGCAATAACATTCCATTTCCTGTATTAGTCTACTAAAACTTTTCTTTTATCTGTTTCCATTGGAATAAATCTATTTTTTTTTAATGTGGGTGAGCATTCAAATGTAGATGCTGGAGTCTTGTGGAACGTCATTAATGCCTAATTTACCTCTGTTGAAAAGAGAATCTTTGATACACGATGTGGCAGTATTTTCCTTGTCTGGAATGCATCCCCATTATATTTTCTCTGGATTGTTCCAGTTGTTCCAATGTGTTATCCAG
This sequence comes from Lonchura striata, assembly GCF_050655825.1. Lineage (NCBI taxonomy): Eukaryota > Metazoa > Chordata > Aves > Passeriformes > Estrildidae > Lonchura > Lonchura striata. Next base: position 5,781,663 of record NC_140709.1, on the reverse strand, counting down.
ATCTTCACACTACTGAGTGCTGCTGTTTCTCTGTGAGTAGCATATTTTAATAGCAATTCCTACTTTGCTGGAATTGCTAATTAATTTATTGACTAGCTAATTAATTTATTGAATAGCAGTGTTCCCAAAGATCAATCTCTGAAGAACCCTATTAGTTATTTCCTCCCAGACCTTGAACACAGTCTGTTAAACCATACCTTACCCTCTTCACAACTTTTTCCTAATCATCCTCTCCAGCCTATTTGTTTCCCTCCATGACATCCAATCCTATTTTGATTGAAGTGCTGATAAATGACTCCATTTCTTTTGTCTATAAAATTTGTAACCTAATCAAAGGCAGGTAATGAAATATTTGTCATCCTAGAATAATCTACCTTTCCGAAAAAAAAATCCAACCCTTAAAACAAACCAAAACCCAGATTAATTTATCCCATATTCTATTTCTCTGTGTTTCCAAGCCTTTTTTCTCCTCCTTCAGGTTATTTTCAACATCTTTGCATATTTCTAAAACTCATATTTGCTGATACTGTGTTTCTCTTCATATTCTTAGGAATTTGATTTGCATTTGCTGTTCCAGATTTATACCAATCCTGATTTCACAGTTTTATTACTGATCTCCTCCCTCTGACTTGCAGTTTCCTATGTTGGGTATTTCAGAGTTCAGGAGTGAGAATTGTCCACTTCCACATCTCTGCTCGTCTGAGCACAGCAGCCTTTGGAAATCCATTTACCCAGGGTGTTGCATCTTCCATTTTCTCCTGCCCTTTGATTCATAATATTTGCCCTAAGATTCAGGATATTCTTTCACATTAAACGCTAAAGTAGGAGATTATTTTGAGGGAGATTGATTTTCTTCCAAAGAGAGAATGCCTTGGGTTTTTTCTTTTCCATGTACTTTTGGGTGAGGCTGAAGTGTCCTGGCTACTTTTTCACGTGATCCTTTATGACTCTCAGTTTATTACACTTTCTGACCTCTAATAAATCCATTAACTTGGATTGTCAATATTTTGCCTTAATTTGGTTTGTGCTTATCTTTAAATGCTAAGCTATTTTTTATCTAGATAGTCCCAACACACTCAACAGTGAGACATTAAGAACCCAAGTTAAACTTCCAAAGTTTATAAAATATTTTAGAAATGTCAAAACAGGAAAATGGGAAAGATTTTGGAAGGTACATTAAAGAGAAGAAGTAATGATGAAAATCTGGTCACAAGGAAAATGGGTTGTCTGTAACCGGTAAAAGAGAGCAATTAAATAAAATTGTTTTTAAAAGTCATAGTAGCTAGAGTTATTGCAGAACTAAATATTCAAAGAAAGCAATCACAGCATTTGAGGTCAGAGTGACTGCATTAACACCCTCGGGGGTTTTTCCCTACCTTCAAAATTTTTAATATGTTTTGCTCATCAGAAATTGATACATTATTTAATCAGTTAATTTCTTGCAATGGAACATTTTCTCATTTATAATGAACTCTCATGCGAGATTAATTTATGCTGTGGCTACCCTGTTTAATTTATGTTTAAGGTTCTAAGTTCTAAAATTGCTTTAGTTTTAAGTTTTGTTTTTGTTTTCAGAGTTTTTTTGAGAATCTAATTTTTTAACTATTTCTTTTCCTATAGAATATGTATAAACCATAAATGTGTACCATGTGCTTTGTATTTAACCCAACAGAAAAAAGATGCAAATCTGCATTATGACAAAAATATTTGCTGTGTAATTCTATTAAAAAAATCTAACTTTATAATATGGGATAAAAAGTCCCAGAGCTGTGCTAAAACTTTTTCTGTGACTTGAGAGATTAAATTTGCTGTTGCATTCATTTAGTACTGAAAAAATACTGTTCAGCAGATGCCTCCAAATCCACTTCCTTTTCATTTTATTTAATTTCTAAGTCATAATCTTTATATAAAATATGCTTTTTTTTACTGTCACCTTTCATATAAGGAGTGATAAGGAAATATTGGAGTAGAACATGTATAATTACTAATATCAAGGTGAACTCTGGCTACATCTAAAAGACAACTCCAATATAATATTCTTAATGGAGTTTCAGCAAGGTAGGGATAGAAATAGCTTAAAGGGATGATAACATGCCCAAGTGAACTTTTTCAGATATAGAGAAAAACATATCACATTATGCCTTAAGGAGGCCCTTTGTGGTTTTTAAACCCATCATTTTTCTGGACAAATTGGCCAAAATAAGGATGTCTTTATTTACATAATTTCCAACAGAAATGACTTGAATCACTGATGAAGACGTTGCGTTCTGCATTTCTTTTCACATTGTTTATCAGCAGATGTCAGATTGTGTTACTCTTTTTTTATTGTTCTAAATCTACCCAGGCTAGAGCACAGCACATGCCCCAGTGGCCTTTGGTGTCTTGAGAGATAAAACATCCAGAATGTGCCTTCTGTTATCAGAACAATTAGAGCAGGTTGACAAATGCACGAGCTCTTAGGTTAAATACATAATTGGTTATTTTTGAAAATTGACACAAATTCTTGATTTTCCTTATCATCTTCAACAAAGCTAAAGGAATTACTCACAATGGGGAATTTTTGAGCTTTCCTCATGTCAGGCCACTTTGAAGGAATTTATGTTTCCCAGGTGCTGCTTGTAATCTTGTCACCTGGAGGCTGAGGTGGAGAGTAAACACAATTCCTTCCACCTTCCCTTTCAGTTGTGACCCAGGTGGGGCCAGAGCTGTTGGGAGAAGAGGGAATTACCTTTGGAAGGTTTGTTCACTAGTGGGGAATCCAACACAAACCTCTTTTTCTTCAGAATCCAGACCAGAACCACTGAGGAATTTGGAAGCAGTGCTTTGACCCTCTGGAGAAACAGCTTCTCTCTAAGGATGAAGAGTGTGAGAAAGGCAAACTTTAAGTTCTGGCTCAGCTGTTTTGGAGAAATGGCAAAGCCACTGCAAAGGTGCTCTGTTTGTTCAGCATTGGAATAAATCAGATGGCCTCAGGAGCCTTCCCTGAAACACGGTAGTTTATGTTGTTTCTTGGTTTTCATTTGCTGGGATATTTTTTTAAAAGTCAGTGATCTCTGGAGACCAGGTGCTTGAAATAAAATAATAAATGTGGGTTTAAAGAAGCCTGGCTTGGAGGAATTGTTTTGGCTTTTTATTTGACCAGAAACTCAGGATAAGGGCATGAGTTTGCAATTCAGTTTGCTGTGTATTCCAGTCAATTCTCTTTAGCTTTGCCTTTTGCTCTGAAATCCATCTCAATAAGGCCAAGATGTCTAAAAGTGGTGCAGCTGGGTTATCTAAGGAGAGCAGCAGTGATTTTTGAGGGACCTATTGAATTCCTGTATGTGAGCACACCATGGTTTCTTCTGTGTTGACCTCAGACTTTACCATCCAGCTCAGGGCATAGATACCTGTATGAAAATCATAATACAGCAAGGAAAGTTACATAACCTTTGAGAGAACTGAAACAGAACAAGTTTCCTCAGTTCTGGAAAGGGTGATAGAAATCAGCAGCCTAGGTTGGTCTTGAGAGTACAGGAGTCCAAAATTGCATCTTGGGGTATCATCAATATCACCAGACCTGGAGCTGCTGGACTGAACAGGAGACAGCCCCCACCTGCTCATGGGGACACAAAGCTGTAAACTTGGTGGGACTGAGGGCTGAGGAACAGAGTGTTCCTGCTGCTGATTCTGAAGAGCTTTCCTTTCACTTTCAGCAGAAAGAGGCATATATATGTCTTGTTGCATTCATTTTTATCCACTGAGTTTTTGACAAATCTATCATGCTCTCATTTTTCTTGCAGAGATCTGTCAATTTTTTACGGTTGTAAAACTAAGTTGAAAAGACCCATGAAAGCCTCTGCCAATTTAAAAAGTTTCAGAGTTATAGAAAGAAAGATTTGACAGATCAATTTTTCTTTTCTTTTGAGAGTGGAATCAGGACGGAAGAAGACAAGAAAATATCTAGGTGGATGAAAAAAGGTTTCTTAAATCAAAAGACATTCTTCAGATGTGTTCCCAAAATTAAAACCTTATCATACTTCTTTAATCTGATGATTAGTGGAGGCAAGTGCTACTGTAACTTTTCAGCTAGCTAATGTTGTCAATAAAGTAATGAATTAAGGAAAATAAGATTTGTGGGATTAAGTAATTTATAAAAGACTGGTTTCTGCCATCACGTAATTCCCTCATTCTTATATCACATGAGGCACACTGTAGCCAGATTGCAAATATTTAAGTGTAGCAAGTAGAAATTTTCAACAGTGATTTCAAAATTCATTATAGGAGTCAAACCCATTGATATAAACAGGTAATACTCTCTTCTTTCTCATCAGTAGGGATGCTCTAGTCATTTCAGGGCAATAGTGAATATAAATATAGACAGGTGAAACCTGACATACACAGACTTCTTAAAAGTTATGTCCAAAAGCTTTGAAGTTACCAGGGATCTTTGTTTAGTAATTGCAATTTCCACAAGATGACAGTATTTGTAACAGTTTTCTAGAAACACCATAGTTAATTTTCTATGACAACCAATATTCAGGATAAAATCAATTGATACAAATGCTTTACAGAATAAGTTTTGCAAGACAACTCTTACTGTAAGGAGTAGATAGGTGCTGGGACATTAAAAAGAGGAAAAAATAGTTATGGTGAGGAGGCTTATGTCTGCTCTGCTTGTCTGACCTGTTGTTCAGAGGTTTATGGATTCTTTTTAGAGGTCAAGAAGAATAGCTTGGATATTTTTCGTAAGCTTGGATATACTTTTTATAAGTTGATTTACATTTGCAGTATTGGAATATTTGTGACATTTTAAAAGCCTTCCATCTGAGAAAAGATGGAAAATACTTATTTAACTGTTCAGCTGAACAAAGCAGCGGGGTCATGCAGTTAGATGTGCTTGCCTGCTAGGACATGGAAATTTCTTCACCTCACAAGAGACAGAGTGCCACAAATGAGGTTGTTATATCCATGATAACTTTTTTATTTCCTGTGCTTTTCCTGCAGTGTCACATCTGGCACACGTTGCCTCGGCTGTTTGCACATACCAAACTTTTCTTGCTGCTGCATCCCCAGAGTGTGCAGGTTCTTATCTGTGAGGGCTGGCAGTGCTTTATCCTGCTATTGCTCATCAGGGCAGAGAGAGTTAGCTAGTGCCTCTTCCCTTCCATTTGTGACTGCCTAATGAGACTCAAAATATGATCAGTCACTCTGTAGATCGTGTTCAGTATTAAAAGCAAATCACTGACTGTAGGCAGGAGGTCATTCAGCATTGCACTAACAGCTTTTGATATTTCTGCATTAAAACCCAAGCCAAGCATTATAGGCACTGAACCATCTGCAGGCCTAAGTAGGCTTATTGTTGCTTAACTTCTCAGAGCAAATGAAGAGGTCTGTTATGTACTTCTGTCTGCTTTTGTGTGAATCCTCTGCTGCTCTCACTGCTGTGTCAGAGTTGAATGAGATGCAAAGTTCTTTTATTTTATTAAGTGAGTGTTGCTGCTTTCTGCTCCCTGGCTCTTCCTAAGAGAATGTCAATAGTTTTCTAGAACAGCCTGCTGTCCCTGTAACCTCCTCCCAGTGGTTCAGCTGTCTGTGATCCAGGATTCAGCAATGTTTGTGCAGCCCCAGCTCAGACTTCTGAGAAACCTGCTGACCTGATGGCAATAGCTGGAAAAGAGCAGAGCTGTGCAAAGAAACAAGGTGAAACTGCAGAGATAAGGTAGGTGACAAAGGCATAATTGGCAGCTCAAGGATTCAAAAGGAAAGAGAAAACATGGAAAAATACACAATCCTAAGGAGAAAACAAGAGCTAAGATGGCAGCTCTGCAGCATCAAGGTTCAACCTATCCCAAGAACAAATAGAGAAAAGCCTCCTCACATGATATTCCTGGCTGGCAAATGTTGTTTGAAGGAGTCAGGTGGAGTCATCAGGTGGAGCAGTAAACTTCTCAAGGATTCGATTGGTACCTCATTATCCCTAGCAACTGTTTTTGTGTATTGGCCAGTAATGAACTGGTTTGTACTTTTACATGGTGTATCCCCTGTTTCCTGAATCTCTCTGTGCCTGTTAGAAGTTGCTTAAAGTGACCCAGGGTGTGTGTGTTTTGTACCCAATAATTTGACTGCTAAGCAAACTGCATCCAACGATGCCTTAGCTTTATCTAAGCTGGTTATCTCATGCCTCATCTTTTTTCCTCCTTTCTAATTCCTACTTCTCCTTCAAGATGAGGCCAGGTTATTAAAAACAATCTCAGACTTTTTGTGCTTTTGAAGCTCAGTGCAGTACTGCTGGCTTCTGCAGCTGCACTACCTCTTTGTAATCCAGGCCTTTTTTTTGAGACATAACTTCATATCCAAAGCATTGGTGAATGCAGGGAAAGTACAAGAGGGACAGATGCTGTATTTGAAACTTTTCTGGCAGTGTCAGAACTGAGATGTTGGTTTATAAACAGTTAAATGAAAACAGTTTTGTAGGTACAGGAACTTGAATAAGGAAAAGGGCTGCCTAGTGCAGGCAGTGTCAGAAAATACACTATGAAAGACTTGGTGAAACCTGAAACATTTTATTTAACAGTAAATGATGAAGGCTTAAACAGAAGAGTGAAGTATTTTGTTCTTGATGTGGAGCAGCCCTAACCTTCTAGCTGTGGTAGTGGTTGGCTATAAAGTTTAAGAAGTGTAAAGTATATTTCCACCTCCAGCACTGCCACATAAACTGGGTTTCCAACAATTTTCCAAAGTCAAATCTTGCCTGAGGTTTCTGTGTCTGTAACAGAGACTTCAGCAGGACAGCACTCACTACTGTGTCTGGCTGGATTGCTGCACTGAAGGTACTTCATTGCCAAAATCTTCCACTGATGGCATCTGGCACAGCTATGGAATCTTGCTGAAGGTGTGATACACCATATATGTTTTTAACCTAAACAAATTATAAGGGCTCTGGAGCTAAAGGATGGTTATAAGTGAGCAATCATGTAATTTCTCTTGGGTGGAGAAAACTGAATTGTCTGAATTTAGAATTTCAGAGAAATATTTTATTATACAAAACTTCTTTTGCTGAAGGTCTGAAGGAAAACTGGGAGATATACGCACAGCAGGCTGCCAGAGAGCATTTTGTCCCAGAAGGTTATCTAAGACTAAATCCTTTCCAGACACAGACTCAATCAAGAAAAGTGTAGCCTGAAAAAGCTGATTGCAAACACTAGAAGTTACACATCCATATGACCATAGTAAAAATTAAACATATTCTTCCTATTCATACACTTCACTAGAAATTCATTCTTTTTCTCATTTGTAGGTCCTATATTTGCTTCTTAATAGTGAGATCAGAGAGTGAAAATATTGCTCCTCATAAATTTTGATCTGTTGTTTTCAAGCTGCATTTAGGTGCCAATTAACCTAAACATTTGAAACTGTCTAGATCAGATATCATTACCTGCAACTGAGTGGCTGTTCTTTTAGCTGGACACAGCACAATTATGTTATTGCCTCTGCTAAATTGTGCCTCAATTTCTAGCATATTTCTACGTCCAGAACTCTTTCCCATGCATGAATTCCCATTCAAATTTATGCCAAATTCTGCTCACTTTGATGGTATCATCGTTTGTCCATACATAAAATATTATTTATATATCAGTTTTATTATATAGATATTTGTATATATATATATCTATATAAATATAATATTTAGATGACATATACAAATATAGAGATATATCTTCAATATGCTTATAGATATCTATGAAGAAACCTCTGTTATGCTACTTCATCCACCCTCCTTTAACTCTACTTTTAAACGTCTGCTGTAATTTTCCATAACTTTGAGTGTAATCTTTGAATTTCTAACTCTACAGAAAAACTCTGAACATTTCTGAAGGTAGAAAAATGAGACTGGCTGTAGGGAAGGAGGTTTTACAATCTATTTGTGCTGAGATATGTTCCAACAGAGGTTAAACTGGGCTATCATGTGAGGAGGCAGAAAGCTGGCTTGTACCTTTAGGGACAGCTGCTGAGTTCTGGCATGCCTGCTCATGCACTATTAGCACTATTTAAATATATAATGACATTAGATCCTGTTGCCCCTCTTTTAACCTTATCTTTGTGAAATGCTGCTTCAGTGAAGATCCTTCCCTCCCCCCAGTGTTATCCATCAGATTTATTATGGTCTGAAGAAATACAGGAGAAAACACCTGGAGAGAGAAGTCAGGGAGGAAATAGAGATTAATGGTAAGGTAATAAGGAAAAAGAGGTTATAAAAAAGGATGGGAATATCAAAGGATGGGAATATCAAAGACATAAAGAATTGTGTTGTCAGCTGCCATGTTGCTTGTAAATTGTGCTCAGAAACTGCAAAGCAATAGTTGCAAGTAGGATATAATGTGGCAGCATTAGAACTTGGAGTATTAGGCTGATGCAGACCTTTTACTGCCATTCTTTGCTATAATTGATGCCATTTTAATTGTCATTACCTTGGGATCTTTAAATCCCATCATCATTTTACTCCATTAATGCTGCTTAGCAATACAAAGGATTTTTGCAGCCTTCTTTGTAGTTCATCTATTGCAACTCAAAGCACACCAAATTTCAAAGGCATATTGCAATTTGAACTTTCTGAGATAGTCTGTGGCAATAATTGCCTAGTGATGCTCTCCATGGATGAGCAGCTGGTTTCAACTTCTGTTCCTTGACAGATGGACTTTTGGAGATTAAATAATCTGGGGAGCTGCCAGGAGAAGCTTGGGGGAGCACATGTGCCTCCTGACAGACACTGGGAGTCCTGGGGCAGCAGGACAGGGGAGGGAGAGGCCTGATCTGGGTGCCCAGAGCTCAGAGGCTGGAAGGAGCCTGTGGCTCATGAGCCCCACCAGGAGCACAGGAGTCACAGGCAGTGCTTCCATCAGTGCTGTGCACTCCAGCTATCCTGCCTCTGGCATGGGAGCCATGGCCACTACCCTCACAGGCTCAAAACAAATGGACTTGCTGCTTTAAAACATCCATGAGCTCTCATGTGATGGAAGACCCTTCTGAGGCCTTGTTTTATTAAGATCAATTGTGTGATATGTTGTAATTTAAAAGCACTATGTTGTTGACAAAAGGGTTTTCTTTCCCCACAGTGCTGAGGCAGCTCCTACTTGTAATGAGGAAAAAGTGGAATTTTAGCTGCTTCTGAGGGACAGAATAAGGCTAATGAAATCATGTCAGGTGAGGAAAAGCACACCAGCAAACTAAAATAGGTTCTTGTTTCTTTAGCATTTATTTTGAAATGACCAAGTAATTCTGGCTGTAGAACCAACATGACACAGGAGATGTATGAGCTCTTTGTGGACTCTTAGCATTTTAATAAAATTTTCAGAAAAATACACTGTTAAACTTCTATATTGTCAGAAAGTGAAAGGGATATATCCAGGTAGGACAGAGGAGCTTTCTATTCACTGTGAAAACTGTTATAAATACATTCTGAACTTGCTAACTTGAAAGAACCACATAGTGTAAATTGAAATAAACCTTGCATACAGAAATACACTTTTATATGTTGCCCATAACATTTAATATAGTTACTTACTCAGAGAACAAAACTGTAGATTGCAAGTGCAAAGAGCTGTGTACATTTCCTCAAGCACATTTTGGTTTTGGGAGTGTAAAGAATTAGAAATTTAGAATGAATGAGACATGTACATGATACTAACTTGGGAACTGTTTCCATTTAAATTATCATATGAAAACCAGCTGAGAGAGGAGTGAAATTTTGGAATTCATAATTTTAAATTTTGTAAGGTGTGTAGTCCTGGATACACTGCTGCGTCCTTTTATACAGATAGGAAAGAGAGAAAATATTATATATGTGTGTGTATTGTTTGATAGCAGGAAAGCACCCTGTGTAGTCAAGAACTGTGAAAAAGTTGGAATACAATAATTGGTTTTGTTGCTAGAATTGATGTCTTAAACTTCAGATACAGGGCTGGAATTCCAAACCTTTACAGACCTTTCTGAGTATCTGTACCAAGAGACTCTGTCTAGATTATCTCTGATTTACAGAAATCTTTTAATTTCTGATGTGCTTTTGTTTGGGAAAAAAAAAATCTCAACCAAACACCAAACCCAGAATCAAGAAAAGCTTCACAGTTTGACTCAGGCCCTGAAGGATTTTGTAAGAGACATGACTGCAATATTTTTCTGGGGAAGATAGGTAGGAGTAGGGGTTTACAAAGACCCAGCTGTTTCTGCCTGGGAGTTTGTTTCCCCTGTAAGAATTTTGGCAGTCTGTGTACTAAGCAGCCACATGCTGCCATCTACTGACAACAGGCCCCTGCAACAAATTGTCTCTCAGAATTCCAGAACTTAATTCATACACTGTAGGGGAAAACCCAGTAACTGAAATAAAAAGTCAAAACAAAAAATTGTTTGGAGTAAAAAAAATTGCAGTGAAAGTAGGTGAAACAAGTGCCATAAATCACAATTCTACACAACTCCTATATCTACAGGATATAAAAGTTGTAGCTCATGTGAGAATAAAAATAGGGGCGAGAAGAAACAATTTCTTTATGAATGAGTTTCATGTCTTTCCCAACACACTGAAAACAAGAGAAATATCCTGATTTTCCCTGAAGAATGATACCTGAGATGGAGATGGTTCTACAATTGTGCAAAGGGGAGAGTTGTGAGAATGTGTGCAGTCAACAGGACTTAGTGTGAAAGAGATTCAGTGGGGAAAATGACATTTGTAATCCCCTCTGAACGTTTTTAACTTCTCATCCTTGGATGAATAATGTGTCTTCCCACTTTTAACTCTCTCTGGGGGGCAGGTCTGCAAGGAAGGAGGGCTTGCATTTATGATATGCAGTCAACACATCATCTGGGGAGAGCATGAAAGCAATAAGCACTCTGCAGTGCTTTTAATGAATTGTTCTGAAAACTGGTTTTTAATGCATGACCTGTTTTGGTTTCCCAGGCTGCTGTACAAGATGCTAAGGCAGGGAGTGAGAGGGAAGATACTGTGTTTCTATGAGAGTTTCCTGCTATTTTTTCCTAAATATTTTGTATGTGAATGAAGAAATAGATGCAGATGCAGAGTTCAATGAAAAGTAACCTATATAAAAATCCTGACAAGTGGATGTTGACCAGAAAGTAAAACCATTCTCTTCATGATCACTCCTGCCATCTGCCTTTGGAGACCTGATGTATTTGCATTTGCAGGAGTCCATCTCCAAATTGGTGAATGTGAAAAAAGCATTTTCTAAAAACAGCTTAAAATCTCTGTGTTTAGTTGGATATTTGTTGCCATGAAGATCACATTTGGTCCTGTTTCTTGTTTAGGACACATCCATTTTTGGAGCTTCCTATATACATGTGAATGTATGTTTTTGAATGAATACATGCAATGCTGGCACAGGTTCTCCTATAATTTGAAATAGTGAATTTATTTGCTAAAACTTATAATTCTGACTGAGGAGGAACACTGGAAAGCACTTTCAGGAGTAACCTTCAGTGTTTTTTTCCTTTTCTCAATCAGAATACCATTACAAATACTAACTGTATTTTAGACAGCCATAGATAATATCAGTGGATAGAGGAGTAAATTCTTTGATGAAGATAAAATATTAGGAATAAGACAAGCCTGACTTTCCTTTGATGCATGTTGGCTCCCTATTAATTTTTTTGGTGTAATTTTACCATGCCAACACCTGGATTTTGTGACACTACTTTACAACTGGGTGTTGATAGTGTCCAGTATGTAGTCTGAGACCTGGGTGAAAGTTGGAGAATTGGAAACCGCACCTGCAAGTGCTCAAAGTTTGGTTGAGGAAAGGCTGAGCAGAAAGAGGAATGGGATCTGCCTCTTTCTGTGTTTGTAAATGCTGCCAGCAAGGTTTGTAACCTCTGTGTAACCAGAATTGTTTGAATTCCTGATGCTTCTGGCTGCCTATAGACTGCCAAATCACAGCACTGAGCTGAGAAAGGTGTTGGTTATGGAACATTCCTCCCTTTTTGGTGGATTTCTCTTCCACCCTTGTTTGGCTGAAGGAGCACAACAACTCCTGAATGACATCCAGCTGCTTATCAAACTTTTCCATAGAAACTCAGTACTACTATGATGGACCAGTTAGCCAAGGCTGTGTCCTGATTCAGTTTCAGAGTAGAATTGCACAGGATGTGTGGACTGGTCAGAAGGCAAACCTGGCTTCCATCTCAGTGGATTTCTATGTATTTGTTTGTATCTGTTTGGAGGCTAAAGTATTTGGCTCAGAGATGTCTGAATGAGGGCAACCTGTTGCCCACAGCAGAGATGCCTGCACTGCTGTGGCATTTTTCTCCACCCCTTTGGCCCCTTGCTTTTCTTCCTGCTAGGATCTGACTGTGGGAGTTCCCTATAAAAGTTTATCACTTTATTCAGACTTTCAGGGTGAGGGTGAGGACATATGCGTATCTTCCCTACTCTTTTTGGGTGAAGTCCAAAACTGGATGGCACCTGTTTTCTAGATCTGGATGGGCTGCAATCCAAGTTGATAGTTGATGGAAATGTCAGGAACAGCTGATCTGGAAGCAAGGACTGTCAAAACAGTCATGGCTTACAACTTTAAGACCATTTTTAGCACCAAACAAATAATGTTCTGTTATACTGAGCAATAGCAAGCCTCATGTTTTCTTTCTGTGATTTTGTCTTGAAATTTTGTTGTGAACTATATCAAATACTGCTGCTTTCAAATGTCAAATGCATGTACAGTCATAAAATTAAGTCTTGATCTGAATCTGCCCTACACCTAAACTCAGATATGATTCAGGCTATTTCTGATGAACAAAAACAGTAGGAGTTGGATTACAAAAAAGATACAAGCTTGTTCTAAATTGACCTTTTACTGAAGAACCTTCTGGAAGAAGTTGAACCCTATGCCATCATTTTTGTAAGTCTTGCTCTAAATGTATAGATCAGCCAGGCACAGAATCTTACAAGATTTTACTGCTGTGCCCAGCCCTAAGTAATTTCAATATGACTTTGCCCTGTATTAGAGCCTGTGCTTTCTCATGCTAAATATTTCCTCAGCTTTTGTGGCATCATGGGAAATTAAAAAGTATGAGTGATGCTATGGTGGTTAAAATTTTATAGAAGTGTTGCTATCTTGTCTGATTTTTATCAGACACTTTGGATACTGGGCTAGTGGGCTTCTCTGGTAACAAGGCAAGATCTTTGTAGTGCTAATCAGGTTTAAGCTGAGAGTTTGGTTAAATTTATGGGGCAGAGGATTTTATTGATAGAAGAGCTTGCCAGACCTCTTTGGCGATGCTCTGTTTTCACTTAAAGACCTTGGTGTAAATCTTTTTAATGCGTCAGCTACAAAAAAAATCGGAAGGGAACTTTCCCCACTTCTTACCATTGCACTATCATCTGTGTAAATCATCTTGCTTCCTCATTCTCTTAGCTACTTTAGATTGTTAGTCTTAATGACAGGACTGCAGTAAAAGTGGGGGGGAAAAGTATTTTAAACTGTCATTAGTCCATAAAACTTTGATCATTTATAGTAAGTGGGAATATATCTTGGACTTTTAAGAGAATGGAGAGGTCAGTCAGAGCATCCCTACTCAGTTGTGCACCTGTGTAATGAAGCACACCTCAAGGGAAAAATAGAAGATGGAAATGTAATTATTAAATGTTCTAAGACTTGGATACAATTAATTTTTAATTTATAATATATGATGCAAGAATAAGAACTAAGGTTTTTTTCTCCTTTAACTTTTCCTTGAGAATTGCATATTTAGAGTTATTTTAGTGGCCCAAATTTCACAGTAAAAAATTTCAGAGTTATGATTGTTATAATTCACCAGTTCCTGAAATGTAAATGCTGTGCTTGTTGTAGTAGTGTAAAAGGACTTTTTGTTTTATATTCATTACTCACATTTATGTTTAATATCTGTGACAATATGCGGGAAGCTCTTGCAGGGTGCATGTGGGTGCAGTGCAGAGGAATCTTACAATAGCATTAGCATTTTTCTAGTTAAATCTTTAGAAAAGCTTTTAGTGAGACAGCAAGTCTTTCCTGGACCTTGTGCTATATTGACATGAACTTCAACCACAGGCTCTGTGTTTGCCAAGCTTTACTGCTATTGATAAGCTGCAATGCATGACCAGACTAAAGGTCTAAAATGAGATTTTTGCTGTAGTTTTTAAGATATATAATTTGACAGGTTAAGAGTTGGTCACTTGAAATGCCAATACTCTATAAATGAATCTCTTTGAACTTTCAGATGAATTTTGGATTACCTGAAGTAATTTAAGTACTGCTGAAATATGCAGCTCTCTTTCAATTAAAAGACTTTCAGAGTTCAAAGCACTGAATATGTATTTAGGAACTTGTCTCTTAAAACTGAGAGGGATGTATTGTGATCATCAATGAATATAAGTTGTTTTATGTGCTGAAGTATTGGGCTAAAAGTATGTGTGTATTCTGGTTGCTTTGTCGGTTTCTTTTCTTTTTAATACATATATTTTACAGCAAACCTGTAGATTCCTTCCTGCCATTCTGTCTAGCATTACTCCAGTTCGCTCAGTGACTTTATCCCACTCTTTCCAAAATCCATTTAGGCTATTTTCATTATGCTTAGTTTCAGCACAAAGAGAGAATTGTTATAATCAGATGAAAATCTGATTATCCCTTTAAAATGAGGAGAATAAAGACACTGCTATACCTGCTACAAAAGGCGGTTTTTGGGATGCTGATGGACTTTGTGTAGCCAGTATATTTAGAAACAATGCAGCATGAGATTCTGGTATTCTGCACTTTCATTTTGCTGTTCCTCTTACATAAAAATCAACAAGATTTAACAGGAGTAACCATCCATGCAGAACAAACCATCACATGGATGATCTACCTTAAACATTCACACAACTTTTGGGCAGATGCAGGCATTGTTTGGAGCAGAACAGTACATGGTGTGCACTGTGTTGAAGAGCTTTACTGTGTTTCTCTTTCCCTGATCATTTATAGGAAGTCAGGTTGCACTGAAGAAGAGGTAGGCAGTGGGTAAATATCCTTACTGAATCTCAATCTGGATTAGGAATAGAAATTTTGAGGTATTAGTACTCAGTTTACAATATATGCATTTCAAAGTCTTGTTCCTAGCTTGCTTTATTTAGCATCCTTACAGATAGGTTTTTATTATTGATTTTGTTGTTATGTTTTCCTACAAGGTTTACTAGATGTACTGGAGGTGTCCTTTGTACAATTTAATTTTCTTTTATTGTCTCCTCTACGACATCATTATCCTTTGAATAAGCACAGGAGCTGTTCTCTTTAGATTTATTCCATACTCTATTTCTATTTGAATGACAAGACTGGTCAGGGAATTCAGAATCAAGACTTTGTTTCACATTCTCTTCTTTGCCCAGCTGTATTGCAGCAAATATTATTCTCAAGGATTTAATAAAGTGAGACAGGAAGGCATCCTGACAAACCAGTAAGGCCACATGTGAGTGGCTGGAATGCATCAGATCACAAAATGGTGTGAAAATGTTCCTCAACTCAAAAGAGATGGTTTGGAAAGGTTTGCAGTCAGAATTACTTTGTGAGGAGGAAGGATGTCAGAATTAGAATAAGATATCCAGAAAGCAGGAGAAAACTCTTTGGAGGTTTATTCTTCTTGTGGATCCTTATCCTTCTCTGTCTCATCTTTCTGTGTACTCTGAATCCTACTTTGTATTTATTAAGAAAACTCTTTTGAAATGAAGTTATATCCAGTGATGCAAGCGATTTCACTTCAGTCACGGGAAAGAGAACAAAAGAAAGTCTTCTTTAAGTTTATTTATCCCAAAGAAAATGGATGGTTTCTGCCATGGTTTCAGGAAAAAGAGATACTTGAATGGCACTTTTACTACTGACCCTAAGAGTTCAAGGAATTTTAAAAAAAGGAAAGAAAGAAAATTAAAGCAGAAAAACCTTTAAATTAAAAAGCTGAGCAAGAAGAACTTTTCGTCCTCATTTTATTTGTTCTCTAAACTTTGACTGCTAGAAAGAGGAAAAAAATATATATTTCACTTGGAGTAGGAATGAAAGAAAATTGTCAGACCTTTCAAGAAAAAACCAAACCAAAACCAAGCTGAAAGGCATCCTCTTAGTGCAGGATGTCAGGGATGAGCCTTAATTGCAAGGATGCAAACAACAAATCGCAGAGCTGCTTAAAATTGGTGCATCACATAAAAGCAGAGTCAGACTGTGCCATTGCAAAGGGTCTTTTCTCTAGTTTTAATTGTTTTTTAATATAAACAAGGTTTACTCAGATTTAATTGCATGCTGCTAGTCCTGGTTTAAGCCATGAACTCTCACTCTACTGGAGCATCAGAGAAAGGCTTAAGTGAGAATCACTTTTAGCAAAACTCTTGCTGTTCCTCTGCTTTGGTATTGTGTCAAACCCCTAATGTTTACTGCCTTATTATGCATTTGTGTTTGAACGAGCAGCTTAGCGAGGCTCCATCTGCTCCCTTCTGGTGGAGCCCAGGAGGATGTGAAGGGTTGGGTTTCAATGTTTGAAGAGTAGTAGATGACTCCAGTGCTGTGGCCAACACTGCCTTCCCTCAGCCCATAGCTCTGCAGATTAACTGGCATTAGTGCAAGCATTCACAGCTGCACATGGAATATTACAGAAAACACCAGGGCTCAGGCTTCCACTTGCATATGCTCATTTGCCTACAAATATGGCTAGAGCTTTGTTCTGGTTTCCTTTTTTCTTATTTCCCCCCCCCCCTTTGTATTTTTTCTCTCTCTCGAAAATGTACAAGTAAAAGTTCTGATCATTGTACAGGACCACCCTTTTTATCTCCATGTATCTGCATTAAATCAAACCTTTCAGGGTGTGTTCTAAAGACTCACAAACTACTGTGGCCATATTTGTGAATTTGGAGGTCCCAAGTGACTCTATTCAACCTTATAAAACACACACAAGTGTATTTTCTCTTTTCTACCCTGAATTAGGTTTGGTGGAGAAATCATGTCATCAGACTTCATTAATGGTGACTATTGGATATGCTCCAATTGAGAACATCAAGCTTTACTTTCCCTTTGGGTTCAGTAATATCCATTCCTCAGACTCATTGCAGTTCAATGTCTTTACTCAAATCCTGAGTATGGTCATCTTGGTGAGTGTTCAGAGATTAACTTGGGTGTCTCAATCTAGAACTATAAATTGATGCTTATTTCCTTGTTCTCTTACATATTACTGAAGAATATTTCTATATTTTGCTGCAGACTCTCATTCTGTGTAATTTTTTACAGTTTTCACCATTTTCTCTTGGATCATATTTGATCCTGAGAAGGAAGCAGATTTCTTTGCTGAAAGAAAGGAATTTTTGGTCTTTTTTGGTTTATATTCCCTGTAGCCTCTGCATATTTATAACACCATTCTGGGGTGGGTTTAGCTCAGTGTGAGACTCTTTTTTACCAGCTTTTAATCTTTACTTGAAACAGAAGTGCCACGTATATTTTGAATTTAAACCCCTTCAAAAGCTAAAAGATGGTTTTGGCCCACTAATAGGTAGTAGTTTCAAAAGGTTAAGCTGCCTGGAAAATGTGACAAGATGTACTTATAAAATTAAGGATGAAACCAGCCTGTATAAATTCAGGTTTTTGATGTACATTTTAAATGTACCTCATCATGCAATTTTAAATCAGTTTTCTATGCTGGCATCCAGAACTGGCATAGATGACAGGCAGCTGCTGAGTCCAGCTCTTGTTTGTACTCCTGCAACCTTTACAGAAATGTCATGGCTGGGCAGAATGTTTGGTGCATTTGAAAGAACTCTTCTTCCTCTGAAAGGCTGCATGAAGAACATCTCAAAATTAAGTAGGTTTTCCCACTTTGGACCTAATCTTGTACATAACAGTCTGAAACACCAGCTTGGTGTTGTGACCTGCATTACACAAGCCCCGTGATGCTGGAGTGTCCTGGTTGCTACCAAACCACTGATCCTGCACAGTGCTTTCCTTCTGGCAGTGAGTTCAGTTCTTCCTCGCTGAGGAGGGACACTGACCTTCCTCCCTCTGTGCTCCTGAAGGAGAGGCCACCAGCAGGGAATTGGGCTTAGTCCTGAGCATGCAAGTGCTGGCTTGGAGGGAGAATCAGGAATTCCACCAACAGCTACCCAATTTCATCCTTTGGCTGCCTTGGCTTTGCCTGAGAACATAAGGAGAGGCAGCAAAGAGCAGTTTTGCAGCACGCTGGGACACAATCCAGTTCTGGATGGATTCTGTGTATTGCTGCAGGGAGCTGTCAAATTGTTGTGCCATTGCTGGTTGTACTGTTTTGCTTGAGGATGTGTTCAGATTCTGTCTAAACAATAATTAAATTTAATTTGCAGGAGATGGCTGAATGTGTGGAAAGAGATAAAATAATCAAGGACACGATTATTCACAAAATCAATAGGAATTCTAATAGCCTTTTAAAGTACCACTTCATTTCTTTCATAAAGCTGCTGGATTGTTCATATTTCATATTTTCCTCCTGTACAGGTCAATTAAATTTTAGGTAATTAAATGCACTTTTTCACTCTTACTTGCCTTCAAAGGCTACTGTACATCACCAGTTTATATAAACTACACTTGCACAGGCTATTTTTAACTTTCCATACTTGAACAAAGTGCCTGGCTGTTGACCTTTGCAGGGTCACACCTGTGCATATTACTGAGTAATAGCCAATTTTGTTGCTCTGATCTGTGTTTTACATGTTTGATTAAACCTACAAGCTAATCTGAATTAATTTTATTTGAAGATACAGAATTATTTTTGTTGGAAGATCAGGCAGGTGTGTATTAACAAATCAGAATTTTTTGCTAGGATTCACAATTACTGTGCTTAACAATTTAAAGAGGAAATATCATTATTCTATTATTTTGTGAGTTTTTAATGCTAAAATTCATTTAAAAATTTGCAGCACTTCCATGTATATGAAGATCTAAAACAGTGAAGCTCTTAATTTAAAAATATTAAACCATGATAATTTCAGTGCAGTATAACAGATTAAAATCTATATTTATGCATGTACTAATGACACCTAATTGTTAGATACCTGCTGCTATTGTCTTCACTTTCAGTGAATGTCTAAATGGATTATATAATATATAAATATTTTCAGATCCTCTATTCAACTATGAATTCATTTCTTTCCACAGGTCTACTTGCCAGATAGAAACAGGCCCCAGAATAAGAGCATATAATTAAGTTTATGCATTTTATTTATAAAATCCAATTATAAAATGCAGAATGATTCGAAGATTAACATACAGAAATATATTTTTTTTCATGAGCTATTAAGCATCAAGTTATTTAATGAAATGGTTGGGCATGAAGATGGGCAGAACACATAGTCCAACTAAGGCAATAGACTGCAGCACTGCTGTTACTGTCAGTCATGGGTTTAAAATACTCCTCATCACAAACCTTTCTGTCAGCAACCTTGAATTAAATTCCACAAGGCTCCTAATTAACACAGAAATGTACAGTAGCCTCCTGGAACTGGATATTTGCTACTGTATGAAGGACTTGCTAAATCTTGCATTGATTTCATTTAGAGATGAGCTCTAAAGTAAGAGCTGCAAGTTAGTGTGTGTGTGTTATTGTTACTAATATTATGCTGCCTGCATGAAAATTATTTTGTTTGGCACTGTCAAAGCAAAACAAACAACAAGCCCTCATGAAACAAGATGATTTCTTTTTGCTAGATTACCAACACAAACCTCCCTGATCTTCCAACAAAAATAATTCTGTATCTTCAAATCCAAGAGCCATCTGCAGAGGGCTCAGGCACCACAGAATATTGAATGCTTCAATTTCCTCTCTGTTACTACATCACAGTGCTCAAGGCCACTTCAGTGTCTATTTGTCATGCTTGTGAGCACCTGAAATCTGATTTTTCTTACTCACCGTGCAGCCTCCGCTAACACCAATATAGAAAGATCCATAATGGGATTGGAAAGTTTAGTGAACACGATACTTAATCAGTGCCATGAAATTTGTTTTAGCTATACTTTCATACGCAATCAGAACAGGAGGTACTATTTTAATTTTCCAAGGTGACACAGAGTTATTAGAAACCTATCCTTACATATTGAGGCAAAGTGGGCCGTAGGTTTCATTTCCACCTAAAGTGGGAGCATAATGGAGTACCAATCCTGAAAAAAGATTGGGACTGGGACATTATCTGGTGCAATATTCCAATTCTGCTTGGTAGTTGACTTGACAGGGATTCACAAGGAAGCTCAAACCATGTACCATATATCATCAAGTAGCCTAACAGGAGGGGGTTTTGTTATTTTCCTTGGTCAGCACTGCAATTTCCCTTTTCCTTCCAGGCTCCTGAGCTCTCCCTTTCCTTCCCAGGCCTGTGTGAGGTTCAGCTGCTCTGCTAACATTTGGCTGTGGAACAGTAGTTGTGCAGGGGGACCTGCTCAGTGGAAATTGCAGAATGTGCTGTTTTCAGCTAAGTTACTGAAATGTGCATTTCAATTCTAGGTCTTGGGAGAGGAAAAAGGAACAAACATACCAAGCAGAGCATCTTTTCCACTTCCTTCTCCCTGTGCAGGCCTGGTCTTGCTCAGCAGGGACGGAGCAAGATACTCTGCTTGTCTCTTTGTGGAAGTGAGCTGGTAGCAAACACATATTATTTGTTCATAATTTCTTAGCTGATGTCCCCCCCTTCAAATTATTCTGCATTATTTTGATAATTTTCTCAGTTTGGAATACACAAAGATGTTCCCTCTGTTCCTGCTCCTTTCCACACTGGTCAGTTCTTGTGGGGTTCAGGTAAAGGTTGATCTGGAAGCGCATGCACAGAATGGGGTCTGGGTGTGTGTGTAGATGTTGATCTTTGTATGCATTGTGATTTTTATTCAGCATCTGAATCTTAGCAAATTTTCCCCCATAAAGCCTTAGTTTCATTTTCAAAGATGCAAATCTTGCTGAAAATCAGATGAGTTTGGATATTGAGAGGTAAGTTCCAGCAATTCCTCACTGTACAGTTTTAGAAGGTTTTGTCTTTGCCTGTGGCAGAGTAAGGGACTAGCAGAGCTGACAAAAGGAACCAGAGCTTCACCCCCCAGAACCAACTGTCTAGTGCATTCTTTGAAACTGCTACTGATATATTTTAAGCTGTATTCTCAGTGCAGGAGCAGTGATACCTACAAGATTTGATCTGTTTCTGCTTCAGACAGAAACTTTCAGCAGATGGAGGTGGTGAGCAACAAATTCTGCATCACTGGTTTAGCGATTGCCCAACCTTGTCTTTTAATAGCTTTGATTTTCTGCATTGCTTTGACTCTTAATCTTTCTTTCTATTTTTTTTTTTAAATTTTTGGCAGCTGTTAAACTACTTGTGAAAGAGAAGCAGATCTGGAGGGTAATGGATTGAAATTATTAGCCTTTTAGAATCAGATGATAATTAAGCTAACATGAGAAGATGACTAACTATAAATAATGCCAGTGAAAATAAATTCACAAATTCTTATTTACATTATGGAGACCTTTGCACCCCTTTGTACTCTTTGAGGCCATAAGATCTCTAAAGTTCATAATGGAAATGAGAATAGGCCTTTTAAATAGGTTTAATTAAGAAACTTAACCATCTTAATTAAAACATTTTAAGAGTGGCGGTGTTTTCCTAACAGTAGTAAGGAAATATTTCAAGGAATATTTCCTGTGTATTATGCATCCTGGGGAAAGTTGGGCCACTTGAGGAGAGGCAAACACAGCATGAGGGCAGAGAGAAACAATTCCTGCAGAGAAGAGGATCTGCTCATTTGCACTACGTTGGTGACAGCTGCCATGTGCCAAAGGATTGTCTGGTGGGATGGAGGACACGGCAATGTTGTGGCATTTGCTGGAATGCAGAGGCTCCCCATAACGTACATTTTGTTTCTGTTCCATCTCATTGCAGAGGCTAAAATAAGCACTGCCATGTTTTATGTAGCAGAAAAGTGCTCTTTGTTTTTCCTCCTGCCTCTGGCCGGTTTAATCTCTGTTCTGAACAATGCAGGAATGTTGTGGGTTGCTGCTGTTGGCTGTTCCTCTTTGGGTCTGTCTTGTTGGCCACTGTTCCTGCTTCAGAGGGCCTGACCTATGCTTGGCTGCTCCAGGGTTGGTGTTTCACACTGCTGCAGATACTGAGCGTTCCAGAAACTGCCTCTTACATCAGCCAGAAACTCTCACTTATGCTGTTATCTTTCACAGCACCTGTTATTAAAGCCTGTCTTTTCCACTCAGGTTTTCTTTGAGCAGTGTGGTAAATAAAAATAATCGGTTGCAGTGGTAACAAAACAATGCAGAGTGGGCCTTGCTCCCTGCAGCCTGGCGTCTGTTTCCCATAGATATATCTTGAATCTCTTTGTTATACCTCTTACCACAATGCTAAAACTTCTATTGTGTGCTTCTGGTAGTCTCATTGTTGTATATGCATGTATTTAGCATGGTCCCAGGCTCCCATCACCAGCAGCAATACAGGTTCCTTAAATGTTACCCTTGAAAACTGCAGTGTCTTATAACTTCTTTTTATACTGCTGCTGGTATCTTTGGGAGATATTTATTAATAAATAAATAAGATACAGATATCCTCTCTCACTGTTACTTAGTTTGGCATTCACAATCATCTCAGTTCCCTTTCCATCATCTCATTTGCATACACATAGTAATTAAGACTATGTACTTCTCTACTTGTAATATTCTTCTAAGCTACAACTTCTAACAGATTTTCCGCCCAGCCAGCTGTTTCAGAAAAAATTCTGGGAAGTTCTAATAATCATAGAAAATATTGCCAAAAGGGGTCTCAGTGAAGTTTGCATCTAGTGTGGGGTTTGCTTTTCTTGGCTTTGCTTTAAAGGCTTGTCATGTCTGTGATATGCAACACCTCAAAAATAATTTTCTGCTTGTCATTTTCCATCATATGTTTGTGTGGTGCATTATTCCTGCCAGGTGTGGCACTACCAACATTTATACATTGAAATGCATCTTTTAAAGAACACTTTTCTATGAGTTAATCCCTGATTTTAATCAGGCCTCCAAAGTTGTCACCTGTAAATTTAAACATCATCCATACAAATAGTTAAAAGCTCTACTTATTCAGACTTGAGCGGTCCTTCTGATAGAAACAGACCCCTGCCTCTGACTGTTTATATTTTTGGAAATTTTATAGGTCTGTTGAGTTCCTACTTTCTTCAGGAATCTTTTTTGCTCCCCTCTTTATATGCATACCTGGATGCCTCTCATCTTATCTGGCATAATAGATCCTGGCACTGACCAAAAGTATAGGTTTTTCCTCTGAAGATCTTGCACTTTTCTTTTTATTTTATTCTACTTTCTTTCCAGAGAGCACTAAACTCATCGTTTCATAAAATCACAGGAAAAATTATATTGAAAAGGACTTTTTGAGTTATTCCATACATCTTCCATTTTCAAAGCAAGGCTGACTTCAAAGTTGGACCCAGCTGGGCCCTCGCTCTGTCAAGTTCTGAGGCTCTCCAAGGAAGAGGCTTCCACAGCCTCCCTGGATGACCTGTTCCAGTGCTTAACCATGCTTGTGGTGAGAAGCCTTCTTCCTTAAGTAAAAGAAAATAAAGATTCAATTATTGCAAGTTGTGATTTTTACTGCTTGTGCTTTCATTGTGTGTCCCTTGGGAGAGCCTGGCTCTATCATCCTGTGTAGCTGCTGTGACACTGCTGTTGGATTTCCACCCTCTTGGTTTTCTTGTCTCTGCTTTAACCACCCCTCTTCCCACAGCCTGTCCTGGGTGTCCTGTGTTCCAACCCTCTCCCTGTTCCAATGGCTCTCTGCAGTGATTATTGTTGCTAAAGTCACCTTTGTTTCTAATATAAAGGATTAATTTGACACTATAGAGTGAAATGATCCTTCTGCCCTTTATTTTTTGCTGTTTGGTAAAGATGTTATCCTCCTCCCATCCTGCATCTTTTCACCTGATACAGAGTTGGTATTTTGGATTAAAACAAGCTCTGAGAGTTTGTGTTTTCTTTACTTATCTGTTTGGAGGCTTCATTTCATTTTGCTGCTTTTCATACCAAAGATTTTCCCTAGGAAAAGTGAGCTTCATGACACCCTTTCAGGATAGAGCACAGCTGTCTGATCTTATCTGGGCCTGACAGATGCCTACCCTTCCCACCAAGCTCCACTGTCTTATTGAAAGAATTACCTGTTTCTGCAATCTTTGCATTTAAAAATGATCTGCATACATATGCTTAGAAAGTAGGGCTTATTTTAATAATGTGAAGGAAACACAATAAGATGTTGGAGAGAGATGCCATAACAAGTAGAATTACTTTTATCACTTCCTTGTACCATCACCCATTTCAGTGTAATTGTCTCATTTGTATTGACTTCTCCTTTGGAAGAGCACATAGCAGTTTCCAAATGTTTAATTAAAACCTCACAACACTTCTGTAATGTGAATGTTGTAAATGAAAGAGGAGATAAGGCCTTTCTAAAGCAACTTTTGTCTGAAGTATTTTGTTACATTTTATCTATCACCAAAACAGGGATTGCTTTCTTTGGTGCACCATAGTTTACTTGTATCAAGATGTCAAATCCTTGCAAAGAGGGGGATTTCTTGGCAACATGGGGAGTATCCTCCATGGTGGGCTACTGGTTACTCTTCTTTATTCATCCATGCCTTCCTCTTCTGAGGAATTCTGTGCTCCTTGCTGTATGACGTCAAAAGTGGGGTGAATCTTCAAGGCTTCTAAAACTTCATATTATATTGCAACAGCTAAATGATTTAACTTGAAATAAGAACCTGGGTTGCCTAGGTATGAATGTATATTCAAATTTTGAGAAGGCTTTAAAAGAAATATATCCACAGGAGCCAGTTTGGTTCTTCTCACTATTAAGAAATGGCCTTTTTTCCCCCCCCTAAGCTTTCATGAAACTCTATGGTATTTTTCATCCCAGTAATAGTTTTTTTTCTTCCCTCACAATCCTCATATTGATTCATTAGAACCATTTTTCTTCAACCTTCAAAGGTTTCCTGGTATAAGAGATCTCCCAGATCTTGCCTTTGTAGCATGCTGTCTATTTTAGCTAATTTTATATAAATTCATTCTCCTCACCTTGTATTATCCAGTAGGTCTTACTATTAATCAAGACACCATTTTCTTTTTTCGAAGGTGTTATTTGGGCAGTCAGTTTAGGTTTGATATAAATTTTGGTGATATTCTCTGAATCTAGTGTCAACAGTCTCACAGTGCAGCGGGCCAAAGCACAGAAACACAGCAGGGACTGCTCATACTCTGGGCTCTTTTACTTGTCTGCTCTGATGAACTTCCACTAATGAATCAACCTCTTCCTTTCTTCTCTCTCCCTTTTCCCCATCCTTTCGCTCCCTCCATCTCCTCCTGTGTTTGGCATTGAGGATATTGTGCAGGCCCTGAGCAGAGGAGCTCACTTTTCATTTTCCCAAGCTTTCCACCCACTTCCCTTCTCTCCTGCCAATGCACACACATGGTGCATTCATCCACATCAGTATGCTGCTGAAATCTTGGAGAGATAGATTTGAAAAAGGAAAAGAAAAACATTAAATACTTGTACTTTAAGATGGCTATAGAAGAGAACTTCCATTTTAATGTTTGCAGTTTGTTGCTTAAATTAGTAACAAAAATACTGTTTATTTTAGCAAATATAATCACATTTTGCAAACAAATACAGATTTTTGTAACGAAGCAGATTTTCCATGAAAGGGAACTTCTGTTTTGTAGAACAGAAATGAAAATAGAAGCTAACATATGAAACTACTTTGACTTACATTATGATTAATTCATAAATAACCAAGAACTATGTTCAAATGCTTCTTTAAACTTAACCAGTAAGATCAAACAACATGATTTATTCACTTTGCTTGGTGCTGTTTTTATACAGTGATGTAGCAGGCTAAGTAAAATGATTTATACAAAGTACCATGCTTGGATTATTTTAACAATAATTTAATAGGATCTGAGACCAAATGGTGTATATCTCACTGTTTCTGCTTTATTCATGCATCATGTAAATTGAATAGCCAAGTGTTTACAGGAAAACAAAGCTGAGGTTGGTATCAGGCATGCCTCTGTTCATACATACAGAACAGAATGCACTCACAAATAAGTCAAACCCCAATATCTGCAGAACAAGAGGTGGTTTGGCACCTCAGGAAAAACTCACATTATGCCAATGCCTTGCCATCAAGCAGGGTACTTACTCTCAGACACCCTCAAGATTTTGACTTGTATATTTGTGCATGCCATGAATAACCTTGCTCCATGATTAAAAAGATAGTACTGATAAGACACACAAGCTCATACAATAAAAACTCAGTAAAACACCAAATGATGATGAGCTCTTTATATGTGCAATCTGAGCCCTCAATTAATCAGTGTCTCCAAAAATTAAATTATTTTTCCCTTGATTTATGGAAAGCCCATTGCAGAGTAACAGCTCGATTTCATTTTTTTTTTCTCCTGGGGTAGAGAAGTTTTACATTACAAATACATTTCAGCAAAGTGAAGGATTTGTCCCCAATTTTCCTCATTTAAATACACAGAGTTACACATACATAAACATTCCTCAGAGAAATCACGGTTATAATTGCTTTGGATAGACATTATCTGTCTATACCATAAATATTTGGGCCACAGTGCTCTGGGGTCTAATTTCTGCCACAATCAATGAGTGTTGCTGAAACTCCTGTATTATTTAGTAATTTAAACCCTGAGAAAATCTTCAAGCCCAGTTGAATTCAACAGTTTATCCTGAGTAAAAAGAGAAGAATTTAATAACACTGAGCCACATTAAACAGGAGACAAGGCCAAGCTGTTAGGGGCTGCTCCTGCTTTTGTCATTGAAAAGCATTTTGTATAAACCCTTTACAAAATTAGGGAGCTAAAATCCCTTTTAAAGGGAGAGCATCAAATTCCTATAGGATTGTAGAAATTATTCATGAGGGTTTCAAGTTGTGAGATTTCAGCTCTTACTTTGGTACAGATGTGGACTTCACATTTTACACTCGTTTCCTTCAATAACTAAGTGTAAAGATATCTCATTAAATCCAAATATACTTCATTTGCCAAGAGCTACACTAAAAACTCATAAAACTGCAATAAAATCACAGCATTTTGAAAACATGAAATAAATAATTTTGGCTTTCTTACAAACTCGAAAATTCAGAGCATAGTCGATGAAATATTTTCCTAAAATTGTTTGTAACTGCATTATGTTTTGTCATTTTAGGGTATCGTATGAAATGATACAGCTAAACGAATAAGTGAGTATTAATTGTCTATAAAGAGGTCAGATACTTTGGTTTAATGTGTTCATAATAATGTAGGGCCTAACTATAAGATCAGCTTTAATTGCAGAGCAAATAACTTTTTAAAAGACAATTTTTCCAAATTGATTTAAAAAAATCCAGGAAGATATGTTTGTAGAACTCTATACCCACAACCAGAGACTGACACAACACAAAAATTAAAAAAACCCACTTTATACAAAGCTGTGAAGAGTTCCAGCTTTGCAAATCAGTGCCAAAGCAAACAAAGACTATGATCTGGCAGCAATTGAAAGTTCCTCATTAAAAAAAGATTAATGATAGATACCTTCTAAAAGCAAAAATCTCCTCTCAATCCAGGAAAATACAGCCTGTAGATTTTAATAACTGAAGAGACTGACGTGATGCAGAATTGCTGGGGCTTTGCTTGGTATTTTTCTTTGTTAGAATTCAAAGGAAGAGCTTATTGCATTTCTATTGGTACAGCAGATTTTTTCTCATGGTGCTACAAAAATGGCCACTGTGTGTTGGGCAGGGGAGAAGGGAAACTAAAAAGGTGAAGTTGTACACCACGACCTTGCTCTTGCCAAGTTCTTCATAACGACTGCCAGAATCTGCTTTGAGCTTTGCAGGGCGAGAAGAGAAAACCCTGCACAGAAAAGTGCTGCTTCTTCAGCCCCCCCATTTGGCCAGAGCAGCAAGGCTGGCCAGGAGCACAGATGGCATCAGGGAAGGAAAAAGGAGACAAGTTCTCCTTGCAGCACTTCTTGGAGTGGTACAGCTACCAAGCTCTCAAAGAGTACAGAGTGCCTCCCAAAGTAACAAGTTAAAGCCTAATTAATTACATTATAAATAGCTACAGAAAACATTGCAAAATTAACCTCTGTGTTTCTTAAAATCCAGCATTACTGGGGTTTAAGATTTTAGCCTGCTGCTTCACTAATGTCCAAATCTGAAAACAGAATATGCTTATTTGCCTTTTAGAGTTACTTCTGAAAAAAAATATACACGTTAGTAAACTGAGGGGAGATAAACAACCTCAGCGATGTACAGGCCACGATTATGGAAGGACCTGGGTGATGGGTAGAAGCCCTTGGGAAAGCCTCCTTGCCAGATTTAGGAATATCCCGTGCTATTTAAAGGACTGGCACGACTCACGCTGTTAATAAGAAAGGAGCATCGCTTACACTGCGCCTCTCCCCTTTCTCTCCTGCGCTGGCTGCGTCCCGTGCCTCTGTGCTCTGCGCCTGTGCACAGCCAGAGGCGCTGCTTTCACTGGAAGTTTTCCGACTTTCTGTGAACACCTCAAAATAATCTCCCAGCATGGTTGAGACCTCTCAAGCATGTCAGCTGTCGGCATCAGCCCCTGTCCCCAAGGTCTGGCGTGCAGCTGGAGGAGTGGGCGGCAGCGCTGCGTGCAGCCCGGGCTGGGCTGGAGGCGTAGGGCACGGCGTGTTCATGACAGCTTCCCCTGACAGGGGACACTGTGTTTGGAAGTTCAAGTTTCATCATGCGACACAGGTTTAGGAGGCATCAGGATCAGGGCTTGGCTGCTGAGCCTTAACATTTCCCGCGCTAAAATAGCTGCAGCACCAGGTGCAACCGTCTCAACAGAGGCAGTGAATTTCAGTTGCAAAACACCCTGAAAAAAACCCCTCACAATATGAAACAAAGTGCCTAGGCTTAAAAAGTAATTCTTTTAGCACTATGCTATCTAAATGTAAACATGCAGCACGAGTGAGGCGATGTTACCCAGAGCAGTGGTACAGTCAGAGCAGGAGTGCTGCGAGACCTCAGCCTGTTCAGAGTCCGGTTACGGCTGGACCAGGTGATGGTTTCTCTTTTTCTCGGTGCTGTTCGACGGACAAAAACACAGGTTAGGAGGCACCAAGGACAGCACTAAACCCTTGGCCGGCTCAATCCCAAACCTGCGGGGGATATCAATAACCTCCCCAACGGAGAGCTCCAAGAGAGGCTCTCGGAAGCCGGCCCTTACCCGCTGCCGCTGCTCGCTGAGGCAGAAGGTGCAGATGGACCGAGGCGCGGAGGCACCTGGTGGCGAGCGGGGCTGGGGGGGCTGAGCGGGCTGCGGGCAGGGCTGCGGGCAGGGCTGCGGGCATGCAGCGCAGGGCTGCGGGCAGGGCTGCGGGCATGCAGCGTAGGGCTGCGGGCATGCAGCGCAGGGCTGCGGGCATGCAGCGCAGGGCTGCGGGCAGGGCTGCGGGCATGCAGCGCAGGGCTGCTCGGCGGCCGCCGCCTCGTCGTGCCGGCGCCGCTGCAGCAGCAGCACGTTGGCCAGGTGCGAGATGTAGCTGGAGGCCAGGCGCAGCGTCTCCACCTTGGAGAGGCGGCGGTCGGCCGGGCGGGTGGGGATGAGCCGGCGGAGGGCGCCGAAGGCCGCGTTGACGCTGTGCGTGCGGTCCCGCTCCCGCGCGTTGGCCGCCGCCCGCCGCCCGCCGCCGCCCCGCGCCCGCCGCCGCCGCCCCGCGCCCGCCGCGCCCCGCGCCTGCCCCGCGCCCGCCGCGCCCCCGCCGGCCCGCATGGCGCCCAACGCCGCCCCGCCGCTCCATCACTTTTATGCGCGGCAGGTGCCGCATCGCCCCTGCTCGCCCGTGTCCCGCCGGCCGCGCTTGGCGGCTGCTCCCGGCCGGGGGCCGCCGCCGCACCTGTCGCGGCCCCGGGCTCGGCAGCGGCTCCGGGGAAACCCCCGCTCCTCCGCCTCCCGCTGCCGGGGGGGCTCGTCTGCGGCTCCCGCATCCAGCGGTGACACCGATGCTCGTGGGGCGGACAAACCTCTGCGGGTTTTAGCCATTCTGCGCTCCCGTCTTCCATGTCTGTTCCAGCCGCGTGTATGCATGCGTGTGGGGATGTATGTCACAGGATCGTTCAGGCTGGAAAAGACCTCAGACATCATGGAGTCCAACCTTTGGCCGGCTGAAAAGGTGATGACCTTGCCAGCTAAAGCATAGCACCGAGTGTCATGTCCAGCTGTGTCTTCAACACCTCCAGGGGTGGTGATTCCACCACCTCCCTGGGCAACCCCTTCCAATTCCAATTTCATGTGATGAAATTCTTCCCGGTCCAGCCTGAACCTGGAGCTATGTCCTCTTGTCCCTTCACTAGTTGCCTTGGAGAAGAGGCTGACCCCTACCTGGCTACCTGGCTACTACTTCCTTTGAGGTTATCTTTTGGCTGGAGTGATAGATCAAGCATGGAGGTGGATTTCACCACCTTCCCCAGGCAACCCTAGACACATACAAATCCAATTTCTCATTCTGTTCAGAATGAGTGTCTGCCTCAATCATTTACTTATTAAAAGGTCATCATAAGCACTAATTGATTGCACCTCTTTTCTTCATAGAAATTTGACATCCTGTCTGAGCTCAGAGACTTATGAAAGGTCATGGCACAGGTTTACTCAAATGAATCATCTCTACCTGATTAAGCAGCCCCTACTGACTCTTTTCCTGTGGACCTGAAAGCTTATTTGTGGTGACCTAGATATGAATCCTTCTTCCCAAATCAGGTCTGGATTAGCAGAGTCATATCTCTCTAATCATGGATGCACACACTGAGGGTCAGCAGCTGCTTAGATATGTTTGGCTGGATTCATGCCCTCTCAAAATGCAGCTGATATCAACAGGCAGGGCATCTCTGCAGTGCATTCCTCTGCTAGGATGGCAAAGTGCTGGTTTATGTTGGTTGCACTTTCTGTTTGGAAGTTGTAGGAAAAAATGGACCAGCACCTCTGTCAGCCTGTTGCAGCAGTGTCCTACCTTGGCCTATTAATGAGCAACACTTATTTAATGTGATTTTTCTTTCTGTTACTTGGGAGAAAGAGAGCGAAAGTCTTTTGATAACAAAATATTGCTGCAATAAAATTAGCTTGAGGTTGAGGTGTTTGATAGCAAAGGCTGAAGGA
This sequence comes from Lonchura striata, assembly GCF_050655825.1. Lineage (NCBI taxonomy): Eukaryota > Metazoa > Chordata > Aves > Passeriformes > Estrildidae > Lonchura > Lonchura striata. The sequence continues at coordinate 5,750,484 of NC_140709.1, read as the reverse complement.
ATGCAAGGCTGCATGGGCAGGTGTGTGCCATGCTGCTGATCCAGAGGAATTTCTTTGGGGTGAGAGCAGGATGTGGCCCTTCATCACCAGATGCTGGGGAAAGCTGTGTTCAAAGTCATGCAGTTTTTCTGCAGTTTGTGAATATAACCATATCCTACTCTCACAACAGGATATTCTATCTGCTTAACCTTTCAAAAAGTAAATGATCTAGAAAGTTCTGAAGTTGAATTTCAATCCTAGAAGGGCTGCTTCTTTGAAGTCTCCAGGTAAGCCTGCTCTATCCTCCATGCAGACTTCTTCCTTTTTGTCACCTCCAATATTTCTAGAATGAAATTCTTGACCAGACAAAGTCAATGACAAATCTACCATTGACTTTAATGGAGGCAGGATTTCACCCTTGATATGTTCTGGTGGCTGAGCAGTGGATGTAATTGATTCTTTGTCAGACTCACTCATTTGTTTAACGGTGTTTTCCTGTCCTTAGCATCTCAGTTTCTTTGGTTTTTTTTTCTTTTTTCTTTTATTACTGAAGGTAAACCAAAACAAAATCAACCCCCTTCAACGAAAAAAAACCCCGAGACAAAACTAAAACTGGTATTCTCAAAGTCAGAATTTATTGATAAACCAAGAATCAGAAAAGGAATGAGCAATACTCAGGAACAAAATAGATGCTGTATCTGCAGAGAAAACCAGAATGATTTCCTGTGACTTTACAGCAAAAGGTAATTTGGGGGTTAAGGACAAAGGGGTGGCTGAATGATTCTTGTTCTGTTTCCAAGGCAGTTGGAAATAGTAATGCAATAATTTTTTTTATTTTGGTTAGATAAGGAGTCTTGAAAGAAGACCAGAATGCTGGTGACTTTAATTACTAGGTTATTGATTGGGATAATATTTATGCAAGTGCTGGGGGAGCATATTCCTCGAGGAAGGTGTTATTTTGCTGTTATTTTACAATTTGCTGAATTGCTAATAGTGAGCAAGAACGAGACTGCATGAATGCAAAGCAGAAGAGTGGGCAATATTTTATGTGCAGTGATAACGTTTTGCCTGAAATTTGCCTTCGTGCTACATGGAGAAAGTTATCTGATATCCATTGTAAGGAGGCATTCAACAGTATTCAAAAGACTGGAAATATGAAGTATCTCACTGATTAGTTGCAGTCTAGTGGTTGGCATTTCTTTAATTTGCTTTTATTTTTTGAAGAACAGTGTTAATAGGAAATAAAAATAAAGAAGAATTCAGAAGAAGTCAATTTGGAAAAGCTATGCTTATGAAAAGAGCAAGTTATTTAGAGGCTAACAAAAGAAACAAATCTAAATTAGCAGTGCTGAATGTCTCTGGTCACAGCCAAGAAACCTTCCAAATGTATTTCCATTAAATAGGAAGTATAACACAATATTGTTCACTCGTTAAAAAAAAAAAAAAAACATTCAGGGAGAAAAATGCCTTTAAAAAGAAGTACTTGAATGTTTGTGGCCTCATTCTGTGCCTGCAGGTCACACTGACTTCAGTGAGACACTTGTTTATTCAAGAGCAGAAATATGGTAGTATCCTATGGACAAAATTTTTGGTGTTTTTCCCCAACTGTTCATATCTTTCTGCCTCACTCCATGGTGCTTCTTGCCACATGCTGTGTTTTTTGAAAGATTATACTCTGTTTGCCTTCTCCATCAAAGACATTACACATTTTTATTTCTGCATACAATATTGCTCACATGTATGAGGAGATATATCTGTGTTGTAGGCAAAAGCAGCACAGATCTTGTACAGCTTTCCAAACCACTTTGTCATTAACTGTTTTATTAACCAGGACACTTCTGCAGTGCTTACCTGATAAGGCAGGTGCATGCTGCACCTCAATCACATTTGACAGAAGGGGGAGTCCAGCTCTAACAAAGAGAAACAAATACAGGATGTTGATGGCTGGAAATGTCCACAGAGCTGAAAATAATATATTTGACAAAATGTTATCAATGATGTGTCTGTCTTGGGCTTCGGCTGGCTGTGACACCTACTGCTGTCCTTCACAAACCTGGGTGATGGAGTTGTCATTTTTATTGCAATTTTTAATAAATGTGACTGCCATAAAATACCTGTTGACTGAATAATCTTTCAAATAGCATTTTGCTCTACACACGTTCTTGAAGGGAGTGATTTTAAGGAGAAAAGATTGAGGAGCAGTCAAAATATGGGATGGTGTAAGAGAATTTTTTGGCGAAGGAGGACTTGCACAGAGCACGTTAAATGAGGAACGGTTAATCAAGAGGTGGACTTAAGGCTTCATGTGTTAAAATCCTGTCAGGTGGGATGGTGAACCTTCCAGATTGTAATAAACATCCTGCACACATTTGGAACTCTCAGTCTGCTACTGCAGTGCAAGTACCCAGGCAGGGGAGGAGCAGGAGCAGCTCTGCCCTGCACTGCTGGTAGTTGATTAATGTGGGACCTAACAAGTCCCTTCTTGATATTCCAGCCAGCCAGATTTAGCATGACACTTATCTCTTCACTTGCAATCTCTTCGCTTACAATCTCTGTTCTTCATCTGAATTGATCTGTGCCACGATTCTCCGGTGTGTTAATGAGTTTTCTGTGTGGTGGAGTGCTAGAGGCCTTGTTAAACGCCAGGGACATCCTGCCTACTGCATTTTATTTATACACCCACTCTGTTACTCTTGACAAAAAGAAGCCGAGTTGTTTATCTTCAGGTTTTTGACAAAAAATTTGTCTTACAGTAATTTTCTCTGCTCTGGCTGCCCACAGAGGCAAATCCAAATATATTATTCACCTGCTATTTCAAAACCATTTAAACTTGCCAAGTCTAAGTGGTGTTTTACACATTGTGCTCATACTCTCGAAGTTGTTATTAACTGCCTCAGAAGTAATTTTTGATTGTGGTTGCATTTAGCAGAAAGATGACAAGGCATGTTCTTTTCTCTGTCAGGCTGAAGTGATATAAGGACAATACACCTGCCCTTGAAAACAAAATGTTTTGGAAGCGATGTTTCTGCAGTCTGTTTTGTTCATTAAAGCTGCCAGAGCCCTCCCTTGCCTGCTGCTTTATTTCACTGCTTCTAAAATCCATCCTGACAGAGCTTGGTTAGTGTTTGGGAAGATGTTTTCTAGAACATTCAGCTGTTGTGCATGGTTTGGGAGCTGAGATCCTTTGCTAATCCATTTGGAAATCCCTGTGCTGGTGAGAAACCATACCTTGGATGAAGCTGTGGTGGCTTGGGTCTCTGTGCAGCTCTCCCACTCTCCTGTAGTCTGCCTCAAACATGAATCCATGCCTCAAACATGCACTGCAGAAGTGTGTTCAGCTTGGTTTTATAGGGAAAAGGGGCTGGGAGCAGCGCCCAGCAAGGTGTTATGCTCTTCAAAGCACCAGCAGCTTGTGCCCTCTGTCCACTTCCAGATGCTGTCAGATGTTGGTCAGCCTGTGGAATGCTTTACTCTCCACATCCCATTTTTTTGCCTTTTCAGAGACTAAGTGTTGCTAGGTCTGTTTTGCAATGCCCAGGTGTACCAGCTTGGATCACTGATGGAAATCCAGCTTTTCTGGAGCTTTCTAGGTCACTGAGAAGCAGAATGTATAGTATGAAATAGGCATTGAATCTTCACACAGACTCGTGTTTTTTTTCTCTCTCTTTTTTTTTTTTTTTTTAATAATAGTGGAATACTGCTGTAGAAATACAACTGAATTTTAGTTACAAAAAATAAAAACTCAGCTACTGTAATAATGAACAGGAACCTGAGATGTAGAATCATCCAGTTGTGTGGAACAACTATTGCAGACACTTCAAAATCCTTATTGCAATTTGATTTGTTCAATCTTCCCCTCCCAATTATAGTTACATCTGCCAAAAAAAAGCTTTTTTCATCCCATACTTCTACTTTTATGAATAGGACTATATTGCACAAGATTTTGTAGGTACTTTGAAGAATGTATTTCCAACAATAGCTTTAAAGTGCTTAGAGCTGACTAATCCAAAGATATCCAAAAGCCCATGAAAGAAATATAATTTATTGTATAATTACCACAGCTTCTGCAATATCACTGCAACTGAAGTTGTTTGTATGGTTTCTGTCCCTCTTCTCAGCTTCTAGAGTCTCCTCCTACGAAGATACTCAAAATCTGACATTCTTTAGATACTTCACTTTGTTCTCCTTAGTGCTTCAATTCCACATGAGCATTGCTGTTAGCAAAGACATCTCTGATCAGGATTTCTTAGTTCAAATTAGATTAAAGGACAGATTCAATTTCAGTCACTCAGGTTCAGGTCAGAACTGACTCTGCTGCCACCAGTTGAGTTATCTGTCCCTGCACCAGTGTAGCTGGTGGCATCATCAGAACAATAATAAGCTTTAAGCTGCCATTGGAAATACTTTATTGATCTCAGAGGCTGCATGAAGGTAAATTCTTCAATTTTTGCCAGATAAGTTGAAGTAGAATATATGTATGTGTATAAAAACATAAAGCTCTTTCAGTTTCAAATGTTTGTTGTAAAGAAGACAGTCAACTTTTCAGGGCCATGTGATTCTACAATTTATAATAAAATTGTCTCTATCCTGACCTTTTACTCACATTTGAGGCAGGGGTAGTAGATATTTTTATCTTCATGTGGATGTAGAAAGTTTTCTAAGAAGTCCCTTTAATCAATAACTAATTGAAAGTTTTAATGTGATAATTTCACAATCTGGAAAAAATAAAACCAAAGAAATTATCTACTTAAAACAGAATTGACTCTAAAACACTGTAATTGAAAAGAGTGTCTTGGAAGCCTAAATCCACAGCTGTTGGTGAAGATGTATTCTGTTGTTCTTTGGAGCTGAACTAATACAGTTTAATAAATAAGAGGTGAATTATAGCAAACACAGATTTTACAGTCTGAAAGCTTAAAAGAATATCCTGTTATGCCAAACAAACATGGAACAATGCCAGTATTATGCTTTTGGAATTAATTTCTAGCTCTATCAGAGTAGATAGTATAATGTAAAATAAGTCTGACTAAGATAGTTAGATTAAGGATCTGTGCAGACCATAATAATCTCATGTGTACTGTGAGTATAAGAATTAATTTTTTTAATGGTTTATAACCATAGAATCTTCATCTTGATCCTATTGCATGGTATGTCTTTTACACATATTAAAGACCGCACACCAAAGATCAAGCTTTGACACAGAAAACCCACTAGAAAGATTACTGACCTTTCTTGGGGTGCCTATGGGGACATCCCTTGGGAAAGATTAATGCTCATTAAGATTCCTGCTGACAGTTGGCAGACCAGGTGGTCCTGCAAAACACAGCTGAGGTCTCTCATCCTGAGTCTTTAAAGATTGTGCAGGTATGAAGTGGATTATTCATGCTCTGAGTTAAACCAAATTCTCTGTTTTAGTTTCAACAAGAGCTGTTTGCCTTGTGTTTTCTGCACATGCCCTGCTGTCTTCCTGAAATTTGCCCAATTTGCTCTTGACCTTGCAGCACAGTTTGGAGTCTTGTAGAACTCTTCTTTTGTGTTTCTCTTTGGTTTAAAATAACCAGAGTTTCCAGCTGCATTGTGGGGTTCCCTTGGCTGGAATGGACTACTGCCCAGTGTCCAAACCAGTGCTCTTCCCTCACAGTGCTGCTGCTGGATCTTTCCCGGAGATTTACAGACTTTCCTTGCTGGAAATACTGACTCATGTCGCAGGCTGTCCTTGCTCACTGCAGACTGTCCCTAACTGCTCTCTGCCCAAGGTTCCTGCTTCACACTGGGCCAGCAGACATGGCCAAGGTGCTTCAAACACTGTCCCAAAACTTGGCTTGTGCATGATCTCAGCTTTCTTGGGAACTGTGAAAATGCAGATCACATAGGACACAAGGAAACTTGAGGTCCTGAACTGAGTGTGCCTGAAGGAGAGCTGCCTGGATTCACAAATACACGGCACCACACCTCTGTTATGTGCAAAGTAAGTCCTGCATTGTGGTTTTCACATGCACTCTGAACAGAGAGAGACTTGGCTTTCTCAGGATTTCTCCTGAGAGAAGCCGTGAGAGAAGCAGAGGAAAGAGAATCAAAACAATTCTTATCTCATTCAGTGTTTGTGTCCATGTGGAATGTGTTTTGGAGATTGTTTACCCAAGGTGATTGCTTGATTGGATTCTGGGGATGATGTTTTAGATTCATTGACCAATTGGATCCACGTGTGTGTTGGGACTCCCAGGAGAGAGTAATGGGTTTTCTAGTTAGTTAGCTAGTTAGTGATAGTTCTTGTTAGTGTAATATAGTTATAGTATAATATAGTTTAATAAAGTAATTAATAAGCCTTCTGAAATCATTGGAGTTCAGCCATCATTCTACCTTCGTCGGGCATCCCAGCACCGACACTGCATTTTTGTTAAAAAGCTCTCTAGTTAAGTGATTAAACTTATGGCTTTACTAAAGCCATTCTGGAATGGAGATTTTTAAAAATTTAACCCTTTTGAATGAATGACATTTAAATTCATTTATTGCTTTGGTCAATTCCATCTAAACCCCCGCTGCAATCATTGATGTTACATACAGGGAGAGAGCCAACGGTGTGTGCATGGGTAGAGCACATAAAATTTCTTGGTGTGTCTATTGTCAGTTCTCAGTTTGCCATCTGTACTTTCTGTTTCTTTTGGACACTTTGGCAGTGTAGTATTTTATAAATTTTATAAAACAACATTTCCTTTTATATCAAGAATACTACCAGAACCTTGTAAAAAGGAATTCTGCTCTTGTGTCTGGCATTAAGAAAGTGTGGTTAAAGAAACTTCAGTTTGACATATCCATCAACTATATTGAAAATTATTTCATAGAGGAAATAATGGCTTTCTGCTGAGATCATTAAAATGAAATTCTTGACTTGTCTTGGTACCTTTGAAGGTGTGGAGAGGCAGACTTGCACAGTTCTGTGCCTGTTAGGCACATATCTGCATGCTGACCTGCCTTCCAGGCAGACCTGAATAAGTTGCTTGCCTGAAAGGTGCTGTACAAAGGCTCATAACTCACTTTCCAGGCAGACAAGAACAGGTACTTGTCTGGGAGACAGCCCTTTGTTGATAACCTGCCTCCAAGGCAGATCTGTCTAGTTATCTCTGCTGTCTTTGAAGCAGCTCCACACAGAACTGTGTGTCCTTAGTGGGCTGCCTGCCTGGGAGGTACTTGGGCTGATCATCTTCCTTCTAGAAAATCCTGAGCAATTAGGTACCCCAAACAGCATCTCTCCAAAAGGGACATTTACAATGTGAACTGGCAAATGTGTTTAGTTCTGACTGATCACTCTGTCTGGTGTTCTGTATTAACCTCCCATGTATAAGGACTGTAACAAACATCCCTCTCCCACGTTCAGAAAAATAAAATAAAGAGCTTGTCAAAAAATTCTGCTAATATAGCACAGAGCTCACACATGCTGCTTTCTGTGGCAGTAATCAGGCTGCCAAACTTGCTGAAGAGAAGGAAGGGAGTAGGGAGAATTTAAAAAAAAAATCAAAATTGCTATGCTATGTTGAAGGACTAAAGGGAAGGTGGATACTGTATTTCAGTGTTCAGTCTTAAAAATGGCATCTAATTATTATGTCAGGGATCCAGTTCTCAGCCACTTACACAACATCATAAGTGCTACATGCTCATTTCTAATCAAAGAAATACTTTATTTTACTTGAAAAAAAGAGTAATTACTGGTGAACTGTAAAATACAATTTTGTTTATTTTCCTTTCTTAGGGAAGTTGAGATTGCAAGTCAGATATTAGACTTGAGAAAAAATATTCATATAACTCAAGGCCATCAACCAGCAGCAGTTAAGTCACCTGATAAAGGATGGATCAGCTATTAAACAATTTTATGTTTGGTGCAATATTGTTGTGTAAGTATATCAGTGTAATTCTGCAGAAGGTTGGTTGCAGTTGGTTATAATCACTCTGGCAGGCATGGAATGAGCCCAGAATTAGCCTCTTATTTTAGTTCTGCTTGTGTTTTGTGGAGGAAGCCGGAATTTTACTTTAGATATGTTAGTCCTGGATACAGTGTGACACATCCCATGTGTTTGGAAAACATTATGTTAACTCAGGAAGTGCAGCAGCTCGTGGTAGGTACTGCAATACCTGTTGGTCTTACTCTGTTTCTTCCTGTAGTCTAATCCAGTCCAGGACTAATATCTGCTGTCAGGGATAATTTCTCCCTCTCTCAGTCCCCCTAAATCTCCCAGCTGGGGCTCTTTGCATGAAGAGCCCTTGGGGGTGGTGCACTCTGTCCCAGCAGAGGAGTGTGGCCACCTCAGGCAGAGTGCAGGAGCACTTTGCTGTAGGGAGACACATTTCCAGTGCAAGCTGCTCCCAGCTTGTGGCTGGCCCAGTGTGATTTCCATCATACCCCTGGATGCATGGAATGTGGCATTTCTACTGCACAATTCTGCACCTGGGCTGGGAGGTAAGGAGGATATTCCCCCTCTCCTTATAGGCACTCAGGTGCCTCTGTATCACAGAAGAAACTTGATTAAAAAAGACAATTTTGTACTTGGAAAGGAAAGCAGTGAATTTTGTATTAGTGCTTTAGTTCTAATCGAGGCTAGTTTTATAGCATGGAGAGGCTTTTTTCTCACTCTTCTGCCCAAATTAATTTCACTCGTTGGGCATGAGGAATAGAAATTAGGAGCCTGAAGTAATGCTGTGATATCCAGAAAGGTATGATCCCCTTTATTTTTTCTCTCATCTTTCTTTCCCTCAACCTCTTTCACCCCATCTTTATTCCAGCACTTTTTGACTAATGATTGTGGCTGAAGAAATTGAAATCTGCTTGTGGGTATTTCTCAAGTGCACTAAGTTTGTCAGCTAAATTATTCATTGTGAAACAGCTCCTCAGAGACAAGGACTATACTTAGTGTAACAGTGACCAGAGTGGACCTTTGGATACTGCCACAACAGTCAGATGCAGCATTGACAACATTCACAGTTCCAAAGGAGCACAAATGACAGCACAGATCTCTCCATCACACATGGCTGAGGTGCAGCTGAAAAGCAGGACCTGCTCATGAGACAAGAGCTGGGGGCTGGCAGGGAAGCAAATGTCCAGTTACAAATAAAAGTAAGCAAGTGCTAAAATGTAGTGAAACTGGGTATAATATTTGGGTGTAGGATATTTATTTAAATTCTGCCTTTGTGGAACGTGGCTGTGTCCAATCGCTTTCCCAGCCTGTAATGAATCAGGGTAACTTTATTGTTCATAAACCAAACTAAGACTGTTGCAAGTCACCAGATGTCCTGGTGCTATGTGCCACTAACTGGGGTGGCTTTTGATCAGCAGGACTGAAACCATTTTAGTTCATATTTTGCTTTCTGCAAGACCTGGAAATGTTTATAATAAAATGACATGCTGTTACCTATGTATTAGTCAATAATAGGTGGCAAGATACTGGTTCAAATATGTTTAAATAATTTTTGAGTAATTTGAATAGTACATTTGAAACATAAAAGTTTATTGAAGAAAATGTACAAATCTCAGGTGTTCATCAAGGACTTTGAAGGGATTCATAGGAAGGAATTATTTCGGAAGAAATTCTTCCCTGTGAGGGTGAGGAGGCCCTGGCACCAATTGCTCAGAGAAGCTGTGGCTGCCCCATCCCTGGAATTGTTCAAGGTCAGGTTGGATGAGGCTTGTGGTAGTGGAAAGTGTCCCTTCCCGTGGCAGGGAGTGAAACAGGATGAGCTTTAAGGTCTTTTCCAGCCCAAACCATTCTATAATTCTATCACTTTCCTTTTATTGGTGAAGTGTACTTTTCTAACTCAGCATTTTGGAGTTTGCCAATTGTATTGCACAAAAATCCTCTGATGCTCATCTATGTGTATTTTGAGAAACATCAAGCACTAAAGAGAAGACTTTAAAAGGTATGGACAGAAAAAAAGAGATACTGAAACCCAGTGACTGTGTTACAGAACTGAATCTGCAGTAGACATGGGTAACCAAACCTCTGACCCTCCAAGCTTTAGTGAATTCAATAAAGGGTAACACAGATCTGAGCTCTCCATAGTTATTAGTTTTAGTTTTGTGATGCTGAAGTCCCTGCCAGGCTTTTGCTGGTATTGTCCATGTTCTTCATCTTTATCCTGCATAACAAAATATTTCCTCACACAGTATGCCATGGTCTCCTATATACAGCAAGAATGATGAGTGCAATTACCAGCTGGGAGTGAAGTGGAAAAACCTCAGCTTGTCCTCAGTTCATAACCCTTCACTGGATCAAATCAGACACTCAGGGCATTTTAGAAACTCAGGCCAGCTTCTTACACACAGCATTTTTTACCTTGGTCAAGGTTACTTTGTGGGGTGTGAATACCCATTCTGATGCAGTGGGTAGAGAGCAAATTGCCTGGAAGTGCTATTTTAGACATGAATGGAGAATATTTACTTCCCCCCTTTACTTGGGCCAGACTTTTTCTCAGGCATAATGTTTTCAGGGTGAGCTATGACCTGTTTTTCATTTTCTCCTGGCTATTTCTCTCAAGAAAATGGGTCTGTCTCTGTGATCCTTTCCAAATGAAATCCCACTGCTCATCCTGTTTTTAAATCAAATCAGCATTCCACCCCATCTCCGTTTTGCCACCTGAGATGTAATAATTTAAATGCTTTGGGAAGGAAAGACAGCCACTAAATGTAGTGATGGAAAGAAATGTGTTAGAGTGAGCATTAGTCCTACAAAATGCAGAAGTCCTGGATTCTGGATTCTTGTGATTTTGTGCCTTTTTTGGAGTTGCGTTATGACTAAGCTCTGATTCACGCTGTAGTTTTTTCTTGACAGGGACGTGAAGTTTATTATTGCTGTCTAAGTGTTTGTACTGATAAACTGTTAGGGATACAGGGCCTTTGAGCCTCTGCTGGGTTTAGTTAAACTAGCTCAAAGATTTAAAAACCACTGAGTGGACTGCCAGACACAGGCACACAAGCAAGCTGCTTGCATATGTTATTTTCCCCTGAAAATCCATGCAAAAAGCCTAACCCATCCATGCAAAAAATCCATGCAAAAGCCTAACTCATGTCACCCCTCCCTGTACACTTTCCATAGGCCCTGTTTGTCCCTGACATCCATTTAAAGCTGGAGCTAAGCCTGCTCAGCCTTTCCTCCATTGATCTGACTGACATCACTCATCAGTCTGACTTCTATGCACACAGCCTTTGCCTGTCCTGGAGCCTTGAAAATACTCCCAGCTGGTTTCTGTATCTTCAGCAGAGCTCTGGTTTTGACCTTGCAGTACCATTCCTCTGCTGCTTCTTTTCATTAAGGGTGGATCCATCCTTGTATAATTCTTCCTACCCTTTGCCCATTCTTCCTATCCCTGGCCTTTGCTGGATTTAAGCTCACCAGAAACACACAACACAATACCAGGCAGGCAAATCAAGGCATATTTTTCTGCAAAATAATTAAAATCATCCCCATTTCTAACACAGCACCTAAGGAATATATTTTCCACTTCCATGTGCTGAATTTGTCTCTCATCATCTCTGAATTACGGGCTCTCTTCTCTTGGTGCATGTCCAGGAGAGCACCTTGCCCAAAGGCAAAATGGCAGCTTTTGCTCACTCTGAGTTTACTTGGAGAGCATGAAAAAAATGTGCTACAGGCATGGCCAGCAGCTAAATGTCAAAATTTGGCTCTAAGACAATACTACTTAAACTATTTCTCTAAGTAAGTGCTCCTTACATAAGGAGGGATTGAAGGATCAGACTCATAGCATTGTAAAATCACTCTCTTAGGAATATTCAGAATTGCCTAGAACATTTTGAATCTAATTCTCCAAACCCTCGGGCAGCTTTGAATATCTCAGCCCTAATACGTTGAAATAACAGACACTGATATAAAAAAATGAGAGGGTGATGCTCAGTTCTAGCCGGGCGATTTCCCTGGGCACGGCTGCGCAGGGGTCACTCACCGGGCACCCCTGAGCCCACAGGAGCCCAGGGTCATCCATGTGTCCCTGCTGTCCTAAGGGACATTTTGGTGGCAGATGTCGCTGTCACACCAGCGGCCAGGCCACCTCTCCCTGCCCGAGCAGCCTCCGAGCAGCCCCCGCTTTCTGCCGCGGGCTGGAAACCTCCCAGTACAGAACCCGAAATTCACCCTCCGCTCCGCATTTGATGGATTTCTAAACGTCTTTAATCTTACGTGCTCGGATGAATTCCCTTCGGGAAGTTTTTACAGCCTCCCAAGCTGCCGGGACTTGCTTTTCCCGCAGGCTGTGCGCGGAGGATGAGGATGGGCGGGATGCGCTTCATCCCCAGCGCGGGTACCACGAGATGGCACTGCGCTCCTGCTCTTCACAGGCGAGTGTTGCACCAGAAGGATTTCTTCCGGACAAAGATTTTATTTTCCCTGAAAAAAAAAAAAAACAACCAAAAAACCAAAACAAAAAACGGAGCGGAGAAGATTGTTTCTATTGTCTATTTTTTTATTTTTTATTTATTTTTTTTTAATACAGAGGCTGTAAAAGAAGCTGGCGGAAACTTCAGGGTTTCGAGGGGCAGCTTGAGGGGATGTTTTTTCTTAGCGTGTCACCCAGTTCAACACCTCAGGTCACCCTGCAGCTGAAAATGTTGCAGTTGTTGTGCAAGGGGGCTGAAAATGTCCCACAAGCATCAGAATCTGCTCACCTGGTCGTATGCCAAATTCACATTTTCTGTAATTGTGATGAGTTGTTTCCTTTTGAAGAAATGTTTTCCACCTAACATCTCTTCCTGTTTCCTTTTTCCTACCTTTTTCTTTAATTCCAAAATCTCTAAGGGAGATTTTTGTCTACAGTCAAGTCTCTGATTGAGAACAGGGATGGGGATGGGGTAGGTTGTGAGGGAAGGATAAAAGAGTTATTTTTTCTCTCGTGCTATCAACTGAAGAACACCTTGGAATGTTTGAAATTACATTATTTTATAAATATTGTATTACAAGACTATAAACACTAAAATGAAAACTTTGTAAATACTTGTTTGTAAGAATCATGTGCTTAATTCCTTCAGCTGAGTGTCTGAGGAATAAATTCAGTGCAAGTAGGATAAACTCCCTATGCCATCAGTTTTTGCCAGTAGTTAATATTATGTTTAAACTGATAATGATGGAAATTATTTTTGAACAAAGTGCTATTTGAGATGTTTGCAATTTAAAAAATTACATTTTAATGTGATCTTTGCTGTCTTATATGAGCTTACATTATGTGTGTTGTTGTAACAAGAAAGATGAAAGAGGAGAAAAACTCCTTGAAACAATTTCTCTAAGGTCAACAGGTAGGTAAAATCTTAATTTACATTGAAGATATTGCTTGGGACTCAGAAGGGAATAAATACATAGAGACAGCCTGTTCCAGTCCTTTCAGTGCTCCACAGCTCTGATGAGAGCTGCAACTCCTGCCCTTTCAGTCATTGCTGGTGTAGTTCTGTACACAGATGAGTAGTAAATGCTTCTTTATTTCCAAAATGAATTCCAGTCAGAGGTAGGCTAAAAGCACCATTCATTTAGATTAAAGATCTTGAAACTATCATCTTTGCAACCATTTGTCACAGTTTAAGTAGCAGTGCATAAATGTTGTGCTGTTGGTATACAATTTAATCTCTGCTGACAACAGCTCCATTTCTAAAGTTTCCTCAGCATCTTTTTTTAATGGCTTACATTTCTTATAGACAACCTCTGCTGCTTATGCAGAAATGGGACAGCTCTGTAGGCTGGCAGACCTGAATCTCCTTCAGATGGGGAAAAAATGGTAAAGCATCAAGTGCAGTGTGTGTGGGAGCATCAGGAAAAGGGTCTTTGCACCTGATTCCTTGTGCATCCAGGTCAATGCATGGGCTTCCATTCTGCAGGGCCATTTGATGGTTTTTTGTTGTTTCAGGTCAGAATATAGATTTTGTTTTGTGGCTTTTTCTTCTGTTCAAACTGGAGTGAAGATAACTCACAGGACAGGAGTTTGAGTTTTTCTCCATGATCTTTCCAGTACACAAAAGAAGCCTACAAGAACCATGGAGTCATCCTGCAAGTGCATGTAGTGATGGGACAAGGGGGGATGGCTTCAAACTGAGAGTAGATTTAGATTTAGATTAGATATTAAAAGAAAAATTCCTTATTAGGGTGGTGAGACACTGGACAGGTTGCCCAGAGAAGCTGTGGGTGTTCCATCACTGAAAGTGCTCAAGGCCAGGTTGGATGGTTCTCTGGGAATTCAGGTTTGGTGGAAGATGCCCCTGCCCAAAGCAGGGGGGTTGGAACCAGGTGATCTTTAAAGTCCCTTACAAATCAGGCTATTCTATGATTCTATGATGTTTGGAATTATTCTGGTAAAAAAATATGAGCAATGATTTTGTCAAACAAGAATGCTTAATTTCTAGTGGATGTCACACTCATTGTAATGTTGGCAGAATGTTTATAGCTGTAGGCCTTTACTTGCATTAAAGCATTAGCCCAGAGAGAATAGGTTATAAATCCCAGTGTCTCTTTCCAGGGATAATGTCCTTTATAGACCTTCTATAGATCTTCTCATTCTGTCTGTGCTTGAGACTCTGCCCAGCCTGCAGCAGGTGGAGAAAAATGTTGTGAATTATGTGCTGCTAAGGAACTTTGCTGAGCTGTGTCATTGCAACTTATAGGAGTTTTATGGGAATATAACTTCAATAGAGAAAATTAAGGTGTTGGTACATGAAAGACTACACTGATTGGAACATAAATTGCAGGAGTCTCATTTGCAAACTTGCAAACAGAGATGCAAAAAAGTTATTTACAGTTTAAGTGTGTTTTCACTAACCCAAAGTGATCAGAGGGTACAGCTGAGTTGAGGAGATCCTGAAGGACCTGGAGGTCTGTTTCAGTGGGATACTTTTGGTACAGCTGAAGGTGGCTCCTGAAGATCAGGGTTAATGTTCTTTTTACAAAGTCACTGATGAGAGTGATTCATATCAATACTCCAAAAAAACTCTGCAGTCTGTTCTGCCAGGCTTTTGTAGTTATCATCCACAGCTTTTGAAATGTGTGCAATTGTTCTGGGTAGGAAAAGAGCATGAAAGCCTTTCAGATTAAAGTATAACCTTTATAACCACAGAACCACTGTGACCATTTATAACCAGAGTAACCATTATACCCACAGAAGAAAAATTTCAAGCATATGGAAACAGAATTGGCCCCAGCTGACACATTTAAGCTGTGCCAATGCTAAAAAACATTAGAACCTCCTGAGTCTGCAGGAGAAGGTCAGTTCAGCTGGAAGTTGCTGTGAGTAAGTAGCAGCATCCAATTCAGGTAAAGGATCAGGACTGGCAGAAAGTGCAGGTTGAGACTGGAGTTGGTGGTAGGAATTGGGAGCCAGGAGCCAAGCAGCAAGAAAGATCAAAGAGATCAGGGGTTATTATATGCAAAAACCTCATTCAAAATGCTATGAATTTTAATTTGCAGGGGCAAATATTACATGAAAATTTGGAGGATGGAAAGCAGTGCTACATCTGTGTGATGTAGACAATGATTTTCTGTTTTCCCATCTTTATTTTCATCACAGATTCTCTTTGCCTGGCACCACAGCGAGTCCTCTCTGCCCTCTGCCTTTGTGCAGCTGGCACCCACACTGGCCCATTTCCCCACCCTAGCCTGCTCAGCCCCACCAGTGCTGGGATAAATCCTCTTCCATCTCTTTTTTTTCCTCCTCCAAAAACTTCTCTTTTTAAAATCTGAGATTTTAATTTCTTCAAGGTCACTTTGGATTTAATTTACCAATATGATACGTTTAAAGAATTAATTTAATATTCTAATATGACATTAAAAAAAATTGCCATACAAATATATTGTAAGTATGATCACATCTCTCTGAAGTGAAAATCAAGACCACTCAATGTCCTTTTGTCAAACTGATTGTATCTAATTAAAAAAGAAAGAAATCCCAGTGATGAAGCTTCTCTTCCCATTAATATGCACTGCACAGGTTGCTACCTAATTTAATACAGAATGTTGTCTTGCTTTGCTCCATTCTTGATGAAACTGCCCTGTTTAGATGAAGTTAAGGGAAATTGTGATTTAGGAAAAGAAACAGAGATCCCCACCCTACTACACAAAGATGTTTCATTTGACTATTTATTTCTTTTCCTCAGCAAGTGTATCCAGCTATGGAAGCAGATGGACTGGCCCTTGGCCTCGTAGAGCTGCTAGCCTGGCACTCTGAATTCATGGTAAATAGATAAACATGCCTATAAGATTAAGTGACAAATTCACATCAGCACCCAAAGCTTTGATCAATACCACTAATCCATTAAGGATTACAACAAAGCATCTTGTGTTTCTGTCCCTTCTTTCTGGAATTAAATGTGAACCAAAAAATAACAGAATAAAATATTTTTAAAATGAAATAAGAAAAGGAAATTACCCTTTGCACATTTTAAAGATAAAGAACCCTCATTAGTGCATCTGCTGGCCTGGACAGGCTGCCTTTGAAAGCAATTTAAGTGTAACAAAGTAATTTTCAAATTAAAACAGGAGCGGCAGGTTTATAAAATAAAAATGTAACAGGGGCAGACACTTATCCAGATCCAAAACCCCATCTATCTCCTGAATCTGACAGCAGTTAATTTGACCAAATGGCAACTACACCTGAAGGAGAGGGGACAACAGCTGAAGTAAAGCCAAGGCAAACACCTGTTGAAAACTTAGCAGAGGATTCAAAGTCCATTGAAGTAAGTGGGAATTTTTCAATTTACTTCAGTTCCCAAATCAGGCCTTCACTGCTCTGAATAATTGAGAGTTTATGACTCAGTGTATCCCCTTTCCCCATGGAAAGAGCCCCTGCAAGAAGCTTCACAAGTGACTGAATTATCTGGGTAGCAGGACTTTGCTGCAATTTATTTAAAGTTATTTTCATGCCTGCCAGTCTGCTTAGAGAGTCAGGCTCTGCAGTGATGGGATTGGAGAGGACACTTGCTAGCATAATGCTAAGGTGACCCAAGTAAGTGTCCCCTGATATCTGTGACCTGTTAAATAGTTTTGAAAATGCACCTGACTGTAGAGAGAGGTTTGTTTATTGCAAGTGATCCACTTGCCTCTGATTTCCTTCTGCATCCTCACTTTTACTTTCCCTCTCTGCCATTGTCTTTTGCTTGTTATAATTGAAAACTAGTAAGAGAAATGTAACTTTTTAATAAACATTCTCCATGAAATAATGTTTAAAAATGTAAAGCTTGGTGAGCCATCTCCTGGGGTTGTTAGATCAAGGTCATAATGAGTTGGTGCATTTGCTTACTACAATATATAGGAGCCTAATGGCAGCTGCAATCATTTACTTTCCCTCCCTGGCTCTTTGAGAGTTATTTGCTTGGTTACATGAGGTGTCAACATTAATGCAGATGGGGATGAAACCTGAAGAAATTAACATAAATCGTGTCAACGTGCTGTCTTCTGATGTAGTGCCACTTTCTTTAGAATTTCGTTTTATTGCTATCAATATTTTCCTCTGATCATCACTGCTGCAACATAATTTCAACACTGAAATTTAATTTAGTCCAAATGTGCTGTCCTGTTCAATCAGCCATGGAGGGTTCACCCAGTCACTCCCTCCTCCCCATTTTTTCCCACCTACTGTGTGATTTTGCTGTTTATGGCTCGTTCTCTGGACTTTCACACCCCCAGCATTTGAGAAAGATGGAAAAAATGCCATGGCATTTCATTTAGTCGGTGTTAACTCCACTCCCCTGGGTTGTGAGAAAATGAAAATTACTTTGTAAGATAAGGCTTGGCTAACATAGGAGCAAATATCACTAAATGCTGAATCTGAAAATCCAA
Organism: Lonchura striata; assembly: GCF_050655825.1. Lineage (NCBI taxonomy): Eukaryota > Metazoa > Chordata > Aves > Passeriformes > Estrildidae > Lonchura > Lonchura striata. The sequence continues at coordinate 5,732,698 of NC_140709.1, read as the reverse complement.
GTGTAGATGAGGTGTAGACATTAAAGTCATTCCTTTCATGATCTTTAGCCATGTCATTTCATGACCAGTAACTCTTGAATGCTGTTGAATGTTTATAATGCAGTTGCAGGTTTCTGTGGGAGAGAAAATGGCATTTCTATAGGGTTCCTAAGGAAAGTTGCAGTAGGGTGAATACCACAGAAGAAGGATGAGATTGATGTCTTTGCTTAAGGTTTACATTTAAATCTAGTTTTTGAGTGGAATTCTGTATCCTGGAGGAAGAGGGAGAAGAAGAAATCTCAGAGTGGGTAATAAAGTTCACGTCCTCCAGCTATGGGGTCAGGAGGGATGGAAATAGCCCTGGGCTGAATGCAAGGGCTTTACACTTTCTGGGATTTGCTTTTGACGCTTTTCTGGGAGCAGGCATAAATTCAAGGTCTTCTCTTTCTGCTCAGTACTTCCATTCCTCTATCTTGGAACTATTTTCTATGATTATAGGGTCTGTCTGGTTCTGTGGAGCGAGTTCCATCATGTGAAGTGAAATATGTAAGAGGAAGATAGGGGAACAAAGAAGATGGAAAAAAAAAAAAACAGGCAAGAAAAGCAAAATAAGGAGCTAAAAAAGAGCACTTCAGAAGTACTTGAACAGAGTGGTCATATTTATATCCATGAGCTGCAGGTGCAGAGTTTTAATAGCAACAGCAGGGCTGTCTTGCTGAGAAAGAGCAGGAGGAGGCAAGAAGACCCTGATGTGGAACAAGGCTGGAGTGTTGTAAGCTGGTGGAGAGGAGCAGGCAGCTGCCACAGGCTGCTGGAGGTGACTGAGAGCCACGGGCTGGGGCAGCTGTGACAAGGCACCTGAGGGAGCAGAGGACATCCAGGTTAAATCACATCTCCCTGGAGGCCGATGGTGATGCCAAGCAGTAACAGTATTGCCTTGGGCTCTGCCATTCTAATTCCATTTCTCTGAGTGCTGTACACCTTTTGACAAAATAAATCACACTTTGTTTTGAAGAATTTTTTTTCTGCATCACAGCCTTTTAGTAGTGTTTCCTGTCTTCCACAAGAAAAAACTTAGTTGGAGGGAGATCTGGCAGGCTGCAGCAGCAAGTACCAGCCAAGGGGATATGATTTAGAGATCAAATCAGAGAGGTCCTGGGAGATGATGTCAAACACAAAGCACTTCAGGGAGGTGCCTGAGAGATGCACTCAGGGGTCTGTTGGAGAATCTGAGAAGGGGCAGGTACCTGCTCCTACAACCACAGGAGTTTTCTTCTCCTCCTGTTGGTACCCAGCAGAACAGGGAAATTTCACCTATTATTAGTCTGTATTATCATGAACAAACTGATGCCCCAGGCAGCCCCAGAAAGATGATTTGAGCACCAAAAATAGGACATAAGGAGACCTGGAATTTTCTCTTTACTCAGAATTTATTCAATACTCAGATTTCTATCTGAGGAAACCCTGCAAGGTGACTAAATCCATTTGGACTCTGTGCTTTGAATGGCAGCTGTTGTGTATGCTTCAGCTGGACATATTCTACAGTCTTCCTTTGTGTATGTAGGAGATGCTCAGGCAAATGTTACCCACCAAGGGAACCCGACACCTTCTGCACAGATTTTTCATCCTGAAAGACAGATTTTGAATTTTGGACTTTGTTTCTAGAAGAAGTGGCAATTGTTTTGGTTATTTCTGGGTGATGATGGTACTTGGAGCAGTGTTTGCTGATAGAACAGAAATCACCAAGGAAATGGAAATGTCAAATGCATGTATGGTTGCCTTTCGTTTTTGCCTGTGTGGGCAGGTGACTTTGACATTATGGGTCTGAACATTTCTCTGCCTGGAGTGACTCATTACAAGGGCGGTCATTATGCTCCCTCCAGACAGATTTTCTTCTATATCAATTTAGCACACCTTTAATTACAACAAGGAACCCTTTAAATTTCATCTGTGTTGTAGGGGGCTTTCTACATTCCAGTCTGAATTCCACCCAGTATCATTAAATTAGTCCAATTTACATAAAACTGACCTTGCCAAACCAATACTAATATTAAGGGGGAAAAAAAAGCTCAGAGTACAAAGTCAAGTAAGTCAAGCACTTAGAAATCCCAGGATCAAAGTCACCTACGAAACTTTAAATCACCCCTTTCCTAGTTCCAGATGAGCTTTGCTTTGCTCAGCATACAGAGTACCTACTGAATAAGTACTTGGTTAGTATTTATTTGAGTCCTTTTTCTTTGGTTATTTACAGAGTGCTACTGAAGCCTTGCATCAACAAATCAAATAAATAGCCTTCTAGTGGTTTTGCATCATGCTTTCAGTGTTGTAGCTAAATTAATTAGCTGCAAGTGTTGGCCCCTGTGTGACTATGACCTAGAACATGGATTAAAAGGGAGTGTTATTGCTGTAAATCCAGTTTGAAATTACTCACATTTAGTTTTTGCAAAGTAATGTGTCTTCAGTAGCATGCTATATCTTCAAACTGCATTTTCTGCTGGTCTCAGTTACAGAGGTGAATGTTTACTTGTTTGCAAATCAAACCCCATCTGTCTATGCTTGAATTCACAATTCTGAACTCCTGTCTTTAAAAATTAATACAGTCATGTACATAGAAGTTGTATCAGGAGCTCTATGTCTGTGGGAGCTAAAAAATGTCCAAGTGCAGTCCTCATTTTGAGGTTTTTGTTTTTGGAGAAATCAATTTTTACAACTCTAATAATTTTTTTTTTTTTTTTGACATAGTGTCTTGTAATGGAGCTCTAAAAGGTATTTATATATGTGTGTATAGTACATGTATATATATAAAAATTATTTGCATATACATTTAAAATACATATATATGCAATTCCACTCTGCATCCCAACCCAGAATGGCTTTGACCCCTTTCCCCTTGGGCAGGGGGGAAGCACTGACTGTAGAGAAAAGGTGAACTGACTGCTTTCCATCCAAGTGTGCAAGGGTTGTTGACAGGAGGATTTGTCTTCTCCAAGGAGCAGCTGGATGGAAGAACACGCTGAGATCCCACTGCACTGGGATTGCTGGAGCGTGGGCAAGGGGCTCTGCAGGCAACGTCCACTCACACTGAGGGAGCTGGGAGGGTTCAGGGCAGTGAGCTGAGAAATTAGCTATGAAATTCTAGTGGCTTCTTAACAGAGCAAATATTTTCAGAGCCTGAAAGTGCAGCCAGATTTGAATAGTTTAATGATACGGCAACAGGATTTTCCTTCTGTGTGATTTGTCCCTCTGCTAAAAATTCAGTCTCTGCTCCCCAGCAGGAAAGTTTTAGATAAGACTGTCCCAAATGTTTACATGCAAAAAGCATGGTTTCACTGGACTTCTTTCCAATAAAACAGCTCAGCTGCTTTTCTCAAGATTAAAAAAAAAAGTCAACCAATGTCCACAACTAAACATCCCATTTGGAAATTTTCCATTGTCACTCTGAGAGAGATTTAGGGACAAAGTAAAACTGGATGCTGAATAGAAAATCCTAACTATGCTTAACTACAGGCATCAATAATTAAGAAGCCAATGTAAAAAATCTTCCTCTGGGTCAGATACAAATCTTTAGGTCATACTTGAATACTCCAATAACATGCAAAAATTGCAAGTGTGCCAGATTTCCTCCTACTTTTTTTCACCCAAAAAACCTTCCAGTTATCTGCCCTGCAAGGCTTCTGAGAGATTTCATTTCCTCTTGAATTTAACTTGGTTTAAATCCTCAGAGCCCAGCCATGGATCAAGCCAGGAGACAGCCTGGAGTTCTTACTGGTGTGCTGGACTTCCAGCAGCACATCCACAATTCTGCTGTCCTCAGGCTGCTCAGGCCACCATTTCTCACTTTAGCTTTTCCAAGCACTCAAGAAATGTGGATGAGTTGAAGCCTGACCTTTTCTTTGCCCTTTTTTTTCCTCTGATCTTGCAGAACTCTTCCCCAGCCAACCAAATCTGCTTCCTTTGTAAGTGGTACTTAAGATGATTCTCTTTTGTGGCATACCTAGACTCCAAAGAAAAAGATAAACAAACATTAATTAATTTCTTTGCTTTGCATTCTTCCCCTATGTTACTCTTTTGGTATTTCCTCCCTTTTAGCTGGGAATGAGGTACCAAGGGCTAATCCTGTAAAGTCTTAAAGTCTAATAAAGCATTTATTTCCCAGTTCTCTCTTATTTCAGGGGGTGTATAAGTCTTTCAGGAGCTTGACTCATGTCTGGGTTCAGTCACTGGATTACAGAATATTCTTCAAAAGATAACTGTGAAAATCTCATTACTTCAAACTCTTATGAATGAGACATTAGGAAATACACCATGAGAGGCAATTGCATGTTATTATTTAAATGGCCTAGAGATAGATCCTCTTTTTCTTTAATAGCATTTTTGACCTCCCTTCTTCCTGTAGTCAAGCCACCCAAAAATTACATTTTGTAGCATACATTTGTACATGGAGCTGTCATTTGGTTATTTCTTTTCCAAGTGAAAACTACTCTGCTCCTCTTTTTTTCCCCACTAGCGAATAGAAAATTGAGCTTCCAGGAATGTAATGTGCAAACTTCAGTGTTACATCCTGCAAAATTGAGATTGCTTAATGGAACCAGAAAAGAAAGATTTTTTTTTATTATTATGATCAAACTAAAACAATTTTAGATAGTCTTTTGTGGTCTAGTGAATGCAGGGAACTAAATCCAGAGTGAATGCCAGAAGCAACAATTACAGTTCTTTTTTTCCTAATTGAATTCTTTGATGATTTTCTCAATTGACTTCAGAAGACCAAGTACTCAGTCTCCAAAATTCAGATACTTGGGACATTAAAATTATGAATTTACAGGAATATTACAAGTATATTTGTGATATTCATGCCAACTGAAATTTGTGATATGGTATACAGTAGATTTTCTTCCCTTAGAAAAATAAAGAAACAGTGGAGCTGGGATTTTAGATTTTTTTTCCTACATTTTTCACCCTCAAACTAGTAAAAGATAATAAAGATTATCTTTAGAGGAAAAAATGGCAAATTTCTGTAATTTTTGTGGATTACTCAAAAACTATCTGTGAATGAAAAATTGCCCACTATGTTGCAAAATATTTCTGCAAGCTGACACACTGGCTGTTTCAATCTGCACTCAGTACAAAATAATCAGTCCACAGAAAAATTCACTGGGAAATTTTTATGAAACTAGAAGATGAGTCTGTTTGGCGACAAACAGAAAATGAAATTTCAGCAGCTCATGGAAAGCTGCTGCTTGTGCAGCAGAGCTTCGAGGGAGCAGCAAAACTGATGGGGCTGTGCAGCTGATTTGTAACAGGAGCCTGCAGGGTGCAAACACCCAGCTCTGACAGAAATTCTGTGGTACCAGAATAAAGAACATTTTGAGTGAAGCCAAGGCAACCTGCCTGCTGTACTGGATGCAGGAGCGTGGGGTGGCTGAGACCAGCGTGAGGAAACAGCCCAGGCACTGCATTTGCTTGGTAGCTTTAATTAGCCATTCTCCTCTCTCTGTTCTCAGGCAGGATTCTCATCCTTCAAACACATTTTAAAAATTCATAATGTTTACTGCTTGTTCTTATCATAAGCCTTTTTTTTTTTTTTATATATCTTAAATTTTTATGGTCTTTTTGGAAAAAAAACTATGTTCCGTCTTCAATCTCTTTCTGCCTGGTCTTTCTTAGTCAAAGTTTTTTGGTCAATTTTATATATGTCACAGAAAGTCAAATATCCTTTATAACATTTTCCTTCTCTTCCTCCTTTAGAACATCTTTATGCCTCAAAGAGTTTGACTTTATTTCTTCTTAAAGAATCTCAACCTTATATTTCTACTAAATCACTGGTGCGCTCACTTTATTAAATAACTTGCTTCCCCTGTTATCCCTTCCTTATTTCTGTACATATTTTTTATTAAAATATAGCAGTTCAGATTTGTTAACATGAAAAAATAAAGATTGTGCTGCTTAAATTCCTTTAAGAAAGGAAACTGGGGCTGCCACTGCATCTCCCCAGCTGCAGTTTCATGACTTAAATGCTTGCCCATCCTTTATGTGAGTTCCCAAGCATGGTTCTTTGGTGCTTCAAGCACTTTTCTTACAGAAGAATTTTGTGTAATTTTAAGGGCTCTTTTTTTTAAAATTTATTTTGGAGAAGTAAATAGACAGTAAAATTAAAGAAAGAAGATGCAATGAAAATGATTTTCTATAAAATGAGAGTGTAGTAGAAGGTAGTAGAAGCAGATGGAAATATAATAACATTCTGGCTTTGATTACATGAAAATATATAACCTTTTCCTTTAAGAGTTGTAGAAGATTATGAAGCTGAATCATAGAAAATAGAATATCAAAATCTGCAATTAGAAAGGGCTGATATTTCAGCTAATTTCAGAAGAAATACTTTCCAGGGTTAGACCCAGTTTAGCAAAAGAAAAATATATGAGCATATATTTTCAGAATTTTCTTCTACTTCCCAAAACTTCTCTTTTCCTGATCACATGTAACTGTTGAGGTAGAAAGGCTGTCCCTTTTCTGTTGTAACATTTCCATGCCAATGGATGGTGTACATATTTTTCTATCTTACCCCCCACCATTTTCCAATTTTTAAAATATTGTTTTGCACTGTGAAAGAGCAGCCTGTTGGAAATTTAAGGCTTGAGACCATAATCTGCTATTATACAAATGTAAGCAATTTTCAATACAACTGAGCTATCAGTAAATGAATCACCTAATAGGCTATTAACTAAGTATATTTATTTTTTCCATGTTAATGTTATTAATTTCCAAAACACAAGATCATAATGGGAAGCATCAATCCCCATGGAAAGGCAGAGAAAGATCCAGCTGGTGTGCTAACACTGCAGCTGATGTATTCCTGCAACATGGGAGCTTCCTAACTACGCCTCTTAATTGTTCCTGGAGGTTTATTAAATCTTGTAATTTTGTATTTTTGTGAGGGGTGTCTGGAAAGGAGGTGCTGCCAATGCAGAATAAAGAATGCAGAAGAGCAGATAACGTGTGTGGAGAGGATAATGGTGGTTCCTTGTGTTCCACTGATGCTTGGGAGTGACAAAAGCCAGGACAGCCTCTCTGATTGCCTGATCCCTGGGATCCGTGCTGATTTCCAGAATATGTGGCGAGTCTTGAGCCAGTGAAGTGCTCTATTTCTTGCATTAAATCTCCTAATGACGAGCAAAACCTCAGCACCTTTTAATTGCAGAGCTGAATTGCTGCCTGTGCTCTGCCCTTTGCTCCCAGGCAGTGTGGCTGGAGTATCCTGTGGGATGGAGCTCTGTGTGACCATGGCACAGGTGCCCTTTTCCAGCTGTCCCATGCTCCACCTTCATCCAGGATTCCTCAGGAACAACTCACTCTGCAAACTGCTTCTTCTGATGCTTATTTTTTCCCTTTGTCCCAGTCAGTTTCTAAATTGAAGTCTCTTGTTACTGCTAATGTGTCCATTTCAACATAATTTATCTTATCATTTCTGCAGATTGTGAGGCAAACAGGCAGTTCGTAATAATTCCTGTTAGCAACACATTCAACTTTCTCACCCCAAAAATTCAGCCTCAAAATTATTTACATCTCTAAAAGTTATTTAAAAGTTTATCTCAGGTAGGTGCTTAATTCTAATTCAGTTACATCCAAAAAACAGCTACTTATACAAATTCAGTTATCCTTAGAGTTTAAACACTCAGTTAACCACAAATGTGAGATGTGAAATATTTACTTGCATAATCATTGGATTTCAAGGTGCCTTACAGAGGGGGCTGTAACCATTTCCTGTTTATAGATGGGGAAGTGAGGTGATGCACTGATTAAATCAACCTGTGAAGCACTGGCAGAAGCAGGAGCAGACTGAGCCTTGCCAAGCCCCATCTGTTGCTCTGATGGTGACAACAAACTCCTTTCAGCTGAAGTCTTGCCTCAAATAATTACTTATGCAATGCTAGGAATACTTCAGACAATTATATGTAATGTACATATTATATATGTAACATATATAATATTTAATGTTATTTCTGTAATCATTATTTAAGGATTGCTCATGTATATGCTAGGAAATTGTATATATCACGTGGGCCCTACACAAGAATATTTTTTGAAAATTGGATTTTTATGCATTTACTCTAATAATTTACATAAATTGCTTTTATTTGTTCAAAATAATTTCTTGAGGGTCTGCATCCTGTGTAGGAAAAATAATATTTAAAAATAAGATTTCTTTATCTCAAAACTCTTGGCAGAGTCAGGGGACTTCATTAGCTCGTGGAGCTCATTTTGGTGTCAGAGGAACGGTGTCAAACTGCAACTTCCACTGAGTTATAGAGAACTCATAAGTGTGGTATAAAGGAAATTAGAACTGGGTGAAAAAATATGACTTCATCATAAATCAAGAAATATTTCATGTGAGACAAAAAAATACATGTACAGGCAGAATTATGTAATTGAGTCACATTCAGAAATATTAAAAAGCTTCAAAGTGAAGAATTGTTTCCTCTGGTGAGCTCCTTTCCAGCATTAGGAACATGTGTAATATTGATGCATTGCCCCAGTCACCTGGAAGACTCCTTATTGCTGGAGTAAACAAAGTCACTTTAATATTTTTGAAGGTTTCTCTGCATTATAAGGAGCATCATGGGAGCTTATTAAGTTCATTAGAATACTGAAGAAATGTTAACAGCAGTTCTAAGTGCTTCTTTACTCCAAGAAAAGTTTGGTGTTTTTTGTTTTTTTTTTTTTTTTTTTTTTTGTTTTTTTTTTTGAGAAGGAAAATGCAGGCAGTGAGCACTGGATAAAATGAGGAGAAAAAAATGTAGCCATTGTTGCTGTTAGCAGTTCTGGAATCTTTTGGGGAAACTTTTGTATATTTTCACTTTTAAAGCATCATTTCCTTTTTTGCATCATGTGAAAAAATATCTAGCAGGAGATAAAACACTAAAATAAAGTTTTGGTAACAAGACACAGCTTTGAAATACCTCAGTAGAGAGATCACTGAGGTGTCTGAGGCATCTGTTGATCTGACAAGCTGTACAAACAAAATATATACCTTAAAAACTGTGCCTCACTCCTCCCCAAGAGCGCTGCCTGCAGCTGATGCTTCAGACAATGAGGCTGCAGAAAGTTCCACTGCTCCAGAGCTCCACCAGATTTTATTCTGCACTGGGGTCCCAGATGAAAACCTGACCATGTGGAGGTACAAGGAAGCCTGCAGGTAGGAGAAAGGAGCTCCTGGAACCAGCCTGGGTGTGAGAAGCAGGGCTGAGGTCTGAGCCAGAGATGATGCACAAGGCTGGGCATGTGAGGATGCTGCTTGTGTCTGTGCTGGATGTCAGGCTCCTCTGGGAGCCAGCTGAAAACTTCCTGGCCTTTGGATGACTTCTTGCCTTGTGGAGGATGCTGAAAGAGAGTGCCTGGGCAGCTCTGCCTGAGTTGGAAAGAAGTTCTGTGAAACATCAGCCTGAGGGCAATCACAGAGTTTGTGGTTTTGATGGCATTATCCAAAGAAATAGTGAGATAGGAGTAAAAAGGGTGAGAATGGATGCAGCTCTGTGGAACCACCTAGGAAGCTGGAAGAAGGGTAGAAATGTTCATGAAATTGTAAAGAAGGAGAAAGAATGAAAAGTGGGAGGTGACAGGAAGACAAGAATTCAAAGGAAGACAAGAATTCAAAGGAAGACAAGAATTCAAGTGACAGGCTGGTTGCAGGACAGATTCTCAAATGAAGAATGGGAGTCAAATCAGGATTTTAGAGACTATATTAAGGCTAAGTTAATGACACCTAAGAGCTAGATTGAACTGTCTCTAGTTTGAGACATGAAAAAAGCAACTCTAAACAACTGCTGTGGGCAAGAACTTGAAGAAGCTGAGGTGATCAGCTGAGAATCAATGGGACCAGTGAAACTCTGGGGGGACAGGGGGACACAACAGCTCCATGGCCATGGCCAGAGGAAAGGGAGAGAGAAGGAAGTGCAGGCAGCTGGAGGGAGATCAAAAGCTGGGATGGGCAGACAGAAGAGAAGATTAACACATAACTAATTATGTACCTCTGGCATGGAAAAAGGAGAGGCTTGAGCCTGGTTCTGCAAAGTGAAATGCGATGCCAGAAGGGCTGTAAGAATCCCTCCTTCACCCAGTTCCTTCTGTCTGCTGAGGGACATTTTACAATTTTGTAGTTAACAGGGGGGCCCAAAGGGGGAAACTGTGGTGTGAGCAAAGAAGGGTCAATGTAATACGCTGAATATATAGAGTGATAATAGTAGGAGAACATTCCAGCAGGAGCAGTGTGGGAGTAGACCACAGTCAGCAGAGCTGGTTCATGAAGAAACTTCTCCATTGTGGCTGCCTACAGATACAGGGGGTAGGATTTGATCCTCTGATGTTTTCTTCAGTTCACCCTCAATTTCTGAACTGGTGCTGTGGCTTTTAATTGTGAAACCCAGAAGTGACTGAGAAGGGGGCAGGATCCTCCCAACCACCTATTTTCTCCTTGGCTACCCAGTATTTCCAATCCCTGAAAGGGATTTCAAGGTAGCTAATTGCACTGGCCTTCTTTCTTTTTCTTTTATTTTGTTTGATTGGTGTTTTTTTAATTTTTTTTTTTGGCTTTGTGCCTGTTGTGAGGAGATATGAAGCAGACTAAGATCTGCCCTGTTATGCCTAACTAGAAAAGAAATCTTTCTCATCCTTATATAAGTGTTTTGAGTCCTTGTTGAAATGATGTATTCCCAAATGGCACTGGTGTTAATGTGAATATTGAATTATGAATAGATTTTTATGACACATATATCAGAGTTTTGAAGATCACAAGGGAAAAAATTTCTACTGACTGCAATTTGATGAAAAGCACACAAAGCCCAAAATAGCTGTTGATTTCAAGCACTGCTGCAGTTACAGGTATAAGAAAAAAACAAATGGGTAAAGCAACATTATTCCTTCATTTCATGTGTATGTACTAGTTCCACTGTGAGATTTAAACAGCAGTGATTAACCCTCGAAATAAATAGTTTTCAGAATTTGAAAAAAAAAAGTCCTTTGGAAACCTCTAATTTGATCATTGATTTTGGCTGACTGTAGGAGAAATTTTGGAGCAGTAGATTTATAAGTCTGTGATGCAGAGTTTAAACAAAGCCCTATTGATGGTGTAAAGGCTTTTATTTCTTTGTCTGCAAAATGGCACAGAACAAATTGAAGGGTGCCTTCACAGTAAGACATTTTGGTCTTTGATTTCAGCTTTGATTCTCTTCAAACATGCAGCATTAGCAATTTTATTTAGATGTTCTCAGTATGAACAGAAAATAGGTGAATTCAGAGGTGTCCTATGAAAAAAGACAGTGCATATGGGAGAAGGATGTTTTCATTATTTAGTCTCAGTTTGGCTTCCTGAACATTGAAATGTTAATGCTCTCGAAAGATAAGTTTTTCTAGCAGAAACTGGTGTAAAAATGACATAATGTAGTAATTACTAATGGAACACAATCCTGGGATGTATTAGTGGAAGTGTAAAAGGCAGTAAGTTTTTTGGGTGTACTTGTTCTTTATTGTCTCCTTGCCTAAGTTTTCTCATCTGTAAAATGGGGATAACTGGTTTTTTTTGGGATTCTTGAGTAATGCACTATAAAAATGCACATTTTTATATTTATCTTTCAATCATGGACTTAAAATTCCTTAAAACAGTCATAGAGGAAACCATTTTAATTTCCCTTTGACTTTTCATTCAAAGCAAAATAGTCATTGAAAAGATGGTAGTATATGTGGTCAGCTAAGTTCCCTCTCTAGCCTGCATAATTCATTTCTAGACTAGCTGAGTCAACCATTTATAACAGTCTTTAAAGTTCTTGGTAATAAGCCAGGAAGTCAGTCTTCAGAAAGGTCAAGAAGACCAAAACATGATCTTTCTCTGAGTAGTAGCTGCTTTTGATAAATCTCTTTTCATTTGTAATTTATTGTTTGCACTTTCTGTGCCTCTCCAATGCCAAGGCTTCTCATGTGCCCCAGATAAGTTGTTTTTTATTAAGCTGAGTCTGCAAACTCAAGTGCCAGTGGGAAGTTTGGGTAACAAAGGAATTGGGACAAGTTGGTTTGACCTCACAAATTCCCTGAATATCTGCAGAACAAATGAGCTGCCACCACCAGATCTGTCTGTAGGGGTTGGTAAATGATGCAGAATCTCTTACCTGTGACTGCAGAAGTCACAGGTAAGAGATTCTGGTCCAGCCTCAGAGGGGGCTTTGAGCCCTGGGTTGCCATGGAAGATTCAGGAAATCAGCAGAACCCATGTGGTGTCCCAGTCCTCCACTCTATAAAATAATGCTGTTGAACTCTTGTCCTTGCATGCATTCTTATTTGATTTTATATTTCCTAAAACACTGACAGCACGTAACAAATAACAGCCAAGTAATACCTGTGGAGGTATTATTTTTTATTAGTATAAATAAATACATTCAATCAGGCATAATAGTTTCATTTATTTGAGAGACTAAGATTTATTGCTTTATTTTTTGGTCATTTAAGTAAATAAATAATATTCTGTGTGGCTCATAATCTTCTATGAATCATTTCTTTATTTTCCTTCATTCTAGCAATTTATAAATGCATTAAGTGCAATTCCATATTTAAATAACATTAAAATGGTGGCAAAAGTTAAAGCCGTAAAAGAAGTACAGGCTGCCAAGATAAATGTGAATGTCCTAATTCTGATTATTTATGCTGCAGTCTAAATGCTGAACATATTTTTGTAATGAATATGTTTGCAAATTTCCAGTGGGATTTAAATTTTTTCCAAGTACAAATTTACTGTGGAAAAGAAAATGCACGATGACTGTAATTTGACTATAATAATGCTCCTCTGCTGACACAAACAGCTACACAAACTTTAAAAGTATGTTATTTTATCAGAACACATTGGAGCAGTGCAGCACAATGGGTGGTGTTGTTTTGGTAAGATAATCACCCCCCGAGGTGTACTGAGGCACAGTGTGGCTGATTACCCCTAATCCTACTGGGATGTAATTATTTCATGGTAACGATATTCTTGGAAGTGTCTTATTGCTGTTATCAAATTTCTTTTAGCTTTGTATCTAAACACATTAAACAATGACTTTGTCAACTTCGAGGTCCATTGAGATTAAACTATCTTTTCACAATGTTTAATTGGCAGTTGAAATATTTTTTTCAACTCTGGTTTTGATTTCCTTGTAAAACTCCATCAGAATTGCAAGCAGAAGAGGAGAAGATTGTAATCCATCTCAATGAAGCCTCAAAGAACAGAGTTTTATAAAATTAGAAAACCAGACCTGTTGGCTAGCAGGGATTCCTAGAAAATTAAAAATATTAGGAATTTAAATAATATAAAGTTATATTTGATTTTTACATTACATTCCAATTTTATTTAAATAATATAAAGTTAAGGAGGCACTGAAGTCACATCAGCTCTGCAAGCCTCCAGTGCAGGGTAAGATATTTGAGTGAGTCTGGCTATGGGTACCCACCAGGAGGGGTAGGCTGGAGGTTCACTTCTCTTTTTATGTTCAGACTTCATCTATCATCAAATCAAGATAATATATATATATTATATATATTAAATATTCAAGGAATATTTGATGTTATATCTGATTTATGTGGTCAGAAGTTATACTTAGATCACAGGGCAGAGGTTTCACAGCTGAGCTCTTGCTTGAATGATGCAAGAATATTCCATGGCTCTCCTTCAGCATCCTCCTGCCTGTCCTGTCCAGAGAAATGAAGACACAGGAAGAGACCTCTAACCCCAGTGAGGAACCAAAAAAGTTGGTTAAGGAGAACCATGTGATACATCTCAGCCAAAGACACTGCAGCTCAGAAGAGTATCTTGGTAGTTTGTAGAACTGAGAAATGGATCTAGGAATTAGAATGGATTGAGTTGAATTTTCTGTTTTAGTGTAGGAGAGGGAGAAATGAAAGAAATTTGTCAGTGGATAAAGGTGTGTTGTTAAGTCATCACATTTTGAAACTATTGAGCCCTTCCTGGAGATGAAAAATTATTCTGCTAAATCCTCAGAGCCCTATTAACTTGAGCAAGGATAAAGAGTTGAAGAGTCTCTTTGGGGCAGAAGAGATTATATAATGGAACAGGAAGATTCCAAAGCAAAAACCCCTAGAAATAGTTTTGGGGAAAGGCTTAGAGTAAGATTCATGTCTTTTTGTTGCATAATTTATCAAAGAAAGACTCCAGAAAAGTGAAAAAGTTGGGCCACTGTTTATACACTGTGTTCAAAGCAGACTTAGGATCTTTTTCCAGCATGATAGAAAAAATTCAGGAGGCTTATTTTTGTTTATAATTAGTGTATAAGTGGATGTTGGCTCTCAGGGATGATCTTATTATCCAAGAAGGAGGAAAGGACCAGCAAGATGTAATGTTTTCTGGACCTCTGCCCATTCCACAAATCACATTCTCCTCCAGGCTTTCTCAGCAGATCATCTTTGTTCTCTACTGAATGGAGTACTCAAAGATGAGTTGTGTTCATTTGTTTTCTGAAGTAGGGCTTGTTTGCACTCTATTTGAAATAGATTTCTGTCTTATTATACTAATGCACTTTCAGCCCTAATCTAATAATCTGATCTAGATTACTAAGTGCTAACAGAGCTGTTATTTAGCAGGGTGAGTTTATCCCAGGCAATGATTTCCAAAGGGAATAAGCAAGATTTCAGAGCATGAATGTGAATTATAAATGAAGACACAGGTAGCACATTTCAATAATGAGGAGGTAAAATGATAATTGACTGGCTCAAACCTGCTGTGATCGAAAGTAGATTTTAATTGATAGAGATTTGCAAGGTGCATGACCTTTGTGCAAGCTAACAGTGTCGAGCTAAGAGGACAGGATACTTTAAAAATTGTTTTTACAACAGAGGAGGTTCCAGCTTAAATGAATTCAACTCAAGTTCCACATGGTATCATTGAATTCTGTCTCTCTCTGGGGTTTGAGTGTAATGTTTTATTTTAATTCTTGCCTACCAGTTTTGCATAAAGTCATTGAATTTCTCATCTGAATCATTATAAATGGTTCTTAGAGCATATTCTAACCTCAATAAAAGCAATTTTCATGATAAAATTGATTACTAATTTTTCATAGAAACTCACATCAGGTCCAAAATCACAATTCTTGATGGCAATGATCACTTCTGCAGAGCAAAATGTTGAACTTTTGTTTTTGACATTTTTTTTTTTGTGTGTGTCAGTAAGGCAGTGGGTCTTCTGTGACCTAATTGAGGAGCTCAGCTTTGATCTGTGAAGGTTGTGTTTGAGATATGAGACCTTGATCTCATATTTGAGTTTTGCTTTAGTGAGTTTGCCGAGTTGCTGAAAAAAGAGACTGATCAAGTTTAAATGCTGCAACAAATATTTGAGTTATAAAAATGAAGTAGTTAATAGGAATGTTTCTACTGTGAGTTTAGGTTCCCATAAGTTGATTTTTTGGTGTCAATGATAAGAAAGGAGAAAGAACGAACAATTATTTTGGCCTCTATGTGACATCCTCTACCTGTCTTGAGGGGAGAAAAAGCCTTGTTTGCCTGAAATGTGAATTTGTACTTCTAATAGAGAAGATGGTTTGTGATCCTGACAAATAGGTGCCTCTGCTTCCAAGCTCCAAAGCTATTGAGGGTTTCTTGCACCCACAGACGTCACCCATATAAAAGCAGGTCATATAGAAGAGGGTGGAGGAATGAAATCAAGGCGAGAAATAAATCAGGAGGGGAGAAAAGGAAATGTTACTACTAAAAATGTATTCGTTTCAGAAGTAGAACAATCTGGAGGCCACCTTCAGAGCTGAAAATGTCACATTGCACCAGGGCTCAGAAAAGAGGATGAATGCTCTGCAGGCTACAGAAAGTAAACACCTAAATTATGGGCAAGGAACAAGATGAAGGACAAACAAGGCAAGGCAGCAGAAGACACTTTCAGAAGGGATATGATCAGTTGAAAATTGCACTTCACCAAACATAATTACAGGGATCTGGGGGGAGATCTGCTCTTAATTATTTTTTCCCCAGATTTTTTCTGTCCCTTCAGCAGAAGATGAAAGACAAGAAACCACTGAAGATGAATGATGCTGAGCTGGGCCTGCTGCTGTTTTGGTGGTGCTTGTACCAGTTTTCCTGGGTAATTTCTGTGTGTTTCAATGTGAATCACCATGAAAACAGAATTGCTTATGAGGATGAATTGCAATAACAAAGAAAGCCTTTGCAGATGTTCTTCCACTCAAGTTCCAGTGATGGGAAGTTTCAGTGGTAGGGCAGCTTCTTGTCCTCCTTCATAGTAGGGAATATCTCCACTGTTGGAAGAGCTCAGAATTCCAGCCCTCCCATCTCTTGTCCATGGACTGCAGGGCCATAGGGCTCGGAGGAATACTCACAATATCTATGAGTTTCAGAAAGCTGGCAAGTCTTGAAAACATCTTTAAAAGTCTGTATCTCTTGCAAATAAAGAGAAAAAAAGGTAAATTGCCAACCCAAATACCTCTTTTCTCCTGCTACTATGAATGCAAATGTTTAAAGGCACAAGATAGATTTACTTTTTCCTTGGTTTCCAGCAGCAGAGTCTGGGGTTTGGCTGCAGACCCTGATGATTGCTTTTTAGGCCAATATCTCACTTGGCCTAGCTGAAAAGCAAAGGCTTTTCATTTCTAACTGTTATTTATGATGGAAGTTCCAGCTGAAACCTTGGTCTGGGTGGGCTAAAATGCTTTTAATTTTCATTCAAAAATGCAATTTGTCTTACAAAATGGGCATAATTTAAGGTCTGAATGATTTAGTATAGATTTTTAATAACTGTTTTCTTAGTACTAGATAATCCCTGGGTTGTGCAGAATATTATTCTTAATGCAGGAAGGCAGACTGGCTGCTTTGGAGAGCTTATTACCTCTGAGCAAGAGCGTTAATATGGTTTAAATCCTATCAGGGCCTGGAGGAATCCCTCATCAAACCCTGCCTTTGCCAACTTCCTCTTAAACTTTTTCCTCTGAGCTCTTTCTTGAAAACAAAAGGAATTGTCTGCTTTACAAATGAGTTGGGCAAATGCATATTTATGAAGGACGCTGGTGGTGCAGAGGCCTTGAAGGCCAGCATGTGTTTTTTTGTGGGAGCAGGACTGGAAGTGTCTGGCAAGAATGGTGCATGGAAGCTGCAGGAAAGTGAAGCTTGGTGAGCCTGGGCAGGCTGGTGGACCAGGAGTGCTGGGCTTGTGTGAGAAGCCTGGGCTTGCTCTGGGGTCTCGTGTGGTGGTAAAGTCTCTCCTCCAACCCATGCTTCCAAAGAAAAACTCAGCAGCCTCTGTTGTTTGGTCTCAAGGCAGGGCAGTTTATTGCGAGTTATCTAAAAGATTTTCTCCTCGGGCTGCTGTGGTTTGCTCACAGCTCAGGCAGAGGCACACACACACCCTGACATCCTCTCTGACTCCCGACTGCTTCTTCTCTCTCCCCGCCCAGGGCTGCTGCTGTCTTTTATATGATATATTACGTATAACATGTTTACAGTTTCCCCCCAATACCTACTACCTATATTACAAAGTGCTTTTCTACTCTAAACCAATCTGTGAGTGCCAACATCACCAAGAACATGGAGGCAAGGAAAAAGAAGGAGGAAGAACAGGATCAGCCCACTTTCCTCCATCTTAGAACTTCTGACCACCATGTACAAAGTAAAAACCCCCCTGTACAGGTGCTAAAACCCCCCTGTACAATACTAAAAAAAAATCCCCTCTGTTTTGTAGCTACTTTTACTATACTATCTAACCCTTTGTGACTGCTTGTTCCACCTCCAAAGTTGGTAACTCATTCCATGGCTCAAACTCAAAATCACAGCTGTTTCCAGCTGCCTGCCAGGGTCTAAAATGCTTCTGACCAAGGCCTGGAACATCTAAAAATGTCTGAGAGACATTTTGAGTTCCAACAGGCTTGACTCTCTTGTCTGCCCTTGGAGGTGTCAGCAGAGGGAGTCTCCTTGTAGGCCAGCCAGCAGTGGAGTAATGGGTCTCTCAGAGAGTTCTTATCATCTCCTGTCTGCAATTCATTACCATTTCTTTCTTTCTAACCTTTGGCATTCTGATCCCTGTGGCTGGCAGGTTGTGGTTCTCATTCTATGACAATTTCAGTTCTCTCAGGGAGATGAGTGCTCTTATTTTAAGAGTGTGAGCTGGAGAAAAAGGGTGAATTGCAAAGGCACAATTTTACCTGTGCCTTGCAAGATTTTTCACCAAGTTACTGCAATTATTGTTAGTCAGCCTTCACTAATCTGTGTGATACAACCTCTGTGTGTGCAGTACGTCACATTCAGAACCGCAACTTTGCAACCTGGGCCTTTAGATCTATATCTCAATGAGCAGACCTCAAATCATCAGCCATCTTGCTGATGTCTAAATAGAGTACTGCAGGTGATGGATGAAATGCCTGTGATGTGCCCTGCAGAAAGAGAAGAATCCTGCTGGCTTTAGTAGCAGCTGCTGTAGAACCTCCAGGTGGAGGGCAGTGTAAGTGCTCGTGACAAAGTGATCTGCTGCATAGGTGGAGAGTCAAGGCAAGGATAATTAAGAATTTCCTAACTGAAATATAATTCCAAAGTGCCCCTTTTTCATTTTTACAGTAGCCTTATAGAGGATCCCAACTGAATTCTAAGTTGTTTAGTTGGGTTTGTGATTGCCTTTAATTTATGACTAAATTAGATGTGGGCTCGTTATTTACTCTTCTTACTCCTAATCTCCTCTCTCTTCAAAACCAGACTCTCTCAAATGAAAGTGAGACTGTGAACTTTAAAAATATGCTCCTTTTCCAATCTCTAATGCCCTTTAATTCTTTTCAAGGTAATTTTCATCCTCATAGCTCACCTGACTCATCACTGTCTTTGTCCCTTTATATCTTTGCTATTTTCACACTTCATTTTCTATTCTTTCATTCCTTTTTTTTTTCCCCCTCAAGCTTCTGACATCCTTTGCCCAATTTCTTCCTTAAGTGTTTCTCATAAGGCCAGCAGTCAGGACCCTTAATCAGGCCTGATGCACGAGGCTGGCACCGTGTCCTGCCTTGAGCTGCAGAGGCTCAGGGGGATGGAGCACAGATCAAAAGACCATGCAGAGGATGCTCCTCATACCCCTTGCTCTCTCCTTGGGCTGAGCTGATATTTAAGGAACTCAATCTCACAGCACAACCC
Source organism: Lonchura striata (assembly GCF_050655825.1). Lineage (NCBI taxonomy): Eukaryota > Metazoa > Chordata > Aves > Passeriformes > Estrildidae > Lonchura > Lonchura striata. Next base: position 5,713,561 of record NC_140709.1, on the reverse strand, counting down.
AAATGAGATTGTTTTCATTAGCCCAGGAAGATCTCAGCAGTGATATGAACTGAAGGCCAGATCCTTAGGCAGAATTATCCAAAATGCTGCTCTGGTGGGAGGGAGGGAGATGGCTCTGATTCCCCACAGCAGCAGATGTGGAATGCCATGGTTCTGTTTTGGCTGTTACCTTTCCAGGCACCTCACAATGCCAGTGTTTTATTATTTAAAGACAGAACACTAGCAAAGAATATAAAAATCCTCTATCACCACACTGAATATGAAGCCAATATAAGGAAAACAGTAGCAGAACAAAAAATGTGGTAAAAAGATTTCCAATAACATTCCAAAGAAGGACCAAATCACGAAATGAATATTCGTGCTCCAAAAAGTAAACGCAAAAGTGTTTTGGTCACCAAATTTTAAAATTCCTGTAGCACATATAAGATAAAAAAATTGTTTTATTTCTGTACCATTTTGGATTGGGTAGAAAGATAAACTGCAAATCTTGACCTGCTTTATGTTCTTTAGAGACTGAGCTGAGTGCTTGTTTCTGTCAGGCACTGTCTGGTTCTGTCAAAATGGTGGAAACAAAGAAAATATCTTTCTTTTATATGCAATGTTCTTAGCTGGATTCCTTGGATTTTCCCTGTGAAATCTTTATTCTTCTTTTGCTATTGTTATTTTAAAGTTATTTCTTCCTGAGGAAAATGTGATGGAGGAGCTGGCTAGGCTGTCTTTGTAGATTAACTATTCGCAGGTAGGATTCTGACTGCATCTCACCTTTTTGCTTTATATTAATTTGAATGACCTTCTCCTAGAGATAAACCAATTGCAAAGGTATTGCAGGTACTGAAATCCTCAATATTGAGAAGCCCAAGGAAGGAAACACCAATTTTGAACTGATTTTTATGGGCATGTGTGAGTTTGGGTGCTGGCAAGGGGACAAGGCAGCCTTTGCATCTATGGTATTTTGGCATGCTGGTGTATTGTTGCCCTGTTCTTTTAAAAGTTTTAAAGGTCCTTGAAAGGTGTTTTATATTTTCTGATGTTTACGTATTTCTACTAGTTTCTCACACACTGTCATGTAAATAATGACTGTTTTACATTCTTCTTTGTGGGAAGAGAGAATTGATGGACTGTTAGTTTGATCAATGTGGTTGGAGAAGTAACAAATTCATCCTCCAATCCACTGTCATTTTAGAATTCTATATATTGCAAAGTCAGAAATAAAGTTCCCTCCTTTTACTTCCTTTTTCTGTTTTGATCTCAGTATGTGTGGATGAGTTGTGTTGTAGTGACAGGTGCATCTCTGGAGGTGGTAACACAGTGGACCTTCAGCCCCTGGGGTTGGCATTTCCTTATTTTAGAATATTATTGTGGTCAAAGTAGCATGAATAATTGACTTGCAGAAAGTCAGGATTCAGTTATTGTAGGCACACAGTGTGTGGTAATTGGGAGTGGGGCTGTGACCCAGCCCCATCCCCAAAGGCACAGCTGTGAGAAGCAGGGGAGCAGATTGAAGGCCATGAGATGAGCTGCACTGAGCAACCACCAAACAGAACAGAGGGCACACAGGTGCCAGGCATGAACATGAGGGTGTAAAAGGTTGGGTATAAAGAACAAGAAAGGCCAACACTTGCAGCCTTTTGGAGTGCTGTGGTGCTGCTCTTGGTGGGCAGATGCCTGAAGCCATCTGATGAGGTGTGGTGGTGTGACTCTGTTTGGGTGAATGCTTAAAGCCTTCTGAAACTGTACAGTGACACTCTGTGTATTGTGGCCATCTCAGCTGTGACAAAGTATGGCTTTGAATTTTCTCAAGTAAAGGAGATTGTGCCCCAAATATCTGGGACAATTCTAAAAATATCTTCTTCGAACAAATGCTCTGGGGTTGTGAGCCGTCGCAGGTATGTTTGCTGACAATATGTATTTTTTTGCCTTTTACAATGATGGTAACTGAAAATGTCACTGCAATTATACAGTACATTTTATGCTCTTTGTTGAATGCCCTTAAGCTTCCTGTCCAGCTAAACAGAACTGTAAATTACTGTTCCTGGGTGATCTTCCCTCAGTGGCTTGATATTTGTGTTTTTAATTGTCAAACCAATTACTGGAGCTTTCTGCTAAAGATACTAATATTGCTTTGTGCTTAGCCAGGGGGAAAAAATAATAATCATCTCCTAGAAAGTCATGTTTTGAAATATGGGAATCTAAAAATACATATTTAAAACTCAGGGAAAAATGTGAAAATATTGGTTTTATTTGACAACTTCTGAATACTTTAATCACAGCAGAATTAATATTGTTTTTAATTTCTGTAAGTCTCAGTGTGGTGGTAGAGTGTTTTGAAGGAACTTGTAAAAGCTTTGGTAAATGTAACAGCCTGTGTTGAAAATCATTCTTGAGTTTCTTACAAACAGGGTCAGTGTAGGTTTACATCGTATCAATGGGATCCATTTTGTGCTGGGCTAGGAGGTCTTTTAGGAGACTTTCCCTTGTACTTAAACTGATTTTAAAGGCCTACTGTAAAGGTGAGCATTTACACTGATTGCAAAGAACTGTGTTTGATCACAAACCCCACCTCTGCAGAGTGGAAGGACAGGGACCTGGAAAGGCAGGAGCTTGAGGAATGTGAACTAATGCTTTAAATCAGAGCTATGTGGTTGATATTTTTTGTTTCTTTTTTCTCTCTGCTAAGGTTTAAATATAAATTTGTATGTGAAAAGGAAATCTGTGTTCTTCCTTCATTAGAGTGCTTCTTTTCTGTTAAAATATGCAGAACCATTTTCTTTAGCATTCAGTGTTTTCAGTTGGTGTGTATGGACAGGAAGCAATGGCCTGGGCTCCCCTGGAATAAATTGCTCGATGTGAATGAATCTATCCAATAATGTATAATCCAACCAGGCAATAATGATGACAAGAAGGATTCTAATGGGGCACAACCATGGTTTGGACAATTAGGGGGTGGTTTGGGGGTGAGCCACAATACTCTGTGGTACGGACACATGCTCTGATCTTACCCACATATTTCACTCTCAGCTCTTAAACAGTGTGACCTAAGCATAGAGTAAATCCTTTTTAATGATTACTACTTACCTGTCCCACCCAGGACCTCCTGCAGGCTGGCTCTCCCTTCTGAAATCTCCACTTCCCCACTCAGTGTGGTGTCCTTAGGAAGCTGTCAGGGTACACTTGCTGTTACCTTCCATATCACTTGTGGAGATATTAAACAGCATATTGTCTATAAGTAATGAATCAATGCTGACTATTTAGGTACCTTACTCAAGTATTTAAAGTTGACAATGTGATTGTACATTTATTGATAAATCCCTGTGTTTTCCTGCTGATAGCTCTCTGCTGAGCTGCTTTATCTGTGATGTTCTTTATCAGCTGAAATCTTTGCAGAGATACTGAATGAGCACAGCACAGGTGACCTCTGGACTGAAGCTCCCTCTTGGATTTGGAGCTGGGCTGGGCATCCAACCTGGCAGATGGATCCCACTGTACTTTCACAGAATCCTGCTTCTTCAAGTGCCTTGTCATGCCCTGCGAGCTGTGGCCCCCAGGGCAAGCTGGTCCAAGTGCCACTGAGGGCACTGGAGTGGGTTTTTTAGTCAATGCTTTATCCATGACAAAGAGGAAATTTGGGTCTTTTAGCCTGGAGAAGATGAGGGTTTGAATGAGATCAACCTCACAGTCCCATCGCTCAGACTCTGAGGGTTTGTTTGGGGAGAGGTACCAGGAAAGGGATCCACAGCTGGGTCTGTGTGAGCTCAGAAATAGGGGGCACAAGTCCAAAGAAAGCAGTGCATGCAATCAAAGCCATGGGAGTTTTAGGTTCTTGCTCTTTTTGTATCCTGGCTTTCCTGAGGAAGAGAAGGATAACTGCCTTCTAATAAAAGATAGTTTTTCACCTTTATAACAGAAAATATAGGTCTTAGTTTTTTGTATTTTTTCATCTCTTTCACAGAAAATTGATTTTTTTTTCTCAAGCCACAGCAATAATAGCAATCAGATGAAAATTTTCATCCCTTATTTGTTTGGCTCTTTTTTAGTAATAAATTCAATTTTTTCCCAAATACTTTTTTTTTTAATTGGAAAAATCCAAAGACCTGTTGCAATTTTATTTGTATCAGTTTCATATTAACTCTCCACATGGGAGACAGAGAAGATGAAGTAATTGGTACAATGCTTCTGGAAAGAAATGTAGAGGAACTGTTTACATGCTGGCATTGAGGCCCATGGAATTAAAAATAAACATCAGTATAGAAAAAACTTTAATGCTAAATGATCCTGAATATTGAGATGACAGTTTTATCCACCTTTGCAGTGTTAAAGGAAGATGTCTTCCTCTTTTATGCCTTTGTGGTGAAATGTAATTAGAGGATGATATGATATAGATAGAGAATGTATGGCTGAACATTATTTTTAGACACATAGTGCTGTAGATGTTTAAGAACAGCTTGCAAACTGATTAGTTTTAAATCCCGTAGTGTGGATAGTTCCTGTATTAAAAAAGGAACCCACCAGGTGGAAAAGATATTGCTGGAGAAATCTGCCAGCACTGGAGTATTGCTTCTCCACAGGAATAATTTTGTGGTCAGATCATTTTTAATAACTGTATTTTGTCGTGTTGGGAGCTATGTAGCAAAACGTTTCCTATTTTTCTTTTGAAAAATGTAATTTATTATTATTTTTTTCATCACCTATTCTGCTAAGTGAAACTTTTGAAGTTCAGTGCATGCATTGATTGAACTGAGCAATGAGTTCTGTGGCAGCAAGAGGAAGATTCTTACCTTGTCCCAGAAACTTCTGGAAAAACAGTGCTTCAAATTGATCTGTGATGGAATTCTGCTGCCACTGGTGAATCTGCAGCAGGAGCAGGTTTGGCTCAGTGGGTCAGAAACTTTTGTAAATGCAGGTGAACCCAATGGGAAGGAATGACAATGTCTGTCTCAATTCAGAAGGCTGAATGATTTCTGTATTATAACTATGCTAAAATACATCAATATACTATATAAAAGGGGGATACTAGACCTACATACTACTTTCTCTGACTCTAACACAACTTGTGACCCTATCTTGAGAGTCCAGGCCCAGGTGGGTTGGATTGGCCACCAGGCTCAAACAATCCTCACCAGAATCCAACCAAGCATCACCCCAGGTAAACAATTCTCCAAACACATTCCACATAGGAAAAACAAGGAGCAGAAATAGAAATTGTTTTCTCTTTAATTTCTCTCTGTGCACCTCTATGAAAATCCTGAGAGGGAGAGAAATGTGCTTGCTACAAGAAACCATCACACCCAACTCCCAGAGCTGCTGGCATCAGGAGCAGCATCTCGTTCTCTCGTGCAGCCCCACTCCGTGCTGGGAGTGGTGACAAAGGATTGGCAAAACCAGCTCACTGCCCAGCCCTGAGCTGTCCCTTCTCTGGAGTTCCTGGAGTCCAGGATGAGGCTTTTGGGAACAGTCCTGTTGGGACATTGTCTCCAGTGAGAAGTTTTATTTAGTACATCCATGACTGAAAGAAATGTCACTGTGTCTGTTCTTACCACGCTCTTTTCCTGCTCAGGCTGTGCTGATTTTCTGACCATGGTGCTATGAGTAATATTGTTTTTCTCATCTTCATCCCCCACAAATATACTTGGATATTTTCTTATTTTCAAATTCTTAAGCAAGATTTTCACTAGAAGCCTTTTTCATTATTCCAGACATCAATGAATTTTTTTTTTTTTTTAATCTGAGGTCCCTAAAACTGATGCTCTGGAATCTGATTCTCAGCAATCAAGATTCTTCATAACTTTCCATTTTCTCCTTCATTCTCCCTCACCATATTTTTTTTTTTTCTCTTTGAACCTTCTTCCTCCTCTGTTCTCTCTGAATGCAAATAACCTGTTTCTTCTGTTTCCATCTCTGATTGTGTCACATCAGAGAATAATTATTTGTTTAACTATAGATTACTAGGGGAAGTATTTTTTTCCCCCTAGAATCTCTCCTGTGGATATAACTGTCCAAGTGAAGATTATTTTGAGTGATGAACTATATCTTCATATTTATTTTGGCAGATGTCTTGGAATTCATGTGTCTTTTTTTAAGAACAGGACTCTGATGAAATGCCAGACTTCTCAAGGACATAAATATTTATTCAAATTTTATCTTTAAAATATCTTTATTTTCATGACTGTGTCCTCTCCATGAGCCAGCTCCCTCAAGATTCTTCACCTTTCCTGACCAAAACACCTTTTAGAAAAATGTACCCCTCTTGCTGCTCACTGGCCAGGGGCAATATCTGCCCTTTGGTTCTTGCTCTCCCATTTTCACTTGCATGGATCTACAGGGTGAACAATCCTCCTCCATTCAATGTTCATTTTCACATATCACAAACAGTTTAAAGTTTGTTCAACTTCTTTTTTCTCCATCACTTATGAAAATTATATCAAATTGTCATGAAATGTGAGTGTGCAACTCTACCTGCACGCTGCAGTGAGGGTTAAACCATGGCTTTGGGAGGTGCAGGATATAATTTGTGCTGTATATAATCTGTCCCCCCGGAAATTCCTACACTTCCAGCTTTTTGGCATATCTGCTATCCACCTTAATCCTAATGGTGCATGGGATAATAGCAGTATGATCTTTATGGTTGTTATCCATTTTCATTGCTACCATGTGTCACGAACTTGAAATTTATTCAACTGCTTATAGAAATGGAGCAAAAAGGGATTTTACCTACTTTTTATTCCATTTTCCTTGTTCCGCAGCTGGAGCAAAGCCAGCTCATGTTACTGTGGCACCTCAACTTTACCTATATCAAAGGAGGGGGCTTTAGATCTCTACATATTTAATTTCCTTGCACAATACTAAAATACAAGAAAAAAAATCCTCAGGAAAAAAAAAAAAAAACAAAAACAAAGATTTTAAACAAATATGACGTGAAATGTTGCCCAGGAGTAAGGACAGACACCTGAACTGCAGCTGTCACACGCCGCTGAGATTAAACAAGCTGACACCTTAAAATACTTATATAAAATACAGCCTTGCTTAGAGGTAGGGAGTGGGTGTTCAACTCCCAGCCCTGTGAGAGGTGGTTTAATGATGAATTTGATCCAATTGAAGAATTGTCACTCAAAAAACCCAGCAGAAGTGCATTGTTGTGGCTGCACAGGGGTGCTGGCTCTCGGAGCAGAGAGCCAATGGCCTGGAAATGGCAGAGCTGGGCTCTGTGTAACCCAACCTCCAGCCTGAGCCCCCAAGGATGGATCTGTAAATCAGCCCAGGAACACGATCAGCACAGGTTAATTAGACAAAAAGCCGTTTTTTTACACGATGAACTTTATCTTGCCTGTGTAACCTGCCTCTAGATAATCCTCTTTGCTGAGTAGTCATCTCCAGAGCAATTTAGCCACAACCCTGTTCACATTACTCATTGTCTTGTGGATCTCTGTGCACAGGGAGGGGAAGGACAGGGCTGGAATGTGCTGCTGCCTCTTGTCCTCCAGCCATGCCAAAGACAGAAAACAAATACACAGCATTTCTGTTCAGGGGATGCAGAGATAAAGAGGAAAACTACACTTCTACCCGTATGAAAAATCTATGTTTCTCCCTGAAAATTTACATTTCTACCTGGAAATCTGTGTGAATTATACGAAATGTTCTTGAGAATCAAAACATGCTTGCATTTACAAAGTTCATCACATACATGAGGCAAACCTATCCACAGGCATGAATAGCAGGAAAACTAGCTTTCCTCCCAAATAACGTGCTTCCAATTATAATTTTGGCAAAATGCTAGGAGCAATAATTCATATATAACATCCAGCAATGTTTAACTATCAAATGTCTTTGTAATTAAGAATTCAGAAGGCATTAAAAATCATTAGAGGAATAGATGGGTAAATGTAAATGACCTCTTGTAGGGTTTTTTTTTTTTTTTTGCTATGGATGTCATCTTGAATTTGCTAATGAATTCACTTTGAAAATACTTCCACTTAGAGTTTAAAATAAATAGTAAATTCAAATAAGCTCAAACTTGTGTCTCTCATTTGGGATCTGAGCTCTGCAGGATGTTGTTCCATATGTGCAAGTGTAACCTGCACTGCACATCCCAAATACATCTGATTCCTTTTGGCAATATTTCAGTGTGCCAGAGCAGGCTTTTGGGATGCTGCTTCTCACAAAGGGGAGCTTTAATTAATAGGATAAAAACTCACAGGACTTGGTGTCCCAGCATAGTTCTGCTGCTCTAATACTTGGCAACCAAACTTTTATCATTGCTCATAAACGTCTGAATGTCTCCAGGTCTGGTTTGGCTTATTCTTGCTGAAGAACCTCACCTAATTCTCTGGTTATGCTTTGGATTAATTGACCACCTGTCTTTCTGCTCTAAATTACTGTTTCTGTTTGCAGAAGGCAATTTTCAAAATAAACAAGTAGTTTCCAGTTCCAATTTTATACTAATGATATCTTAAGTTCAGAAGATAATTGTTGCCCTTCCTGCCATGTGTGAAAATACCATGAATTCCAATAAATTAAATCCCTATTTTCCCAGTCTTTATTAGAGCCAAAGGGAAAAAGTGCATAATTAAATAAATTTTAAAAAACCCTAAAAATCTGCTCAAGCAGAGTAAAATTACAGACCATTTGCTACTCCAAAATATGTGCCACCAGACCCTGTGTCTTTGCTCCATATCTTCACAATTCTCCTTTCTGCATTATTGGTGCTCCCAGAGATATGTGCTTCTATCCTCCCAGCTAAGAGCTTAACCCCCTACATTTGCAGTGTGGGATTTCTAAAGAAGGGAAAGATGTCCCTGAAATCTTTTATTAATATGTAGTTGTGGTAACAGATCTCTGAGAAAACAGCATGTGTTGCATTTTTGTCTAATATTGCAGGGATATTGTGATGTAGAAAAAGAATCCTGTCAATAGGTTTTTATCTGTATAGAAAATGGCATTTTGCTTGCAAGGTAATATTAGAATGCTACATGCCTACAACTGCCTATGCACTTGTTAGCATTCAATAGAATCATAGTAATAAAAAGGGAATTTAAATATGGATTTTTAAAGGAAAATTGAAACTGTTTAGAAAAAAGCCCCATGACTGTACCTAGATAATCCCCTAGAAAAACCTCCACTGTAAGTTTAGAGTAATAAAAATTGTATAGAAACAGATTGAAAATTAAAGTAATTTGATATTTCTTACAGTGGTTGTCTCAAAGTAAGAATCAGTGGAAGGAATAGCACAAGCTGTGCCCCAGTGCCAGAAGAAATGTCCTTTATTCCCTGGTGGAGTGCAACATCTTGCTCCTGATATGGTCAAAGTGAATCAGTGACTGAGTGAATGGTTCATGATTATCAAGAAAGGCTATTCTGTCTGGACAGAACAGTCTGGTAGGCTGCCCTTCTTCCTGGTAGATTTTTGGCATTCTCTGCAGAAGCTTAGAAGTTTGATCTTTGGTGAAATGTGGTTTGAATTTATAGATGTACTATAAGTGGTTGGATAGGTCAATACTTACACTGAACCTGAGCACAGGCCAGTGGGGTCTCATGCTGCTTTTAGGACAGAGAGTGATAGAAATTTCACAGGTTATGACACCTCTTTTCATCAGCTGCTCTGCAGCTCTTCTCTTAAGGGCCAGCAGCCTGGAGTGAGCATGTGATGAATTGCTGGTGAAGATAGGGAGAGGAAGGGCTGAAATTCATCTTTTCATCTTCCCTGCCAAACTCAGATGGCATCACGCAGGGTCCATCTAAGTTTGCAGTGATCCCTTCTGGAGACTGCACAATCTATATCTGAGGTGTTCCTAGAGCTCTGTGTGTCTGTGCCTGATCCATTTGTGTCTGGAGAACTCAAGCCACAAAGGTTTTTAGTGGGCGAAAACAGGCAAAGTTGGCAAGTCTGAGGACATCAGAGAACCTCAAACAGCAGAGCAAAGCTGCAGGGCTGGCAGAGGAGGTGTGAAGGTTGCAGTCACAACGTGGGAGCTCCTCAGGATGATTTGGCATGGACAGCTCGTTGTGTTACCAGAGCCAATAAGTCATGTGAGCACAACCAATTCCACCCTGAATAATTCCAGGCCTGCCAAAGGGCAGCGGTTGTTCATTCAGTCTAAAGGTTCTAATGAGCTTTCTGTGCATCAATATTCCTGGAAAACACCCAGAACAGTCTTGTCAAAGTGAAAATGGCATTTTATCTTTGAAATTAGGGTTAGGGAATTTCATTTCCATGAATATTCAGCACTTTCTCAGCCCAGCTCTGCTCATTGATCATGCATGTAAAACATCAGTGGCATGCTGGGTACTGAATTAAATTCAGTCCTTGCCATTTGCAATTCTACTCACTTTGGAGGTCACCAAATGTGGCAAGGCTGCCTTTTACTTTTAAAAGCCGTGTAAACATCTCCCTAGTCTGCTGCTACCTATCAGCCCAGGGAGCACTGCTGGATGTCTGCTAGGAATGAAGTGCAGGCCCCAGCAAATTAACTGGCTTTGAAAAAAACCCTCTGTAAATCCTTTGAACCTGATGTGCCAGTTGGATTAGCAATAGAAAACTGCAATATAAATTATCTATATGGCCACAAGGACCAGGAGACAAGGAATAACAGGTCTTTCCTAAACATGGCTGTTTACTTTCCTATTTTTCTTACTTCCAGATTTACTTTACCAATGTTTTCCTTTTTTTTTTTTTTTTTTTTTTTTTTTTTTGCCTTTCAACCCCAATTCTTCTTGTCTTTGAAGTTAACCACAAAATTCATAAAAGCATTTCTTGGAGATAATGGTCTTCTACACTTTGAATGTAGTAAGGTTAATTATGATTTTTATAAGAAGCAATTGCTATTAATGTTTAGTTATATAAGTATCTGAAATGTTGGGTCACACATAACATTGCAAGATAACAAAATGCTCAATTAAAACTATGAAACTGAAATCTCTGATGTTAAATATTCTCACATGTGTTCTATGCTGGGTATATCTTTGCCTAAAGACATAGTCCCTCTCTGTTATTTTTGGTTATTTCTTTGGATCTTTATGGGAAAAAAGTGACAATGACAGCCAAACCCTTACAATGTTTCTTAAAGATTCAGTAAATGTAATAAATTGCTTTTAATTCTATATTTGTATGACACTACATTTCCTCTGAACTGTCTCAGTCTTGGTGTCAACCACAAAAATCCTTTTCTTCCAAGTAAAGCATTCCATTGGAGCTGAATAGAACACCATAAAATTAATTGGAGATTTTCCTGGGAAAAAAAACTACAGGCCCAATGATCCAGACAAATCAGCCATGCAAGCACTGAAGTTTCAAATTGTGCCAATGTTTGTCCTGTTCCCAGTAAGGTAAAACATAGTTACAGATAAAATGTTGGAAAGCAAAATTCCATAGGCAATAGATTTGGAAATAGGCATAGACAATACATTTGATGTGTTAAATATGCATTTAATTGAAAGCAGAAGGTAATACCTGTCATGGAATGGTCCTTCTTAGAGGACTTTAGCTTCCTCAGAATATTTTAGAATATATTGCTGCCACCATATTTTAGAGGACTATTATTTTTTTCTTCTTCCCAGACCAAATATAAAATTAACCTCCTTGTTGCTTGAACCCCAAATCTCATAGCAGGTGAAAGGTATGCTTTGTTTTAATCAGATTTAAATCTTCCTGAGGTCAAAGAGGGATTCTCAAGTGCTCAGACCTAAGCAGGCATTAAGTGTTTTGTTTGGAGCGAGTCAGAACAAGCTGCACTTTGCTGGATCGTGGCCTCACTGATTCATGGTGGGATTAGTTGTCTGATTACAAGTAGCTCTTTGTGTTTTATTAAGTTAAAATCCAGAGAAAATGTTACAGAAGCTTTCCAAAAAGAGCTTTGGATATTGCTCTCTACAGATTTACGATTTTCTTCTTATTTTAATTTTTAAAAATCATTCTGATGTCTATACATTCCTTCCATGCAGGTTCTTCTTGTGCTCTTTGCCCTTTGTGTGTGTTTACTGTTGCCTGTCTCCCTTTATGCATCCTAGAAAGTTGAATAGTAAAACAGGATAAACAAGCAGGAATTATGTGATAATTGAACCCGTAATTTCGGTGTTATGATGCAAGTAATGCAGCTCAAGGTCTCTTATCCTTCAGTAGCTCGACTGTAATTGCCTGATGATAATCATGATAACTACACTCCCTGGAGTTACTTTACTGCTGTTGAGAAATATCTTCTAGATCTCTTGCACGATCATGATGAAAACCCCCACATTCAATTATTCTGCTGAAAGTTGAATGATGATGATGCATGTTCCCTGACATGGAGATTTACACAAATAGAAGTTTTATTCTACAAGGAGGGATAATATTTTAAAGTAGAAGTAATTAAATCCAATGTGGAAACTTCATTCACTGCTGAATGCAGAATCTGTTTGTTTGCAGAGCAAGCATTTTATTACCTGCACGTTACCCACGTTACACCCCTCAGCAAGTGGGGATGTAGCAATGACTGATTACATCAAGTGGCTATTTTTGAAAAATATGGCTATGAGCAATAATCAGTTCAGGTCTGGCACAAGGGATGAGGGGAGATTACATACTTTTAATTGTTTTGGCAAGTTTGTCATTGTGTGAATGATGGTGCCTTGTTACCCAGCACAGCTATAGCTAGGCTACAACTCACCCACACAGCCCAAGGGGGGCTGCACTTGCCCATCACAGCCTGGTTGTTTAGACCACCTAAGCCAGGGACAGCTATTGATGTGTTCTGAATATTAGTTTACTATGAAAAATAACATTTTTGTGATGGATATCATGGTGGGTTGTAGATATTAATATTCGGTTTCTCATGCACATTATCAGAAACATCCAAATCTTGGAAAAAGGCAGAAATATGCCAAAGTGTTTTTTATTGCTTCCTTGGGAGGTGAGGAGTGCTGAAATACAGGTGGTGGAATGTCTAGATGTGCTTTGCAGGAGAACGAGACTTTTGTGGCCCTTGAAAAGCTTTTAGTGTAATATTTATAATAAATATTTGTAATATTTGGTGTGTCCTTGGGGACAATGTGCTGGAAGTGGTGGTGGCAGAAGGCCACGGAGGTGATCCGAGGGCTGCAGCACCCGTGCTGTGTGGAGAGAGGCTGAGACAGCTGGGGCTGCTCAGTCTGGGAATAACTTGGAACACCTTCCAGTGCCTAAAGGGCTGCCTGAGAGCTGAAGAGAGGCTTTGGACAAAGGAGAAGGGGGAGTGGGTTCAAACTGATCACAGCAGGTTTAGATTGGATATTAGGAGGAAATCCTTCCCTGGGAGGGTGATGCTCAGGTACAGCTCACTCAGAGAAGCTGTGGCTGCCCCTGGACGTGCTCCAGACCAGGTTGGACAGGGCTTAGTGGGATAGTGTGTCGTCCTGATTCTTAAGATTTTCTAAAGCCTTCTGAATTTACATTCTGTTAGAAAACTTTCCTGCACAATGTCTATAAACAACATTTTGTTTTGCATTCCTTCATGGGGGTAGAGAAACTTGATGTACTGGTGGTTTGTCCAATGTCTTTGGAGAGGTGGCCCATTCACTCTCCAATCCACTGTCACCTTTGGGAAAGTATAAAAGTTGGAGTCAGAGAATAAACTTTCTTCTTTACCCTGCAAAAGGCAATTGGCTCGCATTGTGCTTCCATGTGTCCTGTAGCAACAATAGTGGAAGGTGTTTCCTGCCAGAACAGTGTCCCTTGATGATCTTTAAGGTCCCTTCCACTCTGTGATTCCATGATTTTTTATGGTAGATAGTGGGTTAGTGAAGAATGCACATTCAGCTCTTTGGGAAGCCCTTGTCTTCTCTAGAGATGGTGATGATTCCAAGGACAACTGGTCAGTTGTGGATCCCTTCTTTGGAAGGCTAAGGCAGCCTCAAGGATTTTAGACCACATATTTCTTGCTCCATTTCTGTAACGGAAAATGCATTTTTAAGGCGTGACAATGAGTATGTCCTACAGCTGAATTTGAAAAATAACTCCTGCAAATCACCCTGTTTTCTCTCTCCCTCTGTTTCTTTTTAAAAACCATTCATATAGAACTATGCAAATTATTTTAAATAAACCCCAGGCCGATGCCACTCTTTTAAATGTGTAGCAACACTGTGAAAGTTGTCAGCATGCTGATTAATTTATTTGCAACACAAGATCAGCATTTCTCATCTTTTCTACTATTTTTTTTTTTAATGGAAAGATTGAATCCATGAGAGAGCAGCAGACCTTGCATTCTGCTCAAGGATCCATGTCCCCCTCCTGTGTGGGAGCACTGGGAGGATGAGGGATACACTAATAATATTTTTCTACCGTAACCACCTCCATTTTCTTCTTCAGATGCTTTGCTTCCTGCACTAATATTCCAGTTCTCTCAACATAATGAATGAGCTTAGGGACTTGCAGGAGTTTCAGTACCATTTGTTTTTTATCCTAAAGGAAAATACAAACTCCTCTGTCAGATAGAACTCTGCATAAAAATAAGTGCTGTCTTTAATGCAGAATTTGAAGGTGACCTACAATAATAACAGGCACAAACTTTTTTAAGATGAAAGCATTCCTCCCTAGGTTTTATTTGTTCTAGATAACATTTCCTCTCATGATTTAGGAACTGTGTGTTATTCAAAGCATACACATTTAAACAGTAATAGATAATTGAGCATCTTAATGGACTGTCTTTTAGCTATCAAATATTGTTTGCTGATTTGCTTGGTGGGAAAATGAAATTGAACTTGGATAGAAATAGATTTCTTCATTTGACTTTTAAAATCTGAGAATGAAAGAAAGTGCTTTTCCAAATCAAAAGCTGTTAAAACCTTTTCTCCAGTCAAAAAAGATGTTTACATTTACACCTTACTAAAGAAGAGCTCAGTAAAGGAACTATGAAAGGAATAATTTAAAAAGAGAGCAGAATCAAGAGTTTCTATTTAAACAGTAAGAAGCTTGTGTGTTTCTCCTGTTTATTGCATTTTTTTCTTCTATTTCTTAATTCCATGTTATCAACAACAATTTTTATTTAAAATTTGTGTGTAAATTTCTTTGTTTAGCTTTACCTCTCTATGAGAAAGAACATGTATTTTAATATGACTCAGTGCTATTGGTCAATATTGATGCCATTAGCCAACAGCTTTATAACAACCTGTCTGTTCCAATACTGAACTAAAATATTTCTTTCTCCTTTTTATAAATTGCTCCTTTGCATCTCCAGTTTATTGAGAGAATAAGTTACTGTATTTCTTCAGTAATAAAAGTCAGCCTCCCACTGCTGGAAATCTTTGGGGAGTCAATAGCAGCTGGGGCCTGGAAAAGTGACAGAAAAGCCCCGAGCAAAGACAAGAAAGGAAGATATTATTCTCCCTCCTATCCAGAGATGTCACAGTTGGATTAGGAGCTGCCTGGTCCCTCAAATTGGAATTTTCCCTCAGTTTCCATAAAGGCAGGACTGAGGCCAACAGAGGCACAAAGCTCTTAACAAGCTAATTAATATTCACAAAAGTGAGTCAGGAACTGGGAAGATGAACTAATGAGAAATGATTAAGAGTTAAATATGCATAGCATGGCTTAACAACTACTAAAGCAAAGGACACAGGAGTTGCCTGCAAATACAGAATGTAAATAGAAGGGGCAGAGGAGTTAGTGAGGTTGGTTCTGGAACTAATGAAATAATATGCAGTAAAGTTGTTGTCTTTTTGCTTATTAAAGTTTCCCTTAAGCTCTGATGCAATAGAGCTAACTGGAAAGAAATGTGAGAAGGAAATTTCAGAATAATAAGATAAGACTGAGAAAAATATCAGGTTTTAATGTCACTTTCTGCATCTGAAATAATTAAAAAATGCAAGGAGGGGGACTTGGGGAGTTGGAGGGGTGTCGGTCTCACTCCAGTGCCTGAGGAAAGCACAGAGCAGATCTCCTCGAGGGATCTGCACAGACTGGAAAGACTGGCCAGGGGAAAACTCACTCACTTCAATGCCAGCCTGAAGTTCAGCACCTGGGGATGGGCATCCCTCTCCTGGTGGTGGCACTGGGGCAGCTGAAACCACAAAGCTGTGTCTCACTTCAGGACATGCACACAAAAAAGAGGATTTTCTGTGGGGGCTGCTGAGGTGGGTGGGAGCCCCTCCTCAGCTGTGAGGAGAGACTGGGATGCTGGCTTTGCCTGGCCTGGAGAAGAGCAAGGGCCATTCAAATTGGACATACAGAATCAAAAATGGCACAGTGAGCAGGGTTAAACACCAGCACAAGAGCCCATGAGGGCTGTGGAGATTTTCTAAACTTGAGTGGATGCTTCTCTGGGCACACTGACCTCCCTGGGAATCTGGCCCTGCTTCTAGCAGGAGGAGCTCCAGCCTAGATTTTTCTCTGATTTTTGCAGTGGCCCAAGGATCTGGTTGCTGCTGAAGAAGGAAGTTCAGAGAAGCAGGGAGAGAGGGAACAATCCGATGGACTGGTTGTGCATAAAGAGAATTTCTGAGTGGAGTTGAGAAGTAGGTTGTGGTTAAAGACTGCACATATTGTAGTCCAACAGAGGTCTGAGGTACCCCATGAAAGCTGGGACCTAACTGGGACGTCCTTGTGAGGAAACCAGGACCTCAGCTGGGCATTGGAGAGCCCTGTGAACTGATCCCACAATGCCCTCAGAAGCCATTCATGAGAGATTTTGTGTTGTAATTGCTTTCTATATTGTTTTAACCAGATTAAAAATGCAGGTCTATTGCTAGATTTCTTTTATATTTATTGTTCTAGTTTAGTTGACAAATTGATGCTACTATAAAGCCAATGTTCTGTTAAATCTGGTTTGCTTGAAACAATACAGGTGAGACAGCAGAATAATTGAAGTGTGCTGCCTATTATGCTGTTTAAAGTGATTCACCTGCCTTTGCACACAATTCTGCAAGATTTACCTTAATCATATAATATAATAGAGCATTTCAGAAGAACCTGCAGCTCTGAAATGCTGTAACTCTCTTTGGCAAGCCAAGTAAACAAGGTGCAGGCTAGCAGAGTGCCAGGGCATGTGCTTCCCAAGGCTGAGTGATGCCTGGAAACAGGTCTGGAGCCAGGTTTGGGGGCTGATGGCACAGCTGGGGCCTGGTGAGGTTCAAGGTGAGCCCTGAAATGGGATTCCTGAAAGCATTTAGAAAATATACCCACTTAGAAGTACAATTAGGACTTTATTGAAAATCCCGATTCAGGTTTGCTGGCATAGTAGGCTTCTATCATCTCTAGAATTTATTTTATTTCAAAATTGAGGTATACACACCAAATAGCTTTATTTGTGAGGATGTGAAGGAAGCACAGGGTGAAAAATTGAAGATTTCAGTCCAGCCGTAGATTGAATATTGTTGATTTATATTGGCAATAGTGATTTCTGTGCTCAGAAGTTCAAGAGTTCCTTCAAATCTGTATCTTACAGTAACAATATCAGGTCAGAAAACATCAACTTCATCTAGGATAAAAAAACACTCTTTGCCTTTCTTACAAGAAATAGTATTATTGCAATGGAAAAAACCCATTATTGCCTCCAAGGGGGTATGCCATCTTAATAAGACTTATCTTCAAGACAAGAAAAAATGTACATTTCAAATCCCACACGCATTATAAACCACCACTTACAAAACCTTTGTTCTAAAGTGCTGGCAATTTTACCTGGGGCAGACATTTTACTGCATATAAAAGGACTCCACAGGATACTAGTAAATCTAAGGTGAACCATAAAGACCTATGGATTCAATGAAATTTAAAGTTTTTGTTTTTCCAAGTTTGTTGGTTTTATCCTTTTTTCAAAAAAATGACTTCCATCCCGCCAATATTATCTCAGCTTTTATTTAGTATCATATTTTATGAAAGAAATGGTTGGTGAAACAAATAAATTGATGCCTCTTCAAGAAGCATCATTAAAAAACACAGCACTGTGGCAATTAAAGCAAATAGATATTTGAAGTAAACTAACAACATAACTAGCAATCTATCTGGGTCATGAGCCAGAAAAAGCCATCTGGCATTCCCAAGGATAGCATGAACAGGAGCTGCCACTTTTTATTGTGTATTGAAAGGGTCTGGTAAATACTGGATTGTTCCACCTGAATGCAAAATTGCAGAATTTGTGGGTAACACTTCTGGACTCTTGACCTTTATGGTTAGAATCTGTCTACTTTGCTCCAAAGACCTGAAAATTAAAATTCTGTAACCAAAAGGCTTATTTGAGATAAAAGCCCCAATCACCTGAGGGACTGTTAATGCACAAACAGGTTTAATTCCTGGGGGGTCTGACTGGCAAGGGTGGGGCAGCAGCAGCACAGGTTTAACCACGGACTCGTGGAATGGTTTGTGTTGGAAGAAACCTTAAAGACCAGCTTGTTCCTACTCATCCTCCCCATTTCACTGGACCCCAGCCAGCCTTGGACACTTCCAGGGATGGGGCACCCACAGCTTCCCCATGCCAGGGCCTCACAGGGAACAATTTCTTCCTGGTATCCAACCTGAGCCTGCCCTCTGTCACTGTGAAGCCATTGCCCCTTGTCCTGTCACTGCAGACCCTGTAAAAAGCCAAAGTCAAATCCTGTGGGAAGAGGATGATGACAGACTGAGCATGAAGGGGTTTTCATTGCACCCATGAGAAATTCAGCCCTGGAGGAGTTTGCAAGCTGTATCCTACACCTCCAGCAATTTGGATTTTAAGTAACACAAAGCTTGAGTAAGAGGATTTTTTGTGAGCATGTGGACAGGTAAAGATAATGTTTGGAAAATGAAGTTTTATTATTAGGTTCCTCTTTAACTAGGTCAAAAAACTCACATTAGGATGACACTAATTTTTCTCTTACTAGAATTTCGTGTGTAATTGGCAAATGCCAAATGTTTTCCATGTGAAAACAAGACCTAACTCCTGAATTACAATCCCTCAATTAACATTGCACAGGTCACTCTTTAAAACATTAGAAATATTCACGTAACTTTGTTATGGTTGAGAGCTTTCTGTGTAGCAACTGAAAGACCCATTTTTCATAACAGTGCTAAAAAAGAAAATGATGGTGTCAGAAAGGTTTCCTCTTCTTCCTTACCAGTCATTTCCCCGGCATGTATTTGGATGTCTCTCAGCTTTTTATACCTGGGAGCAGAGGTTATGATAATGGCTTTAAATGTGTAATCTTGTGCAATAAAACCCCTGCCATTAATGCAAGGTTAAGTATCTGATTTTTAAACCTATGAAGGTCAGGAAGGAAAGGGGATAAAATTACCAATGCAATTTAGCTTGGAAGCTTAATATATTAGACAGAGTTTACAACAACTGCACACTGCAGTGGAGGAACATCTGTCACAATAGAAAGAAAAACATGTTTATCATGACTTAACTGCTTCTGTGACTGATCAGGAAGCACAGAAATCAATGCTAAGCTGAGGCAGGATCCAGGACAGGGGAGCTGCAGTTCCTTGGGGCCAGGAAATTGTCAGTCCTGCTCCCTCATCACTCCCCTCCCCTGGAGCAGGAGTTTGAGGCTCCACTGCACAACAGAACATGGGGCTGGGCACTGCCTCAGTTACCTGGACAGAGAAGAAAAAGGCCTCTTCCATCAGAGATTTTAACTTCAGGCTATAGATCAGTGTTTTCTGGTGGAGTTCCTAGCACCACCCTGGGCAAAAGTCTGAAATAGCAATTGGAGAATGGTTACACTATACAAAACAGTTATTTGTGGAAGGTGACACCCTGCCTTATCCAATTTTTTTACAGAATCTATAAAAAACAGCAGGAAGAAAATTGCCTTCTTTTAACTTACCTCCCTGTTTTTTTGACCTTTATGAAGCCTGGTTAAATCCTTTTGTCTCAGAATCGTCCCTGATAATTTAGTCATACTGAATTTAATGTCTTTTTGATCTTGATCTTGTCAAAAGCCTGTTAGTCTCTAATTATGTGATGTATTTTGCCTGTTATTGGCTGTGGAATGTTATGCTAGAACTTCGTACAAGAGTTTCCAAAAAGTTTTAGAGTCCCTTTGCTTGCAGTGTGTCCTGCTACAGCACTATTTAAAAACAGAGAACGAGGTGAAAATCTCCCAAAGGATTCAGTGCAGTGATTTCAGTTTGCTTTTAATTAAGTTTCCTTCTTCCTCCCTTGAAGCTGAGTCTCCTCTGAGGCTTGGCTGGTGCTTTGGAAACAGCCCACCACAATTCTCATCAGCCCAGTGAAAACTGTAGCAAGGCTCAAGTCACAGCTGAGCTTTCAGAAGCTCAGGACTCATCTCCGATGGGTGCCAGCTGTTTGAAATGAGTCAAAATTCAGCATGAATTTAGTCTCAATCAGACCTGAATTTTTGTTCCATGGACCTAATATCCTAAAAAAAAAGCATGGGTAATGATGTGCTAATTTGATGTTTATCAATTGGATGTGAGATTTTGAGGAAGCTCACCCAATGACTCAGCTTATCAGAGGAGAGAAGCTGCAATTAAATAGAAATAATTACCTGTCCCTTGGGTGATCCTTTGCAACTGCTGCTTTTCCTTTTTTTTTTTTTTTTCTCTTTTTTCCATTCCATTTTGCCATCACCAGAAACAACTTGTCCTCACCCATCTCCTTGCTCAGCATCTTTCACACCTCTGGTTTGCTGTGTCCACCTCCTCCATCCTTACCACTACAAATAATAGCCAGGTGGGCTTGGAACAGTGAGGAAGGATTTCTCCTTTCCTGGGTTCTTGCACACATTTATATCCATGCCAGACCATCTTTGTGCCAGTTACCTCATGGCACCTCACATATTGGTAAACAATCATTTGGACAATCTCAAAAAAATTACTCCAGGCTACAGATGTTACTGGTTGTGCTGGATGATTGTCAAAAGTAACAGGGAGGAGAACTTCTGCCAGAGTGGATTATCACATGCCAAGAATGAATTTCTACTCATGGCATGTCTCAATTTGAGTTCAAAATCAAGACTCTGCTACTTCTGTGGTCTAAGGGCACAGGGGCTCCCAGGGGTTTCATTGGTGAGGTTTAAGCATCAGCAATGGGATGGTGAAGAGGGTAGAAGGAAATTGAGGATTACAGGGAAGCAGAGGTGTTCCCTGCTGATCCTCACATGTGTCTGATGCTTCTGGCAGCAGCAGGTAATGGGGGAGACATGCCCAGAGGATTGGTGGGACATTAGGGATTTATTCCTCATTAACCCTTTCCAAGAGATTATCCTTCTAAAGGGAAGATTTTCAAAACAAGGGGAGCTCTTTATAAGTCTTAATAATGGAGGTTACTGAAGTATAGAACATTTTAATGCCTTTGCTGAAGGTCTATGGTAAATTTGTGGCAGATTTGGGTCCTAAGCACAGTCTCACACAGACTTAACAATTCTTTCTGACTCAGTTATGTCTGGCAGGATCTTCTAAAAACGATGAACTGCTAACTCATTCCTACAATGTATTCTGCTCTCTTCTGTGGTAAACAAAACCTAACCATATATATTTGGAAATGGGAGAATATAATCTTCAAATAGCAAAAAAAAAAAACCAAAACAAAAAACAAAACAAAAAAACCAACAAAAAAAACCTGGAGGAGAACAACTCAAACATTAACAAACAAAACACTTTCTGATCCTGGGTACAAGCAAGATATTGTCAAAAGGTTACTAATGCATAAAATTCTCTTCCAGAAGGCCAAGTAGAAGAATGTGTCCACTTCAAAAGTATTTTCCAGTAAGTTCCTTCAGCTGAGCCTTGAGTCTGATCTCTCAAAAATAAATATTCAGCTACATAGAGTATTACTTAGCTACTGCATAAGTAGGCTGTAAAGATATTATGGGTAAAACTAGTGATGGCACTAGGAAGGAAATTAGTGTAATAACTGGGAAGAGATGATAGTTTATGCAAAATCTGTTTATAACCTCAAGGGGCTTGTTCATAATTGTTACTGCTTTTCCCAGAATGGGAATGGAGAATATGTCATAGCCTACATTTTTTTAAAGTGCAGTAACTAGAGTGTATTTTCATGATCTGTCTGTGATAGCATTAAGATTCATAATAAAATAAACCAACCTTACTAAAGTTTAGTTACATTTGTTTATTTATATATCCAAGGTCAGAACATTTATATTAAAATATAGGTATAAGTAGGAAAGCATCTTATAGCTGTGATGTATGTTAATAATGGAAATGCCAGCAGATTTCAGGATGCTTTTAGCACATTTCTGCCTGAGTTGTTTGTCATAAGCCTGTACCTGTGTATAATGTGTGTCTGTTCTGTGTGTTCAACACATAGTTTGAGAATTGAGTGATAGATATTTAAGTCCATTATGGTAATGGACAGAGAGCTTCAGAAAGGCTGAAATTGAACATTATGCATTTTATTGGAGCTTTGTGAAGTTGCAGCCTTCAATTTGCTTCAAGCCAGTGGAGCTAAACCAATGTTCACAGAGATGAGAAATGTTAGAGAAATAAACCTATAGCTTTTTTCTGTCTTAGAGGTTAAAATTCTCTAATACTTTGGGATGAGAGTAAGTTTTATTACATGGATTTTGAGATATTTCAGACTGTTTCTGCATTATACTGTTTTATTTTAGTATTGATGCTAGATGCCAACTTCCCGGTGAAAATGTTCTGGAGGATTAGTGAATTTTATATGTCAGTGGAGTCTTCTCTTTCTGTTAATAGGTTATATTAGACATAAAACCACACTAAGCTACAATGAACTCAAGATTTATTGATACCTCTTTTATTCAGCTCAGGTAGAAAGCAAGCATAGCACTTAGAGAAATTAAAGAATGTGTGAACTCATTATGTAAATGCCATCTAAAGTAGAATTAAAAGTGTTTTTTATCAATTTGAAACAGAGTAGAATTAAAAGAAGAAAAAATAAATAATAATAATACTTTTTGGTAAGCTAGCACCTGAGATATTATTTATTTAAACCCCTCTCCTTAAATTCTTGCTTTTAAACTTAAAAGAGTAGTTTGTTACAGATCAACTTTGCATTTATTAATGATAACAATAGTGGAATAGATTATTCAGCTTATGACAAATGATTTAGAAATAAAAGGAGGTTTTAATGTGAATGTAATCAGTAAATTGAACAAGTGTTCATTATTGCAGCATGCATATCCTGTAAGATGAACACTGAATGCTATTCTACCATGGTAACAATGACAATAGTATTTACCTTCAACATAATCTTCTATTTTTAAAGTAATAAGGTTGTAAAACTACTAGAAAATACTTCAATTTTAACCAGCATAGCTCTAAAACTTAAATTTGATAAATTTTCTATCTATGTTTAACTGTTTTCTTTCACATAATAGATGAAGTTCAGCTAATGAAAATGATGTACTAAATTGGTAAAAGGCCACCTCACTCTTAAAGCTTTTCTTGCTTGTAAAATTGACTTTATTTTTAAGGGGGAAAACTTCCATCAAATAGCCCAGCTAATTGAAAAACTATACTTGTAATTTAATGGGACACAAAGCAGTCAAGACAGCTGAAAATCTCTAGGGGATGGTGAAAGGCAAGGTCCTGCTTGTGTGGAGCCCATAGCTGCAGTTAAAATTCAAAAGATTAGTAGATAATGCTTCATTATTCCAGCCTGATTATCATAACTGTAATTTATTTATTTATTTATTTCTAAGTGAAGGCAATGAAGTTTGTGATGTTCCTCACCTCTTCCTTACTTGCTTTATCTCCATTGCACTCTCATCCCCAGTATCTCCAGCAGAGGTTGTTTCTACAATCTTTTCTCATCCTGCTGATAGAGTTGGTGCCAGTTTCTTTATTTATCAGTATTTAATCAGGGAAGGTGCCTGAGCAAAGAGAATGAAATCTGCTCTGTGCTGAGGGGTAAGAAATGCCAGATTTGTGGCACTGTGTGCTAGCTGGGTCTGCCCCCTTCCTCTGTCCATATATTGCCCTGGATGGAGCAGGATCCCACAGAAAAGTGTGTCCTTGCAATTAAAGCCCACATCACTCCATTTATGGGGGCTTTCTCAGGGTTTACAGGATAAAAATCGGTCTGGCATTATCTGACAACGACAGCCTGACTTAGGAATTTTAAAAGATAAATTGCCTGGTTTTAGGAGAAAAACAGCCTTTGAGCATGGTTACAGAAGATATTGCACTTGCAATCCTGATTTTCCTGGTGCCATTGCAGGAGCAGGGACATTACCTGGGGTGGGGAATGAAGGGCTTATGGGACCTGCTGCCTGCAGGGCTCTTCCCTGGCATCCAAAGTGGCTTTGCAGACACAAAATGACTCTTGTGAGGTTATTTCTGCTGTACAACAGTGCTCCTGCATGATCTTACAGCCATCCCATGTCCCACAAGCACAATTTGCAGCTGTCTTTCAGGACCTTGAGGGATTCCAGCATTTCAGGAAATTGGAGAAAAACCTAAAGACATTTCTGCTCCCACAAGCCATGGTCCTGGCAGCTGAGGGCTGACAGGACACAGTGAGGCCTTTCTCCCTCTGTTCCCACTAAATACATCAGACTTCTCTGATTAGGCCTCCTGTGTTAGCACAAACTGAGTTCCCACGGAAAATAACATCCCAAAGCCAAATTAAGTCGTGCTGCAGTGACTTGGTGAATCTGTGCTACTGAATGCTCCTTGCCTCTTTCTCTTTTCTCACAATGCCTTCTGCTGTATGAAATCACCAGCCAAACAGGCTGCTTTGCTCAAAATAAGGCTTGGCAGCTTGTAAGAATGTCAGTGGTGTGGGTAATGTGTGTAAGATAGCAAAAAATTCCCAGTGCAGCTCATCAGCAGCTGGGTTTTGTGTGAACGTTTCTGTCCACAGTGTTTGCTACCCATGAAAATGAGACTACTGTCTCTTCATAAATATCCAATGAGCTGTAATGTCATCAGTCTTCCTAAAAATAAAATATTAAATACTGTAAATGGTATTTGACCTCTATTACAGTGTGTGGAGGATTAAAAATGCTCCAATTTCAGGCTGTGTGTTGTCCCACGTGCCTCCAGCCTGTGCTGTGTGTGTGCAGGGGATGTGAGGAAGGAGAGCAGCCTGAGTGAGCTCTGCCTTTCCCCAGCATTTTTCTGTGCTTCCCCTCTTCTTTTAGACATTTTGCTGGAAATTTGGGAAATGTGCTACTGGGACAGCACTCCAGAGAAGTTTGCTCACAACACTGAGCTGGGTGCTGTGGTCAGCCTGCAGGAAGGGAGGGAGGGATGAAAGCCAGGCCACTGTGAGCATCTTGAATTTCACCAAGGCCAAGTGCAAGGTCCTGCACCTCTGTCAGGGCAATCCCAAGCACAAAGAGTGGCTGGGAGGAGGATGGATTTGGAGAAGCCCTGAGGAAAAGGGACAAGGGGCAATGGTTCTAAACTGAAACAGAGCAGGTTTGGAGTTGACATTAGGAAGAAACTCTTCCCTGTGAGGGTGGGGAGGCCCTGGCACAGGGTGCCCAGAGAAGCTGTGGCTGCCCCTGGATCCTTGGAGATGTCCAAGGCCAGGTTGGATGGGGCTTGGAGCAGCCTGGGATGGTGGAAGGTGTCCCTGCCCATGGCAGGGGTGGAACTTTAAGGTCCCTCCTAACCCCAACTATTCCGTGATGCTGTGACTCTGTGACTCTCTGACTGTCAATATGGGATCAAACCTAATTCCATCAGTTTCTCCTTCAATTTTTCAGAGTTAATGTCTTTGCAGGACTATTTTAAAAGCTATGCTTACAGCTTCCTTCTGAACACTGATAACAGTTGTTTAAAAATGAGGATGAATTTGCCATCAAGAGCTACCATATTTTTCTTTAACAGCCAATAAATAATATTTTGTGTTGCTGAATGAGTGAAGCTGAACTAGTGCCTTAAGTTATTTGAGAATGCAGGATTATTATGGCCTAATGTCTATTCTCATTTCTGTCAGAATATCCATCATACTTCTATTTTGAAACCAAAGATAAGAAGTAAGGAATATCTTCTGTCTCTAGGGCTTTGAGTTACAATGGGAGCTACTTAAAGGAAGGGAAAAAAGAGGAACAGGATGATGTTGAGGTTTTTGTCTCTATGTGTACAGAGGACACAGTAACAAAGACATGAATAATAGCCAAAATGAGTTTATTAAGAAGAATTCATGTCAAACAAATTATTTTCTGTGGAAAGCTGTGTGTGCCTGGGCTTCGATGCCTTTTGCAGCTGTACCAGAGTTCTTTTCTTGAGCCAGCTGAGAAACCTGGCCCAGATGTGTTTGCAGTGGGGCAAGGAGGGAGCAAACCTGAGGAGCTGCTGGTGGTTCCCAGCACCTGCGTGGGCACATTTTGCCAGCCAGGTTCCACTGGCTGTGCCCTGTGTCTGGTGCCAACCTGAAAGATTTTTCAGATCTAATTACTCTCTTCATTATAAAGTACTGGTAAATTCCAGTTTTAACTGTTAATCTCTTCTTCAGCTCAAAACTAAATTTTTAGCTTTTTTCTGCTTCTATGAACAGTTTGTAAAAGCAAGGAAATATCAACTCATAATTTAGTGATAATGAAAATACAAAAATATGAAATGTGTCATTTTACCCAAGTATCAGGCTTTAAATTTTGAGATCTCAGATTAGCTGAAAAAAAAAATTTATTTTTAACTCAATTTGAAGATGGATTGTGCAATTTCCCCCCACACCTTTTCATTATATTCTTTGATCCAAGTCCATTCAAAGTTTTGGTGCTCTGAGCAGGCATATTTTCTTCACTATAAATTGTTTACCTGATTGGAAAGATAAAATGTAAATATTTTCATTGTCTTGGTGGTAATTTTATTAAATAATGATGAGACACGGGAATATTAAATTAATTTTTTGAAAATCTAACAGTCAAGCTTGGTCTGATTCTGTCTCTTTGAGTTATACATTATTTTACCTATAAACTACTAATTAAAAACTGAGTGCGTTGTGCTCAATAAATGTCCACTTGGATTTGTGTTCCCTAGTAGTTACTTCTATCAAAGAGAAGCAAACAATCACTTTATAATTTTTAATGGAAGTGTATTATTTAATAATGTTTTAGCTTTTGTCTTTGGTAACTCTTGCTGTAATTTTGTTAACGTAATATAATCTCTGATTAGTTTGTATGGCATATTAAACAATGACAATATGCTTTTCAATAAAGATACACTGAGGAATGGTTTCAAATCCCAGTGCCTGCTAGATATCGTTCTAATTTGCAAATAATTTTACAAACTCTTCTTTTCTCCAGATTTCAGTTCTGTGTGTTTTCAGTTCTTTGTAGATAACATCTTGAAATCAAAGAAATTCTTTTTTTTGTGAATTCCTTATTAGTTCACTACAGCTCTTGAGCTGGGACATAGTTCCTATTCCCTGAGTGTTCTCTCCAGAGGCAGCCTGAGGAGGAAATGGGGATGGTTTTTGGGTAGGTCAGTACATGCACATTGAATGTTTGCTTGATGTGATCCACCTTAATGAGGGACAAAGAGAGAATTCTGCAGATTCTTCCTGGGGCAAGAGAATCTGTAGCTGGAGATCCAGCAGAGATAAAGTGGTGCTGGAAAGCTTGTGGAACTACAGGGAGCTTTGTTTGTGCAAGGGCTGTGAGTTCAACCTCAAAATTAGCCAGAAAACTTTCTAAACTCATGTCTAAATTGTTTTACTGCTGGTTTAAATCCTCTCCTCTCTATTCTGCTGCTAATTTTCTACAACCTATGATCAGGTAAGAGCTACTTCAGCAGGGTATTACAAATCTGTGAGCACCCCTAACCTGGACAAAAGCAAATGTATTTCAGGTGCCCTCTCTTAACCAGGAAAATTTAAAGCTCTTGACTACAAATCCAAGCATGAAATGATCCAAAATGAAACTCTATCTCATGTGGCCTTTTCTCCTTCATCTAAATTTAGCCCTCAAGTACACAGATGCATTTTGCTGTGCCCTTGCACCCAAGGACAGGACTTAGCCTAGAGCATCCAGGCAAAGCACTCTCCAGCACTTAGGCAGTAACAGATTGCAGAACTTTACTCTCAGAACAGCATTAAAATTGCAGACTAAAACTTTTCATGGACACAAAACGTCACGCAAACACTGGAAATGCTTTGTGATGTCGGGCTGCTGGCACAAAACTTTTCTTTTTAAGCACAGGGACAACTTTTCCCTTGACTATGGAATATTTATTAGTTTGCAGATTGCTAATTAACTGGGATGAGTGTACAAGTGCATTTAGGTTCATGCTATAACTTAGCTAGTAACATGTGTTTAAAATTTGCTTTTTAAAGTTTGTTGCAGTTGAATGTGTACTAAGCAGTGGCAGCCAGGCCTTGGAAACATTTGCCTTGATTTTGATTTGTTTTAGCTTTTTTTCATGGTTCTCTCTGCCCTTAACCCAGTCATGGACTTTAAAAGAGTTGTGACTTGTGACTTGTGGCTAGTTCCATATGACAATGATGCACGGAGCCCAGCTTAATCTTACAAGTTTCCAACATCAGGGAATCCACCACTTACCTGAGGAGATTATTCAAACACACGATTGTTTGTATTGTGAAAATATTTTCTCATATCTCTAATCAGAATGTCCCAGGATTTACTTGTACCCATCACCTCCTGCCTTTTCTACACAACTCCTCATAAACAGGGAGTGTTCATCTCCTTTATAAGAGACACTTTAAACACTCCTCATATATAAATATTCTTCCTGTTTAGACTGCAATCCTAGAACAATTTCCTCCTATTTTATGTAAACATTCTTTATTTTCTAATCCAGATAGTCTTTAATGCAATAATTTCTAATTCAGATCATATCTACTCCCAGATTTTTTTAACTGCTGCTGTAACCGTTCCCAGTTTCTTTTTTTTTCTTTTTCCCCAGATTTTGTGACCCAAAAATTCACCTTCAGCTTTTGTTACCTCGAGAGATTAGGCTGGATTTCCTCTGTTTTTTTTTTAATTCATTCATGTCCTCCTATTCAGGTTATTTTTAAGGAAAGGCAAATCAGTGTTCTGGGATTACTTTGTAATATTTGTATATCCTTATTACATTGTTAATTCTTCTGCTCATCTTGTTCAGATAGCACCCTCCTTATTCAATTTTTTTATTTTATTATGTCCTGAACCTTACATAAGTTAAATAACTGATGGTTTTCCTTGTTGATCTTCCCAGATAAAGTCTAAACCAATTTTGTTTAGCTCATTTCTTATGTCTGGACATGTATCTTTATTCTCAGGTGTTTCCAAGTAGAAGTTGCAAAAATAGTTTCTGTTCTGTATGAAGAAATAGTGAATAGAACCAGGTTTGAATTTCTTTTTGTGTGTGAACAGAACTTTGGTCATTTTTATCTCCTGAAGGAAATCTCTGCCTCTTGCCTTCATGAACCTCCAATTCTCTTCAGTAATTTGGTCTGGTAAAGTGATGGCAGGTCGTAGCTGTCAAGGGGAAAATGATTGCTTGGTTTATAAGGGCATAAGCTTTTAAAAGTGTTTTAATAGCAGGAGAAAGATTTTGAAATGGTCTCTGTATTAAAGGGCAAATGAACATATGAGGTTGATAGTAGCTTGTGGTATTAAACAGATAGGCTGCTTCATCTTGTGCGAGTTGAAATTCTATTTCAGTCCAGCAGACTTAGTTAAAAGGTGAAATAAACAGGCTGGATAATCACAAAGGTTTGGATCTTCATTCTCTGAGACATCCACGTTAGTGACAAACCCTTTGTTGACTCTCAGAAGCTTGACACAGAGTATAGCAAGGCATGCAGCTTTTGAACAGGGTAATCTGGGTTTGCTGCACCCTTATGACAAATCTGTCATACACCTGACATGGACTCTAACAGCACTGACAATCTAATAAATCACTCATGGGTAATGCATGCTGAAAGCTGCTCCAGGGAAAAAAAAAGAAAGGAAAAAGGCAGGGACATGAGAGCAAATCAGGAGCAGGTTCCTTTCTTCCCATGGCTGTAAGGCAAACTGATTAAAAGTCTCTGCATCCTCTTAGTAAACTCATTGCAAGATATTCCCATCTTCCTGGTACAGCACAAGTGGCAGCAAGCTGTGTGTCTAGATTGAAATTATTCCTAAACGAAGGGAAAAGAAATGTAGCCAGGTGGCAAAGAAGTAGTCTGGAATATTGGCTGATTCCACCCAAAACACTGTCATGACAGAAGAATAACATTTCAAGAGCAAAGTTAGGACAAAAGAATTTTGACAAAATTATGATCATCAGGATAAAAGTTCTTTCTGGTTCAGACTGGGAGTTTGTCAAGCTAGGTTTTTTTCCTTGGAGTCACTTTCCAGTTTTTAATAGAGAGGCTTCTCCAAGGCAGGTTAGCTGCAGAGTTTGGGAAGTTGTGGAGTTACCTGTCACACTGGAAAGTAATAACAGAACTGGGTCTGACACAGAGAAGGGAGAGAGGATGTAATTCCTTGAACTCTGAAGAGGTCAACTAAGAAGTCAGTTTGGAACTGAGTTGCCTGGGACTCAGGCAGAGGCAGAAAGAAAGGCAATTTGTGTCTTTAGGAGCAAAGACAGAGCACATCCTCTTGGCTGGAGGGAAGGCAGGCTGTTCTGGGGGAGCCAGCTTCACCTCTGCAGGAGCTCCTGCACCTCTGCTGACAGTGCAGGGCCTGGAGCTTTTCTAAAAGAGCTGCAGAAAGCACCTGTGTGCTCCTCTTCCTGGGAGAAACTGGCTGAAACCCCCCAAACCCAGGAGAAATAGATGGGCACCAACATAGAGGACAGAGGAATGTCTGTGTCCTGAAACCCTTCCTGTCCTGCCTCTGAGCTCCTGCTCTCAACCACAGTGCCAACTTCTTCTGAATAAAGATCATTAATATTGGATGTGGCAGCTCCTACCTAGAGCTCCTGAGCATGAATTAGTTTGCCCAAGTATAAACAGTAATCTTAGAGGTACATATTGTTATGCATATTTTGTATATTCTGGCAAGTCCTGCTTCTTCCCCAAATGATATTAATGTTAAAAAATTAATTGAGCATAAAGATGTAGTATAAGGTCTACAGAGCATATCATTAGCTACAGCTTTTGTAGTTAAATAATTAAAAAGGAAAATATTTCTGTGCATAATTCCATGTTCCTTTATTTATGTATATGCAAAGCCTTTGTCATCTGGGATGTGGTATATGACTTGACAGATCCTCTCAAATTGTCATCAGCTTGAAATGTGCCCCAAAATTTCCTCATTTCCACTCATCCCAGCTGTTGTGTCAGTGATCCATGGGGAACAGGGTTTTCTGGCAGGAAGGCTGAAGAGGTCAGATCATGCTCCTCTCCCTGGGAGTGGTCTCCCTCAGCTGGAATTAGTGGCTTCTGCTCTTGTAATTATTTGTGGATAAATCAAGGAATGAGATCTGCAGGCACCCAAAAGAGGGACATTTGTGATGCAAAACTGCTTATTTTAAAAAGAGTGATGGTGTTGTATTTAACTATTCTACAGGGGGGAACGTGCACTTCTTTGAACTTAAATGACACTTCATAACATGAGAGAAAAAAAACCCTTTTAAAACTAAATGGTATTTTCCCTTATGGAATTTTGAATAACATGGCTATTTTTTCCATTAAAAGTTTTTTTTTTTTTGTGGGGCTTTTTAAAATTTTTTTTAATGTTTTTTTTGCTTTGAAGCAATTTCTACTTTGAGCTGAGGTTTTGAGGTGATGTCCTCTGGTGATGCACTTATGTGCAAACATACCTAAGTTCAATGGAGCTTGTAACCTGTTCCATCTTTTTGGCAAAGGTTCATAGTGGCAAAAAAACCCCTACTTTATACATTTCTCAGCCTCCTGCTTTCTAGGAAGAAAAAGGGTAGGGGGCACTTTTTGGATTGAAAACACCATAAATCCTAGAAAATCCTAAAAGGATAGAGGCAGTGATTAATGTTTAAACATCCACATGAATGAATATTATAAGCCATGGGTGAGTTAAATCTGACAATTACTGTGCTCTCATAAAGATTTATATTAAGCAAAAATCCCCTCCTGCCTAATGGCTTTGTTTGCTTTTCCCATAAAAAGAGAGCATGATTTATTGTACCCTATTTATTCTGGATTTAATAGGATTTTGAATAAGTATTCAGCAAACAAAGAATATTGGAAATCATAATGACAATTAGAAGTTAGAACTAAGTAACTTCAGGTGACTCTACTGAGCTGGTACAATTTTTTGGTAGAGTGCAGTTACTAAGCCTTCTGTCTTTAAATCCTCACTGTATTTTTGGACATATAACAGAAGCAGTGGCTTATAAAACAAGGTTTAGAAAAATAAGACTTTTTTTTTCCCAAGAAAATGACCCTATTGGGTAGCTTTCAACAAGGTGTAAAACATGTATGAAATTCTAAAGAGTAAATTTTCTCTTATCCAAGAGCCTGTTTAAAACACAATTGGGGAGTAAAGTAGTTGTCACATCTAAGGAGTTTTAGCAAGGCATATTGAATAATCAAGGGAAACAAATTAGTTAAATGCTGAAGTGACAGTGAGAAAAGGAAGAGTGTCAAATTCACCTTTCAGAAAGGAGAGTTACACTGACATGGCCTGTGAGCCAAAGCAAGTGTAGCTCACCCATAATTTGGTATCAGGTACTGGAGCTCGAGAGTTGCAATTTATTAGCAATTGTTCCTCTTTTCTAACCACACATGAACAATCCTCAGTGACCCAAACCATTTCTGAATTGTCTAAAAATAGAGGGGGGTGAAGGTTGTCTCAAATAGTCCCTTCTAGAAAACAGTGAGAGACTGCAAGGCAGGGAAAGCTGTTTTAGATTTTCAAATCCAGTCTTGGCAGGCAGTTTTGATCATTAGCATTGTCTCTGGTAGGCAGGGAGGCAAAGTAATAGAAATCTTTTTTATCGATTGAGACTGTACTTGAAGAAAGGTGTAATTGCCACCCTAAATTTAATCTTGTAGATACATATCGGGTGCCAATGTTCTCTTCTAGCATTAATGTCTTCCAGGAACTGCTAAAAAACGTCATATTAACATTGCTGATTGTGGTCTAGATCAGTGTGTATTAGGAAAATATAAGAAGGATTTTTGAAGTCTGGTCCTTTATCTAAGTGTTTGTAGGAAATGTTCAAGGAGCGTCGAGCTTAATTTGCTTTTTTAATCTTTTGCATTTGGGATACTGTTTACACTGGAGCAGCTGGTAACATAAAATGAAACTAAAGTAAAGAATAGAAAATCATCTCTTGGAGAACAGAATAGATAGATTTTAAAGCAATTTGCTGTATTATTTAAATGTGGGGGGAAAATGTTACTCTTAGAAGCAGGGCAGAAGGAAGGATGAGTGTTTCAGTGAATTTTAGTAGCTACGGTTTTTCTAAGGTTTTTAAAAAAGTACTTAATTTGAAATGTTCCGGCATGTCACAGTCAGGCTTTTTTATTCTTACAAATTGACAGCAAGAGTCAGATCAAATATTGCACCTAGTTACCCTTGCAGTCCTTGAAGGTTCAATCAAAAAATCCTTGCTTGTATCATTGTTCCCCTAAATTTCTTCAGGAAGAGTAAGGGAATATTAAAACTCTTGTATTCCTCACTCAAGGCATCCAAGATTTCAGTCTGTATTTGCCCTGAATCTTCCAGTAGGACAAACAAAAGGAGAGGGTGGATACTCAAGAGGTTTAGGATTTATCTTACTGAACCCGAGTTGTCCAAAGTGATGGTTTAGGACTCTTTTTTTTTTTTTTTTTATCATCAATTGAACTTATAATTTTTGGTTTTATTCCCTTCTTCATACTCCTTTCTCCTCTCTCCCATTTTTTCCACAGCAGTACCTCTGCTTGTGATGAAACATGGCCAGTGATAGATGAGACTGGTAGGTTTCTGTAAATCTGAATTTTCTAGATTAAGCTGCAAATTTCTGAGCCCACCTAGATTTTCCAGTATTTTACCAAATATATGATTAAAAGGATGGTTTTCTAAAATGCTTCCAGGGATTTAGACTATTTGGCTACTGGGGCTTTGTGTGTCCTTAGCACATCAATGGTTGACTGACCCAGGAAAAGCCTTTCTTTCCCCAGGTGTTGCAGTGATGTCTCCCCAGATAAATTAAGCACTAATACATCAAAAACTTGGAAAATGAAAGTGTTTGGCTTTAGCAGTTACTCAGCAGAAAGGCAATGAGTTTGTGTTAGGTAAACATAATTGAGGTATTATCACTGGTAGTCACTGAAATATCTCAGTAAAAGCAGAATCTAATTAATTCATTTTTCTCTGGATTGTGGATAAACATTCATGTGTATTAAAAAAATCCAAAAAAAGGAGGGAATTCATCTGTGCCATCAAATTTTAATGAAAGCAGAATAACATGGCACTAAATTTTTATTGCAAAATGGTCTGTACCCTTGTAAAATCTTGTCTGGAGCAGTTGTGATGGTGTCACTGCAGCCACAGATCATAAATTTGAGTCTTGCCATGGACAGATTTGAAAATAAATGTTGCTTTATTGACATAAAAGAAAGATTTTGGCTTTTTTCTTCATTCTTCTGTATGATTATGTAAGGATAAAAGGGAGAGAGCTAGCAATTTCTTCACACTGCATCTTCCCAAATGAAAAACGTGCTCAGTCAGATTATCAATACCCAAATGATTGTCTTCATTGTCCTGCTGCTCTCTTCATCCTATTGAGAGCTGCAAAAAAGAAATGAGGATTCAGCTGCTTATGGGGCAACAGAAGAAACAGCCTCAAGCGTGGGGCGTCACGTAAGAAATATTACATGCAAGCGCTCAAATGATTTATTGTAGTATATTCTTTGGAATTTATGTAATCTGGCAAAACCACGATCCTCCCTTCTTTTTTTTTTTTTTTTTTCCTCCCTACACTTTTCACTTAGCTAACCAAAGGTTTTATTAACCTGGGAATGAAGAACATGTTTTTGAAAGGGCTTAAGCAGAGGAATGATGAATGGAGCTGGTCCCAAAGCGTGCAGGTAAAGTGCTGTCAGGAGCTGAGGCTGGTTTCTGCTCCATCGCCCCAACAGGAAAATAGCAATATTGCTGCAATGATTCCGCTTAGGCTCTATTATTTGCGGTGCTGCTTGACAGTTATGGAGTTGGAATTCAATTTCTTTCATCTAAAGCAGGTGCACCTTTTTAAAAAAAAAAAAAAAAAATCACTCTGCCACTTCTGTATAAGGCATGGAGATCGTTGGCTTCCTGCCTGAAAGTGTTTCAGGGCACTTATCCCATTTTTGTACAGCAGAAGTTGTCCATGAATATCATCCCATTTTAAATACACGAGCAAGTTTGCTTTATTCCAAAGCAAGATAATAGATGATATGAAAAGCTTTATTTTATGCTAGCCTATACATTTAAGAACCTGTTTTAAAGGGCATTTATATAGAAATCTCTATTACAAAGCACATAAAGAGGTTGATGTTATTTTATTATTCAGGACAAGAAGAAAGGTGTTTCTTAATCTTGATATATCTGTATTTGATATGACAGGTTAACCTTGATATTAGCATCATGTATCCAAATTTTTCTTCCCAGTTTGACTCTAAAATACCCTTTCTTACTTTTGGATATTTGTGAATAGTACCTGGCACATTTATTTTATATTAAAAGACTCATACAAGTGCCTACTGGGATTTAGACAGGTTTAGTTAAAATTAGGATTTGAGAGGAAAAAAAGGATGTGATATCTGGAAGAGAGATATATGTTTATTGCAGTGAAATAAAAATTTATGTGCATGTCTGTATCATATTGCATATTTCCATGTATGTATATACACATTTATACTGAAGTGTCTGTCTGAATTTTAGGTGTGTAATTTTATCTATGTGTATAAAAATATATGTATATATATTCACAAATAGTCTGACCAGCAGATATGTGCAGCTCAGTACTGCTTGTATTTGACTTTCCTTTCTACTCTCCTATTACTTCAATTTACCTGTCAAATAATTTCCAAAGACACAAGCTGTATTTTCAGAAAACTCCACAGATGGCTGACCTGTACATTGACTGATGCTGAATGCAGCTTGGATAACTTGAGCACCCTTGATCTGTGGTTTTATGTCTCTTAATGTATAAATGAACTAAGTAATAGTGATGTGAAGGTCACTAGCTGTAGCAAAGGATTGCCTTAATATGAGAAATAGTTTATTAAAGGCACTGTGTATTTTCAGGTTGTACTGAAATCAATAGTGTGTTTAATCTTTGGGAGGTGCTCACTGGGTTCATTCCTGGGGAATAGATGGCCAGTTACTGCTCCATTCACTGGTAAATTCCAGAGTTAAAAAT
Organism: Lonchura striata; assembly: GCF_050655825.1. Taxonomy (NCBI): domain Eukaryota; kingdom Metazoa; phylum Chordata; class Aves; order Passeriformes; family Estrildidae; genus Lonchura; species Lonchura striata. The sequence goes on along the minus strand of NC_140709.1, from coordinate 5,677,440 downwards.
AACTTCTGTGAGATTTACCTTTTCTTAATTATTGTTTTCTGCAACAGGTTATAGTTCTCAGTACTTTTCTGCCTTAGAATAAATATTCAAGAGACAGACAAGTTTAGCACATTAATGTTTAAACTCTTACTGGGGAAATACACCATCACGATAGCTTGTAATGTACCATTTGTATCAAACTAGATAACATTGTTTAGCTTAAATTAATTCTGTTGGCTTAATTAATGCTATTATTTTAATCCATTTAGGAAGGTAAAAGCAACAAGGAAAGTGTGATGGTATCAGTTAGGACAACAGATACAATATCAATTTCAACTCCCCACAAAATCCCCTGTTGTACAAATGATGCAGAGATTGTCTAAGTCTCTTTTAGGACTAATGCCAAAGTTTTTAACTTCCCGTGGAAATGAGGTTTGTTTAGTCTGTTTTGTTTGGGTCACCCCTTGCAGTCCTGAACAAATGTGCTCTAATGGCAGGTTTGAATGTAAAAGTCAGCATGAGCATTTGTCTTCATGTCTGCCATGGAACTTGCTAAATTATCTGGATCTCTCAGAGTCAATACAAATTAAAAATACACACAAGGTTTCTAAGAGAGTGATTGCTATTCTAGCAAGTTCATTAGCCTTCTGAGGAATGCTGTTGGCAGGCTTTGTTTAGCAGAAGTCCAAAACAAAGTAAACCAAAAATGTCACAAAATGAATTGCAAATCAATTGGCAATATAAATGTGAGAAATAGGATGTAGATGAAGAATAATTTAGGGAAATGTATATTGTTCCTCCAGGAATCTTAACTACACAAATGGGAACAATGCTAAAGATTACAGTCGAGAATGGGGAATAACTTGATTAAACAAATATGGGCCATCCAGTTTTTCCAAATATACTGGCAAAATCAGACCCCAGGCACTATTTACTTTGTGGGAAAAAAAAAAAAAAAGAGTTCTTCCGTGAGGCCTTCTGATTTTTTTCCCCAGCTCTCTGCTTTTATTTGCATCAGGCAATTTGACTGGATTTGTGACATTTTCAGTATTTCCACAGGAAATGTTTCTTGCCCAACAGATGCTTGGTGCAAAGAAAATAAAAATAAAGAACAAGGAGGATGAAACTAGTTGATCTTTAAGGTCCCTTCCAAGCTTAACCATTCTGTGAGTCCATGATTCTATTTCCTTAGTGTTTTCAGTCTGTACTCTGCAAAAAAGATGTTGAAAATGAATGTTTCACTGTAATTTTAAGAGAATAAGTTGAAGACCAAAAATTAAGTTTAAAAGGAAATCAGTATCCTGGATAAGAAGCAATTACCTTGCATTCTTTTCCCCAGATAAATTCAGGTGCAGTCACCTGGAGCATCCCTTGCCAGCTGCTGCTGAAGGGAGTGAAGAGGCTGCTCCTCTTCAATTTAATCCAGGTTTTTTTTGAGAAATTTTACATATCACTGCTGCTGTATTGTTCCCATTATTCAAACATGCATAGCAGAAACAGAGCACGGCCTGAGTTCTAACTCCCATGGCAAAATGCAGTGGTAAATCCAGCAGGGAGGAGAGAAGGTTGCAGGTGACACAGGCAAGGCTGATGTGCTCAGTGCCTCTTCACAGAAAGGTTAAACATGACAAAAGGTTTGACATGATCAAAATTAGCAAGGGAACATGAATGCAAGGGAGAATAGGGAAATAAATGAGTATTTAGATTCAGAAAAGTCAGATTTAAGGTCTGTTTACAAGGTTAAATGGCTGGGCAAAAGCTGGGATTTGCATTTATGGCACGCTGTTGGCTGTGCACTAACTCCTCATATGGAACATCTCAGCAAATAAGAGGGTCTTTACATGAAGCAGCTTTTCCAGGTCAAGAGATCTTCTGAGTTACCCCATCATATTTAAAGATGCAGTTTCTAAACCAGCAGTGATTTGCTTTGAGAACTCCCAAAGGGTATAAATAGTCCCAATAGGCACAGTACATGTCTTTAGATGAGGAAAAAAGAAATAAAAAAGCAAGGGAATGACAGCCAAAGATTCAGGCTAAGTTGGTATCTGGGGAGATGCTAACATAAATTTTTAAACAAACAATTTATAAGCTCCTCAAGCCTAGTGAGGGAGGAAGTCACTCTGCCCACAAGAACAGATGTTTTTCACTTTAGGGAGACTTCTGATATGACTCAGTCATAACAGTAAGTATGATTCATAATAAATCAGTCAGGAGCAAGGTCTGTTTGCGAAAATATTATCAAGGAATAATTTTATCAGTAGTCTGTAGGTCCTGATTTTTCTGCTATTCACCACTGTCTCAAGCAATGAGATGCCACATTCTTGAACAATGTCACACTCAGAGGCAGTGCAAGTAGGCTTAGAATTAAAAATCTTTCTGATAGATGGGTGAAACAGCTTGAAATCCATAAGACAAAATTAAGAGGATAAAGTTGGTGCTTTCAGAGGAAAAGTCAACTACACCAATGCCAAATGGGAAGGGAAATAAGTGATATGGTGTCAGGGTTGTGGGAAAGACAGGACTTGTGCAGGACTGTGGCAGAAAAATGTAAATCTCTTTGTTTAAATGTACTAATCAGAGACAGGAGCCATTGGAGAGGCAGTTTCTGGGGGCTGGACTCAGCCACAGCACAGCAGGGAGGACATGGGGAAATTGAAGTTTGGACAGAGGGTTTGCAGGGTTGGCTTGGCTCAGGAAAATGGGATAAAATCAGACAGCAGATTCAAGTTTCCTTCAGACATGGAAATGCTGCTACTGAGAGACCTGAGCTAACTTTTCCCTGTGCTCACCAAGGTGGCACCAAGAAGTTTCAATTTTATTCACAGCAGACTTTATATTCAGTGATGGGGAAAGTCAACACTGTGCTCTAATAATGTAGTTAAATACTTGAACAATGACTCTGATAAACTGTGAGGTTTCCATGACTGACAGGCTTGGAGAAATTGATTAAAGCTTATACAGATTGCACCCAATCCAGTCTGATAAATGAACTTTTGGTAGGCTTATCATCCCAAGTTTTTTACAGAAATGTGGGTATGTGTACAATTTACAATAATCATGCTAGCAAGTTAGCTTTTCATTTCCATATCTCTCACAGTTTTGACTTTTTGGAGGAGTAGCTCATTTGCTTTCATATAATATAAGCCATTTAATTTATATTAGATACAATGAAATCCATAATTTTAATTACTAACTGAATTTAGCTTTCAGCAAGGCTCACAGATTGAAGGAAACCTGTTAAGTTCATTTTATCATTTTATTCAGAACGTTTCCTTCTTCACATCAGAGCAATACACGTCCCTATCAGAGCAGCCAATCAGGATTTCTGCAGAATAGGCTCTGAAACTGAAGAGTGCTTCAAACAGTCTTAAAAACTGTGAGAATTATGAGATCATTGCTAGAGAGACACGTGTGTTTGTAGGTGTCACTGGTGGCTTGGCATTTTGGACATACACAATTTGCAAAGTCTTTTTCTGCTTTCTTTTGCTGTCAGGACTGATTTAGTGTGTAATAGTTTATTCATGTGGAAAAGGAAGCTTAATTTTTAAAATATATTATTATTTAGTATTTTCTTTTAAGTGTAATAGACTTCCACTTCATTTGTGAAATGACAAATATCATACTTTGCGCATTCACAACTAGAATAATTCTTTAAAGCAGTCATGCTAATTTTGGTCTCATGGATCCACAAGGTTAACTCTTGACCTAGCAAGGGAAGTCTCCTAAATGGAAATACCTGCAGAGACCAATTCCAGTTTATCTTGTCATATCCCTGCCTTAATTTAGATTTCTTCTGTTATTTATTTGAGAAAATGTGCACCTTACTCTACTAGGCTATGGCCAACCTATTAAATAATATTTTTTATGTATAGAAAATTACATCACTTACTCATCTACATCAGATGATTTCAGTATTGATGTAGGAGCTGTAGTTTAGTAGGAGAATGTACTTGTTAAAAAAAATCTATACAGAAGTTTAATTGTGATATTAAATTCTAATTATCATTAACAAAATTAAGTGACTATCTGAATAGTGGTTCATCCTTTCTCTTGATATGTTATACAATTGAAATGAAAATTGATTTTTGCCCCTGGCCTTCCAGTGCAGGTAAATGATGGGGCAGCCTCCTGTTTTGAGAGCTGGAGATTGGGGCAGCCAGGACATCTGACAGGAATTGTGTTTGTGGCATGGGAAATGGCTGTGGCTGAAAAAACCCCAAACTGTTTTGTCTTAGTGGTGATGCAGGGCATGAACTGCACTCGAGGACCTGCAAGGGTGATGGTCAGGCCCAGCTGCCAGATGTGCAATAGCCTTGAAATCATTCTGGCAGTCAGACTTGTTTGATTGAGGGTAAGGCATAAAAAAGGGAGAAAAAGTTATCTACAACTTGAATAATGGCTTAATTTGCAGCTGAGCAGTCATTCAACTTCCTTTCAAATATTCTATGACCTTATTTACATCTTCCATAGGGTTAACAAAGCTTTATTCGTTTACCTGTAAACTATTTCAGTTACACCTGGTTATTTTTGTTGTTAGCACAAGGATCAGTGAGTTTGGGCATTACCTCCTTCCCACATGCTGAACCAGCACAGCCACTTCTGCAAGCACAGACATTTGGCCTGATGCCCCCAAAATTGACAGTTTTGCTCACAAAGTGCTACAAATGAGAGATAAAGTTTCTTTAGTCTAAGTCTTGTAATCAGGATGTGAATATTTAGAAATATTGAGAGTTAAAGATGGTTTGTCATAGGCTTCTCATGCCTCTGTGTCTCTTATGTTTATAATTTTTATTTTTTCCTTTTGTTCCCAATGATGGGGGAAAGACAAGTAATGACCTTGACTGAGCTGGAAATGGATCACTACAAGGCTGAATTTTGAAAGCCAGGATACATTCTGGGCATTGATGGTTGGGCAAGATTTATGCCAAAATTGATTGTCTTTTGTTCCAATTAAAATAAATAACAGCTGTTAAAAGAGCTGACCTCGAGCTGAGATGAAGGAATATGTTAAATATGTACTCCCAAAGGTGATGCTATCACAATAAATAAATGGGAGAATTTGGTGAACTTCACAATTCACACCTCTGGAAACCAAATAAGAACATGTGATTTCATGGTCATAGAGAATTAGTAATGAACTACTTATTCCAAGGGAAAAAAAAACCAGAGAAATGTTTTATCTAGAGCACCACTGCATTCATAAAGGCCAATCAATTTGAAGATATTCTGTTAATAAAAGAATCAGTGTTCTATTATTTTTTAAGAGAGAAAAAAGCAATTAGTCAAATTTCAGCTGGTTTTTCATCCTCATTAGCACTTTCCATTCTTATGACATTGTTTTGGCATAGAGGAAAAAGAGCAGCCCATTCAGAGGGCACCAATTCAAGAAGAACATACATCACAGTATTTTAATTAGATCTCATGAGCTAAACCTTCTATAAATATTGCCAGAATATTGTATCCTAGTTTCAGGCAGTCAAAATAAATGTCTTAAAAACTGGTCAGATGTGACTCAACGAGTGCTTTCTTACATTTTCTTGTGTGGCAGAGGAGTACAGGAAGCTGCCAACCATGCCCCCACTAAGACAGAGCTGAAAATAAAGTAGACACATCTCTGTGAGCAATCTTCATGATGGAGCAGGATGATCCATCAGATTTAAATGAATTTGCTGTATTCCTATGAGATTTTTTTCTTTTTCCTACAGAAGATCAACTTTAAAAAGTTAAGGGGCTGAAGGGTCAAATTCCACAATTTCAGTTTGTTGCACTTAGGCTCTGATTCTGACTCAGATTTAAGTTCGGGCAAAGTCTTTGTGTTGAGATCTGAAGTCTCAGAGATAGAACAGGTCAAACTTCTTTAGGAAACCCATTGTGGGATCATAAACCATCCAAAAATGATCTTCAGAATTATAATAATTGTTATAATGACCTTGGCATCATGGAATGGCCTGGAATTTGTATTGGGTTTGTTCTGTCAGGTTATTATGCCAGTGAGGCTGAGGTGTTGACGGAGTGAGGAATATTAAATTCTAAATATCTTTAACAGGCTTCACAGTTATGGGGCAGAGAAACAAAGAACCAGTCTTGCTGTCACTCTACACATCTTAAAGAGGAGAGGCTGTAACCAGCTTGGCAAAGAGTGTTTGTAGGATCAGGTAGTGATCAGTAGTGTGCCAAAAGCCCTGCCCAAGAGCATGGCCAGAATAAGAGCACACACAGAGCTGCGTGTGCTGGTGGCCTGCAGGTGCTCCCTGGGAGAAGCCAGCTGTGCCAGGGGCTCTGTGCTGCAGGACTCCAGTGACCTGGGGCTAGGAACTTGCCTTCCTGGTCTATGAACTTGTTGATGCATTCCTGCCACTTTGAAAAAGGCAAAAGTGCTGTTTTTTTGAAGCAGATTTTAAGGAGGAAACTTGGTTTTGTTGGGTGTCTGTTGCAAAAATCTCGAGATACAGAACAGTGAACTGCAAACTTCAGAGTTTCTCCTTTTTCTGAGAGGGCAAGTTTGTATTCTGGGTGTGGAGGGGGCTGAGGAGGAGTGAAACCACACTCAGGCTAGAACAGGGAGCTTATCATCTCTGTGATGCTACTCCAGCTCCTCCATGAACCTTGCAAGGCCAGATTTACAGATGGAAAATACTTAGAGTTTGGCTCACTGGAACAAAGCCATTTCCCAACAGGGATTGCATTGTCAGCAGAAAAGGCTCCTTGTGCCCAAGCACGTTCAGTTCCACTGTGTGGTAAACAGGAAGAGAGAGACCTGTGTGTGATAATATCATTAGAGAAAGAATTGTGTATATTTCTGTTATTTGTTTGATATGAATATGGGCTGGAGAAAAATGGAAGCTGATTTTCCTTTCATCTTGGTAGCAGATAAAACAGGAATAGGTAATGCAAAGAGAAGTGGATTTTCTGCAGATCCCTACAGCGTCTGGGTATGCTCTGGTACACGTGGGCATTAGATGAGGAACTAGGATTTTGTTTTCTCTCTGTGTTTCCCTGATTCTCAGCTTGTGAAAATAAATTTTAAAAAGGGAAAATATTTCCTCATTTTTTCATCCTTTTCTTCCTGTCTATCTCTCCCTGATCACCCCCCAGCTTCTTTCTGTAGTGCCCAGTAAAACAAGAGCTCAGTTAAGAGAAAAGTTAAAAACATTTTGGAGGAAAATTGGAATTGACATCACAGAGGATAATAACAGAGCTGAAATTCAAATGAATATTTCATAAATGTATTTACAAGGGATGCTAAGCCACTAAACACTAAAAATGACACCAGCTATGTATGCATTATCCTGTACAGATCCAGCAAAGTCATTTAACAAGCTAAGCTTATGTTAAAATTATAATCAATAAATGCCAATTACAGAAAGAGCTTTATCCCTGCATGTTAAAAGAACAGAGCTATAATTTGCATGCGAACGACATTCTTTTCAAAATTATTTGCTTTTTATAAGGTTTGGAAGGGTTACAGAGGAAAGCTTGAAGAAATCCTGCCTAGGATGTTCAAGGCAGAGCGAGAGAATGGGAAGAATATTGAGGAAATTATAAGGCCATAAGCTTGACACTTATAACATGCAAATAAAGAGAAGTTATTCTGAAGGGCAATGAGGAGCCAGTATGGGTTCAATAATATTAGAACAGAAGACAGCAGCATGAATTTTAATGATGAACATCCTTCACAACTATAACCTTCTTATACTTTATAATTAATTGTTAGAATTATACCTTGATCCTGCATTCAGAGCCTTAAACAACAGACCTGTACCCCTGGCCAGAAGCCTCCTGACTTTGCTGAGATGTGTTTTGGGTGTCTCTGTCACGGCCATCAGGTTCTGCTGCCACACGTTCATTTCTTTGGCCCAAGGTTTCTTTCTGAGCCCAAGAAAAAGAGAAATGTGAGTTACCAGCACAGGAGGCAAGGGGAAGCCACAGGCATGGATCTTTAAACTGAGGTCTAATATGGAATAGGAATGAAATCAGGGAAACCATGGTGTTCCTGGGATACTGTTTCTTTCTTTTCAGAAAGGCAAGGTTTTGGATATTTTTGCAGCCATGGAAGCTAAAAACAGAGTGAGACAAAAAAAGCTTCTAATGGAAGAACCACCATCTCTAAAGCTACTCTTTTCTATAGTTGAGACATGTTGAATATTGCAAATTAGTTTTTTTAACGTGTTCTTTCAAAAGGTTATTTCCCTACATTTGCAGTACAGTCTGAAAATTGACCATTATTCCTTAAACTATTCCCCTCAAAGTCACAGGTATTTATCAAGGATAACGTGTGTATTCCCCCATACACCTTATTTGTTGGGACAAATGACCTATTTTATTGATTCTCTTTCAGAAGCCATTCTGTTCAGTTACAGATGAGTGGGGAAGAAAACTACTCTTTTGACTGACCTCTTTATTTACAGTCTGATAAAGGAGGACTATTGTGTTTTATCCATTATCAATGCCTACTGAAAGTCTCTTTTGCTCTTGCCAAGTTCTCTAGTTGCAGCCAGGGACTGGTGAAGCTGTAAATAAACTTTCCTGCACAGATGCCTCTGGAATGTCATTGTGAGTTTGACTAATTTTAGCATTTAGAAATCATAATTCACTGCATGACATGGCCATGCAATTTCATTGTGCATCATTGCAAAAGAGGCAGAGGTTTTGCCTGGGTGATTGCATCTCCAAAATGCTCCAAATTAGTTATAAGCTCCTTGTTACCTCTGATATTACAGCCCGTTCTAGCTCTCTGAGGCATTTTCAAAATATTTTAGACATAAAATTATTCTGCCAATTGCCAATCATTGCCAATCCTTGCCAATCTTCATTGCAGTAGAATGGAAAATCTGTTATAGGGTACTGTCAGTGGGTTTGTCTGCTGAAAGGTTGAAGCTTTTTGGGTTATCACTTGTGATAGAGATCTATGTCTTTGTTCCTGGTGAAAGGTGACAAGAAAATCTGAGATATTAGTATCTAAGGTTGTAGATACTAAAAAGCAGAGAATGTTTTACCTTTTTTGTTTTAGTAGAAGGCTGAAGAAAGAAAGTGTTTGGAGAGGAATTGTTGTGGCAGGTGCTGCCTCCAAACATCTTCTTGAATGGTCCATGTGGGCTCAGGCCTTTGTGAGTTAGAAACTGAACAGATGGAGGTGATGTGGGACTCTTATGAAAGATAAACCAAAAAGTAGATGTCCAAGTAGATGACCAAGATAATTTCTTAGTATTTGTCCATTGTCCCTTTCGTTGGCTCAAGGACCTACTCTGGTTATCTCAGTATAAAGGATCTCAACAATCTGAGAAATGTCCAGAAAATAGCAGTGGAAGTCTCTGCGTATCCTGTGGTTTAGTCACCCTCCTCAGTGTGTTAGGAAGTCAGGGAGGAAAACATGAGGTTCAGGGTGTAGATGAAACCTGTATCTGCATTTCCATCACCACCATCCTGATCAGGGTGGTCAAGTGAATTCACAGGCTGAAAACAAAAATGAAGCTGGGATTATCTAATCATCTCCTACCCTTGAAACAGCCCCCAAGAAACAATTCTGCCCTAATGGATTCTGGATTACAGAGTGATTGTTGAAAAAACCTATCCTCTGAATTTTTACTCGTAGAGTGAGATGGAATATTTGCATTATGAAATGGAAACGATTGAGATTAACAAAATGGAAACAGTTGAGATTAATAATTTGAAAACATAGAATTAATACATAGTATTAATCAAAATATTCAAATATAGTATAAAAACTTTACATTAATTTAATGTTATAGAATAAAGAAATATACATATGAAATATTATTTTCATAGAATGTGGCAGCTACTACTTTCTGATTTTACAATGTGAATGTTTGGTCTATTGTTGAGTTTAATAGCCAAAGTCTGTGGTTAAACTGGTGCAAATCTAGGTTGAATTCAGCCTTGCTGATGCCATGGTGGAACACAGAATTTGGGAATACACATCCAAGCAAGACAGGGGTGCTGAGCTCAGGGAAACCTCAGGAGCTGAAATGTGACAAAGCAGTTTTGCACAGGGGAGTGGAGTGATGAACCAAAGAGCTCCTTGCCAGAAGCTGATGGGTTCTGGCAGAGCCTGTGGGCTTGGCCCAGTGTCCCTGTGCTGCTGGGAGGTGGGACAGGGGCCAGAGCAGGGCAAGAGCAGCAAAAACAGTGCCCAGGGGCTGGGTTCAGCCCTCTGTGCTGCTGCAGCCTCTGCCAGAGCTGAGGAGAAGGTGAGCAAGGGAGAAAGTCAGGAGGCTTCTCATGTTTAGACAGATAAATGCATCTGTTCCATTGAGTCCAGGGTTTGAGGGAATAGCCTCCCATTAAAGCATGAAACATGACTTGGTTTCAGAGTTACACTTCAGACCTGACATCTGTGAGGTTGATCCTGTTCCCCTGCCTCACTGTGAATACCCTGGAGCAGCATTGTAAGACCTCACCATCTGCTCTCTGACAATAGTCTTCTCTCCTTCTCTTTAAAAAACCCGAGATTTGGGGTTGCTGTGGGACCTGGGAGATTCAGCCAGACCCTTTTGGACAAAAAAAAAAAAAGAGATTTAACCTCCCACTATGGGAAGAAATAGTAGAACCAGAATGACTAGCAAATGAAGGGATTTGGAGCAAAGTTTCAAAGGTTAGATAAATCTATAAAAAATTACCTGGCTTGTGTGCCTGCATAGGACAGCAGAAATTGTTAATTGCCTTTCATAGGAGCAAGCACAATTTGTTTATTTATTTTGCAAACTGAGTCAAGGATATGCCATCAATAACTTTAAACATTCCCATGTTTGAACTAGAAGACAGCTGGCACAAAGAAACAATTACACAGCCATTGGGAGTTAGCTGACAGAAGATTTCCATAAGTAATTATGCTCTGTGAGTGTGAGGGAAAGGAAGATAAAGGAGATAATGCCCTTTACAGGGGATAATGCCTTGATATTTTCCTCATACCCTTTTGCTGTAAAGCTAATGGCAGACACAAACTGAAGTGACCCTGGATGTAATTGGCAATAACAGATCTCTTCCCATTCCAGGTCTTCCAACCCCTGCAAATGCAAATACTTCCAGCCACCTTGGTCAGTCTGAACAAGTAGAATTTACAGGGTCAGGCTCTCAGGTCAGCAGACACAGAATTTCTGTGCTTAATGCCACTTGGGTATAGAGAATGGGTACTCCATTTCCTTTTCTCCTTGACCTCGTCGTTTTACCTTGTATTTAAATTTATTTAATTTGAAAAGTACTTATTTTGTCTGACAGGTTGATCTCAACATCCATGTGAGAAAACAGATGAGTCAGGCCTCTTATGCTGAGTGTAGAAATGTCTTTCAAAGTACCAGTTTTGCTGGTAGGACAATTCTGATAAATAAGAGGAAGACTTTAGGTGCTAATCATGTTATGGTTGACTTTTGCACGTAATAGAATCATGGAATCTTTTAGCTTGGAAAAGACCTTTAAGATGATTGACTTCAGGCACAAACCTGACACAACACACAGACACAGGAGCAAATGCAATGTGCAAAAACCTGAGGTGGTTTTTACAAAGCTGCAGGGATTGGGGGATCACTCACGGGTCTGGCACAGCGTTCCCACCCATCCTCCGGAGCACTGGCAGGCGTTGGGGGCGACACACTCCCCTCCATGGAGGCACCTCTGCAGGCACACAGCTGGGCAGGGGACATGGGACACGTGAGAGGATGGACACATGTGTCTGTGTGCTCAAGAGCTGCCTGAGAGGTGACCTGCTGGGCTTTGTTCCATGTGGCTGACTTCCAAAGGCAAGGGTGTGCTCTGCTCATCACCTCGTCAGCGTGGTGATCAGCATTCTTTGATATTTTCTTCTTAAATATTAGATTATATATTAGATATATTAGATATATAGATGTATAAATATATTATATATATAGATATATTAGTTATATAGCTATATTAGATATTTTCTTCTTTTCTTCTTTATTTTTGATAGCTGTCTGCTGGGAGACTTGGCATTTCTAATGCTTGGCTCATCATCAGCTAAGAATAATCTCTCCATGATGCATTCATGTACTAAATATTGCATGTAAAAAAAAATGTTTTCAAAGAAAAGTTTGATATGTTTATTGCATATATTTTTTGTTCAGAGATCCTGAAAGAGTGAGTGCATGATCTGGTGTATATGAGAGAAACTTCCTTCCTTCAGCATTTCTGAATATATTATTAATATTATAAATTCAAACCACTGTTTCTGAAATCATATTTACTAGCAGGACCTAAAGGGTAAAAAGCCAATATTTTAATCTGGTTTACATACAGTATGTCATCTTGATTATAAATTTGTTCAGTTTATCTGTCAACTTCATGGTAATGAATAGCCATGTACAGAAAAATATTCCTTGAAAATATTTTAGGGTGAGAGGTTTTTCTTTTAATTACATTTTTATGTAACTGTAGTCAGAGTTACAGAGTAAGAACACGTCATTCTCCAAATTATGCACCGATGACCTTGAGAGTACATCAGTTTGGAAAGCTTTATGGCAGGCTTTAGATAGTTCTGTACTTTGAAATACATGACATTTCTCTCCAGAATGTAACAAAATATGTGAAGCTGTTAAAACATAAAATCAATGCTTCAAGTACTGTAAAAATGAATTTCCATAACAAGATGTATAACAGAGCTGCATGAAGCAGAACCAGGGTTCCCCCACACAGCTTTTTCTCCTCTGCAAGCACAGAGTGTTTACAGCATTCTGTATTACCTGCACTTAAAACTGTTATTTCTTCAAACTGCTGAAACAGCAGAACAGATTCTGGGCTGGTTTTTAAGTATTAGAAGATTGCAAACTGCTGTTGACTGGACTAATGAATATAAACTTTGATGGGAGTAGAGGTGCTTACGTTTGCTGCAGTGCCTTCCCCTCCAGCCAGACGGGCAGTCACAGACATTGGGGTGCACACATCTCCCCCCATTCATGCACGTGGGCTCACAGACACCTGCAGGAACACAACAAAGGACGTGGGAGCTGGGAAATGAGGGAAGACTTCAGTGGAGGCTTGTGAGAGTCCAGGGCATCCCTCTGGCTGCCCTGGCAGGTCTGGGACCCTGGCAGGGGTCAGGAACCCCCCTGGACAGAGCCCCCAGAGACACTGGCTGTGATCTCTGGCCAATCCTACAGGATGAATTACCAGCTCTGAGTGTTTGATATAAGTAATAATAACTAAGTGTGGCATGGGTGCAAAAATAAAATTTTAGGATTCTAGATGAGGGGTCCAAAGGGGACAAGATGGAGGAAATTGGGTGTGTCTTGTCCTTTTTCTCCTTCTTCATGCCCTCCATGTCTCACTGTGGTGTTGGCATTTTTCTGTTGGTTCAGGCTGGGGACACACTGTCCAACGTAGGTGACAGATATTGGCACGTTATTGTCAATCCAGCTCAGGGAGTTTCTGGTATTTAATGTTTGTCACATCCCACTGAGGGCAGAGCCCCACACGCTGCCCTGCAGGACAGAACTGGGCAGGGCAGCAGAACATGGTAGAGATAAACAGAATAAACAATCTTGGAACCAGCACAGACCAATTATGGCTTCTGCTTTGGCTGTGGGGCAGAAAGACAGAGACTTTTACAATCTGGGAATCACAATACCTCAGATTCTGATAGAGGCTCATTTGCTTCCTTGCAGAGGGTCAGTTGGCTTGTAATTAAAAACCAGAAAAATGGTTTGGAATTGAGAATCTGAAATCCCATCCTTATGGGAGATGCTGTGTCATGTGTGGAAACTCTTTGGTGGAAGCTTTGGTAAGAGCTGCCTCACCAGAGCAGAGAGGCTGGTGACAAAGATTCTCAGAAAAGCAAGAGGACAGGCCAAGATTGTTAGAGTTTTCACTTCCATGTGGGAAAATTCCTCCTTCATGTTCTCAAATGTTAATTTGGATAAGAAAAGACTTAATGAGGATGGATTGTTTTCGCACAATTTTGGGTATGATTCTGCATTCAGTCAAGCATAAATCCTAAAATTCTATTCTTCCACTGCCCTTTTGAACCATTACTTGTTAAAATCTTTACCTTTTTACTTTATTCTTTTGCACAAATAAGATGTGAGAGCTGAGTTCTTTCAAACACAAGAAGCCAGATGGGTTTTTTGTTGACTTCACTAAAAATCGAATAGTTGGTTTTTGTCCCTCTGATTAAGCTGTATTTATCAATGTTATTTTAGAACATCCAGCATTAAAATCTCACATTTCTGTGAGGTCACACACCTGAAATCCCAACCTGGTTTGATGTAGGGGGACGCCATAGGCAGGTACCCAAATTCCTCCTGTCCTGTCTCTCCTTGCCTGTTAAGGCAAGTGTAGGAAGCTCCCATCAGAGGCTGGGTAATTCAGAAACATGGCAGTGCCAGTATGGTGGCAGTGGGAATGATTTGCATTTTACATGGAAGAAGGCATTGGATAATTGGGTGGAGTACAAAAAGCTGTGTAACACAGCAAGTGGCTGGACGGGGTGAGAGAGCCAAGTCAGGAGGAGTTTGGCAGTGAAGGTGTGAGAGCACATTAGTGCCCAAAGGCTCCTGCCATGTCCAAAGCTTGGTGAGATTTCTTTCCCAGGGAAAATGGCCAAAGGATGTGCCCAGGGGCCCCAAGCACAGGGCTGGGTGTGCCACTGGAGCTGCCAGGGGCCCCTTCCCACCCGTGGTAATCCGTGTGGTTCCTCCCTGCCTGCAGGGATGGGTGGCTGTGAAACACAGCAGTGCCTCCATCAGCCCCGGGGCTGCGCTGCCTTTTGCACATCAGTGAGTGTGAATGCTGCAGTCCTGCCTGTGAGCTGTCACTGCATTCAGGGCTCTGAATGACCACAGTCCCCCCTCAAACCTCTCCTGTAGGAGGTGCAATCCTGATAGAGCCTCAAAATAGGGATGATTACTAAAAAGACAGCAAGCAAAAATGCAGCAACTTTTATTTGATGGGAGAATAACCTTTTGTTCCTCTCTCAGGGATGATCAGGCATTTTTAAGTAGATAGATTTAGGTTCTCTCATTATTCCTGTGATGTAGTGAAATATTGCTTTTGTGGCACTTTGTGTGCTGGTCTCTCCCTTCACCCAATGCTGCTGCACTGGCAGCTTTTAGAGCTGTATTGCTGCTCTTGCTTGGCTCCTACATTTGCATTTTGTTCTGTGCCAAGGCTCCTGGATCCCTCAGCATCATGACCTGCCCTTAGGCAGGACAGATAGGCCATGATTGTAGGGGCTGCTTGGACCCCAGCCCTCAAACTGTCATCCTCCATTTCCTTCTCTCTCCACCTCTCCTGATCCATGCTGTAATCTTGGCTCGGCTTCCTCAGGCTAACAGGGATCCACAGCTCTTGCTGAGCTGTTAAAAAATGATGCAACCACTGGTTAAAACCTACACGAGTTCAAGGGGTCATGGCCTCCATAACTCTGAAATCATTTAATCTCTTATTTTCCCTCTTCCTTTTTCTCTCCCCTTTGATCTCACTTCTTCAGTAAGAGATTTT
Source organism: Lonchura striata (assembly GCF_050655825.1). Lineage (NCBI taxonomy): Eukaryota > Metazoa > Chordata > Aves > Passeriformes > Estrildidae > Lonchura > Lonchura striata. The sequence goes on along the minus strand of NC_140709.1, from coordinate 5,661,996 downwards.
TGATCCAAAATCTTGGATCAATTCGTGTTGCAGTTATAAAACAACTCAGACATTCAGAATTTAGAAAAGATGAGCCCAAACCATAAAGTTTGGTTCTAGATTTAAAATCACTTTGTGCTTTTTGATATTCATGGACCATAACATCCTCAGCACTAACCTGCTCTCCTAAAATCAGTTGAAAATCTATAGATTTCATTTTGAGATCGTATGAAACTTGGACAGTATTTCCTACCACCTCTTAGAAAGTAAACTCAAGAAAAGGTAATGAGGACTTGTTCAGATGGATATTTCAGCTTTTTTCCTTTCTTTTGTTGCTTACATTTTCTGTATATTTTTAATGTTATACAGTCACATTCTTGGTTTTTATTTTTTTTTTTTTTGTACTGACAGAAGACTCAGCTGCAGGGACTCACATTAGTAATTCAGCAATGGTTTCAGCAACAGGTGGGGTCCAGTCTTGTTCTGAATAAAACACAAGTTCAAATTGACTTTCAGCTTTCCATTTCTCCCATTTTTTTGTTCGGTTGCCTTACGAATGACCAAGTAGCTATGAAAATATAGCATGAACTGCCTTTATTACTTATGGCATCTCTGACTTCAGTGATAAATCCAAAGGAGTTCAATTCAAAGTGAACTAAGGGTTCAAGTCAGTACCAAACCTGTTCTGAACAGGAGGAACACTTTTGCCTCCCTGCCCTGTGGGGAAGAAATTCTCTTATTGCCAAGGAATTCACAAGAACCTTTAGGTAAATGAATGCAGTGTTATCTCTCCCCTCTTCCTTCCTGACATCTCCACCTTGTTCTCCCTTTCTTTAACTTTCTTAAATACAGCTCCATCTCAATACCCATCAGGCAGACTTCAACATTTGTTAATGATAACTAGTTTGGATCCTTTCTGGTCCCACTCCTTGGCCTCTGTGGAGAAGTTCCAATTTCAAAATAGCAAACAAAAATGCCAGAGCCTCTCACAGGAAAACTAAATAAATTATCAGACACTAGGAGAGCAAATCAAATTATTGCAATCCTCCCAGGTACGGGCATGACTTTGAAAAGACTCCTTTTTTTTTTTTTTTTTTTTTTTTGCCTTCCTCTTAAGAAAGCCCAGAGAGTTAGCCATAGACAGCAGTGGTTTGATAAGTTTTCCATCTCTCTTGGGGACTAGTCCTGATGCCATGGATATAAACACATTTGTGTGTTCCCTTTGTTGCAGTAGGCAGGAGATAGCACTGGGAGTAGGGGGAGTCCTGTGCTGTCCTCAGGCACTGGGTGCAAGCTTGCTGGCAGTCAGTGAGCATCACTAAATAAAGCCTTCATCCTTCCCTTGCTGCCAGTGCTGGCATTTCCATGCTCTTCAGCAAGAACCAAAGCACAGAATTTCATATGCAGTGGTGCCCCAGTTCTGTAAGGCCACCATTTACAGCTCAGAACCACTTCATGATCTCCTGGTGCCCTGAGCTGGTGGGGTAGGTAAGGTCAGCCTGTGCTGAAGGTGATAATGCAGGCTGCAGAAGCAGCTGGCTCTGTGTTGTATTTCAGATCAGGGGGGATTTTGATAAGTGACAAGCAGCTGCAGGTGTTAAGATAAAACACAGGTGTGCAAAGAGCACCACATAAAATGGGCACAGCCCTCCCATGCACTGGAAGGCATTCACAACTTGCTGAGTTTTCTGTTTAATGCAGCAGCTATTTCTCTTTGATGGCTTTAATGTGTTTTGACCTTACAATCACTTAAAATTTCCTGTGACCCTTTTCATGGCTCATCCCCTCTAGGCTCACTTGACCCAGTGAAGTGCTTTTTGAAACTCTTTTATCAACCTCCATGAAGCTCCACACCAAACCCTTCAGCCCTAAAATCTCTAAGGTAGTCAGACCTTCTGCTTTGTCAGCCAAAGAGAGGAATTTGCTGGCAAAATAAATATTTCTGTGGATTGCTAAAACCACCCAGCACCTGAAATGTTGTGTTTGAAGTGAGCCCTCTTCTCCTGGTGTGAGTAGCTCCAGCCATGGTCACCCAGAATTTCTATGACTTCTGCTGCCTGCCTTTGTTCCCATTAATCTGCAGCAACATTCCTACTCAAATACAAACAGTATTAAGCAAATTATTTGTTATGTAAAGCCAGGAGGGACTGGGGGTAAAGTGAAGCACTGGACATGCTTTGCTGGATGAAGGGTCACAAATTAACCAGCAGGATCTGCTGACCAGATTACAAACAGCCAGACGTCCTCCAGACCTCACTGCTTCTGTGGATTATCAAAAACTTTCCTCATTTAACCTAAGCCACCTTTAGACAAAAGGACCTCATTACACCTTTTCTCACTAGAAGGAGATAATAAGTAGTGAAAAGCTTTTAATTTTGTTGAAATAAGACATATCACCACCCTCATAAAGTCAAAAGAAAAAGAGGTGGAAAATTACACCATGGCTCCAAAATCTTAGAAGAAAGGAATCCTCTGCAGTGTTTCAGGAACTGAAACATCCTTGTCCTTTCCTGGCCATGAGACTGCAGAGATTATTTCTTTCTGAATCAAAATTACCTGTCATCAGGTACCCTGAGCCAAGGCTCTGATGAGGAGACAGTCAGTGAATCAGGCTGCAGTGCTGATTAGAAGATGTAGTTTTCAAAATAGCTTTTCTTTCAGTTTCTCTCCTTTTTTTTTTTTTTTTGGTTGTTGCGGTTTTTTTTTTTTTTTTTGGTTTTTTTTTTTGTATTTTGTTCCTCCTGTGGAAGCTGAGTAAATTGACCTGCTTCTGGGTGCATCCTGCCTTTGGATGGAAGAGAGAAAATAGCCTCAAGCAGTAACATCTGTGTGGGCCAGCTAAGGCAATGCATCAGGCTGTATCTTGCTGACAAAGAACACAGAAATGCAGCCAAAAGAACACCTACTGGTAGATACATACTTCAACTTATCCCTTCAGTCACCATCCCTGTGCTGACATTTCTGGGTGATTCACAGGCACTGCTTTTATTTCTGGCTGCTCTTGGTTTTGAACTGATGACTTCTCTGTGGGTCCAGTGAATATTTCAACTTGTCCTATTGCTCTTCTGTGGAGCAGGGAGCTTGATCAGGCTCAGGTTTGTTTTTTCTATGGGTACATGTTGTTTTAATGCTTGTTTCCTCCTTGCTGCTTAGTGGTTGCCTTGATTTGGTGTGACATTCTCAAAAGCAAAGGGCTGTAGCTGGGGAGATACAGCCCAGTAAGGACACAGAGCATGGGATAGATTTTAAAATATCACTGACTGCTCTTGTCAGGAGAATACAGCTGGCAGAAGCTGAGCTGTGGACAAAAATGAAGCCATTAAATGTGAAAGAAGTGGATTTTGTGTTAAAGCTGGCACTGCTCGCCCTTTCAAGTGTTTGTAGGTAAAATTTATCACCTATTGATTAAACAAAATGAACATGGAGGAGCTCTGTGCCAGGAATCATGTCAGATCTTGACATGATCTGGGATGTTGCTGGTCCTTTTCACAGGACACAAACTGGAAGGTCAGACCAGCAGCTCCACCAGACAGCACAGTTCAATTGATCCACTGCAGGAAGGTTCTCCATCTCTCTGGGTGCTTTATGCATCCAAGCAGCACTGCTCAGATGAAACATTATCCTGGCTCCAGAGAGGAAACAACTAGGCTCCAAATAAAGATTTGATCCTGATGAGTGATTCTCAATCTTTTAAAATAAAAAATAAAAATAATCCCCAAGTGGGTGTGTTCTGGCCAAAAAAAGATTTTTCTAACAAAGGACACCATTGTTTGGATTCTGCTGGCAGAAACTAGGGGAGGTAAAAAAATGTCATTCACCCCTTTAGAGGGTACAACTGATGCTCAACAGATCATTAGTGAGATGGATGTACCAATATATCTGCTGCTGTGAAGGTCCCAAATGCACACAGCTCTGAAAAACACGTTATGGATTTGGGACAGCAGCAATTTCCAGTCCCCTTTTTTCTGCTTCCAAGGGCAGCGAGGAAATAGTTTTGCCCACGCTGAGTTTTAGGCACATATGTTTTCCCACAGCTTGATTTTATCTGAAATTTCTCATCTGTGTTGATTTGGGTTTGTAAATAAAGATATAACTTTCTCTGCAAACTCTATCTGAGTAACCTCAGATGCGTGATCCACTGAATGCCAGTAATTATAGCCACTGATTAAATTTTAGGGAGAAAGAATATTTGTCATGTAATAAAATTCCAAATTTTGTGCAATGCTCTAAAATTTGGATCCTTATCCATATCAAGCTACCAATCATTTTGAGGTTTGCTCACCCTATTTCTCGCTTCACGTACCTCAGACAGAGATGCAAAGCACTTCTTCAATAAATTACCTTTCTGAATAATAAAAAATAATCTGGTAGAAACCTCAGAGGGATGCAGTGCGGGAGAACAAATTACTACAAGACACAGAGGGAGCTGTAAATGTAATTGTGATGGTTGTGGTGACAGTTTGCATTTCTAATATATTCACTTTAGCACAGAGCTCCAACAATAAGAGTTAGTTTGCATGACCTAGCACACATTTCAGAAGAAAAAAATGGTCAGAAAAATTGCAAACCGTATAGATAGCAGTGCAATGTCAGTGCTTTGCCTAATTATGTCTGGGTCTTCATTCTGATGTGTACTCTGATATACTTATGGGGCCCTTTAGAGATATTAAAGCAGGAAATAAATCTAATTTAGTTATTAGTTCAGTAAAAATGAGAAAAATAATTACTACTATGTGGAAAAACTACTGAGCTGCTAGACTGCACTCCTGGAGTCAGTGTGTGGTACACTGCAATTCTGTTTGCTGTCACGTTGCTCTCAGCTGATAACATTTCCTGCCAGCTAAGGAGGATCCTCATCTCTCCATCTGCCCCTCCAAAACATTCCCTGGGAGTGAGTGGTAGGCAAAACCTCAGGAAACCAGTGGGGGATTGTCACTGCAATACAGGCAGGGGACTCCCCACTCCCCTTGGACTGAAAGTCTCTCCCTCTTGGTCTCATGATCTTCATTTTGCCTATTGTGTAAAACTCTGGACATGCAATGTCATCTTGGGATAGCTGTGGAATACTTCAGCATCTCGCAGAATGAAGCCACCATAAACAAAATCAGCACATGTAGGTGCACATTTGGATGTTTGGGGAATATTCTGCTAGGAACTGTGAGATTTTTAAACCATTAGAAAATGCTTTTTCTCATTTATGGACTGGTTTTAGTCTGATTGCAGCACTATTAATTTGAAAAAGGCTGTGGCTCTACTTTATTCTCATCTTTGCAACTGTTAGTGTATAATTAATATGGGGAATTGTAAAATATACTCTCAGCACAGGTCATATTCCCAACTTGTTAGGGGCTTGGGTTTGGTAACATTTTCTCTTCACTGAAGAATGCTCTGTGTTTTATTAGGTCAGTGAACCATTCCAGCTGCATATAAATTGTTCTGCTGAGCAGCTTTCTTGTCATGCCTGAATGAGAAGTGAAAGAGGAGTCATACACACAGTTTCTCCTCTGGTGATTGTTTTTGCAGCTCTGTGCTGGAGGATGCCCTGCAATTTAGGCAATTTAGGCCATTTGGGCACATTCTCCTTGCCCTGAGCGGGCTAAGGCACTGCCTGTGCCTGGTGCCATTTGGTTCCTTTTCATCTGTGCAAAAGAAAAGGGAGATTCAAGCCTCAAAACAAGGAGAACAGCCCCAGGCTGAGTGGTCTGGCTGATAACCCAGCCAAAAAGTGAGGGCTGGTCAGGAAATTTGGAATAGGACTGCTGCCTGCACTGGCACTGATCTGTTCACCACCCCATTGCTATCTGCCTCAGAAATAAGCTTGAGCTTAGATGGAAATCAGTGCTGGAGAGGATTGTCTTGCCTGTGTCTTTTTGTGGATAAACAGACAACATTAATCTCCATGACCATCTGTCCTCTGGGCTTTTCAAGTGATAGATCCATTGCTCCTTTTAAAAGAGATGTTTAAAAAATATTTTAATTAAAAAACAGATTCCCAAAATATTTTTTCTTAAATCAATTAGTGGGCAAAAAGCACTTTTTGTCACACAGAAGTCCACTGCAAAGACAGATGCAGTAATTCAGGAATCCCTTTTCTTTTGCTTTAGGCATGCTTTTACATACAGCAGCAGATCTGGCACATTTCTTCAGTGCATTTAAGATACAGGTAAAGAATATTAAAATTTAGATATTCTACTCTAGTAAAATTCATGCTGTAGTCTGCGAATGTTCCACTTATGGAATGAATAAAAAATTTAATAATGCTTTTGGGCTTATTTAGGAAATATATTCAGTTCTTACCCAGATTTATTCTTGTTCCCTTCCTGAAAAATAAATTTAGACAGATGCAGGTGCTCAAACCCCCTATTAAAATAAATGCATCAGCTACATATATATGAAAAAAATTAGTTTTTAAGAAAGGCCAACTAATGGTTTTGTCACAAATCCTTCCTAAGGGTGAGCAGTGCTGTGAGAGCACACCAAAAACCAGGCTGTGCTGGGAGTCACTGTCTCCTGTTGGGAAGCCTCACCTGTCCCTGTTCCCCCCAGGCAAGATGCACGGATCATGTTTTGTTCAGCTGAATAGGAAAGACAGCAGTAGCCTGATTTTATTTTTTTTTTTTATTTTAGATTTTTTTTTTTGGTTCATCTTCTGTTGTATTTCCTGCCCAGGAGGGGAAGATGACATCTAATATGAACCTATTCTGTTACATAGACTGGAAAATCAAGTAAAAACTGAGACTAGTGTTTCCTTTTCCTGTGTCTCCAGACTGGGCACCAACCAGAGGACAAGCCAGCCCACAAACCCTTGTACCTTTGTACCTTTGTTGCTTTGAACAGGAAGTTACAGGTCTGTTTGCTATAAGCAGCTGCTCATTTCCTTCCAAACACCCACTGTTCAAACATATTTGCTGTCCAGGAGTTTTAGACAAACACTTGTTGCTTTTAAGCACATCCTTGCTGTATGAAAATCAAGTCTGATGTAAATGATTCCTCCATCCATTTGGATGAGCTATGTGGTTTGTTCCCTGCCTCTTTGTGTGGAGGGTTTGCTGGACCTTTGGCTTGCAAACTGGCTGATTTTTGATGACTTTAGTCAATCTGGCTACTCAGTGAAGACATTGCAGAGAATACATCACACAGTGTCAAGATGACAACTCGGTGGGAGTGTGATTTGTTGAGCAGTAAAACTTCCTGCTTATGCAGCTGGCGAGGCAGTAATGTACAGAAACATTACATGGGAAGGCTGGAATGTGGGAAATCAGTGACTTTCACAATATGACATTGCTTAGCAAAAAGCTGCCTTTGAAACCCAGTGTTCACATTTCCAATTAGTTTGCCTCTAGCTCTCATGCAAGGAAAGTCCTCATGCTACCAGGAAGGGAAAAGAAAGGAGGAGGGAAGAGGAGCAAGCAGAGCTGGAGGAACGACTGTGAGTTATATTGCACGCTGTGAATTGGCTATAAATCCTGGCTGCAGGAATTACTGAGATGGAGAAATAGTTATCTCCTAACTCTGAGATCCAATCTGCAAAGCCCCAGTGTCAGGGGGATGATTTATGTGCTACAAAGTCATCAGGATTGAGCCCCCAGTGAAAGAGATGCACACAGAAACTTGTTCTGTTTCTCATGGGGAGCAAACCCCGTGTCCCTGGCTGTGTTGCACGGCCATGAGGTGATGCCAAAGAGGGGCTGAGGTCAGGCTCCAGGGGTGCCTGGGGTGCTGGAGCAGGCAGGAGGAGGATGCTGCTTTCCCCTGACCTCTGCTGGCTGATGAGCTCCAGAGGGAGCTGTGGCTCGCCTTTTCTCGCTCAGAGATGTGCTCACAAGGAGCAGACAGCAGAGGGAAGGATAGATGCGTGGTCCCGGGAATCCCTCTTCTTCTCCCCTTCTCTTCATTCCAACCTTCTGTAAGAAAACTCAGCTTTTATGGGCTTTCATTTCTAAAGGTTGTTGTAGAGCAGTCCTATGAAAATACACATAGTAAATAAAGGAAACTTCTGTGCTGTCTTTGTTTATAATTTTTGTAAGGATGCGGTAGATATCAGTCAGAACCCTGCTTTAATGCCTCCTGCAAAGCAGTGACATCCAGGATTGTTAAAGCTGTGCTTTTCAGAAGGGAATTCAAACCACTGCACAAACAGTTTTTCTCTAGCTCCCGAGCGTGTTTGTAGGATGCAAAGTTGATCCAGAAACATATTTTATTTTGAGGTGCTGCCAGCATTTGCCTCTCCCTCTCAACAAGAGTGATTACACTGGAAACAATCCTTCTCAAGTGAGGATAGGAGGCTGTAGATTGCTGAGGCACGGGCACACATTTCCCTGTCAGCACTGCCACCCACGCCTGGTGTCTGCTTTTTAACCACCAGGCTCTTCCTGCAGCTGCCAGCCAATCAGACTTCGCTGATTTACACTTTTTGGGGTTTTGGACTGATGTTTATTTAGATACAAAACACCAACTTTCAGGCTGAATGCTTTTCTCCACACACTCAGGAAGCAAAGGAGAGCGAGGCTGAATAGAAAAGACGTGGTGCCATCACTCTCTCCTGCACGTTTTTGGCTCTCCTGCAGACAGTATTAGAAATTCCAAACTGTACAAGGATGAAAGTGATAACCCTAAGCCATGGTTCTATGTGTTTAAAATAAACCAATAGCCTGTTTTGGTTCAGTTCAAAAATAACCTCTTTGATGTGTTGTGTGGCTTTTAGTTTTTATTATCTCCTTCAATTGAGAATCTGAAGCTGCCAAAATTAAATAGAAGCTTTTTTTCCCCTCTGTCCCTGCAGGTGAGATATTAAGAAGGAAAGAGAAATGTCTTAAAGCAGTGCAAACAATATCAGTGTATTAAAAAATGATATCATTGAATTAACTTCCAATTTATCTGTCTTAGTATTAAGTTTACTCTCTCTATCTTGATAGGTTTTATTAGTCAGATAATAATCCACCCCAAATTTCTAAGATTACAGACTCAGTGTAAGTACATAATAAAGCTGTTTTGCTGTCAGAAGTGTTTGAAACTGTACTAGAAGTATAAAAGTGCATAAGGATACAGCAATTTCATATTCAGAGTGCAAAGAACTAATAAAAAAATAATAAAATCCTTCAGAAGGAATTTTTTTTTTTTCTCAGAATTGTCACATTCATCATTGTGGCTAAACCGCCCGTACATTTCTCAGTGTGAGGTCACCTGGCAGCAACAGGGGACACCACTGAGCTGTGATTTGGGCCACAGGTTCACCTGTAGCAGTGTCCCTGACATTGTCCTGCTGATTTGGAAATGGGAGATGATGCAGTGTTAAACTTCCAGTAAACTCCACATCTGATCACAGCTTTGCTATCATGATATGTGCATTTTTTTCTCACTCTCTGTGAGGGTTTTACAACTCTGTGCAAGCTGAAATGTCCTTTGCAACTCAGGGCTCAGCTACCTTACCTGGAGTCCTTAAAGCCTGGCAGAAAAGATACTCAAATCCTGAAAAAAGCCCCTCTGTAAAGCAGAAACCTTCTGGTTTTTCCTGATTCCTTCTTGCCACACCCTTCCCAGGAAGGCCAGCAGAAGCACTGCACAAAAAGTCTCCCAGCTGGATTTCTGAGCACTCATGCACACAGCCCATGGGGCTGTCTCACCTCTGCACAGCCAGCTGCCCCAGGTGGCCTCAGGATTGTCAAAATTAACAACATTTATAAATGTATAAATACAGATATGTTTACTGCTAGTGAAACAGCAGAATGAGCAGCGTGATACTCAGCTCTATTTGGAATTTCAAATGGATATTATGGTAGATTTTCCATGTTCTATTTAAGGAAAAGTGGGTAGTGGGAATTCTTCATGCTAAGGACTTATTCTCCACTTTTTCATTTGTCTGTGTGTGAGTTAGGAACATGTGCCTGGGCTCACATTTTAGCCTTTCAGTGTGTGCCACATATTCTATCTAATCCCCCAATCTAGTCTATGCCTGATGAAAAATGATGTGAAATCATGCCTAAAAAGGGGTGAGATGTGTTCTGCATTTGAACTCTGAGAGGTTTAAGGGACAGAGAGCAGCCTCCCACTGCTGGGAGCACTGATTTTCTCCATTTTCTGGGGAGGAAAGTTTGCAAAGTTCAGCTGAGATTGACTTCTGCTGTGCCCTGCAGGCTTCTGCTCCAGAGGAGCAGCCAAGTCTGGAATCTTTGCTAGAGGAGAGAGAAGTAATTTTATACAAAAATAAGAAGACATACAGCTCTAAGAGAAACTGCTTATTATAAAATCTTACAAATTAACTTCTTCTTTTGATGGATCTTGATACTTGTCCCATGAGCTCTTGATTTTAGGCAAGAAAGAAGAAACATTATTCAACATTTTTCACTAATTATCAGTTAATAGCCAGTAAGAATCAGCAAAAAGTAGTGCTTTCCTTCCACTTAATTATGTTTCTCTTCATTCATCACATTCACAGGCCCTTTATTCAAGTTTTTATAACACTAGGCTAAATAAGCCAGACTAAGTAACAGTTATTGAAGTAGAATGAAGTCTTGGATCAGACAGAACAAAATTGTTTTCATCACCTCGAAAAACATTTTTGCAAAAGATCATACCAAGATGGACAACAAAACCTCAGAAAGTTTTGGAAAGAGGAAAGAAGCCTGCTGTGAGTTGGTGGAGTTTGGAGCATCCCAGGGAGCGCTTTGCTAGACTGCAATCATCATCAGCACGCTTTCCTTTGATCTGCCTGGAGATGTGGCAGGGTGTTTAAAGCTGGAAACAGCACTTCTCTAATGTTCCCTAACCTCAAAAACAGGATGCCAAACATAAGGTTTTTTTCCTTCTTTTTTCTCCCTCCAGCACATTCCTGCCAGAACAGACTATTCAATTGTGCGCTGTGCGTCACGACCCTCTCTGCCGAAGGAGTGCGGGGAACGAGAGGGTTTTTGTTGCTGCAGGGAATTTTTTACTGGCTTTTTTTTTTTCCTCTGTGTGTGAGAGACATAAAATGCTCTGGAAATGTACAGATTCTTCCTGCCAAGAATGGTTGTTTTCACAGCTCCCCTCTTGCCAATTTCAAACTGATTAAGAAATAATAAAATATATTAAAAAAAAAAGTTTTCACATATATATCCTAAACTCCCTGGCTGACAGATATTGTTGAGCAATTGAGTCTGTAAAAGTGCCAAAATAACCCAGAAGAATCAAAGAATCAAATATTAATACTGATGGTAACGTGAAAAAAGTGAGTTTTCAGTGACAAGAAAAAATTAAAGGATAAAGTGCTGTTAACCAATTACCTTAATTAAGCTGGAACTATGACTTTCTAATATTTTTAAGGATCTTAGCTTCTCAGCCTTTGGCTTTAATTTTTTTCCCCCAAAATATCTTTCATGCAAAATAATTAATTAATCTCCAAATGCGAATGTTACTCATTTTGAACTCATGAAATATTTAGAGAGGATTCCAGCAAAATGTTCTCTCCCAACTTGGACTTGACTTATTCTAATTAAGAAGTTGGTTTTGGGTATTAACAGACCTTTATGGGCTCTGATAGAAATATAGGTGATCACAGCAGAAATAAAGGCTAAATGTTCTGTGGAACATGCACAAAAGGGAGAAAAGCTGTTTAGGAGTCAGGGAACTGTTGGAAAACAAAGGGAAACGTGTAACTCACTTTTCTGGCACCTTCTTCCAGCATAGCCCTCGGCACAGGAGCAGACATTGGTCCGGACACAGTGACCACCATTCTTACAGGGGGGAATGCAAAGAGCTGGGGAGAGGAGAGGAAATGTTCTGTGCACCAAACTCACGCAGGGATCAGCGTTGCCAAAGCACAGGCTCCTTCTTTAGGTGCCTCTGTTGGCAGAGCAGCCCACAGAGGTCTTTTTTGGGAAGGTGTCTCCCCAAAGAGTGATTTGGGCTCTTGCCTGGGTGGAGACCCTGATTCTGTGTTGTTTGTGGAAAAAATGTGGGACATGACTCCTGGCACCTGAGGGTCTCCTAGATAGTTGCAGATAAGTGGTCAGAATATTCCCAGTGGGGTCAGATTTTTAGGTCTCTGTCAAAGGGCTTCCTCAAGGACTTCTCCCCATGGAATACAGATCAGTGTTGGACTTTGCTAACTTGGCCTTGCTGCTGTTCCTTCTCCCTTTCTCTAAGAAGCAGAAGGAAGGGCTTTGCATACATCCATTATATCCTCCCAGCAATTTCAGATCCCATGAATGTGCATACTTATTTCCAATCCAGTGTCTAAACCAGAACACTTGAGAGTAAAAATTTCAAATCACCTAAATATTGAAAATCACTTTTTGTGTTCAAGAGCAAGATCATCAAGTTACAGTCTAGCATTTTCACTCTCTCCTTCACATCTAACATCATTAAAAAAAAAAAAAAGTTTTCACCAAGCTCCATTTGCAATTAGATTTTTCTGTGTGAATCATTCACTTGCAAAAATACACATCAGGACCACATTCGTCTAGGAATGTGGGAAACAAAAGAGAGTAAGAGCAAAGAACTTTTAATATTGAAGTAGTTTTGGGTGTATTTATATTCCCAGATTCAGGAGGAGTTAATAGATCCATATTGAAAAAAGAAGTGAGTGGTGTTAGCATAGGCATGTTCCAGCTACTTGGGCCCTAAGTTCTCTTTCTTGTATGAGATACTGGGTCATTCAGGGATTCATTAATTTGTCTTCTGCAGCACAGTGTGAGTGAGAAGCCAGGATACTGTTAGCCTCAGTTTAGAGCTAGGACAGGAATTCAAAATCAGCTGCTGCTCAAGCAGGACAATACTGGATCAGATTTTTAAGCAAGGATCTGATGAGCTCCTGCAGAAGTCTCCCATCCACGACACTTTAGGATGGCCAGGTAGGTGACATGGTGAGCCCCATTTGAAGGTAAAATATCACCAGGCTCTGAAACCAGTATAGTACACACCACAGGGTACCAAAATGAACAAAATACTGCCATGCTTTATCAATTTATTGAATAGTTGCTAATTAGTGATATCACTGACTCAAGTAGTTTTAGAACAATTATTTAGTTATCAATAATGGCATTACCAATAAGTTTTTCCTTCTTCCCAATCCATCAGGAACAATAAAAAGTGGATTTATGACAATGACAACAAAGGAGCACACATAGTTATGACAAGGAGAGTCTCTGGATATATTTCATGTGGGGGTAGGTAATGTTAGAGGTGATATTTATATTTTGAGCCTGGGCCCTTTATCAAGATTATAAATAGAACTTTCTTACCTCTCTGGCACTGTGGCCCATAGAAACCAGAAGGACACGAGCACGTGTTTGGCCGTACACAGACTCCTCCATTCAGGCACACAGGATTGCACACAGCTGGATGGGAATAGAAGATAACTTCATGGATCTCTGATAATGTTGAACTTTTCAGAGTAGGCACTCTTTTACTGCTGCACATGTCATTAGAATTAATATTTCTAGTGATACTGTGAAAAGTTTAATGCAGCCCTTGCAGATCACTTGTGCTGCAGCACTTATTCATGTTCGACACAGTGGAAGCATTTCACTTGTTTTAGCATAGCTTGGGAGATGAAATAGACTATAATTTAATGTAGTAATTTAATTTATTTCGGATGTATTCTTTTGATTCACACAGTTCATTTATTTCCATTCCAGTATTCGCACCAAGCACGATCCCAAGGTAGTAAATGCAGTCAAATAAAATACACCCTGGATAACCTGGAGATGAGATATTAATTGTTTGCTGCTTTGTCCGCGTTCAGCAGAGCATTGTGGCATTTCCATGGACTTGAACAGGTGTGCACCAAAAAACCTGTTTGTTCTGCCTCATTTAAATGCCAGTTCCCACAACACATTGGCTCATTCATCACCAACAAAGCCACTGGCTGAGCTCCCTTTGCCTCTTTATGTATCTGTTATTACTCTGGATGATACAACAGGCATTAGGAATTAAAAGCTGTCTTGCATATTTCTATGTGGCAAGTACCAGACTGTTAAAAACAAAACTATTAGAATTTCAAATTGATTTAGATGGGAAGCCAGTGTGTGAAGAATAAGGAATCTGATAAAGTTTTCATTGTAAAGCAGAGTGGCACTTTAAACCAGCCTTTTTCCTCTGTTCCCTTTGTCTTTCAGTATCTTAGGATAGCCCATTAAAGAAAATAAATGCATTTAAGCTTAAATAAATGAAGGGCCACTAAAATGTTTCAGATGAACTGAAAAGAAATAAAATGTCAATTTGGAACAAGAAAAAGAAAGTGAAATTGTAGTCTAGATGAGAGGTTTTCCTGACTAAGGAGCAGTTACTTATGAAGTCAAAATGGATTTAATTCATTGCTCAAGGGGAATTTGGTTTAGTCATGTCGTTGTCCTGGCTAGTTCCTAGAAGTCCATAATCTTGTCAGTCTGTCAGTATTTATATTTCCAGTGGTAAAGTAATATTTTTTTTTTTTTCATATTTATACCTGTATTCTTCCTGACATTCCTATCATAACATAATATCATAACACTTGTGGTGGGAAACCCCAGAAATGCCCACAAAATATTCTGTGCAGTGCACTCAAAACTGTGCCAGAGAGGTGAGTCTGGCAGCCTTTCACCAAAGCTGTCAGCAGACAAAAAAATCCTGCTGCTGTTATTCTGGTCTGGAAGTTACTGCTACTGATGCTTGTTGTCTGTCCTTCTCTTGGAATGATTTTGTTTAAAGCCACCCCAAAATAAAATTGCAGAACTCCTTGAGAAGAAAAAGCAGATCTAGTGAGAACCTGAATAGCAGTGATGATCCCAGTCATTTCCTGTGGATCATAGCTGGGCTAATTTATGTTTCCTCAGTAGATATGTCATTTTAACACTTACAGGAAGAGCAATCTCCAGGAGATGGAGGTTAAAATGACATTTCTCACCTTCCAGGAAAGGTAATGTAGGCTGAAGGTGTCTCAGTCATTTAATATTCACCGTGGCAGAGGCAGACTGCCTCTGGAGCCTTCAGGTCTGGCACTGATTCAGGTAGTTCTCATATTTTAATATTTCACTATTTTACATGCCTTGTCCCAGGTGAGTGCTGTAGTTTCTGTGCCTTTGGAGAAAATACCCACCCCAGTTTTTTAGGAATTGATGCTGAGAGGGGGGTCTGAGCTGTGTCTGTTTAAAACTTTGAGCCTTGGCTAGAAAGAAGTACCCAGTTCCAGTCCACACCTTGTCATTTTGTACTGATGGGTGGAGGTGGCTTTTTCCTGAGCTCCCCCACTCCTGTGGATGCTTTCTGTGGGTGCTCTGCAAGGGAGGGATGCAGGCAGGAGGAGCAGTGTGAATTCTGGCAGCATGATAAGAACTAGCTCCAGAATCACACAAACTTAAAAAGCTGCAAAAGAATCTTGTTTGTAGATTCCCTCTATAAAACTCTGAGATTTAGGTAAAAATCTAAACTTATGAACAGCTACATAAACATCTAAATTTATGAACAGTTACTCAGGACTTTCTGAGGTTTTGCCGTGTACTTGGTGTCCTCTTCTTAATTAATTCTTTCTTAGTCTCCTCTTCTTAGGTTTTAGTTCTTTAAGTAGCAATTCCCAGTCTGAGCACTGAGCTGGGGGGGAACCTGAGGGATTTTGGGCACTTTTGGGCACAGGATCAGGCACTGCCAAGCACTCACCTGTCTCACAAGAGGGGCTGCTCCACCCGTGCCTGCACTGGCACTCATCTGGTGACACACACACCCCCCCGTTGTGACAGTGCCTGCTGCACACCACTGCAAAACACACAAAAAATCAAAATTGCTCATCACTAACCCCACTGCAGATCCTAAAGTTGTCCTATTACAGCCAATAACCGACAGCATTAGTCCAGGAGATAAACTGAGGGTGGAAACCAGCCCTTTCCTTGATTTGCTCTCTCTATTAGAAGCCATACACATAAAATTCTCTGCTTTTAAAGTATTCTGGCTATTGAGTTTCGTAGGTAAAATTATATTCCTCTCAAGGGCTACCTGATATTTAAATAAGCAGCGAGGTCTGTAATTATGGAAGTACATGTGTTTTGCTGATATAGGAGGATTTGAAGGCTGATTTTTAGATATTTTCTGTATTGAACCTCTTTTTAAAGTCGTATTGCAGAGTAGCATTACTCCTAATAGGTATGGCTGGTTTTCTGTGTTCTCAAAATTAGCATTACTGCGTTCACTCACAATCTTAAATTTCATAAATATTACTATAGATAACATGCACTTTTTTTTCATTCTTTTTTTTTGTTTGTTTTTCCAGAAGCAATTTTACGTAGAAAATGTTGATTTAGATGTGCATAATTTTACATAATACAACAACGCTGCTGGTAAATATATACTCTGTAGCTACTGTATTACTTGAATCCTTTGTATTCAATTATTATTTTAAGGGGAAATATAGGGGGAAAAAAAGGAGAAAAGGCTTTTGTGTGTTTTTTTTTTTTTTTTTTTTTTTCCCTCTTGGAATTTTCTGGTAATTGAAACGTGCTGAAGAAAGCCTGAGTGAGTTCATACATACTTGTTTCACACCGAGGCCCTACAAATCCATAAGCACAAGAGCAGGTGTTGTGAGGCAGGCACGTTCCTCCATGCTCACACGGGGGCTCACACTGCGCTGCAAGAGTGAAACAGGAATAAAAAAATACAGTTCAAACACGACATTCTCTGTGGTTGTGAGCACAGCACAGGTTACTTCTTTTCCCATCCCATTTTATTAATCCAGTGAGTAATTTGGCTGAGGGAAACACTGCAGGATAGCAGTAGCTATCCCATTAGCAACCCAGCACTAATGAGCAGCTGTGTGAAGTCTGCAAGGGAATGGTTTTAACATAATCATATTTAACTTCTGAGCAGGCACATTTTAAAGTACATGTTTTGAAGGCTAGTGATGGATGAAGTACAAATGCAGTTACAACTCAAGACCTTGCCCATCCCTCTCTACAAATTTGCCTTGTGGATGGTCAGGAAGCCTTAACAGGTGTCAGAACTTGCAATAAGGCAGAGATTAAGTGCTTCTTATAGAAAAGAGTTGTGTGTGGACTTGTCAGCAAAATGGCAAACATTTAAGCAAAAAAAGTTAATATTTAATGAGTAGCATGAGCTCTGCAGACAAAGCAGCAAATTACATAAAGAATTCTTGACTTATTGCAGTATGCAATTTAATTCTGCAGGAGGAAGAGGATAAGTGTAGAAAGGACTGCAGCTCCTGAAAGAGCCTATTTGCTGAAGGCATGCTTGTTTTTCAAATGTTGATAATTTTGAATCTAAAAACATTATTGTATAGGGAGCCTGGAAACTTTGGACCCTTAAATCTAAGATCTAAGGCAGGTACCTGAGAATTCTTTTGGTAATTGCTTATGACAAACTCAAAAGAGGAGGAGGAAGATCACTGAAGGGACAGGATGATCACTGAAGGGAAAAATCATCACAGAAAGGATGGGATGACACTCAAAGGAGAAACTCTGTGGTGGGAGCAGAGCAAGAAATGTGTTCCAGAGGCATCTCCTGCTACTGGAAAAAGAATGGTGCCTCCCATAGCAGAATGAAAAATATCTTCCCTTGTGTGTGGGAAGTGAATACAGTGAAAAATGTTGTACTTTGGCTCACTTCACTGGCAGAGTTTTGTCTTTTATGAAAGATATGAGGCTAAGCAAGGTTATTCCAAGGAAAAAGCAAAATGAAGCTAACGAGACCTGAAACAAAGCATCTTTCATTTTAAGTATTGTTACGAGGGAAGAGAACCTTAATGCACCACATTTTGTTCTTAAAGCTGGAAAATGGGCTATGGAAATGGAAAGCTAAATGAAGGACTAATTCTTGGGGAGTCCCATAATTTAAATGCAGTTATTGTGTTGAAGACCTCGTTGCCTCTTGTGATTGTCACCAGGCCATGGAATATGAACTTTGCCATCCAAAAAAAATAATAAATGCCCTCACACATTTTATAATTGTATTAAAAAAGACAAACTCCAAGGAGGTGATAAGTGCTATTAAATAAACCACTTTGACACAAATAGCATTGAGAAATAGATTTAGTATTTAATGATGACATTTTCAATGCTTCATTATATAACTTTAGGATTTGACCTTCCTGAAAATAGAAAACTTACAAGGTGTATTTTAGATTCATACTGTATATGCTGAGAATGTCATTAATTTAATTTTGATTGGATAAGGTTGAGCATTTGCAAATCAATGTGTGCTTAGCTGAAATTCCAAATATATATCTGTGGGGAAAAAAAAAAAAGAAGAGATAAACCCAATTCATCTTTGTCTGGACAATTAAATAGTAAATAGATTTAGATAAGGTATTAG
Organism: Lonchura striata; assembly: GCF_050655825.1. Lineage (NCBI taxonomy): Eukaryota > Metazoa > Chordata > Aves > Passeriformes > Estrildidae > Lonchura > Lonchura striata. The sequence goes on along the minus strand of NC_140709.1, from coordinate 5,643,744 downwards.
GAAGAAATTATTAGCTGTGAAGATTATGGGGCATGGGTACAGGTTGCCCAGAGAAGTTGTGGCTGCTCCATCCTTGGAAATGTCCAAAGCCATGTTGGATGGGGTTTGGAGCAACCTGGAATTGTGATTTCTTTGCCCCTATTTGTAAGGGGAGTACAAAACCTGGAGGAAAATGTACCACTCTTTTTAAAGTCCATGAAATGTGATTGCCTTTCCTGCAGGATGATGGTTGCATAAAGCCTCCAGGTGCCTAAGTGCTGTGCCAAGCACGGTGACATTCAGGCGTATTTCGCTTTATTTCAGTGTGGTTCGTGTAGCACTTAAAGCAAGTGTGTCCATGTGAATGGAACACTTTCCATCTGGCCTTTGCACATTCTGAGATGCATCTGAACTGTCAGAAAAGAACATGGTATTTTGGATATTAAAACATTTAGCTCTTACGGTGACATTTGATAGTAAAATGTTTTAAACATTCTATTACTGGTGAATAGCAAAAGATAAAAACTGAACACTGGCTCCTCTGTGAGAGTAAGAGTAATATTCACTTAAAAAACATTTCCCACTGTAATAGAAATATACTGCTTATGTCAAATTATTTTCCCAAACTTCTATCTTTCATCTTCTGAAATGAATACTTTTTTCCAAGAGCATTTGCTAAATTTTAGAAAGGTATTGCGGTGTTTTTATATTAAGTGGTTTTGGATAAAATAAAGTGATTTGGGAAAAATAACAGCAAAGAGGAAAACATTGCTGCAAATGGTCAATCTTGCTGTCAAGTGTACGTATGTTTATGTTTACAATTTAAAATCTGGAGGTGAAAATGGAGAAGTGCATTATTGTTTCCTTTGAAAAGGCTTTTTGGGAAATATCCCCAAACTTCTATTTTCCATTAAAATGAGATCGTACAGTTTTTATAAGTTTCTCTGCAATAACTTCAGGGGCACTCAGGAATACCAGATGCTCTGTTGTTTCCCTTATTTTCCGTAGCCTAATCAGCAAATATCTTCCAGGACAGAGTTATTGCTTGGCATCCCCACAGTGAGTAACTCCCTGTGCCATCCCCACGTGAGGCTCTGGTCTGTGCAAATAAAGCCAGGCTTGGAGCTGTGAGAGCATTGCCTGCTTAGAATTTTGCACCAAAGTCAGATCAGGACAGACTTCACTGAAGGGAGCATAGTCCACCTTGTTTCATTCTACATTATTCATTTCCTTTCAAAGATACATTAACCTAACTTCCTAAATGTGCAGATGAAGTTTTAATGCTTTCAGCACAAGGGTGAAGTGGAAAAAGGGAAAGTTCCTCAGTTGTTGTTTTTTCTTTTGGAAAGCTGTGCATTGAAGTGTTTCTTTTGCATGTAAGATACACAGATAAATGAAATGAAGCATAGGATTAAACCATGTGTTACTGCAATTAAATTAACTTATTGCACATTTAAATAGTCCAGCAGTCTGGGAGCCCTGTTGTGAGAGAAATGTCCATCATAGCAACTGGAATATTAACAAGAGAAACTTGACTGAATAAACTGGGAATACAAATGCAGGCACCAGCTCTGGCTAGGTTGTACCAATGCATTTTCCTTTGTGAAATGTCAGCTGAGTAGTCATCTGCAGCCAAAAAAACCCAAATAAAGTGGTAGGAATTGTTAAGAAAGGAGCAGACTTCCTTATGGCCTGTATCCATGGTGAGCTCCATCTTAAATACCATGGGCAGGTCTGAGCCCTCAGCTCAGAAAAGCTACAGTAGAAGTGGAAAAGATGCAGAAAAAGATGCAGGGATAAATAAACAAAGTTATAGAAGAGCTTTTGTGCAAAGAACAAGTGAATAATGAGGTCCTTCAGAAAAATATGACTTTAGGATAGAAAACTGTGAAATCAGACGTGACCTGGAAAGAGTGAACAGGATCAAGTTCCAAGGCATCACCTTGGTGTTTTGGAGCACGTGACCATAATTTCTGAGAAGCTGTTCCAGACAGTATCCCTCTACCTTTCCCACATATTGCCAGACAAATGCAGTTGGCAGCTATTGGAGATAGGGAAAGGAATTTTGGTTTGATATGGTAGATCTTTTTGGGTGCAAAATGTAAAAAAAAAAAAAACTTGAGCCATCAAATTTTTTGCTCATTTCATGCAGCTGTACATGCTGAAGTCACAATACTTTCCCAACTACTCCACCTCTTCTGGTATTTTGAAATTTTTTGGTTTGAAAAGTGGTTTTGTAATGTCAAGGCAATGCTGTGTTCTTAACTCTTGAGCAGAAAACATCACTCCCACTGTTCTAGACTTCCCATTGTTCCAGACATCTCCTTCTCTTTGAAAATACTGTACAAAGCCAATTAAATATTCCAGATTTTTACTCAGTTCACCTTCTTAAGAATATTTTTCTAAAATATTATAACTTTATCTTTGACAGGAGTGCTGAGAGTCTTTTATGACAGCTGAAATACCAGAAGGATACCACTCCTTAACTGTCAACCTAATCCAAAATGTTTTTAATGTATTCTATTAAATGGAGGCTGACTTTTTAATAGTGCAGTTTTAGTGACCAGAAACTCCCTATCAAAGGAGGTTGGAGTCAGGGAAACAACAACAACAACAAAAAAAAAAGGATGATGAGAAATATGGTTTAAATCCTTATGTTCCATCAGTTTTCAGGTCTAGGCCTCTCAGAAAGAAGCCCAACAATGATACCCAAAGCAGAATTTTTCATTCAGTTCAATTCTGTTATCAAATGGGAAGGCAATGTTCCACCTTAGGGCACCCTAAGAAGCTCCAGGAGTACAAGAGCTGCTCTCAGGCAGTGCCATGTGCACAGCCCCTGGGGAACGAGCTGAGCCCAGGGAAAGGACAGCACTTTTCCCTTTTCCTTGTCCAGTAGATGCAACAGCTTTGCAAGTTGCACTCAACCTGTGCACCTTGGTAGAGTGGGAACAGAGGCAGGATGACAAGGAACTGCTCTAGGGTGACTACCAAGACTAACAAATATTTCAGAGTGATAGCTCCAAGTGTTACAAATCACTGCAGCACATGTGCCACTTGTCACACATCCAAAATGTCAGAAAGGCTGATATCGGATATCAATCCTGTTTGGGCTTGTTCTGCATTATTACAGTGCCAGGTTTTTGTTCAACTGGCACGTGGAGCTGAAATGTGTAAAGCCCTGTTTGTGCTCTGATGCTCCTGCAGTGCTCTTTGGCAGGTGATTCGTGCTGTCCCAAAAACTGCTAGAAGGAGACTGTACCAATGCATTGGTTTTTACTGCAGATATCCTTGGAAGCAGCACTCAGAGTGAAAATTAGCTATTTAGCAAGCTCCCTCATCACCAGAGGAATGCTTGGCTAAGCTTACTCCAGAAATGCCAGAGAGCATTTTCTGCTAGAGAAAATGTGGGAGAATCCAGTGGACTACAGCAGGCCTTTACTCCCCCACTTATTTTTTATTTTTGTGTAGGTGATGCTGACTGTCTCCAAAACACTGCTCTGAAATGAAGATTTCAAGCTGGCCTGTTTGGCTGTGAAGTCTTAATATTTGGCTACTAAAAAAAAAAAGTCCTATTGCCTTTGTGCAGGAAGGGGAAAGAGCTGCAGAGCCTCAAGGAAGTGTTTTATCTCCCCTCACCTGCAGAGTATGTAGATGCTGACAGAAGGAAAATAATCTGTAATTCTTATTACACCAAAGCAGGAGAGCAAAAGCAGGGTTCTGCTTCTGACAGGCAACGCAGATGTCAGCAGTGAAGGGAGTGATCCAAATGGAAATTGCTGAAATACTCTGAAAATATCTCAGATGTCTGAATATGAGCTAAACACACTGACATTTAGCTGTGTTCTTCCAAGAGAGGGTAGGAGGTTACACCTGATGGTCTCCAGGGGTCTCTTCCATCCTGTGGTCCTGTGTGTCTGTGACCCTCAGTGCAGAAGGAGAGGAATTCCAGCTGAACTGTGACAGAAAGACTGAGTGGCTTGTCCAGAGGGATAATAATATTAAAGATATAAAATGTGTTATGATATACTTTAGGAAAGAAATTAGTTTTCAGGATGCTGCTTATGCTGATGTTTTTTTCCTACTAGTCCTCCAAACCTGGTTTTGAATCTGCACATTTGGAAAAAAGTGAATTGTATTCTATCACAGCATACATACCAATTGGTGAAGTAATTCTCATTTTAGATTATTTTCAGACATTCTTATTAAACAAAGGTCACATCCCCTCAAGATCCAAAGGTATTAAAACTTGCTATCAGCGGGCTGGTTCTTTTATATTGTTGAATTTTGATATGAAATAAGATGGTGACAACTATCAATAGAGTCTGAGTCTCCTGACATTTTTGCTTGCTTGCCAAGGATGTTATGTTGAAGCCTGGAGATTTTGCAAATGTTAGACTCATCTAAACTTTGATTTTTTTTCTCCAATATTGTGCCTCCCATTCTCAGAGGACACTGCTGTCTTGAGGAGAGTTGGTGCAGTGTGGGCATCTCAAGGTGCTGATGGCTGAGGTTGTGACAGGCCTTAATCCAAGAAATTACCCTCATTTTTCAACCTCGTTTGTCATGATGAATCACTTTCATCTGCCATGGGAAGAGACATCCACGGCTGGAGGTACAATGGGTGCTGTTCACAGCACTGGCTCTGCTCCAGTGCAGGTGTGCAGGGGGCTCAGGGTGGAGAAGAGAAGGGACGGGACAGGTTAATTATTGAGTCAGGTGTCATGGTGGTGACAAGAGACAAAAAAGGGGATGTTTGTTCATCGTGTCATCAAGGCTCAAGATGCAGAATGATGTTGGTAATAAAGTATTTCATCCTAAGGACTCTCCAGGGAGATTTTCAGTAATACCAATAACTGAGGGAAACATCTCACAAGTAAAAGGCAGAGACAGATTTACATTTTAAGGTAGATTTATGTTTTAAGGGCTATACTGATGTGTCTGCTAAACACACAGCAGCCTTGTGTCCAGACTGTAAATATTCTTATGTACATGGGAGTGGTCTTTGAGGAGAGGCCTCTCTGTGGCCAGACTTGCTTTGAGCTTCCCAATACCAGAACCTGTTTGGTGCTTTTCCATCTCTAGGTATAAAACAGAAGTTAAAGACAACCTCTGTTGTGCTATGTGACTCTAAAGAATTCTTTAGGAGCAGCATTTCAGAAAGGTGCAGAAAGGAAAAAAAATGAAGTGCTCAAGATTACAGAAACCTTTTCTTGTACATCTTGTTCTGTATCTCCAACAGTGCTCTGAGCTCAGAGAGCTGCAGCAGTGCTGGGGGCTTCACACCCCTACAAAGCCTGGCTTACAGCAAGGAATCCCTGCAAGGTCCTTCCCATTACATCATGGCTGAGACCCCCCTGCTCTGTGCATGAGGAATGAGAGACCAGACGAGAAAGGGGGGAATGAATTTTACAAATACTTTTGCTTTGTGTGGTGGAAGGCCAGTTAAGATATCAACTTCTCAGAGGGATGTCAGCAAAAGGTGTGATTAATGATGGCAAAGTCAGGGAATTCATTGCTTCAGCAAAGTATATAATCCTATGGTTTTAGGGAGGGATTCTCAGGTGCCTAATAAATAACTCAATATACTGTGAAAACCTTCTGGTGCTATACATTTCAGATGACAAGTTCAGTTTCATATTTGAGATATTAGATAGATATTTACAGGTAATTTTTAAGATATTAAAAAATTAATTTTTCCTAGAATGTGCTGTATAGAGAAGCAGAATCAATTTTACTCTTTCTCACAGAAATTTTATATGGTTTTGAATGTGATGACTTTAGTAGAATCAATCTGGTATTAAGAAAGATCACAATCAGTCCTTGGGTTTAATAGATTAGATGGTATCAAATAAATATGTCATTTTTGTAAGCAGAAAGAGCAGCTTAAAAGCTATAGGTTTTATTTATTATTTCGAAATATAATTGCTTTTGAAAATGGAATGGTCCCAGCCACAAAAATATCCAAATTTATAATAAAAACCAATTTTTACTTTGGAGAATTATTAGATTTGGAGCTATTAGAAAATTTTAAAGAGGACTTTCTGCCTTACCTTCACACGTAATTCCATCACCTCTGTACCCAGGGGGACAAGGACCACATTGAAACTCCCCATCTCCAGCTGGCTCGCACTGCACTCCGGTGAAGCACGGCAGGTCAGCACACAGCCCTTTGTGCTGCAGCCCACTGCTGGTTCCTGGCAGCTCCAGAGCAGCCCTTGCTCTGCTGAGCACCTTCCTGGCTGCTGTGCTGGGAGCTGGGAGCCTTGCTCCAGGAGCAAACCCTGCTGGGGCAGCAGCGCTCCGGGATGCAGCATCCCAGGAAGGGCCCAGCCCATGCGTGCCCAGAGATGCTCTGGGCTGCTCTGCTGGGAAACCCTGGGCTGGTTTGTTCCTCAAGACTGAGACCCGACCGGGCCATCTCCTGGGAGAATAACCATGCCTGGAATGAGTCTGTGAGCTTGCAGGGAATGAACCTGGATTTGTGTTGGGATGAGGAGGAACAGTCCATGCTGAAGCTTCTTTGTGCTGCCTAACACGGAGAGCAGGGTGGGAGGTCACACTGACACCTGGGGCTCTGGGCTCTGGCTCCTCATGCAGAAGGTGTGTGGGCGTGCCACTTTTCTCAAGGAAATGTTGTTTCTCAGGTGCTGTGAACTCCATGTCATGTTGTTTTTCTGGTGACATCAGAGCCTGGGAAGTCTCCCTTTCCATTGTAAGGGATGGAGTGTGAATGGCTGTGGGGTTTCTTTCCAAAAGGAATGTAATATCTTGTCTTGGAACTTGGGGTTGAGAAAGAAGGGGAAATACATTTCTTGATGTCTTGGATGCATCTTCTTGGTGAGAGCCTCTAGCATCTTCAATGTTTCTTCCAGGAAAGTCCACATGGCTTTGGAAAGATCTTGAAACTAGGGCAGAAGGAAGATAAATATTAGCTACATTTGCTGGTCTAGAATTGAAAGGAACCACAGTGAACCCTTGGGTTTGGAGCAAACAACAGAACATCAGTTCTAGAAGTAAAAGAGTTAATTATCAGATAATTCAGGTAGGTTTATGCCAACTGGCTTAGAAATTACATGGGGCTGTCTGCTGTGGGTGACACCAGCACTGATACACAAGGAACTGCACTGATGACTCTCAAAGGGTGGCATTCATGAACCACATGAAATATATTTTGGTAGCAAGTCTCAGGGAAGGCCAGGCATTATTTGACTTGCAGCACTGGGCTGAAATGCACGTATTGCAGAATTTCTGAGAGAGAGAGAGGACATGATTTATGTCTGGAATGAGATTTGAGCTACTCCAGTCTAGGCCTCAGATCTGGGCCTTGTGAGGCCCTCAGCCTGTGACACAGTTAGAAATTAAGAGTTTGTGGCGCAGTTAGAAATTGTATTCAGGTGTGATGGGGAGCACTGGGCTGTCCGGGTGTGAAGTAGTACAGGTTTATAGTGTGAGGTTTAGATCACCTTAAGACAAAGACAAACAATGTTCGCTTGCCAATGAGAGTGCCTTTGTAAACTGTAAACTATATAGAAGTGTATATAAACTGCCATCTTTTCTATAATAAACGGAGAACGTTGGATTAACCATATTGGTTCGATGTGTGTTTGTCCTGTCTAGCTTTCCTGTCTTATGAGGACCCTGGTTTCAAGCACGGGTTAAATTGCAGCCAAGCAAAAACTTGCCGTGCTGCTTTACTAATTTTGGCTTACACTAGTCCAGGAGGTTTAGGTACTGTGCACTATTTTTCGTAGTGAATCTTCCAGTTCTTGACCTCCTGAGCCAGGATTTGCTTCTTATTATCTGCCTGTAGTGCAATGCTGTGCTGGGAAATGCTCTGAGGGCACAACTCAGAGAGTTTACACTCCAGCTCTTCGAGTCAAGGAGACAGAACACCAGAGTTTGGCACAGACAGACGCTGGAGGTGGAGAAACACACAGTGCCAACACGGCCCTTGGCAAGAGCGTGCCTTGGAGAGGCTCCAGTGCCATCATGCCAGTGGGTGACTCTGGAATGCTTCCTAAAGGGAAGTTTTAGGAAAGCTTTTAAAGGAGACAAATGTCTGAGCTTTGCTGGTGCTGTGTGCAGCTCCCTGCAGGCGTCAGGGGCAGCGCGCAAGGGAGCGGCCGGTTTGTTTCTGTCACCCACTTGTCCCAAAGCCAGCCACCTTTTCAGCTGTGTAAGGAGGGATGATAGATGGGCAGAGGGGACTCTGTGAAGGGCCTTGAAAGTGGAGACGAGTAGTTTGAATCAATACTTTCAGGAAGATTAATGGCCATCTGCTGACGCTAATGAATGGAAGAGGCTATTTTTAACCGGTTCTGGCATGCTCGCTCTGTAGGATATGGAATATATTGGATCCTGAACAACAATCCTTGCTTGGTTCTGGGGTTAACCCCATGCAGGATGCACCTCTTTCTTTTTAATATAAATATTAATCACTTTCTAAAAACTCCCGTTGATGGAGAACTTAACCGTAGTTAGCAAAGAAAGAGATTCAGATGCTTGGCAAGGGTCAGATGAAAGTTAGGGCATTGACTGGACCAAAACAAATCCTGGCAGCCAAAGCAGTGTTTATTTGGCTGATAAATAGTGTCATTCTGCTGGCAGCTGATGAGTTGCTATTGCCCTGAAGCAAAATGTTTTGGAGATTTACAATGGCGCTGGATTGAGCTGTGGCCATCAGCAGGTAAATACGTGGTATTTAGTGGAGCAGAAGGCAAATACGTGGATTTCAGTATCCAAAGTAAGGCTGCTGAATGAGGAGGGACACAGAATGGAAGAACAGAGATGATGAAGCAGGAGGACATCAGCAAAAAGAGCATGTGAGAATAGGAGAAGTCAAAGGATTTTTAAAAATGTATGAATGAGAGAAAGAGGAAAGAAATATCTCCACAGAAAATTATCAGTAATAGATGATCATTATAGCCCTTAGAAAATTTGATTCAGGGACCAGAAATCAACAGGAATGACAGTGAAGGGCTGAATGACCTCTCTGACAAATTTCCAAAATGAGCCCTGATTATAGCTTTGAGCTCCTTCCACTGTGTCATAATTAAATGGGTTTTCCTCCCAATTAAATTTGAGTAACTAGTAAGGGGATCAGACTGACTACCTGAGAAAGGGAAATCTTTTATTTCTTTAGCAGATAATAGAGGTGAGATACCCATCCTTCAAATAAACTTCATCTTTCCCTATATGGGGGAGCATATTTTTGGAGTATTTCTGTGATAAGGTAATTTTTACATCTCCAATGCTATCACTGAAGAGTAGTGGCACATTTTTGTTGGTCATTAATTAAGATATATATACTGATAAAGGTTTCTCAGCCAGTCTGCAAGGTGACTAAACTTCAGAAGATATTGGTGTCATTCAAGGGTGTTGACCAGAGTGTCCTCTCACTGTTTCAGATTTTTGCTTGTATTGATGGTGTGCAATTTAGTTTACATAAGAACATGATAGATTTTTTTCTGGAATACCTGAAAATTTCTTTCTTCAGCCTTCCAAGTATCTAAATAAGCTAAAACAAAGAATGCAAACCAAAAGAATGCAGACTCAATTGTCTGTAGTCAGCAGCTTTCTCAAATCCTGCATTACTTCAATTTATTTTCCTTGCTGTTGATCAATATCTTCAAATGTGTAAGCCATTATCAATGCAAACTGTGATTGTGTGAATCTGTTTTTGCCTTCTATGCCAGCACGTGATTGCATATTGGACTGGGTGAAATCACCACAAAAACCCCACAAGGTGAAGTGCTCAAGGTTATACGATGGAACAAACCCAGATTTTCACTACCTGTCAGTATTTCTGCCCATACAAATGGGGAAACGGGCGGCAGTGGAACAACTGAGTTTATTTTTCACAGAAGTAGATGAGAGACTGAGATGTTGCTGCTCTGCTCCAGCTGGGCATGGCAGCACCTCTGCTCTATTTATGCACTATAAGTGAGCATCATTCCTGTATGGATCAGGTCCCAAAAACACAGATTCCTCTGCTGTCCCCCTCTGGGAAACACTACAGCAAGAGTGACAGACAGCAAATTTCTGAGAGCCAGGTTTAACATCCTTCATCCAACTGGACACCAGGGAACTTCCCACCCAGGTGGTGCAGGAGTCCCCCAGCCTGTGACCCTCCAGCCTCTGGTTCTCCCAGGGTCTCACACTGGGATTTCACAAATCAGAGCTGTCACAGGCTGTCCCTGGTTCCCCAGTGCCATCACCGTGTTGCTAAGGCACAGCAAATCTGTAGGATCCAGATCACTGCCAAGGGAATAAAAATGACCACTTCAGCTGGTGAAAACAGCCATTCACAGAGAAGGTACTTGACATCTCTTAAACCCAGGGTGAGATATCAACATTCTGAAACAGAAAAGAAATCCAATATATTTTTTCTTTTCTGAGTTTATGGTTTGTTTGTTTGGAGGTGTTTTTTTTGTTGTTGTTGTTGTTTTTTTTTTTTTTTACATTTACAATCTTTCAAAAAAAGACCAGATCCAGGCTTGAATGAAGAGCAGCCATGTCCCTTTCTGACCTCAACTATTTCTGCTCCCAGTGAAGCAGTGCACAAGGTTGGTTGCCACATTCCCTGGTGCTGTTCCCTCACATCTTTGCTGGGCTTTGACTTGACACTGTTCTTCCCAAGGCACGTGCCTTGGAGACAGCCCCATCCTGACCAAAACTGGCAGCTGGCACTTCAAACACTTAACTGCCTGCAGATATCAGTATTTATCACCTTTCCATTGCCACGCTTCTCTTTGTAGCTTTTAGGGTTAAAAACTTTCCTTTTGGGTTTTAAATATGAGTGTAACCTTTTACTTATGTAATGACTTGAGCATCACCATGAAATCTCAAGTGCTTCTCTTTTAATCTAATAAAATGCCCAAACCAGTCTGCTCTTCAGACTGGTTCCTTCTCCTTAAACTCCTCTGGTGTGGCCACTTCTGCCTGTCACTTCAGAGGGTTATGGGCACCTTTAATTCTGCTCGAGCTACAACTCCTTTGGAATTCTGTGAACAGTTTAAGGATTCATTATTAACGCAATTCAATAAATTTACAATTTGTGTAGTTTTAGAGCTATTAACATTTAGTAGTACCTGCTGTCCAGCCCATTTCTCATTCAGAAGAATGTTGGCAGAGAAATGCTCTTTTGACATATTACACTGTGTGGGTCATCATTTAAAATTTGAGACATCTACCAGCACATAAATCTTATTTAAAATGTCAAGAGAGAACAGAAAAATTACACTGGTCTAAGAAGTCTTGTTACTAGAGTGCTAAGGATATTCCCATTTCCCTCTGTATGGTTCCCTGTTAATATTTGTTTCTGTATTTACTGAGTGAGAAAAGGGGAAAAAGAATAGCTGTCAATAGGATGCTCCAGGGAAAGTCTGGTTTTTTTTCATCAACTCTTAGTTTCCTTTTTTATATTATTATATTCTGGCATTACTTTCTTTTCTACTTAAGAGTGTGTTTAATTCCTACATATCTTGTTTTGTCATCCAGTGATACTCTAATGTCTTCCCTCTCCTAAATATTCAGTAACATAGTTTTGATTCTCCCTTCCTTCCTCTTAAGCATCCAGAAGTTCCCCATATTAGATGCTGGGTGGAATTCCCAGTCACCCTATCTCTTGTACAATCACAAGCAGTAACTACCAGAATAATTCCTCACCACCTTTAAGTGAAATACAGCTTCAACCTCCCAAGTTTAAAAAGAGTTTACTTCCAGGAATTTTTTTTTTTTTCAACAAAAGCATTTCAAAGGCTCATTTTGATTGGGCTTTTAATGTAATTTTAGACAGGAGCTTAATTTTTGATCTAATGCTTCTTTACATATTTTTTATTGTAAAAAGGTGGAAAGTCAAATATGATGTGCCTCACATCCACACAGCTCAGCACAGAGCAGAGCAGCCACACGACTCTCTCTCCATCTGTACAGGATTATTCAGTCCTTGTCTCAAACCACCACTTCTGTGATGGGCAAATTTACTCACTTGATGCTTTAATGATGAAATTAAAAGGTGAACATCTAGTTCACTATCCCTGAGCTCTTTCAGCCTGATAGAAAATGAGATTGTGTCGCTGATGTTGCTGTCTGGTGAGCAATTTTCTTCCCCTTCACCTACCAAAATCATGAGCAGCAGGGAATAGTTTGTGGACTCTGCATCACTCAGCCACTTCTGATTATAACAACTCCTCTGCTCCAGACTCTGTTTGCCAACGTGGCTGCAGCTGCACATGCACAATTCTCTAACACCAGTCATTTGCAAGGCAAATTTGCCTTGTGTCAATGAAGTACAAAATTATTCTGTTTTAGCACAACACTTTTGGGGAGGAGAAAACCTGAGATCTTCAGCCAGCTCACCCAGTAAACCTTGTTTAGGAGTCTTTCTGTGTTCAGAGTAAATGATTCCCACAAATGGGAGGGGGTCTAGACTCTGCTATCAAGGAGATCCTTTTCCAGGTCTGGGATGTTGCAAACCTATGTGAGTATGCAAGAAAATATTACCTGAGTGTGACGTAGTGAGTTTGCTTATGTCACATGAAAAGTCATTTATCATTTTTGCATCACTGTGCAGCTCATTTTCTTCAGGGTTTTCAGAACAATATAATTGACATCTCAATTCATTAACTGCTGTCTTTAATGAAAATGGGGATTCTGAGATGGCTGGCCAGGAAAGAAACAGTTCATGAAGATACAAATGATATTACTGACTGCTTGACAAAGTTTTCAGTCTTATCCAAGATGTGCCAAGGAATACATAAAGATTACCCCTTTCATACTGGACAAATACAAAACAATTGTTAGAAAGATTTTGCTAAGGTATAGCTCTTTTTTAACAAGGAATATTTTTCTATTTGTAAAACTTTTTCAATAGAAAGCCTTGTGATTTAGAGTTTAAGAAACAAAAAAAAAAAAACACCTTTCATGATGTTTAAGATATTGTGGGGATTAATTAAAGAGTAATTATGAAGATTACATGACAGAAAAAACTAAGAAGAACAAAGAGTTTGGGGCACTACTACTGCCTTAGTTTGTATTCATTAAAGCCAGATTTCTTACAGATTTAAACGATCAGCTCCTTTTTTGGCCTCCTGGGTAGATAAGAATACTATTAGGCTATGAGCTGGAGTCCTAGTATGACACTCTGGTCTGAAACTGATAAAACAGCTTTAAATATGAAATTGATCCTAATACATTACATTTCCCCCTCTTATGTGGATCTACTTTCCAAGTAAGATTTTTAGAACAGGACATCATATACAGGCAAAATGCAGGAAGGTGATTAACACAATGAGAGAAAAATGGGTCTTTGAGGAAAATAATGTATTTTGAGCTCTTTATTTTCAGACTATTTGTTGGGGGGTTTTCTTTATTTCTTTTGTGCTTTTTTTCCTGTATGTTTTCAATACAAATTTTACCATCAGCATCACCAGAGACAACATTTTTAAAATGGTGTAAGAATTACTGATTGCAAAGATATGAGCATGCTCCCCACACAAGGATTTTTTTTTTTCCCTTCTCCACCAACAATTTTCTTTATCAGTATCTTTTTATTTTTTGGATTGCCTATGGAGGTTTATAAACCTGCTATGTTTTTATAAACAATATTTTCTCAAACACTTCTTTTACCTTCCATTTTATTTCAAGATTTAATTGAAAACTTCCCTCAAGTGGGTTGGAAAATCTCAGAAGGTTTGATGTGCTCTCACCCCTGGCACAGGAGCCGTGCTCCTCTCACTGTTTGTTGCCAGATCTCCTTCCGTGCTTCCTTGGGTCTAACCCCTTCTCTGCTGCTGCTTTCAGAAGGGCTCTTCCTGTGCTTTCCTCTGAATTCCCAGCCAAGAAAACAGGAAGAGAAGTGTGGCTGCACTTCAAAATACACCCTGGATCTCCCACTTAATCCCCTCGTGCTGATTTATCACCCTTCCTTTCCTTGTCCCTTGTCCATCTTTCAGTTCTGAACTTTTACCCCTCCTCTTTTGTGTTCTGCCTCCTCCAATTATTGGAGCTTGGAACTGCATTATTCCAGCAGCTACAAAGGTGGTGTTAAGAGAGAGTTCATGGAACCAAATTATATTTTCTATTCAAGAATTGACAGTATATTTTACTTCTCAGAACTGAGATAGATGGAAAAATTAATAGAAACTGTGTTCTTATCTGATGATGCCTGATGGGTCTTCAGACTCTCTCATGGCATGAACAGGTTGATAGATATATACAAAATAGGCTAAATTAAGGCAGATCATTTCTGAAGCATCAGTGCCTAATATTCTGAAATATCTATGTAGAACCCTTTAGAGGAGTAATAATAGATTATAAAGAAAGTTCATTTCTTCAAAAGAAAAGCCATAATATTTCTTCAAAGAAAAAATAGCTGAAATACTTCAAAGTATTTCAGCAAAGAAATAGTAAAGAATAAATTACTAAAATTCCTTTATTCAACTCAAGAAATAAATGGTCTAAAACAATAATTATATTGTTTTGGGCTGTAAACATATAAAAATTGAGTTATTTTACATATGAAAGCCAAGACACAAAGTGAACTATGCCTTACTGGGAACCAGTAATGAATCTATTTAAAAATCATGTAAGCATGTATAAATACTCTCAGTGAAATCATGCTTTTATGGAATTCTCCACAATTTCAACTAAGTAGGTTGAAAAGTACCTATACTTTCTTCCCAACTTAGAAAGAAAAAGACAAAGAATTACAATAATAAGATTTTAGATGGTAAGGCACAGAGGAACTTAGCTAGTTCCCTTTGAGAAAACAAAGGTTGCACCAGATATCTTTGAGGTCCCTTCCAATATTGTTATTCTGATTCTCTGAAATTCTAAATTTAACATATTATCAACATGGGCAATGATTTTCTCCTCCATCCCAGAGGATCAGTTGCCTTGTGTTGGCAATAGGCTGCTGCTGTATGCCTTCAGGAGTGAACCAAACCTATTCATGTGGTGTGTAATATTTGGGGTAAAATTCACATGATTTGGCAGTGGACATCCCCTGGTTCTGCAAGAAAATCTTGTGAAGTCCTACTATACCTTTATATACCTGTTCAAAACCAGCAAGATGTTTAGGAACTGGTGGTAAAATTTGTTCTGACCATGGTAAGTGTGTATGTTTCACACCTATTTTTGTTTAAACCCTGTATTGTGTTGTGTTTTGTGTTGCTTCCGAGTCCTTTCTCTTCAAATCCTTCTTTGCTTTATCCCTTAGTGGAAAGACTCTTGTGTTGCTTTAATGGGGCCAGGATATTGGTCCAGTTTGAGTTACTTCCAGTTCCAAAGGGGCCTTTAAGTGCCTTTAACAAAACAGCAATCTTGTCAAATTTGTGCAAACAGGGTTGGCTCCTTTTAAAAGCTGTGTGCTATTATAGCTGGATGATTAAATGAGCCTGGAAATTCTAAGAGAAGATAATCTTGCTCTGCTCTGTCAATGTAAAAAACTACTGAGCCTGTATCCTGTGTAGATTATTTGTTGGAGACTGAGTTGTTATTATCACTTAAAAGTCATGATGGCCCAGTGATTGCTTAAGCAAAAGGTGGCACATTCTTGGTAGGAGAGAAATGTAATCTGTACTTGATATTCTGATTGAATGTAAATATTATTCATGGCATATAGCTGAGTCCTCTTCCCTAGTGGTTTTATGGCTTGGGCTTCATTGGTCTTCTATTGCTGAGCTACATCATTTCCTAAATATATCATCTGTATTGGAAGCACTTAACAAGTTCTGGATTGACAGAGTGTATGGATCAGTGAAGCTGGAGACCATTTATCTTTTAAATTATCTTCCCACTGTGTCTACTTTGGTTGTCATGTTTGGGTCACGGCATACACTGTACAGGTCTTTTGATATTTTTCTGAAAATACTTAATATTTTATGAGGCATCCTTAAGGAGAAGAAAGACATCAGAAAGACTCTCTCTGATTCCCTTTCTGTCCTGACAAGTACAGGAGTGGATTTCCAGTGGCAATTACAGACTCAGAGGGCAGGAAAGGGTCAGAGCTTATGTCCAAAATGCCAGGCTGATCCAGGCCTCATTTGAAGATTATTGGTATGCCATTTGCAAAACTGATTCTTTCATAAGACTAAATTTATATGGAATGTCTTTGTGTGGCATTTCTAACCCCACTCCAGTTGCCATTTCATCACATACCCCTCGAAGGAGACATCTTGACATCATAACTGGTCCATCTGAAAAAAAATGTACATTTTGGTCCTGAAACACTGAAACTGTGTTTCTGAAAAGGAGCAGCAGCTCTCACCATGATTCTGAGGATGAACTGTGGGCACTTTCCATGGCCTGAGTCAGAGCAAGGAGCTGGAAGCCATTGACATTCAATGCTTCCCAGTTTTGGAGCCCACAGGCAGAGCTGAGAGTTCTTACCACACAGAGGCAGATCAGAGTATCCTTTGCTGTGTGTTTAGTGTTTCTGTTTTGTGTTTACAGGATCTCAGGCAACTTCAGAGCTGATGGCTGCAGCATCTCCATCCCTGCCTTCACGTGGGCCGTGTAACTCGCTGCATAAACCATGTCAGGATGGGTTAGTTCCTCTTTGCAAAGCACTCTCTGAATGCTGAACAGTGCTTGCCTTTTGTCTACCCCTATTGGTACACACAGATCTCGGATTTAAAAGTCCTGTGTGTGATGTGCCTGCCTTAACAGGGGCTTTTTGTGTCTTCCAGGAGCTGTGCTCAGCTCAGTCCATTAGGTAAAGTTGCTTGTTCAGTGGAGTCACTTATGATGATTTACACTGGGGTAAGTGAGACTGGAATCTGGGCCTTGATCTTTTTAATGCAAATTCATCAATTCTGTTAGATAAAAGATGAAAGGAATCTATTACATTCTTTGGTCATCCCTTGAAACAAAATAATTTGATTGGTTCCAGGCAGTAAGAAGTCCCTACTCCTGCAGTTATCTCCAGACATGAAACTTTGGGTTAGCGACCAAAGCTCTTACTGGAGAGATTTATTTTTCATGGATTAATCACTATTAATGATGAGTGCTAATAATGACAGAAGTGATTTCCAAGTTAAAATGTAAGAATGCAAAACTTAAGGTTAACATGTTCCTCTGGTGTTTGACTGAGCACTATCTGTTTAAAGACACACACCTTCTTTTACTTCAAAATGTTTTATTCTCCTTTTAAATACACACCTTGATGTTGATCTGACAGTGGTGCAAATGAGAAGGTGACAGAGGTCTCTCTGATGTAAAATCAAAGTGAATTCAGATGCACAGTGCAGACACTGGAGGAGTGTGGAGCACAGAGCACGTAAACATAACAAATAGCTGCACATGCAAAAGTATAGCAAGTGCCAAATGTCTACAATACTGTGAATTAACTGCTATGACAGGAGATCTTGCAGGGGTGTTCTGAAAGGGAAAGCAGAACTCGATAGCAGAGATCACAAAACCACCCCCTCCCTTGATCTTCAGCTGCCTAAACCAGGAGAGGCAGAAAGAGCAGGCTCTGAACAAACAATCTTTTATGGCTGATGGATGTGGCACTGCTTTGTCCAGTAAAATTGCTGATTTACTAATAGTTAAAAAATAAATCCTTTTGTGATGACACCAACCTCTCTAACCTGCTAAAGAAAGTGCAAACAGATGGGTATCTGTGTGACTGTGAGTGATGAAACCAGTCTGGAGAAATACCCACAGCTCCTGGCGAGAACTGATATTGCAGCGTGCAGGAGCATCACCAGCACCCCCATTAGGGTACATTCATTTTCTTTGTGCCAAGAATATGACCAATGATACTAGGTGGTTTGATTTAATGGATCTGCCTCTTCTAGCAAAAAAGCAACAGATATTTTATACAAAAGTGAAATGTGCCCAGGGAAGCCTGGACAGATTTAAATTCCTCAGGCTTTCCTCTTTATTGCAATGCCAGCAGACTTAAGGGACTTTTGACCTTACTAGTAAATTTTTAAATAAATGTAGGATACCTACTTTATGGGTCTGAAAGGGACAGGAACAGCTTTTTGTTTCTGATAGGAGAATCTGTTTAAAAAAAATAAATTTACTTCCCTTTATATGTGAAATTCCATACTGGCTTTTCCTTAAGACTGTTCTGATGTACTTCAGGAAAAAGTGCAACCAAGTCTTGTTGGTTTAAAGTGATACAAACTACAGATATAGGCCAGGTAAAATATGTAAGTGAGAACAGAATGAGGCCCTGCATTTTTAGAACTGATAAATGTAGCTCCGAAACTTATTTTTAGAGTTACATAGTTTGCAGTAAGTCAAGTACTTCAAGAGATGAATACCCATCACATATCAATGCTGAGGAAATGGTACTTTGTTGATTATAAATCAAAATTGAAGGTCTTTTTGGGTGCAGCTCATCAAACACTGACTTAGCAAACCATTTTCCTCTGGAATATTTTTCTCCTCAGCAGCCTACAAAGGCAGTTGGGTAATTTTTGTGTTTCAGTATGAAGAAATACTTATCCTTTAATCCTTAAATCACTGCAATTGAGTATAATTTCACGTCAAAAGCAGCCAATAAAAGTACAAAATAGGGATTAGCTGGAGTATTTTTAGATTAAAATTACTTGAGTTGGAAAGAAGTGGCACATAATCTCAGTACCTTCACGAGCACTGTAGCAAGCTGAAGAGGATTTGTTCTGTTTCATTTGAAGACTGATGGCATAAGTTACAAGGGAGAGAAGCTATTATTACAACAGGGAGGATTTCACAATAATCATAATCCACAACTGTACATAAATTTAATTGAGAGTTAATTCTTTTTTTGTCTGATATCTTTTAATCATCAATGCTATACAATACTTCTGCTTCTACCGGCAAAGCACATGGGAAGCAAAGTTAAACCCATCATTTTGGCCATAAATTAGGACACTCATAAAGCTGCAACAATTGCTTCCATTTCTAAGTATTAAAACAAATGACTACTCTCATTTAACCTTGAGGCACAAGATTCTCTTTGCTTGTGTTGTGATATAATTCACAGGAGTGAATATAAGCTTCTGTTGGAACGAAAAAAATAATTCCTCTTCATTCCTTTCCTGAAGTGCTCAAGCTGGCATCATTTAAAGCATGAAGTCCTGGCTCAGTTTGCATATTCAAGAGAAAAATGTAAAACAATCCCCCTGCCTCTGATATACAGCTCTATTTTGAAGGAAGAATGTGCTTGTTTCAGGTCCTGATACCTGTGATATTTCTTAAATCTTTGCCTGGAGTTGTATATGACAGGTATGAATCACAGCAAATGGCAGCTTCACTCTGCATTCCCTTTCTAGAACACAGATAAATTTATTGGTTAATGTTTATGTAAGCACAGTGTAAGTGTGCCTGATTTACTGTACCAATACCTGCAACTGTAGAATGTCTGCTCTACTCAAAAGCATTTAAAGGACCTTTGGGGTGCACAATGTGTATGCCATTATCCCATTAATGACAAGGTGCAGCTTTGGGCAATAACAGAAAAGTTATTTATATGCACAATGATTTTTTTCTTCCTCAACCACTTTTACAGCTTCCCCAAGTTATAGAAGAGTCAATAGCTGGCTTAATGATGCTGGCAGACTAAGTAATACTCTGTACATACTCATGTTAGGGAGAGAAAAATGTTGAGTTTATTTTTGTGACCTTTAGATTCTGAGAACTGGCTAAAATCAATTTAAGTTCCAAGAGATGGGATGATACCTAAACTAAGCAGTAAAATTGCTCCACTTTGTGTTAAAATATAACAGCAAGGTAACAATCATTGATTTGGAAACAGAATGGGAAGTGAAGGGGCATTGGTCAAGTGTAGGAGGTCAGGGAACAATTTGACAGGTTTCAAGCCACTCTGTCTTGAATAGTTAGGAAAAAGATTGCAAGGAATCTAACCTGGCAACTATTGTAATTAAGGAATAAACACGAGTACTCCTGGCAGTAAAAAGGGGACAATCATCCAGACTGTCCCTATAGAACCACACACTGAATTATGGGAATATCATTGACAGAGAGCAGGATCAGAGGACAGCAGTTGCTGGGACATTGCCACTTTGTGCCTGAGGTCAGGACCCAGCTTTTCTTTCACCACAGACCTCTTTTAAAGAGACCTTCTCTTCAGTCCTCAGAGATTAATGGGAGCAGCTGATTTTCAGAGCTCCCCAAGGAAGATTATTGCTCAGGCTATGAATACTACAGAAATACTTTATCTGTTGCCTCCAGTTGTTGGTATAGTTCTTCTGACATGACACTTTGTTTATTATTGTCTTCACAGGTCACCTTGCAGAACAGATGCCTTGCAGCAGAAGAATTAGGAAAGAATGAGAGCTGAGTGACACTGGCATGTGTCATGTTCTGATCTTACTGAGGAGGAAACAAATCCTGCGTTCCTGTGCCAGTGCTGTGGCTGAAATACAGATGTGGTGATTCATATCATTGAACAAGCCCTGAATTCCCCCCAGCAGCAAATGAGGTGGTTAATCTATTGGATTTCAACTGATGGAGCCAGGTATTCCTGAAATAATTCCTGCCAGCTGCTCCTCAGGTGCGAGTGACACAACCCAGCCAGCGGCGCTCCATCCCGGAGTACAGCGCGCTGTAACGCCGCACCAGCTCACACTGCTTCACAGCCTTCCTCTGCAAAACCTTTTTAAATTCTAAAAAAAACCCAGAAAGTACCTGCTCTGGGGAGTTTGGTACAGCTCCGACCATTTCCAAAAAAGCCAGCAGGGCAGCGGCCACAGAGGTACCCAACGTAGGGCGGCTTGCGGTCGAAGCACGGCGCTCCGGGGAAGCACGGCCGGCTGGCACAGCTGTGAGCCACGGCTCCTGCACGGCCAAAACAAGGCAGGGCAAGCATTTATTCATCATTTCTCAGATGAAATACATATCTAAAAATTTAGCCCAGCTATAGCTTCATAACTGCTTTTATTCTTTTAAAGTCTAATTAATGCAAAATGATACCCAAACCTTGAGCCAAACAGGAGAATGTCCTGTAGGCACAGTGTGACAGAACAGCTGTTTCTCATTAAAGCAAGATTTATTAGTCCTCTAATTACATGTTTTCAAGTTTATTACTCAAAGTTGTCTGGCATTTATCATGTAAAATATAGAAACTGTAATTTTCAGCATAAGTGAAAGATTAACTGAGTGAGAAAAGGTATTATTGACATCTTTTTGGTCTTTTATAATTGGAGGGTAATTATCAAACCTTACAGCACCTATACTGTGCTTTTGAAACTACACTGTGAAGTACATATGTTTCTGATCTGGAAATCATCCTTAATGTGTCAAATCTTGTATTACAGAAAACTGCTTTAATTATCTTAGGACTATATGCAAAATTTAACACTCTGGTAGTATATAATATTTTACCACTTATGATGTCACTGAATAGCAAGTGTATATGAACTGCCTGTGAAGAACATAATAGTGTCAAGACAGAGAACAGATGATGAACACAATCTTAATGATGGTTGTAGATCCTTGTTAATTGCTTATAGTGAGGTGTCCATCATGATTCTCATGTATTTTCTGCATTATTCTTGCACTTTACCTACAGTATCATGATATAGGATACCTGCAGGAGGCAGGTTCTGCTTAGCGATTGGCTGGCCTGGTACTGATATTAAAAAAAAAAAAAGAAGGTAAGAAAAAAAAACCTTTTATTTTACATATAAAATATGTTATTTTTACATGTAATATATGTATATAATATATACATATGTAATATATATAATATATACATATATGTTATTTTTACATATAAAATATGTTATTTATCTGTTGTCTCTGTACAACACATATGACCAATCTCAATTTTTTGCCGCCTGCTTTCACTGGAAAATCAATTAAAATGCAACACATTAGAGCAACACCAACACAATCATTTTGCAGGAGCACACCCATGTCAGAGAGGGCTGCAGCTCTGGGAAAAGCTACTGCCACAGGCAAGTTCATCCTCCAGTTGATCTTATGATTAAAACTCAGTAGCAATTCAGTGGTTGCCTATTGAATCCTGAAATAAAACACCAGCATCACTTGGTCATGGCAAGCTGGCATAAGCTGCCACTTTTATCATCTTGCTTTGCATTGATCACTACAGTTTGGAGTGGTTTTGTCCTACTTCAGAAGTGGTGATGTCTAATTAAGCCTGACCACTCTGTTACTGTTGTAATGCCTCCCTTCCATGTCAAATTGTTTAGCAGCAATCCACATTCTGATGCACTGAATGTTTTTTTCCTAACTCAAATTTTCTTGTTATAATTATCTAGTTTGTGTTTACTGTTTGCAAAGATATGATTTCTGAATCCATAATCTTTCCCAAATGAAAAAGATTTCATATCCTTGTATACCTACCGTGTCTATCACTTATGTTAAAATTCTTAATTACAGGAGAATCCTTTGTCTCTGAGGATTGCAGTGGCTGCTTAACCTCAGTCCTGTTCAATTCACCTTTGCCACTGCTTAAAGCTTCTGTAACATCAGCAGCAAGCACAGCTGTGGAAAACATCACAGAGACAAAAACAAGGTGTTAGAGCTGAGCTGTGATTGATGCTAAAAAGCCACAGCAACAGCAAATCAGGTAACCTGACACAAGTTTACTCTGGAAGCCAACGAGCAAATAAAGGCAGCTCAGGTGGGTCCAGCTGCTGGCATGCAGCAAAGCTTCAGCCAAGTATAGGAAAAGTTATTACGCCCAAACTTTCTGAAATTTGCTTGTCTGGGAGTCGTAATGTGCACTGTGATCTTTCTTGGGCTCAGGGCACCTGGAAAAGCTCAGGTCAAGCAGTTGTTGACAGCAGTGCTCCTTGGATGGGGATGCTGCACCTCACCCTGGGAGCTGTGCTCTGGCTGAGTTTTGCCCCACTGAAACCTCTCCTTCTCCCTGAAACTCTGGTGAGTGTGTTTGTTCAGTCAGTTCAGCTGCCAGCTCCGTGTGGGTTGAAATACTTGTGAAAACTGCACGTGGATGCAATGAAGAAACTCAGAAAAATGTAATTTTCTGCATAATTTTAAGGTAATGAATTAGGGGTAAAGTCTATGTGGATAGTGCTGCAAGTCAAACAGTTATTGTCTTGGGTCTCTTAAGTATTCTCTGCTTTTAATAGAGCCTGAAATTCTGACTCTTTATATATATATAACAATACAATGAGCTGTTGCTCACTGTACAGAGCAACTTCAGTCCTCCTTCCCTTTATACTCACCTAAGCAGGGGAGGTATGAACAAGAATGTTAAGTTTCTGAATCAGAGCTACAAATATTGATTTCTGTCCTATCCTAGGTGAACAAATAAGCCCTCAGGTTTATTCCTTCTAATAAATGTTCATTTCAGAAACAGATTTTTTTGTTGTAATTAAAAAATGCAAAGTAAGAAATGTTACATTTTTTCAAAAGCACATTATTTGGTATATCCTTCCTTTATGGGGCAAGTCAAAATATGCATTTATGAAACAGATGTAAAATCAATTTGAAATAACCAATGTGGCCAAAAGATACATCACAGAAAACTTTATATACAGGTGTTTGGCAATATAATTGAAGGAATGTTTGGTAAATCTGGCAAAAGCTGTGCTGCTGGTGCCAGGGTCCTGCAGCTACCATTCAGTCTGTTTACAGTGGATATTTTTTCCTTTCTGTAGTCAATATGAGGAAATGTTAATGGCTGCACAGGAAATATCTGCATCTTTCACTTCTGGGTTTCTTTGGAAATACCAAGAAACAAGTAAAAACTCTTCAGTGTTGACTTATCTCCTTCTGGTTAAAAAAAAATAAATTTGGAGAAGGCTTTTACCTATGTGACTGAAACAAGCAGAGTGTGTGTGTGTCACATCAAGTGCATTGGAAAGGTCTCAGAGCACAAAGTCACCATAGGTTCCCCAATAAAGAGTCTGTTGCTCTAAAAGCAAATATTGAGCAGATTTAAAACTGTTCATGGCCCTTTCCTTCACTAGTTGGATCTGAGGATCCCAAGCATCCCCTGGGCTGTGTCCTCTAATGAAAACACACCTTGGAAACAGAGGTGAAAGGATGGAAATGTTTGGCACATTGACCTTTCTTTTCCTCTCCTAGCAGCTGTCACCCAAAGCAAAATCAGCCCTGCAGGTGCTCACCAAATATTCACTCGTGGGTGTACTTTTAGGAGTGAAATAGTGCAGAATGTGCAGAGTATCCTTGGCAAATTATCTGTCTGTGAAATACTTTTTTGTAGGCTGTGGTGCTCATTCTCTACCAAAATGAAAAATAGCAGAGCAATTTGCAAATATTCACAGTAATATAACATGACAGTGGTATGTTTTTTTACATTTAAGGGTCTGTACTTGAAATGAGTGGCAAAATGCTCAATTAGGGATAATAGTAGTAGAATTGAACCCATTCCCCCCCTCCCCCAGTCTCTTAAAATAATCCATGTAAAACACTTACATTTGCAAGTTTTACCATTTCCCTCCATCCCAGTGGGGCAAATTCCACACGCATAAGATCCAAAGGTATTCATACAAGACACTCCAGGAAAACAAAGACTCTCTTCACATTCATTCTTGTCCTCCTGACAAGTAAGCCCTGTAGCAAAGCAAAGGGGAAGTTAATAATCAGGAAAGGTTCCCTGTTTATAGTTCAGCTCAAATGTTGAAGCAGACAAAGGCTCACTCCTCAGCTACAAACTCATTACAGGGTATGTCACTCATGTTCCAGCCACATTCCCCACTGTCTCACTTAAACCTGCTTTTATCACACTGTTTATTACTGTCATTATTGGCACCAGAAGTGCTGAATTTGAGACTACTGCTCATGGAAAGCTGTGCATGTTAAATAAAAATGCACATAAATGAAATTAATATTCCCCCTGCATTTCATGTCTTTGCTGCTGTTTTTGTTGTCTTATTAATGTGAGATCATTGTCATGTATTGAAGACCCCCATGAATTTGGGTTCTTCATTCTTTCATTTAAACCCCATTTTGGCTTTAGGATAAGAGGAGCCATGTACTGACCTCTGTTGTACTTTCTGTTTCTATGTGAACCTCACATAACTGTGACCTAGCCTGATAGAGTCTGGTTGAAGATAAACCCTAAAAAAATGATTATATTCTTAAAAACAACCCAAATTTTTCTATTTAAAATCAAAATTTGAAGGAACATTCTGAAAATGTCACTGAGCCACAGAACTGGTATTCAGAGGATAGGCTGCCACAGGATCTTAATCCAAAACAATATCTCTTGACTATTGCTGATTTTAGAAAGAAGGTTTTAAAAATCCCTTAAAGCAACTGATTTTAAAATTTACAACTTTGAGTGATTTAATGAATCAAATTAAGGGAGAGTGACCCAAAAGATAGAATTACTATCTGAACAGCAATGAGGCAGAGGAATCAGATATAATGTTGACTAAAACTCCTCCAGGCCTCAGGTGCTGCTGCCTCTGTGCATTTGGGCAAACTTGCTTGACTGCTGCTGGTCACAGGATGTGCAGCCAGAAACCAGCCCAGAGCACTTTGATTAAGGCATCCCCTTTGTCCCTGCAGGAATAAACAAGGAGATTGGGACAGCTTCTGGAGAATCCAGGGACATGCCTCAAGACATAGCACCACGTACAGAAAGGTTTGGTCCATATCAGATATCCAGATTTGTTGTGACAAAAGGTCTAAGGATAAAATAATCTTATTTTTTTTTATTTTTTTCCTTCAAAAAAGAAATTTGTCACAGAGGAATGAATTGCAGGATAATAAAAACAGAGCATTATTATTCATCTCCTACAACATAATCTCTCATTGCTTCAGCATTGCAGACAGCTTCCACTTGTCCTTTCATGTTAAAATAGTATCTCAATGTAGAAAACTAAAACTGAAGTCTCCTTATAGTTTGAGCTGCCTAAAAAGTCAGTGCCATCACCTTCCCATGCCTGCTTCTTCTCAAGGAAAAAAAGAACAGAGCATGAAAGCCACATCCCTTTTCCTGTGCCATCTGAACATAACCTATTATGGTTTTCATGCTTCTTGCTTCAATTATTGAAATCACATCACACAGTGTTGCAGGGCCAGGCTTACCTTTTTCCTTCCCTTGTGAAATTTTGGCTGAGTATTTATATTCTATAATTCAATTACCACATTCCTGGCATCAGGCTGCTTTTCTCTGATGCTGATTTCTGGTGATGCATTGGGAAATTATTAGACATCACATGGAAAATATTGAATGAGGAGCACTCTGATTAGATTAGTAATTACTTTCTTTCTCTGCGTATCATAAAAAGACTAAACATGCTACCATAAACAATGAGAGGAGGATCAAAGTTCCCAGTTTCAGTAACAAGTCACTTCTCCCTTGGCCCCTCTCATACTTTCCTTCTCACCTTTCAATACTCTATTTTCATAAAGGGCTTTCTTTCATATCTCAAAGACAGGGGAATTACAGAAATCAAGGAACATCATAAGTAACGAGCTACAATTCAGCTCCTTGGCTGATTTTTGTGATGTAAAGGTGAAACTATGTAAGCACTGCTTTTCACACACAGATATTGATTTTAAACAGTGTCTGACCAACTTGGGCAAAATGACAAACCTGATGAATCCAAGGAGAAATGTTTACAAAGACTGAAACTTGGCTGCATGATGCTGAAGAAGCAGCAGAAATGCATATGAAATTGCACCAAGAAGTGTCAATTATTCTGTTTACATGACCTCCTGTGCCCTGTAGCACAGGGGAGTCTCAACTGTCTTGGCACTGCTACAGTACAAATAAAAATAATAGGAATAGAAGTTCATCAAGTTCCAAGGCTGAACCATCTGTTTGTGTGCCAGCTATATTTCTCCATCCCTGCATGGGAAGTTGTTTGAGAAAATAAAGTCCTTTCTTGCCTTGATAGGAGCTGACCACCTACAGATGCAAAGAAAGATTTTTTGATTGTGCTCACATTGAGTCTAAAGGAACAGAAAAATCCTATTTAGGTTCTCTATGGTTATTAGAAACCAGTAACAAATCCTGGGAGTTTCTTCAGTTTCCTGAAATATAAAATGAAATTATGGTTCCATCTTGCTCGCTATCCCACCCCCAGCTTTGTACTAATCCCTGGTATATGGGGAAAGAAATAATGATTTTGTGATTGGGATAGTTATCAAGGAGGAGTTCTCAGGTGGGTGATGCTCTTGCTTTCTGTGGCCAAAAGAATATACAGCAGGGAGCTTTGTTATCTTGTTGACAATGCAGATGAAAAATCAATGAGCTTTGAACACTCAGAGACCCAGTAATAATTCTGGAGTCGGCCTTTCTCAGATTTCCTACTGGCTTTTCTCCCTGCCATTCTCACATTTTACCCTCACACTGATGCACCTGAGTTGCTGCTTTCCTTGCAGGGGAAGCTCTCCGAAGTTCACTTCTTGTTTCTGCTGCCTGTTTGCTGTCATTTGTAAAGATTTGATGGTGAAGTGGTGCTGTCACTTGAGCTGCACAGCATTGCCTTCTCATTAGATTATTGATGGTTTTCTGGGGAATTGAGGCATAAACACAGCATCAAGAATGAGCTTTTATTGTTGTCACGAACCTGCCCTGAAGTAAAATCACCTGCTTCCCAGCTGGCTCGCAGCTCCACTTGTTTATAATTTTTCACCTGCTATTAAAACTTTGCGATGTATTCCTTTTTCACTCAATCATATTTAATTTTCTTTTGTTGCTTGTGTTTTGGCATTTTGGGAAGAAGCAGGAAAAACAGCAAAACCCTTCCACTGTTATTTAACTTGCAAGATCTAAAGGTGAAGGCAAACCTGGTTTTTCTCTGGCCATCAAGGTTCTGTGTGCCCTTGTCTCTCCAGTCAGCAGGTCCACTGAAGTTATTAACTCATGGAATTATATTGATTTTTAATCATTTAATCAAACTCCTAACAGGCAATCAAAACCTTTTATCATTGTATAGCTCCATAAATTACACCATAAAAAATTCCCAAATTTTCCTGTGCTCATAGGAATGTTTTTTCCAGGGGATTATAAACATTCTGCATATGCCTGGTTGGCTTAGGGATTTTTATATTTTGATCAAGCTTCTATGTTAGAACTTTATTCTCCCTGCTTAGGTTTGTGTGTTCTTGCCTCAGTGGGGTCTCTGTTGTAAAGATTTTGGACAGCAGCAGGCTTTGGCCATTAGGGAGCATTACCTGGAGTCAGCACAGATTAGGTGTCACAGATCTTTTGGGTCATTTTTATGGACTTCTGAGAGATTTTTCTTTTATGTTTCTGCTGGAATTTTATAGAAATGAAATCTGGGCTTGCAGTCCCACATGACCAAAGCAATAAAGCTGCTGACAGGCAGGAAAGGTACCTTGTCCACGGAGTAAAATCTGTTCACTGCTTTTGTTTAAAAATGAGTGTTTTTCTCTATATATGCACAATATAGCAGTAATAATTATGTGCATTTGATGTTACTTCTACTTTATTTTTCAAACTTATAACACTGGCAGCAGCCAACCTCATGGGACTCAAGAATGTGAACAGAACATAACAAACTGATCATCTTTCTTCGCTTAATTTTTTAAAATCACATTTTGGCCAGCTCTTCTGGTCTTGGCTTGGATAGAATTTTGAAACCAAGGCATGAGCCTTGAAGTGTTTCAGGGGTTAGATTTTGTTTCATCATCATGTCTGACAACTCACTGGGATTGGGATTTTCTAATGCTTAAATTTATTAAAGTTTCAAGAGGGACTAGAGGACAAGTTATTTTTCTATGTTTTCCATATTTTCTTCTTCCTAGACTTAAGAAACCTCATTTAATCCTAGTTCTTTCCTCAGCTTAGTTAAATGAAATTAAGTGGATTTTTGCCTTTCTCTATTCCACTCAGTGTTCTCCTAGCTCATTTCATGGAGGGACAAATCCATGGGAAATGAGCAGGAAGCAACAAAGATCTGGGAGGTTCACGTATTCCTTGAGTGATCATTTCAGCACAACATGGCTTTAGGTCATATTTCCTCATTATTAGATAGAGAAATATCATCTCTCTATGTCTGAGGCTATGCCAGGGCAGCAGAAGAGCAGGATTTTGTTTGCAGTCCATTTGGAGATGCTGTGGTCTGTGGGAATCCAGGGCATCCCTCTGGCTGCTCTGGCAGGGTCAGGAACCCCCCTGGACAGAGCCCCCAGAGACACTGTCTGTCATCTCTGTCCATGGAAAAGAGTTTTCAAACTTACAGCATGAATTACCAGCTCTGAGTGCTTGATATGAGTAATAATTAAGTGTGGCATGGGGTGCAAAAGTAAAATTTTAGGATTCTAGATAAGGGGTCCAAAGGGGACAAGATGGAGGAAATTGGGTGTGCCTTGTCCTTTTTCTCCTTCTTCATGCCCTCCATGTTTCACTGTGGTGTTGGCATTTTTCTGTTGCTTCAGGCTGGGGACACACTGTCCAACGTAGGTGACAGATATTGGCACGTTCTTGTAAATCCAGCCCAGGGAGTTTCTGGTATTTAATGTTTGTAACATCCCACTGAGGGCAGAGCCCCACACGCTGCCCTGCAGGACAGAGCTGGGCAGGGCAGCAGAACATGTGAGAGAAAAACACAATAAACTACCTTGGAACCAGCACAGATGAATTATGACTTCTTTGGCAATGGGGCTGACAGAGACTTTCTACAATCTCAGAATCATCAATACCACAGATTCTGACAGTGGTCATGCTACACTCAAAGAATCCTGTAGCTCAGTACATCTGAGGTTAAAGCAGAATGCAAACAGAGAGGTGTTACCTCCCAAACCAGGGGGGCATTTGCAAAAGTAGCTCCCCACGCTGTCCACGCAGGTTCCGCTGCCACAGGGGTTTGATTTGCAGTCCTTGATGTCATCCTGGCAGAATTCTCCATCAAATCCATTTGGACACAAGCACAGGTATTCACCAAGGCCTGGAGGGTATTTAATGTTGGTGACACATGTTCCACCATTGAGGCAGCTGCAGGGCTTCACTCCAACCTGGAAAAGGCAAAAGGGGATTCTGGTAAAGTTCCTCTGAATAACCACAGTTGGGATGTGTATTGTTCCCCTTTAGGAAGGGAGAGATTTCTCTCCAAACATGTTATCCAGTATTATGGAAACTTATTTCTAACCAATTTCCTTTGTCTAGATAGATGGTCTTATACTCACTGCACTTATTTATTTGACTGAGAGCTCCACTTCAAAGAGATTTCTTTTTTCATCATTTAGGGCACAATATGACTCCTTATAAGGAAAAAATCCCAATCTTATTTGCTTTAACAGCAGATTTCACATTGTATCTGAGGGCAGAATTTGTTTCTTATTCTTCAAAGAAGAAAGGAAAAATCTTTTCTCTTTGCCTGCCTGCCCACCTTCCTCTTTCACATTACAAATGGCTCCCAGGCAGGAACACGACTGTGGCATTCCTTATCTTGTGTCTCTCTTCAGGGAAGGGCGATCCATGGTTCTATTTTACGTATGTACAAGAAATGCATTTTTACAGATTCAAAGTTCTGCATTATCTCCCCCAGATAACACAGGTCTAGCTTGAAATATTTCCATTACAGCCATATCTAGGCTCCAGTTTCCCCTTTGCTGTGTGGGTTCAGCAGATTGGTATTTTGTGGTTTGAATGAGCAAAAATAGAAATCTCTGGGAATAAAAATCTTTTCTTCACAAAACTGTTCTTATGTCAAGAGCCTGCATCCTGCTTTATTAGCTCATCTGATCAGAGGATTAATGTTAGCCCGTACAATAAAGACAAAGCCATGCACAAGCTCTGCCAAGAAACTTAGAGTGTGGAGTAAAGACATAAGAGCAAGACATCCTCTAAAAATATCATTGAAAATGAGTTATAATCTCCCTTTTATAGCTAAAGCCTGGTCTTTTATGTTATATGCTTTTTTTGTGCAATCCAGATGCAAAATGTGAATTTTAAAGCAGATTAATGAACCATTAAAAGGCTCTGCGAGAATGTTCTTTCAAACAGCAATCAATAGCACTCTCTCTTGTTCCCTGTATGTATAGTTTCTATGTTCTCAGAGATATTTATTCCATTAATTGATCATTATTGCTGTGCTGGATATTATGCACTTATGAGGAAATAGCTGAAGCCTTGTTTTTCAAGACAGTAACAAATTATTAGCTATGATGACAATTGCACAATTGCATCGACATGACAAACGGGTTTGTTTTGTTTTTCCTTTAAAGTGTTCTTTCCCTTACCTCAACAGAGTATCTGCTCTGTGCATTGCACTCATCTGACACAGTGAATTCAAAGGTCTGCATTTCTTCTGACTCAACCTTCCAGAGGAGCAGGCCAGCAGGAGAGAGCCTGGCGCCCCGTGGCCCAGCCTCCAAGATGAATAGCACAGCTGACCCTTCTGGATCCACTGCTATTAGCTGGTAAACAAAATTCTCACCAATAAATGTCAGCAGCTGGCTGGAGGGGGCCTGGAACACAGGAGGCAGGTTGTCTAAACAGCAAAAATGAAACCATGATTACATAAACTCCACTTTCTCCCACGTAAAGGTTCTCAGAGTGGGTCTTTGAAGGAATGCTCTCAAAGAAAACATGCAGAGCATGCCCAGAGGCTGATGGAGGAAGAGATTTGCGTGTTAGAGGTAGCAAATAGCTTTACCAAAAGAACGCTTTTTTCCTCCCCCTTTTTTTTTTTGTGCCCTATTTTTGTCCCATCCTGCACTTTGATTAATTTTGATGTGCTATCTGATATATGGGAGTAAATAATACATTATTTCTATAACCTCCCCCTAGTCCCAATTCTTCCTAAATCCGCAATTAGTTATATTTCTTATATTATATACTACCTATCATCCATCCATTTAAACATAAATAAAATAAATCTCAAAATGCTGAATGACAAATGAACTGGGTGGGCAACTCAGAAGGAAAAATAAATTGTAACTCTTCCATTGAGTAGGCACTCCTGCCTTTACCCATGAGGAGTAATTAAAGGAGTAGTTTGAGGGAATTCAGTTGGACATTCATCAGGAACAAAGGTTTTTCAGTGCCAGCAGAGATCCATCAGTGATGCTGAGACTGCCCATCCCCAGTGACAGTGGTGTGTACATTGTCACCATTGGCACTTTATTTCTAGGGTTGCTGTTTACATTCAGTATTTCCTTAATGAAGATAACCCCTCTAATTTTACAAGGCTATTTAAAAGCAGAAGATAAATGCTACCTGAAGACACTTCCAATGCACATAGGTAAGGAGGGCAAGGTAGAGAAAATGATTACATTTTATAATTAGAAACCAAGGAGAAGTAAGATCAGATGAGTACCCTGAGGTGACAGCAGCTCTTTTCAGGGCCAGGAATTTCATCTCCATGTCCTAAGCCTCCTCAGTCTCAAGGCATCTCTCCTCTTTAGCCAGTAGTACAAATTGACAGGTATTGATATTTGAAGGAATCTTCTCACAGTGTAATTTGACAGTAGTTTTGTTTAACTTAAAGCACATTTCTAATACCCAGGATTATTTTCAAGCCATGCTCTAACATTATGAACTATATATGTGTTCTCATAAGGACTCCTTGCACTATGCTCTTGGGAAATCATCATTAGGGGTTTTTTTGTGGTGCATATAATTTTTCTCCAACTTTGCTTTCCATAGCACAGCTTAGATGATGCAATTATTTAAATATGTGTCTCCTTTATTGCTGCTGTGCTATGAGAGCTTTCTAAAATGCTTGTCCAGCAGATTGTCCTGGCATAACTGTTGAAAGCTTCCATCTATTCATTTACCTTTTATTTCCCAAACACTAAAGCCATGGAGCCCATAAAAGTTGTGCCCAAAGTAATCAATGAAATATTGATGCAGGGTATGCATTTAGGGATAAACACAAAGGTGTTAACTGAATGGATGGTAAGTGGAAGTGGTAGGCACAAAATAACATAAAATCAGATGTTCTGAAAGGAGTCTGTGGAGGAGTGTTTCTAATGCTACAGAAATCTCTTTGCCATCCAGTAAATATATATACACTTTCCCTATTACTGCAGAACTTTTAGAGAAGTTTTCACACTTTTGGAAAAAGGTCTGACAAACATTTTCTTCTAAATATTTTTAAATTTTGACATAATTTTAAAGTGAACTATGATTTCACTTTCAGAGTTCCCAAATCACTTTTAGTTTTATGAATTTCAAAACACATGCAGTTTTAAAACCATTTCCTGAATTTGAAAATTGAGCTGTCTTGGTATTAGTAATGAGTCTGTCTGTGTGACACCCAGCATCAGCTCATCCCTAGGGATGCTGCTGCTCTGGCCAACAGAATATAAGTTCAGGTTGGATGTGGCTCTGAGCAACCTGGTCTAGTGGAATGTGTCCCTGCCCATGGCAGGGGGTGGGACAAGATGATCTTTGAGGTCCATTTCAAACCCTTCAAAACTTTCTATCATTCTGTGACAGAAAGGAGGCAAGGTTTGTGAGTCACAGATATAACATCCCTCATTGGATTAAGTATTTTTCTGGAGAAAAAAGTGTACAGACTCTCTTTCAGATCTGACTCACCTTTAGGCATTTTAACTACTCATCCAAGTGATGTTCGAATGGATTTTTAGTTGGACAACTTTTGGGATGTAATAAAACCCCAAACAACTGAAGCAGACTGGTTCTGTGACTCACACACCTTTCTGTAATGTGTTTGGGTTTACAAAGCCTAAAATGCAGAGAAACTCCTTGTGGAAGCACCACAGGGATTTACATAAAAGCAGTAATATAATCTTTATATTGACCAGATGCAAACATGCTCACGTAAGGGAGGAGATGGGCTGTGAGGATAAAGCTGCTGGGAGCACGGATTGTCTGTAAAGAGTGGGGTGAGCAATGGTGGTTGTTTACACTGGGCAGGTAGCCAGGAAAAAACTGTGATTTAGTCTTCATCCTTCAGGAGATGTTTCAAAAGTCAGCCTTCTCCATGACCCCTGCCTCAAGGGGCTGCAGAATGAGCCCCTGGGTTCTGTGGCAGTGCAGATAATGAGAGCCTGACCACTTGGACTCCCTGCCAGGCCAAGCTCTGCTAGGAGACATTCCATAGGATTTGGCTCAGCGAAAGGAAGCAATTTTTCCAGACACCAAAAATACATGCTGGTGTTTTAAAAACAGTATTTTCCCCAAATTGCCTCCTTAAAGATTGGTACCTGCGAGATGCTGACAGAGATATTTGGGGTTCATCGCCTTGAGCTGACAGACTTGGGCACTGCATGAGGCACTGGTATATCAAATTCTAATTTTTAGGCATTTTTTCATTTATTAATCTGAGATTTATCAGGTTTCAGACAGAACAAGGTACATTGTGCAAGCAGTGGAGTCTGCATTTCTGATGTACCCAATTATTCCCACTGCAAACAGTCCATGTGCAGTGGACAGGATAGATTCGGGTTAGCTAAATGGAGGAATATATTTAATAAAATCAATCATAAATTCCCAGATAAGCACTTCTATGTTCTAGAAAAGAAACCCCTGTCTTACTTTCATTAACAGACCAGGTGAACTTAGAAATGCCAGGTTCACAGAGAAGACAAGGGCTTGTAGGGCTTGACTCTCCTTCACCATAGCAAAGTCCATCTATATTGCATGTATTTTCCTGCCAAAACAAAAAAGGGAAATAAAAAATGGGTTGGAGGTGAAGGTCAATGAAAAAAAAGGAATAAGAAAGATAAGAAATTAGCAATTATTAATTTCTGGATATAAGCAGAAATTCACTTGTCTCTTGAAACAAGGAAACAGCAGCAATTTAAATGTTGGTGCTTTCTGCTTACAGCAAGTAAGCTATGGAAGTTTTCCAGTTCCAGCTTGGGATCCTTGTAGCTTTGAATGTTTTAGCTCAGGCAATGGGGTGGTGCTTTGTCATAAATGGATGAGGGATGCAACAGAATGTGACTGTTTTCCCATTTTTTACCACGCTCACGTGGTGTGTGTGGTCATTATTCCCAGCTGTCATGTCAGGGATCCAAGAAAGGTCAGCTCCATGGGACTCCCAAAGCCTGAGACCAGGCAAAAGCTCCATTTGGAATATTTCAGTCCTGCTCTTTATAAACATTTGCAGAAGCAATGCTATAAAAGCAGAATAAAGAAGTGCATTAGAATTTAGGCTCCCATGAGGGATTTGTAGAGGGCAGCTGAGCACATCCATGGTGCCTTGGTGGGGCAGAACATCCCAAAAGACACCTGTGAGGAGATGCTCTGTGGGCACAGCAGCCTTTGGGCTGAGCTGCTCCTCTCCCAGCAGGGCCAGGGGGGTCCTGTGGCTCCCACATGGGTTGAAGGCACTTGGGTTATCTAAGAAGGGAACACAATTAACAGATTGGGACATAATTAACTAACAGGGACATAATTAACAGAAGGAGTTAAAGATCTGCCCCATGGGAAGGTCCTGTGGAGGAGTTAGCCTGTGTTGGGCAGGTGGGATTTGATCTGCCCATGCAGATCCCCAGAAAAACCTGGAATACTTCTGGGAACAAGGGGGATGTCCTTGCCACAGTGGGACAGCAGGATGGACAAGCTCCCAAACACATTCTCCCCTTTCCTTCCTTTGCTTTTCTGAGAGTGGTATGTGTCCTGTTATTGTTCCTGTGTTTTCTGTCTATTGCTTTACTGGTGTCCCAAACTTCTTTTGCAAACTGCATTAGTCAATGATACCACTTTAGGGTAATGGGTAAGGTAGAGAAACAAAAAGCATTCTCATAATGGCCACAACATGATAGAACATGACAGATCTTCAGCATTAAAACCTGGATGTTAATTAGATTTTATTACATTGTTGTTTTCAAGGGCTTGATGGTCTGCTGAAAAAAAAAAAAGTGTTTTTTTTTTTTCTGATGTGATACAGTGTGGTACAGAATGTGAAATGGGCTGATATAAAATGTCCCCTAATTGAAACACCGTTTCTGAAGCAATTTAGGTGTTGCAGAGTAATGTAGAAGGGATATAATTAGACTGTGGTCTGATGCAATTGGAAGCCTAGATCAAATATTCCCTTGAAGCATCTTAGAATAGAAATTACTATAATCCCTAGAGAACACCATATTGAGAGACCATATACATTTCTGAGTTTCAAAAACTTAAGAAGAAGGAAAGCCTTTGACAAAAACCCTCACTTTAGCTTTAAGTGAAAGGATTCTAACACAATTATTTTTAATCTGAAACGCAGTTGGGCTGTGCTGGGTTTCCCTGCCCTTATCTCTCTGAGGGCAGTGACAGAGGGACTTTGAGACATCCAGTCAGGGTCAAACTACCACACAGGCCTATAAAGTAACTTCTATTCACTCACTTACTTGGGAAAAAAGTGAACTTTTTAAAAATGTTGGTGACTGGTATGTACTTGCAATCAGTGCAGGTTTTAAACCTGTATTTTCCCATTAGCATTAATGAGAATAGTGAGGCAAATGAGTTAAGATGTACCTGATTAATCTTCATTTTATAAAAAAGCAGACTGGTGGCCTCCTATTAATTCATACTTGCCTCAGGGCAGGAAAGCAGGATCAGCACATTCAAATATCCCACCTAATACCCTCCAAAATTTTTTTGAAGCCCCACTGCAAACCAGCTAATTTGCTTAATGTAGGCCTCTGGAAAAAAGAGAAGGGAAGATTTTTTTAAGGGATGCTACAGCAATAATTCCACAGGAAAACAGAGGATTATAGTGCTCTGCAGGCAGTTTCTAACATGTTGGCAGTTTAAAATGTAGCTCTAGACTTTTGGTTATGGTTTTGAAACTGTCAGAATGCTCTATGTTTGTACTTAGCAGTGTTTAATGCAAGCAGGAATGGTTTATGTTCTCTCAAGGGTGTTCTCACATGACAAAAAACTGTATAACATGCATCTTTGTGTGCCTCTTGCTAAGGCAGAAAATGGGAATAGAAATGATATACCCTCACCAAAGAGGATGGGAGAGGGAAAATAGCAGAGACACTTCAGAAGTGGAGTTAAGCCTCACAGGGCAGGCTCCTCACTCTTATTTACTCCCACTAACAGCTGCAAGGGATAAATATTGGCAGCCATGAGCTTTCCTGAGGTGTTTGTGTGAGGAAGGTCCACCATAAAGCACGCTCTATCAGGTGTTCATTCCCCACGTAAATATGAAAAAGAAATAAAATATCGCAGACGCGAGGCTGTGAAAGAGAAAAGCCAAGTGTCGGGCTGTGCAGCTGATCTGTGAAATAGGTTTTCCCCTTCCAGAGCAGTTATTACACACAGCACATCAGAGGGTGGGAGAGGGCTAAGGAAGAGATGAACGATCTGTATTAAACCTTTATGATCTTTAAATTACCTTTAATTTACAAAGTCCGGTGGGGTGGAATTGGCAGAGCTGGCAGAGCGCGTCGTACAGGGTCAGCACGCGGGAATTGCTGTACTGCAAGCCATCGTTAGTGATCTAAATGATACAAAAATCATCTTTAGAAGTAATAATGTTCCATATGGAGACTGTCTGCTCGCTGTGGAGCACATAGCACTGGCCCCTTGAGCTGGACTCGTGCCAGCCAGATAAATTAAACTGCGCACTAACAAATTGCTTAATGCTCCAAACTGGAAATTCTTCATTAATAACCAAAAGATCTTTTGGCTCAGCTGGCATTCAGCTTTCTGATTGCTATTAGGTTTTATCCTGAAGGTGGTTTTTTTTTTTTTGTTTTTTTTTTTTTTTTTTTCCTTCTTATACCCTTATGGAATCTGTACTCAAGTACTAAAAGGGGGATTTCAAGGGGTTGTGAAACACAATTAACATTTTTGGCTAGGACTCAGAACCACTTTTTTACTAAAAGCAAATAAGTAAGTAAAATCCTTGGCCTGAAAAAAAAAAAAAAAGAATATGCATTATATAGGTTTATTTGAAATTAACTTTATAAAAGATGCAAGGGAGGACAATATGAGAGAGAAACAGTCTCATTTTTGTTGGAAGGTACATTAGAGCAGTCACCTATCCCAGCTCATAATGGATAATTCAGAAAGCTTTAAACATGGCCTTTTTTATATAAGAATGCTTACACAATACCAAAGAGTTGAGTGAATTTATATTTTAATTTTTCCACAGTAAAAGTGAAAAGATACCAGAGAAGCATGGGTAAGTGGATTGCTTTTGAGAGTGCTTTGTGAGATGTCTTGAGTGGTGTGAACCTTAAAGAGCACCCCAAAACCCTGGGGAAGGCCATGCTGTAGACACTGGTGAGAACCAAAAGGAAAGCAAAGCCCTTTTGTCAGGTATTTTTCAGGTTTTGTCCTCTCACAGTCAAAATAAAGCTGCTGTTTAGCAAATCTGACAGGGTTTGCTTTGGATTCATCAGGTACCCCTGTGTTTTCTTGCTATTAAAAACCAATCCCCAGCACTCCTCCACCTCTCCTGAGGCCACAAAGCTGAAACATCCTCAGTCCCTTTGCAGGGGACTTTTACAAGATTGAGGCCATAAAGTTTTTGATCAATCAATAAACTCTTCCAGTTCCCAGAAAGAATGTTAAGTTAAATTGAACGAAGATAAACAGAAGTACAGAGAGCAAAAAACACTTGCTAAGTTTCATAAAAAGCAGGAATATCACAAATTGGTTGAGAGTTCATGGAAGATAATGGAGAAGATTCTCCCACAATGACTTATGGGATGGTTCTGCACTGTGGGCTGAGTGTTTGTGTCTGCAGAAACCACCACAAGGGCAGGAACAGGCAGCATTCATGGATATTCACAATTTCAACTTGTGGAAGTGAAATAACTTCTTTGGACTAATATAAATTAGTCCAAAAATTCAGTAAAATTCATTGATCTAGTAAAATTCATCAGTTTAAGGAAAATATTGGGCTATTGACATATTAGACTATAGTGTGCTGTACTATAGTTAAAGATGCTTTTAAAAGATATAAAGGATTTCTCCTGCAGTTAGACAAAAAATTCAAACAGACAACCCCCCTGTAGACCTGCTCTTCACTGAAAGACTTTGGCAGCAAGATTTCCATTAAGAATTTATTATTCCTGATGCAATTTAAACTTAATTTCAATTAATTATTTTACCAGAGTGTCCAATATTGTCTCAATACAGGTGCACTAATAATGGGTGAAAAAATGGCTAGGCAGGGAAAAATATAAAAAGCTGTAAAATTACACTAATTTTCTGTCTGAAGTGAGCACTGTGAGTGAGATGTAACTCCTGTAATTTGATTATTTTTTTAATCTGTATCTTTTTTCTACATTCTATTTTAAACATCTATTTTGGTCTCTTTTTAGAATTGGGCTGGTTTATAGCTATTTTAATTGCTTTTTCATTAGTCATCTTAGTGATGTGGAACAAACACTTTGATGAGAACTGAGCTGAGCAAATCTTTAATTTGTTTGGCCCTTAAGAGGCAAAAACCCACTTAGAGTTGGGCCTTGTTTGCTTGGTATCATCTGGAAAGAAAGAGCTGCTTCTTCATAGATGCAAAGGATGATCAGGAACTCTGTTGCTTCTGCCTCAGGTTTTTCACCCATTATCAAATGATCTTGGATATTGGCATCACTCTACATAGACTTTGTAAGAAAGTTTGAAAAAAAATTGAAAGGTGAAAAACTGTTCTGAGTTCAAATTCAGTTTTTCTTTCACTTACTTTTTTGTGATTTTTTTTCCCATTCTAGACAAATACAGCAACAACAACTTAATGAAAAGGATGAGAGCTGCTTTCCAAATTAGATAAGTGCCTGCCAAGCTCATTCACCTCTTCACCCAGGCATCTGCCTGGACAGCTCAAGTCATCTGCTGCCCAAGAATGGGTTTGTATTTTGATATCTCAATTAATTATGCCAAACACTCTGGTGTAGCCACATGTACTTTCTTATCTGTGTTCAGCAGCAAGTTTTGGGAACAATGGGCAAAATCTGAAACATGAATACAACAGGAGATTAAATGAAAGAGTGCTGAAAAGAGCTCCTGCTCCCCCAGTGCTGGTAATGAGAAAAGCTGTAGTGAAATTTTTCTGATTCCTTTGAGATTTGATTTGGGAAAGGGGAGAGATTCTGAAAATATTGAAGAGTGACATTTCCAGAAAGAATTGTGTTGACTTTTGGTTCTGAAAAAATCCTTTAGCTATGTTTTACAAAGTAGATACATAGATACCCAGATCATCAATAAGTCTTATGAGCTGCAATAAGTCTTAAGAGGAATTTCCTGAATTTTTGAGCACCTGTGGTATCAGTTGAAAGTAATTTTTTATCTTGAAAAGCTCCACAATTTTGTTCTCTGTGCTGCCATGTAAGGCCAGCTGCCTTTGAAACTGAGCACTAGGCTCTGCCTTCCCAATTTGTTCATCTAAAGATCCACAGGAGTTCCAGACTCACGTGCAGACTGAGATGATTTAATTGAGTATTCGCTGCGTAGCTGTCAGCCTGGTTCCTCTGCAGGGTTTGAAGGAGAGGGAAAGGGCAGAAAGCTTCCAGGTGCAGAGGTTTTCTGGAGCTTTAGTGCATGGAAAGAGTTTTTGTGGCTGTTTTTGAGGGAAAAGAATGAGAAAAATTGTACAGACCTCCTCAGGGCTGAAAGGAAGCACTTGAACACAATCAGAGTTGTAATAGACCTGTGCTGTGAGGACAATGTCCTGGAGCACTGGAGAAACCTTCTTGTGTCCATAGCAGGATTTTAGCTGTCCTCTTGGCCAGGAACACCCATGGGGTTTCTTTTTCAGGTCCTTCCACCATCAGGCAGCATTTTATCTCACAGCTGGCAGAGTTCAGTAGCTTTTTGGAGAAGTTTTGGAGCCCTGAGCAGAGCACCTCCCCTCCTGCTTCAATCCTGGTCTATGACACAAAGAAGGTCCAAGGTGCACCCCAGCAGCAAACAGCCTCTGTACCCATAGGGTTTTACCCTAATGTCCTAAACTCCCAAATCCTTATCTTTTCAAAATAAATGATTGATAGAAGACTTGCCCTGCCAAACATCCTTCTGTTTCCCCCAGGCCACATGGCAGCACGTGTCCTCAGCTGGGTGCAGGACAGGCAGTGGTGATGGGAGTGTTTTACGTGTTTCATTTCGCATGCTGCAATTTTCAGAGCACATCTGCAGTCTCCCTACAATGGCAATATATTCTCCTCAGCTTCAGAGCCTTTAAAAGATCTCAGTCTTGCAAAAAACGAGTGATCTGCAGAAAATAACCATCTAGGCCTAGAGCGAGTCCAAGGGCAGTTGGTGTTCAGGGTTGGGAAGGCACTTGTTTCTTGGGGATATTTAGAAAAATATGTACCATTTTGTGAAAAAAAATGGGGCTAAAACTGCAGCAGAGAACCCAGAAGAAGCAGATACTGCACAGGCTTCTTCCTGAAGCCATTCAGACCATGACTATGACTGTGACATCCCAGCTCAAGCCTGCCCAGGAACCAGCCCAGGGAGTCAGAGCTCTCGAGTCTTGCTGTCTAATCAGGAGTTTGAGCTGGGGTTTTCAGAAATGGAATACTAATGATTAACAATTGATTAGCACAACTGCATCAAACTCAAGTATTACCTCTAGAAGTGGTTGTAATTTGCCCTTTTGGATTGGCTAGAGAGACACCTAGGTTTAGCTCATTGTTTTTGTTGGTGGGGTGTTTTTTTTCCTCTATGTGACATTAGTGTGAGAATTTCTACAGGCATTTCATTTCTCAAAGGAAGCAAATTGTGCTTTGCATTTTAATTTACCATGACAACTGATTTTTCTCTTTCTAAAATGCTTCTTAGAAACTTGATAAGATTCCTACTTTCACTTGCCATCTTGCCAACGGCTCGTCACCAGCCACGAAGTGCACAGCCTCTGTGATGTTCAGGAGGGGGATCTGGCAGTCAACAGCCTCAGAGCTCAGAAAATCTGCTTTTGTGCTTTCTTCTTCTCTTGACATCCATTCTCCATTGAGATGCTACAGTAAAGCAGAGGGACAGTGCAGAAAATGAAGCCTCATAAAGAGATTCCAGTTGTCAGTGTATGTTTATATTTCTGATCAATAATATAAGGTAATCCTAGGTGGTTTATTTAAAAGGAAACATGTTGTTACTATAGCTACAGCAAAGGGGAAGCCATGCTTAGCTAGGCATGCAGGTGGTCTATTGATTTAGGACGTGCTGTGGTCTGCACTTGGGATGAGCAGCTGGGATGAGATGGGGTGATGTAATGGAGTGACTTTGTGTTTCCTCCTGGAGCTCAGCAGCTGGCTCGTGGCTTCTTGAAGGTGATGTCAGCTACTCCTCCAGATCAGCTGCACAAAATGTTCCAACTGGTAAGAGCCTATGGAGCCCTAAGGGGGCTCAGCAAATCTCAGCTGTGCCTTGTGAGTGTGCCAGCACCGACTGGGAGTCAGGCTGTGTCTGTTCTGAGGTGGATTTATGAGTTTAATCAAACATTTCATATCTGAGGATGCTGATCCACGAAATAACTCAGTTGCAGCATTGCCTGTGTATACTTGTTTATGATAAAATTACAGTGCTTGCATAAGAGATGGGTTTGATGCTCATCAAAACCTCTGATTTGGTGTTGAAGTATGACTAAGAAAATTCAAATAAGAGCCTCTGTAACTGTGGTGAGGAAACCCTATATTCAACCACAAAACTTAACATTTAAATGTGTTTAGGAAAACAACCACATGTAGTGATTCCAAATGTACAAAATGAGAAATAATATTGTGATTTCAGGCTTCAATGGACTACAGAGCAGCTGAACCAAACAGGAATCAAACAAAACTCCACAGAGATAAAGAGCAAGAACTGATATCTGTGCATTTCCAGGGAACAAGTCCTGGAAAGGTCTGAGCCTCTTCAGCTCCCCTCACTTGTAACAAACACTTTGGCAGTGGGCTTGGTGGGTACCCGTAACCTGCTGAAGCATTGAGGGAAGACAGCACAGACCAGAGTAAAGTATTTCTATATAAACACATCAACATTTGACTGTACCAGCCATATTTTAGGAGCTGCTTACGATTAGCCTGGTGACCTGACAGTGCAGGCTGGGAGACTCTCTGAACCCGAGGCCAAACGCCCGGATCCTGCTGCAGTCCGAGGCTCGGACGTCGCAGAGACCCCCGTTCTCCAAGGCTGTGATTTCCAAAGCTTGCTCTGCAGGGTGAGATGGATACAAAGCTTTAGAGAGCAGCACTGTTCTCTTCTGCTTCATCAGAGATTTTGTTGTTCCTGGTTGTCACAGTTTAATACTTTCCTTAGGGTTTTCCTTACCTCCCTGGGGATTTCTCTTGAACAGAGAAACAGCAGTTGTCAAAAGGGGAAGCAGCAAACCTCCATTAAATATTGTCCCAGTGCTGCAGGATGTATCAGTGAGTGTCAGGGCTCCTGAATCAATTCTCTGAAGCTGAGGCTTCGTCTTAAAAGGTCTCTAGGGCTAAAACTTCTGTTGACCTAAGTATCCAGTGGCAATACATCTGCTGACCCAGGTAATACATCCCTGACCCAGGCAATACATCCCTGACCCAGGCACTAGGATGGGAGCACAGCTGAGAGGACAAAGCCTCATCCCATAGCAGAAAGACACATAGGAACAAGAGATGACTGTGCCACCAGGATTCCTGGAGTGTTAAAAAGCCAGCCCTATGTTTTTGTTTTG
This sequence comes from Lonchura striata, assembly GCF_050655825.1. Classification (NCBI taxonomy): domain Eukaryota; kingdom Metazoa; phylum Chordata; class Aves; order Passeriformes; family Estrildidae; genus Lonchura; species Lonchura striata. Next base: position 5,600,302 of record NC_140709.1, on the reverse strand, counting down.
TTGTTTGTTTGTTTGTTTTCCCTAAAGTTTTGGCAGCAGAAAAAGGGTCCTTAAAGTATAGCTTTCTTATGAGGGTTAAATCATTAATGGTAGCACTCAGCTGTGCACTGTGTCAGCACAAAGGTCATACATCAGCTAAGTTTCACTTAAATCCAACATTAAGGCCTTAAGTAGAGCTTAAGTTATGTACAGCCTGTGCTGGCCCCATAACAAGGCTGACTTTCACCCATTACTGTGTTAAAAATGTTTTATGGTTCTCAGGTAAAGTTTCATTTGGGTTCTGTTTTACTTCGGGTATTCACCTTCTAAAATTGCTCATTGCTTTCACTTTGGGGTTATTTTGACAGAGGAAAAATGCAAATCCATTGGATATCAGAATTCACATATTTAATTAAGAAAAATTATAATCTGGTAGATATTTGCACCAGCTCTTGAGTAGCACAAGACTCAGAATGGCTCCAATATCATACATCAATAATAGCAGTCAGTTGGGAACATGGCTACATATTTTCATTTATACTATTTGTAGATCTAGTGGCCAGGAGAAGCCACTATGATGACAAGTAACACAAAGCAGAACACTTTCTTCTTGTCTCCTGAACAATACTTAATAGCAGGGGCATGACCAGCAGCCCTGGGAGGGATGCTGCTCACCAGCAGAGTGGAGTCCCAGCTGTTATTCCTGCTTAGCTTCCTTTTCCCAGCACCATCACAGCAGCTCTGGCAAAGTAATATTGCCCATCAGTTTTCTCTGAGCTGTAGCTTGGCTAAAACAGCAGCTCTCCACCACCTAATATTTTAGTGGTACCTTAGTTCAGCTCTGATTCAAGGGGCAAAATGCCCTGAATGGAGCTGATAACCTTCCCCAGCATCTTGCTGTTCCTTTAGGACTCTGCCATTTAGGCTGCCATTAGGAAAATGCTGTTTAAACACTGCCATCCCACCAGATTGCAGCCTGCAACAACAGAGCCGCATGACTTGTGTTTTTTTCCAGAGGAAAATAGGAATGAAAACAACATAAACATGAAAAAAATGAAAATACTTTTTTTCCCCCTGCACTTTTGAAGTGCTTTTAGCTTTTGTTTCTTTTTTTTTTTTTTTTTTAATTGATTTTATTGCAGCAGTATTACCAACACTGCTGGACACTTTGCAATATTTACAAGAAGAGAAAGCGTTTACAGCTTATCAGCTTCCATCAGTTTTACTGGTGGATTCCTGTAATGTACAAAACTATTAGTCAGATGTGGTGACTGGTTTTGATAAATTACCTTCTTCTGTGGTTAGTGCATGAAAATTAAAAAATAAAAATGCTTCATTATGTTTTTCATGAGATTTTAATAGTTAGCCCCACTAGTACTGAGGTAGCTTGGATTGCATTAATGTTTTCATTATCACTGCAGATTTTCAGGCTTCTGTGGGTGAAGCAGAATCTCAGAGCCTGGGAAGGAGTGGGGCACAAATGTGCTCCTGCAGCCCTTCCTGTTCCATGGAATATCTCTCAGCTTTGTTGATTAAATCCCTGCACTTCCCCAAAGGTTTCCTTACATCTTTATGGCCACACTCCTGTGTCAGAGCCAGGGCAAGTTTACCCAGCCCCAGTGCTTTTCCCAGTGACTTACAGTGTCAGCTCAGCATTTTGTATTTATTTCTCTCAAACCATTCTGTGCACACTTGTCAAGGTTTAGCCCCAGCCAGGAACTGGATATCACACAGGCACTTGCTCACTGCCCCTCCTGGCAGGATCAGGGAGATAATCAAAAGGGAGAGAGTGAGAAAATGTGTGAGCTGGTTTAAGGGTAGTTTAATCGGAGAAAAAAAGGAAGAAAATACAGTCATGGTAATAATAATAATGATAAAATATTTAGAATATATATAAGTGATGCACAATGCAATTGCCCATCACTTTCCAAATGCCCAGGCAGTACCTGAGCAGTGATCCCTGCCCAGTTTTCCCCTCAGTTTATGCACTGAGAGTGATGCCACATGGAATGGGATATCCCTGTGGTCAGTGGGGATCAGCTGTCCTGTTGGTGTCCCCTCCCAGCTCTCTGTGCATTCCCAGACTTGTTGGCAGGGCATGAGAAAATGTCAAATCCTTTCCTTAATACAAACACTACTTGTGTTTGTATTAAGGAACATAACTACAAACATCAGTGTCTTACCAGCTTTAAATATGATGGAAAATAAAACTAATTACAATGGTTCTTTTTTAAAAGAAATGGACACTAGAGTTCAGCCTTTGGACCTCAGTATAGGCAGTACATGAATATTGACAAGAGTTGTTACTTTTAATTTTTTTAAAATAATGTCACATGTAATGGGTGTAGGGATTTTAGCCATTTGGTTTTAATGAGGTTCCCCTCTGCCTTCTAGTGTTGCATTTTAGCCAGTTTCAGCCAAAAAAGGGGGAGGAAATCTCCCTTCCATTGGCTTTGGAAAAGTCTCCTGGCAGCTGGGCACTCAAACATCCAAACCCTGCTCTTGCTGGGTACAGGAATCAAGGTGTAGTTGGATCATGGAGGGGTAGTTGGAAGTCCAGAGAGGTGCTGACATCAGAAGGAAATATTGGAGAGCCTGAAAAACCTCAGCAAAAGAGCTGCAAGTAGTTCAGCTGAAGACTGGAGGGAAGAAGGACGGGAGCAATAAAAATAGCTGGGAACCATCACAAAGGTGAGAGCGAGGGCAAAAGTGCAGATATGCAGAGACAGCTGAGGTTGTGGAGACCTGGCATGGATGTCTGATGTCTGTAGAGGGGCAAGTTAGAGGAGAGAAATCTGTAGCTAATCAGGCAGTCCTGGAAGGTGCTTGTAAAAAGTATGATATATTTTAGCATTAATATTTTATGGTTAGGGAGTGTGAATACCAAAATACAACTAAATTCAGGGCAGAACATCCTCCTTCTTTTCTCTGTATGGCTTATAAGCCAAAAATGTGCTTTGACTTTTACTAGTAGATTAAAAACTGAAGCTCAGGGTGGCACCTGGGGTTCAGATGTGTGACAGGCTGCAGCAGTTCTGGAGAGGATTTAAGGAGCTGTGTGTTCACATCCACTGGCTCAGGCATGGGCATCCCTCTGCATTTCCAGTGCTCAGTCTGTACCCACACCAAGTAAACACAAAAAAAAAGGAACTTTCACCTGACAGAGCATTGCAATGGGACAGTGTGAACAGCAGGAAATGTTGGGGGGAAAAAATAAGGAAAATCTTGTGTTTTAATGAAACTGTCTTGAGATAAAATGGAGAGAAGGGTCTGGAGTTGAAGGTGGAAATCCCAAAGGCCTCCAGACAGAATAAAGGATCTATCCTCTTTGGTTTACAATGCTTGTCCTCAAGGCACACCTCCCCTGCCTTCCCTTCCTTCTCCTCCCATCTCCAGCAGGAATTTCCAGGAAATAACAGTAAATTCAGAGCTGCTGACGGTGCAGTTTCATTCTGTAATCATTTACATTAATCAAACCTGACAAGGAGCACAGGCTAAATAATAGACTGAAACCCCCCCACATAAATACATGGTTGGGTTTACAGGTATTGTTTGCAGTGTATTATGTAAATAATATGCACAGTTGTAGAAGAAAAATGAAGACTTGATTTTGTGTCAAGAATATTGCAAAAATCAAGAATATTGCAAAACTACACTTATTGAGGTCTTACTGACAGATAGAAATGGTTCATGTTGGATTTACTATTTGATTAGAAAAGTATCCCAGCACAAATAAACTTTCTTCTGCAATGTTTGAAAACTACATAGGAGGCTTTGGACTGGACCAGCAGACCTGAAATTTAAACCAGCAGAAATTTTGTTTGAATAAAGAGAAGGAAAGGAACTACCCTGCTGTTCTTAAAGGGGATGATAAATAAGCAAGACATGAAAAGCAAATCAAGAACCAGATCATAAGTGCTGGGTTGGGTTAAATAGCCCATGATGCCCAGATGCTCCTTCCTTGGAATCAGGGAGCTGATTGAACAATTTTCCATACCAGAGCTTGATGGTGTGGATGTGGACCTCCAGCTACCATAGGTATGAGGGTTCTGTATCAGAGCAAACTGATGCTCAATTTTCTCTACAACTCGGACAGAGCAAGTCTGGGTCTGCCTCCATTCAAATGTTTGCACAAATATTGAATTTCTTTTGTATATAATATTGTTTTAGTAATCATAGACACAATCATGGAATGCATTATCCTCGAACTTGTGCTATCCATGACCCAAAGCTCATTTGACAATCCTCCCTAAGGAAAAACTATCAGCAGCCGTATGCTCTTTGCCAGAAGTCATGCACATCAGTGACCTCCCTGGCTTCTAAATGAAAACTGTGTTTTTTCCTGCTTCCAAACCCAGGTCTCAGAGGACCAGAGAAGCTGAAGGAGCTGAGGGTGTCTAGTCTGGAGAAAAGGAGGCTCATGGGGATCATCTATCTACAACTCCCAGAAAGGAGGGTGTGGCAAAGTGTGTCTTGGTCTCTTCTCCCAACTAGCGAGTGACAGGACGAGAAAATGGACTCAAATTGCAGCAGGGGTACAGTAAAATGGAGCAAACCCCAGATCCAGGGAAGAAATGATGATGTCTGGCTTCAGATCAGAAGATTGAAGGATAATTTTATTAAAACTATACTATATTACATTAATATATGTAAAGAGATACTATATTATTCTACATACTTATTTCTTACTTACCTATCTAACTCAAACTTGTGACTCTCTGCTGAGAGTCTCAGCCACAGCTGGATCCATTGGTCATTGAACCCAAAAAACCTTCACCAGAATCCTACCCAGCCATCACTGCAGGTAAACAATCTCCACACCACATTCCACATGGGGAAAACAAAGGAGCTGAGATAAAGATTGTTTTCTCTTCTCTCTGTGCTTCTCCTGAGAGACAGAATTATTTCTGTCTGTCCAGAGAATGTGAATGTCACACTGGGGATGTTTAATGGGATATTATGGAAACTTTCTTCACTGAAAGGGTGGAAACTTTCTTCACTGGAATGGGCTTCTCAGGGAAGTGGCAGAGTCACCATCCCTGGGGGTATTTAAAAGCTGTGTAGATGTGGCACTTGGGGACATGGTTTAGTGCTGGGCTTGGCAGTGCTGGATTAACAGTTGGACTCACAGACCTTAAGGATTTTTTCCAACCTAAACAACTCTGTTTCCATAGTACCAAACTCTAGATCTGTGACCTTTTGCTGGCATGGAGTGAATCTGGTTTTCTGTTTGAGGGTTTTTGGTATCCAGTATGGATTGCAGAAATGAGCCCTGAGAGAGCGTGGGGAAAAAACATTTTGCAAGAGCTCCCTTGCATGAGAAATGGCCTGGTTCAATATCACACTGAAAGCATCCATGTGCTGCAACAATATGGTAGATTATTTTTTGCTTTAGAAATCTCACTATGACATTTTAAGTTTATTTAATCCTTCTATTTTTAAAAGGCTTACCAGCAATGTACTTCAGCTATAGAAAAGAAGAGGATTGGGCTGTTGACTACAGAATATTTCTTCTTTTCCAGATGGCCTGGAGAGGTGACCTCATGTAAGGTTCTGGTTGTGCATTCATGATGCTCACTGGCACACCAAAGCAGGTCTCAGTTTTTGTCCCTCAATGCCACTTTAGGGAAGAACCCTTGGCAGCATCTTGAGGCTCCCAAGAGTGAGTGCAGTGATGCCACAAAAAGGATTTGTGTCGTCATGGTGTCATCTTGGTCCTTATGTCCACTCTAGTGCCAGATTAGTTGGTTTTAGTAATTTTCCCATGTTTAAAGTTACTGAATTACATTAAATCTGGTTATTACACTCGGAGTTTTGTTCACAATTGGTTGAATGTTCTGGTGGATTGTGGGGTCTTTATGCAACATAAAACATGATGTCAAGGCCTTAAAGGTTTGCTCTGAATTTTTGGTTTTGGTCAGCTTAAATCAGACCTTTGAATGGTTTGCAAGTTTTAATTTTAATTTATAAACTGTTGTGAATTTGTTATTTATATTGTATGTGCACTGTGAGTATTTGGAGAAAGAGGTTGTTTTTTCAGGGCTTTTTGTTTTCTTTTGGTTTTAACAAGATTTAAGGTTGAAATTTCCTGTGGTACCTGTAAACAGCCTGATAACTAAAGAAGTTATAGCTGTGCTTCTGGGGTGTCTGGCTTTGGTCAGTTTGAATGAGACCTATAATTTTTTAAACTTCTCTAGCAATTTAATTCTGTGTTCTTTGGAAAATGGTTTTGTTTAGCTACATGTTTCACTGGACTGTTTTCACTGTTTTCATTTTGCATTAAAACAAATAAACTAATCTGTAGAAAAGACTGATTTCCCTGACCTGGTTTGCAGGGAATAGAATGGATCACTGAGCATGCAACCTTCCATCTCCCTTATCACCAAGATTTGATATCCTTTTAAAATTCATTTTCTATTGACTTTGTAACTATAAAGCTAATAGTCCTCCTCCTGCTCAGCCAGGTCTGTGCCTCAAATGGAAAGAATTGGGACTTAAAACAGTAAATTAAAGCTGGTATTGATGTTTGCCATTTCAGATGCTTTTTTATTGCATCTGCACCACGAAAAACTAAAGTAAAACTGCTGTGAAAAGAAGAAATGCTTCAAAACTAGCAAGAAGCTCCCAGTCCCTGAGAATTGCCTACAAAGATGTTTGATGTGACTGAGAAAAATGTTTCTCTGAGCAGAGTATGTGGGTGTCAGTGAGGATGCATCTGTGGTAGTTAAAGTTTGTGCTTTTTTTCTCTTTTGATTCTAAGCTGGTTTTCTTTTTCAAATTTTGTAGTTCTTATTAAAACTTTTGTGGTTGGAGGTGTTCATTCCCCTAAAAGAACAAGAGTGCTATTTTCAAAAGGTGACAAGTCCTCTGTTCAAAAATCAATGTTTTGACAAGTAATCTCAAAGCTTGATATTTAATCATTATACCTTTTAAAATTATGTCTGCTAATACTGTTTGTAGCCTGAAAAGAATGTATTTGTGTAAATTTTTATGGCCCAGACCTGAAGACAGTATAGAATAATTTTCTTCACATAGGATGCTCCAAGTTTCATCCAACCTGGCCCTGAACCCTTCCAGGGATAGGAGAGCCACAGCTTTTCTGGGCAGCCTGTGCCAGAGCCCCTGTGATGACGAGGACCACTCCTCTGCTGATGGCTGGGAGAAGGAAGGTGTGTTTTGCACACAGACATTTGAAAGATATTTTCCCCAGTTTTCTTTCAGTACTAAATAATAAATTGTTTTAACTAGGAAAAAGCTGACTAACTGAACACAATGTAATCTTAAATTGCATAATATGTATCTTCATATTTATTCTTTATCTACTTTCCAGTATTGGTAAAAATTCATAGTAAGTGGAGATAACAGGTCTCAAAAGAAAAGTTTTCATTTTCAAGCTTTATAGAACCTCTTTTGTGGAGTATTGATAACTTAGTGAGACTTCTTTGATGTCAGCTTAAAGGTAATAAGAATATATCCTTAATATCTTTAAGCCCAGTGTAAAGAGCACAGTCCCAGTGGGAGGGGAGCTGTGTGTAAAGTGTGGTTTATGCTGCAAAGGTACATAGGGATCTGCTTGAAATATTCCCTGCCTTACAGGATTCATTGCTGAAGAAAAATGTATTTCATAGAAACAGATGCCCCAGCTTCTAAACTTTAGTACAAGAACACTGCCTCACACCCATCAGCTGCCAAGTGAACCCTTAAACATGAGAGGGAATGGGGAGGCTGCAGGCAGTGGAAAGTTTCAAACCTCCCTCAGCTGGATAGACAAGAAAATTCAACATTGTGTAATGTAAAAGTCAACAATTAGTATGAGAAAAAGGGAAAAACAAAACAACATATGTGAAAAAGAGACCTGATTTTTGTCTTGATAGTGTGACTTCATCAAAGCAACAGGAACTGTGATTTTGTTAATACTATGTCTACCAAAGTCAATGGAATTGTTATAATGAAGAGTAGAATTAAGCCCAATGACTTATTATTTGAAAAGAAGAAGGGCTTTTTAAGGAATGCATTTTAACATTTTTATAGCAATAGTCCTCTGTTTGGTGAGAAAAGTTTAAAACAGTAAACATGGTTTTTGCTGTTCTCATGAGCATATTTGACTCTTCTTATGAAATCCAATTTTGAAAAATCAATGGAATTGCTTAAGTGTACTGCATCCTCTGCCATAGAACATGTTTTGCCATATTAGCCAGAAGCTTGGTTGCTTTTGCTTTGTTTACAAGCCCAAGTGATTTGAAAAAAAAATTATCAATTCCTGTGCAAAGGGTCACAGTTTCTGTTAACTCTGTTTCTGGGGCCCTTGTGGTGCTATTAAATGGAATTCTCCCTTGAAGATCTGGTTACCACAAGTTGGTCCCAGCCACAGAGAACAGCAGCCTTACACACAATGAACAATATTTTTCATTGTAGATATCTTGGGCATTTAGGAAATGGATTATATTTCATTTGAAAAGTCGAAGATGCAATTTTACTTTGTATAATATTTTAATTTATTTATTTTAATTTATGCAAAAACAGCAGCTATTGAGCCAGTACACCCTGATGACTCCCTCTGCATCACATCAGCAAAACATATATTGAAAATGCTAAAAAGTATTCATTTACTTGACTTCCTAACAGCCCTTACATAGTCATTATGATCAGGAATTTTAAGATCATTGAATTGATTCAAGTGGGAGAAAAGTATTTACTTCAGTCAGTATGCTCCCATACAAAGTCTCCAAAGCAGATTGGAATTTGATGCAGACAACTAGAATACTCTGTCCCATTTCACCTGGGGATCCTGAAAAAAATTAAGTATTTTCTTTCAATGTCTTCCTTGTGCTTTGTCTTTGAAAATGAGAATTAAGCTTAAAAATAAATCACAATTACATAAAGAGTGAGATTTCTATAATATGTAACTGACCTTACATTCATGGTCTGATCAAAACTCTGAGCTTATTCTTATATCAGGGATGGGATCAAGGAGGAGAGACATTTTCCATTGGAAGACCCAGCCTGAGGAACTGAAATAGCTGACCTCATACTTTTGCTCATGATAAATACATTAATATAAATATATTTTAAAAATATTGCATGCTTTAATTCATATTATTAAATTACAGCAGATGAGCAGGACCCAAAGCAGACTGCTGAATTCAGAAAGGTCGGTGTAACCACTCTAAAAATACCAGGGTGTAATCGACGTTGCTGCTGTGGCAGATGGGTCTGGGGGACCTGTGTGGTTGTGGTTCACAGCTCTGAAAATGCACTTGGGTTCACAGTCCCTCTTAATATCACCAATGAAATGTCTTAATATAAAAATGGGATCTCTGTAAGTGTGGTAGGTGAGTGTCCCTTTCTCACCTTCCCACTATCATTTTTTGTTCGCTTTGATTTCTTTGCTGGTTTTTTTTTTTTTTCTCCCCAGAACTTTCCACATAGAAATTTAAACTTGAAGTGTCATTACCTCACTGAAACTAATCTGTCGCTATTATTCCTCATTACCTTTTATCTTGTAATTGCTCTTTAGAGCTTCATACAATCTGCATATTACATTACTCTATGTGTGCTTTACTAGTCCTGATTTTTTTAATAAGCAACATGGTCAATATATACAAATGGTAAGCACCAACCTGATTTGCTATCTGCTGTAATTGGATTCTGCCTTTAATTACAGGTGGTAATGACATTTTAAGCACCTTATACAGGTGTTGGAGGGGGTGGGGGTTATGAAATGTTAAGCAACATTAAGAAATTCTAAGCTTCTGGAGTGCTGCCAAGTTTCAGAGGTGCCTTTCAACTCCAAATAGCGATTTTCATGTGAGGATAATTATAGCTCTGGCCACCTGGACTGCTCCTGTTGGAGTCAGGCAAAGAAGAGGAGTGAGCTTGTCTGCAGGCCACACACCACATCTTCTCTCTTTATTTCTGTTTTCATTTAAAATCACTTCAAATATATCATGGCCTGCATTCTGATTCCTAAAAATACTGCAGGACCATCTTTTTGTGTGTGTTTGCTGGCCAAAACCAGCGGCAGAATATATTGTTCTGTATTGGCAGCATAGCTGGGGTTGGATGACCTTGGAAAATGTACTTGAATTTTTTTGATAGCCTCCTTGATCTTGGGGGAGTTTTAATTCACATCTATAATTCCAGCCTGAGAAAATTAGACAGAGATTTGTTTTGGAACTGATGGGAAAATATATAGCCAGCAAAAGGAGTTACCTTTTCTTTCATTAGTCATGCAGCTTCTCCTGGAAAATAACTTTTCCCTAGCAATAGCACTTAAAACTCAGCATTTCTGTGATTAACACTAACTCTCTTGATTCTTCTGTCCTGACTTTTTGAAAAGAAAGTGAAAGACACAGCACTTACATATGTCCTGCAGGAACCTAGTTCAGTTCTTAATTTCTCCTCCTTTCTTCCCCTTCCCACAGAACCTCTGCTCATTAGTCACAAAGCCCAGGGGCTTATCCTGCCTGTGCTGATTTCCTGGGCTCTGCCAGCTAGGCCAGGACTCCTGAGCTCCCAGGGATGGGGCTCAGGCTGCTCTGGTCAGAGCACACAGCTTTATATCTGAGACTGATCTTAATCTTCATCTCCTGTAATTTATTCTGGTTAAAGCCAGGCTTTAGTGACATCAGCAGGAGCTTGGCTCTGAGCACCTCCAGTCCTCTGGAGTGACATTGCAGAGCTTGGCTGTTGCTGTGTGGTGCTGCTGGGCTTTTCCCTGGAAAGACGTGTCCCACCACACGTGTACCTTGGGACACGTAGGGGAACAGCCCTGGGGGGTTTAGCCTGGACAAAAGGAGGCTCAGGGGGGATTTTATTGCTCTCTGCACTACCTGAAAGATTATACCTGGTGGGGATTGGTCTCTTCTCCCAAATAAAAAGCAATAGGGCAAGAGGATCTTGCTGCTGTCATCACCAAGAGAGGTTTAATTTGAATATTAAGGAAAATATATTCACTGGAAAGGTGGTCAGGCATTGGAACAGGCAGCCCAAGGAAGTGGTGGAGTCACTATGCCTGTAAGTGTTCAAAAGACCACCTGAGATGTTTCACTTGGGGACATGGTTTAGTGGTGAAGATGGCAGTGCTGGGTTAAGGGTTGGATTCCATGATTTCCCAGATCCTTTCCAATCTAAATGATCCCATGCTGTCTGTGTAAAAAATTTCTGCATTTGAAATGTGAAAACAAGCAAATATCCTTTAATGTATTCTGAATGAAATTCAAAATTCAGGAAGAGCTAAAGTTGAAGCTTCCATGGAGGCTTGTCTTGATTGACTCTACCAAATTATCTAGATGACCTTTTCTTAGTATTAGAATATCAGGGTGACTGGCATGCCAGAAATAAGATTTTATTTCTCCTTGTGGGGGATCCAACCTCTGGCTATATGTATAGATCTGCTTTATATTTCATTCACAAGATCATGTATTTATATATATATATAAAACAGCTTATCTATTTTTGCTTACATAAAAATACCCCAAATCACTAATAAATGGTTTATTATAATAATATTTAATAATGGACCTCATTGATTGCAGCTCATTCAAATTGATTCACTCTAGACAGTGGCAGTACTTTTTCCTCTCCACAGTTAATGTTGAAATGAATTAAATGTGTGAAGTTTTCTCCTAACTTCTCTGCATTTATGCCAAAGACAAGGGAGAGCATCCTGAAAACTAAGCAAGCCAGTTGTTACCATGGTTTTAATTTTCTGGCTTTTTTAATTCTCAATTTTTCTTTAACTCAGGAAAAAGTGTTGTCTAGACAAGGTGGCCCAGCTGAACATTGAAAATGAACAAGGTAAGGGCAGCAAGAGACAGAAAAAGCAGTCAGGGCAGAGGAAGGCAGTGACTTTGGGGGTGTTTGCCACAGCTGATGTGTGTTTTTTTTCCAGTTCTCACCTCCCTGTGCAATCGCAGGCTGAGCTCTGTTCTCTGTCCTTGTTTATATATGATGTCACAGCAAGAAGACAAGGTGCCATTTGTTTTACTTGAAAGGTCAAATTGAAGCTATTTGCCTTTAATCTGAGAGATTTCAGCCATAGCAAAATAAAATTTTAAAATTTGGCCTAAGCAAGGCCCCTAACCCCTCTGTATCACAGAGAAATAAGTTAAACATTGAATTGTATGTTGGTCAATTGCTTCAAAATTGTTCAACTCACTTTTCAGTCCCTGGTGTCAGTTATTCTCTGTGTGAAAGAGAATTAATTCTTCCATATTTGGGATGTAATTCTGTAAATTTTAGCCTGTCATTAACAAAAATAAAAGGATGTCAGGATCTATTTTAACTGCTTTAAACCCATGCACTGAAGTCACGTTTAATGTGAAGAATATGGATGATCCCATCCCTGATAATAAATGCATTGGGGCGTCAGATGTGCCACTGGGCTCCTGGGGCTGGCTGGAGATTTGGATGTCTCAGCTAAGCCATGGTGACTGACCCTATTTGATGCCTTTGGCAGGGCTACTTGTTCATTTTGTCACTTTTAATTTTGTTTTGTTACTAGTATAGTGCTTGAAATTAAGGTTCAAATTTTATTTTCTCTTGGCCAGGAAAAAAAAGAAGAAAGACATATCTCTACAGTGTTTACACGAATATTGACCACAAGGTGAGCAGGACGCTCCTCTTTTTTTTGTGAGAAGCCTGCTTGTCAGCATGCCAGTGATAGATCAGATGTAAAGAAAATCACTTCTGCAAAACCAATTTGCTAAGGGGCTTGTAAAATCCATTTTTAAAAAGTTACTGAGGCAAAAAACCCCATGAAGGACCAGCCAACCAGATATTTTGATTGGCTCTTCAAGGTCAAAACCTGATTACTAATTCATCAAATGCCTTACTGGTAGCGCTGCTTGAAGAGCAAACTCTGTGCAGATGTTCTACCTAATAATGCCAATATGGAAAGAGTGCTTTACTCACTTTTGGCAGGGCTGCAGTCGTAGGAGCCGTGCCCTCCATGGCACTTGCAGCCCAGCTCCGTGCAGCGCCCGCGGCCGCTGCAGAGTGCGGGACACCGGAGAGCAGCCAGGATCTCCTCCCAGGAAGCAGATGGCTGGTTTCCAACTGGGAACTCTCCCTTCCTGCTCCCCAGCACTCTCCTTTCACACTCATTTTCCAAAAGGGCTACCAGTGCGCTCACCCAAGCCACGTCATCTTTGAGCTGCAGGTCCAGTAGGCAAATATCAATTGCCTCATCCAGGTGTTTTGCCAGGAGGCCTTTACATGCCAAGCCAATGGTGGAATTTGCAAGAATTTGGTGGCAAATCTCCTGAGCTTTGGTGACAGTCAGGCCATTGGGAGTGGGCCATGACAGTGGAAATTTCATCCGATCTCCTTCAAAGTAGTCCTCGGGGAAAAAATAGGCAAAGCTCTCTGAGTGTCTCTGGGCAGGGCCATGCAGTGGGTGAAAGGATGAGTATTTAAAATACTTGTCTTGCCTCTTTGCTTTCCTTAGGTCTCCTGTTAGCTTGGTAGAGTTGATGGAACTGTTGCTATTCATGGAAACATGTGGGAGGGGCTTTAGTGGGACCTCGGGGCTTCTGCGCTTTTGGACTGATTTAGAAAAATATCTTTGACCAAAAGTCTTGGGCAGTGGTTCGGCATCTTTTCTCAAAGTTGGCCCCGTTACTGTGTGAGTGACAAACTCAGATGTAACATCCAGGTATGGGATTGCAAAGCTGTGGTCCACATGGTCATCGTGGCAACCAGAGAGCTCAGGGGTAGGCGTCTGAAAGGCATTTTTTGTGTTTACCATGGGGACAGGCTTGGTGCTCCCCTTCTGGCATCTGCAGAAACTTTTCCTTTGCTTCCTCTCAGAGGGTGCTGGAGTCTTGTCAAATAAACTCTTCCCTGGAGGAATTCTGATTTAGAAATAGGAAGGGATTAGAAGGAGAAAACTTTCGACAAATTAGTCTATCTACAAGGAAACCTTCACTGAGGGTAGGGTAAGCATAAATTCCCAATCTACAAAAGTACTTGAGAAAACTCTTACGTTTAACCTCTGTTTTCTTTAGTCACTTTTGCACTGCCCTTCTTGAGTTGTCTTGTGTGTTTTCTAGCACTTCATGGAGACTTTTCATACCGGATGTTTAAGTGGTTTGCTGGAGCATTGCCTAACTGCTTGACTTTTCTTTGCAGGACTTTCTCTGAAGTGCACGTTACTCTGTGTATTATACATGAAATAAGGCCTGGGATTTGTCCCTGGGTGACACAGCTAACTCTTGGAGAATGACAAAAAAGTCGTATTTGTTTCAAATCCTATATGATGGATATCATCTTTATCTGTGTGCCTGATCTGCCCTCTAAGTGTATATTGCTAACTTTTTTATTTTTGCATACTTCATTTAACTATTTCCTTCTACTAGAGTTTTTTTTATTTTTTTATTTCAATACAAAGCACTTCTATATTGATCACAGGGCCAGGCTATCATATTAACTGAGATGATTCTCTTCCCCCTTTTAAATTTAGCCTTTAATGATGGAGAAACTCCTAGAGGCTTGAGTTTGAGTAAAGAGCCATGATTCAAGTTTCTTCAGAAATCTCATATATCTTATTGATCTTATTTGTGCAGCACAAGAGGAATTCTAGAGCTCCATGGGAAAGGATATGTTTCTTGTCCCAACATTTGGCAGAATGTCATTACCAGACAAATTTGAAATAGCACCAAAAATTAAAATAATTTTGGCATTAATTTTGTCTTGCAGCCAAAATGTTGGGGTTTCAGGAAAGTGAAAGCATTTGCCAACATATTTGAGCCAAACACTAGATACTGTTGTTGGAAACTGTAATTGCCTTTATCCAATTTGTTAGAAATGCATTTTAAATGGCATATTTGATATTACCATTCTAATCATTGACACAATCATAACTTTTAAATAGAACATCTCAGTGACACTGGCAAAATGAACCTATTTATCCTCTGAAACATGAGCACAAACATTTGCGGACCTGTTTTGCCCAAAGTGTGGGCTCAGCAGGACACAGTATGAGATAAAAGGGTGGTTTTCATGCTCATGGAAATGCACAAGCTGTTCTGCACTTCCCTGTAGTCCAGGAAAATCAAACATTTTTCATGACTGAGACACTTGTCCTTTGGACAAAACATTTTAGTATCTGAATGAGTGTCCTTCACATCCCATTCTTCTGGTTGTAATAAAGGGGTTATCTGCCCCTGAAGCTTCCCTGATTCAGCATCAAGTAAATTTAAACCTAGACTAAGGCAGCAGAAGAAGATCCTCCTTTGATATAATACTACATAAACTATTGTAAATATTATTTGTTTAATAAAAAAATAAATCAATCACATAAACTGGTCCAGAATCAGGACAGAAACAGCACACCAATGAAAATTTCACTAAAATGAAACTATTTTGCCTTGATATTTTACTGAAACAAAATCCTCTGTTTTTCCTACATTAAACCAATTACTTCTTTTGGTCAGCCCTGTCCATGGAACATAGGTGTATGGTGTCGAAAGAATGGAAACCTCATCCTTCCTCACAGCCAGGCACATACCAGCAGTTCCTCAGCAAGCTCAGATGTGCCCTCTGTCCCCTGCATGAGATAATAAAACCATAATTCCTTTGAGCCACCCACTATAATCCAGGAAAAACTAAAAAAAGTTTTTTTCATCTAATTGAGTTGGATGCTATTATAGAGAAAGTGTCCAGAATTTAACAGCATTTCTTCTGGTTTCTTGGTATATTTTTAAATGTTTGAAGATTTTATTTTGCCTACTTAAATCACATGTTTGAAAATTCATCTCTTCTCTGGTTGCTATTTAATGGCTGGGAAGCTCTGATGTTGTTTTATTGTTTAAAAGTTGTGTTGGAAATCTGGTGTGTAAAACTGATCTGTGCATGCAGGGCCCTGCAGCTGCTTGAGAGAGGTGGGAGCCAGGGAAAGCTCTGAACTGCCAGATGGTGGGCACTCAGATTAGCTTCAGGTGCTGGAGAAAACCTAGCACGCTTTCAGGGTTATTTAAAATTAAATTAAAAACAGCAGCAATAAAGCTTTTGGTTTTTACTGGGCTGTTTCTCAGTGAGTGGATCAGAGAATGATCCAGTCTCCTCTGGAGGTGACCTTAATTTTTCTGTTGGCTTGGTTTTTAACCAGGTTCTGAGGGGTCTTGAGAATCCATCCTTGGCAGTAGTGCAACATGAAACTCACCACCCCTCTTGCCCTTCTCACTTAGCAGGAGCTTCTGCCTTCCCTGAAGAATCTCCATCACACAGCTCTAGAAAACTCCTCAGTGTTTCATAACTAAATTCCTTTGCACTGCGCTTTGGCTTCAGCTTTTACAACAAAATTACTTTGAACAAGTACTACAAGTACTCCTAAGGACCTTTTAGCCCTTTTCTGGGGTAATGAGTTGTTGGTTGGTTCTTGCACCAAGCTATTTCTCCATTTGCCTTCCCAGAAGCAATCTCTGACTGATTACCCCATTATTAGGATGTCGATGATGGCTGTCGAATTCAAAATAGTAGAATTTATAATGACAGGCCAAAATAGACATTAAATAGACCATAGACATTACTTAGACCCACTGAAAAGAACTAGAATATGGCAGAGGTGCTTGTTTATTTTCGGAAGTGTAAGAAGTCTAAAAATTCAGTGTTCCTATAGGATTGTGCTGGGCTCCCATGTACAGATGAAAAGCAATGTTGCAGTGTTTTGCCTTCTTTTTCCTTACTTCACAAACCAGGCTACACAAGCAAACCCATTTTGGTTTTAGGAACACCTATTAGGCATGTTTGAAGTTCAGCAACAGAAATTAAAATGTGGCATAGGGATAGAGATGGGAGTAGGGATAGGGACAGGGACTGAGACAGGGAGATGTCAGAATCAGACTCCTGGCTCTGTTTCCAAACCATCTGTCCCAGAAAGTACAAGTTTTCAGAGCTCACTGTCATCATTAGTAGAGTTGATATTAGGTTTTAGCATGATACATATATTACCAGCCTTTGTCAAAATGTAACATTTAATCTATACTCTCATATTGTAATTAGCATTCAGGAATAAAAGAACAAGAGAAATTCGAAACCCTTAATTAATCCCTATTGTCAGCTACCTACATTTTCAAGTGTGGGTGAGAACTGCATTTTTTTAACAGCTGAGAGGGATCTTAACACAGCTGTTAACATGACATCACTTGTGAATATAAAACTTCTCTCTTGGTAATGTGTTTTGTGCTGACTGAAAATTAAGCCCCTGTGCTGCTGGGATGGAGATGGGTCTTCAGGCTTCTCCCTTTGCTTAAGGAGATCTCTCTGTCAGGCCATTAGGGGAGTCTGTAATGAAATAAACCCATCAAGGCCATGTGGAACACTGCTGGGAGCATCTCCTGGGTGGGGTCTCTGGCTTTGTACCTCCACTCCTCTATGAAGTCTTCCTCGGGCACGTTGTTGAGGTCGTTGTGAGCCGTCCCATCAAAGAGGCCACACAAGCCCCGGGTGCTGTTGAAGTCCCTGCCCGGTGTCCTCACTGTCACACCCATTCCCCACTCGCTCAGGTCCGCTCGAACAAATGCTCCTGAAGGGAACACGATCTGAAGAGGAAGGAAAAAAAAAACCAGCCCCAGTGAATTGAAGCTCTTACCAAGCTTTTTATGCAATAAAAAGTCTCTTTCCATAAACGAAAATTTCAAAGCATGACGTTAGCGATGGCGGAGGTAATTTAAGATCACTTAGAAACACCATAAATATTTATTTGTGCTATTATTTAGCTTGCTTTCAGATTCCATGGCATTAATATCTGATAGCATTACATAAATATATAACTGCATGAGTACTTTCTTCTTAAATTAATATTTGCATCCATTGAAGTTTTCACAGTGGTAAGTTACCAGCTAATTTTTGACGTGGCTTCCATGACAATAAGGCCACCCTTGTGTCTTTTATATTAATAATTTTATAATAATAACTTTTTTTAAAGAAACTGCCAAGATTGAAAAACAATCTTTCTTCCTTCTGAACAATTGTTTCATTTTCCAAGGCTGGATTATCCAGAAAATGATTGTGTTTTAAAGTGGATAAAGCAATTTTCTCATTAAAGTGCTAGTGGTAGGCTTACACTGACCTTTAAAAGGAAAAAAACCAACTTGGCAGGGTTCAAAACAAGAAGTAACTGTGTGGATAATGGATTTTTCAGATTAGTTTACTAACCAAATAATAAAAAGGAAAAAAAAAAAGCAAAAAGAAAATACCTGTTCAACTGATTTTTTTTTTATTTGCTGTATTTTTACAGGTTAAAAAAACTATTTGAAAATTATCTGGGCCTGGAGAGGGAGGAGAAATACACTATCCTGATAAGTAGCATTAATACTTTCTTTTTATCCAAAATGAAATATTTTCAGTTAATCTTAAAAAAATACATTAGAGTTGCAAACATCTCATTATAATAATTTCAAAATAACTATTTTCCCTTTTTAAGTGGCCCCTGCCTAAATATAATTTATTCATTCAAATAATGTCCTTTGTTTTCCTTTATTTTGGGTGGAGATTTTCTGGTCCCTTTGAAGTTCCTCCCCATCAAATCTACTCATATCTGTGAAGGTGTAACAAACTCATATGTTTATTCTTGTGCTTGAATCCAGAGTTTACTCAGAGTTTGGCTTCACTAAATTATAATTCTGCCCATTTTAGTTCTCCATTACTTCAGGCTTTTTCTAGAGGGCTGTGTGTAAAACCCTCCCAATCAGAACTGCACGAGCTGCCCAGTCTTCTGTGCTGTCCAGATTAATATTTCCAGGTGTGGATTTATTTTGGGAGTTTGGAGGGCTCTAACCCTTTCCCTTCCTGTTGCCTGGGGCAATGCATCCAACCTGAATTTAATGCTGCTAATTGAGGCTTCAAAGAATGTTTTTTGAGACCTGAGTTTGCAGTTTTTTAGTGACTGCCTGGTGGAAGCTGCCACTTTGCATGACCCAACCCGATTCCAATCCTCCTTGAACGTTGTGGGAGCCAGTTCCTGAGCTGCATGAGGATAATGATGGACAAGTGCAGGGAGAACTGGGGTGCACCCTGCTCGGTGGTGTGCTCAGGGATCTTGTTCACTGCTGCACAATTCCTGTAGACCCCCAGTCATGTCACAGCAGGGTTCATATTGTGTCCCCAGTCTGCCCTGTTACCTCAGGTGTAAATGAGAATATGGATTCCTTGCTACGATTATCCTAGGAATAAAACAGTAATTATATTGCATTCAGTTGCAAAATGAAATGACAGCTTGATTCCTGCTTTTTCTCTATTCTATAATTAACAGACTTTCAATTACTACCTTCCTGAGGTCTATTCCAAGTGAGACCACAAGGAGAGCCAAGCACAGGCACTTCCTGCATCATTCTGGCTCTGCTGTGGATCGATCCTCATCCAAAGCATTTCATGGCAGTAAATCTTGATGATACAACTCGAGGATAAAATTATCTTCTTGGCCATAATATGCAGCTCTTTTCCTTACCAAAACCCCTGGTGCAGCCTGCTCTTATTTTTCTAGTAATTTCAGTATATTAGTGTGGATAAGCAATACTTATGCAAAGTAAGTTGTGGCCATATATTTGTTTAGGCAAATGCTTTATGTTACAGCAAATGTTGCACATTTACAGCCCATTTTCATAGCTTTTGGGGGCTCTCTGGATCTGACTAATAGCATCTTACTGCTCCACTCAAAAACTCCATTACTCTGCTACCTGTGATCTTTCGTTGCATATTTATATCTTGAGCTCTGCAAAGAAATTTGCTTTATGTGATGTGCTTGGGTAGTGCCTGGCATAAGCAAACACGGAGTGGGCTGCCGTGCTGCAGAGAGTAAGCAGTGCTACCAGAGCTCCGCTGTGTCGCCAAGAAATTTCCAGAGGTATTTGTTTTGTTTTGTTTTACAGTTTGCTAAACCAACACTTTAACCAGCTACTTCCCTGCCTGCTGTTTTGCAGTACATTTGGCTGGAGGCACTCTGATGGCTTCAGATATTTTTGTAGCAACTTCATTGATAACGCAGAAATATTAAACACGTGTTCTCAAAGCACAACCACCACAAGAGCGCTCAACCATCCACGCACGTACTGTTATTTTCCTGCCTCCATATGACTTCAGGATCTTGACTTGTGGCGATGTCTCGGTGCTTTTGATGGTCAGCTGGGGCCTGCTGTCCTGAAAGTGGCCATTGCAGGTGTCCAGCACCACGGTGTCACCCCCTTCTCGTGCAGCTACCCCGCAGTTGCAGGCGGTGGCGGAGCGGTGGCCGCCACAATCCCACTGCCGGACGTGCACCTCGAACGCCCGCGACTCGCTGCGGCACAGCAGGAACGTCCCGATTTTGTGGCTGTCGTAGCGCCTGAACAGCCACAAAGAAACAAAGACAGGGTTAGACACCCTCAGCATGTACCTGTGTGTCGCCACAGGCCTCCAGCTGGGTAATAATTAGCATTGACTCCATGATTGCAGAAGGCTGATCAATTGCTTTATTAAATCATCCTATACTATATTATACTATACTTAGCCCATCCCATCCAGCCTTGACGTAACTGGTCAATCAATCCAAACACCATCCAGTGTCTAATGAAGTAATCACTTTTTGGTAAACAAATCTCCATGACACATTCTTCATGCGCATAACAGCAGGTGCAACAAGTGGAGATAAGAATTGTGTCTCATTCTTTTCTCTGATTTTCTCACAGCCTTCCCCAGGAAAATGCCCGGGAAAGTCTGTGCCTGCTCTCTGTGGCCAGAGAGCTGCTGCCACACATGTGTTGAGTATTTGTTGGCACTCTTGCTCCATAATTAGAGCAGAGTGCTGGCTGGCCTTGGAGGAGGGAACCATGCACACATGGGGAAGAGTTTCTCTGGCTCTGTATCCAAGGGAACGCCACAGCATTTGCTAGCTGGAAGCGCCTAAGAATTCCTGTGAAAAGCAGGAGTTGTGTCCCAGCTGCTGCCATGGCAATGGGCATAGATAAAAAGGGTAAATATTTGATATAAAACAAATGGGAAGAAGTTTCCTGCCTCCAGGTCTTAATAAATGTATTTTGGTTCTAACTGGTTGCTTTTAGAGCACAATGTTCTTCAAAGGGAAATCGGTGCTCAAATAACCTCTTCTGTGACTAATCACCAAATATTTCAAGTCTGGCTGTGGCTAGGTAAAGGCTTCCAATGAAAATCTGGGATTCTGCTGAAAGCCAGCTAAAATGAAGTTTGTTCCTCCCCCTCAACGATTTGCCCCTAAGCACAGCTTTCACACTCAATGAATCAGCAATCAGCAAAAGCCAGCGTGGAGAACAATTTAGGACTTTCATTCTTTCCTGTAAGGAACATCCCTGCTCCATCTGGGTGAGGCAAGAGCAGGATAAGATAAATTTAATAACTTTGCAAATGTTTGGTCTCTGCATGAACCATCTGGAACCTCTGGGGTTTCCACAACAGAGGCCTGTGAGAGGGCCCTTTTCTGCTTGTTCTTTGTGCTCTCACTCCATAAACTTGTCTCATTCTCACTCTTTTTTTATTCTCTTATATAAAAGGATATAGTAGCCATATACTTAATATTTGTTGTTGATGTTTTCCCCCTATAAGCCAGCTTCAATCTTTAAAAACAATGGATTATTCTGCTTTCTTTTAAGGCGCTGCAATTCCATATTAGTTAATTTCATAAATTTTTATGAAATGAACTAATATGGAAACTAAACTATATGCTTATAATAAGAAGCTTTATTATTTTCTACAATATAAAGCATTAGAAGGAATGTATAAAATGTTTCTGCTAAGTAACAGGATTATTTTTAAAACAGTGCCATACAAACATCCACATTGTTTCAGGCCATTAATGTTTCTTATGCAGAGGAACAAATGGCTTGCAAACTGACTTTTTCACATGCATATTTCTGTGTTTTGCTCCTCTTCAGAAAAAAAGCTATAGATAACTTTGTAGCTTAAAACACAGTAAAAAAATTTAAACTCCAGCTCCTTTTCTCTGATAGAAAAAACATCTGACTTTATCTTTCATCTTGAAAAACTTAGGTTGGCTATAAAGTGATAAGATATTGAATGGTTCTGTCTCATCCTATTTTCTAATCAGATACATAAATCCTGTATTACACCTCATAGATGCTGCTGCTAAGATTGATCAGAACTAAAGACAACATAAAAAATAGATAATCTCTTTCAACCTCTAGTACTCACTCCATTTGTATATCTTTGTGGGGGAGAAAGAGGATATTTTGTGAGAGCACCTTCCACAGGTTCCTTCTCCAGAATCGGCTTAGGAGAGGTGTTTAAGGAGGCTGATGGGAAATCAGGCATCAGGCTGGCTGTACCCAGACTAATCATCTCTGTCTGGTAAAGAAGGCTCTTTTTTGCATATGCATATAAATGTCATTGCAGTCAGGGGAACTATTTATTGCTTAATAATCACTGACAGTGGATCCAATCCAGCCCTCCTGGAAGTCACTCTGAGTCCTTCAATTAAGTCATGGCATAGATTGCATAGCACATAATGAACCTGCACTGTGCCTAAATCAGAGCTTTCAGGCACCTTCGAGTCAGTTGAATGGATAATTGGATGTAGTCAGGTAAACTTCTGTGATGTTTATACAACTGTAATTGTGATAATGATTCTTTGGACAACCTTAGAGTTGCCTGTATTACTAAATGCCTGAAGTAGGCTCAGAGCAACTCTTGCACGAGGGAGTTCTGCGTGTTCCTTGTGAACCAGGCACCACTGTTTGTGTCTAAATCTCCCTCCACAGTGCACTTCCCCATCCTGCTTCCCTGATAGTCTGCAGCAGTGGGCAGACTGGATGAAAAGGGCTTCCCTCCCTCCCCCTCTGTGTGCTTAGATTGTATTCCAAGGGGGGAAGCAAGTTCTTGTCCTGGCACAAAGTCATGGCTTGAGTGATTGTTGATGGCAGTGAGCTTCTAGAGGAATAATTTCTGTTGGTAAATCATAAGAGAGGGACAGAAGGGGGTACAGACATATGTAAACAACGACTTCCTAGTAGTGTTCAATTAACTCCCATCCTGCACTTCCTCTCCACCAAACTGCACTTTACCTTTGTGTTAATTCAGTGTTTTTTGTGGCCTTTCCTGAAGGTTTTCCACCACAGCTTTGCCACCAAATGATTTGATTTGTTGGCATGGCGCTCCAGGCTCCTTCTTTCTTTGCTACTAGGAACTATTTTGTGGTAGGCTTGACCCTATGAAGAGCTGGGTGACGCTGAAGGACGTTCTCTGCTTTCAGAGTGTTCGTCCCACCACGTTGTTCTCAGAGCAGATGTTGGATTGTATTCAGCAGGCACTGGATGCCTGGGGACAACCAAACTGCTGAAGACTATCAAAACCCCAGCACCTGGCAGGGCTACTCATGCCCAGGACTTAGCTGTGGGCTCCTGTGATGAAAGCCATTAAAGCCAACAGGCAAATGCTGCCATTTCCTTGGTGATGATACTGCTGTGATAATATAGATTAGTGTAAATTTTTGAGACGTCTGAAAAATCTTTTAACCTTTTTTTTTTTGTTAGGCAAAATGCAAAATAACATAAATGATGTATATAGTTCCCCAATAAAAGAAAAAAAGAAAAAAAATTTCTTTTTACTTTGCCCTAAAAGGATTTTCTGCATATTTAGTTTTAAGCTAGTACTTCATATTTAAGAATCTGCGATTTATGGCGTGAAAAGCTTTTATATTTATAATGTGCCATAACCAGTAATGAGGGCTATACTTTTGCTTTACCAGGCTTTCACATTTGTTTAATTTAGAAGGTACTTTGCTATAAAAGGAAGTGCTCTCTCTGGATTTTAGCTGGTATAATTAACATTATTTCACATCTACGCTCCAATATACACAAATTGATTGTGCTTATGCTGTAAAATATGACACATTCTTCTTTGATTTTCAGTCACTGCCTTTGGTGAAAAGAATGAAAAGATTGCAAGATAAATATTCCTACAGACATATATTAGCAGGAGGCACAGGAAAGGGGAGTGTTATTAAGGAGTGGGAGTTGGGTATTTCAGTTGTCTAATGAATAGCTAACTACCTCAGATGTAATGTGAGCTCACTATGTCAGATTAAAACCATTGGAAATATTACAATAGAAGTTAAAATTACATTGGAAGTGGCCGTTTCAGTAAGAAAATTGTACTGCCAATAAGCAAAACACTTCCAGTCTTTTATTTTTTGTACCATTTTTCAATTTTCCAAATTTATTCAAATAAATATTTTTGTTGAAGTCAAATTTTAATTTTTTTAATGAATTTAATTTAAATTTTGAAACCACATAAAGGTTCTCATTTCAAACACATTTTCCCACCAGATTCCCTTCCATGAAAAAAGAGGAATTCTTCCCTTCCAGACCTCTGTGTCAGCCTTTGCCTTCAGATTATAGTTTTGTACCAGGACAGAAGCAGGAATTGCTTTCCTCACTCCTTAAAGACAGAGCTTTAAAATACTTTGCTAACGTGGTAACAATTTTTTTGGACAGGCAATCAGAGAAGTTGCTTAACTGATGTGCAATAAGATAGCCTAATCATTATAATAATTGAAAGAGAAATTATTTACAATAATAAATGGGAATATAAATAGGAGTAATGGGACTGTGAAATGATGGGTAAGAAACTTGGTTGAATATCAAGAACTGATACATCTTAGGGAAATAACCTAGTTATTGAGATGGAGGAAGTCTTATCAGTGTGGCTCATTTAAAGCTGCACTGGACAGAACAGTGGTGAATGTTTTTCCACAAGGAACAAAATGCAGCTTTTGAGGGGCCAAGGTGATCCTGGGTTTTTCCTTTTTTGAGTCTGTGTGACTCTGAGGCAGGATGACACAGACAGATGGGTTTTTCCAAACTCCCTGGGTCAGAACAGAGCATAAATTGCTTAGAAGCATTTCTGTGTGATATCAACAATAGGATTAAAAAACGAGTTATTCAGATAAAATTGCTTTATTTGGTTTTAGACCTTTTTTTTCCCCCCATGGATGCAATGTAAAAATGTGCTTCATGGCTGGAAGGGTGTCCCCATTCCAAGAGGTATTTTTCAGCTATTTATAACTCCCTAAACCCAAGAATCTGACAGATCACTGCCTGTTCCCAGCCCTAAATCAAAAGGGAGTATTTTGGAATATAAATGTATAGAGAGGTTTGAAATAATACTCTGATCTAGTTTAATATCCCAGAGTTGAAGTAATTGCAGCTACATGAGGTATGGGAATACCTTTGAACCTCTTGCAGCTCTAATGAATCTTCTTAAGCAAAAAAAGCACCCAAACTTGTATGAAACAAGTTCCTGGCCACATTTAAATGCTGTTCAGCAAAGCAGAAGGGGGACTGGGAAACCACGGATAAGCAGAGTTAATCTCCTCTCCGACTGCCCAATTTATGTGAATTCTCTGTTAGAAGCAGAAGTGCAACCTTTAATGGAGTCACTGCCTTTCTTACTCACAGTTCACCAGCAGATTTTCCAGCTTTGACATAATTTCAGACGTCACCTCCAGAGCATGTTGGACTGAAATTGGGATATCAGGATAGCAGAAATTCACACCTGCCAAGCCCTTGTGCATGCTGTGCACCCAAAGTCATTGTCTGTGCCATCAGGAGGTTAATGGTGGAATGACAAAGTTGGAATGTCATCTGAAATATTTGCAACATTGGATCAAATAGGCCAGGTGCAAATTTAAAAAAAATTCAGTGATGCCAGTTAGCTGGGCTAAACAGATTAATGAACGATTAGGGGAGTTAAATGTGGAAAAGTTCTATACAGTACAGGCTGTCAAACACAAAGGCACCACTTTGGCTCAGTAATCTTTAAGCAGCTTATTGCTGGGTAAATCAGGAGGACATTTGGACACTACAGAAGGATGTAAAACTTTATTTTTGCATTCTCCTTCTGACATTTGGCACTTATAATTTCTGCACTTTTTTTATCTGGGACGTTACAGCTATCTTTTTGGGGTTTTTCAACTATGTTTATGTCTGTCAACTCCAGCTGGACATAAATCAGCTCTGGAAACAGAAGAAATCAAGAGCATCCTTCTGATTAGTGCTTTTGCAGCAGATGTTGCTGAACTCCTGGGTGTGCTGTGCTGCCCTGGTGACATAATGTGTCACTTGGGTGGCACTGGGGTGTCCCTAACACAATGACTTGTGGTGTAGACATCCTCACAAACCACTAGTGATGGTTCTATTTGAAGAACTTTTTAGAACCTGACCTTTGTGTTGTAAAAATTATTCAGACTCAAAGCCATTGCTTTTGAGAGATTAATCCATTTCTAGTCCTTTTGTTAAAAGGAGTACACAGCTGGAAGGAAACCACTTGTGCTGTTGAAGGAGTACATTCCTCATTGTAAGCAAACCTCTTCAATGTTTTTTTTGATATTCTAATGTAAACCCAAATGCATGCTACATCCAGAAACTGATAGCTGCAGTAATTGAGCCAAATTATTTCAAAGTAAAATACTCACCATCCATCAAATGTGATAATGTGTGGATCAGTGAAAGAGTAGCAGTTCCCTGTTGGGAGGTCTTGAACTGTGACCTAGTTAAAATGAAATGTATAATGAATACAGTCTACACAGCAGTTTTCGTTCATTACTGTTCCTCACAAAACATTAGGGGCAGATTCATGGGTTAAGTGCAAACTACAATCTGACTTCTGAAACATGATTGCAGATGGGGACAAAATAGGCTTCAATTTCAAACAACAGAGTTTAATCATAGCCAATGAGGCAGTTCAAAGTGTTCCTGTTCATCTGATGTAATGTCTTCCTTTATTTGGTAAAAGCTGAAGTCTTTTATTAAAACTTTTTGCTAAAGAGCAGATAATTCACTGAAATTACCAGAGAATAGGGTGCTCATTAAATTGTACTAATTTTAATGCCTGAAGTATGGTAAAAAGGTATGCTGTAGTTAAGTAACGTTAGCATGTTTTAGTAGTAGCTGCCAGTCCCCTAATTTGACCTCGGATTTCCCATTACAGCATCTGAATGGCTGATTTATCTATTTGATGTGGATATTGATCAGATATTGATGAGGAGACTCCAAACCACTCTGCTTTATGTGGGTGAAACAGGAAAGGATCTATTACAGCTACAGAGATCTTCATCTGCATCAGCCCTCGACTGCTTGGGCACCAGCTGGGTCACAGAGGAGCTGTGAGGAGCAGGGAGCAGATGTGGCTGCAGAAGCAGAGGCAGGGCTCTACAGCTGTGACATCTGAATCTCAGGCAGTGCCAGCTCTGCTCACAAGGGTGTTTTTTGAACGTCTGAGTGCTCTGCTGACCAGCTCCCAAAAATGCAGGACTGGGTTCTGTAGTGATTTGTGATATGAAGAGCTCCCAGTCATACTGGTGGGAGTGATGGAGTGTTATGTTTTTTCCATTATCCATCCTGACAGACTGATTCTTGGCCAGGGCTGTTAATTCTTTGCTCCCTCCCTGCCCATGAGGAGTCCAGAGGTGCACTTCAGTTAGTGCTACCAGGATCCATGGAGCAGGGAAGAAGGATGGCTGCTATATCCCTGTGCAGTCTTTCAGTGACAAAGCAGAACTTGGCTTTTGGGAACAGGAGTGAAATTAAATAAATGAATTAGAGGGCGAAGATAGAACTTCAGTTCCTGACAGCATTCCTCACCTGTAGCAATACATAATCTGTATTTCAAAATGCCCCTTAACCATGACACAGAAACACTTAGATGTTCACCTGTGTCTGGCACACCAAACTTTTAGAATGATGGTCTTGAGGACTGAAAAAATGAATCCCTCTTTGAACAACTTTTTGATCTGGAGTCAGTTGTATCATTTGGATTTACTGTGATATGAAGAGTGTCAGAATTTTCCCATTTTCTCCACAGCCTCACACTTCCTAAGTAAAAATTTAGCACAAACAAATACATGTGGCCCTTCCTGCTCTGCTCCTTCTTGCATGATGTCAGCAGAAGACACAATTCCTGGTAGTTTAATGAGGAAAGTAGTTTAATGAGGAAATCCCATTTACAGGTATCAGGATGTTCTGCCCACCATTTCTGTTCAATTTTCAGATAAATCAAAAATATCTGAACAAGTCAGAAGGATTAAAGATTATGTGGATTTCAATACATGGAGTTTTTCTTGCTATGTTGCAAGAACTCTTATATTAAGGCCTCTAATTAACTACAAAGTAGCAATGGGAAAATGGGGAGAAGGGAAATATTGTCTATTATGTTTCCATAGATCAAGTTTTAACAGAGATAAATGGAATTTATTATTAAAATTGATATATTCAATTTCACACTTGATATATCTTCATATTTTAATGAAAGAATTTGTAATTTCAAGAAAAAATGTAAGTGTATGAGTGCACGATGCTGAATTAGCTGTAATTTCTGTTTTAAGAATCTTAAAAAGAAGCCAGTTCTGGAGATAAAATGTTATACATCCATGCTAGGCATTTTACCTTTGAAGACAAACATTATTTTGGTCCAGTTTAATCTTATTCTTTCATGACAAAATCCACAAAAAATAGGGCAGGGAATTTGTGGATTTCACTGGGAGGTTGTTTTCAGTTATTTAAGTTTGGATGTGCCCCTGCTCTGAGAAATTTAGCTCAGTCAAATCTGTGCTCTGGTTAATGTTTTGGGGCAGTGCGATTACAGCTCTCAAACCTCCCAGCTGAGGTCCTGAAATAACTTCATGGAGAAAGGGCTGGTCCTTGCTCACCACATCACTCAGCCAGGCTTTCTACAGGGAAAGTGGGGCTTGCCTTCCTGATTGCTTTTTTTTTTTTTTCATTTTATTTTTTTTTTATTTTGGACATTTTGTAGTGGTATAAATGAAGAGATGGAGCAGCCACGTGTTATTGAAAGTGTCCTGGCAATTCATGGCAGTCACAAATTGAACATGGCACTGCTGAATCCTCTTCTCCTCTCTCCTTTCTGAGGCTCTGCCTTTCCTCTGCTTTTTCAGAAAATGTTCTCCAAACTCTCAGTTTCCCCCTTCCTCCTTCTCAAAAAGGTGCTTGTTCCCTAACCCATGTTCTCCCACTCCCCTTTTTCAGTGGACAGAAGCACTCCAGTGTTCCAGCTCTTGGCCTTACTGATGGGCTGACTAATAATCAAACCTAAATCTGTCAAATCACAGGGGATTCCATGTTAGTTTTCTTGGTGTGTGAAGTGAATGTTTTGCTTTACTCTGCTGACAGAGAGCAGGGTTATATCAGATATTAGGAAAAAAAATTCTTTATTGTGAGGATGGGAAGGCCCTGGCACAGGGAGCCCAGAGAAGCTGAGGCTGCCCCTTCCCTGGGAGTGTCCAAGGCCAGATTGGATGGGGCTTGGAGCAGCCTGGGATAGTGGAAGGTGTCCCTGCCCATGGCAGGGAGTGAAACTGGATTATCTTTAAGATCCCTTCCAACCCAAACCATTATAACAATCATCCTAAAATTTTATTTTCTTTGGAAAAGAAAGGCAAAAAATAAAAAAAAAAGGAAAGAAAAAAATAAAATAAAGGACTTTTAGTTAGATTTGCCACATTTTCCAACCAATTTTAGGTCCTAACCTTCACATCCCTGGGTGTGTAATCCCTCCAGAGCAAATCCCTTGGTGCATCTGGGTGGGCTCGGATGCTGCTGACACGGTTCCCGTCCTGCGCAAAGTCCGTCACGGCTGTCACCGTCACCGTGGCTGCTGCACAGCTGCTCCCCGAGCAGGGCTCCGGCAGCAGATCCACCTGGCAGGCTGAGAGGGCGATGTCTGGGGGCCCTGGGACCTGCCTGCCTGGAGAGAACACCAACACAGAGTCTGACAAGTCACCCAATGCACCGCCCACACCCTGCGTTCTGTTCAGCACAAACGCTTCTTGTTCCAGGACACGCATGCCTTGGGTCTTAGGTCGAAAGATTTAGCTGGGGTATGTATTCTATTTGTCATCTGCTAGAGGTGGGACAGTTCTCTTCTGGTTATTGGGTAGTTTTCTTTATCTTTTCCACAACCAATCCTCCCTCCTGGAGATATCTGCTGTTAATGGGCCAGTGAGCGTCACTGCATGAGGTGATAAAGTTACATCATCCCACTGGGGGATGCTCCACCCAGGGGAGGAGCCAAGCATTCCTACCTGGATACAATCTGACCTGGAGAACACCACAGCAGCCTTTGCCCACTGCATTCCCAGAGGAGCAGCTTTCTTCCCCCTGCATTCCCAGAGGAGCAGCTTCCTTCCCCCTGCATTCCCAGAGGAGCTCAGGCCCATCTCCCCCAGCCCTGGAGCTCCAGAGGAAAACTTGTGCAGGATCCTGCTCCAGCAGAAGCACAGCTGGCACTGCAGGAGGGCTGAGCCACCCTGGGATGGGACTGCTGCCACCTCCCTGACACACAGGGGGTCAGGCTGTATTGTGACTCTGGCAGTGGTTTGCTTTTTTTTTTACTATTGAATTTTATTTTTTTAAATTCTCCTAGTAAAGCACGGTTATTCCTATTCTCATATCTTTGCCTGAGAGCCCCTTTAGTTTCAAAATTATAATAATTTGGAGGAATTATTCCATTTCAAGGAAGGCTCCTGCCTTCCTTAGCAGACACCTGTCTTTTCAAAGCAAGACAACTTGGAACCAGATGGGCTTTGCATGAAGACATTTGTGACTGAATCTGGCATCCCTCTGCAGTCTTCACTGTGCTGCCTTTTTATCCCCAAAGTTTACTAAAAACTCAGTGGTGTCTATTTTTCCACAGGTGCTAATATTTCTGGGACAATGGTGTTATCTTTGTGGGTCCATGCCCAGTGAATGAAGACAAGTCGTTCTCATGACAAAGAGATAAATCTGTGTTTCTGGAAAACAATTCTCTTACACTGTCTGGAGGATAAGGAGATATCTGCTGGGAGTTATTTAATTTAAAATAAACAGGTGTTTTGATGTGAAAAGGGAGTGTTCTTGAGTAAGTTTTTGGTGAACTATGGATCCACAACAGCAAGGCAAATGCAGCAGGTCTGTATTTCTATTTTTTGGCTTAGTTATGTTATGGTGTTTTGCTTCCCAGTCCCAAATGATGATAGTTTTATTTGTATCCTTCACAGAAGTATTGTGCTGATAAATTCACTAAAAATGAGGAAAAATAATAGCTATGGAGATACTGGTTATGTCAGCATCTGCGGTGGGTAGAGAAATGATGTGTGTGACAAATTCAGTGTGACAATAGCACTGCACTGTATCTTTCTTTTCTAAAGAAACCTCTACACACAGTCAGAATGGCAGCATCCACTTCTCTCAGATCCTGACTCTTTCTGCTGAGGTCTCAGGTAAACCTGGATTTTTATTTCCATAGGTGTGTTTTCCCTTACACCGAATTATGATAGCATTTAGTTCTGAGCCATCCGGTCTGCACTGGATTCAGTGTGCATTTTCTTCTCAAGAAGCCACTCAAGCTTTCATGAATCCTTTTGTTGATAGGAAATGAAACTGTGGTCCCACTGAAGCCAGTCAGAATCTAAGTGCTGATTTCATGACTTACAGTGTTTCTTGAGGAATACTTAGTTTTCTCTCACAGACCACTAATTGTCACCAGATAAGAATAAAGTTCTGGAAATGGTGGCCCTAAATTTAATCTGAGATGAAAAGAAATGATTTTCTGGTATCAAAATAAGTGCTTTTTATACCATTCTTCCCATTTGTAGAATTGCTTAATAATTTCTAGAGATGGTATTAAAGTATTTTAAGATGGCATTTCTAACACAATCAAATAATCACTGTCCTATTCCTTATGGGAAAATCTCATGAAATATAACTTAAATTAACCCTGTACAGTACTATGGAAACTGAACTAAAATCTACAGATATTAATGACATATTATCTGTCATATCAAATCCTTAAAGGCTGCCTCACCTCACATCTTATAGAAAAGTCCTGGCTCATTTTCAAGGTTCTTGATTCAATTAAATTGGAGGTTTCCATGAGGAATAGTTATTGCCATTACAGCCCCATGAGCTGTGCTCAAAACCCAGAACAAAAGTGTAAAATCAAAGAAAATCATCTTGTCAAAATAGTAGCGATAAACTTAACAGAAGACGAACTCCAGTGGCTCTGCTGTGCCTTGGCATTCATTATGATATTGTCTGAACTTGGAGAGATATTTCTGTGCTTGTAATTAGCTTTCTTATCACTTATTCCCTACATAATTAGCACAACAGTGTAGTTATATGGATTCAGTCAGACAAGGAGCTTGTCAGTTAATTTATTCCATATAAACGAATCGCAGCTAAAATGGTTTTTATTTTTAATTTCCAGCACTGTGGCCAGCACACATTTTTCAGAAGCCTGCAGTGTTCCTTCAGATAAACTAATGGGCCCTAAAGACAATAAAGGCTCAGAGCAAATGTGGTTGTGCAGACACCCAGCAGCAGATCCTCAGCCTTAAGTACATATGGATAGCTCAATAGATAACAGCCCGAGTGTCATCCCAGGAAACAGCCTCAGGATGGAGCAACCAAGGGCTAGAGCTGGGTTTAGTTTAAGCTGCAGAAATGAGTTGATTGAGACTAACAGAAATTTTCCACTTCAGTGACAACTTCCTTCAAACACGAGTTAATTGGACGAGCTGTACTTTTCTCCTGACACCAACACATCAAGCCAGTTGACAGCTTAAAAATAGAGCTGCTTCTGCAAGTGCTGCATCCTCTCTTTCTTCCAGTCAAGTGCACACTGTGGGACTGGAGGAGACCTTGGTGAAGGGGTCAGTCTCAGTCCAGTGTGCTGAGCTCAGCCTCCCCAGCCTGAGAGCTCCTGGCCAGTTCTCTCAGTGTCAGATTCTGAAAGTCTTGATGGATGCCTAAAAAACATGAGTTAAACGAATGGCCTTGACTGGGACTAATTCCTGTCTGACCCTCAGTGTCTGAGCTGCTTGGGGTCTGTGGGGATGTCCCAGCACACATCCCAGTCCCTCAGTGTGAGGCAGCCTTTCCTCTACCTGGCTATCCAAGGAAATCCATTCCCACGAGCTCAGAGGATGTTTTCCTGATGGAGCAGCCCAGACTCCAAGCCAAGAGCAGCACTGAGCCATGGAGAAATGCAAAGTACTTCATGTACAAGAGCCAACACAGCTGCTGGAACCATAAGGTTCTGCTCAGTTTAAGTTCATTGTGTTATGATACCATTTAAATTATTTTTCTTTCTTCTGTCTAAGCACTTGGCTGGTGGTGAGGAGAGCTAGGAAAGGGAATTAAAAAGAGAAAAATATCAGGACGTATCTGGGTTTTGCCAACATTTTTTAGAGCTGGCTTTCTGTGGGTAGAGAAACTGCAGCTGTAATCCTATCTCTAAACATTTTTCTCATTGAGTCACTTAAGGAAAAGAAAGAAGTGACTTGTTAGAAAAAAGGTTGGGTGTTTTATTTAGTGCAAATGGAAAGTAAATACCTACGTGTCACCTTTAGGCAGGAAGGGTATTCCACCCGATTGACTTGAAGACAACACTTACTGAGTAAAAGGACAAGAGTTTTCTCAGTGACATTGTCAAAGTTTTAAAGTTAATACAATAAAAAAAATTCCTAAATGTTTAGAAAGAGAATAATACATAAGCACAAGAATGATTTTTTCCTTCTGTATTAAGACAAAAACTATAAGCCAGCAAAAGAAAGAAAAAAGCCTTCACTATGCATTGACTGAATAATAAATCTGCAGGGGAGCTTTTTATTGATAATTAATGAAATTATTCTACCTAAGAACATTCCTGCTACAAAAAAAACTTAAAAATGGAATTTTACGCTCCTGGAATTTAAAATAAGTTCTTCTACTCTCAGTTATTTCATACATAAATCTCAACAGACTACTGTTCAGGTTATTGCTAGTTATATTTATGGCTTTAGGGTTCTTTTCTCTCAAAAATCTGTCAGATATAATCAGCTGTTTTATTTTGCAGATAAAAATATGGCCTAGTTTGTTGATTTAATGGTTTCTGCCCTTTGTTATTATTTATATATAATATTTTCTATTAGAATTCATTGTAACTTACATACTGGAAAAAGCGATCACATTGATTTGATGTCAATATGTAAAACTCTTACCCAAGTCCTCAGTACTTAGTTGCAAAGTCATTTTACAGGAATCATCCTGCCCAGGACAGGCAATGGGCACCGTGCTCAGGACAGTCAAAACATGCTCCTTGCCATCCTCTGCAATTTCTAGTGACTCTGGTAAAAACTGGAAATAAGAAAACAACTCTAAGATCATTTTGACAAGCATGAATGATGACAGATTAATCAGGTAATGTAGACATCTATGAAGTCTGAAGTGGTTTTAACCAATTATTAAGATATATGATTACTTGCAAAATAATAATAATCTTTATCATACTCTTCTTAATAATAATAAATTTTGCAATAGTGATCTTCAACTTTGTAAGGTAAAATTGCTGTTAACATACTTTAGCATACATTTTTGGCAATTAAGAAAATGTTTTCATCTCCCATATATAATGTGTCATTGCTTCTCATCTCCAAATCAGAAAGCCAACTTTTATTAAGCCTGAGAATAATATTGTAGAATTTATTTAATTTTTAATATCCCTGGTTTAAAGGAGCTCCTACTCCAGTGCAGGAGGAAAAATACCATGGCATAAAGTCTGACATAACCCCATGGTCATGGACTCCATGTTTGTAGTCTGCACCAGGTGCAAAATAATTCCAATTTTTCACCAATTCCCCTTCCCTGCTATGGCAGGAAGAATTGCTCTGAACATAAAATATTACAGGTTTGGAGACTCCTATCCCCAGGAGCAGAGCTGGGATTGTGCCTTTTCTGTCTGCCCATTGTCCTGGGAAAAGAGCAGAGATAGCATTCAGGGCTAGTTGGAAATGGGAATTTCCACTCCCTGGAGGATTCTGACATTTAAAAAAATTTCCCAGAAGCTATTCTTCAGAATGGGTTGCCAGATGTTTGAAACCCCTTTCATGGAGGCATGAACACTCAGAAGATCCCAAAATCTCATGGGCTGCCAGGCTAACAGCCTAATCCTTGAGTGGGATTAGACCTGGTCCTTGCTCTCAGTGAATTTATCTTCAACAACTTCTGTTTTGTAATGCCTGACCGTAACAAGATGATGGAGAAAAATTCATATTTTGTCTTCACTTTGCTCTGGTTTAGTTACAACAGAATTGTGCATCCCTGAAGGTTTGTAGGTGTGTCTTCCCATCACACAAAACCCCCAGAGATGTTCAGGGCACATTTATTTGCAATTTGCTCATACTTCGTGGCACATCAGTTTCCACACCTGCACATGGTGCCAGTGGTGCTTCAGGGGTGTTTGACAGACAAACTGAAAGCCATTTTCTCAAAGTGAACAGCACTGCTTGTGATTAATGTTTCTTCATCAGGACTAATGTTTCTTCATCATGGTTTTCAAATATTCCCTAGTCAGTGACTCCGGGCCATGGGTGTTACCTTAATCCCAGCATAGAAACCTTTGCTGTCCTCAGGCAGTGACTGCTGCTCAGGAGTGCCCCTCCTAAAAGCTGTGACGGTGCAAAAGACCTGTAATAAATAAATAAACAGCATGTGCTAGAGCATTTCTTGAATAACATTTGTATAATTATGCATCCTCCTGTTGCTCAGAGTTTTTAAGCTTTCATTCTCCTGCTGAGATATATTTTGGGGATTTGGGCTTTGAGAATGTTTATGTATAAATTTTGAGATTTGGAAGAATTTTTGATGCATTTAATAAGCAAAGAAGTATGGCTTTTGTCTCAAGAATTAATAACACTTTATGCTTACAATGTGTTTTCTTCTGCAGTTTTTAAACACCTTGGTTTGTGATTTTGACTCCTTTTGCTAAGGAAGAATGATATTGTTCACAGATGTCACTGTCAGAATTCAGACATGTGCTCTTGGGATCTCAGACTCCAGCCTGTCCACTGGATCAAATATCTTCTCTCTGTACCATGTTTGAAAGCCTTTTATTTTAAAATGTAAATTTGTTTAACAGTCATCCAGTCTCAGAAACTTTGTCAGCAATAAGAGAGGCTTCTTTTTTCCCCCTTATTGTTTTATAAAAGATGATGCAGATGTGCCTACAGGGTTTATATTGTATTAAGAAAAAATAAGAAAATTCATCCAAATAAAAACTCCTCCAAACACAATGTACCAGGACACTTATGTTGTATTCCTAGCACAGCCACACAACTTTTATCTCTGCTGAGCCTGCACACCATCTGCCAACTAAATGTTTCATTGGTTTCAGAAAAACCAAATTGCAAAAATCATTTCTAGGATCGTAAGAGTAAAATACAGAAATTTTCCTTAAAGCAAATGACAATAGACTCTAAAACTGTAGTTCTGAATATTTTTTTTTAGTCTTCTTGGAAAAGGAATAACAGATTGTGACATATTAAATCAAATTCCAGATACTCAGATGACATATTTATATCTGCCTTTTTTAAGCCTCAAGTAACCCACAAGGAAGAACTGGACCAATCCAATTTATTTTCCATTATAACAAATGCTTTTGGATAGATTTTCCAGCATCACTCACTGGCCATGCTGATGCTTGTAGCTCTCACCTGCATGACCCTCGTGACTACTACCTGCAAAGCAGGTTCTACACCAGGATATTCCCAGATCCATGTGGTCATAACAGCCTGCAATATTCCTTTTAGCACCCTAAAAATCCCTCCTCATTACCATCAAGTCATGAGTTTCCTGCAAACTGAAGAATCCTCTTTCCTACCTCATTTGTGCACAGCAGAAATTCCCCACCTGCAATACAGGGTCTTTTGTAGGGCTGTGGGGAAAAACAAGTGTTTTCTGTGCTCTTCAAGTGGATTCTTTCCAGTTCAGCTCAGTCCCAGGCTTATGTGCCTTTTGGGATGTTTTTACCTTCACAATTTTTCTCACTCTCTTGCAGACAGCTCCAGACAGTTTGGCCCAGTGAAAATGGTGTCATTTTTTACATTAACAAGATGGAAGCCTTGAGGTCATACTGGGTGTACTGGGGGAAAAACAGACACAGATCTCACCTCACAGAGACACTTCACAGTTAAAATTCCTCAGATATTTCATAGTTATCCAGCTTGCCTCTGAAGGAGAGCAAGTTGTTGTCTCCTCAAGGTAATAAGCCCCTGTTATCATTAGATATTTATTATCTCAAATCCTTCCCTACAGGCTCGTGTTCAGTTTACAGACTTTTCAAAACAGTTCTTCAGCTGGGAAGGCAGACAGTGAGTGTTGATCACACTCCTGCAGCTTCTCCTGCTGCTGCCACTGTGAGAATCTGCAAAATCAGGATCTGGCAAGGCGGTGACAACAGAGAAAGGGTTCAGGTAATGCACATTCCCCTACCAAATTCAGATAATGCACATTCCCCTACCAAAACCAAAGAGCCCCGACCCCTTGCAGAGCTCACTGAGCAGATCACATGCACCTGCATTGCAGATGAGGGATTTGCTCTCACTGGGCTGTTTGCACTTTTGGTTTCAGTGTTTTTAACCAAAAAATGTTCACACTGAGGTTCCCCAATGAATGTTTGTGCCAGGGAGGGAGCTGCAGCTGCCAGGGACTGGCACAGGGATGCCCAGCACTGACAGAGGCATGGCCTGGGGATCTTCCCCAGAATGAGATCTGGGCAAATACCAGAACCCAGCCTCACTGTATTTCCTCTCATGTGTATTTTAGAGCTGTATCTTATTGATAAAGCACCAAACACTCAAATAAAAATTTACTCCTTAATGATACACAGAGACATCTGTGGACTATCAGTGCATCCCAGCTCAATCATCAGTGCTTTTGGAGGTCGGCACAAACTTTAAAAATTCAAAATGTACCAACAGCAATTACAATTTTCATTTTATTTCTGTCTTTTATATAATTCCCACCCTTGTTGAGTGCACACCTCACAATCAGCAGATATGTTCATCAGATACTGAGCTACAGGTTGACAGTCTGTCACATAATTATGATAGTCATCCCAAGGAGGAGAGTTTTTTTGCCTTCAGCTAAATACTAACTCTTTTTTTCGGCACTTCAGTAATCAACTTTTTCTTTCTCTTTTTCTCTTCCCCCCCTACAACCATCTCAGGATGCAGCCTTTTTAAAGCAAAGAGATAAAAGCACCACTGACAGCAGTATGCTGATGGCCGTGACAAGTTAGGAAGTATTTTTCCACAAACTCATTGGATCTGTTAAAAAAAAAAAAAAAGTCAAATTCTATTTTTTCATCATCTCTTTTAAAGGGTGCCCTTGGACAGGATGACTGCATTGCTTCTTAACATGGGATGCTTTGTTTTCCCTGTGTGCTGGAAAAATTCCCACAGTGCAGAAAGCTTCTTCTAGGCACAAAACTCTTACCAAGAAAGGCTCTTTTAGGTAAGAAATGTCTTCCTTCATGTATGTTGGAACAGATTCCTCCACTTCATGGGCTTAAACAGAATTGTAAAAATTTTGACATGAACCCCATGGGCAGCTTCTTTAGCTAAAAGCAGGAGTCAGTCATTAATTTGGTAAGTTCTGTGAAACAATTTAGGAGAATATTTTAATACTAGGGCCTGTCACCATCCCCAGAAAATTTCTCCTTAATAACTTGCGCATTAAAATGTGGGTATTTTCCCCTATAGATTTCAGAATTCAAGTTTCCTCCAAATAGTTGTTTCTACTTGTTTTGACAATAATAATTTCTTCAATTTCACCTTTCCCCCTAATTAAATCTGAATGCAGTGTGGAGAGCCCAGGCTGGGGCATGGATGGGGAAGTTTGCCAGCAGATCCAGCTTTGCCATGGGTCCTCTCCATCAGCATCACCCCCTGTGCCCATACAAGGGTTCAGTTAAAAGGCAGCTGTGGGGAGCTCCATAAGGAAGCTTTTAGGGTGCCCTCCTGCTAGCCATGCCCTCAGCAGGGCAATCTGGGTGCTGCTGGAAGGTGCAGGTGCCAGTCTGAGGGTGATGATCACCCCTGGGCTTGGGTCACCCTGATGTAGGTGTGGGTCACCCTGCTGTAGGTTTGGGTCACCCTGCCATAGGTTTAGGTCACCCTGCTGTAGGTTTGGGTCACCCTGCTGTAGGTGTATCCAGCCTGGGGCTGCAGGGCTGAGACACAGGTGACATTCCTGCAGTGAAGGGAACCACCAGGCCAGGTGAAAGGTGTCTCCTGATGGCTGTGGGGCACTGCAGCTGCCATTGCCTCTTCCATTAAACACTAATGGGCTGGGGCTAGAAAAACCTGGAGTCACCACTCTTACAGCCTTGATGAAAAGAGCAAAGGATGAGGAGAACTGAGGGATGACATTTCTAGGGAAGCTGGAAGAAAAGAAAAATAGTTCTCATTAGCTTGAGAAAATGATCTGGCTGTAGGTATTTACAGACAGGGGCAGGAACAAAGTCTCTGGGAAGGCTTTCCAGAAGGGTTAGCAGGAAGGGGAAAGTAGGGAGAATCTGTCTTTGATTTAATTAATGAACTAGACCTTGCAGCTTTAGAACACAAATCACTCCCTGTGAGGGCTGTTGGCTGTGGCGAGGGGGGAGCAGGTGCAGCTGTGTGACCTGGCACTGCGGGCAGTCCAGCTCTGCTCACTCTGCTGCTGGCTGTGCAGGAAGGAGGCAGCTCTTCCCAGCTGTCACACGGCCAGGCAGGGTGTGGAAGCTGCCTCTGGGTCATCATTCTGCTAAGGAAGGAAATTTTCCCAGGGTAATAGTAAGGTGTTTTATCATCTGCAGAGTTTTGCTCATCAACTCTCTGACCCTTTCTGCTTTAAAAATCTCTGTTCAAGTTCACTTAGAGTTCTGTTTCTGCAGGGATGCTTCTCATTTTCTACCTGAAGGTTGAGGGAGAAATTGTAAACTCGGCTGTGACCTACAAACAGGCAGGTCTTCCTATTCCTGTTGTTGATTTTGACAAATCCAGTGGCTGGGAGGGGATTAGTACTTAAGTAGGGGAAATGCCACTTTGTCACTTTGGAGTCCAGATGCTGGTGCAACCCTCTGAACTGGGCAGTGACCGAGTCTGAGCCAGTGAGAGCTGAGCCAAGGGCACAAAGTGACCCCAAAGGGGAGATGCTGAGAGCCAGTGCTGCCTGGGGGTCTGTAGGATGAAACCTTGCTATATCTGGGAGAGGAGAAGGGGCAAACCCTCAAGACTGCCTCCTAAGTGCTTGAGTATTTCCACAGGTACAGACTTCACATGATTTAACATTTATGAGCCCATATGCCCAGGATTTTTGTCTAAGTGCAATAAATGTAGTGAATCCATCATCTGGAATGAGCTGCTTCTCTCCCCTGGGCTGAACTGGGACATGTCTTAGAAGTGCTGGCAACAAGACAAAATCCTGTTTCCTTGAGACATGAAGTGTAAGGGCTCTGCAAGGTCTGGCTTTCTTCAGCACCAAGAACAACGGGACTGTAAGATCTCTTGCCTCCTCACTGGAGGTATTTTAGGCCAGCTGGGATGGGGTATGGAGCACCCTGGCCCAGCAGAAGGTGTCCCTGCCCTTGGAGGGGGGTTGGAACTGGATGATCTTTGGGCTCTCTTCCAATCCAAACCACTCTATGAAATTTCACACTTTTTCCCTTGTGAGGGAAAAATTGTTATTTTATATATGAGGCAATAATTTGCTATCTTTTTGGCTTTGACATAATCTCCTTTTGTTGCAGAGTGCCATGCAAAGCAGCCACTTCTCTCACAGAGCTCAGAAAGGCTGGTTTTACTTAAACATTCTTATTTTACAGCGAGAACCATGGTTTATGTAGGGTGACAATTGCTCCTCACCATGTGAACTTTTGGATTGCTGTGCTGAGCAAAATCTACACAGTTTTCTTCTAAACACCTTTCTTTCTTAGCATAACTCATTACTCACAGTGTGCTGCTATAATTTATAGATGGCTGTGCCTCGAGGAATGAAATGACCTCTGTCACTATCACATAAATAAGGCTTAGGAATGCCAGGATTTTCATATCAGATGGAGTAGGCTTCTTTCAGAGCTTATAGAGAAATAGTGGCATGTTATAGATTTATTTAAGACTGCAATAGCTACATGAACATTATGCTTCCAGCATTACTGTCTGAAATAACAAAATTGGAACCTAAAGATGGGGGAAGAAAGGACACATGATGGCTATTAAAAATAACTGGCTGTTTAGTCAATACAAGTTCAGGAATGTTGGCTGGTAAATCTCAACTCTTCTCTAAGGTTTGACTGCGTATTAAAATATATCAATAGCTATTCCATTATGTGACTGACCTATTACCTGGAGACATTTTTACAAAGAATAGCATTGACATCAACCACCCAAAAAATGATGTAAAACAAAATTGTCTTGCCTGACTGTGGCTTTTTTTTTGTCAAGAAAGGAACAGAGAAGATGCTGATTTCAGGCCATGAATGTGTGGAACCAAATGCAGGTTATTGTGCAGGTAGAGATAATGAGTTTAAAAAGTTCAAAAAAGGCAAGTAGTTTTCAAAATGCTGCAAATTCTCTGTCCTGGGGGACAAATTCTGCCTTGAATGCCCCTCCTGCACCCTGGCAGTGATGCTTGGGGATGCTGCCATTGGGCTCTGCATGGAGAAGGGGAAAAGTACTGGAAAGTCCTCTTGATTTATTGTCTCCTCTCTCATACAGCTTTTATCAGTGTGAATCTGGCCTCCCTCTGCTGCTGCCTGAGAGAGTATTCTTCCATCTGCATCTTCCTTGGGCAGGTTACCCATTTTCTCTGTGTGGCAGAGTTTGGTGCCAGGGTTTGATTCCCCTTTCAGTGGCATCAACTTTCCTCTAGGGTAGCCCTACAAATACTAAACTTCTTCAGATTTACACCACGGGAGGTGAGAGTCTTCTCCCTTTTGACTCCTGTTAGACACC
This sequence comes from Lonchura striata, assembly GCF_050655825.1. NCBI lineage: Eukaryota > Metazoa > Chordata > Aves > Passeriformes > Estrildidae > Lonchura > Lonchura striata. The sequence goes on along the minus strand of NC_140709.1, from coordinate 5,558,550 downwards.
CAGCCTGGGATGGCAAACAGTGAGATGGTTTTTTAAACTTTTTATTTTGTAAAACTGAATTCTCAGCTGCAGCTTTATTGCTTGGTTTTCACCTGTGATGATTTATGGATAATTACAATTAGTCTAATAGGACATGAAGACCTTTAAAGAAGTCTAACAAGGAAGGAAATATTTTAATCTCACTAAAACCACTAAATTAAACACAGTTTCAGCAGAGGACAAAGAAGGGCTTACTGGAAACTTAATACAATAAAATAGTCTTATAAAGATTTGGCAGTGCTACTTGTTAACAGAACCATATTTTCTCTGAATATCTCAGGACTGTTAAAACAAGATTTGAAGTGATTGCAAGTGAAATAATTTGGAGGAGAATATCTCTTCATAGCACAAACTTATCTTAAACTGGCAGAATTATCTGCCTCGTAACATGTGAGGGCATCATCAGTCAGATTCTGAACTGGGCTAAAGAAATCATTATCTCAGTCAGCATTTCTCAGGCCACATCTGGAAAATCATGGGCAGGCTGGAGAGGGTGCAGAGAAGAGCCACAAAGATGAGCCAAGGCCTGGGAAGCTGCCATGTGATGAAAGGTTGAGAGAACTGGGTTCATCCAGCCTTGATAAAAAGAGGCTTAGGGGAAACCTCATCACCATGTTCAGCTTTTAAAGAGTGGATACAAAGAAGATGGAGGGTCCCTTTTTACAAGTAGTAACATGGAAAAGATGAGAAAAAATTCAGATTCAACAAAAAAATATTTTTTTTCACACTGAGAACAGTTATACATTGGAATAATCTCAGCAGTTGTGGATTTCCCAACATCAGACACTTCAGGTTCAGCAGGAAAGGGCACTGGGCTGTCTTGTCTAAACTATGCTTTTGCCAAGAAAATGTAAACCAGATGAACATTAAACCCTCTGTTTGGGCTGGTATTTTATGATTCCATGATTTCAAAAAAGAGGTGCAAAATGTGAAGACTATTTCCAACCTACTTTTAACACCAGGACATTATCCCTATTTATTCTGTTTGCTGTAGCATCACTAATGTCTCTCTGCCCATAAAAGTTATGAACATAATTTAAATTTAAAAGTCTTGTTTCTGTACTGTAAAAGGCCATGAATTCATACACCAGTCAATTTTTTTCACATCTGTATTGTTTTCTGTTTTGTTGTTGTTGTTGAGATCAGATCATTGTTGCTGTGTAAGCCATCAAATATACTTCTTAAAGATTGTTTTGTAATGAACTCTATCTTTCAGTATGCTATTGAACCAGGAGTTTGGAATCAGAGAGGCAGAACAATGTGGAAAAAACCCCATAAAATGAATCTCCCTCTATTTTAAAATGTATAATATTTTATTTTTCCTGTGAAAAGATGTTATTGTGTCTCTGGTCCGTGGATATAAAAATTACTGAGTGCACACAGCTGAGCCTGCCTCTGCCGCAAGATACAAAAAGTACTGAGCAAAAATTGGCTCAGGCACATGTACCTACCACTTATACAAACCTCACAGCATTCAGGGTGTAATGTAACTGCAAATATTCAATTTGCCTTTAGAATGTGGTAAAATACCTTCCAAGTACTCACTGCAATTCAAAGGAGTGTTACAGGTCCTGAACCTGGTTAACGTTATTAAATAATCTTGCTGTGGAACGGTTTCAGATCTCTTTTGGGCAGTAGCTGTAAGCATGAGGAGCGAGGAGCAGCACGAATAAAAACACAACAAAGGTTTAGGAGGTGTGGGAACTCAAAATGTCTCTCAGACATTTTTAGAGGTTCCAGGCCTTGGTCAGAGGCATTCTAGACCCCGGCAGGCAGCTGGAAACAGCTGTGATTTTGAGTTTGAACCATGGAATGAATTACCAACTTTGAAGGTGGAACAAGCAGTCACAAAGGGTTAGATAGTATAGTAAATGTAGCTACAAAGTAGAGGGGAATTTTTTTTGGTATTGTACAGGGGGGTTTTAGCACATGTACAGGGGGGTTTTTACTTTGTACATGGGGGTCAGAAGTTCTAAGATGGAGGAAAGTGGGCTGATCCTGTTCTTCCTCCTTCTTTTTCCTTGCCTCCATGTTCTTGGTGATGTTGGCACTCACAGATTGGTTTAGAGTAGAAAAGCACTTGGTAATATAGGTAGTAGGTATTGGGGAATAGTTGTAAACATGTTATATGTAATATATCTTATAAAATATAGCAGCAGCCCTGGGTGGGGGGAGAGGAGAAGAAGACACTGGGCAGTGAGGGTGTCAGGAGTGTGTGTGTCTCTGCCTGGGCCGCTGATCAAACAGCCGCAGCCTGAGAACATAATCTGTTAAATAACTAGCAATAAATTGTCTTGAGACCGAACAAGAGACTGCGGAGTTTTTCTTTGGGAGCACGGGTCGGAGGAGAGACTTTACCACCACTCGAGACCCCAAACCAAACCCGGGGTTCTCACAAGGAGGAAGCTTTGATCGCCTGTGGGTGTGTGACCTGCTGGAGGCGGGTGGCGTTACCGTGTCTCCCAGGCGGAGATTGGCGCCGTCCATCTCCACGTAGGAGAACGACTGCAGGGTTGTCTCCTGGTGGATCTGCTCCCTCTTGCCAGGGCTGGAGAGGCGAGACCAGAGCACCCTGAACTGGGCTGGGACCTCGGGAGCAGCGGGGCTGTAGCTGCACTTGAGGTGGACTCGGCCCTGCACGAGCTCGGGAGCGATCACCGGTTGCAAAGCCAGGCTCGTGGACTTGTCTGGGAAGGGAAAACCAAAGAGGGATGTAGCATAAAATGTTATTGGATGTTATGGTTGTTCACCTAACAAGAAGATGTCAATGTAATTAAACACGGGAGAAGCACTACATTTTATCTTCCTGTGACTTAATCAGTAACCATGCAAGCAAGAAGGTGTGTTTCATAAGAAATGCAAAAATTGCTAATTGTGTCCTGACTACCTATTGCAGTTATGCCATCTGACCTGCTGGTTTTGAATGTGTTTTAATTTTTTTTTTAATTTTGCAGTGAGAGAAAAACTATTGAAATGAAACACTCAGATTAATACAAATTAATTACTCTGGCAAAGGTCCTCAGCTTTGCATTTCCCTGGAGCACAGCCTTTTGATCCAAGTTTTGCAATAAGCACAGGAGAGATATGACAAGTCACTATGTGGCAGAGGTAAACTGACTCCCAGCCTCTATTGCCTTACTGTGAGCATCCTTTCCAAGCTGTTTTAGGATGCATCTAGGCTAGGTCTGCTCAATATAGTCTCCCTCTGCCCAGAATAATGCCATTGCTCTAAAAATACAGCTTGCTTTCTGCAGGCTTCAAGTAATGAAGTCTGAAACCTTTCTTCCTGTTAAACTCCCCTAGAAAGTAGAAACAAAGAGAGGTATAATAGTGTAAGGGGATGTTTTTCATCTCTAGAGACCTAGATTCAACCAAAATATCAAGCTGGTTCAGATGCTTTGAAAGGATAAATTAAGTAACTTTTTCGGACAAGTGTAGAAAATATAATATGTGGGAACCCAAGAGAATAAAATATGAAGCTGTTCCAGCAGCACAGAAAACCAATGTGTTAACATCTGTCCAGGGCAAACAGCAAGAGGTAAGAAACAAGTTACTTAAAAGATGAATATAAACCTGTTGTTTATACCCTTTTGTATTTCATTTCTTAGAGAAGCTGCCTCAAACCGTGCCTCACATCATGACTGTGTGCAGGAAATTATCCCAGAAGGACAAAGTTAGGTGATCAGCTCTGGGGAGGATGTGAGTGGAATTTCAAGCACCAACACTGCTTTTCCCAGCTGTATCCTTTCTGCCAAGTTATGGAGTTTTAAATTCAGTTTGTTTTGCAGCTCAGAAGTGCTGATTGCTGTCCTGCTCCTGAACCTCCAGCAGAAGGGGTTGGGGAATTGACCCTGACACAAAGCCATGGCAGCTGGACCCAGCTGAGCCTCCTGTGGTGCAACATTTACAGCTGAATTTAAGGCAGTGAGGTAAAAATCCCCAGTAAAAAAACTCCAGGTTTGAGCTTTTTTCTCATCCAATGCATAAGACTGCAAAAACATCCTAAAGGGAAGAAATTAAATACTCTGAAGGACTGGACCTCACTGAAAATGAGACTGGGAAGGGATAAGCATTCTTTTCTTAGAAATGCAGTCAGCTTTACATCACTGAACAGGTATGAATCATTAAATAGGACAAAATTATTCACCCAAAATGTATTGGGAAAAAATTCTTTGAACAAAAGTAGTTGAAATCTTATAGTTTGTAAAAAAGCTAAGCTCAAACTGAAAAATGACTATTCAGTTAAAAAGTAATTTTTGCGTAAAAATCGGTTTCATTTATTTTAATGGATTTTTTTTTATTTCAAATAGTGAATTAATGTCATGTTCTTTGAGCCTTTCTTCCTTCTTATTCAAGTAGGAATGTTAAAATATTGATAAAGATAAGAAAATAGTTATCTTTCTCTTTAAAATTTATTTAAGCTTGGATTTTGCCCAATTGAAAAGTTGATAATCCGACTTTCTCAGTGTCATGTTTCTGTCCAAAATCACTAAACGGAAAGAATAAAGGTAATTTTTTCATTTGGAGAAAGAAGCATGTTTTCTGATGAAATCTATATGCACCTGGCCATGCTCCAGAGTTCAGGAGGTTTAACTGAATGAGCAATTGCTTTCTGCTTTCCCTTTGTTTCCTAGCTACCGAACAGGGGTTACATCTCTCGTAGTCGGCTGAAAATTCTTTCTGACGAGAACAATTATATAAATGTCATGAAAAAGATGTTATCAATTTGGTTTGTTTGTTTTTTTTTTTATCTCCTTGCAGAGTTTTAGAATTACCTTTTTTGATGGGGGATACTGCATTATTAAAGATAAGGAGAGTCCTTAGAGACAGTCTCCTGGAACAGCGCCTGAGATGCCCCTGCTCACTCGCTTTGCAACTTCAAGCCAAAGTGGAGCCAAAGACAGTGGGAAAGGTTACACGTGAGCTGTAACCAAGCAAAGAACGCTCCAGCAATACACACCAGATTACATTTTGCACTGGTAATAGGAGCTATTCTTCAGGAACACCTCGGACTGCCACTGATTTATTTCCTACACGCTCCGCGCCCTAGCGGGAGTGATGCTTGACTCGCAAGGTCGCCGAGATGTACACAGCAACACCGGGGCCTTTGAACACCCAGCCTGAGAGGCACAAGAAACCTTATTGAGAAATACTTTACTGGTCCTCACCTTCTGCACAGTAGCCCATGCATCCTGGGGTGGGCTGCAGGAGATACACAAAGAAAGTGCCGCAGTTCCTGACGGCGATGGGGATGCGGAACAGGCAGCAGTCCCTGGTGCCCCCAAAAACCTGCCAGGTGGCACAGCCCGTCAGCCTCTTGATCTCCCCAGGAGCTGGCAGGGATTCAGACTTCAGGGACAGCCACACCGGAGCTTGTGTCCCGCATTTGTTCATCTGAGGGTGCACAAAAAAGGAGCCGTTTAGAGCAAGAAGCCGTTTACAGATTCCTTTCAGGAAAGGGAAGGGGATCTTGGAATCAGAGAAAAAAGTCTAACAAACACTCAGGAAAGAAGCATTTGATATGATCAAATTGATATCATTTGATATGATCAAATAAAATATAATTGAAAAAAAAACCCCAGAAAATTTGGAAATGGAGTGACTACAACCAAAAGGACTGAGATGAAATGAGGGGTAAATGACCAAATGAGTGCAAATGACCAAAATTTGCCAAAACTGTGCCAATTAAAATCCTGAAATCATAGAAGAAAATGAAACAGAGAGGCAGGAGAAGAATTTGAAGAAATGAAGCATTTAAAAAAAGAAAAAGGAAAAAATTCTGGTACCAAGTGAAAATAATAAAAGTGAATGGGATGACAGGAATTGCAGGGAAATGGAATGAAGCTTGCCCAAATAATCCTCACTGAAGTGTTGAAATCAGAGAACAAAATCCAACAAATGCTCTGGAAAGGAGATACAATCAAAAACAATGCAATTGAAAAAACCCAGAAAATTTAAAAATGGAGTGACTACAACCAAAAGGACTGAGATTAAATAAGGGGCAGTGCAAATGACCAAAACTTGCCAAAATTACTCCAAGTAAAATCCTGAAATCAGAGAAGAAAGGTAAACAAAGAGAAAGGAGAAGAACCTAAAGAAATGCTAAACAAGAAAAGGAAAAATTCCGGTACCAAGTGAAAATAATAGTGACTGGGATCACAAACAGTGCAGGGAAATGGACTGAGGCTTGCCCAAATAATCCTCATTGAAATCACAAGATTTCATTCCCTTTCCTGAAAGTGGAGATTACTAAAACCCAAGAGCCTGTGTGTGGTGAACCTGGAGGGTCAGTGAAAAAGCTGTATAGGTGGGGATAAAAATGTCTTGCTCAGTTTTGAGAGGTGGCTTTACACAGATAAAATGCTTAAAGGACACAATAACAGGATTCCAAAGTATTTTCCTCTTGTTTTGGTTGGTTTGTATGAAGAAGATGAAAGCATGAAAGCAGGCTAGATCCCCTGTCTCCAAAGCAGCTGCCCTGCTCCTGACAGCTCCTGCCCTTCCAGCAGACACTGGACATGTTTGTGGGGCTGTACCTCTCCCTCACCCTTGAGCAGAGACATATATGAAGGATGGACAAAACATATGTCGAGGATATGCATGACTTAACTTTCTAAATTTTTTTTTAATTTTATTTTTGCTTTCAGGCTTTTATCTATTAACAAATTCCATGAATACAGAAAATCCCAAAGCAGAAGGCATTGGTCTTAAATGGTTTAAATGACAGCATGTTGAGTCATGGCCAGGGGAGACTGATTTCCATTTCCCAACGTAGGGATGTGTGTTCAGGACTCTCAGATCTGATCTGCCCTCTGTACCTGTCAGGTTCTCTCCCCTGACTAAAGGAACATGGTTCTCCAAAGATGTCTTTAATCTAAGCACCTCAGTGAGGAGATTAGGTGTAATCAGGGTCTTATTAAATATACAAAGCCAATTACAATGACTCATTTTTCTGCACCATTACCTAGCATTTGCCAATATGCAAAGCACAGGGATATTTGAGCTAAAGTTTGGAAATTATTACCGAATACTGACAATAATTTGCTCTCAGATATCAGTCATATTCAGCAGAGTGTGACTGCTGCTGTCACTTTGAATTTCTTCAGCCAGTGACAGTGAACCATCTCTACTAGTCCAGCTCAGGGAACGTGATTCCTCCCAGTGTGAGTGTTTGGCTATAAATCACATGGGGGGGAAAAAAGAAACCAAAACAAAACCCATCATTTTTTCCCAATGGCTAGGTTTGCTGCTTCACTTTCAAGATCGAAAGTTATTTGTGCCAGCAGGGGAAGCGGTGAAAGTCAAAGGATAAATTTATTAAGTCATGCACCAGTGCCCTCCTGCAGTTTGAGTTGTACCTGGGAGCTATTCAAGCCAGGAAGCAGGGGCAGGGGAGAAGGGGTGCACACCCAGGAAAGCAAGGGTAGCTGAAAAACAATCAACAACGTGGCACGACACAATATGATTTCCATTTGGAGCTAGTTATTGTCAAGCTTCTGAAAACAAGGATTCCAGAGAGACACCACCGAAATTGTCCAAGGTTGTTGGGTTTTTTTCCCCTCCTGAAAAGTGGCAGCAGCTGAGCAGAGAGGCTGACCCTGCCTTCCCTCTTTGGTGTCCTGGTGGTCTTGCAGGTGGCACTGGAGCCACACAATGCAGCAGCTCTCTGGGGAGGAGCAGCCTTCCAGCACTGTGCAAGCAAAAGAGAAGGGCCAACATAAAAATTCTTCTAGGTGGAATTTTAGACCAATCCATTCCTTTGCTTTCTTTAAAAGCCATGCTGGGTGTAAGTTTAGAGTTTTTTTTTTCTGTTTGTTTATTTACAGCTTTAAGGGACATGGGTGTTTTCTGTGCTGGTAAAAATACAGATGATGGGAATATTGCATCCTGGTGAACTTCTGACCTAGAGTGCAAGGAGTGGTGTGCAGAAGCATGCTTCCAAAGCATGCTCTTGAGCATACACTTGTAATGACCTGGGAGGGTGGAAAGAGCAACACCCAGAGAAGCAGCATGGGAGAAGAGAGAAGGATGGAAACTGAAGCTCTGTGGTCTCTGCTTCATACTCATCTGGATGTGATGCCTGCAGCCTGAATGTCCTTTTACACGAGGAAACCACAAACTTCAGTGCCTCTGCATGTGTGAGTAAAGATTGCTGGAACATTCTTTCTGAAATTGCAGTAAAATGCAGGTATTAGTGAGTTCACCTTGGAGGTATTTGGACCCACACAAGCCAGAAGAATTAGTTATGGAGAGCAAGCAGCAGGGATGAGTGAGCTCTGGGTTTCAATGGATGTGTGCAAACTCAGAGAGTCTTGTAGGAAATGGCTTGGTGAGGAGGCACAGCACAACCTACCTATCCCAACTGAAAAAATACTCTTACAAGTCTCTGTAAAAGAACTTCTGTTGCTTAAAATGACTTATAGCATCCATCTGGTGCTGCCTTTACCAATGTAACTGGTGCCAACACGTCAGCCCAGTCACTGGGCTGCCTCTGGCCAGGCACACACAGTGCCTCAGTTTCTCTGGCTGCTTGACCTTGGGCAAATAACAAATCACTGACTCTGTGTACCTCACTTTCTTATCTCTCAAGCAGAGGTGGAGGTGGCTGGGATGGCAGTAGCCTTGGGTGCCTTGCAGCAGTGCTGGGAAGATAATTCATTAATGAGATACCCATCTCTCTGCTGTGCTGGTAGCCACGTAGACAAATAGATGTGAAAGCATTTTGGCTGTGAAAAAAGGCAGAAAGTGATCCATACATAAAAACGGGCCTGTATCTCTTGTTAACACAGAGGAAAAACTGAAATGCTGGAATAAGAGGATGGTGATTTCCCCCCTCTGTTTTTATCCTCACCAGAAGTCCGTGAGCCATTTCAGTGCTGGAGAAAGTGTGGATTGGCATCACTGACATCAGAGTGCAGCTTTCTGATAAACCCTCACAGGGACCTCCTGCATTTGCCCTGGCCAATCTTGCACTGAAACCACTTGAGTGAGGCAGTTTGTTATGTAACATGCACAAATTACAAGCAATGATCAACCCTTACAAGGGAAAAAGATCAGACTGTGAGACAGCAAGTCATTGCAACGAACTGTAATACAGAATTACGGGCTAGCCAAGGAAGAATTTTGGTATAAATCAAATATTTCTGTTTTCCTGGCAGCTCTATGACACACATGAATTTATTTTCTGTTATGAGCTCCATGTGGTCCTTCTGAGTCAGGCAAGTTGCCACACACTAGCCAAAAGGATTTGCTGCATGAAGCCTCTGTGAATTAGAGGACAGACATGGGAAGGCAAGGAAAATGTATATTCATGTGTTCAACCAGAAGTAGAGATAAGAACAACAACAACAAAAAAATACAACAACAACAACAACAACAACAACAAAAACCAAACAAAACCCCAAACAAAACAAAAAAGCAAAGAAACTTAGAAGAACAATCTAGGAGAAAAGGCTTCAGAGAGCCAAAATTTTCAAGCCCCCACTGTGGCATGATTTGCATTGAATTTTGTAGCTGTCATTTGGGAGAGTAACCAGAAAACTGAATTCAGAAGTAGCAAATGATTGGCATTTAAAACAGAGCATTTACCTGCAATGCCTGCAGTCACTGCTGCTCTAAGGGTATTGGAGAGATGTGGGAGCCTCACACCCCACTCAGCAGCATTTCCAAAAGGAAGGAGGAATTACACAGCTGCCTCTACAGGAGAGCAAACTCCACAGGTTCAGGCATCCAGTGGCACAGCTTGCACAAAGGAGAACTTCTCCAGCACAGGAGGGACACTTCAGGCTGTTGGCAGACTTCTTTAGTATCTTTCCTTACTTTATCCAGTCATAATTAAGTGGTGGTTTTAATCTTCAAAGCATTTTATAAACCTTACCCAATTAATCTTTGTAACACCTCTACATGGCAGGTAAATCTTCATTAAGTATTTTTGATTCCTGATTAGGCACCAGATAATAATTTAAATAATCCAATTTAGAAAACCTAAAGAACAAAAAGAAAAGTTTTCTCCCTTTGCCAAAACAAGAGAACAAGCCATTATTGTTGAATCCAATGATGTCTCCTTCCATTTGCTTGGGGTTTGGAGTATCAACCAGTTTGATTGATTGGAAACTGTGGTTCTTCATAATTGCACAAAGAAATCAAGCTCGATTGTTCCTGTCACTTGGGTGTTGCTGAAATTATGCTGTTAAAAATAAGTAGCACCATATGTGAGGAATGCATTGTTTTAGTTGGATGGAGATGGAAGGCTTTTTGGTGTGCTGCTGGTTGGCAGTTAAAGAATTATGATTTTGCATCTGTTATCCACTCAAAACTTTACTTTAGCTTTTTTTTATTATTATTATTTCTTTGTAGTTAGTTAAAGTAAATAAGTTTGGGGTTTTTCTTATTTCAGTCTGTGGCCAAACTCCACAGAAATCAGTTTACGTCAGGAATATCTGTAGTAGCAATTAAACTGGTGCTTGTCTTGTTTTTCTTTTAAGCACATGCCTCTGAACAATAAAGGCTATAATTGTAATTTCTACAGAAGGGTTTTTGCATGTCTGAAAAACAAGCAAGAAAAACAAAGGCTCTTCATACCTAGCATTATGATTTGGAATATTCATGTAAGTGTTCAAGAAAGAATTACAGATTAAATAATACCTTGAAAGTGTAATTTGCTTTTAAATTCATAGAACAATTGCAAATCAAAGTGGGGCTGGATTCAGAGCAAATAATAATTGAAACAAAATAATAAATTAATGGCATGCAGCTGAGGTGCTGTGTTTTGATTCTGAGTATAAAATGTTCTAGAAGAGGTTAAAGAGGAGGGAATGAAAATAAGTATGGAAAAATAAATCTGCTCCTCTAGGGACTAACATATTAAGCATCATGAGCAGGTTAGATTTGACACGCTTTAACATGACCTTGTTTTATACACCAAAGATTAGCATTTAAACCTGTGTTTGATCCTAGTAGACATGCAAAAAAGTAAACCTACATTGCTAAAAATGAAACTATTGAGAGAATACCAACTCTTACTACGTAACACATCCTCCATTTACACAAGCATATTTACAATTGTACGTGAATTTGCAGCATGTTCAGATTTGGAGAGGGTTTTGCTCATTTAGAGGATGAAATTTCTGAAGAAAGATATAGGAAGTTATCTTGATACCCCATCACAGGCAGGTATTACTGGACATTTCCCGGAGTCTCATATCCATAAGTAACCTGTAGAAAATCTTGCTACAGAATTGTGTGTGCCAAAAAATTACAATTATGGGGCTGGATAATGGTAGAGAAATTAATTTAAATCACAGAATCTGTGAGGCTGGAAGGGTCCCACAAGGGTCATCAAGTCCAAGTCTTAGCCCTGCACAGGAGAACACCAAGAGTCACATCAAGTGCCTGAGAGCTTTGTTCAAACACTTCTGAGCTCTGTCAAGATCTGTGGATCACCTCTTCCTTGCAGTTTTTGGAGCTGTGACCACTTCCCTGGTGAGCCTGTTCAGTGCCCAACCACCTCTGGGGAAAGAACCTTTTCCTAATATACAACCTAAACGTCACCTGACATAATTTCCCATTCCCTCAGGTCCTGTCACTGTCACCACAAAGAAGAGATCAGTGCCTGCCCCTCCTCTTGCCCTCAAAAAAAAATTGAACAACCCGTGTCTGAGCCCAGAAGTCTCTGAACCAGGGGTTGCTGGAGATTGTTAATGTGCAAAAGTGAAATTATTCCCCTTTCCTACCATTCCTTCCAGAAAAAGACATGCTGGTGAGGACAAGCACCTGGGACCAGTGGAACTTCTCCACAGGAAGAAGAGAATTTTCAGCCCATTTCTGGTTTGCTGTGAGTGTGGTGTGGCATTTAAATTTGCATTACAGGCAGTAGAGTGCACTGCTCTGCTGTAATCCGTAGGTTGATCTTTTATCTGACTGTGGAGCAGATCTTCAATAACATTAGTGTGTGATGTTCCCTCACATTTCTTTTTAGTGTTTGTGCCTCCCATGAGGCTTGCCCCTATTTACATGTATGCAGGTGTATGCATATACCCTGTATTATTTTAATTCAGAAGTTGGAATTTCTGTAATTGATGTATGTTTTCCCATATTGGCTGTTAAGTACTTCTCTGTATTTTCAATAGATTTTCTGTTGAGCTTTAATTTTTCCATCTTTTGTTCTTCCTCTGAAGGTCTGACATGTCTTTGCATTTTTTCTTGCTTCTTAATATACTGCCTTAATCTTAGTATAATATAAGCTTCACTATACTTTTTTCATTCCCTGTTTTTGCCCTTCACAGAAAAGCAGTTCTTAAGAACAAACCTTGATCTGTGCAGCAACCCTCAACACCTGAGGATTCAAAATTTGCAAATTTTTATTGGACTTCTACTACAATATATTTTTGGATAGGGAAGTGGTTGTGGCCAGGATTGCATGTTCAGGATCTGGTAATTGCTGTGCCTCCTATGGGAGCAGGAGGAGAAAGGCAAGGAAGAAATGGAGGGAGGAAGGTCAGGATCATTTGTTACCTGCCCTGAGAAATTCAGCAGGCAAAGCCTAAATTGGAAAGCTCTTTCAATCAAAAACATTTTGCCACTGGAGGAATAAGTTTATGGACAGCAGTTGGATTCAAGGGATGGCAATTTCAGGAATGCAATTAATATTTTCACTTTCTCTGACATAAAAGCTTTTGGGTTTTTCTTCTGTCTTTTTTTTCTGCTTTGTAGCTTGTGTGGTTTTCTTCTGTCTTTTCTCCCTTTTCCCCCCACTTTTTTATTAAATGAGTGGATGCTCGTTTTTCATTGGAAAGTTTGCTGTGCCCCTGAGCTGTGGCACGGCTGCATTTTGGGGCTCCCACAGCCCCCGTGTGTGACCTGCTTCTCCTCCCTGTTGAATCCAACACTCCCTGTGGTTATGAAGCAGCATGCAGACAGGGAGATATTTTTATTGTGGAGGTTTATTTCATGGCAGGGTTCAGAACACGGGCACTGAGAGGCTGTCTGGAGGATCAGGCTGTGGGAGCTCCCCTCCCTCGTGTCCCCCAGCAGGTGCCATTTGTCCTCCCACACTTCTCCCCTGCTCCAAATCTCCATTCTGGCTTAAATCCCTCCTGAGCTCAGCTGGGTGACAGGAATCCTTACCTACCAGCACTCTGAATTAAGAAGTTAATCTCATCCATTGATAAGCAGCTAATTGTATCTGGCCAGTATCAACACTGGGTATATATTTTACAAGGTGCTGGCGTAATGTACTTTTTAATTCTGCGGCTGTATTGTCAGGCTTTATTTGGTCTTTTTTTTCTCTTCTATCTGTTCAGGGTTTTGTCTTTGACTTTTTTAATTAAAATCAGCTCGCTCCAGCCAGACTGGAATGTCCAATAATAACTGCTTATTAAGGAGTGGAAGCTGCACAGTTATTAATTTAAATTATTTTGTTCCAGAGGTTTTGCTGAAATTAAATGGAAAACCAAATCAAACAATGATTTAATTAAGTGGAAGAGATAGAATGTAGAGGCAGATTTAGAAGGTGAAGATCTAAAGGAAGCGTATTCTTTCAGTTTTGACATCTAACAGATGTAATCCTTCATCAGCATGGCAAAGCAGAGATTTACTGTCATTCAGAGGATAATGAAGAAACCAATGGCAAGAATTATGTTACAAGATAAGAAACTAAACTAATGAATATAGCTTCACAAACCTGAATGAAAAACTCCAGAGAAGAGATTAAAAGAAACAAAGCATGCATTGTTAGAAAGCAGTCTCATACAGCTGAGCATTGCTACACACTCAGAATTCCTGAAATATAATGAAAAATTAAATAATATTATAGAATATATATGTATACTTACAGAGCAACCTGGAAAACTTCATAGTGTGTTGAGATATTTAAGGATGCCATGAAATGAATCTTTCAATAATAATCCCACCAATTTATTAATGTCAATTAAATTTATAGTTTATGTATGGAAAGTATTAAAAATTCTACATAAATAACAACTATCTCTTAGCATTCACTACATGTTAAATTTTTAAGATAAACTTCAGTTGTGATGAGTTCACAGGTCCCCTTTGAATGGATATAAAATGTTCTTGCTAATTTTGAGAGGGTTCTCCAGCTAGAGTAGAATCACCCCAGACCAAACACCCTGGCACTCTAGGTTGAATATTTCGTCTTTTAAGTGTTTTATGGTAATTAGTTTATACTTTTCTGAATAATTTTGTTTATGTTTGAAATTATGCTAACCTCCTGCAGTTGGGATATTTGAGGTGGCAATGACTTTAGTGAGGGGCTCAAGTTGCTCTGGCAACAATAACTGCAAGTTAAACATTATTGTCATACATATTAAACACAGATAAAACCAGATAATTATTGTTTTGTCTCTTTTATAGAGAGTGATGAAGGTTTTTTTGCTCCACAAAGCCATTAGCATACTTATGAAACTAAAGAATGCAAGAATTGATTCAATGCAGAGAGAGATTCAACTTTAGCTTTTCCTTCAGTTTCCTCAAAGAGTGCTTTAAATATTATTTTTTCTGATTTCATCAGCAGAAGAAATCCCTTATAATCCTCATAATAATTTATAGGGAGAAGTGTCAGGTTGCAGAATCCATTCTTAAAGCCATACAGTTGCTTGAGAAAAGCACAGCCTGAGGTGACATACAGGGTTTACTAAAAATTTCTGTAGAGTTGCAAAACATCTGGTTTTATGTTGGAATATTTCCTAGCCTGGTTAAATATTGGCTGTTCCATAGGGATCTTGGTCTCTGACTGATGCCCTTGCATGTGATAGTGGTATTGTTGGTTCTGATGGTGGTGGTGATGGTTTTGTTGCTGTTGGTTTTATTGTTGTTGCTGTTATTCTTGTAATTATTTGTTGCCCTGATTTTTGAAAGTTTTAGGTTTTCTTTTATAGTTCTTTTGAAAGTTCTCATAAAACTTCTTTAGCCTTCTGATAATGTTTACAAATTTGTACTGGAGTTCTCACACATTTTTCATGTAAATAATGATTGTTTTGCATTCTTCTTTGTAAGAAGAGAGAATTGATGGACTTTTGGTTTGACCAGTGTGGTTGCAGAAGTAACAATTTCATCCTCCAATCCACTGTCACTTTTGGAATTCTAGATATTTTGAGGTCAGAAATAAAATTGGGTCTTTTTCTCTCTTAAACTTACCAAGCTTCTGTGTACTCATTTTATGTTCAATAGCAACATCTGAACTTTAAAACTTTCAAAGAACTATAAAAGAAAACGTAACACTTTTAAAAATCAGGACAACAATTATTATTATTATTATTATCATCATAATTCATTATTCAAGTGGTTTTCCCATTACGCCCCACCTAATCCACACAGTCTAGGGGCAGCACAGAGAGTGACGGGGAGGAAAAGCCCCCCGAGGGTTTATTCCAGCTCCCATGGGGAGTGCTCAGGTTCTGCTGACCTCGACACATCTGGTGGGCATTTCCACGGGCCGCTGGCCGAGCATGAGGCGGTACCACGCCGGTGGCAAGGAGTGGTCACACACCAGGTCCTGGCTGGCCGCTCGTTGCAGCTCCAGGGAGTCGAAGCTGGTGCTCCTGTGGGGGTTGCGGAGGATGCGGTGTCCCCCCGGCCAGCACTCGGGAGCTGGGGAGGGGGAAGAGGGCAATGAGTAATTAGTTCATCACTTTAATTCCACTGGATGCTGCTGATGGCTGCTTAAATCCTTGTCTGAGGTTGGAAATTGAGGGTGTGTATTCTACTCCTCTCTGCCAGAGGTGGGGCAGTTATCATTGGGCTGTTTTCTTTATCTCTTCTACAAACCAATCCTCCCTTCAGGAGAACTCTTCTAATGGGCCATTAATTATTAATTATCTTCTGTTCATGGCCAGTGAGTGTCCCTGCATGGCTGAGAAAATTCCATCATCCCATTGGGAGATGCTCCACCCAGAGGAGGAGCCAAGCATTCCTACCTGGATACAATCTGACCTGGGAACAGCACAGCAGCCTTTGCCCACTGCATTCCCAGGGGAGCAGCTTTCTTCCCCCTGCATTCCCAGAGGAGCAGCTTCCTTCCCCCTGCATTCCCAGAGGAGCAGCTTCCTTCCCCTGCATTCCCAGAGGAGCCCAGGCCCATCTCCCCCATTCCTGGAGCTCCAAGGAAAACTCCCCCCTTGTGCAGGATCCTGCTCCAGCAGAAGCACAGCTGGCACTGCAGGAGGGCTGAGCCCCCCTGGGATGGGGCTGAGCCACCTCCCTGACACACAGGGGGTCAGGCTGTATTCTGACTCTGGCAGTGGTTTGGTTTTTTTTTGTATTATAACATTAAAATGTTTAATTCTCCTAGTAAAGAACTGTTATTCCTATTCCCATATCTTTGCCTGAGACCCCTTTAATTTCAAAATTATAATAATTTGGAGGGAGGGGGTTTACCAAATTTTCCATTTCAAGGAAGGCTCCTGCCTTCCTTAGCAGACACCTGTCTTTTCAAACCAAGAGAATCCTATATCATTTTATGTTCCAATTAGTTTTGGGACTGGGATAATTTTCAAGGCAAACAAATCCAGATTTAAATATATAAAGGTGTAAGTTTAGTAATGTAAAGATTTTAGTTGTCTAGATTTTCGTCATAACTGCATCAGGACCAACCCCCTTCACCTTTTAATGTGATTTCAGCCTAATTTTAGGGATTAACATCTGAGTCTCTCCTCAGAAATCCAGTAGTGTTTTGAGGTTCCAAAGCGTTTTGACCTTTGAAAGTACGTGGGGTTTTATCTTAATTTATTACATGCATGAATGATTTAATCATGATATAAATTGATGCTCGAGTATGAAGTGCACTTCATGTGCTTTTAAATATGCGCTGAGAAGATTCAGAACAAGAAATGTTGAAAAGAGAAAAAAAAAGAGAAATGGTGTAAAAACAAGAGTAAAGAGTTTTGAGAAATCGGCTCTGGTTAGGCCTGCAAATAGTGAAGCCAAAGGTCAGACTCACTTGAGCTTGGCACAAAACCAAACACATCAGGGCTTGTGTGTGTGCATCTCAAAGTCTGAACCAAGCCTGCTGCCCCTTGGGACGTGTTTGTTTACTTGCCTGCCCTGTTTATTTTCATACATCTCTTGAGTTTTTTTACAGAATATTCATTTCTTTTCTTCTCATCTAATAAAAAAAAAAAAAAAGCCTTGAGGTAATTCTGTTAGGAGTCGTTTATCTCCAAAGAGCTGATCATGTAGCAAAAATGGCCTTTTGTGGTTGTCTGAGCCATTCCTTGACGAGGCCAGGTCCCTTTTCTCCATGCCAGCACTGCAGAGTGGGCACAGGAGGGGACTGAGGTGGAGCTGCTCTGCTCTGTGCCTCAGCAACAGAAGGCTCAGCTAATTTCTTGCTGCAGTAATCTTTAATTGCTAATGATGATGTAAGAGGCAGAGGCCACATCACAGGAATTGCACAAACCGGCAGTTAGCAAAATCACCTCTTTTCACTAAATAGAGCTTATTTATGTGGCACCGTTGACAGAGACCCCTCCCCATAACTTAATTTTTCAAACGTCACTTTTCAGATCGTAACTCTGCTTTAATATTGCGCCAGTGGCACTCTGAAACACATTTATCATTTTTATTTTATTGACAAGATACTCAGAAGGTCAAAGTCAATCCATTTATGGCAGTATTTTTAAAGATTATTTTGATTGTGCCAAAGGCAAGGCAATGGTATACAAGACAAATGGGGACAAAATGTAGCGTAACGAAGGCTTTATTGCAATTTTCAGGGAACTAAACTGTCAAAGCCATTGCAATTCCAATGCAAAATTTTGCTGAATTAATACAATTGCCTTTTTAAATAAAAAAGAAGTGCCCTAAGCTTTTATTTCCTGTAGGTAAGAGACATTTCAGAGAGGGAACACTTGGAAATATTGCACCTCTAATTAAATCTGGGATCAAATTCCTTCCCTCAGAAGTCCTTTCTGGAGACCACATGGAGACTGTCCTTTGCTAACTCCCAGCCCAAGGGAAGAAGTGACATTTCAGCAGACCAACTATTTTACAAAAATGAAAAGTTTACCCTGTATTTAAAACCCCTTAAAAAAATGCCGACTCTTGCTGACCCCTCCAGTACCACTCAAGGCTTCAGGAGTAATGGGAACAGAATCTTGGCTCCTGATGCCTTTTGCTTGCCTGAATTAGCTCCTGTCTGAACAAAAGGAAAAGGAATCTAAAAGCAAACAGCTCTTTGCATGGTATTGCCACAGGAATCTTGCAAGGACATTGCAATATAATTAATTGCATTCACTTTCTCAATAATAAAATATCAAATAGTGCCTTTAGATGCAACTAATAGCCTTCTGCTTGATATGTATTAGTTATAATCCAAATTCACACCACGTGTTTTGGTCTTACCAGTGATTAACTACTCTGTCTAAACAATGCAAATATATCAGACACTGACACATGGCTAATTATTTTTCATCCCTTGCATGGTTTTGTTTGCAGTAGTTTAGAAAAGGCTTTCTCACAGCACCACCAGAGGAGCTGAACGCTGCAGATGGGCCTGGCAAGGCCAGGGAGACACTTGGAGGAGCACAAGAGGGAGACCCCCAAGGTCCCTAAGGAGAGGGGTGTTCACCCAGTAAATTTAACAGGATGTGGGACAAAAAGCCATGTGCTTAGTCCCAAAGGAGCCCTGGCTCAAACAGCCACCTCTGAAGGGTGAAATACCCTGAATTCACTGCCAGAGTGTGTTATGTACCTGTGCCTGGGTTTAGTTGTGCTGGCAGGCTGTCACTGGGGAGGCAGGATGGCAAATTGATCTGCTGTCACTCCCCTGGAGCCAGCCTGATGGATTTTGTTCCCTGCCCGACTTGGGGCAGACCCAGGCACACGGAGCTGGTGGCACGAAAAGCCTCACCCAGGTTTTGCAGCGAGCCATGAGCAAAGCAAACCCTCAATTACTGAGTTCCCCCTGTAAAATGGTGCTTATTATGGCCCCGTGACAGGATGATTGTAAACTTTAACATGCAAATTGCAGGCTGTGGTGCGAGTTAATTACCACTGGCTTTCCTGCAGAAATAAATGAATAAAGGCATCAATGTAATCAGACTTTATTATAAAAATGTTATTTAAAAGAAAACAACAAGAAGTCACAGCTGAGCCCTGTTGGTTCTTCATCTGAGAAATGCCCACTTGTACCTTATGGTGCTGCAGCTGCATTCAAGTCAGATGAAACCTTCCTGTTCATTTTTAATTCAGGTGCAGGTGTCAAGCTTATGGACAGCCAAGAAGTGCTCAACATCCCTTCATGTCCACATTCATGTCTAGTATGGAAGCACTGCTACTCTGGGCTATGAAGATTAGGTTGTCTTAAAAAGGAAATATTTGTTTTATTGAGAGAACAAATTTAATTTTATCCAGCACTATTGCTATTACTACTCTATTTAAGCACTATATTTAAGGGGCCCATGAGAAAAAAACAAAACAAAACAAAAAAACCCTGGCTTTTTAGGGAGCTGGTCACTATGACCATTCTGCTTTCCTTTAGGAAGATTTTTGTGGCACTCTATCCAGAGCTGCTGGAATTAAATTCTGGATGTACCCGGTGCTTTAATCTCTTGCAAAGATCTGCTTCTTGAACTACCATCAGCTCAATATAGGCAAAGAGCTATTGCTAACACATGAGGATTTGTTTGCTTTACCATAGACTCAACAGCTTTTATTTTTTTTAAATGTAACAATTTTTTGTCAGAAAGTTGTGGCAAAGCTACATGGAGTAGCTCCTTTTTGACACTGAAAGCAAACAAATAATAATACCTGCTTTATCTGCTAAGTGAAAATGACATTGGAGTAACTTTGGTGGTGTGATAGAGCAGGTTCCTTGGGGAAAAGCCTGTCTCCATCGAAGCCATGAGGAATGCTGCTGTTAATGCCTGGATATTGGGAGCCACCTGTAAATGTGTGGGAAAGGAGGAGCAGCCTGTGGGCTCACTGGGGAGAGGAGAGCTTCCTGCAGAAGGCAGAAGCATCCAGAAATATCCCATGGAAAAGGAGCAGGAGGTGGAACTGAATACACTGCTGTGGCTCTCAGCTAAAGGAAACATCAATGAGACCACAGCTGGAGGAAGATATTTGTGTCAGCAGGTGCTGGGGACAGCCTGGAAGCCCATTCTGTGCTGGCCAATATTGTACCAGGTGGCAGTGAGGCTCCAGGTACCAGGAAAGGTGAACACAGAGCATCACTTTGGGATACTCGCTGCTTTGGGATATCCTCCCTACCCACACATTTAACACTTGACACACCCACTGGAGCTTCAAGCAGGATGGTAGCTGGATGCTTTGCAGACAGCTGAGTCACCTGTACCCTTTTTGGGCAGAAGTATTGGTGGGAAAAATTCCACTTTGAGTCTTTTTGCTGAGGGTCTGTCCCTCCTGCTCATGGCCATGGGAAGAAGCATCACCCATAACAGAGATAAAGCCAGGAAACTTAAGAGTGGCAGGCTGAAAAATCATAAGGAAATAACTCGCTAAACCTTTGCTTTCATTTCTAAAGACGGGTGAGTACAAGTGTAATACAGCTTTACCTGTCCCTCCTGCTCCCAGCAAATATCAGTGGCTTATGTGGAGGAAGGTTTAAGAAGTTGTGAGATTTTGTTTGTTTGCTTTGAACAGAGGCTGCAAATCAAATAATATCAATAGGTGATGGCAGCCAGAAAACCCTGAAAGAAATATAGTCCACAAGCCTGAGGTGCATGTTTGCTTTGGGCAAAGCCACACAATATATCTAAAGGGCATTCTAAAGCCCTGGGAAATAGCTGGCAAATTGTAAAATAACTTTTGTGTGGAGGGTGACTGAAAAGCCAGTGAGTGATGCAGGCAATGCTAACCAACAGCAGCATTTGGTGATGGGCTGTGATTGCTCTGTGACCAGAAATTATGAGTCCCCACATGCAGATTTCCCTCTTGCCATCATCTCCCATACTGTGGGAACTCAATCTGGAGTTTGCCCCAAAAAATTCATGTAAGCATATGTATGTACACGTACATCTATTTTAAAAATATATATTCCAAATTACGTATGAGTATTTTTAACATTTGTATGACATACAGTACATTTTTGAAGTCCCTCCCTCTGTGGCAGATTTTCAAAATTCTGCTTTTTGTTTCTTACAGTCCACAGTGGAACAGAACCTTTTCTGTCGTGTTTGATTTTCCCTTCATGGGAAAATGATGAAATATTTTCATTTGGAAAAATAATTCTGAAATACTGAGGTTAATAATCCATAACTCCAAATTAATTGCAGACAAAGGATGTGTTCCCTTTCTTCTATTTCTGTTTTAGAAACAGAAGGAAACTTTTTAATCACCAGCCACTTCCATGCTCAGGGACTGGATTTCAGTGACGGAAAGGCAGATGTTGAGAAAGGGAAATTCTTTCCGAGCTCTTAATGGATGTGTTCAAAATTACAGTAGAATCCAACCCATCTGGCAACATTTAAAATTCCTTTTGGTGGTTGCACATTCCAGGTGAACAAACATCTATTAGTAAATATTTGTAGCTAAGGAACACCTGACAGTGTGTTCTGCCCTTATTCCACCAATACTTTAAAGATTTTTCTTCAATTATTCTGCCTGCTGATGACAAAAATTTTCATTCTTAATGATATCTAGAGGCAGAAATTTGTTGTGAATGTGACAGTGATCACTATATTAAAATGCTTGAACCATGAGTGCTCCTCTGGAAGGTAAAACATAATAACTGTATTAAAAAACCTTGATAGATAATAAATAAAGCTATTTTCAGAGATTTCAGAAGCAGAGGAACCTCCTACTGAACTGAAATGATAAGGAAGCCCATTGTACAAACACCACACACTCATAATGGACAGGTCTTGAACAAGTCACAAATCATTCATAAGGCAAAATTGATAGAGATAAATGAGCCATTGTTCAAAATAAAGGTAATTATAGAAATTTTGACCCAGGAAGAGGCAAGAGGCTGAGCACCTGCTGAAAAGAATGTGACATTTAATACATGTAATTTGTACTGAATAACAGGCAGATCTGAGGAAAAAATCCCTCCTACAATCTGAAGGTGTTGCTTTATAATGCATCTGAATTTCATTTGTCTGGGAACAAGGTCACTTGTCATCCTCGTCTTCTATGGAGTAAAGCAATAAACTATTGACAAACCAAGGGCCAACACTCAGCTGCAGAGCAAACAATTATTTATTCACGCTCCTATCTCTTATCTTGCCTTGCATTTCTATTTGTAACTTGTGCTTTAGAAAGGAGGAATTGATTATGTGAGATTTTCTTCTAGTTTGTGTATCCCCTGAATAATTTGCAGAATAATGAGCTGCATACAGCTCACACAGGAGGATGGAGGGACAGGCAGAGAAGCATTCTGTGTGGGGCCAGAGGAGGTGCCAAGAGGGGCTGATCACATAGGTGAAAACACTCTCCTTGTGTAGAGTGTGAGCAAAGTCTGAGGATCTTCCTGGCAGGTTACAGTGAACTCTGGAGAAATGTCACAGCAGAAGGGGTGGACTGCACTTTCTTCAGTGTTCTATAAATAGAGTAGATGAAGGAACTTTTTATTTTCAGGGACAATGAATGTGTGGCCAACTGAAGTAAATGAGCCAAGGAGTGTCCAGCTAAATTGTTTTCCTTTAAAATGTTTCAGTCTCCAAGAATCACTGCTTGGCATCTCTCATCAATGTGCAAATTGCTCATGGATAATGTGGTGGACACAGAAAGGACAGGAAACATTACATGGATAAAAAGCAATAGGCAATTGTTCAGGTCTGGTGAAGTCAATGCACCTGCTTTGCAAAATGCAGCCTCATGTATTAAATGTGCCAGTGAGAAAACAGCAAAGCCAGATTGTGTCAATAGCTCTATTATATTTGGTGGATTCTCCTCCTCACTCATTCTGGTTCAGCCCTAGAGCCAGGAAGGCTGAGAATCTGAATATAGAAATCACTTGTTATTGCTGTGTCACAACAGAATTCAAAACCTCATCAATTTCCTCAAGTTATCTCTAAGTTAATCATGATGCCTTTAAGGGCTTCTTAATAAAAATCAATGAAAAGAAAATGATAATTATTTTTATTGATTGGCCTATTTTGCTCTCATCCCTCAGAATGAAAAAGTGAAATCAAAGGAAAAGGGTCTTTCTTACCTCCTAATCTCAGCTGAGCATGCAGTCACAAATGTAGCTTTCCTAAATAGAAGCAACAAAAACAAACTCACAGGTTTTGATTTTAGAAGCCACTGGGCTCTATTCAGATGGAAATTTGATTTCCATGGAGAGCTGGAGGTGTTTCTACACCTCAGCCAGGACACTGGCTAATTACCATTTGTGAGCCACACATTTTTCCAGACTGCCCCCATGGAAAATGCTGAATTTTGGCCACATTTTCCTGCACTTCTTCAATGCAGTGCTGGATGTGGGTGATATTATGCTGGGGAAAGTGTCACCACTCCCTTGCTGTCAGTGCTTCCAGGCTGCAGCAGAGCTGCTGAGCAGATAAGGGGACTCTGAGTGCAGGCAGCCAAATTCCAGGTCTGCACGTGTGTCCTGGGTGTGATTTAGCTCCTATTGGATGCAGGGTGACCAGGCAATTTTTCCTACCATTGTTTTGCTATTATTCATTGCTGTTATTCATCCCATTCACTGGCACAAGGGTGGCTTCAGCTCCTCACGTGTTTCTAATGGGCTTTTCTGTCAGGGCTCTGACATTTAGGATGAATGTCCAGGTTCCCTCTTGCCTTTGGAGTAAGGCTTTATTTGTTACAGTGCTGCAGTAATGCACACAGACATGCTCCACTTCCCACAGCTGCACTAGCCTGGAAGAATTTTTCTACCAAAATCTAGGTTTTCTTTGACCCTGTCCTTCATCCCCTTGTGGGCTGTCTGCTGTGTGGAACTTGGAGAGAGTTGATATGAAACAGTCTCGAGCACATAGCAGCTCCTGCTGTGGATGCAAAAGGTTCTTCTCATGCATTATAGCACTCTGGATGGATTTAAAAAATATTGAAATAAAAGGTCATGAGCTAGAAATAGGAAGCAGCCTGCCTGGCCACTGTGATAAGATAAAGCTGTGTACTCCCAACCGTGGAATTGCAACATTAAGCCTAATAGATTTCTAAAATCCAAATTTATCAGCAATCCTCACTATTTGTTTCTTCAACTTTCAAAGGCACAGATTCTGTACATATAGTCATGGTATCTTCAAACCTAAAAGAAATCAGTGCCTTCCTCCCACAGAAACAGGATTGTATCAGTTCCAGCCAGCATTTTCCCTGAGCCACGATGGAATTCCAGGGAATCTCACACACCTGGTTCTGTGTCTGGCACCTGAGAGAGGTCTGGTAATACCTATTCACACCATGCAACAGCAAGGCTTTCAGTTCCTATGTACCAAACACCCAGATAAATGTATTTCCTTTTTGTATTGAGCTGAATTTAGTTCTCAGTTCCCAGTTCTATCAGGCACTGATTTTCTTTTTCTGTTTAGGGTCATCTCTGCTTTGGTTGCTCCACAGATCTCTGCTTATTTACCAGGAGTAGTAGGACCATCAATAAAATTAGCAAGGTTTCAGGAACCTATAAGGCCTTCATCTATAAGCTGCTTTTTGATGTAAAAGAAAGTTCAGCTCAGCTGGTATCAGCTGAGTCTTCACCACATTTACAGCTGCTACCTGTGCAACCTTGTAGGGTGTGATTACCATAGCAAGACAAACCATCTCCATAATTATATATAAAGCCCAACACCTTTCAGTGGCCATCCAGCCAGAGCTGCAGGTACAGATCTGCAGGGGACAGGGGATTAGGGAGGCACAGGAACAAACAGGGGACAATTGTTGTCCCATATGGGGCACATTATTGGCAGCTGTGCTTTGATCAGGATCAGCTGTGCAGAAGGCAAACCTACTGATTTCTTCTCATTTACACTGAATTAACTTTGATCACAGTGCAGGTCTGTGTGTTTTAAAGCTTCTGCTGGCTTAAAAATGTGCTGGGGAGGTCTGTGTCCTCAGAAGAGAGGAAATGAGCAGAAATGAGCCTTGTCCCTCAGTGGCTGATGGGGCTGTGGGAGGGTTTCCCATGCAAGGGTGGGTTGGAATGGGATGGGGATTTCTTCCATCATGGTCTGCATGGTGTTTCTTACAGGAGGTATAGCACTGGCACTATCTGTTCTTCAGAAAGAAAAGAAAATCAGATTGCCAGATGGAGTATTCTCAATGGGAACCACTCTGCTCCTCAGGCACTGACAATGCAGTATGGTTTCTTCTCACCAGATGAGATGATTCCTAGCAATTTTTTATTTCTGTGGAGCCATTTCCATGCTGAGCTTTTCATTCTACTCTTCTACTTCCTTCTTGCCTGATAACAGCCAGAGCAAGCTTTTAGATTATAAAATAAAGTTATACCTTTTAGTGAAATACATGCTTTAAAAAATAGCATTACTGAACTGAAGGAGGAAGCAACCAGGTCTCAGTTCTTTTGCTAGGGAATAATTCAGCTGAAAATGTTATCAATGCATCTCCATCCCTAGGTAAACAAGGTGATGACAGGGAAACAGGAAGCATTTCATGTTTTCTTCCATCTTTCCGTCATCAAAACAAGATTCAGTTTTGCATTCTTAGTTGGTAATTGGCTAATAACTGTAATTTTCATCCTGAGAAGAGAGGCCAGTAACCAGTGCTCAGAAAAACCCTACAATATGACAATTGATCAATCCTTCATTAGACTTGATGCATTCAGGTTACCACAGTCATTTCTTGTGCAATTTGAGCTAAAAATAAAAACAATCAGCAAAAATCTAGTCAACCAATTTCAGATTGGAAAGCCATAACACAAATTAATGCACAAAAAACCAGCAGGCAATCAATTTATCATTTGCTACTTTATTCTTTAGCAATTTGCAGTCATTGCTGAGTTGCTTTTGAAACTTGTAAAATTTGATTATGTGAAACCTGGTGAGTGTCAGGCTTTGGTCATTTCTGTGTTGTGTTTTATGAGTTGTTTTATGACAAGAGGATGTAACCTCAAGCTGCGCCAGGGGAGGTTCAGGTTGGAAATCAGAAAAATTTATTCACTGGAAAGGTTGTTAAGCATTGGAATGGACTACCCAGGGAAGTGGGGGAGTCAGCATCCCTGGAGGTGCTCAGGAATTGACTGGATGTGGCACACAGTGCTCTGGTCTAGTTGAAAAGGTGGTGATTGGCCAGAGGTTGGACTCGATCCCCTTAAAGCTTTTTCCAGCCTGTGATTCTGTGGTTCTATTCTAGGAGCAGGTTGGAGAGCAGAGGGTTTGTATAGGACCTGTCTGGCATCTGCTGATCTCCTGCACAAGCACACGTGGCTAAGTCTCAGCCTGGAAGTCCTGGCAGCAATATTTCTGTACTTTTCTACAATTAACCCGGTTCAGAGAAGGTTTAGTAACCCCTAAATCATCAGATGCCACTTTGAAAGCTGCAGTGTGGACCTGCAGCTGCCAGCAGTGCAGGAGCCAGCTGTGGCTCCACGTTCAGGAGTGGCTGTTGCCTCTCCCACCCCACTCAGCGTGGTGGGGTAGCACAGAGCTGTGATGATGCTTTTGACCCTGGGGTTTGGATAACTCAGTTTGGATAAGTGAACAAGGAAGGGTTTGCCTGTGACAGACCGAGGAGTGGTGGTGCAGCTCTTACACTTTTCCCATTACCCACAGGTGGCTTCACCTTGTCTTTCACTGTCCCCCACAATGCTCATCTTTGGCATTCAGAAATGAGCACCCCACCTGAGCCCTGATGAGGAACTGAGTTGTGTAAATGGTTTTTGCAAGCAGCACGGATGCTCTGAGAGGCGCTGGGTGTGTTTGGAGCACAGGCAGCAGAACAAGTCCAGCAGAAGGCAAAAAGCCAGGTGAGAGGGGCAGGGGGACCTGGGGACATTTTCTGCTGGGTTTGAGCTTCATGGGCAGGTTTGGAGTTGGCTGATTTTCCCTGGCTTCATGACTGCCACATGCTGGGGCAATGCCCTGAGCATTTGGCTGTTTCATGGCAGATCCCGTCCCACTGAAACCAACCTCTTTCCTGTAATTTTGTTAACTATTCAATATAAATAAGAACACTCTAACTTTGCCAGTTTCCGATGCCGTTTCCCTTCTTTGAATTTTTATTTTCTTTGAATTTTTCTTTTTGCTGATGCATATTCAATTCTGTTTATAAAATGCATATTTTATTGAAGAAAACCTACAGGTCTAATATCAAAATGCCCTGCTGCCTCCTTGCAGGACTCTCACTCTCACCCCAGGCCACTTCAGCAAGCTTTTGCCACAGACTGCAGCTCACTGTGATGATCTCTCAGCTCTCCCTCCATGACCCTTGTGGGTCCCTTCCAATTCAGGCTACTCTAGGATTCTATTTTTAACCCACAAAGGCTTTAAAATGTGGTGTGGAAGGAAATCCAGGGTCCAAATTTACTGTGAAGATCTCTGGTAGATATCCCTTAGCCTCTCGTTCCTCCTCTGCCATGCCACAGTAACACTGTGGGCTGAAGTCAAGTTCCATTTCATCCTTTCTATTATATGCTGAAATAAATGTCTGGTGCAAAGCAAGACACTCAAATCTAGGTTATTCCCTTACAGAACATGTAGATTCAGCAGCATGGCTTGATATTAATAACATCTGAATGGCTAAATCCCTGCAAAGTGGGGTAAATTTTGCTCCTAGGGATCCAGCAAACACACTCAAACCACTGAATTATCTTAATTCTAAAATAGCCCTCCAGCAGCTCCACAGGGCCAGGATACACTCGTGGATTATTTTGCTGTATCTGGAATTTTGAGGCTATTCCAGAGACATGAAGGCACAATGAAAAGCAGAGTTGGACAAACATGTGAAGGCCTGAGGTATAAAAGGATTAACAGATGCTAATGTTCTACATTTTTCTGCTGCAATAATATAAGCACAGACAGCTCCCAGAGCAAAGCAAAAAGATTGCATGTAGGAGGGACAGAAAGACATGGCTATCGTGGCGTGCTGCTGTAAATTTTGAAAAAATGCAACTGGTGAACAGATGTTGCCAGCATACAGAAGATTTAGTGTGCAGATGATTTGCAATTCACTGGTCTGTTGAGGAAAAATTACTTTTTTAAATCTAAAATAAAATCTTTCAATTTTCCCAGAGAAATAAAATCTTTAAAATAACAAAGAATGTTTGATAATATTGAAATTCAAAAAAACCTCCTCTTCAGCCTAAAATTAAACATCCTGGAAGCAGGAGGCATTTTGTTTGCAAAGACATTGAAAGGAAAAAAAATTAAACTTTCATAAAAATATAGCTCTTTTTCTCTAGGCTAAATAGCTTGTCTGATTCCAAATGAAATTGTGGTTCTTACTGACGTGGGGAAAAGTGTTCACTGGTGCCATTTGAACCCCCTGTTAACCCAAAACACTCTCCCAAGAGTGCTCAAAGTGTTGGGTTTGCTCCAAGGAGCATCATCCCTGTGTTTTTGCTTTCCTTATCTCCATTTCCTTCGTTCACATCAACTGCTTTGTAGGATGAGATTTTTTTTTTTTTTTTAATTTTTTTAGCTAATTCTGGCTGTGGGACAGCCAGGTCCAAAATGCAAATCACCTCAAACGAGGATGCCTAATTCTAATTTATCTCCCATACAGCACAAGCAACTAAATGAATACCTCCCCTGGATAACTCCTGCAAGAATTTTACATATCTCTTCAACAGCATGACAGTCTTCATCCATCCTGAGAGACAGCTGTCCTTGCTACCATTTTGGACCTTTTGGGTTGCAGTTCTTCATGGTCCCAATGAAAATTTGTTGGTGTTGGCAGCCAGCCTGCCAGTCTGCCACTGGGGTCTCACTGCCAGGGGTAGGGCAGGGCAGCTCTGCTCCAGTGGCCACAAGAACCAGTGAATTTCTGTGCTTCTCTCAAGCTCACTTCTTGGTATTTGTTGCTTATTCATCATGAGTCCTGAATGCACAGAGCACATCAAAGTGGAATTTTTCTCTTTAATCAGGGACCAAAAACATTATCACTCTGATCATAGGATTGCAGTCTCCATATTTTCTTCTCAGACCTATTCTTGGAATCTGTCCCATCATTTAAAATCCTCTTCTAAGGCAGGACAAATTACCTTTCCTCTTTCAAGGCAAACCTTTTCTTACGAGATAGACTTTGTGGGTACATGCCAAGAATGACATAGATTTTTATACAGATTAAATCTTATTTGCAATAATCATTTGCAGTATTTTCACATCACCAAAGTCCTTTCCATGATTTCTTAAAACAGCAGGTTATTTTGGCTGGTATTACATGAGAAATGACAGCCCAGCTCTTTGCAAAAGCCTCTGCAAATAGTCATTAAGCTAAATCTCCTTTCCCTGAGAGTGGGATGTAAAGAACTGACATGTCATCGTATGTGTGTGCACATGAAATATGCAGAAGATACTTTCACCCTTTTAAAAAGCTATAACTATATTATATAGTTATTATATATTTATAGTAACTAAAATAAGAGTTGATATTTTTCTGCCAGATCAAGCAGAAGTTGGACCTGTTAACAAACAATGTCAAGATTAAAAAGAATAAACAGACCAATTAATCACTTCTTCTGGCCCAAGTAAAATTAACACCACAGCTGAGTTTGCACCTCTTTCCCTGAGGGGGGGAAATCCCTGTCCACAAGGCAAAACCTTGCTAGAAGGAGAAGGAGAGGGATGCTCTGGGGACAGAATTCCTGTCCCTGCTGTCCTGAGCTCCAGGCCAGCAGCAAGGAACCACAGGACACCCGGGCACTGCAATGGAAGGTCAAAGCAAACAAGGCAGGAAAGGGCTGGGAAAGGTCATTTAATGTCCCTGCATCCAGCACCACCCCCCTGGGATTGTCACACACCGGAGAACCCCTGTGAATTTTAGGGATGTTTAATTGCTGGGTGTGTGCTCTTAGCAGAGAGCCTTGCTTTGGGTTATTTTGGGTTGTTTTGGTGAAACATTTATCTCCCTGAACAGCACCCAGGAACTCAAAAACACGTTGCAAATCCATTTACTCAGTGCTGCCTTGGGGGAATATCTGCAGGTCCCTCTGAGGAGAGGACTCCAAGGAGTCCCCTGCTGCTCTGCAAGGGGGGCTTCTTCACACCCTTGTCTGTTCAGGGCTTGGCATGAATTTTCTGTGCTTGTTTTACTCTCTCCTTGCTAACAACTTGCCCCTGAGTATTTGGATTCAGTAGCAAGCAAATAGAGTGAGATACTACATGTAAATTCCAGCATGCTTTTTGGCTGATAAAAGTGAAAATATAAGCTCTTGGGGAGATTATTGCATATAAATAGGCTAAGGCAATGGCATGGAGAACCTAGCCAAGCAGCAGCTTCACCATTAAGATTTTATCCAAATGATCCCATGTTATGAAGGAAGAAAAAAAAGCAGCAGAAGGCTGAGTAGCAAGATCCAACTACCTAAAAATCTGATTTCTGCTCATGCACAGGTTTTGGATGTTGAGGTTTTTAGTATGTCTGTGAGATGCCCAGGCTGTGGTGGTGCATCAGAACAGTTAATCTCTTGCTGGGGTGACTGTGTACATTTTGCTAGAGCAAACAAATATAAGTGGCAAGGGAAAGGATGTTGTTCCTTGACGCAGTTGTTCTCCTGACACTTCACACTGTGAAATACACTCCAATTTCCCAACAGAAAGAGACTGAAATTATGAAGAATAAGATTGACTGGAATGGATGACAGTGTTTAAAAAATGTTAGCTAGTATTGATGTTTTGGAGGAAAGAAATGACTCCAGGAATGCTGGCCCGAGGAGGTGATGGATAGGGCTGCCACGGGGGCCCGTGTCATGCTGGATAAGTCACTCCAGCCATGTCAGAGGTGATCATTACTCCTGTGCTCCTTGTTTTCTGCTGCCTGACTGACGACCCTGATATGCAGAAATACGAGGCACTCAAAGCTCAGCTGCCTCTGAAATCTTGGTGTTGGAGCAGGCTGTGAGATTTCTGATGAAAATATATATATATATATATTTTTTTTTTTTTTCTATTGGAAAATGTTGACTCGCCACAGCTGAGATTTTCACAGAGTGTGTTTCTCCATTGAAGTTCTTGTTGTGTGATTTTTAGTAAAGAATTGCTGGAGGGCAAAAGGGAAAGGGAGAAAGCTCTGCACTTTGGCGTAATCAAAGCACATGAGAAAACACAAAATGGGGGCTTTGGGCTCTTCTCTGGGTCTCCCTGAGCAAAAACTTCTCAAATTAATGTCACTATCTACTGGGCTGATAGCTACTAGGGGGTTGTGGATGTGGGGACAGGGGAGGAGAAAAGCATCTTTCTCGTTCTCCCTCTCTTCCTATGTGTTTTTACTAAACATTTCAACTGAATTTGTTTCATTTCACTGTGAAAGAGTGGCAAAAAGTCTCTGTCTTATCATGAAAGGGAAGAGCATCACTGTGCCCAGCTCTGGGTTCAGGACGTCAGCAGATGGGACACACTCAGCCCCATTTCCCTGTCTCTACAGGGAATTAACAATTTACAAATCAATAAAAACAATTAACTTCTTGTCCTGGAGATGTTGGTGAAGGCAGGATATGCCACACCTCACACTTGCCTCTTACTAGACCAGCAATGCTGTAAGAAAAGAGAGTTGGCTCACATGGTGCAGTTGGCTCTTAATAATCCACACCAGCTTTTCCCATATTTCCCTGTTTTCTGAGGCAGGGTTGAAGGTTGCTAAGACATGCATCTGTGGGCTTTGCTTGCCCCCTTCTAGCTCCAGGTGAAGGGAGTTTTGTGGACAATGATCTCCCAGAAAAGGTGTCTCACCACTTAAATCATGGCCAACCCTATTCCAGCCCTGCTCAGGCTGCTCTCCCTTTTTCTCCACCATCTGTGGCCATGAGGAATGGCCAGCTGGTGCCTCTCTGCTTCACATGGAAGAAGCATAATCACACCCACTGCCAGTGCTCCTTTCTCTGAGGTAAGCCTATTTCCTTTTTACTTTCCTTTCAGGTTCCTTGTTACCCTTGTAGCTCGCTTTCTGAACTGCCTTCAATTTGTCCAGCTTTATTTTCAGTAGGAGGATCAAAATTAGTCACAGTAATCCAGCTGTGGCCTCTCAAATCCATGTGCACAGGTCTAATGAGTTGCTGTGTTTTATGAGCACTGTGCTCAGTAACAAATTCCATTCTTAATTTTTCCTAATAGCTCTGCAAGTTGCAAATCATTAGGAACCTGCATGGAAGGCAGTCTGGCTGGTTTGCAGCATCTCAAGCCATCCTTTTTTCACTTTTTCTTGTTAAGCACTGAATTTTTGCCTCTGTTTTTGCCCTTTGGATGTCAGAAGTTCTGTGTTCATTTTTGAAGGCAACTTTTGTTTCTAATGATTTGGTTTCTACTCGTGGTGGTACATCCATTTTTAGCTCTTTTTTTCTGAGCCTTGTGTTGTTATTAAGGTCTTGAAATGAACTGCTAAATATCTGATTGTAATTGAAATGTCTCTGAGAAAAACGAAGCAAAAAAAGATTTTGAATGCATTTATGTTCCCTTTATATTACCTGCTCTTTTCCCCTGTTAATGGATCTGCACTACTTTCCTTTGCCTTTAACACTGATATTATTTTGCCTTCACCCTACAAAGGCTATGAAAGTAAATTAACGACTGCAAATTAGGTACCCAGTTAGTACAATAAAGAAGAAAAAAGCCTGTCTAGAAATAAAGGGTATTTCCAAGATGGGTTTTGCTACTTTGAGTAACTCATTCATTAAAGCCATGTGCTCACAATAAGAGTGCCCTGTCAGCTTCTTCAGGGCACTGAGTGCTTCCTTGCCTTAGGAGGAACTGGGTCTTCCCCTCTTGCCTGGGATTGTACCTTCATCTCTTATTGTTCCATGCTTCTCCCCTGGAAAAGGAGAGAATAATAAATATATTCTCAGTGAACACATGGATTTGTAGCCATTTCCACTGCTGTGGTGGGTGTCTGATTGTGCCAGGCAGTGCTGCTCTCTCCAGTGCTGGCACCCTGCTTGCCCCATGTCTCATGTGAGCATCTGTTTTGTGATTTGCATCTACACTGCTCTACCCAGAGGGAACAATTAAAGTGCACTGTGCTGTCTCTGAAGTGACCAATATTTCCTGCAATAAGGCTGGTCTTACCTGGTGATCTGCAGCAAAATTAAGACCTTATTTTCTGCTGAAGAGGTGTGAACAAGCATCAGAGTGAGTCCAGAGCTGACCTTGCTTTCCTCTCAAATTTTTTTTTTTATTCTCTTGTCCAATCTGGCTGTTGGGGATTTTCCTCACAGGCTGTCATCTGACCTTTCTGCCCATGACTGTAAAATTAATTAAACATGCCTCTCTCCATGCACATTCACTAAACAGACTGTCCATTCCAGCATTAGTTAGTAGAGCGTTCCCATCAATATTAACAGGAAATATCTGAATACAGGGCATGGAAATTCTGCACTCTGCCTGCTGTACAGATCAGCTCACTGTACATCCTCTCCATGTCCTGTATGTGTAGCCTCTTGTCTCCTGTGTCCTTTTGACTTAATTTTAGTTTGCCCTCTACTTTCCCCTCCATTATTGTGTTATACATGGGCAGTTGGCCGTGTGACTTAATCATATTGGTCTCCTCCTGCTGTTTTACCTCAATCATCTCCAACCTTTCTCCACTGAACTGACAAAGGTACTTTCTCCTGTGCCACGGAAAACATGAGCTAAGCCAATATGACAGAGCTGGAGTTCTGCATGCATAATTTCAATAACATCCCGTGTAACCAGTCACTGGGCTGAGCTCTTTTTAATGAAATCACCCTTGTTATCAGCCTGTTTTCATTCAGTTCTCACAGAGGGATTGCTCACAGCATGAGTCATGCCAGGCATTTCGGTGTCTCTCTCAGGAAAACAGTAAAGATAATAAAAAGGGGTAAAAGCATAAAAAAGCATTTGGAAATACAACACTTAGGAGCAGTGATGCTGCTGATAATTTTCAGCCATCTTGCAGAACATTAAGAAAAAGAAAACTCAAATGCCAAAAGTGATGTTTTATTCACTGATTTTTTTTTTTTTTTTTTAATTTACTTCTGGGCTTACTTTCATAATTGTGCAAATCTAAAATTCCATTTCTTTTCATTTTGAGAAAAAAACTCGGAACTCTCTTCTCCACAGAATAACAGAAAGCTCAGCACTCATTTAATCATGTGGGGCTGGGGCTGAGCCCCCTGCCATGGCTCCAGTGAGGTCCATCCTTGGGGAGCAGCCCTGCACTGCCCCTCTGGCTGGGCAGGTGCCTCCTGACCTCCCTCCTCTCCTTCCTAAGCAGGGAAGGGATCACACCACATACAAGTGTGCACTAAGATATCTGTTCTTGGGGTTTTTTTGGCATTTTTTTCCCCCGAAAAATACTTTTTTTTCATTTTTTGCAAAGTCAGTTGGTGATATCTACATCATTATGAAGCTTTCCTGGCACTGCATCTGCTGATTGATGGCTGTGAAAATGCAACATATTTCATTTTCTTTTCCTAGACGTGAAGCCAGCTGCTAATGGTTTTCCCAGGGTGAAGCTGGCAGCTGCAGGATCAGGTCTCGGGGCTCTGAAATGTACATTTGCAGGAGAGCCACCTGGGCTTTTGGCTGTTTCATTAGTGGTCATTACTGCTTGTAGAAAAGGATCTAAGCAGAGTGGGTGCTGAGCCTGGCTGTAAATTCCAGGATTTGATTTGGGAAACCACAGCCATTAGTGTTGGATGGAAGCGATCTCAAAATCTTTCTGTCTGCAATTAAGACTTCCATCTCCTATTTCCAAAATCGTATTAAATCCCATGGTTTAACAGTTCACATTTATTTACTTTTATGCATCTGCCTCTTCAAGTCAAATACAGAAACTAGTGCATAAGTAGGACCCTTTTGATGTTAATTGTGAGTTCTTGCTGAGGACTGAAGTGTGAGTGCCAGAGCATCATTAAAATGAAACTGTGGCTCTCTGCAGACACCAGACAGCAATAAGTAATTTTCTCCTTCAGTTCTTGGATAAAATTATTATTTAATTCACTCTAGAAAGAGGTGGTTTATTTCAACACGTCTATATTTTTGTCTGACTTTCTATACACAGCAAGGGACAAGGGACTGTGGTGGTCTACAACAATCCCAGGCTATGGGATTGTTGTTCTGCTGCTTCAAGCTCCTCCTGCTGTCACAAAACCCCTCTTTGACTATGGAAAGAAGGGTGGGATAGGTCCCTCCTGGACATGTACATGGCATGAGGTGGAGGCAGGCAAACTGCAGGGGCTTTGATGGTGCTGGGTGTTGCTCCCTAAGCTGAATTTTAACAAGGCAGGCAGGAGTTGTTATCTTTCCTAGAGAAAGATAGACTCACCTGGATGCCTGGGAGGGGGTGGGAAATAGAACAAAGCAGAGCTGTGAAGAGATTCTCCATCAGTTTTGTAAGCTGCTGTCAGGCAAGGAGTAGGAGGATCTTCATTTGCATTTCGTGGAGTGTTTCACAGGCATTTAAATGGGGAAGAACAAAGCAGGAATGATTGCTTGTGCTGCAGTTTCTGAGAGCAGCAAGAGGATTCCATAATCACACAAAATCACGCAAGCACAAATTTTGCATTGTTGGCCCCTGACAGAACCGACCTTGACATACACTTGAACAATCTTAAACGGGAGAAACAGGTTCTATGGGCAGAAATACTGTAAATCAGAACCTTGCTCCCCAGTAGGAAAGTCCTGTTTGCTTGATTTCTAATCTAAATGATCAAGAAAAAGCACTCATAATTGTTGAGTGGTTGAGAAGTGGGCCCAGAGTGTGCATCCTCCTCTCCTGTGAGGCTCCCTGGGTTGAATTCTCTCTCCTCAATGAGTGCCACAGAGGCTGTAGATAAGGAACCTGTGAATAGCTGAACAGTGAAAGCTATTATCCTAAAGACTGATATTTACTGGATTCCTGCTTTTTGCCTTTCTAGCTGAGTCACAGAATTTCCTTTGTTGCTGCACATTCATTTTCTTCCTTCCTCTAGCAAATACCATTGAATTGAGCAGGCACATGTCTTATACACAGTTACCCAGAATCATCTCCAAAAACCTTTTTAAGTCCTGTTCACATACAAATCAGCCTTGAACACTCCCAGGGCAGAGCAGTACATTAGCAAGCCTGAGAATTAACAATAGAACTGGGTCAGTGGAAAAAGGATATCCTATCTGATCACAAGGTGACTGTTTCCACTGCAATGTGAGAAAGCTGCTTTCAGTGCTGGAAATATAGTAGAGCAACAGTTAAATTAGTGCCACTGTACAGAGCTCATTTGGATCCCTGCCTGCTTGTTCTGATTTGCACAAGCAGTGGGAAAGGCTATTAGGATAATCGGGAGAATGAAGAGCTTGCTTTTAAAGTATAGGTTGAAATTAATTTGCTTAGCCTAGCAAAAGGGAAAACGAGGATGCATTTTGTGTTGCTGATATGAGCATAGCAGGGAGGGGAACTTGGGGTAAGGGAGAATGTGGTGAAAACATCTGCTTTAAGAACATCTGTCAACATATTTGAGATGGAAAATAGAGAATTTCTTTCTTTTGAGAGGTAAAGATTTGAGCAAAATATCTTTTTTTCCAAGATGGATGTGCCCCTTGTCTCTATAGCAAGGGAGTTGAACTGAGCAAGAGCCATGGCATGGTTTTTCCAGGAGGGACTTCTGTCCTGTCACCGAGGGAGCTCTCTGTGGTGGCATTGGCCAAATCCTCTTTTCTCTCTCCCCAGAACATGGGTGTGACCAGAACAAATCCTCTGTGTGCAGGCAAAAAGCCAGAGATCCCCCCAGCCACGCTGACTGGTTACTTGGGTATATTTAATAAATTGAAAATGCCTGCATATGACTGCAGACGCTGAAGCAATGAAGCTGGAAGATTCTTGATCAGGGGATCAGAGAGCTCTGAAAGTTTTAAAAACACATTCTTGCCCTCACCCACTGCAGATTTGATTGAATGCTTACAAACTGTGTTATTGTTTACAATATTTCACTCTTCTGACACAAGAATTTTGAAACCTGTTATCTATTTTGTTATTTTATCATCAATTATTGAATTATTGTTGGGGGGAGGTTTATATATTCACCATCTTATAATAAATATCCTGGAATATAAAAATATCTGATTTTTACACTCTTCCTATGAATAAATTAAGTTGGATTTATGAGGCTTATGGCCTGTTCTTCCTCTGTTCTTTGGAGGGTTTTGTGAATGTGCAATGAGAGCTCTTATTTCTTATTATGGAATTTTATAGTCACCATGTAACTGGGTTAATATAAGAAGTATAAATAAGGATATGCATTTGCCTGTGAGATATTTGAATATGGAGAAGAGCATCTGAAGTTCAGAAAATATGAACTGAAGAACAGACTGTATATCTTACACTGTAAATAGGAAGAGAAACTGTTTCAAGTGCTGAAAAAAAAGAATGGAGTGTGTGGGAATTGTTCCCTAGGAAAGGTAAAAAAGCCATTGGATAATTTTTTTTTTTTTAAGGCATCATGCTCTACTCTCCAACTACATTTTAGCAAACAGACATGGATGCTGCAGTTGATTTCTCTCACCTGCTTGTCTTCTGCACAGGCTTTCAGAAAGTGAAAGAAAAGGCACTGAGAGCAAGAGAAGCTGGAAAGGATTAACAGCCAGGATGCTTTGCTTTCCAGTGGTTCCTCTTCTCTTTGGTCTGCAGGACCTTGGGTGATGTTAGTTCATGCAGCCTGAGACCCAGACAATAACCCCATCCTACTTTGAAAAGGAAAAAAAACAGAGTTGCGCAAAATTCTCCTTTTATTAAAGAACACAGGCTAAATCCTGTGATTCTCCCTCCTGTGCCTGAGCAAAAATGATCCTCCTTCATCCCTGAGCTGTGCTCTTGTCCTTGCCATAGCTGGATGCTGCTGTAAGAGCAGCAGCTCCAGAAGGATGCAGGCCATGTCCCTGCACACAAAGGAAGGGATGGGGATGGGGCCAGCACAGCTGTGCCTGAAGACACAGCAGCTGGAGAGGACTGGGGTGGCCACCAAAACAGAGAACAGCTGGAAAGAACAACAACAAAAAAAAGAGATTCTAAAGGAGGCACAGACAAGTTGGCTTAAGTGAGAGGAGCAGGTGCTGGGTCTGGAGCTCACGGGCTGGGGAGACCCTGGGAAAGAGCAGAAAGGGAGATGGGAAGGAGAAAAGAGTTTGTGCTTCACACAGGTTGGGGGAAAGACCATTCCAGCAGCTCTGCAGCCTCTGGGCTTTAGCAATAAAAGGTCATGGGGAAAGGGTTTGGTACTAGAGACATTTTTGGTTTCCTTTCAAAGCAGAAAGTTGGGGGGAAGCAGCACAAGGCTGAGCTCTGAGCCCTCCTGGGCAGATTTCCTTCTGCCAACAGGACTGGCTGTGGGTGTCTGTAGGGATGGGACAGGCTCATGGACAGGCTGACTGTAAAGCTCAGTGTTTTGGAGCAGGGGTTCACTGCTCTTTCTGCAGTACTGGGAATGAGAACCTTTGTATACTCCTTTAAAAGTTAAAAGACCCATTTTCCTTTAGCCCTAAAAGTGAAAGTGCAACAGGTATTCTGGGCACAATGGGCACTTTATTCAAAAGGTTAAAAATCACACTGCTGTAATAAAGCAAAGTGGTGATTTCCCACTGTGCCTCACTGCTGTTCCCATCTTTGCTGCTCTGGGGTGTCAGAGGGAGAGCCAGGCAATTGTGCTGTGTTCTGCTTTGCTGTGAAATCCAGTCAGATTAATGAATTTGGGGTCCCTTGAGATTTGCGTAATTTATATCCATGACTTGCTGTTTAAAGTGTTTTCAAAGTCAGGAAATAAATTGTGGGGTTTATAAAAATATCATAATTAAAAATTGACTTGTACTAAATATTGTCTCCAGGAGTGTGTAAGAAGTTCAAGTATGATGGATTGTTTTTCTCACTGAAAACTATAAAAAAACCAGCAGAGACTTATGATGATAAAAAGTACTTTTTTTAGGTGGTTACATTATCAATCTTTATATTGAGCCAAATGCTGCTTGCATTTCTTCTGTGCATATTTTATTGACTTCATTGTGACCCACTGGGGAAGGATAGAAATATTTGTATTACAGTGAAGAAATATTGTCACATACAAAATCAAAACGTGTTCTTTAACCAAATATAAAATTTCAGAAGACAGAAGTGTCTTTAATATGACTTAATCACTCCAGATTCTGGCAACCTGCAATAAATTTTCTGCTATAAAAACAGAAGGGGAATTTTCTTGCCTTCCTTTGCATTAGTAATACAAATATCATGATGATGAATGTTATTTTTTCAATAGGTTGATTCAGGAGAAAGAAATGCAAAACTATACAAAGGGGAATCTGTGACATGTAAGGCTGATCTCAATGTTTTTTTAATGAAAATGAGTTTGAGGACAGCTGTTACAATGAAAAAATGAGCCAAACTCTGTTCACTGTATGGCTGTTCTGTTCCTAGTGAAAATCAATGGAGCTGGACAGGACCAACAGCCTTGAATTTCACGTGATATTGCATGTTAAATAACACGAGTTTAAAATCAGACACATTTTTTTTTTGTTTTTATGTGATATCAAACCAAGACTCAATTGTTTGAGCAAGGTACAAAGACATGCAAAAGAACTGCTAAAAATGTAAAGTTCTACCTCGTTGCTATGATTAAGTTTTTTACAGAAAGGGTGATAAAGTTCTGGAATGGCTGCCTGGTGGAGTCCCCATCCCTGGTGTGTCTAACAAAGGCTGGATGTGGCTCTGGGTGCCAGGGTTGAGTTGAGGTGTTTGGGCTGGGTTGGACTCAATGGTCTTGGAGGTCTCTTCCAACCCAGTGATTCTGTGATTGGAGATGAAACAAGAAATGCTTTCCTACCCTTTTCCCAGAACAAGGGTGCTGGGAGAGACAAAATTTCCAAGGAGAAGACTGAGCAGGAGCTGGAGAACAGCAGATGGGTTGAGGCAGGTTCAGGCCAGGAAGGAAGCAGAGTCCCTGGGCAGGGCCAGGAGGCACAACAGCACCAAAACCTTCTGCTAAAGCTCCTCTCACAGCCCTTGGCTTAACAGAGTGACTTGGGCACACAGATGTCTCCTGACCAAGCACTGGAATGGCCTCCTCAGGGAGGTGGTGCAGTCCCCATCCCTGGTGTGTCTAACAAATTCTGGATGTGGCTCTGGGTGCCAGGGTTGAGTTGAGGTGTTGGGGCTGGGTTGGACTCGATGATCTTGAAGGTCTCTTCCAGCCCAGTGATTCTGTGAATTCTGTGTGTATGGGCCACGGTGTGAGACTGCAGGAGCAGGGCAGGGCTGGCTGGAGGCTTGTGGTCTCCCACCCATCCCTTCCCTGGAATGCAGCAAGGAGCTCTATCCTGCTGGATTCACTGCTCAGCAAGCTCTGCCTGGCAGTCATGGAGGCAAATGGGGAGAGAGGTATCCTTCTGGTGATCCTCCATCCTTGGATGGAGGTGAAAGGGATCTGGTGATCCATTTCATCCTTCATGAAATGGGTTTGAAACAAGTTTTGATCTCTATGTCAGATATCTGTGAAAATGAAAAGGAAATTCTACTCAATGGCTGTTTTTTCTCCCATTTTGCTGCCCAGTTCTTGTTTGCTTCACTCCCTTACCTCACTGACAGCCCTTAGAGGAGCCAAATCAGTTTCTTTAAATAACAACACTGAGATTATGAGGCAAATATGGGGAGAGCTGTGTAAAAATTCTTGATGACAAGTACATCATGAAAGTGGTACCTTAAACCAAGAGACTGATTTTGGGCAGTGGCTGTCCTGCAGATGCTGCTCTGCTGTCTGTCACTGCAGCTCACGTTCCTCCACAGCTCCACTTGGGTTTCAAATCAACACTCACACTCTGATAAGTTTGCTGGGCCTTTATTTTCCAGTTCCCTGAATTATGGGCTAGTGGCAAAATCGCACAGATAAAATCTTCCAGATGCCTTATCTTTCAGAAATAAATAACATGCTGGGTTTACTCTTGAACTCTGTCACAAAATGCATCACTAGGGGTCACCAGAAAGAAGGGAAACTTTGTATTTAACCTGGAATGCCTATGAATTTATACAGTGTTTTTCAGCTAATCTTTTCGAGAAGGTAATTTAGTCTTCAAAAAGCAAGACAAATTTATTTTTCTACAGACAACAGGTATTTCCTGCTAATTAAAAAGCCATTATATAAGGCCTGTATTAAAAAAAAAGAGGGGAAAAAAAGAGACTTGCTTGCAATTCCTC
Source organism: Lonchura striata (assembly GCF_050655825.1). Classification (NCBI taxonomy): domain Eukaryota; kingdom Metazoa; phylum Chordata; class Aves; order Passeriformes; family Estrildidae; genus Lonchura; species Lonchura striata. Next base: position 5,517,294 of record NC_140709.1, on the reverse strand, counting down.
ACTCCCATAATTGCATGTTGATACTGAATGGACACTGCGATTTCAAATTTTACTCCAAGCTAAAATAAGATGTTTGCCTTTCTGGTTTGGTAACCTGTGTCAGAATATTGGCTAATTTAGCAGTCTGAATTTTAATTTTTCAGCTGGGCTTTAACAAAGCAGCAATGATTTGATTCTGATAAAAAATTACTGCAATTTCTTTAAGTTCAAAATTGTAGAAATACAGACTACAGCTTTTCAGAATTTGTTCCAGCTCTCTGCTTGCAAATCTTAGAAAATTTATCACGTGAGGTGATGAGGACTTCATCCAAGGACAGTCTGCTCAGGTGGAAACATGATTATTTCAGGATATTTTGGGAGAAAAGAGCAAAGATGATGGAGTTCAGTGGGGATTTGAGAAAGAATGGAGAAAATAACAATAAAATGATGCCAAGCCAAATTCTTAGTGCTGAACAAAGGCAAAGATTACATGTGAATATTCAGCCAATGATCGGTTTGGCTTTAACAAACATTAAAACAAGCCAAGGGATCAATCTCTTTTTAAAATACATCTATTTCTGCATTGTCACAGGAGAGGCCAGTGTTTGTAGGGGTGTTTGGGTGTGCTGAGAACAGAGATCTGCCTGTGCACAGTCTGTGCTGCCATCAGTGAACATTTATGCAAGATCTCCCACGCTTTGTCTTGTCCTCCTTCAGTTTGGGTAGAAATGACATTCTTTCCTCCTCCCTCCTCAAATGTATATATTTTACAGCTAATGAAAAAGCTCAGGAACTATAACTGTCCCTTGTATTGATTTTGCTTTTATGTAGTGCCTTTTCCCCAAATGGATGCCAGAAGGCACTCTTAAAATCAAACTATATAGAACAATAATTTCTACCAGAATGGAAAAACATGGCAGAAGCTTAACAGAGCACTTTAGTGCTAGGCAACACTTTAGGAAATGAAGGTGGCTTTAAAGAGCAGGAATAAGCTCGTGGCCTTGGAGAAGTTATTGGAAATGAATAAAGAGCAAGATCAAGAGCAGCCTCTGTAATCCACAGCTGCCCACTCTGGATGCAGGGAATATATTTCCAGTCCCTTGCTCAGAGCCTCTGATATTAGAAAATGGGTGTTCCCAAGAATATCTTATAGGCTGAAATGTTATATAAGTTATGAGGGCTCTTAAGATGTCAGATTTCAGTTCATGTCACAATAAGCCAAGAGCCCCCAGCCCTTCACACAGGAATTGCTCCAATATATCCCTGCCTGCTCTGTGCCACTGGGCACCAGCTGCCCCAGCTCCAGGACCCTTCCAGAACCTCCCAAATTAAGGAGTCCTGTGCCTTAAGCAAAATTATGCTCTTTGTAAAGTAGAAATTAGGTTCTTTTTATCCCTTTTTCTCTATGCAAAATATCTAGTTGCCTTATGCTTTCTCTTAAGTGTAAAACAATAGGGGATGCAGGACAGTCCATGACTTTCTTTTGGCATAAAATAACCTCTGATTAGAAAAAGAAGTTGAAAATTGGTTAAAATATTGCTTCCCAAGCACAAATGAACATAAATCACTCCTTTCTGCATTGCTGGGGACTCACAAACAAGTATCATTACTAAAATTGAAATTTATTGCCCCTTTTATTCAGCTTGTTCATTCTTAAAAAAAAAAAAAAAGTATGCTCTGGTTACAGCTGGTCAGGAATTTTAAGTGTTGTTTATTTTACATGCCGTTAATGAAAGTTTTTATAGAATTTTGAATGCAAATTTCAGTGTTGGTGAAGGTTTTGTGTTAGGAAAGGAAGAATTTTAACGCTCATGCACTTGGGCATAAGGTTTTGACCAAATTAATGTGTATTGATCAATTGATGATTAGTCCATCTACTCATCTATGCCAGAACTGCTTTATAATTATTTTTTATAAATAGCATATATACATTGTGCCATAGAATGATTGAAGCTGCTGTCCATCACAACTATTTCTACCTTTACTGAACACATGGGAGACTGACACCAAAGCCCTCATTTCAAGGTGTATTTAATTACTAATAGAAAGTGAAGCAGCTCAGATAAGATATTCTCTCTGGCATAATCGATGGAGCAGTTCTGAGGGCACCTGTCTGTGACAGAAGAGATTGATTCAGTTCCTGGATCCTAAAACACAACATCTTTCCTGTCAGTAGTGATCAACAAAATATCAGCCTATCAGTTAACACTTTGGGCTTCTCCTGGTTGTGTCTCAGTGGAAAAGTATTAAAATTTTTAAATGTTTGCAGTTGTGAAAGTAATTGAACAAAAGAAAACCTTTCTGTGTGGACCAGCAGTGGTTGCTCATGCTGAAGTAGGATCTCTTTGGGCAGTCATATAACCTGTGGGCTGTTATGCAGATAATCATGAACAGCAGTGATAGAATTCAGAGGCAACCCCCTCGCCTTAATGGGTGGATTTGTGAGGTTTATTTTTTGTGGCCATCATTTTTCTTGCAGCATTGCTGCAGCACTAATTGCTGTGAGAATTGCAGGTATAACTCTGGTGGCCAGAGGGATGTTTCCTGTGCTCAGGTCCCCACGTGGCCTCCTGTGCCACCTTTTTCAGGACAGCTGTGTTTTTGTTTCATACTCAGTTTAGCCCCATTGAAAGTTGTCTGCTTAGGGTCCTAAAAAATAAAACCTGATGCTAACCACAAACCCCAGATTTTTTTGTTTCCAGAGCTGATTGTTTTCCAGCTAATCAGGTATTTAAGTTCTCTGCCTCCAGCTTTTCTGAGTGGTGAAGAAGCTCCTGCTTTCTTCCACTGTGGGAATCCAGGGCATCCCTCTGGCTGCCATGTGAGGTCTGGGACGCTGGCAGGGGTCAGGAACCCCCCTGGACAGAGCCCCCAGAGACACTGTCTGTGATCTCTGTCCATGGAAAAGAGTTTTCAATCTTACAGCATGAATTACCAGCTCTGAGTGTTTGATATAGGTAATAATTAAGTGTGGCACGGGTGCAAAAGTAAAATTTTAGGATTCTATATTAGGGGTTCAAAGAGGACAAGATGGAGGAAATTGGGTGTGCCTTGTCCTTTTTCTCCTTCTTCATGCCCTCCATGTTTCACTGTGGTGTTGGCATTTTTCTGTTGGTCCAGGCTGGGGACACACTGTCCAACGTAGGTGACAGATATTGGCACGTTATTGTAAATGCAGCCCAGGGAGTTTCTGGTATTTAATGTTTGTAACATCCCACTGAGGGCAGAGCCCCACACGCTGCCCTGCAGGACAGAGCTGGGCAGGGCAGCAGAATGTGTGAGAGAAAAACACAATAAACTACCTGGAAACCAGCACAGACCAATTATGGCTTCTGCTTTGGCAGGGGGCTGAAAGACAGAGACTTTCTACAATCTCAGAATCATCAATACCTCAGATTCTGACATTCCAACACAGTTTTTTCCCTTGTGAGCTTTCTGTGCCTTGGGAGCAGTGTGGGGCTGAGCAAGGACAGCTCTCCATGTCCCCTCACACCCTGCAGGGGCTGCCTGGTATTCTCAGGAGGAAAGCTGCAAGCTCAGATCTACTAGAGCAGAAGTGGTTTGGGAACAGCAGATGAATAACATTGTCAGAGGTGTATTAATGGGAGGATGTGTCTCCACAACCATGCAGAGGAGAGGTAATAGCAAACAGAACAAGAAATCTTCGTGGCTAACAGACGTTGGGAAGCAGCAGGAATAACTGTGGGGGATTTTCCTGATTAAGATATCAGTTATTGGGGAAAGGCAGAGAAGCAGCGAGGGACTGGGGCAGGCAGTACGTAGATTTATGATTTGTGTCAGAGCTGTTTGTACTGTAAGGCAGCAGTCATGCCAGGAGGAGAAAGGAGTTGTGAAATTCCTCTGGGAGATGCCTGGCTTGTGCTGGGATTGCCTGCAGCCCATCCAGCTGTCCTGAGCACATCAGTGCTGTGAGCCCAGTGCAGCACGCACCAGGGACGGGGGTTAAGCCAAACCTCATCCTCCCACATCCAAGCACGAACTTCCACGTGCTCCCCAAGGGGCTGCCAAAGCTTCCTGCCTCTGAGGGGCACAGAGGAGTCCTGTGTGGGCAGGTGCTGAGCCCACAGGTGAGGGCACAGCACGTCCTGCCCCTGAGCCCACACCCAGGGACGGGAGGGGAGCCAAGAGCATCTTTGCTGCACACTGGGAATGCTGCGAGGTGCTCCAGCATTTCTGTTCCTTGATCAATTGAGAAAACCAAACCCGGCAAAAGACTGAACATTATCTGAAAATGGAGGGTTTGTATATTTAACAGTTGTGAGTGAGACTTTTAAAGGGTAATATGGGAGAAAAGAGCCCAAATGTTTCAAGAAGGTTATGGGATGTGGGGGTCTGGCACTCACAGGACTCTGTTGGATGCAAAAACTTCTGGGATGGTTCTGGGCTAGCTAAGGGAAAAGGATAGATTTCTTTGACCTTTATTCTGCTTTATACATGCTCAGAAAATCAAATGTCCATGTATTTTAGCATTTGAAGAGGGAGCTGCATGTACTATGGGGTAGGAAATAGCCTTCTCTTCATTTTCCTTCTATTTCTTGCAAAAGAAAACCAACAATTTAATTAGATTTCATCCTGTTTATGTCTTTGTTGCCAGCTTTAATCTTAACATCTAATAGAAAAACAGACCAAATGGCTTTGTGAATTTTTTTTTTTTTCCTCTAGTCCATTAAGAACAGAGCTGAATATAAGGTAGCCTGAGTGAATCAAAGCATCTGTGCTGTTCTGTTGAGGGAGGCTGAGTCACAGACAAGGAGTTTTATACAAGGCCATGGTTGATTGTAAAGTAAATAACTGGGGGAAAGGTTCAAAGAAGATTAAAGTAATCTCTGAATCATCTTTGTGATCTGGTACCTGGACCAAATCAGCAGCACAGTCTAATAATGCTAATTCTAAAGAAATGTTTACTTATTAAGTTATTAAGACATTAGCTTAGGTGTTAAATAAGCCATTGACTGAATTTTACCTTCCTTTGCTCTTCATACAGACCTGCAGGAAATCAGTGAGATAAAACTCCATGAAAAGTTTGTATGATGGTCAAACATCAGCAAATTACCATCTCAAATGGAGATGAGAAGGAAGAAAGTGTTGACATAAGACAGGCTCCTTTCTGTAAAGGAACTGTCTTGTTTAGATCCCAAGTAATTTTTCATATTTACCATTAAATTCATTAGAGACCTATTCAGGAACTTCTGAGAACCCTCTTGTCTTTGAATCATCTTCTAGATTTGTTTTTGTTCCACAGACTTTTGCCTTCTGAGATAAATTGAACATAAATTGATCAGCCATTTAAAAAAATGGAGAGAAAGTAAGGCTGGGGGGTATTTTGCCTCTTCTTATTAGAGTGAGGAGGAGGAAAAGTTGGGGCAGCCTCCAGTTTGGGGGAAGTGCAGTGGCTATTGAATTAGCAAAGACTGCAGGAGGGGGCATTTACTGAAACAGCACACAAAGCAGCCAAGGGACAGTTGAGTTGTAAAACACTTCAGCTACCACAGGAGATGCATTACATTATTGTGGTAGGCAGATAATTTGCTATCCAGCCTTTGGAAGCTGCTTTGTAGAAAAAAAAATAAAATAGGGGAATAAGCAAACTTGTTCTCAATCGATAAATTAATATAAAGCCAGCAAAAGGAGCAGAACAGACTACTACAATCACTCAGCTATATTAGGCAATCAATTTTTTTTTCCCTTTCAATATGTACAATATTCCCTCGTGGCTCCCCATGGATGCCATGCAGTGTGAACACAGCAATCAAAGCAATAGGCGTCAGAATAATCAAAATAAGATGTGTCAGAAAGAAGCAAATGAGTACATACTCTCATTAAGTAAATCTCCTAAGAGCTTAACGTAGAAAACTCTTCCCAGAAAAGCTGTACAAACAATTGCCTGCACTAACACGTGGCTTTATTGCCGTTTCAAAGGCAGATAAAAATATTCTTCAATCTAATCCACACATTTTCAGATTTCACCCTGAATAATCTCTACCTGAGGCAAAACACATAATGTAGCTGCCACAGTGACATTAATAAAGGTCATAACTGAAGGTAAAATATACTACTTGGGAAAAAACTTCAAAATCATTAAACAAGCAATGTGCTGCAAACCACATTAAAGAAAATATCCATTTCTGCAATATCCAACACCAGACTTCCATCTGTTAGGTGACAAGACACTTCACCCAGCTAGTAAGTAGCAAAAAAGTCAGTACAAATCTTCCAGGGGAACAAATTTTTAGACAAAATCAGTAATCTGACTACCCTGAGGACTTATCCCAGCAAAAAAATGGCACTTCCACAATGTTCCCAGCCTTTTGAGGCAGCAAGCCTATGGCACAAAAAAAGAGGGGAGGAAAAGTATCTGGAGGAAAGAGCCATTTCCAAAGCTCATATTATTTTAATAGGCTACAGAAGTGGTCTAGGAAGAAGCAGGAACAATTGGAAAAGGAATTCTGTCTCGAATAAAGCTAATTCCGGATTAACTTTTCCTTCTGCTCTACTACTATATTTGTATGATAAAGAACTTACAGCATTTTTGAAGGCAAATGGATCATTGTCATTGAAAACAAAGCGAATTTTGGGGGAATTTAAAGTACTGGCCATCTAAAACACATTAAGCAGACTAAAACCTACCAGAAATACTTGGTGTCCCCTTGAGTTTGTATGTGGCCATTTAATTTCAGACTTCCCAGGGAGGATGGCGAGGGGCTGAGCGTTTTTATTGCCCTCCAATTTACTGCCTTGGCTTTTGTGCCAGTCCTGAGGTGTGCCAGAGCTGATGGGGCTGGGCTGTGACTCCTGGGACCCAGCTCAGCCTCAGCAGAGGGTTTTCCTCATGCCCTTGAGGCACTCCAGGTGCCCGTGCCATCAGGAAGGCAGAGGGATGATGCTCCCTCTCTGCAGTGATCTGTCTTGGCAGGTCAGGAGCAAACACTGATTTGTCTCAGCTCCTATCGATCGCCAGGGAAGTTGGATGTGCACAATGCTTCTTCAGCTTTGGCATTCTGAGACAAAATAACTTTGAGGAACTGGACCATTAAAGGAAACGTTTTGGCCATGAATGTCCGAAACTGTTATGAGCAGTGTCTAATAAATTGATTCTCAATTTTAGCACAGTGCAGAGTAGTAAATAGCTGCTAAGGGGTTTAAACAGCTTACACGTTTGGCAGGCCAATGGGAAATAGGCAAATCCTTGGGACATGCAGCTGAAAGGCAGCCCTTTCACACCAAATATATCTTTAACTCTGTAGAACTTTGAAGACAATAATTAATTTTTATCAGATGATTAAAAAGCAAATGTGTGAGCAAAAAATTATTTCCCCGAAAATTTCAGTTCTAAAATTCAATAGGGGCACACCAGTACACGCCAGGAGAGTCAAAACTAAAGTGACAGAGGTTCCCTCACCCCTAGATTGCAAAATTTGCCCCATTTTGCCTTCCTTTTGAATGAACTTTTCCTGAAGTGGCACAGCCCTTGATCTTCAGGTAAAAAGGAGTGGAACAAAAGTTATCAGCAAGCAGAAATTATTGTGCAGCCCCTGCTTCCCTTTGCCAGCACAAAGTCAGATAAATTCAGATTTCAATCTTAGTTTAAAAAATACAAACTGGCTTAATTCAGGCCAATGGCCTGGTCTGGTGTGTGGCAACCCTTCCCATGGCAGAAGAGTTGGAACTTGGTGATCTTTAAGGTCCCTTCCAACCCAAACTCTTCTGGAACTCCATGATAATTCCACACAGTGAGGCTATAATGGTATTTGATATTGACCAAATATAATGAGAAGGAAATAAAATATTAGCATGCAAACAACTTTTGATGATTAAAAATGGTGTTGGGAGAGAAACATAAGTTAAAGATTGTTCCTCTCCCGTTAGGATTTGTTACTATTTCTTTGGCATGGCCAGGAGTCTTGGCTCTACTTCCAAAGGAAAACATTCAGTGGGTTATTGTTTGTTTGTAAATGTCTGCTGTGCTTTCCACAGAGCAAAGCCACAGAGCCAGAGGAATCCCAGGGCTATTTCCAGAGGCACAGGAATGGTCTGACCAACCCCACTCGTGGCCTGAGAACTGTTTCCAGGGATTCTGGGGATCCCCTGGGGTGGTCAGAGCCCTCTTTGCTCAGGGAACCCAAGGGTGGAAGAAACCTTGGGGCTCCAGGATGCTGCTGGAGCCCTGTGTGGAATGTTTGAGCCTGACCAAGGGATGGGAGAGTTTGTCACCTGTGGCAGATATTGAAGCAGGTGGGAAAAATCCTGAATAGTTTGATTGGTTCCTTTTGAAATATTGATGGGGAAATGCCTTCCCAGCTCCAGCAGATGTTTGTTTCCAGGATGGACAGTCCATGGCACTCAGTTTTTACAGCAGAAGCTCAGAGGAATCATGGGTTGCTTGTGGGTAGAGCACAAAGCAAGTTAGATACTCTGATTTTCACTTCATTCTGTGCAAAGCAAGACCAGGGCTCATATAATTGCAAGATATACTGAGTGGTTTTTGCCTAATCCCATTTTGACTATTTTCCATATTTTGGCTATTTCCATTTACTTTCTTAAATCAAATTAGACCACTTGGGTCACTGGAAACACACCATGTTTCCATGCTGGCTGTAGGCACCTCCTCTTCCCCGACACCATCCTCTCTCTTCTCTTTCTCCGCCTCTGGATATGCTCAAATTCCTTCTAATGTGTTTCAGAGTTGAGGGAAACCCACAGGAGTAAACTTGCAAACAATTAATTGCACTTGAGTTTACTACATATGTAACACCTTGCAGCGAAGCCCCAGTGGATTTTGGGAGCTTCAAGGGTACCTTTGCAGGAAACCCATATCCAAATTAAAAACTTTCTCAGCTGTACATTATAAAAAGGCTCCAGAGAGGATGGGGAGAAATTCTTTTTTTGCTGGTGATATTACAAGCAACTATTTTAAGATAAATTTTTTTCTGTAAGATACCGCTGTAAAAAAAATCTATTGCCTTTTTCTCTTGACTTATTTACAGAATTTCAGTTCAGAGAAGTCTGAGAAGCTGTGCTGTGTCAGCCCTCCCACATCTATGATTCACTGAGTTGCTTTTGTCCCTGATGCTTAGTCCTGTAATACAGAACAACTACAGGTGCTGTTGGTAACATTTTGTGTTTCTCAGTCATGGGAAATAATGTAAAAAACCCAAGTATTGAGAATTCCCTCAGTAACAGGGAGATTCATTACCCAAAATAAGAATGCAGAAGATGATGAAGTTCTTTCTTGGTCTTTAAATTACTTTATAATCTTCTTTTTTTAACAAAGCATCTGCAAAGTGCTCTTTGGTATCTTGAATAAGATCTTTCTTATTCACCATTAAATTCTTATGGGATTTGTAGGTTTATTAGAGTACAAAAGTAAACAGCATATGGCTCTGTTAATATCCTAATATCTTTCTAATGTCACAATCCAATCTGTCAGAATGTAAACTTTTTTGAGTGGTTTCATTTACTTCAAGTTCATTTTTTGCAAAAAAACCCCACACAACAAGCCTGATGAATCCTTCTGCATCACCTAAGAGACAGCACAATACTTAATTCTTTTGTGTTCCCAGTTTAATAAATATGCAGATATAGATTACCTGCAGTAGGAAAAATACAGTGGCAAATGCAGTTATTTTTATTAGTTACTAGGAGTTAAAAGGTTATTTCCCCCTGGTGAAAAGCCTGTTCCATCAGATAAGTTGCTGCTACTCTCCATAAAACTGGCAACCCTTCAAAAGGTTTCAGAAATTAAAGGCATTGTTTGAAGATAAAGGCAATAAGGTCATTTGCTTTGAGTTTAGTCCTGCAAAACTTTCTGGGTGACCCTTTCATATTCAAGTGAGGAGGGCTCTAAATTGTTTTATCTTCATAGAGCTAATGAGTGCTGGCTGACAGTCACTGTAAAGACCAGTTGGGACTCTACTAGAATTAAATTTTGCAAAATATTACAACACATTTTCATTCACATTTTCATTTCATTGCCAAAGCTGTATCCATAATCACTCACAGCACTACACTCTTTGCTTTTCTCAGTTTCTTTTACTAACTCAGTTTTCACTAGCTGAATAATGTCTAACATGATTCTCAATGTATTTTTGTGTTCAATTAATAAAGCTGTATAAACAAGCCACATATGTGAAATCTATGTCCCCTTCAAACTCTCTGCTAGAGTGAAACAAGACTTACATTTAATGTGTACAGTACTAGAGAAATTACTCAAGAACTTTTTATTGCCAGAGGCTGTAGAGCTGTGTATGATTATTATATGTGTAATTAACTAATCTATAATGTTCCTCTGATATATGGTGTATATAATTCTTTCCTAGAGGAATAGAATGTTATGTTAAAGCCTTTTTTTTTTTTCTTTTATGGTTTGTTTCATTAATTCCAGTTAGGGGAAAATGTTATGTATACTCCTTAAATAACTTGACTGTTTTTTTTTCTAGTAGGAAGTAAGAATTTTCACAGGTTTTAAAAAAAAAAAGTGTAGCAAAGGAAAGGGAGTATCTTGTTGTAATCAATATACATCATGTGCTGAAAGTGTGCTTGGCTTTCACCGTGACCTTCCTCATTACTTTAGTTGTTTATTTTAACCTTACTTCCATCCTATTTCAGACTCTCTAATAATAGCCCTCTGTCACTCTAACCCACATTCAAAAGTAAACGTAAACAAGATCATCTCAGCTGCAAATACACATGAACTCCATCCCCCAAACGACCATCAAGTGATTAAAAAGCACAAAATCCTTACCTAATGTGGCTGACTCAGAGCTAATGGCCAGCAAGGGAATCCAGCAGAGGTAGGCAGCAAGCTGGAGCTGCTGCTGGGAGGGAAGGGGCTGCTGCATCCTGTCCAGGGCAGCTTTTATCCCTGCATCTGCACTTGCTTACAAGTTCACTTTTGAACTCCTAAACTTTGCAGGAAAAGCCATCAGCCCGCCTGCCTGTTTCAATTTTTTTTTTTTTTCCCCCACGCCTTTCTGTCGTTCTTTTCAATGCACTCTCTTGGAGAGGGCTTAATGTTTCTTTAATCCCAGAATTTCCAAGAGGGAAGAGCTCCAGCCACGCACACAGAGAGCACACGCAGAGCACATGTGGAGCACACACGTAGCACACAGAGAGCACATGTGGAGCACACACAGGGCGCACACACAGAGCACACAGGACACACACAGAGAGCACATACAGGGCACACACGGAGCACACAGAGCATGCACACAGGGCACACACAGAGTGCACGCGGGGCACATACAGAATGCACACACAGAGCACAGAGAGTGCACACAGGGCACACACAGAGTGCACACAGAGCACACACACACAGGGCACACGCAGAGCACACACAGAGCACATGGAGCACACGGAGAACACAGAACACACACAGAGGGCACACAGAGAACGCACACACGGAGCACATACAGGGCACACACTGAACACAGACAGAGCAGACAGAGAGCACACACAGGGTGCACACAGAGCAGACACAGAGCACATGGAGCACACAGAGAACACAGAACACACACAGAGGGCACACAGAGAACGCACACACGGAGCACATACAGGGCACACACTGAACACAGACAGAGCAGACAGAGAGCACACACAGGGTGCACACAGAGCACACACAGCACGCAGAACACACACAGAGGGCACACAGGGCACACAGAGCATACACAGGGCACACACAGAGCAGACACAGAGCATGCAGAGCACACAGAGAGCACACACAGGGTGCACACACAGAGCACGCACACACAGAACACACACAGAACACACACACAGCACACAAGCAGAACACACAGGGTGCACGCACAGAGCACACGCAGAGTGCACACACAGAACACACACAGAGCAGACACAGAGCATGCAGAGCACACAGAGAGCACACACAGTGTACACACACAGAGCACACACACAGCACACGTGTCCCTGCAGCTGCTGCGGCCGCAGCTGGTGGGATTTGTCCCCCCGAGCTCCAGGACAATTTGTGCTCAAAGGAGATCCCAAAGGAGCTGGGCTGGGAACGTGCTGCTCCTCAGGGTTTGAGGCAGCCAGCACCGAGTGCAGATCTCTGCAGTCACATTGAGGGGCTGGAGAAGTGAGAAGTGCTTTCCAGAGTGACAGAATAGAGCACAGAAGCAAAGAATTCCATCACTCAGTGGCTCTGATGCCTCAGGATTTTAGCTTTTATATCTTTCATGTATTTGTAATCCTGTAATTCTTTCATGTGTAGCTCTAAACTCCATACGGAGTATTAGCTGCTGTCTTCACATTTTGGTCAGACACAACAATTCCTCTCTAGGCTTGAGGATCAAGGACACTTTTCTGTCTCAGGCCCTGAGAGATGGAAACAAAAGTGAGGTGGGGGTGAGCAAACTGGGGCTAAATGACTTCATTACCTGAAGCTGTAATTGGAAGATTAAGCCCCAGTATGCAGAAGGACCAAACTTATAAAAGTGTGACCTTATAAAACCTGTGACACATGCTCCATTTTTGGTGTAGCCCCTGAGGGGGCTTTGTCTGCCCAGAATGTACCTGTAGGCCCTCCAATAAATATAACTGCTTTTTATTATCTTAATTTTCTCTAGCCTCTGTTTTAGGTAGCCCCAAAAAGGCATCAGCATTATCACATTTTTTCTGAAGTTTGGTTTCTCAAGGTGTCCTGCTGCTGCCACATGGCTCCAGCTTTTACTCAGAGTTTACTGTGTGACAATGCATGTTGCCTCCTTAATTCAAAACAAGATGAATTTGCTGTTGAATTACATCCCATACTCTGATATTTACACTCATAGTGTTTTAGAAAATATTGCATCCCCATCCCCTGTTCAGTGTTTTCCATACCTTCCAGCACTCCTCTTTGACTTGTCAAGTTTAAATATCTTGTGTCTGCTTGTTTAAGTGAAGGTATTGTGAATTATCTGGTAAGAGAATATTATGCAAGTCTGTAAACATTCCAGACAAATCACTGTGAGGAGCATTTCATGGAAACGCACACACCAATCTATTACAAATATTTTGCAGTATAGCCAAGGAGTTTCAAAAATTGTTCACGTGGCTTAACTACATTGCTCAAGGAGTTTTATTCTTGGATTTCTTGAGAAAAAAAAATAGGTTATTTAAGAAGAAACTTCTAAATCTTTATTCCTAATTTTGATTTTGGATTTTCCTGTTGCAAAATCACTGGTTTTACCACTCCCATTGAATTGCCATTTTACAGGCCTGACTTGTAGCCCTTTGGGAATCTTTGGAAGTTTTTCCATTAATTTCACCGATGTTTAGATTATATTCCTTCAAGATCACTAAGACTCCAAGTCCAGTATTTCTGATATTTTTTTATAAGAGATGTCTGTTTCATATAAATGGAAGAAAATATTGTTTTTAACAGTAGAAAATTTTTACTTTTCTATTGCTTTCTGTGCTAATGTTTGAATTTATTTGTGGCAGTTTCTGTGCACTGGTAGGGGTCCAGCATGGATTTGACTCTAAGTTTTGGCCTAAAAGGCACAGCTCTGAAATCTCTTGAAGGGTGAGATTTATCCTTGCCAAAATATTGGTAATCAAAACCAATTTCCCACAAAGAGAATTTTCCAAAATCAGTCCAGCCTTTTTTAATTGTCTGTTTACAGAAAACAAAAGGCAAAAAACAACAAAAATAGTAAGTAGAAGGTATTCAGGGCAATAGGAGAAAAGGGAAAGTTTTGGAGATTTACTTATTGCTTGTTTGTTATCCTAATTATCCCTTATTTGTTTATCCTAAACAAGTTTTAATCAAAGGGAGCCTTTGAGGGCGATAAAGATGAAATTGAAGCTTCCCATTGTCTCAAGTAGGAATTTTCCCTGGGCTGAAATTTCCCTGGAATTTTCCTTTCATTTTAGGAGGACAAACAATGGCAGGTCAGACAATGAGGTATTTTCCATTCTCCCCATCCAAGAAAAGACCTTATAGAATTCAGAAAAAAAGAATGACATTGACTTCTCCTTTTCCCCCTACCAAATGTAATTCTAAAAAAAAAAAAGAAAAAGAAAGTGAAAAAAACCCATGGAGAACCTGCATAAAAATACCATAAAATTTTATTACAGTTTCCACAGTTATTAACCTGAATAAAAGGAGAACCTGAAACTCCACAGAATGTTGGTGTAGTCAAGTGTGGGTAGGGGGTGCTTGGAACAATTCTCTTCACTGTCAACAACACAACAGTGAACCCCTGACCCCAGTCCTTCTAGTATTAAATGAATTTTCAATGGTGGGGATGGATGCAGGGAGATAAAACCAGCCAAAAGTCACAGCTGGGAGCTGCCAGCAGCATTTCAGACCCAGCCAAAAATCGCCTGATGGATACACACGTTGGGTACTCAAATGTCTTCACTCTGTAAGGAGACAGTGTTTGCCTGAACCTCCCTCCTGGTGTGGCAGAATGGGGATGGGCTGGCTCTGCTGGGGGATGGAGCAGCCTGGGGGACCAGCAGAGGGGGAGGAAGGCTGGAGGAAGAGTATTGAGAGCAACAAGTGTTGCCTTTTTCTTCAGATGCAGGACTGAGTGTCAGGATGGACCTGAATGATAACACAATGATAAAAATGTAAATACATAAAGGTCTTCAAAGATATGGCTATTCGACACTTTGCTCCAAGTGTGAAATGCTCAGGCTCCAGAGTCAGTGTAGGAGGTTTGAGTGGTCCACAGAAGACCTGGGTTGCAGAGGAATGCTGAGAGATGAATCCCATCCCTCACATATTTTCCCATCTCTTATATTTTCTGAAGGTCAGGTAGGAGCATCCTTCCACTTGGGTACCCCCAGGAAGGAAAGGAGCGGGGTGTTTCATGTTCTGCTTCTCAAAAAGTGTGGTTAGCAGTTTGTTTTTGCACTCAAGCCAGCAGGGAGCTGTACAATCCTTTATTTCCTTCTGCTTCCCATGAGCAATACCCTTAACACGAGGCTGTCCCCTGGGGTGGCTTTCCAAGCAGAGAAGAGATTTGTTATTCACAGGTGACAAAGAGAGCATGACCCTGCCTGAAAACACACCTTCCTAGTAGGACAGTGTCCTTCAGAGGGAAAAGATGTCTTCACTATAAAGTTGTTTGTTTTTTTTTTTTTTTTTTGCTAGTCTGAATTTACACATTTCACTTGATAAAACCCTCCTCTGTCCATTTCTGTTTGCTTTTTTTTTCATCTGACTGAAAATACCTGCCAAGCCCAGTGACAAGACATAAACTCTCTGTGCCCCCAGGGCAGTCCCCTCTGTTGGTATGGGCTGGCTGTGTTTTCTGATTCTTCCAGTCCTTTCTGCAGCCCCTGAGCAGGAGGAAAATTTGGCACAATAGGTTTTGACTGAGTCCCAGCACCCCTCCCACCAAAGGATTTTCCTAACAAGGATGAAAAGAGGATCAGTTCTGGGATTCCCTCTCCCTATTTCTTTTAGTCACCTTTGTCCATATATTTTAGAGAGATGCCAAAAATCTTAGGATCACCTAGTTCAGTACACAAACCTCTCATTAGCCCAAAAAACTGCTCCTTATCCCTTACTTTAGGACTGCACAGATGACATGGAATGGGAAGAAATTCATCTCAGCTTATGTCCACTTTGGGGAAATACACAGTGGGCATACAGTGATTAGAGCTTGTGTTTTCTTCTGCTTTGTGTCCTTGTGCATTGTGGGAGGGGACTTGGGAAACTGTCCCCCCGAATTACCCTGGGAGGTGACAGGTGTGTAGTTCCCCGCCTCCCCTGTTATCAATCAGTATGTCTGTCATCCCTTGGTGCTAGAAAATTCTTTGTTCTTTATACCTCCATTGGTTCCTTCCCTGAAACCGCTCTTTCCCCTTACCCTCATTGGTTATAACCCTGCCACTCGACCCTGACTCTGCCCCCGAAGCCTTCCTTCACTGAACGCTTCATGCCTGGACCCTCCCTCTCTTGTCCCCGTTATAATCCCGATTCCGCCCCCTGTTCGGCGCTCTCAGAGCGAGCTCCCTCCCGGAGAGGTTGTTTTCCCTTCGCTCCCTGAATTGCTGTTCCTCAATAAACCCTTCTGGAAATAAAGCCGCCTGTGAGCCGTCCCGCCTTCATAGAGGAAGATTTCATTACGCTATCCGGCTTTCGAGGACTCGGCTCTCTGACAAGCAGAGTGGTCAGAGACCCAGAAGCCTCAGTGCATGGAAGTTTGGTTGTTCAGAAAATAATGCAAAAAGCACTGTATGTAATTTAGAGGACTCTTCATTTAAGTGAGAACTAGTTGTGATTTTTAGGGTAATAATTCATTACACATAAGCATATTCTCCTTTTCAGAGCTCTGGGATTGTAGAGAATGATTTCTACATTAGACCATTTGTTTATCTTTCAGCTCCTAATTCCCTTGTGAGAGGGAGAACTCTTTTAGAGAATCACTCCTCATTAGCCAGCGAAGGAAAATACAGGACTTCAAACTCCAAAGCAGAGACAAAATGCAGGAACCTCATGATCATTTCCAGTTTTTTTCAGGGTAGCAAGAGCATGAGTGCCTGGGCTCTGAGACAGCAAAAGTTCACCTATTAGAGGCAATAAATCAGCTCCTTGTAACTGCAGAGCCCCATGGCATGGATCAAGGTAGGATGTGCTCCCTGACCTGACCTGGACCCTCCCAGCTCTGGCAGAGTCTCTGCTTCTCTCTCCTCACAATTTTGCTGCTCTGACCATCTGAACTTCAGCTGGGCACAGGCTGCCTTTATTAAATCTGCAGAGTGCCCCCTCAGTGCCCTTCTTGGATGGCACCACTGCAGGTGCCAGGGCACAGCCAGGACTGCTGTGTGAATTATTCATATCAGCTCCTTATTTAATGGAAAACCCCAAATTGTTGCAGAGGTGTCAAAATAAATCACATTGCAATTTGCCTCTGCTCCAGAGTGCCCCAAGACATGTCTGAGAATGGTTGTTGCTCAGCAGCTCAAACTCCAAAATTATTTTTCTAAGTGAAGAGATTGGCAATTACCAAATATACATAAAGAGGACACTCATGTATAAATTATGTATATTGGAACTAGCTGGTGATTTCCCATCAGAATCCATTTTCAGAAAAGGACATGATTTCCAGAAAATCTGTATGAAAGAGAAATCTTTCATTTCATTTTTTTAGAAATCTTTTTTTTTTCTTCCTCCTAGATCAGCTCAGTATTTATTTCACTTTTGTGCACTGCTCTGGCTGTCTGAATTCCTTCTACCAGGGACTGCTTCAGCCTCTGCAAACATCATTTATTGTGCAACTAAAGTGAAATAGATGCGTGATTAAATAACCAAACAAACTACATTTTGAGCCTTCTTCTACAAAATTAATATTAATGACCATGAAAGTGTTATTGAAACACTTTGCTTCTCCTCCCTAAGTCTTGGCTTATTTTGTCTCAATAGCAAAAGAAAGAGTAAGAGAAATGGCTTCTCACAGCCTTCGTGCAGTCACTATTGCTCAGGAAATTTTCTGACTGAATTTTCCCACTGAGTGAACTTTCCACTTAGGAATGAATTTCCTTTGAAAAGGCAGCAGAAAGACATTCCACAGGAGGTTTTCGTCAGTATTTGCAGTGGAAAGGCATGAAGTGGAAAGGTGTTGCTCATCCCTTGAACCACCTCATTCATCCTTTTCCTTTTCTTTTTGGAAGAAATCAAAACTCTCAAGGGCAATCCCCTCCCAGGTGTTCCAGCCAGGGGTAATAATGAGAGTGAGAGCAGAACCACCAGCTTGGACTGAAAACAGACTAAAACCAGCCCTGGAACTGCCTGTCCACATATCTGTCGCCTGTCATCAACAGATCCAAGCTTTCAAACAGGCCAGGGATGCCAGGAGTAAATAAAAAAACATCAGAGCTGTACCACCAATATTATATAAATGGTCTGAGATGTAAAATATGGCAAAGCTACCGGGTGAATGAAAACAAGTGGCAGAGAAATGTGAGTATTGCAGTGGAGATCACTCCCCTAATTTGATTCAATTGCCTTTCCACATTCATTCAAGACAGAAAAATGCTGCAAATATAATTTCTTTTCAGAGATGATGGGTTAATATAAGTATTAATGGGAGTATTCATCACTATCAGATTAACTCTAAAGCCCTAGGAGACAGGCATCCCAGCAGATTTAGGAGGACAGGCTCCTCCATAGGATGCTCACCACAATTTATTGTTTCAGGATCCCTGAGAAATCCCTGGAGAATCCTCACTGCATCACTGTAGAGGAAACCAAGGCATCAAAGTGTGTTTTTAAAACTCTTCCCTTTCTTCCAGTCTGTGTCATACACAAATAGGAAATAAAGTTTAACAATTTTGTTAATACATTTGCAATTACAAATAAGAATTTTATGTCAAGCTCCCAGTGACATATGTTTCACTCTACAGCCTTATCACAGATTAGATTGCTTTGGAAAAGACAGAGATTTATTCTGAAACATTTTTCTTTCATCTCTTTATAGTTCTTTAGGTGATTTTAAATGTTTGTGCTATTGGTACTTACATACAGCAAATGTTAAATGATATATTATAACAACAACTCCATGAAGCTCCATTGCTTTTTAAACTGAATTTAGTGAATTTACTGCCTTGAAAGGTAACAGATTGATAACACTAGTGAATTAAATCCTCTCTTTATCCCCAGAACAAGAATAATATGGGCATTGCAAATATTTTCCAGGCCTATAAATCAGCCATGGCACCTCAACTGTCATCCACAGGGACCTGCTGCTCCCTGCTTTTATTTTGCTTTTTTTCCTAAAGCTTCTTTAGGGATTTTACAGAATACATCGATTTTGGGAAGAAAAGGGTGGTAGAATACCTCATAAACCTCTGGTTTATGTATGAAACAAAAATTATCAAATTATAAATTATTAGAATTATTAAGAATATGTGATTTGGTGGTTAATGCTGCCTTGGAAAGTGGAACAGGAGCTGCTGAAATAAACACTAGACTCCTCCACCTCTGACAGACACTTTTTCAAAATCTCCACTCTTTTACTGCTGATACTGTCATAAACCTCCAAGTGGCCACCTTGGAAACACCAGAAACCATAGAAATGTTGGAAATACAGTGCTGTATTCTCTCAGATATATTTACTTCATTGCTCTCAGTGAAGTTAATCTGATTTATACACATCACCCCACAGGAAAAGCAAGTTTCCAACAGAGCTCAGAAAGACCTCATGGGAGCTAAGGGTCAATTTCTAGCCAGCCCAATAATTTATATTCCACAAGGCTTCATCTGTTCAGTATTCTCCACCACACATTTTGCAAAATCCAGATTTTCATCTTTTGAGACAGGTAAAAATCAATTCATTACTGAATTTTTCTGAAGAAAATTGTGTGCAGGGAAAAAACAGGTGTGAAATAAAAACTGAGGCACTCCAAACACATTATTTCAGCTCTTATAAATAACAGTTGTCTCTTAAATTCATCTCTTGTAAAGAGATCTCATCTAATTCACCTGCCTTTGAAAACCCAGTAATATAAAACTAATGGAATAATATTTATTGTTATAGACCAGTAGCATTTTAGAGGCAATGAAGGGGCTAGAATAGGTTTTATTTCACGTGGGTTTTTTCCACCAAGGTAAGTATTCATTTCAAATATCACATAAATTGGAATCATAACTCTGTGTTACAAACCTGTGTGGCTTTTTGGGCAGTAGATAATGGGCTGCTGTTAAATAATTGCCTTCCTATCTCCCACTGCACACAGGCCTCCCTCGGGCTAGTTTTTCAATGATTCCTTTCTTTCTGCCCAACTTTTTTTGTTGTTGTCCATTTTGACATTTTTATGACCTCATTTTGGATTAGCTGTTCCAGCCACCTTTTTAAGGGACATTTCACCTTCAGTGCAATGGCCCTTAGCTTCTAATATTCATAAAATTCAAATCTTGCCTTCAGCCAGTTATTCCTGTTGTTTCCTTCTCCAGCTACTTTTCTGTCCTTTCAGTTTGATTGGAACATGAGATTTGCTATGAACCACCCAAAAATTCTGCAGTTGCTGCTTCTGAAGGTCCATGAAAACAATACAAGTGCAGCAGAGATAATTTCTCTGTTTTCAGCTTTTGTTTTTATTGTGGCTTAAACCAGTGCAATGCAGAGCACATGAAATTAGTGGTGTATCAGAGCAAGTCTTATGAAAGCATTCTGGTGTTTATTTATATAAACCCAAGAAAAAAAAAAATTACTTTATTAGGGGCTTTAATAACATTTACCTGTTTGGATTTTACAGTCTCAGTGTCACATGATGGGTTTTACACAGATGAGTGCTTGTTAATTGAATACTCCAATTCAGCCTCTAATTCTGCCTTTTAATGGTTGAAAGGCCATTAAAGCAGTTATTTCTCTAATAGCTGTGTAGGAAAGGTGATTTTTGTTTCACCCCAACCGACTCTCTCCCTCACCTTTGGCTGAGTGCTCTGAAGGGGCTGACCAGACTCTTTTGGTTCAAGCTTGGTGCCAGAGCAGCTTAAAGCTCATTTTCAGAATTATCTCACATTGCAAATAAGACAGACCTGCTCTGTGTGTGTTTTCCACAATAAAACATTCAGATCAGCATTTCCTGTTAGCACATATTAATTATATATATATAATATATAATATATAATATATAATATATAATATATAATATATAATATATAATATATAATATATAATATATAATAATATAGAATAGAATATAGAATATATATTATATATTATATCTTATATATTATATCTTATATCTTATATATTATATATTATATATTATATTATATATTATATCTTATATCTTATATATAATACATTATATATTATGTATTATATATAGATATGATATAATAGAATATACAATGTATTATGTATAATACATAATGTATTATATATTATGTATTATATATTATATATATAATATATTATATAATATATTATATGTTATATTATATATATTTAAATTTTATTAGCCTAAAACAATGTTCTGCAGAACTGCTTTCAAAAATGCAGCCAAAATCTTTTTTCCAGCTAGAGAACCTGGATGAAGCTAAATAAGTCCTCAGAAAATTGCACAGGAGGAAGGAAAGTTTGTTTTTTTTTTTTTAATTTCCCCAGCACACCCAGAGCTTCATAAAATTCTAGTCCAAGTTGAAGCACACTGGGTTACAGGACACTTCTCTGCAGCTATAATAAAAGAAGCAGATGTTTGCACCTGCCAGATTTGCTGCTGCCTCCCATGCTGTGAACGTGTAATCACTGCAGGTAATGGCATCTTGCTAAGAGCTAACTCAATAAGTTGCATTAAGGGACATGGAGCTTATGATTCATTTTGTTACAGCATTTTGTTACACACTTAGTAGAACTGCCTCAATACCAATGGCTAAATTATGACTAAATACCATTGGCTAAGTTATCAAGGTATCTGATTTTATAACTCCATCTTAATGTGCTTTGCTCTTTTTTGGGCTTGCTAATGTATTGCAAATTGTCAATTCTTTAAAATATTCTAGGAAATGTCAACTCACATCGTTGCTTGGCCTAAAGTCAAATGTAACAAATGCTTTGGTAAATAATTGGTGTAAGACTAGAGAACGAAGCCATCCATCACCGAGTCACAGGTTTTGTTTTGTTTCCAGTAAGTTCTTTCAGTGCAATTTCCTTTGGTAATAAATCTTACATCTGTGATATTCAATAGCATTACACAACACTGAATTTTCTCTGTGTGTTTAACACTGAATTTTCTCTGTGTGTTTAACACTGAATTTTCTCTGTGTAGGCTAAACACCAATATAAAAACTACCAGCTTACACGGACCTTTCACAGCATTTTTGAGTGTATAGTGGACATAAAATATTTAAGATATGAGCCAACTACTGCTCAGCTGAAGAGGAAACTTCTGTTATTCCCCCAGTGCTCATTATCAAGTTTGCTGAACTTTCCTCAGGAGCAGCTGGTGCTGGGCAATGCCTGATGAAATGAACAGTCTGGCTTGTCACATCACAAATGCTTCCTCGAGTTTTGGAGTGGGTCACAGAGCAGAAATTGGATGTTCCATGGAGCAGGAACTGTTGCACCAGCCACATTTCCAGCTTTTGGATAAATCCCACCTCGGTGCCCCTGAGTCAGGATCCCCCTGGTCCTGCAGAGTTTGGCACTGGAGATGAGGATCTGGGGAATGAGGCACTTCAGTGGTGCAAAGGAATCTCAAGAGCCAGTTTTTGGAAAGGCATGCTTCCTTTTCTAGGGTGAATCAGTAAATCTGATCATATACTACTTATATCCCATTATACTAACATTCTCTGTAGTTGTGTTTTGGTTTTGATTTATTTGAATTGTTTTCAAGGCAAATCAGTTTGTTAAAGATTCAGTTGCACAAGCTTACAGAGACATGAGGGTCTAAGTTGTTCATTAAATCAAAGAATAAATGGAAATATTTTTAATAAGTTCTGGCTTCTCTGTGCTTTAGGATCTGAGTCAAAATGATACCGAAACACAATACAATTTGGTCCATTTTTTTGTCTGAAATTGCTGAGAATTTCAATGATTCTGTAAGATTTTCAGGTGAAGACCATTTTATCACCAGTTTCTCTGAGACTGTCTTACCAAAACTGACTCCAGGTTTAGCTTGAAAAAAAAACTTTTCATTTTTTTCCCCTGAAATATCAGTATGAACCCATTTTCTGTTGGCCAAGATTGCACTACCTGCTCTACCAGGAGTTGCTAAAGCAGAGATTAAACTCCAGGGAAACACATGACCACCAGCCCATCTGGGCTCTACAGGCACCTTCCATGCTCTCATGAGGTTTATTGTTATTTTTTTGTAAGGTGAAGACAAGATATAGGTGGTATTTTCACATTGGCACAAGGGCAGTGGATAAAAGCATTGGCATTTCATTTCTGGAATTTCTGGAATACCTGCAGCATTTCAGCAGTGCCTACAAATTGCTAATGTCATTTGGTGACAGACTGCAAATGATTTAAAAGGGCTAAATATGATGCTTGTTGAAAGCTTTGATGGCAGAGAGAAAGGGATTCTTTTAAAAACCTACTGTTAACAGTAGGTAAAAAGTTAATGAGAAACATGTAAATAATTAATTCTTCCTCTAGAGCCAGAAAAGATTTGTTGTTGCTGTTAATGGACTCACAATATATGTTGTATTGTCTTTTCTCAAGTAAGCAATGAATTACTTGATCTCCGTACAAAAGAAAATAATTTATTGCACCAATAGTTTTAATACTGTTTTCCCAGAAAACAGTATTTTCCTGGGCTAACTACAGCAGCATGCCTTGATGATAACACATAGCTCAGCTAAAGTGACACTTCAAAAATAAACAGGATACTTTAAATCAAGAAACTGGAGAAGGAAAATATGGGAAAAAATTCTGGCACTTGATATTTGCAAAAAAGCTATTGCAAAGCACACAGAACTGTCTCAGATGACCCAGCTGTAATACTGCATTTAAATATATTTCCTTCCTCCACGTGATGTTTTCTGAAGCAGTTGCTGCAGGAGAAGCAGTAAAGTCAGGACTTTATTTACAAATATAATGAGCAGACTCTGAAGGTCACAGCCTGAAGGTCATTCAGGTCAAAAATACTGACAGGATTCTTCAGATGTGGTCATTCCACAGCTGAAGTGAAAATATCTTCTCCACTTTATTTGGTAAGTATTTTGGCAATGTTACAATAATCTCTCCCATAATTTGACATTGTGATATTAAATAATGTGATTGCTCTTAGCTGGCTCAAGGAAAATAATTCATTGATAGTTGTGATGAACTCATAATTTTAATTCAAGCTTTCTGACCACGTTCTCTGCATTGTTTTAGAAGCTGGGGTGAAGCAGGTGCATCTCATCTAGTGATACCTTGTCATGAACCAGAGGATAGCTGGGGGATAAGTACTGGGTGAAAAAACACATTAAAAATTGTCAGCCAGGTCCTTTCTGGAAAAGTCAGCTCGTGGTACAGCTTCATCCATATGTGACAGACACCAGTGGTGTTTAATCATTATAAATGCACAGGATCTACTGCTGCTCCTGCTCCTGATGGAAAAGTTGCACCTTGGCTATCTGATGCTATTACTTTTCATTTATAAGTAAATATAAGTGAATAAATATAGTGGGAGGATTTTTCTTTTTTTCTTTTTTTTCTTTTTCTTTTTCTTTTTCTTTTTCTTTTTCTTTTTCTTTTTCTTTTTCTTTTTCTTTTTCTTTTTCTTTTTCTTTTTCTTTTTCTTTTTCTTTTCTCTTTTTCTTTTTCTTTTTCATTTTTCTTTTTCTTTTTCTTTTTTCTCTTTTTCTTTTTCTCTTTCTTTTATTGATCCAACTGTTAGCAAGCCTTTGGTCATTTGGTAGGTGGGGAAAAGCCTGGCACAATCCCAGGCACATCATCCCTGTTGGTGCCTTAGGCTACAGAAGATGCTGAGCCTTGCCCACGTTAGCTGAGCTGGCAGCCTTGTGGCTTCTCAGCTCATTGCTGCAGAATGCCACCTCTGTCACAGAGGCCTCAAGTCCTCCCTGGGAAATATTTGTGTCAGAAATGAGGCTGCAGAAAGCCTGACACATCCAGCAGCAAGTGATCCTGCTGCACTGATAATTCCTGCAGGAATCATTCCTGGCTCTTCGAGATGTGCTGTTCCCACATCTGGCCGTGGCAAGCACCTCAACCTGTCTGGGGATGTTATTTCTGGGTTCCTGCTTCCCAGGCTGGATGTGAGCAGCTGCATGTGGCCCAGCAACAGATCTGGGAGAGCAAATGATATCAGTCCTGATGGGAATTAAAATCATCTATCTTTTACAGGGCACAGCTGCTGTAGGGGTGCTGCTCCCCACACAGAAATGCTATGAAAACTGTTCCCCAATTCCCTCCTCGTGTCAGGCAAGGCAGACATGTTTTGTTAGGTATCTGTTTAGGGAATTCTTACACAGCCAGCAGCCTGGGAAAGCCTCAGTTGGTATCAATAATAGAAATAATTAAGAATTACGTGATGAGGGCTTACCAGGCATGTTCTAGCGTGCACCAGAGAAGCTGTCACACACACTCTCATCTCCCAAGGAGCTCTCTGCTTCCTGAATTATCCAGCTGCCCAGCAGATGGTGGTGTTATTTCAACTACTCTGCTCTGAGCTCCCTGGGAAGCAGCCAGGCTGCACGGAGCAGCATCGCAAAAGTTGGTTCAGGATTTCACAGCTCACACTATTTCATTTACAGGTTGTTTCCTGCAGCATCCTGATATTCCTTCTTGCAGAAATAAATGTTACTGATAAATATCAGCCTCCTGGTAGCCAATGGGGACTTACAAGAATGTTGAAGAGGGACTTTTTTCAAGGGAGGAGAGTGACAGGACAAGGGGGAATGGCTTCAGACTGCCAGAGGGCAGGGTTAGGTGGGATATTGGGAAGAAATTCATCCCTGGGAGGAGGTGAGGCCCTGGTACAGGTTGCCCAGAGAAGCTGTGTCTGCCCCATCCTTGGAAGTGTTCAAGGCCAGGTTGGATGAGGTTTGAAGCAATCAGGTCTAGATGAAGGTGTCCCTGCCCATGGCAGAGGGACTGGAACAAGATTCTATGATCTTTAAGCTGAACCTTCTGCCAGTTGTCTTGCATAAAATACTGGTGACATGAGAGACATCCCCTTCTCACTATCAGGAAGAAATTATTCTTTGAAAGGTCTCTTTCCCAGAAATTTCAATCAGCTACAAGCAGCATTTGAGCCATGGCCTTGTGGTGTCATTAACTCCTGCAGTTCCAGCCTTGTCCACAGCTTATGTGGGAAAACCCAATTACTCATCATCTTTACCAGCAATAAGCTGCTTCTTTCTTTTTCAGTTCTTGTAACATTTTATTCTGCTCTGCTTTCCCCCCCTCCTGAGCAGACACTTCATTAGATTTGCTGAGTCTTTTCCATCTCCTTTTCCCTCTGAGCTGCTGGCACATCTACAAACATCAGCTCCTCTCCTGGCTCTTTGGCTGCCATGGAGCAAGATTCCCCAAGGGAGAAGTGATCCCAGATCTGATGGTGTTTGTGCCTTTGGGTGGCAGAAGTGATCCCAGATCTGATGGTGTTTGTGTCTTTGGGTGGGGGCTAGAGAGGAGAAATAGCATTTTTAGGGTGGAGCCTCTCTCTACTCTCTTAAATTGTACTTAATCTTTTGCTAACTTTATTAAAAGCCATTGAAGCCTGACATGGTCAGTCCCCAGCTGGGAATGATCATCCAAAGGCACTTGGAAAAATGTCTATGTTGAATAATACTCAATAATAATTGATAATATTAAATAAGTTGTGACCTGACCAATATCTGGAGGCTCTCCAGAGGAGTGAAGAATGACATGTCTCAGTGCAGACTTCATGAGCTGCTGCACATATTTATTTAGCTGCTGTGGATCTTCATGAATACTTTATATGAACCCAAAGTCTGGAACATGGTGCAGGTAATTTTCCTGATGCCAGCAGGAGCAGAAATTTGTCATACCTATTTAGGTCTTGTGACTCTATATTAGAGTGCTAAGAAAGCAATAAATGATTATGAATATTGAATATTATGTAAAAAATATTTAGGAACAAACTTTTTTTTTTTTTTTTTTAATAATATTGCTCACCTGCAGCTTTCCTCAAGCTCTATCACTTAACCTGCAGCCAGGTTGCACAGAGCTAGCAGAATATTCCAGCCTCTGGAATTCTGGCCCTGGTGGGAATTCTCAGAAAAAAATCAGAATTTTGAGGCACCCACAGTGCAACTACAGCTGAAATTTGAGGGTGGGACCCAAAATTCTGTTTCAAGTGTGTTTCCTCAAACAGCACAGGCCATGCTGGCACTGCAGAGCTGTAGTTGCAGTTATCCCATCCACTCAGCCATGCACACTAAGGTATCAAAATGTGAGATACATGAGAAGGAGACTGCTCATGAGCACTAGAGTATAATTTTTATAATATAAGGCAATTTATATGTAAAATGTCTACAATCTCAAAAAAAGTGCCTTAAATGCAATATTCAAAATTCAGCAATAAAAATCCTGTATCTGACAATGATAAAACAGTGTATTAAAAACATGTCACTCAGAGAGGAGGTGTTCTTTGTGGGGGAAACAAGGTTTGTAATGTGGAGTTAAAGCGGTGACAGCAGCAGGATCAGTCATGCACAGCTGATCCCTTTCCCCTGCAGGGCCAGGATGGGAGCTTGGAGGTGCAGAAATATTTCACACTTCAGAGTTTTGCTGTGGGCACCAGACTCTCCACTGGGGCTGCTGCCAGGACTGTGGGTTTGTAGAATTGGACCTTACAGTAATAGGAAGTAGTTGCTGGTCAAGCAATAAATTCTTCTAAATTGGCTCAAATAGGAATAGTCTAGCAATTTCTTTCTTCTTTGTGTTCCAGGCCCCAAAGCACTTCATTTTCAAACAGTTAAAATAATTAATAAACTAATCAAGTCTTACCTAACCATCCTGGTTATAAATATTATGAGTATTACCTTTAAATCTTACATCCCCCTGGTCTTTTAGATGGCCTGTCACTGAACTTGATCTCTACACAGATGATCAGATTTCCTTGTAACCCAAAGATAAATAAATTAAGGAGATCTCTCAAAGCAGAGAATAGAAGCAGTTCTCTTACTTACAAAAAAAGCAGCTAAAAAAATTCACCAAAGAGAGTGGGAATAATGCATACCCTACATCCTTGAAACGAACTTTAGACAGCTGTAGAGGAACTGGGACATCTCAGTTGTACAGTACCAAGAACGGGGTCACAAGCTGGCTTTCATGGGAATTAGATCTTTATTTATCTTGTCTGTGCTTGATTAGAGCAGTGGGATGAAATGCAAGAAGTTTTCTAGTATGTTCTCTTCTTTCTCTTTTTTTTTTTTTTCCTCAGCTTAATCTATTTCCAAAGTAGTAAGATGGAAGGTTTAGATGCTGGAAAGCAACACTGCCATCAAGCAGTCCCAGTCACAGAACACATAAACATGGAATACAGTGTGCAATTTAACAGGATTATCACAAAGTATTACCCAAGATTTTGTTCTACTAAATGTTCACCCATCCTTTGTCAAGTATTTCTAATTACCAAGGTTTTAATGGTGATGTTTAACAGCCCCAGAACTCCAGGCTCTTTTAATATCTGCCACAACTGAGTTTTCAATTAACATAATTCTGTCCTTAATTTCCATCATCATAATTATCCTTCATTATAGCAACATTCTTAAATCAGACTCATCAAAGCAAAATTTTTCCTTGTTTAACTTGACTTGCATCTCAGACTGGGATTCCACCTCTCAAACTGTCATTTCACCCTATAGTCTCAATAAATGGAAAAAAAACACCAACCCACTTTGGTTTTCCCCATGCAGCAGTTGTTTTTTCGGTGTTGGGGACACACCATGATTTTTGTCTAAACTAAGAGTCAAGGGTTGAATGTTTATACAATTCTTGCAATAATAGCAGGGCAGTGCAAGATGGAACTCTGTGATATTTGCAACAGTCACTCACATCACAGCATGGCTGACCTTCAGAAAACCCAGCACATAACAAAAGAGTATTTGTAGTAGATAAGAGCCATCTCTCTGATAATTCACCTACCTTAGAGGAGCAATCCATTTGCTATGATATTAATTATATTTAAAAAATGCTGGGATACCAGTACGCCACAGCTCTTAATTTATTTAAATTTCTCATATGCGATTCATTTCCAATGTTTGCATTTGGAAAATGTGATCAGCCTACAAAGGGATTTCGATGTTCTCAGTGTCAGATCTTGCAGCCTGCACTGGCTGTGAGTGTGATGGCAAAGCAGGATGGAGTCTGTCTGCCTCCAAAAGAGGCTTTCAAGCCCACTGAAGCAGGTCACTGGAAGCAGTGGTGCCCTGCTGCCTGCAGTCACTCCCAGCCTCACCCTCAACTCATTGAAGTCCATTTTATTGCTGATTTTGTGAGAACAGACTCCAGCTCTCCATCCCTTACTTACAAAATCCCTTCTGCAGTGCTTCATCCAAGAAGTCAACTTCACAAATTCAGATCAGGAGGACTGCAAAACAAACTTAGCTGTGACAAGCAGGTCATGATCAAGGGCTGGGTGCTGTTTATTTGAGTACTTCTGTGGTATTTCCTCTCTTAAGCCTGTGTAGCCGCCTCAGCTTAGAAGGTTTCTAAATTAAACTAAAATAAAAGAAATACTACATCATAGAGAAAAATAACTGGCAATCTCACTTTATTTGATGGAGAAAAATAACTGGCAATCTCATTATCCTCTTCTGCCATTTCCCTGTGGGATGCTGTGTGGTGCAGGGAGATTGTGGGGTGTGAGCCAGCCCTGGTACCCAGCTGAGCCTGGGAGGGCCTCTACAATTTTGGACCCTTCTTGCCTTTCATTCAGGCAAACTGGAAAATTAGAGGAAACACGGACCCAGAGTGAAAACTGGACTTTGCTTATGGCAGTGTTTTCTAGCAAGGTGACTTGCAAAGCATAATTTTGGAACAGCATCTTTGTTCAGGACTGTAATAATGTGCGTGCTACATGCAAGCAGCAATTCTATATATACAGAGTGCAATATAAATTTATGAGATTTATAGATGCCTGTCTTTTCTTTTTGGCTGTGTGCTATGCACTAAAGAGATCTTCTTGCAGCTGCCTAAAATCTGTAGATAATAAAAGTATAGTCCACACTCAAATGCTAATTAATCTAGATCTTCTCTTTACATTTTATTAATTTTAATGCAGCTGATTAGTGGGCAAAAGACATGATTTATATAAAGGCTGCACTTAGCTCATTGCAAGAGGCTTAAGCTCTAAGCTGTAACATGGGAAGGAAGGAGCCTGGAAACATTTTCATTCTCTCTCTTCTGCATCCTTGCACTCTGCAGTCCAGTGTTGACTGCACAGTCTGGCCAGGAGGGCACAGAGTCATTCCTGTTCTTGGCCATACCTGATCTGGGTGATCATCCTGCACATTCCTGTTATTTCTGGTCTTGCTGTCCATCCTGCTCCATCCAGGCTGGAGTAAATGACCTCCAGATGTTCCCCCAACAGACATTTCTGGGTTCCCTTGGTCCTGCTGCTCAGGGGTACAAAGTCAGCCTGGATGGAATCACCTGTGAGCAGGGGACACTGCAGGGCCTGAGGTGCCTTACAGAACTTTTTAAGAGGTTATCTTGGGAACCTTGAACTCCTCAAGAGTTCATTTTGATTCATGTTTTCCTGGGAACTCTTCTGGGGGTGCAAATCTGGATCTGGTTCTTACTTTTACACGCCCTAAGTGCCTTTGATCCCAAACCTACAACTGATGTAAATGGGAGATGGTAGAAGCTGCTTATTTTAAAAACCACAACCCCTCCCCTACAAAAAAAAAACAAACCCAAAAACCCCCACAAAACAAATTAAAAAAAGGCACCATAAAATACATTTTCTGGCTGATAGTTGCCTTTTAAACAAAATTTTCTGTTTCACATAACAGTTCCTGAGCTGCTGACAATTCCAGAGTAGCAACCTGAGAGCAGTTTTGTTCTTCCTTTCTGCTAAAACTCCTCCTGTTGTCAGCAGTAGGATAATATTAGCACTGAAATCTACCTGTGCTGGATCAACATGATTTGATTTATAGTCTGTATGTAGCTACTTAATTCACAGCTATATAAGTAAATATTTTAAAAAATCCAGTACAGCAAATAAATATGTCAGAGTGGGAATAACTAAGATATTTTATGGAAATATCAATAATGTCATGAGTATGTGTGTGACACCAAAGAAATAAGCAATTACAAGGCATGGATTGAATACTACTACTGTAGTAGGAAAGCAGTTTGAAGCAAAGATGAGGATTTTTATTTCCTGGTGGCATTTTGAGAGCCAGGCCCCTTACAAAGTGGTCATCCTTAGCTCAATGCTGCTAAGAACTGTCAGGATTAAAGCAAATTTGTGCACAGAAAAGGGTAAGTAAATGCTTGTGCTTGATCTTACCTGTTTGTTTTCATGCAGTCCCAGTGAAACTGCTCTTTACATCCATAAATTTAATCAACATCATGACTGATAAACTCCTGTTGTGGCCCATTTAAAATCTTTAGAAATTATTGACTGGCTTAAATAATGAGAGGATGAAATAGCATTTACGTCTAACTGGTCTTTGGACTGGCTTTGTGGTGCAACACTTGCAATGTACGGGAATGTATAATTAAAAATTATCTACTGTGATTTAGAAATATTCACCGAAAATACTTTTACTCACACAATACTGTTCCTCTTCAATTTGGGTTTCTAGTGAAAACACATTGAATTTCAGGGGTGATCAAGAGAGGCAGCAGAAAGTATTGTCCCAAGCTCGAATAAATTCATAAACAAGTTTTATCTGTCCTGGATGAATTCTAGCTCTTGCAAAGCACAGCAGCACACTGCTCTGGTATGGCCCATCTGCCACTTCAGCACATTCTACCCAACATCTTCTGCAGGGAGGAAGCGAAAAAACAAGAAGCCATTCTTTGCTTAACCTCTGCTTGCAGGAGAATCTGTGTCTCCTAAAATGTTGGGCCCTGAGTGGGGAAAATATCCGAGTCAGCTGTGCTGGGAGCTGGCTGCATGGCAGGAGACTTCACAGCTGGAATTCCCATTTCATCTGCTGGGACTGAGCTCAGTGCACTTCATCCAAGCAGCAATCCAAGCCCCCTGAAGAGGCAGGCAGGCAAATTCTACCAGAAAATCAAAATTTGGCTGCGTGTGGAGAGTTGACTCTGGCTTGAGTTACCTTTATGAGCACAAGTGCATCTTTCAAATGCTGCAAGCACATATGGTAATGGCTGGCAATTAGGCATCCCCTGACAAGGGTATTTGTCTGCAAAGTCAACAAATACAGTATGATCACCCTTTGTCTAGGTAAAGAACAAAAATATTACAGTTTCTTATTTAAAATTATTTACTTTATCATTCATAAAAGTGTAATCGCACCATCATTTAATAAAATTTTATTGAAAGAGCCAGCAAGATCTCAACAAGAAATTTTATCTGTCCTTTGATTGCAATAACTTACAGGCCAAGCAGAAAACCACTAAAGAAAATGGAAAACATTCATCCTGTTCACTTTTCTATTAGCACAGGATTGTTTTGCCTTTTGTTTCACCAGTGTCCTGTCTAGACTAGTCTCCAGTGTTCCTATGAGACTTCTGAAATACTTTAGCAATAAAATAGATAGTGCTGTTAAAATTTTTTCTTTGCTATGTATTGACATTTGTCAGCCATTTTTCTCTTTTCTAATTGAGAAAAAGTGACTAAATGTAAACCCTAACCAATCTTTTTTTTTTTTTTTTTTGGGGGGGGGTGTGGCTTTTTTTATTAAATGCAATGAAAACAAAGATTTTTTTTTTTTTTAAGTCATA